>NC_136069.1:211215613-212681863 GCF_964261635.1 Lissotriton helveticus
TGTTGGAGCTGGGCTGCGGGTCACTTGCTCAGGGCAAGGGGGGAAGTAGATTAGGACAGAGAGGTCACAACCAGCGGCACTCGGCCGCTGGGTGCAGGGTGCTTTTGAGCCGTCGGGCGCTCAATGTTATCCAATGAGGATCTTGACAAAAGAACAAAGGCTGCAGGCTCGGGGACGGTGACTCTCCGGGGGCGACCAGCACTTCGAGAGGTAAGTTGGGATGTTGGAGCACAGGTAGGTACCCCAAAGGGAGGCACAGGGGGCTGCAAGGCACCGGGTGCATGGGGTGTCTTTGGGTGTCGGAAAAGCTTACCCTCAGCTGGTCGCGGTTGGGGTGGCCCCTGGTTCTGAGTCTAGGCGTCGGCTGGTTCGTCGAGGAGGGGTGTTTTAGGCACTGGACTTCGGGTTCTAGTCACCGGGGGGACGTCCTCGTGGTCTTGGTTCGGGTTGGCCCGGCCCGGGCTCGGCTGGTGCAGAGTAGGCTGGTCTGGAGCTTCCTGGTGGGCACTAGGTGGGTTGTTGCAGCAGAGCCTCTGCTGATGGGAGTCCCAATCTTCGAAAGGGTCAAGGCAGGCAGGTCCTCTGGGTATCCCAAGTTTGCTGTCCGCGGAGGTCGCCGGGATTAGGCAGGAGCAGGTTCCAGGATCAACAGGCCGGTAGGGCTGGGGCCAAGTCAGTTGTTGTTGTCCTGTTGTTAGCAGCTGCGCGGCGGGTCTTCTTCTTCTTGATCTTCTTTCTTCTTGTTGGTATCGGGATCTAAGGAAGGAAAGTTCAGGTAGCCCCTAAATACTGAATTTAGGGGCGTTACAGGTAGGGCAAGGGCAGGGACCAATGGGTCCCTGTCCTGGGGTGAGTACACCCCCTAGCCTGCTCCTCTCCTGTGGAAGGGGGGCAGGAGCCTAGCTGGGATTGGGCAGGACTCCCCATCTACAAGATGGTCGGTATCGTGCTTCACCTCGCCTCCTCCACCTGAGGGGTGGAGTTGGCACAGGTTGGCACCCCCCCCCACTTCCTGATGTAGTTTTTCCCACCAGTCTTCCCGCCAGGGTGAGGGTAGGCCTGGTGGGGGGCTCGTTGCAGGGTACAGCAAATGGTCTGGAGAAGCTCTCAGAGGCGGTACGTCTTTGAAGCTTCTCCCTGTCCATCCTGGGGGAGGAGACATATCACCTCGCCCAGGATGTGCATTGTTGCAGGCCCAGGAGAGCGGAGGGCTCTCCAACCAGGGGTCCAGAAATATGTCTGCTGTGTGGCAGCCTCTGCAGCCACTCAGCCCAGACGTAGATTGTAGGCTCGGGTTTAGGAGGGCATCTCTAAGATGCCCTCTCGTGCATTTTACATTAAATCCCACACTGGCATCAGTGCGGGTTTAATGTGCTGAGAAGTTTGGTACCAAACTTGTCAGCCTTTAGTGTAGCCATTATGGTGCTGTGGAGTTCGTAATGACGACCTCCCAGCACCATATACTCTTAAATGGCATCACTGCACTTACAGTGCCCAGGAATGGCCCTGGGTACTGTAGGGACACAGGGCCCATGCCCCTGTGCCCTCACCTCTGGCATAGGGCACCCAGCTAGAGGGGTCACAGAGGTATGCCAGGGCAGTGGGTTCTGTGGGCATGGCACACAGGGATGTGTGCCATGTTGACTCTTGCTTTAGTTCTGTACTTAGGCACTCAGCTAGCAAAGGCAGTGTGTAGGTGCCAGGGTACAGGGTCCCTGAGGGTGGCACAATAAGTGCTGCAGCCCTCAGAGGTCTTCTCTGGTCCCCATGCCCTGGGTACCTAGGGTACCATTTACTAGGGGCTGACAGGTGGCCAGAGATGCCAATTGGGTGTTTTGTTTCAGCATAGCTGTTCTTTGTAGGGAAGGAACACAGGCCCTGGGTACCTGGTTGGCAGGGACCCAGGGCACACTCAGTCAAAGTACATCAGCAGTTCAGAAAAAAGTGGGGGCATACAAAGGCACGAAAGATGGCACTTTCTCACAGTCACTACAGGAGAGTGCTGGTGTTCCCCAGTTGTCTCTATCAGGTACTTCTTTTCCACAGTTCTGCTGCTCTCTGCTGCTTTCCCTTTTTTTGTCAAATCTGTTTATTAGCAACATTTCTTAGTTTTGTAAAAGAAACAATACTGGAAAGATAATCACAGAGCATTGGACTTTCTCGCTGGCGGTGCAACAATATGGGATATCGGGCACATTTCTACAGGCTTTGTAACTGATAATCAAGGGACACAATGCTATATGTGTAGTAAGGTGAGAGATTGCCCGCCCATCGCCGATCAGGCGCAAGTTGCCAGGGCCCTCACCCCAATGTAAGTCCATAGTTGTCCACACGCTAAGTCTCTGTGTATCAGCATGAGTGAGGATGGACCCTACCGGCACTATGAGTGCATACAAGAATGACTTTAGTATAACAGTTGAAACCAAACAGTAAAGGAAAATATAGGAAAACAATTGCAGTTGCAGGAAAACATTGATGCCTACTGGTCCCCCTCCCTCCCCCCCACAGGACAGCCCCCCCCGCACACGCTCCTCTCCCCAGATCACAATTCTATTACACACCCGGAGCCCACACGCCTCACTACACAAGGATGCCCATCAAGCAGTTGAACAAACTGGGATCCATCCCGCGACATACCCCATTCTCCCGGCAGCACCGCTCCATCCTCCACCACTCCCACGCCTCCCGCCCTCTCATCCCTCTGCAAGGCATCAAGCATGCGCTCCCATCGATCCGCCATGGGTTCCCTCCGGAGGCCCACCGTTTCCTCCCTGCGTATGTCCGTCCACTCAGCCCGGGCCCACGCCTGAAGGGAAGAGACCCACGCTTGCACGCTTGGCGGATCTTGCGCCTTCCAGCGCCTCGTAATGAGGCGCGTGGCCACCACCAACCCCAGGTCCAAGCTTGAGGATGCCTTATCTTTGGGCGGTCTCTTGAATTGATGCAGTATGTACTCCGGCCACTCCAGGGGTATGTTGCGTCCAGTGCACTTACGGAGCACTGGGCTTTGGAGGACTCTCTGCTGCTTTCTCTTGCCTGTATGCTTCTCTCCCGCCCTCTCCGTGTTGTGCTCACCCATGTGTACTTATCCCTTCTGGTGTTGCTTTTTCGCTTCTGTGCTTTTTCCTCATTTTATTAAGGTGATTCAGTAATAGTTTCAGACCTTCCATAGAATCTCTTTACAGGTTCACACTTCAAGGTGTTTCTGCCTCTCTGTTGACCACAATGAGATACATACTTGAAATTTGAGTCTTTAGATTGGCTATTCTGCTGGTTTTGAGACGGGCTGGTAGTATTCCTTTCTCAATAACGTGTGCCCTTTGTTCCCAGCACATATTTCCAGTCTTAGGCAATGGCAAAGAATATGCAAGTGCGGAAGCAGATTTTTATCTTAACAATATTAGATCTAATTTTGGTTGGTTTTAGTTAGCATTCTTAGGCCCCATCATACCACAGCATTTAAAAGAGTGCTTATTTATTTGTGTGCACAAGCCTTGCACATTCATATTTTTATTCTGTTTCAGAAAATTACTTAAATTCATTTGCAGGTTACGGTGTCTTTCTATCTGCTTCTAAATGTAACATTCTTCTAGCTTACCCAGTTGAGAAAGAGAACTTTGCAACATGCAAGGATTTGTTTGCTATTCAAAAATGTGCAGAAGTAGCCTATTGCGTGAATGTTTAAAATTCATGTTTCTTTCTACTGTGCAACTAAAATGTGATGTGTAGATTTACTGTCAAATGGAAATCACATGGAAGCAGCTGGGGTTAAGTAAATTAATAGTTTGATTGGTTGCTATGCATTTCACATTTCAGTACTGCCCATTTACCTAATGTCATGCTATTAAAAGTGTGAGCTTTCTTTGTCTGAAACACTATAAAAGACATGCTTTTAGGGGAACAGAGAGACGTTTTAATGCATTTTACTTTTAGCTTCAGCACAGTAAGGGTTGGAGATTAAGAGATGCAGCCAGACTTAGCTTTGGACTTTGAATAAGATAGACCTTATGTTAGTAGTCTGCTTGACACTTAGAAAGGGCTAGCTTATACCTTTGCTTATGACTTTATTATGCTAATTTGCTTGCTTGATTAACTAACCTTCCTAGTTGAATAAATTAACTGATACGAGATTAGTGTCTCAAGCCATTTCCTTGTTGTTAATGGCTAAATATATGATGCTTGGATTCTCCCTTTGCTGCAACTTGACGCACCATAAAATTAAATGTGTTGGGCCGTCAACAGATTTTTGTGGAGAACTGACTTGCAATTAAATACTGGTTAATTACACTACTTAGTGAAAATTTGGCAATTAATTAGTTAGGCTGATTAGTTCATTAGGCCTTCAATTAAAGAATCTTGTTTCGAGGTGTCCCCTGATGAAGTGTTGCCATGGTGTTTGGGTCTGACTGAGGTGCTTTGGCAATGCAGTTCAGAAGATTAGAATGATGAGTATTGTTAAACCTGGCACCATTGTCGTGGGTCTCCCTTCCATTTTTTGCTGTTGCCTCCTGTGTTTTTGCTATGTGTTTTGCTGGTCTAGATGCATTGGCCACTTTGCCACTGCTATTCAGTGCCAAAGTGCAAGTGCTCCCTATTGTAAAGTATTGTATTGGATTAGTGACTCCATGATTGGTTCATTTGATTTACTTGTCAGACCCTAGTACAGTGCACCATGTGGACCCAAGGCCTGTAAATCAAATGCTGCTGGTGGGCTTGCAGCACAGGTTGTGCCACCCACAGAAACAGCTTATAAAATGTGACTCAGGCCTGCCATTGCAGAGTCTGTGTGCAGCCTGGGGCTTCCATGTCGACTTGGCAAGTGCAACCACTTGCCAGTCCCTTAACCTTCCCTTTTCTACATATTAGTCACATATTAGTCACCCCTAAGGTAGGCCCAAGGGCAGGGTGCTTTGTATGTAAAAGATAGGACATGCCCTGATGTGTGTAGCATGTCCTAATAGTGAATTACAGCCAATTTTGTTTTTCACTACTGCAAGGCTACCTGTTCCCATAGGCCAGAATGGGCAGTTTGATAATAATATCTTGTAATCCTAACTGACTCAGGGAACTAGGTAGAAATTCGAGTTTAGTATGACTGAACTCAGAATGATAAAACACATCTTTTAGTGAAGTTGGTTTTAACATTCTGTGTTTAAACATACCACTTTTAGAAAGTAGGTATTTCCTTGCCTAACCATCCAAGCCTGCCTCTGCTAGGTTGTGTATTCCATGTCAGGTTTGTGAGTGACAGGGGCTGGGGGGCTCCAGGAGACGGGGTGAGTCAGCACAAGGCTGAATAGACCTATCTGCATGAGAAGTGGTGGGAAGAGTAGCACCTGGAGCCTTCCACAACAATGGCTCCACCTCCTGGGTTGTGTCTGATGACCCTGACCCACACTGACAAAGGAAGAAGTTGTGCACTGGCAGAATGCACCCAGAACTGGTTTGGGCTAGTGTGGGAGGGCGTGTTTGATAAACAGGCGAGGAGGCTGGAATAGTGGTCTAAGTGAAGGAGTTTTATTAATAACAGAAGGGTTTGTGAATTGATGGGTTGACTGTCCCTCGGGTTCTTCCTCTTCTGAGTCCTGTGATGAGCTGAAGGGGGTCGAAACTTGCAGAGATGACTTGGTCTCCTTGTCTTCGGGACTGAGTTGGTCTCCCCGGAGCCTCATAGGAGGATGAGAAATAAATGAGGGAACCGTGAGAAATATGCTCTAGGTAATGTTGTTTTACTTCCACCGTCACCACACCTTTAGTGTTTAAAGACTTTGGTTGTGCACAAGAAAATCGGGAAGGGTGGGAGTCAGGATGCTTAGATGGGTTTAGGAAGGGTGAGGTCAGGTTTGTTTTAAGTGCCATGGGGTGGGTTTTTAGGGAGTGCTTAATGGGAGCAAGACGACACGATGCATCCTCCGGACACCACCAGTCCTCGCACCAGCTTTCTTCTCCCTCCTCCTGGTTCACTGGGGTCTTGCTACCGATGTCTCGAGTCCCGCGTCCTCCTCCTCGGGTCCCGCGTTTTCTTCCTCGGGTTTCGCGTCTTCATCCTCGGGTCCCACGTTTTCTCTCTTCGCTTCCTTGATCCAGCTTCTTTCTACTCCTTTCGCGTCAACGCTCTCTTCCCCCGCCCTTTGAACTTGGTTGCTTTCTAGTGGTCCGTTTCTATTGCTTCCGGTGTTCTTAGGGGTCACTTCCGGGTTGTTGTTCTCGCCGGCGTTTTCGTGTGGAAAAACAGGAGAGGACCATGGTATCGGTAGTCCTGGGTTACAGCGCCAAGACGGAACCCACGGTTGTTGCTCCCCACCCGGTGATAGTCCGGTAAGTCTTTCCTTTGCTCCCATGACTTCCTCACAGCTAGGTACAGACACTCTCTGCCTTCAGAGACAAAAGACTTTGGTGTATAAAAAGGGGGACCAGACCCCAGAACTTTAGATCACTTCTAGGAATCAAGACGACCCTTTGCTAAGGAGAAGATCCAAGGAAACTGAAGGAGGAGACTGCCCCGTGCTGTGCTGTTGGGGTTGGCCTGCAGTGGTTACTTTATTGCCAAGGAAAGGAGAAAAGGAACCTTGTGTGTACTTTTGCAATCTTGAAAAAGAATCTACAAGGGTTTGAACTGTGTTTGCCTCCTGCCTGAAGTCTCAGGGATACTAGACTTCACCACCAGCTCCCCTGAATTCCCTTGCTGTGGAATTCTGCCTGCAGAGAGGTGTCTACTGTTGTTTGGCCCTCTGAGAAGACAGCGAGTTGCTGGGCGCTGGAAGCGTGATGCAACGAGGAGAAGCGTGTCGCCGCAGCAATTGCCGCCGCATTGCCGAAGAAGCCTCCACTACAGCTGTTCACATCTCATCATCGACTAAGGGTGTTGCATCACCGGAGAAGCACGTCGCTGCCACGGAAGTCGCCATCGCATCACTGGAGAAGCGGTTCGTAGGGCCTATCACGGCTCAGAAGTTACTGAGTTCACTGCACGGCCGTCGGGTGTGCACGCATCGCATCCAAAGTTGTCGCATCGCATTGAGACACCATTTTGTTGCATTGCACTGGATCGTCACATCGCATCAAGGCACCATCTTGTCGCATCACACTGGATCACAGTACGAAACCAACGCATCACCTCCTCTCCGTTAAGGAACCTACACATCACCTCCCCTGCGCTGCAGTAAGGAACCGACGCATCACGTCCCTGAAGCAAGGAACCAACGCATCACCTTCCATGCGACCCTTTTGTTTGTATTGCATGACGCATCCAAGGTACTTTGAGAGTAAAGTGTTGCATTTACCATCTACATTGAACTGAGCTATTTCTATCATTTTAAAGTCTAATTCTGATTACAATATTGTGGATTTTTGTCGTTTGGTCTTGTGTTAAGTCTAGTAAAGATTACTTATTTTTCTAAACTGGTGCAGTGTCCATTTGTAGTGTTTTCACTGTATTACTGTATGTGTTCACAAATGCTTTACACTCTGACGCTGAGATAAGCCTGTCTGCTCGTGCCAAGCTACCAAGTGGGTGAGCAGGGGTTATTTTAGAAGTGTACCCCCTTACCCTGACTAGAAGTAAGGGTCCCCATTTGGTCAAAGGTACCTACCTCTGCCAACTAGAGACCCCCAGTTCTAACTTTGGTGGTCAGCGGTGAGGATTTGGACTTGCATTTGTGACTCATATACAGTGATTGGTGTACACTACTAGTGAGTGCAGACCATAACGCAACCAAATAATTTTTGGTAGAATTTTCCTTGGAACTTCTTTTTTCTTTTTGAGAACTACCAACTGTTTTTCACCATGAGCAAAGCTGCATCCGACGCATCTATGGATCTACAGTTTGAAGAAGATATGGTGGATACCTACACTGTGCCACAGCTTAAAACCTTCTGCAAAAGATTTAAAGTTCCTGTGAAAGGCATAGCCAAAAAGGAAGAGTTCCAAAAGGCGCTGAGGGCCTGGTTGGAATCTAGTAATGCTACTGAGCATCTTGTAGAGCCTAGGGATGAGGCAGATAATGGAAATGGGCCATTGGGCCTGACCGGGGAGAAAGTACCTTCAAGGCCAGGCAGCAGTGCTTCTTCAAAGGGCCCGTCCCCAGAGTAGCTGGAGTATAGAGAGAGAGATAGAATGCATAAGATGGAGCTAGCCAAGCTCAAGATGGGTGGGCAGATGGAGTTAGAGAATAATAAGTTAGACTTGGAGGAAAAGAGGATTCATTTAGAGCTTGAAAGAATGTTGAGGGAGATGGAATTGAAAGCCAGAAGTTTAGAGATTACTCCCTCTGATGGCACCACACCATCCATGCCTGTAGAAACAAGGGTGTTCATTCCCAAGGATGTTATTAAGGAGTTTCATAAGAATGAAGATATTGGGCAATGGTTCAAGGCCTATGAGGTAGCTATGTCCTCCCACCGGGTCCCTGAGAAGGATTGGGGAGCAGGGTTGTGGGGGCGGTTCCTTAGTGATGGGCGGGACACTTTATTAGATTTGCCTTCTGAAGAACAAAATTCTTATGTACACATGAAAGAGGCATTAATGTCCAGGTATGGGTTGACCCCTGAGCTTTATAGACAAAAGTTTAGGAATTGTAAGAAACTGGAGTCTTGCACTTGGGTAGAATATGTTTCTTTCTTTGGCAGAGCATTGGATGGTTGGGTGAAGGGTAGCAAAGTGAATGATTTTGAAGCGCTATATAATTTGATTTCATGGGAGTACTTGTCAAAGAATTTTTTTCCAGAGCTACACCAGCACCTTATTGATAGCAAGCTGACTAACCCTAGGAAGCTAGCTGAGGAGGCGGACCGCTGGGTGAGCATCCGGGTCCACAAGGGTCATGTGGGAGACTCCACCAAAGGTGGACAGGGTCCCCAGCAGAAGAGTGGGGGTGACAAGGGTAAACAGAGGTAGTTCCAGAAAGGGCCCCAAAGTAATCCCCAAGGAAAGGGTTCCCAGCCTCCCCCTGAGAAGAAGCCCGGGGCCCGACAAGTAAACCCGTTCATCGGGGACCCCTGAAGTGCTTCAAGTGTGGTGAAGTGGGCCATAGGTTTTATGATCCCCAGTGCCCACAGAGGGATAAGACAGCACCCACTGGTGCACCACCCCGGCAGATGGCGAGTGTAGCCCTGGGGGAGGAGATGGGTACCCAAGGTGGGTGGGGTCCCACAGAGATATCCCATGTCTCTTTAGGAGACTCTGAGGTGGTCCCCAGGACCCAGCTGCCCGATAACACTAAAAAGTACAGGTAGTGGGTGACCATCAATGGCCATAGAGTTGATGCTCTGAGAGACACCGGAGCCAGTGTGACAGCTGTGATTTGTCAGGTGGTGTCTGAAGAGCAGGTGTTCGCCAATGCCTTTTTGTTGTTGCAGCTGATAACACAGAGAGCCACTGCAAGGTGTACCAGGTTCCCTTTGAGTGGGGGGAGTCTCAGGTACCCTTCAAGTAGCTGTGAGGCCAGCCATGCCTGTTGACTGTCTTTTGGGTTACGATTTGGAGAGCTCCCCTTGGGCTAAGGTGGAGCAAAGTGCTAATTTGGAGATGTTGGGTCTGCCTGAGTGGGCGTGATTGACCACACGGTCCTTGGCAGCCAGTAAGGGTGTTCAAGAGGACCTGGAGCTTAAAAGAGTGGCCCAGGTGCCTGCCTTAAAGAGAAGAGGGTGGGGGCGAGGGAAACCCGCCCTAACAGTTCCCACGGTCCAGGAGGAGGCACACCTTGAGGGGGATGCCCTGGAACCTACAAGGGAGCAGATAGCTTAACTGGGGGACCTGCCTGAGCTGACCCATTGGCAGCAGGAAGGAGGACCCTCTAGGGAAGAGTTCTGCGAGGAGCAGAAGAAGTGCCCCACTCTTGTGGGTTTGCGGCAACAGGTTGCAAACCAGGCAGCAGGTGATCAGTCTGGATCACATTAGATCTTCTGGGAGAATGTTCTCCTGTATAGTGAGCCTAAGGTTGCTGAGCCTGGGTCAGCCCATGTGCTGGTGGTGCCCCAGCACTTCAGAGCCTTCCTACTTGGGCTGGCTCATGATGTGCCTTTAGCAGGACTTTTGGGGCAGGACAAGACCATTGAAAGGCTTGTCACCCACTTTTATTGGCCCCAAATGCACAAGAGTTCAGATACTCATTGCAGGACCTGTCAAACGTAGCCAGGCAAGAGGAAAGAGTGGGAGGAAGGACAAAGCTCCTCTCCAGCCATTCCCTGTGGTCAGCACCCCCTTTGAAAGCGAGGGCATTGACATTTTGGGGCCTCTGGATCCCAAGACAGCCATGGGCAACAGGTTCATCCTGGTCTTGGTGGACCATGCCACCCGGTACCCGGAAATCATCCGTCTCAGGACAGTGACGGCCCCCATGGTGGGACGTGCACTGATGGGGATTTTCTCCAGTGTGGGGATGCCCAGAGAGGTGGTGTCAGATCGTGATACAAACTTAATTTCTAAGTATATGAAGTCCCTGTGGCAGGAGTGTGGGGAAATGTATAAGTTCACCACTCCTTACCGCCCCCAAGGTAATGGGCTGGTTCAGAGATTTAACCGGACCCTCAAAGGCATGACTATGAGGTGTAAGTGGGACGCCCTCTTGCTATGCCTTCTCTTTGCTTACAGAGAGATGCCACAGAAGTCCTTAGGGTTCAGCCTCTTTGAACTGCTCTATGCAGACCCTCCAGGATATCGCGATTTTGCAATTTCGCGATTTCGCGATTTGCTGCGAAATCGGCACTTTTAAAAAAATGCCGCGATTTTTACTAAAGTGCCCGCGAAAACGGCACTTTAGTAGAAATCGCGGCATTTTTACAAAAGCCGCCGCTATATCCTGGGGGTCTAATGGTTGTAATCCTGTTCATGGGATTAACTCCGAGGTTAGGCAGCTAAAGAGTTGCGTGCTGCTCGCTCAGTCAGTAGTTGTGCCCTGATTCGTTGGTGCCTCAGAGTGACCATGCAGCAGTATACCGAGCGAGTCCGCCGGACCTCACCCAGCCGACTCTGTGTGCGGCAGCTGGCTTTCATGCCACCCGCGGGTCCCTGCATCGGGGTCTGGGGCCAGAGAAGTCGTGGCGGCTGGCCCTTCATACAGTGGTGGCTTGCTCAGAGTGCGTGCCACTCATGAACAGGTATTTATCATTCTTTTAGGATATTTTTTAATTCATCATAGGGTCGTGACTGTTATCTACAGTTGAGCCTGCTCAGTAAGTGCGCTGGACGGGCTAAAGGCCACGGGCTGGGCTGCACATTTATTTACCGTATTTAGGGGCATTAGACTTGAGTAATTAATGGTGCAAGGGAGTAAAGGTGAATCTGGAAGTGGGCGGACAGCAACGAGTGAAAACATAAAAAGCCTTTTTCTGAGCACCGTCATTGAAACGACCTGTTGCAGAAGGTTACAAGGCCAAGAAAATCACAAGCAGGACTGCAGGCCGGCGCGTCAGGCCCCTATCACCACACTGTAGCTGCAGCCCATGGCCCCCCCCACCCAGACTGTCCAGGCCAAAAACACTTTCTGTGTCAGCCTTGCTGCAGTGATTAGAGAAGCACATATATCATGAGATCCGTTTAAATAACATGAAGTTAAAACCAATGTTAGTGGAGCTGAATTCTTTGTGTGTCCAGGAGTTTTCATGCAACTAATACAAATGTCAAGATAGCTCTGGTGAATGATGGAGGGCTGGGGCAAGAGCAGCTTTTATTGAGTGACAGTTTTCCCATAAGAATATGAGCCACGCTTATTCTCAAACCTCTATTTTATGAGAATTAGCTGTGAGTTACTGCTTTTTATTTAGTTTTTGCCCTTCCATTTCTAGTGGTTTACAGCAGTTTTAAGATATTCCTAAAGTTTCTTGTTGCTCAAATTGGTGTAATTTCTGATATTTATATGTTTTCCTTGTGGTCATTGCTTGATTTTGCTCCCGAGAAAGTGTCAGTCATAGTCGTTGAATGTCACTCATATTTATAGTAAAATTATGAAAATGTCACACATATGCAATCTGAAACCTTGGCAGCTATGTATGTCGGCCCACGAAGCTGCAAACATGCAGCAAAATGCCCCGAGCCCTGTCTTGTCAGTGGGCGACGAACACACCTGATGTATCCCACCCACAACTCCCTCATCTGCTCTCCAGGTGCCCAGACTTTTACTTACACTTTCTTCCTTGGGTATACCGCACATCCCCACAATTCGGTTGTTCCCACCCAGGTGAGTAAATGCTAGCGCCAGTTACTGTCTCCAGGTTGTTGAGTATGAGGTGGAATTGGTGTGCAGATGGGTTTCCTGCCCGGAGGGCTTGAGGCTGTGATGGTAAGAAGCACAATATCGATTTCAGCCCTGCTATCCTTGTTTCTGCCTCCTGTGTGTGGCGAGCATAACTTGAGGGGCATTCAGAAGATGATGCATGTGGGGTATATATCCTCGCAGCCGCTCCCTGCCTGGCAGTGGGGTTGGAAGTGCACTTCTGACCCCACTTCTCATATACATAGCTTCATGTTGTTAAATAACTAAAAAAAAAACAAGATATCTGTGTTTGTTGTAGGAAAAATGGCCAAATAAAATGCCGCAAAATTGCCGCTAAATTTCCATATTTGTGCTGCTAAATTTGCTAATCCATGCCGCTATATCCTGGGGGTCTGTCTATGGTCACCCTGAAAGAGGACCTCTGAATTTGGTAAAGGAAGGCTGGGAGAAAGCTCCCAGGAAACCTCCCCAGGATGTATATAGTTACATGCTGGCCTTCAGAAACCAAACCCGGCATTCCAGGCAAATCGCCCAGGCGAATCTGGAAGCCAGCCAGGAAGAGATGAAGCGGTGGTACGATTAGAATGCCACTCTGATTGAGCTTCAGCCTGGTCAGAAAGTTTAGGTCATGGCCCCCTTGGAGCCCTATGCTCTCCAGGATAAGTGGACCGGACCATTTGAGGTGGTGGAGCGCAAGAGTGATGTCATCTACTTGGTGGACTTGCAGTCTCCAAGAAACCCTTTGCGGGTCCTGCATGTCAACCACCTGAAGCCCCACTTAGAAAGGTCCGAAGTGGGCATGCCCCTAGCGACCGATGATGGAATGGAGGAGGAAGCTGAGCCTCTTCCTGACCTCCTGTCTGCAACAGAGCAAGATGGGTCAGTGGATGGTGTTAACCTCTCTTCCACCCTGACCCCTGAGCAGCAGAATGACTGTTGCCAGTTGGTGGGACAGTTTTCTGATCTGTTTTCCCTGATTCCAAGTGTCACTGATTGGTGTGTCCATGATGTAGACACTGGGGACAGTCCTCCTGTTAAACATAAAGCTTACAGAATGACTGACAGGGTGAGAGCTTGCATCAAGGAGGAGGTCTCCAAGATGCTTGCCTTAGGGGTGATTGAGTCCTCTAACAGTCCTTGGGCCAGTCCAGTGGTCTTCATCCGAAACGGTGCAGCACCAGGTGCCACACCAGAACTCCGGTTCTGTGTGGACTACCGAAGGCTCAATTCAGTCACCAGAACTGACGCACACCCCATCCACAGTGCTGATGGGCTCATTGATATGTTAGGGGCTGCCAGGTACCTCAGCACGTTTGATCTAACGTCTGGGTACTGGCAAATCACCTCAACTGATGGCGCAAGAGAGAGGTCAGCATTCTCCACACCAGATGAGCACTACCAATTCTGGGTTATGCCCTTTGGGGTGAAGAATGCCCCTGCCACCTTTCAGAGGTTGGTCAACCAGGTGGTGGCTGGACTGGAAGATTTCAGTGCAGCCTACCTGGATGACATTGCAGTGTTCAGCGCCAGTTGGGAAGTGTTGATGGGGCTACGGAGAGCAGGCCTCACAATCAAGGCGAGTAAGTACCAGATCGGGCAGGGTTCTGTGGTGTACTTTGGACGCCAGGTTGGGAGCGGCCTGGTGGCGCCCCTTCTGCCCAAGATTTAGACCATCCTGGCTTGAGAACCCCCCAAGACCCATACAGAAGTGAGGTCCTTTTTAAGACTCACTGGGTACTACAGGAAGTTTGTCAAGGGGTATGGCAGCATTGTTGCACCCTTGACAGAGCTGACTTCCAGGACGCAGCCCAAAAAGTGAATTAGACTGACACCTGTCAGAAAGTTTTTGATGCCTTGAAGACTGCCATGTGCACAGCGCCCGTTCTCCTGGCACCCAACTTCTCAAAGAGTTTATTGTCCAAACAGATGCTTCAGAGCATGGTGTGGGGGCTGTTCTTTCATAGATAAATGAGGAGGGCCTAGACCAACCTGTAGCCCTCATCAGTAGGAGGTTACTTCCACAGAAACATAGGTGGAGTGCTATTGAGCGTGAGGCATTTGCTGTGGTCTGGGCACTGAAGAAGTTGAGACCATACTTGTTTGGGACTCACTTCCAGGTTCGGACAGACCACAGACCCCTCATATGGTTGATGCAGATGAGGGGTGAGAATCCAAAGCTGTTGAGGTGGTCCATTTCCCTACAGGGGATGGACTTCACGGTGGAACACCGCCCTGGTACAAAACATGCCAATGCTGATGGTCTGTCCAGATTTTTCCGCCTTAGCGAAGAGAACTCCCAAGGGGTGGGTAGTTCTCCTCACATTTCAGCTGGAGCAGACACGTGTTAGACCTGGCACCATTGGCATGGGTCTCCCTTCCATTTTTTGCTGTTGCCTCCTGTGTTTTGGCTATGTGTTTTGCTGGTCTAGATGCTTTGGGCACTTTGCCACTGCTATTCAGTGCTAAAGTGCAAGTGCTCCCTATAAGTGTTGTATTGGAATAGTGACTCCATGATTGGGTCATTTGATTTACGTGTCAGACCCTAGTACAGTGCACCATGTGTGCCAAGGGCCTGTAAATCAAATGCTGCTGGTGGGCTTGCAGCACTGGTTGTGTCACCCACAGAAGCAGCTTGTAAAATGTGACTCAGGCCAGCCATTGCAGAGCCTGTGTGCAGCCTGGGGCTGCCATGTTGACTTGGCAAGTGCACCCACTTGCCAGTCCCTAAACCTTCCCTTTTCTACATAGTAATCACCCCTGAGGTATGCCCAAGTGCAGGGTGCATTGTATGTAAAAGGTAGGGCATGCCCTGATGTGTGTAGCACGTCCTGATAGTGAATTACAGCCAATTTCGTTTTTCACTATTGCAAGGCTACCTGTTCCCATAGGCCAGAATGGGCAGTTTAATTATAACATCTTATAATCCTATCTGACTCAGGGAACTATGTAGAACGTTGAGTTTAGTATGCCTGAACTCAGAATGATAAAAAAACATCTCTTAGTGAAGTTGGTTTTAACATTTTGGGTTTGGAAATACCACTTTTAGAACGTAGGTATTTTCTTGCCTAACTATCCAAGCCTGCCTCTGCTAGGTTGTGTATTCCTTGTCTGGTTTGTGAGTGACAGGGGCTGGGGGGCTCCAGGAGACAGGATGAGTCAGCACAAGACCGAATAGACATATCTGCATGAGGAGTGGTGGGAGGAGTAGCACCTGGGCCTGAATAGGGCTGTGCCTGCCTTCCACAATGCTGGCTCCACCTCCTGTGGTGTGTCTGATGACCCTGGCCCACACTGACAAAGGAAGAAGTTGTGCACTAGCAGAATGCACCCAGAACTGGTTTGGACTAGGTACAGACACTCTCTGCCTTCAGAGACAAAGGATTTTGGTATATAAAAAGGGGGACCCAGACCCCAGAACTTTAGATCACTTCTGGGAATCAAGACAACCCTTTGTCAAGGAGAAGAACCAAGGAAGCTGAAGGAGGAGATTGCTCCCATACTGTGCTGTTGGGGTTGGCCTGCAGTGGTTACTTTATTGTCAAGGAAAGGAGAAAAGGAACTTTGTGTGTACTTTTGCAATCTTGAAGAAGAATCTCCAAGGGCTTGAACTGTGCTTGCCTCCTGCCTGAAGTCTCAGGTATACAAGACCTCCCCACCAGCTCCCCTGAATTCCCTTGCTGTGAAATTCTGCCTGCAGAGAGGTGCCTACTTTTGTTTGGGCCCTCTGAGAAGAATGCGAGTTGCTGGGAGCTGGAAGCACACCGCAACGAGGAGAAGTGTGTCGCCGCCGCAGCAGTTGCAGTTGCATCGCCAAAAAAGCATGCCGCTGCTGCAGCTGTTCGCCATCGCATCATCGACGAAGCGTTTTGCATCACCAGAGAAGTGTGTCGCCACTGCAGAGGTTGCCATCGCATCACAGGAGAAGCGTGTCACAGAGCCTGTCGCAGCTCAGAAGTTACTGAGTTCACTGCACGGCAGTCGGGCGTGCACGCTTCGCATCCAACGTTACCGCATCGTGACGCCATTTTGTCGCATTGCACCGGATCGTCACATTGCTCAAGGTGCCATCTTGTCGCATCGCACCGGATCACAGTAAGAAACCAACGCATCACCTCCTCTCCAGTAAGGAACCGACGCATCACCTCACCTGCGTTGCAGTAAGGAACCAACGCATCACCTCCCCCGAAGCAAGGAACCGACGCATCACCTTCCCTGCGACCCTTTTGTTTGTATTGGGTGACGCATCCAAGGTACTTTGAGAGTAAAGTGTCGCATTTACCATCTACATTGAACTGAGCTATTTCTACCATTTTAAAGTCTATTTCTGATTACAGTATTGTGGATTTTTGTTGTTTGGTCTTGTGTTAAGTCTAGTAAAGATTACTTATTTTTCTAAACTGGTGTGGTGTCCATTTGTAGTATTTTCACTGTTTTACTGTATGCGTTCACAAATGCTTTACACACTGTCTCTGAGATAAGCCTGTCTGCTTGTGTCAATCTACCAAGGGGGTGAGCAGGGGTTATTTTAGAAGCGTACCCTCTTACTCTGACTAAAGGCAAGGGTCCTTATTTGGTCAAAGGCACCTACTTCTGCTAACTAGAGACCCCCAGTTCTAACAAGTATTAATAGAGTAAAGTGAAAAGCGCATTGTGTTTAGCGACACATATTGTGTTATTGCTTATTGTGTCCTCAGTATGTTAGGATATTGTGGTTGCACAGATTGCTGAACTTATTGCTCGTAATGGTACATGTTGAAATGTTATTGTGATTTATTGTTTTGATTATGTATTTTATGTGAAGAATTTGGTGAACTCAAGTTAGATAAAGGTGGATCAACGATGCATATTCCTACCCACTCAAATGGAACACCTACAACTGGTAGAAGCACTAACAGTGCCTTTGTCCCCCCTCCTGATTTAACACACATTTGGTACGCGGGCCGGGTTTTACAAAACTGCTCTGTGTCTCTACACATCCCTGGCCAGTTGAACTGATGGTCCACCCTGGATTTTTCTAATTCTCAAACTGTCCTGCCAAAGGCACTTCATGGGACTGTGGCAACAGGAAATTGTTGTGTACCAACGGAACCATAAGCCTCTTGCTAGTTCTGAGACGTGGCGAAGATGGTGGACAAGTTTCAGTAACGTTCTGCGACACCTCTGTTATCGCCAGCATCCTGGAGTTGCAAGTGGCCTACTTCCTGCTGCCAGAGAGCCACCTTCCGCTGCTCGGCTCTCAGACCGGATTGTGGTGATCGTGATTGGCCGGTGGCCATAGCGGATCCGGGTGGGACCTAAGAAGGCGGCCACCAAGCCTGAGCTCGGAGTCTTCTACAGGGCGCCGTTGAACGGAAGGAATTCTTCTTGGGCTGAAGGTACTTCCTCTCACCAACATCGGATGAGTGTGCCTAAATTCGATCGCACCCGCTTAGGAGGGCGCTCCTTTCAAGTTTGGGTTGCTCACCTTTGGAATGAACTCCCGATAGCAATCAGACAAGCGCCATTCTGCACTTTAGGAAATTACTGAAGACATAGCTGTTTCAGCAGTAACTTTGGCCTCTCCCTGTACATGTGCCTCTCTCTTTTTTTTCCGCTCAGTTTCCGCTAGCGCCGGGACACTCTTCTGAGTAGCTGTGCGCTCTACAAATATGATAACTAAAACAATTAAAAAAATTGCGTAGAAGGCTCCAGTATTACTCAAGTCAGGCTCTTCCCTCCTACTGATACTACCTTTCTGCACAAACCCCATTGTGCAAGGTTGAATATGCTTTAGAGAACCTGGGTCCCTCTCTATAGTCACTAGGGTGAGCGCAACTGGACCCCCTTGGGTCCTTTCACTCACACAAAGCATAGTTGCCATCAAACTGTACAGGATCTTACACCTGAAAATCTCTCTTAAAGCATCCCACCTGGCGGCACTTGTAGCACTACACCACCTTGGACTTGGAAGAACCTCCCTGACAACCCTCCCCATTTATTTATTGTTGTGCAAGCGTGGGTAGCCAGAGATGATGGGGGGAAAGAATGGAGGTAGGGTGGAACCGAGGAAGGTGAAAGGAGAGGAGATAGCATGTAGGAGTAGGAGGTGATAATATGAGGACTAGTAGAAGGAGGGTGGAAGTATATGTGAGGGAGAGAGGCGGGGGTAGTAAAACAGGTATAATGTAGTGGGAAACATAGCACCGTCATGGGCAGGTTGAGAGACTCTGTTAGGTTGCGGGATTAAGGACCCCAGTATTTATAGAGAAGATGTTGCTTGAGATCTTTTTTGAAGCTGAGGTAGGAGGGGTTGCAACGTAGGTCTTTAGGGAGTTCCAGATAGTAGGCGCATTTCCGGAGAAAGAGCGTGACTGGGTTGATTTCTTGTTTACCAAGGGAGGTACCAGAATGAGGGTATTTGTGCTCCTCATTTCTCTGGCACAGCCCGCTTTGTGAAGTTTTTGTCAGCGATACAGTGGGGTTTGAAGATGAAAGGCTTTATGCGTAATGCACGCATTCTTGTAGGTGGATCTGCCTTCGATAGGAAGTCATTTGAGATCTTTGAAAATGGGAGAGATGTGATCAAACCTCTTACAATCAGAAATAAGCCTGGCCGCGAGGTTAAGGACTGACTTGATTGGGGCTAAATGGACTTTAGGTGTTCCGGCGAGAATGGCGTTACCATAGTCCAATCTGGAGAGTACTAATGATTGAACAACAGATCTAAAGTCATCAACGGGAATGAAGGGTAGAGAAAAGAGAGCGCCTTTAGCTGCGTTTTTTATGTGGGGAGAAAGGCTGATGTTTTGATCAATACTTACTCCGAGAGATTTTACTGAGCTAGAGGTAGATAAGGAGCAGTTGAGGGCTTTAAGATCAGAGATCCAATGTTGAATGGGTAGTCGGTTATTTTTAGGAGCAAAGAGAATGCCTTCTGTTTTTTTAGGATTGAGTTTAAGGTGATTGTGATGGAACCATTGTTTAATCTTAGTAAGGGCATCATTGAGATGAAGAATGTCTGCATGGGAATTGATTTTATAGTAATGCTGGATATCATCCGCATAGAGGTGATAGTTGATTCCTGCTTGCTTTAGCATGAGGGTGAGGGGTTCCATAAAGAGGTTAAATAGAGAAGGAGAGAGAACAGAGCTCTGGGGAACACCCAAGGAGGCCGGCATAGGTTTCGAAAGGCAATTGCTGATTTTAATTTGTTGGGTTCTGTGTTGAAAGAAGGAGGTGAACCATTCGAGAATAAGACCATTAAAGCCAAACCGATCTTTGAGGGTGTTGAGTAAGGCAGAGTGGTTTACAGTATCGAAAGCAGCCGAGAGGTCAAGAAGAATGAGAAGGGAGGCCTCCCCCTTATCGAGGGAGTGGTGGATATCATCAACAATGTTGAGCATCACAGTTTCAGTACTGCAGCCCTTGATGCAGCCCATGATGCTTCCTACTGGACACACCATTACCATTTTCCCTGGGTCCTCCTGAGGTCCCATGGGAATTGCCAGGGTCCTTACCCTCAGGTTTGGCACCAGACTGGGGACAACTCTTTTGCTCCTTTGGCTTAGTTCCCATGCTGTTCCTGCCCCTTGTTCACCCTGTTAGTTAACCGCTTGTCAGCCAGCACTGCAAGCTTCCCTGGATCAGTCTCTGTCAGATCGACAGGTATTACATAAGTGTGGTAGAGCACTTCCTCTTGAGTTGCTCTGTCACCATCAACTGGTTAAGGGACGGAGAATCCTTGGCCTCCGTCCCTCATACCCACTCAATCCATGAATCCAAGTCTCAAATACAACAACATCCACACTCTTGCAGTCCATGAACCTTTAAAGGTATGAGATGGCGTCACCCCAAACCTCTGAATCAGAACTTTCTTCATTTGCTTATAGACCATCTGGTCTTCCACAGTCATCCTCTTAAATGACAGCTGTCTCCTTTAATAGCTCCCCATTAAGGCAGCTGCCTTGGACACCTCATTCAAGGCCTACACCTTACAAATGACCTCAAAGATCACAAACCATTCCAAGATATCCGACCTTCCACATACACATGCACAAGATCTCTTGGAAATTTGGCAACAAGAGGCCTGAATCTGAGGCCGTCACTTATCCCATAGGGAGTTGTCATGACTGCCATCCTAAAGTTCTCTCTCAAGGGCTATCTTTTTCCTCCAACTCTTTCCCTTCCTTTTCCCACTCCTCCCTTTTTAGGGCTCGCTGAGTCAGTGCGCATGCGCTGCTCGGAGAGACATTTAGTAGCTGCATCAAAAAGCGCTACTTTGCCGGCCACCAGCTTGCTAGAACACTCAAACGCGCGCGCAAAGTGCACAGCACTTTTTCCGGTTGTGCGCGCGTGCGCAACACTTGTGTTTTTTTTTTTTATTGACGTGCGGCGTTAAGGACAACCGGCTGCTCCTGCACCGAATCGCAAACATCATGCGCACCATAGGATGTGTGAACAACTGGAACGAATGCTACATCAACAGGTGAGCTCGAGCGGCTGTCGCGTTTCCTTGCTAATCTCTTTCCCGCTTCCTGTGCGCCCTTGCCCCCAAGTGGCAGCGTGACGGCTATTCTTGGACACCACTCTAGCTTTCTGACCATATCTCTGTCTAGCGCGACAGAGATACGGTGAGCAACATCAAAGCTAATAGATGATAAGTAGCTTTCCGTTCCGCCATTTGCTCTTTATTTTTTCAATATAGAAGCTCGTCGCTCCACGACTGTACAACTGCCCAGCCTCGCAGGCTTGGAATTTCTTCTGCGTATGGAAATGTCCGTTTTATTTTTGTATTTGTACCTCGAGGGAACGGAGGCAAACGTGTCGGAGCCTGGAGGCAGACTTTTACACTTAGGGGACACTCAAAAATGGTTCTCTCATCGCTCCCCACGTCCCAGAGACCTTTCTAAAGTAGTGAGTGAGTATGTTCCAAATGCTGGTAGTCATTCTTACATTTATTTAACCTATTGCTATGCACACGCAACTGTTGCTTTCTAGCTAGATTTTGTGCTATACAAATACCAAGATACATGCACACCCTGCATTGTCCGGAATCTGCTTTGTTGAAATATCAATCCTCCGAATTGATAGGAACAGGCCATGTGGCAAGTGGGAAGGTCTCTCAAAATCGGGACCAGATGTTGCTTGCTAGAAGGGATTACTTTGCAGTGATGACGGCTATGAATTAGAAATATTTGCATTCAGGCGCAGGTATAAAAACAAGCATTGGCATAGCCATTAGGTCTTGCCTTTGGGATCTTTTTAAGTGTTTAGTTATCCAGCACAATATCCTTGGTGCAACAACATCAAGTGTTGCATGGCTGAACACTTATAAGGTCACAAAGGTGAGACCTATTGGCTATGCCAATGCTTGTTGCTGCTTCTAGACCCTCTCTTGCAATTTATCTTCTCAAGTCAATTCCTCCTGCCTCTCCAGCCTCCACTCCCCTTGTGCCTCAATTCTCCCTGTCAAACGGCCAGGACTTCTCTTCCTGCTCAGCTATAGCCTTCGGGAGAGCCAACTGCAAGATCATGGTCTCTACTAGGCACAACACACCATAGGAATTTATACCTAGAACAGGTGATAGTGTACCATAGAAATTTGAGATGGCCTGCACTCTTGGAGCATTCTAGAAACTAATGGGGGGAGTGTATCAGGAAACACTGGAAAGTACATTTGGGAACACACAGGGCATGCTTCTGGTATAGATCTTTGCAAAGGGGATACATGGATCTGACTCCACAGCAATCTCCTCCTGGGTTCATAACATGTTTCCCTCCCCTGAGTTTACCACAGCCTCTCCCTTTCACTCAGTGTCTCAAACTGGTCCCTCATTAAATCAGCAAGGACTTCCCTAATGCTACTCCTGGGAACCCTCCACTCTCTGTTCCTACATAGATTCTTAATCTGATCTACTGACATGGTGCTGAGGTCTTTTCCTAACCCTGCGATTTTTATTATTTATGTGTGCAGACTTTGCGAGTAAAACTTGACTTTTTGTTTTACTGGAGTAAGTTGGAAATGTTGAATGTAGCACCTGCGCCTTGGACTCCTAATTATTAGGTGTCCCACTGCTTGATTCCAATTGTCAGAAGCCTGTTCAGAGGGCCATGGGCTAGCAGGGGTTACTGGGCCCAATTGTGGTGGTTGAGGCCTTTTACTCCTGATGTCCCAGGGCCCAGTCTCCTATGGGCTCTAAGCAACTAGGCCAAGTACCACCTCAATACTTGACTCTCAGACGTGGTGTGGGTGGAGCAGTCCAGGGCTTCTCAGGGAGGAGGCGGGTGTAAGGTGAACACAGGCTCACAGTTCAAAATACATCCCTCAACCCTAATGGATTATTGTCCAGACAAATACTTGCTTTTATGTAAAAAACATTATTTGTATACGAACACAAAATATAATACGGCACACCACAAATAACATACACAGTCTTTATAAGACAGGCATGCTAGCAATAACCAGGTCAGCTCTCGAGTCCCACTTCCCTGTCTAAGGACCATGGTTATTCCCCATTTATGTGAGGAGACATCCAAGCTAAGCCCCATTAGTGAGTTCAACTCTTAGAATAAAAGCTTTGAGAAAGATAAAGTGTCCCTGCACCGTGGTGCGTTAGTCAGAGCAAGTTCCCCCAGAGGGCTAGTGGCCCAGTGCTCAGCCTTACCCACTGTTGCTGGATTGGCAGTGCAGAGGGCCTAGGTCTCTGTCTACAGCCCAGCGATGTAGTAGTCTGGATGCTGCGGTCGAGGTGACAAGCATACACCGCTCTCCTCTGGTCACTCTGTAAGTCTCCCTGAGTGCAGTGGATGCTTCTGCATTCTTGTAGTTGAATCATTGCTCTTCCTCTGTGGGTCACAACTCACGGGATCCCCAGTGGTCCTCACTCCCTCCAGCGATCTGCTTCAACTCAGGGGTGTTGGTCAGACAGAAGGCGGTTGTAAGCGGGACTGAGGAAACAGAGGAGACTGTTAACTGTGGTAACTGTGGTTTTATTGGTTTTAGCAATTTCTGTCTCCTGGGACTGGGTCGATAGTATGGAAATGATGCCTCTTGGTCCTTTTCCGGGGACCCGCTCCCTCTTAGTCCACGTCTTCGCCTCTCCAGGATGTCCCAGGCTCGTTGGCGACAATAAGCAAAGAAAAAAAAGGAACCCTACTTTAGACTGGGGTGTCTATTTATAGCACATAGGGACAGGGTGTGAGCAGTCACTCGGTGCCACACAACTCTAAGAGGATCGGGTGCCGATAGTGCACAGGAAGGGTAGTGCATGGGGATAGTCGGTGTTTGGCGGGACGGCTTTAGACCTTTCTCCCTGCCCAGCCCGCGATATGGGAACGTACCTGTGCTAGCCACACTTCTCCAGAAGTGTGGCTGGGCGGAACGTGGTATTGTTGGATCCCTGGCTGCGGTAGACTTCAGAATGATGTTGGCCGTTCTTCTCGTTGGCCATTCTTCCTCCGCTGCTTCGTTCTTCCTCCTCGACACTCTGGTCTCCTCTGCTGTTTCACACTCTTCTCCTCCGGGTGAATAACACACCTCTCGTCTCGGAGTTCCGGTATTTTTAGCTTCCGCGTCTGTGACGTCAGCAAAAGGGGCGTGGACTCCTGCAAACTCGGCCCAGTTAAAGTAACATAGTCCCGTCTCGGTCTCAGGCAGGCAGAATGGTGATATTTCAGGTTGCTGTGGGGAAAAAGACGATGAGGAGCTATTGGTAAGTCCCAAAGGTATCGTATCCCCTGACAGGCTCCCGAGTTGGCTCTTCTTGTCACATACCCCCCCTCGATTCTCCCGATTGGGGAGAGGAAAGCGAGAGAAATGTCAGCGCTGTTGTTATACTACCCTTTTCAGTGGCACACTGTAAAGGCAAAGGGTTGTAGGGTCAGAAACCACCTCAGTACCCTTGGGTTGTGGGAGATGTTCTGACTCATCCAGGGGAGTGGAGCATGGTCAGTATAAAGGGTGAATGGGTGTCCTTCCAGGTAATCTCTTAACTTTTCCACCGCCCATTTGATAGCGAGACATTCTTTCTCTATGGTAGGATACTTCAATTCCAGAGGAAAGAGCTTTCGGCTGATATACAGCAATGGATGTTCTATGCCTTCTGGGGACAACTGGGAAAGTACTGCTCCCACCCCATACTCTGATGCATCGGTGTGTAATAAGGAGGGACGGTTAAAGTCTGGACTAGATAGTACGGGACTAGTAGTGATAGCATGTTTTAGGGTATTGAAGGCATTCCACATGTGGGTTGTAGGGTATTGGAAGACTTTGGGTTTGGCATCTTTTTTAGGGTATCTGTCAAAGGGGCTGCGACCTCTGAAAAGGACGGGATAAATCAGCGATAATACCCTATAAGTCCTAAGAAAGCCCTCATCTCCTTTTTATTCTTGGGGAATGGGGTTTCTGCGATGGCACGTACTTTCTCTATTTGGGGCTTAATCATGCCATGTCCCAATAAGTACCCTAGATATTTGACTTTCTGATATCCAATACGGGACTTCTTCTTTATGTGAAGGTCAGCTTCCTTTAAAGCTGTCAAGATAGTTTGCATATGTTTCATGTGGCTTTCCCAGGATGGACTAAAGATTATGATATCGTCTAAGTAGGCGGAACTATAGTTCTGATGTTCCCTCAGGACGTCATTCATAAGGCGCTGAAATGTGGCGGGGGCGCCATGCAAACCAAAAGGAAGGACATTAAATTCATATAGCCCGTCGGGTGTTACAAAAGCTGTTTTTTTTTCGATCTTCTTCTCTGAGTGGTACTTGCCAATATCCTTTGGTCAAGTCAAGGGTACTAATGTATTTGGCCTCTCCCAGTTTTTCAATGAGCTCGTTAATGCGGGGAATAGGGTATGCATCAAATGAGGAGATACGGTTTAGGGCGTGGAAGTCCATTGTGGTAAATAAATAAATAATACCCTATTTTTGACTAGACTTATAGCATAACAGATAGCTCAATAAATAAGAGTCAAGATTCGAGGTAGTAGGAGTTTCTGCAGGTTTATTACAGCATAAGGACAGGATCAGGACAACCTGCATAGGAACAGAATGACAGGGCCCAGCAGGACAACTGGGGCCCAGCAAGGGAAAAGAGGCCCAGCAGCTGCTGGGGCTAGGTCTGGGATGAGCGCGCTAACATTTAATAACAAAACATTGACTTATATACATAGCGCAAACACATAGCATTACATTGCAGTGGGCGTAACAGTAGGTGGAGTAGAAGGCGTGACGCGTAGCAGTCGCGAGAGATAACAGTAAAAAGAGGTGTAACTGGGAGTATACATAGACATGTGATGCAAAACGTAACAGAATATGTCATGAATGGGCGGAAACTTTGGAGGGGGCTACCTAAGGAGCCGGGACCTCTAACCTAATGGTGCGCGAAAACTGACAATGACGTGTTACTAGGAGAAGCTGGGGGCTACGAACTCTGTGCTAGGAGCAGAGACTAAAGTCTGAAGGGTCGGAGCGACATGTACCTAAACCCTATCTGGTATCTACTGTTTAGGGAACATGTTGATATAAACTAGAAGTCATGAGGGGAGAGGCTAACCTGACTCTAAGACTGGACCATGCATTATTCTACATGTAGTGCGTGAAGAATATTAAATGACCATTAAATACAGTATTTCTCTAACATGGAGACGAGAAGGCTAGACAATGACGGAAACTATTGATGCAGTTCAGTAGCTTAGGAATGCAGAGGAGGAGGACTGAACTGATAACTGGAACTATAACATACTTTTCGCAGACTCAGAGGCAGAGCCGGGGTGCACCGGGCACTGCAAGGCAGGAAGTAAGTGAAGGGTCGAGGATACAGGTGGGGGCTGTATCGCTCCTCAGCGAGGCTTTCAGGAGACAGGAGCTGAATCTGTGGTCCGGGCCCTTTTGAGGCCTGGAAACGGGGACTTTATAATTGAATAACGTGCACACTGAGAAACGTGGCAACATTACTTACATAGGCCTGATATTCGTAGTATTCACGAGGACTGGAAAATAGCATACTAGGGGTGGACACAACTGTAATTGCGTCTTTAATCAGAGATGGGGAATAACATATGCATATTGATCATGCACACATAACATATGATGGATGAGGCGTAGGGACACAGAACATGGCAAAATTTACTTTTCCACATTCCCTCCTTGTCACTACGTTTCCATCAGGAAACATCAATATTCATGATACCGTCTATCATTTCATACAGTACCATTTGCTCGTCTCGAATTGTCTTGGAACGGGATTTAGAACAGGGCTTGGGACTGGGAATACAAGAGGTAGCACACATGCTGCAAATCGCAGGGCCACATTGTATACAGAGGCAGCAGCTAAATATGGTCGCTACTGCAATGCCTAAAAAGGACAGGACTTTCCAACCCCATGCGGAAATTATATTCCAGAACCAACCGGACCATGTCCAGGTGCCTGGATCTTGGTGTAACAGATGGGCAATTTTATGGAGTCTGGTTATAGCTGAATAAACAGACGGCGCGTTATTTGGAATGAAAATACAACAACTGGATCCGAGAATTCTACAGGCCCCGCCCCTATCGGCCAGTATGACGTCAAGGACGAGACGATTCTGTAAAACGACAATTCTCATAAAGGATTGCTCTTCGGTTAGGTTACCTAGAGCGGAGGCAGTCTCATCTACTACTGCTTCAAGGGTTCTTGTTAACCTACGGATTAGCTTACTATTTACAACTGTACCTAAATAAGGGAAAACACCTTTATCTATATCAATGAATTGCTCTGCGGCGGTTTCAGTATAATCGACAATCGGGAGATTTCTCTTGTGTCTAGTGTGTACTAAGAAAGAATTCCTATGATAGTCAGGTGGGGCTAGAAAAACAGGTGGCAGTAGGAAAGCAATGTAACAGGTTCCCTCCCAATCGAGGGGCAGACGGACATATGCAGTTTGACCACAAATAAAATAAGAATGACGTGAAGCTTTGAAAATAGATTTCCCACTGTCACTATACTGGATAACAGTAGTACATTCACTATGACCTATATGTACAGAACCATAACTACGGACACATAATTCGCCTTTGACTGGTAGTACTGAAATAGCGGGTGAGTCTGGAGTAGTATCAGACTGAACATTCAGAACCATGAAATTCGACGAATAATTACCTAAATTATATACTTCATTTTCTAAATCTAAACCTGTTCTGTGGGGGAGACCTTGCTTGTCTGGGAAACATGTACTGTTAAGAAAAGACATATCTATTGAGGATGACGTTAACGTGGACCATGCTCCACACGAACCATTGTGTGAGAATGGATAAGGAAGGAGTGGCAGAACTCCCTTCGGTGTCTGGAAAGGGGGGAGTCGACCACACACCCAACAATTAGTGGCATTGCTGGTCTGGTGTGAATAATGTAACATACGGATAAATGTGTTATTACGCATGGCGAGGCGGTATGAATATTCGTGAGGAGGCAGATCACTAAACGTGTGCTCTACTGTAGCATGAGCAGACATATTTACATGAGGAACTGAAAAACACAGATAGAAAGCATAGCTGGTGCAGGAAATCATTATGCTGAGAAGTAATACGAAACTCAGAAAAACGATACATTTGATTGAACTTTGACTGACTCTCTCACTATGGGGGTCTATTTTATACATGTCAGAAACAGTCTAACCGTTTCACCTAGGGGAGGACTTATACAATCAAACTGGCTGACTTATTAGACCTGAGCTTTAACTTATACTCTTGTTGCGGAGTTTTCTCTAACAAGGGAGGGGTTGTAATAAAGTCTTGTGCGGGACAGTCCTTTAAAACAATGTTCTGGCAATCCTTCGAATCCTGGGAAATGTTCTTGGAAATGTTTTTGAAGACTGGTTTCGATCCTTTGAAAAGTTTTACATGAGAAAGGTGGACCCACCCCTTCCTGCCTTCCAACTTGACGGCAGTTCGGGTGGTCAAGAGGACCTGACGTGGCTCCTTCCAACGTGGTTCCAGCGGACTTGATCTGTCGAAATTTCTGATCATCACTAGGGAGCCTGGAACGATCTCGTGCGGTGCCACCTCGGTATTGTCTGGAAATGCGGCGGCAACCTGTGAACGACATGAGTTGAGGGCAGACATCAAGGAAGCTAGGTAATCTGTCAGCATATTACATGAAACATCGGTAATACTTCGGGGTCTAGGAGTACCCCACATGTTAGGGGGGCGGCCGAATACGACCTCATACGGGGACAGACCTGATCTGGAATGTGCGACCATACGCATATAAAACAGAGCGACTGGCAAAGCTATTAACCAGTCTACACCCTTGTCTTTACAGACTTTTGCTATACGGATTTTCAGAGTCTGATTATGCCTTTCGACTAGTCCAGCTGCTTCTGGATGGCGTACACAATGGAACTTCCACTGGTACCCTAACAAAAGGGAAACGTGTTTCATGAGTTCAGATGAGAATGGCTGGCCGTTATCAGAATATACGACTCTAGGGAGTCCATATCTAGGGAAGAATTCACGAACCAACTGCTTGGCAGTGGTCGCGGCTGTGTAATCTGGGACTGGATATGCTTCTGTCCATCTGGACAAGGCGCATACAACTACAAGGACATACTTGAAACCTCGACATCGCTCCATTTGAATATAATCCATCTGGAGGACCTCAAAAGGGTGGTCAGGGGGCTGGAAACCACCTTGTTCCACCGGGACACTTTTACCTGGATTAAACTGACAACATATCATACAGGTACGGACTTTCTGCTTGGCTGCAGCTCGTAAATGCTTGTTGAACCAAATGTTCTGGATACTGTCTAACATAGCTTTTTCTCCTAAATGTGCTGGACTATGTGCAGTATTGATAATGACTTGAACCATAGAATCGGGGAGAAACCATGTGGCTCTACCCTTCGTTACCCATCCCTGATCTGTCTGGACCCCTCCTTGTACAGACCATTTCTTGATTTCATCAGGAGTAGCATGTGACTGGATATCTATGACATCTTGAGTAGGGTCCTTAACTGTCATGCATGTAATCGGATCTGGAGTATGTGTCATATTAACTGGAATGTCTGGAGTCTGTGCTGTAAGCTTGGCTGTGCGGTCTGCTAAATCATTACCTTGGGAAATAATGTCAGTGACTTTCGTATGTGCTTTGCACTTCATGATAGCAATAGATGTCGGTAAATGTATGGCATCTAACAGGGCTTGAATAAGGAGACCATGCTGAATCTTGGTTCCATGAGAAGTCATAAAACCTCTCTCCTGCCAGAGCACTCCGAAGTCGTGTACAACTCCGAATGCGTAACGTGAATCTGTGTAAACATTAACCTTCAGGTTCTTGGCATGTATACAGGCTTGTGTCAGAGCGACTAGCTCTGCTGCTTGAGCGGACAGGGTATCAATACGGTGTGTTTCAATAACTTCAGTGTCAGTAGTCACTGCATACGCGGCGACTAGTTCTCCTGTACTAGTTCTCATACATGAACCATCCACATAAAGTGTCAGGTCAGGATCTGGTAACGGAATGTCTGTCAGGTCTTGTCTTGGCTTTGTCGTAATGTTAACTACTTCCACACAATCATGTGTGTCTGGATTTGAACTAACTGATGGTAACAGTGTAGCAGGATTCAGGACGTTGCAGCGTCTAATTTCTATGTGTGGCTGGAACAGTGTCAATTCATAACCTGTTAAACGTGCAATTGTCAAGTGCTGAGTTTGTGTTCGGTTTAAAAGAACTTCTACTGAATGTGGGACTTGTACTGTCAGGGAATGTCCTAGAACTATAGAATCACTTTGTCTGATAGCTAGTGCTGTGGCTGCAACTGACTTGAGGCACGCAGGCAACGCCTGGGCGACTGGATCTAATGTGCTCGAAAAATAAGCACAGGGCTTGTATTGACCTGCTTGATCTTGTGTGAGGACAGATAATGCTGTACCTTCGCGTTCAGTAACGAAAAGTGTAAAAGGCTTACTGTAGTTCGGTGTAGCTAGAACTGGAGCTTGACATAGGGCTTTCTTTAACTCGTTAAAACTAAGTGTATGGTCAGATGTCCAAGGGAGGACAGTCGATACGGCTGCCTCCTGTGTCGTTAACTGTATCAGTGGCTTGGCTAGGAATGCATACTGGGGAATCCATTGTCTACAATAAGAAGTAAGGCCGATAAAGGCACGTACCTCCTTCTGGGTTCTGGGCTGGGGAAGACTCGCTATTAACTGGATACGGTCGGGTGTCAACTGCCTACCCCTCTTGGACAGCAAGTGTCCTAAGTATACCACTTGCTGGACACAGAATTGAAGCTTCGAAGGTGACACCTTGTGCCCCATCTCGGCTAGAAAATACAGAACTGTAAGTGATGCACGCTCGCAAGCACGTTCAGAACGGGCTGTGATCAGTAGATCATCGACATACTGGAGCAGGGCAGTGTCAGTTGGCATGTGAATGTTGTCTAGTTGTCTCTTGAGTGCTTGACTGTAAATACTAGGGCTTTCTGTGAAACCTTGAGGAGCGCGTGTAAACATATAGCTCCTTCCATTTAAACAGAATCCGAAAAGAAACTGGCTGTCTGGATGAATTGGAACACTAAAAAATGCATTCTTGAGGTCAATAACAGTGAAAAACATGGCTTCGGAATCAATGGCTGTTAACAGGGAAGAAATGTCTGGGACAACTGGGTACTGAGGAATAATACATTTATTAAGCTCTCGTAAATCAATCACTAATCGATATACAGGGGGTGCATTTGGATCAGTACGTTTCATGACTGGAATGATCGGAGAATTACATACATTGGAGTCAGTTTCTACAACTACTCCTTGAGCCATGAGCTCGTCAATAATTTTGGATAAGGCTGCTACAGCCTCAGGTGGCAATCTGTACTGTCTGATTCGGGGTAACACTACACCTGGTTTGAGAGTCACACGATGGGGTGTGATTTGCATGTAACCTACATCAGTTGGACCTTGCGCCCATAAATGCTGCGGAACATTAGACAATCTTGAATCAAAATCTCGTAATACATAGTGACCCTTAAAGTCACGTAGGAACAGACGTATTCCCTCTGGGGAACAGCAAATAACTGCACCTAATTCTTTCAGTGTCTTAATACCTAATAGATTTTCTGGACATGACTTAGTAAGTAACAGATCAGTAGTACGGGACAATGGACCTACTTCTAGAGTAACTGGCTTAGATATTTCATTAACTATGGGTTTTCCTGAAAATCCAAGGGAAACATTTCTTGAGCCTGAGAGCGGAGCCCCTGGAACTTCGGCGTGACTAATTGTGGTCCTACTTGCCCCTGTATCGATCAAAAACTTTCTGTCTTTCCCTAATACTTGACTGTGAACATAGGGACCTTCTTGGTCTACAGGTATCTCGATGAGAGGCAAGCCTACCTCCCTCTCTAGGCTGTTTCATGAATATGACTGGTACTCTGGATACTCGGACTGTGCATACTGGTACATCTGCGATGTAACGTGCTGTGTTGCAGCAATAGGCTGCGGTACCGTAACTGTCTGTGGTGCATTCTGTGACTGAGGAGTCTGTGAAACTTGTTCTTGTCTCGGCGGACGTGGTCTTTCTTTAGTCTTACCAGTAGCTATGTTGTGTTTCAGAACTGCACACTCGTTTATAAAATGACCTGGCTGTTTACAATAATTGCAGTTCCCTTTAACGGGAGCCGCAGGGTGACTGGCTTGATTCGGACCCCTCTTCTGACTGTCTTGAGGAATAGATTGTGCAACTAGCACTTTCATTTTCGTGTCTTTCATACGTTTTCTTTCGTGTTCTTGCTCTTCTCTAATTCTATTCTGGTGATACTGGAGCATCTGGAGCATCTGGGACGGAGTATTTGCTTGCCAGGTGCTTTCGACCTTCAAAACTCGATTTTTAATTTGTGGACTTGAATTCTCGACTAATTTGGTAACGAAAAGATGAGGGTATGACTCACTACTTGTCTTGAGACCACTGTTAATACTAAAACATTTCTCAAATCTAGAATAAAAATCACTAATATCCTCATCTTGTTTCTGTTTACAGGCTGAGATTGCATCCCAGTCTTCTTTCCTAGTTGTCAATAATCTGGGTAAAACTTGAATCAATAATTCTGGTAATTCTTTACATTTATCTCCAAGACCGGTACCTGGTACTCGTGCCTTGTCTTCAGCTTCTAGAGCTGCCCAATCGATCTTTTTCTCTCCCACCTCCCATTCTTTTTCCTTTAACTTTTCATACACCCCTGCGGGTAGCAGGACCTTTAACATTTTAATGATATCTGGGTAAGTGTATTCTCCCATACGGAGCATGTCTTTTAATTCTCTATGGAACCCTGCTGGATCTTTGTCGTGACAGGGGATTAACTTCTTCATTTCAAGAAGTTCCATCTTTGATATCGGAGTGTATACAAACACTCGTTGCATTACGCCACCCGCCCCTTGGACTGGGTGGACTTCTCGTAGCGGATTCTGTCTGTCTATGTAGAATGGTTTACTTTCTGGGGGTGAGACATGAACAAAATGCGGGTTCAGGAACGTTCTATACTTGTGGCGCTGTTCTAGAATGACACTAATTAAATCGGTACTTAGACCTCTCCATCTATACTGGAGTAACTCGTTCAGGATATCGTGCAACGGGCCTGGATCAGAATGTTGACCCTCATACAGGGTAATGAGGTGCTGGATCATATACATACCCACCAGTCGTTGCTCGGCTGGGGGCAGTTTCAGAAACATTTGTGCCACTATTTCGTCTGGAAAAGTGGTAGAATCAGTAATCCATCGGACTGCTGATCGGGCTAGTTCTTGTTCGTGCATGGTACTTAATTCGCTATAACCGACTCGTGATTTCAGAATGTGATCGGTAGCTTGAAATACTTGTTCTAGGGAACCTTGTTCTGGTGCTAGATGAAGAAAAATAGACTTAGGTTCTGGACGTAAATGGCGATCTGGAAATCTGGATTTTCCTACATACGCTATTCTGGCGGGATTCTCGTCTTCCTCTTCAGGATCAGAGATACTTTCTTTCTCGCTTACTTGTGCTGCTTTACGCTGTTCGTGTAACCTTATTATTTCTTTACGAATTTTCTTGTACATACTTTCCATGGCACTAATGGTCTTGTGCTTACCCTCGGCTATATTATCACTCCACCTTGTTAGAATTCTCATTTCGGCGGGATCTTTAGACGGGTAATCTTGTTCTCTTATTAGACAATTGATCAGGAACTTTAATATCATGAGCTGAATCTCGGCTTTCCTTTGAGACATAATTTCGCCAATGCTTTCTGGATCATCCCCTGTACGGATGAAACGATATATTCTGTCTAGATCTTCTTTCATATTTGGTAAGGTGACTAGATACTCGGTCACCCTTCTTACGCGTACGGAATATAAAACCATATTATACTCGCCTGGGACTGCGTCATAGACACATTCGGCAAGGGCTTGTCTGATTTCTGTGACAGACTTATTACTTTTAGGAGTACGCTGTGATGCTTGAGCATGTAATTCGAGTGCTGATAAACGCTTGTGTGGCGGCGGGGTTTGAGGAGGACCTCCTCCTGCGGCCCCTATACTAGAATCGTCGACTGACATTCTTCGTGCCTGCAGGGTCGGTAATTGTAACGTGGGCTGAACTTGTATGACAGGCTGACCCGGGGGTACCGTAACAGGTACTCCGGTGTCTGGAGGAACGGGAAATGCCTGATTTACAGGGACAGGTGGAGCGCGAACTGGATTTGCATATTCTGGAACTGTGTCGTCCAAATAGGACGAAATAAAAATATCAGCTGCGGTCGGTTTGTGACGTAGTTTGGTCGGAACTAATGGTGGCGGGAAATTACTGGGTGCCTCTGGGGTCGCTTTTGGCAAACCTTCGGCAAGGAGAGGATACATACCCTTAATAAGGGCATGCCTCTGTCTGTCTGACTGTTCGGCTTTGACTTGTTCACCTAGCTCGATTAATTCTCTTTCTTGGGCTCGTTCTTGGGATTCTCTACTTAACTCTGACTTTCTGACTTCCTTTTCCGTTCTTCTATGCGCTTCCTTACGCCATAACTCGATGGCATCTTTCTGTGACTGTCTGGCTTTCTTTTTCCATAATGCTTCTTCTACTCGCATGATACATTCGGCATCCCATGTACCCGATACGGGCCATCTATACTTTTCTTCTAACTGTTTGGTATACTCTACCCATAAATCTAGATACAATATGGCGCTTATGCCATGTTTCTGATACATAAAGTGACCTGGACTGTCCCTAGGCGGAACAGGAACTGCTGCTTCCAGCAGACCCTTTCTAGTTTTTAACTGACGTAACTTGGAAAAGAGCGGCATTCTAAACTTGAATCGGAACACAATACAATACACGAAAAACAATAACAATTGGGAAAACAATTCAGGCATACCACGACATTGGAAATACATTAAACAATATCATAACATAACAGTTCGAACAGAATACTACCTGAAAATACTGAAAACAGAAACAGAACAGAATTCTCGAGAACGGAACAGACTAGAGTTACTGGATGCACTGCTGTAACAGTACGGAACATACCGGTCCCATAAAGGAACGCATCAAGACCCGTATCCACCTAGGTGAACACTTCGTTTGTGGGCTTGGGTACCACCAACCCACGGACCAGGAGTCAATTTAGACTGACCCTGTCTAGACACTACCCCAGCAATGGTACTCACCGGGCAGCACGGAACGGAAGGCCTCGGACTGGACTGGACGACGGACGACGAACTTCGGACTTCAGTTACGGGTGGGCCTCCGGATACCTCGGACCTTGGACTCTCGGCTTGGGCTCTGGTCGGGACTCGCCGCGTTCCTCCACCGTCTCGTTCGGATGCTGGACCGCCTCCTCCGTCTCCTCCGTGGGCCTGAGGGATACTTGAAGCAGAAATATCTGCACTTGGCCAGTATGGTTCCGTCACGACTGCAGAGGGTCAGGGGGTCGGCGTGGCTTCACCGACGCGTGGGGAAAAGGGCAAGTCCCTGTTCGGGCGCCATTATGTGGTAAATAAATAAATAATACCCTATTTTTGACTAGACTTATAGCATAACAGATAGCTCAATAAATAAGAGTCAAGATTCGAGGTAGTAGGAGTTTCTGCAGGTTTATTACAGCATAAGGACAGGATCAGGACAACCTGCATAGGAACAGAATGACAGGGCCCAGCAGGACAACTGGGGCCCAGCAAGGGAAAAGAGGCCCAGCAGCTGCTGGGGCTAGGTCTGGGATGAGCGCGCTAACATTTAATAACAAAACATTGACTTATATACATAGCGCAAACACATAGCATTACATTGCAGTGGGCGTAACAGTAGGTGGAGTAGAAGGCGTGACGCGTAGCAGTCGCGAGAGATAACAGTAAAAAGAGGTGTAACTGGGAGTATACATAGACATGTGATGCAAAACGTAACAGAATATGTCATGAATGGGCGGAAACTTTGGAGGGGGCTACCTAAGGAGCCGGGACCTCTAACCTAATGGTGCGCGAAAACTGACAATGACGTGTTACTAGGAGAAGCTGGGGGCTACGAACTCTGTGCTAGGAGCAGAGACTAAAGTCTGAAGGGTCGGAGCGACATGTACCTAAACCCTATCTGGTATCTACTGTTTAGGGAACATGTTGATATAAACTAGAAGTCATGAGGGGAGAGGCTAACCTGACTCTAAGACTGGACCATGCATTATTCTACATGTAGTGCGTGAAGAATATTAAATGACCATTAAATACAGTATTTCTCTAACATGGAGACGAGAAGGCTAGACAATGACGGAAACTATTGATGCAGTTCAGTAGCTTAGGAATGCAGAGGAGGAGGACTGAACTGATAACTGGAACTATAACATACTTTTCGCAGACTCAGAGGCAGAGCCGGGGTGCACCGGGCACTGCAAGGCAGGAAGTAAGTGAAGGGTCGAGGATACAGGTGGGGGCTGTATCGCTCCTCAGCGAGGCTTTCAGGAGACAGGAGCTGAATCTGTGGTCCGGGCCCTTTTGAGGCCTGGAAACGGGGACTTTATAATTGAATAACGTGCACACTGAGAAACGTGGCAACATTACTTACATAGGCCTGATATTCGTAGTATTCACGAGGACTGGAAAATAGCATACTAGGGGTGGACACAACTGTAATTGCGTCTTTAATCAGAGATGGGGAATAACATATGCATATTGATCATGCACACATAACATATGATGGATGAGGCGTAGGGACACAGAACATGGCAAAATTTACTTTTCCACACCATGCAGAACCGGGTGCTTCTGTCTGGTTTTGGAACCATGACTATCGGGGAGGACCATTCACTCCTGGAAGGTCTGATTACCCCAATACGCAGCATTTCCCTGACTTCTTTCTGTATGTCCTTTCTCTTGGCGGCAGGAATGCGATATGGTCGCTGTTTGACCTCAGCGCCTGGTGTTGTCACTATTCGGTGTTCGATTAGAGACGTCTTTCCAGGAAGATCAGAGAATAGGGGTGTGGAAAGGAGACGGCCCTTACCTCGGCAGGGCGGCATGTCGTTCCCACATCCATAGGGCGCAAACCCAGCCATGGCGCTTCCCGGTCATCCCGGACTCCTCCCCTCTCTCTCCCTCTGCAGGAACCCGTGACGGAGTGCGCAGGACCGGAAGAAGTTCCCCTTGACCCCGGAAGTTCACCGCTGGAAGACAGAAAAGACGGCGACCAGAAGGAGAAGACGTTCCGAGCAGCAGACCCGTGGCAGGAGGACGCAAGCGAAGAACCCGAGACCGAGAGCGGAGGAAAGGAGAAAACCCGTGGAGAGGACGAGGAGGACGACGTCTGGTCAGAAGACTGGTGGAGTCCTCAGGAGGTGGCTGGAGAGCGGCCGTGACTCACAGGAGAGTTACGGCGGGCCACGTGAGTACAGCGTCTCCGTGTCCCCTCTGTTTATAGTGTAAATAGCGTTCTAGTTAATCACCTGTAAATTCACCGCCTCACTGTATATATATAGATAAAAGCACCCCTTTCGTGTACAAAAACCCCCTCTTCGCCCGTCCTCACAGGATCACCCTTTTTTCCTTCCCCTTATCTGATTCTCTCCCTCACGACCCTCCCCTCCGTCCTGCCCTCACTATATGTCTTCCGGTCATATCACATCCCTGGTGTCGGTGGCTGAGCTCTGACCGTCCCAAGCTCCGGGACTAACGGCCCTGTTCTCTCTCTCTCTTACATACCTCCGAGGGACACCAGGACAGAACAGGACCAGAGCACCCGCATCCTACCGGAACTCCTTCCGACGACATCACTCCCTGAAGACTGCTACCCAAGATACCGACCTTTCCTCCGGACATATCGTACCCTGTTTGACCCAAACAATAAATACTGTGAATAATTGCACACTTCATCCGGCCTCCTCGCCTGTTATTCCGGCCCGCCCGAACCCCTTCCCCACACTTGGTGTCAGAAGTGGGCATTACCGGAGGAATGGAGGAGGCTGTTAAGAAACTGGCGGAAAGCCAAGAAGCCCTGGGCAAGATGATGGAACAGTTTCTGAAGACGGCTGAGGATGATCGCGGACAGCTACACGACGTTCTAAAGGGCCAGGGCACAGCTCAGGATCAGGCCATAGGACGTCTCACCGATGTTATGGGACAACAGAGACCGGTCACTTCACTACCCTCCGTCGTATTGCAGAAGTACGTGCCGGGCGAAGACCCAGATTTCTTTTTTACAAACTTCGAACGCCTGGCCCAGGCATCTGCATGGCCTGCAGACCGTTGGGGTCATTATCTGGGTCCGCTGTTAACAGGGGAACTACAAGCAGCCTATCAACAGGCGAACGTTCAGGGGCAAACCCCTTATCAGGATATCAAAACTTGCATCCTGGAGCGTCTGGGGATAGACGACGAAGCATACCGGGTTCGTCTGAGACAAGTACGGGAAGGACCCCAGGAGACACCCCGGGCCCTGTCGTTCCGCATACAGGACTTGACTAATCGGTGGTTGAAGCCTGCAACGGCCTCGAAGGAGGATATCCTCTCGAAGATATACCTGGAGCAGTTCTTAGCCTCTCTTCACCCAGCTACCCAAAAATGGGTACGACAGCACGCCCGTCTCACGCTAGAGAGTGCCGTCGAGATAGCCAGCGCCTACAGCAGGGCACAAGACTTCAACAGAAGTAAGGAGGAACATCCTTCCCGCACTCCGTCAGGCGGTCACCCCCGGCCCCAGCGACCTCCCGGACCCAAGAAGCCCGATCCTATTCCCTTGCTGCATTATCCAGTACCCCATCGACCGATACAGCCAGGACCCCAGTGCTACCATTGTGGTGGGTACGGACACATAGCCCGCACATGCCCACAGAAGGAGGAACCCATGGACATTGGATACGTGCGGAACTATGTGTGTCTCACCAACGAAGCAGCTCCTCCCCCATACCGGTGTCCGGTGAGAATAGACGGACACCAAGTGATGGCCCTGGCTGATTCTGGATGTCGACAGAGCGTCCTACGGCCCCAGGAATTACCCATCCCTGTCGGCCCCGTGACCGGCACGGTGGCTATCAAATGTGTGCATGGGAATACGAAGAGTTATCCAACAGCCCGCGTACGTGTACAAGATCCCGTCAATGAAGACAGTTCGCTAACAGTCGGCCTGGTACCCAATTTGCCAGAACAAGTCATCCTGGGCAGTGACTATAGTGCTCTTCCCCGTCTTCTTCAGGAAACCACCGACTCCCTGGAGAAGTGGTGGGCCGAAGCCCCATATTCCCAAAATCCTGCCTCATCGGGGTCACCTCCTAAAACCCCCAAAACGAAGAGCCAAAAGAAGAAAGAAAGAAGGGACTACGCCTTGGCCTATCCTGTGCAAGTGGACACTCATCCATGGGAAACCGATAGAGAGTTCCGCGCAGCCCAGCAAGAGGACCCTATTTTACAGGATGCCTGGGGGCGCGCTCTGGATAACGAGGACCCTCTACAAGTAGGTCCTTATTTCTTTAAAAAGAATGGGCTCCTATACAGGAAGGGAGAGCCCCAGCAAAACGCCCAATTGAACATTCCCAGCCTTTACCGGGACAAGGTGCTGTTTCTGGCTCACAGCCACTTGCTGGGGGGTCACTTCAGTGACGAAAAAACAGGACAAACAATCCTGGAGAGGTTCTATTGGCCTGGGGTGTACGGACAAATAAAACCGTATTGCCGGGAGTGCCCGGTGTGCCAGAAGAACAGTCGTTATAGACCTCCTCGAGTCCCGTTACAACCGCTCCCTCTTATAGACATCCCCTTTAGTAGAGTAGGGATGGACCTCATAGGACCCCTGCTTCCCTCTAGAGGTGGTCATAGGTATGCTCTGGTCTTGGTGGACTACGCCACCCGCTTCCCTGAAGCAGTCCCACTTCGCCAACCTACCACGCAGAACATTGCGAAGGCCCTCATTTCCATTTTTTCCCGGGTTGGATTTCCCCGGGAGATCCTAACGGATCAGGGAACCCCTTTTGTTTCCTCCCTTATGCGGCAAGTCTGTTCCCATCTAGGGATTAAACAAATAAGAACCTCAGCCTACCACCCCCAAACTGACGGGCTCGTGGAACGCTATAACGCCACCCTGAAAACCACACTCAAGAAACTGTTGGGACTAGAGAGTAAGAGATGGGAGGAGATGCTACCCCTGGCGTTATTTGCGATCCGGTGCAAAGTCCAAAGCAGCACCGGGTACTCCCCTTATGAACTCCTGTATGGGCGGGCACCACGCACACTGTTAGACATGGCTAGGGAGGCGTGGGAAGCAGAACCTGACCGTATCAGACCACTGCCCGAATATGTAGACAACCTGAAGACCCACTTAGGGCAGATACGGGAGATAGTGAGACAGAATATGGTGATCGCACAAACCACCCAAAAAGTCCAGTACGACAAAGGAACCAAACCCCGTTCCTTTGACCCTGGGGACCTAGTCCTACTCCTTCTACCATCTTCTGACCACAAGCTGCTAGGGCAGTGGCAGGGCCCATTTTCCGTCTTAAGACAAGTGACCCCTGTCACGTAAGAGATCGAAACAGACTTTACTCGAGGACTAACACAGATATACCATGTGAACTTCCTAAAAAAATGGGAGGGACCCCGTCCCGTTCTCACGGCAAGTCCAAAAGAAAAACCCCTCTCATTTGAAGGTTGTATCGACTCTGATTTACCAGAAAAGAACAAAGAGGACCTTAGACGGTCCTTAAGCACCCTACAAACGAGTTTCTCCTCTCTCCCTGGTCACACCACCATCGTTGAACACGCCATACCCACGGAGCCAGGCAAAACAGTGAGACAAAGGCCCTATAGGATCCCTGAAGCTCGCCGACTTGTCATCAAAGAAGAAACTGATGTGATGTTAAGGATGGGCATCATAGAACCGTCCATCAGCAGCTGGAATTCGCCAATAGCCTGGTTCCCAAACCCGATGGCTCGACCCGGTTCTGTATAGACTTCAGGGAGGTGAATAAGGTTTCTAGCTTCGACACCTATCCCCTACCACGAGTGGACAAGATGGTCGAGCGCATAGGCAAGGCCGCATACATAAGCACCCTTGACTTGTGCAAGGGTTATTGGCAAATCCCACTTAAAGAAGAAGACAAAAAGAAAACCGCGTTTTCGACCCCTGAAGGCTTGTTCCAGTTCAAGGTTATGCCCTTCGGGCTCCACGGAGCCCCTGCTACCTTTCAAAGGGCTATGAACCTGGTACTACAACCCCATTTCCGGTACGCCGGTGCCTACCTCGATGACATCGTCATCTACAGTGATAACTGGGGACAGCACCTGGATCACTTGCAGGCTGTCATAACGTCACTTAGGAATCATGGCTTCACCATTAACCCCGCTAAGACCACCCTAGCTGCCCAAAGCGTGAAATATCTGGGATACCTGTTGGGGGAAGGGGTTATCAGACCCCAGGACAACAAGATCAGAGCCATCCAGGCCATAGCCTTTCCTCGCACAAAAAAAGAACTTCATGCCTTCCTCGGCCTGTTGGGCTATTATAGGAGGTTCATCCACAATTTTTCCCAGACCGCAGCCCCGTTGACGGACCTGTTGAAAAAGGCCACCAGAACCGAAGAGGCTCTACAACATCCCTCTTCTCTGCTGCAAACAGCATTTCAACAACTCAAACACTCTCTCATCTCCGAACCAGTACTCCTGAGCCCTGACTTCACACAGCCCTTCATCTTACAGACGGATGCCTCAGATCAGGGTTTGGGTGCAGTCCTTTCACAGAAAGATTCAAAAGGGGCCGACCGACCCATTCTCTACCTTAGCCGGAAGCTCTTTCCCCGTGAGATGAATTATGCAGTCGTTGAGAAAGAGGCCCTAGCCATCAAGTGGGCAGTGGAGAGCCTTAGGTATTACCTTGAAGGGAGGGAATTCATCCTGTACACCGACCATGCCCCCCTAGAGTGGATGGCCCGCAACAGGGGCCACAACGACAGGGTGCTCCGTTGGTTCCTGTCCCTGCAACCCTATAGGTTTAAGACGCTCCATCGGAAAGGAACAGATCAGGGTAACGCGGACTACCTCTCCCGTTTTCCACATCACTCTACCCCTACAAGAAAGACTGCTAGGGAAAGGGGATGTGGAAAGGAGACGGCCCTTACCTCGGCAGGGCGGCATGTCGTTCCCACATCCATAGGGCGCAAACCCAGCCATGGCGCTTCCCGGTCATCCCGGACTCCTCCCCTCTCTCTCCCTCTGCAGGAACCCGTGACGGAGTGCGCAGGACCGGAAGCAGTTCCCCTTGACCCCGGAAGTTCACCGCTGGAAGACAGAAAAGACGGCGACCAGAAGGAGAAGACGTTCCGAGCAGCAGACCCGTGGCAGGAGGACGCAAGCGAAGAACCCGAGACCGAGAGCGGAGGAAAGGAGAAAACCCGTGGAGAGGACGAGGAGGACGACGTCTGGTCAGAAGACTGGTGGAGTCCTCAGGAGGTGGCTGGAGAGCGGCCGTGACTCACAGGAGAGTTACGGCGGGCCACGTGAGTACAGCGTCTCCGTGTCCCCTCTGTTTATAGTGTAAATAGCGTTCTAGTTAATCACCTGTAAATTCACCGCCTCACTGTATATATATAGATAAAAGCACCCCTTTCGTGTACAAAAACCCCCTCTTCGCCCGTCCTCACAGGATCACCCTTTTTTCCTTCCCCTTATCTGATTCTCTCCCTCACGACCCTCCCCTCCGTCCTGCCCTCACTATATGTCTTCCGGTCATATCACATCCCTGGTGTCGGTGGCTGAGCTCTGACCGTCCCAAGCTCCGGGACTAACGGCCCTGTTCTCTCTCTCTCTTACATACCTCCGAGGGACACCAGGACAGAACAGGACCAGAGCACCCGCATCCTACCGGAACTCCTTCCGACGACATCACTCCCTGAAGACTGCTACCCAAGATACCGACCTTTCCTCCGGACATATCGTACCCTGTTTGACCCAAACAATAAATACTGTGAATAATTGCACACTTCATCCGGCCTCCTCGCCTGTTATTCCGGTCCGCCCGAACCCCTTCCCCACAAGGGGAGAAAAAGGCCTGAGCACTTTCAGTATGTCGTCCTGTTCTTGCTTCCTTAGGTCTTCATTGATCACTAGGTTCTCCAGAGTGGAGTCGGGGAAGGTACAAGTGGGAATGGCAAGATTGTTGCTCTCTGGGGGAGGTCCTAGCCATTTTTTTAGGGGAGTTTATATGGTATGTCTGTGTCTTCCAGGGGTTAACCTGGATCTGATAACTAGTGTTCCCTATCGTTCCCACTACTTCATATGGTCGTATCCACTCTGCCTGGAATTTTTTTGTGCTGGAGGGAAGTAGAATCAACGCCCATTCCCCTTGCTCGAGTTTTCTCCATCATTTACCCTTGTCATAGGCTACTTTCTGTTTTTCCTGGCTTTTCTCTAGGTTACAGTATGCTAACTCTTTAATTTTCCCTAGTTGGTTTTTCAGATTCTGGCTGTATTCCAAAATGTTCCTCACGTCTCCTGCCTCTTCTGTCTCCCATGCCTCCTTTGTCATCTCCAGAAGGGTTCTAGGATGGCGCCCATATAAAAGTTCAAAGGACGAACACCCGAGAATGCTTTGGGTTTGCCCCCTGATGACATATAGGGCTAAGTGAAGAATGCGGTCCCATTCACTGATAAAAACATTTTTTAGAGTGGATTTGAGGGTGCCGTTATAACGCTCTACTACACCGTCTGTTTGCGGGTGGTATACAGATGTTTTAATATGCTGTAAGTCTAGGAGCTTGCACACCTCTCGCATCAGCATGGAGACGAAGGGAGTACCCTGGTCGGTTAAAATCTCATTCGGAAAACCTACCCGAGAGAATAGTTCAATGAGTTTGTCAGCTATTACTCGGGAGGTGGGGGATTTTAAGGGGAAAGCCTCGGGAAACCGGGTGGCTTAATCCACGATCACGAGAGCGTACAGGTTACCCTTCTTGGTTCTAGGTAGGGGTCCTATCAAATCCATCCATACTCTCTCGAAAGGGGTGCCTATTATCGTTAGGGGTTGTAGGGGCACCGCTGGGGGCCTGTGAGTATTCTTCTTCTGGCACACTTCACAGGTTTGGCAATGGTTTTTGATGTCTTGATAGATTCATGGCCAATAAAAGTGTCTCAGAATGTTCTGTGTGGATTTTTCAGTCCCTATGTGTCCCGCTAGGAGGTGTGTGTGCGCATAAAACATCATCTGCTCCCTAAAGCACATAGGAACCAGCAGTTGTAGGGGGTTGGAGGGAGTTCCCTGCCGATATAGTAGGCTCTCTTGGATTACAAAACGGGGATAACGGGGATCAGACGAACCTTGTGTACTATGAGCCTGCTCCCAGGCATTGAACAGGGTCCTATCGTTGGCTTGGGCAAACTTGAAGCTTCGGTCTGTGGCCCACGGCTCTGGAGGCAGTAAAGCTGGTATGGCCGGAATTTTTCTATCGTTCTGTATGAGGGGAGGTTGCTTGAGGAGTTGTGTGAAAAGCTCTATAAAGTTAGGGTTATCTGTTCCAATAATGATCTCCTCGGGAAGGGTCTCTAGGATCCCTACTCTAACCATACACTTCTTTCCCCCCTCCAGGTCTAAGCTAATATTTGCTATCGGGTAGGGTTTAACATCCCCATGGACGCATTTGATATGGACCCACGAATACGGAACCACTTGGTTTGGTTTAACGAGGACCCCTTTTATTACTGACTGCTTGCACCCAGAGTCAAGAAGGACCCTAACCTCTTCCCCATTCACCCTTACACTCACATGATTGATATGCTCCTCCCAGTTCCGCGGAGTATAAGACGGGTTTAGGGAGATAACCCACTTCCATGGGTTCTTCCAAGGTTTTTCTCTGGGGACAGAGTCTGGCGATGTGGCCCCAGGCTCCGCACTCAAAGCATTGAGGCCCTCGGAAACTGGGTAGATCTGGCTTCTGGAACCTGTGGGGGAGCATTTCGTTCCCAATCCTAGGTTTCTTTTCTGTTTTCGCTACAGGTGGTCTGCTGGGTTTCTCTTGTTCCCAGGGGTGTGGCTTTGGTTGGGCCCTTGCAAAGGTAGTAGCCATTTCCATGGCCTAGATCGTAGTCAGATTGGAATGCTGTCGGAGCCATTTCTGGGTGTTGTATGGCAATGCTTCTAAGTACTGCTCCAAGTAAATTTCATCCATAATGTCCTCCTTGGATGAAGTTGCAGGTGTAAGCCATTTGTCTGCTGCCATTTTTAAACTGAAAAACAAAGTCTTGGGGTTCTCCCCAGGCACCCCCTCTCCTTCCTAAAACATTCCGCGATATGCCTCGGAGTCTAGTCCCAAATGGTCGAGTATTATCGTTTTGATGGTGGCATATGGGACATTCCCTGAGGTGTTTGCGACCTGATAGGCCGCCTGGGGTTCAGCAGATAACAGGGGTGCTAGGAAAAATGGCCATTTCTCTACGGGCCAACCACACGCATGGGCTACCCTTTCAAAATTGATCAGGAACGCGTCCGGATCCTCTCCGGGTATATACTTGTGTAGTGCTACCCCGGATGGACTGGGATGTGGGCTCCTTGTTTCTCTGTATTGCGGCATAACGGGGTCCATTATCATCTTTTGTAGCCCGTCAATCTGGGCCGAGATAATGGTTTTGAATGTTTCTCTGTAGGCTTGGGCAGAGGTTAAGTGTTATTCCACTGCCCAGCCCAACGGTTCTTGCCCTTTTACTAAGTGTTGTAGTAATTCCTCCATCTTGTTGTTACAGATGGTTACCTCAGTGCCCGCATTCTCCACCACTGTAAGCGGAACTGAGGAAACAGAGGAGACCGTTAACTGTGGTAACTGTGGTTTTATTGGTTTTAGCAATTTCTGTCTCCTGGGACTGGGTCGATAGTATGGAAGTGATGCCTCTTGGTCCTTTTCCGGGGACCCGCTCCCTCTTAGTGCCCGTCTTCGTCTCTCCAGGATGTCCCAGGCTCGTTGGCGACAGTAAGCAAAGAAAAAAAAAGGAAATCTACTTTAGACTGGGGTGTCTATTTATAGCACACAGGGACAGGGTGTGAGGAGTCACTCGGTGCCTCACAACTCTAAGAGGATCGGGTGCTGATAGTGCTCAGGAAGGGTAGTGCATGGGGATAGTCGGTGTTTGTCGGGACGGCTTTAGTCCTTTCTCTCCGCCCAGCCCGCGATACGGGAACGTACCTGTGCTAGCCACACTTCTCCAGAACTGTGGCTATGCGGAACGTTGTGTCGTTGGCCCCCTGGCTCCGGTAGACTTCGGAATGATGTTTCCAGGCGTCCTCCTCCGCTTCTCGAACTCGTTGGCCATTCTTCCTCCACTGCTTCGTTCTTCCTCCTCGACACGCTGGTCTCCTCCGCTGTTTCACACTTTTCTCCTCCGGGTGAATAACACACCTCTCGTCTCGGAGTTCCGGTATTTTCAGCTTCCGCGTCTGTGATGTCAGCAAAAGGGGCGGGGACTCCTGCGAACTCGGCCCAGTTAAAGTAACATGGTCCCGTCTCGGTCTCAGGCAGGCAGAATGGTGATATTTCAGGTTGCTGTGGGGAAAAAGATGATGAGGAGCTATTGGTAAGTCCCAAAGGTATCGTATCCCCTGTCAGGCTCCCGAGTTGGCTCTCCTTGTCACAGCGGTGCTCCGTGCTCCGTGCTCCGTGCTCCAGGGGGAGTGTTCTTGATTCTGGAGTGGGTGATGTCTCCTTACCGAACAGGGAGCCTGACAGACCTTTGTTCCCCAGATCACAACAGACAGAAGTCATGTTGAGCTTCTCCACCTGATGTACAGCAATAGTTTGACAATTTGGAAGCCTCAATCTTCTCATCTCTTTTTACAAGCCTTTGTGAGACACCAATATGATTTAGTGTCTAAGGGCCTGATTTAGATCTTGGTGGACAGGTTACTCCGTCACAAGGGTGACAGATATCCCGTCCGCCAAAATATAAATCCCATTATTTCCTATAGAATTTATATTTCGGCATACGGGATATCGATCAAATGTCTTGCTTTACACTCCCAAATAAAAGAAATTCTGCACTCCCCAGAAGAGGCATTCGGTAAGGCAAGAAAACACCTGGAAAGGGGCTTCACACTCACCAAATGAAGCACATCGAGAGGCAGTTTTCAGAGTAACAGAAAGGTTTTCCCAGATGTCAAAGTAAAACAACATGAAAATATATATATATTCATCACAGGTTCAAAGGCATGAGATAAAACACAAGCGGATACTTATGGTAAAACACACGCAAATAATAAGCACCTACAAGTCAAATAATATTAACGAAGCTAAACATAAGCAGATTATAATAAGGGAAACTCCTAAATCAAATGCACGAGAGCAAATATAATAATAATGGACGTCCAATGCAAGAAACAAGCACTGTCAAATGCAAGTAATCAAATACAAGAAATTATAGAATCAAATGAAAGACTCAAATATAAAGAGCATATATACACAGAATACATCAGATACTGCCAATGAACAAGAACCAGTGATAACAAATAAACTTCACAGGCTGGTCACTCAGCACACAGACAAAAACACATGTGGAATTAACTCTATATCCTTACATATATGACAATACCAATGATCAGAGACAATACCTCACCGGCTGCAATATCTTCATCTTAGCCCACACAAGACTGGGGGATTCCAAATCACAGTCCTGGGGTCAATAGACCCCTCAAGCTGGGAAATACAGCACTAAGCAGACGTTTCCGTCTCTCAGGAGAAATCTGGCTTCCGAGCCAAGAAACCCCAGTTTTATAATAGTCTCAGTGCATGAGAAGACATTCTCTACAGCACGGGTACTCAAAGTACGGTCCGCGGGCCGGTAGCGGCCCGGCAAGCCTGCCGTGGCGGCCCGCGGACCTTATAGACATAGCACCTGTGTTTTTAAGCTTCAGCAAACACCGCCGGTTGCAGCAGTGCGTAATCAGAGAGACTTCTCTGTGGGGCGGGGCGATTCCAGCCACAGTCAGAGTGGAGCTGCAGGGGCGCTAAGAGGTGAACAAAGCCTCATTAACAAACAAATGATCTTTTAAAGACATGTGAAGTACTGGGGTGCGGCTGTGTGTGTGTGCCTGGGAAGCTGTGTCACCCCAGGCTGACACACACAGGGGGAGGGGGTGAGAGGACAGCAGGGACTTAGAGCCCGGTAAGGTGGGAGGGCAGAGCAAGGAGTGAGAGCCCGGTGAGGTGTGAGGGCAGCAGGGAGTGAGAGCCCGGTGAGGTGGGAGGGCGGAGCAGGGAGTGAGAGCCCGGGTGAGGTGGGAGGGCAGCAGGGAGTGAGAGCCCGGTGTGGTGGGAGGGCAGCAGGGAGTGAAAGCCCGGGTGAGGGGGGAGGGCAGTAGGGAGTGAGAGCCCGGGTGAGGTGGGAGGGCACCAGGGAGTGAGAGCCCAGTGAGGTGGGAGGGCAGCAGGGAGTGAGAGCCCGGGTGAGGTGGGAGGGCAGAGCAGGGAGTGAGAGCCCGGGTGAGGTGGGAGGGCAGAGCAGGGAGTGAGAGCCTGGTGAGGTGGGAGGGCAGAATAGGGAGTGAGATCCCAGTGAGGTGGGAAGGCAGCAGGGAGTGAGAGACCGGGTGAGGGATGTGGGAGGGCAGCATGGAGTGAGAGCCCGGGTGAGGTGGGAGAGCAGCAGGGAGTGAGAGCCCGGTGAGGCGACGGAGGGCAGCAGGGAGTGAGAGCCGGGTGAGGTGACAGAGGGCAGCCGGGAGTGAGAGCCGGGTGAGGTGACGGAGGGCAGCAGGGAGTGAGAGCTGGGTGAGGTGACAGAGGGCAGCAGGGAGTGAGAGCCGGGTGAGGTGACAGAGGTGACAGAGGTCAGCAGGGAGTGAGAGCCAGGTGAGGTGAGACAGATAGAGATAGAGCCAGATAAAGACATATAGAGACAGAGACAGATAGGGACAGGGGCAGGCAGAGCTAGATAGGGTCAGAGACAGGGAGACACAGATAGAGGCAGAGACAAATAGAGGTAGAGACAGACCGAGATAGAGAGAGACAGAGAGAGAGAGTGACAGAGAGTTAGACAGAGAGAGAGCCAGAGATAGAGACAGAGATAGAGGCAGGGACAGAATGAGACAGAGACAGACAGAGGCATAGACAGACAGAGATAGAGACAAAGAGAGATAGAGGTAGAGACAGAGACAGACAGAGACAGGGACAGACAGAGACAGATAGAGGCAGAGACAGACCGAGACAGACAGAGAGGCAGAGAGGGAGACAGAGGGAGATAGAGACAGGGACAGACAGAGACAGATAGTGGCAGGGACAGGAACAGACAAATAGAGGCTGAGTGACAGAGAGACGGAGAGGGAGACAGAGGGAGGGAAAGGGAGACAGAGGGAGGGGGAGGGAGAGAGAGGGAGACAGAGGTAGAAAGAGGGAGAGAGAGGGAGCTGGAGGGAGGGAAATAGAGAGGGAGATAGAGAGAGGGAGACAGAGAGAGGGAGACAGAGGGTGACAGACAGAGGGAGACAGACAGAGGGAGACAGACAAAGGGAGAGAGGGAGGGAGACAGACAGACGGAGGGAGAAGACAGACAGAGGGAGGGACACAGATGGAGGGAGACAGACAAAGGGAGGGAGGGAGACAGACAGGGGAGTGAGGGAGACAGAGGAAGGAAGGAAGGAAGAGAGGGAGACAGAGGGAGGGAGACAGACAGAGGGGGACAGACAGAGGGAGGGAGACAAAGGGTGACAGACAGAGGGTGACAGACAGTGAGAAAGGGAGACAGACAGAGGAAGATAGACAGAGGGAGAGAGAGAGACAGACAGAGGGAGACAGACAGAGGGAGGGAGGCAGACGGAGGGAGGGAAACAGACGGAGGGAGGGAGACAGACAGGGAGGGAGACAGACGGAGGGAGGGAGACAGACGGAGGGAGGGAGACAGACAGAGGGAGACAGACAGAGGGAGGGAGTCATAGGGAGGGAGGGAGACAGAGGGAGACAGACAGAGGGAGAGAGGGAGACAGACAGAGGGAGGGAGACAGACAGAAGGAGGGAGACAGACAGAGGGAGGGAGACAGACAGAAGGAGGGAGACAGACAGACAGAAGGAGGGAGACAGACAGACAGAGGGAGGGAGACAGACAGAGGGAGGGAGGGAGACAGACAGAGGGGGAGACAGACAGTTAGAGGGAGGGAGACAGACAGAGGGAGGGATGGAGACAGAGGGAGGGAGACAGAGGGAGACAGACATTGGGACGCAGAGAGAGGGAGACAGATGGAGGGAGAGAGGGAAGGAAAGAGAGGGAGGGAGACAGAGAGAGAAAGAGAGGTGAGACAGAGAGAGACAGAGTGAGGGAGACTGAGTGAGACTGAGTGAGACTGAGAGAGAGGGAAGGAGGGAGCAAGAGAGAGAGATAGAGGGAGGGAGGGAGAGAGAGGGAGGGAGAGATAGGGAGAAGGAGAGAGAGAGAGAAAGAGAGAGAGAGAGAAAGAGAGATGTGTGTGTATGCTGGGTCTGTTGGCTCAGTGGATGAAGGCGTCCACTGCAGGGGCCTGTGTTCAACTTCATGGTCACAGTTTTTTTCCTCTAGCCCCTCCCCCACTGCCCCGCCTCCACCGGTGCGGTCCTCGGCCACAAACCACACTGTAAATTCGGTCCCCGAGAGAAATTTTGTGAGTACCCATGCTCTACAGCAAGGAATCTTACTGGTGCTGGCCAAGCTCCATGAAAGTATTCCAAGGCAAAGGAGTTCTCACGTATTCTCTTGACATATTTCAGCCCCTAACTTTTGTGAAGCTTGTGAAAGTAGAAAACATCTCCAAAAGTACAGAAAACAATCTTGAATGTGAATAACCTAAATAACCATGATTAACCTGGTGGCCTGCTAGTGTGTGCAGAGCTCAAGCTAGGCAGAGTCAGAATTGAAGAGGGAGTTAGCGCACATTAAAGCCCAAAGGTAAAACTCAATTTATCAATGTATAATGTAATGCACATTTGCACACCCTTGCCTACAGCACTATATTCCGAAACAGAGAAGCACATTTTACACATTTCTCTCTCTCATGCTTTCGAACGCACATCCCACACGTTCTCTTTCTGGCAATGCTAAGGGTGTCCTGCTTTGTGAAAAACTCCCACTCTAAAGCTACATGGAGACACAAAATGAAATCTCAAATCAAAATGCAAGTGCAGAGGTAGAGTAAATTACACATAAGTCAATTAAAACGATGGTAGTCAAAGGTCATCAAGTGGTCCCAATACACAGGAGTGCATTTAGCAATACATTCCACCCCATGACCTTTGACTATCATAATATACATATCTAAAATCAACTTTTTGAATGGAAGCACTCATATAAAATTAAGCACACATTAAAACAGTGACATTAAAAAATCATGTAACTTCTTACTTCATTTAAAATAGCTCAATGGCTCATGTATATCTGATAATAACTACAGAAATAAATGTGTAATGAATACCCAAACAAAATCAAACACGTTACCTTATTAATGCTCCTAATGTTATAAATGGCTAGTCCTGGAACTTCTACTATTGAACCACCTAAAGTTATATACTTTGCCTAAAGCAATACATGAATCTCAAAATCATCTTCATCAAGCTGAACAGCTTCTCCTGTAACACTCTGGGTATGCAGTGCATCATTCCTAGCCATATAAATGTACACAGCCCTCCGGTTATATTTAAAACAATATCCTCTCACATTTGTCATTCAAAAGTAAAGTATCTTTGAAATAATAATTTTTCATTTTCTGGATCAGTCTCATTTGATCACACTTAATATGATTTGTAAAAACAGTTGTCGGTTTGCACTGTCAGGTGGTCACTTTGGGAGGTGAGGCTCCCACACCCTCACGGCCCCACTCAGACATAGGCACCAACACACCGGGAAAGGGTATGCAAGGCGCCAACACGTTGCTGTATGATATAGGAAAGTACCAAGTATCTTCTTGAAAGCATAAATGTTCGTTTCAGAAAGCACACGTTCTCCTTTTCTGCTTTGGATTTAATGTAAAAAAAAATCAGCAATGATTTCTGCTGATTTTGGGGAATGGTTTGGAGATTCTGGCTACACTTTGGCCTCTGGGTTCTTGGTAGTGGAGTCAAACCGTCCTTCCTCTCGCACAGTAAGAAGGGTTGGAGCAGTTCTCTTCCTGACTATCTCTCCATACACTGCTGAACCAGTACACCATCGACTATTTGGCTTAAGCCCAATGTCTGATAATTTGTATCTCTCTAACTGGCCCCTCACCACCTATGGGACTGGTCTGTGCATGCTGAAACATAAGAATCACAGTTTTACTCAGGTCTAGGGGAATATGCATCCCTTTATTCTCTGCCCACCTGTTAGTGGCTTTCTCTCCCAGGTATCCACATGTTTGGTGTGCCCACTTAGCCATTCCCACCAAATTTGAATTGTGCATCACCCCCTCTGTCTCCAAGATTTTGGCTTTTTTGTCTGCAAGGAAATTGAACCAACATTCTAGTGAAGTGGTAGGACAGTGAGCTTCTATGTGATACACAGTGACTGCTCTTTGCAATAACATTTCCCTTATTTCTTGCAACAGATCCTTACCCCACAACATAGGTGACTCCTGTATCTCAGGCACATTTTGTAACACTTCGATGTTTTCTACTGTGAGATGCACCACCTGCTCATGCAACACTACAGTTTCTGCCTGTAGGTACCACATGATCACATTTGCTTCTTGTGCATTACCTGTTCTGTATAATTCAGGGGAATTCATCATCCATTCCATTAGAGAAATTTCTAATTTCAAAATAACATTGTGCCTTATTTTCATCTGCCAATTGTCTTTCTGCATGCAAAAACACAAAAGCAACTGTATCTGCCCAGTGTCTGTCAAAGTGCAGTAAACGCTGGCAACTGTTTTTCGAAGGGAATAAACCACTCTCCAGCATCTGACAACATTTTAATCTAAAAGCCCAGGAGCACCCTCTTTTTTCCTTGTTTTTCCCACATACTCCAAGTAGAATACTGCCCCTGAACTGTCACATATAACTCAATGCCTCCTTTCTGTATTGACCACACATCTAAATCATGTTGTATAGCCTCTTTTGGCAGCTCAAAAGCACATTGCTGCTTCTCTCTCCACTCAGAATGATGTTTAAAAATTGCATCATGTTATACGTAAGGACCTCATTAGAGCGTTAGATGACTACGTCTTCCTTAATGTAGGGTCTGTATCCTTCTCGTTGTCCCTCTGGGAGGCCTTCAAAACAGTTATGAGGAGTCAGGCCCTTTCACTTATAGCGGGCTCAAAGAAAGAAAGGAACAGGGAGTTGGTGGATCTTGAGACTGAGATTGGTTTGCTTGAGGGGAATTGGAACTAGGAGTTATGCAGGCCAAAGTACATCTTCTGAGCCTTAAGCAGCATGATTATAAATCATTGGCAACTGATAGGGCTAAGACGCTAGCTAGGGAACAGCAGGGTGGGCTTTATGACCTGGATGATAAAGCGGGGAAACGCCTTGCCTGGTTGGACAAAAAGGACTGGGCCAGCCACCTGAACCCTGAACTCATCACGGAGGAGGGAATTTCGCTTACAGACCCAGAGGATATAGTTGACAGGTTCGCGGCTCATTTTCAGACTGTTTATACTGCGGTCTCGTCCCGGTCGGATGATGACTCTCATCTGCTGCTTCGGGATATTCAGCTCCCGTGTCTCTCCTCGGAGGATCGGGACTTCATGGATAGTGCCCTATCCTCTGACGAGATTGCACAAGCTATTCGTTCCCTAAATTCTGGGAAGGCACAGGGCCCAAACGGACTCCCATTGAACTCTACAAGCTCAAGCCAGATAAACTAGCGCCCTATCTGGAAGACATGTATGTTGAGTCACGGGACAGGGGGATTTTGCCTAGGGACCAAAGGGTGGCATCAGTGGTGGTAATCCATAAGGAGGGTAAAAAACGAATTGTGGCTCATATAGGTCTATCTCTTTACTTAATGCCGAACCGAAGATTTTGGCCAAGCTTTTGTCTAACAGACTGGTAAAAGTGGTGACCGGCTTGATTCACCCGGATCAGTCGGGCTCCATGCCCCACAGAAACACAGCCCTTAATTTGCGCAGGCTTCATGGGGTAATGGCTAGAGCCCATACTCTGAGTGAGCTAGCCGTGGTTGCTTCACTCAATGCAACCATGGCCTTCGATACTGTCGAATGGCCCAATTTGTGGGCGGATCTGGCTAAGTTTGGGTTCGGCCTTGAGTTTATTAGATGGGTGGGGCTGCTATACACTAAACCTATGGCCCAAATAGTTGTAAACAACAGGGTTTCGGCACCATTTCTGCTCAGTCGGGGCACTCAGCAGGGATGTCCCCTGTCCCCCCTCCTTTTTGCACTTGCCCTGGAGCCGCTAGCGGCCTGGCTGCGTTGGTAACCATCTATCCGGGGGTTGCGATGGTCCTTGGAGTGGAAGGATCGAATATCCTTATAAGCAGATGATATTCTGCTTTATCTGACCTCGCCTCGGAAGTCCCTGATTGTCGTCTGTGATGTCTTGGCCTCTTTTGGCAGAAATTCGGGGCTCTCCATTAACTGGGGGAAGTCCTTATTGTTTGGATTGAAAGGTGACCCTCCGGTTCCTCCTCGTAACTGTCCAATACAAATCAACGCGGATGAATTTAAATACTTGGGTATTTATATTTCCTTGGACCCCGCCGTGAGGTATGCCCGAAACCTTCTTCTCCCTTTGCAGAGGCTGAGGAGTGATATTGCTAACTGGATGAAACTTCCACTCTCTCTGTTGGGTCGGGCGGCCCTCTTCAAAATGATTGCTCTGCCCGCTTCCTATATGTCCTTCAGAATGCCTTAGATGTTGTGCCCGCTAGCTATTTTCATGAATTCCAGGGGCTGCAGCGTAGCCTACTATGGGAGGGCAGACCTCGGATTGCGTTAACTAGGCTGAATCTTCCCTGGTACGATGGAGGCATTGCCCTCCCTGACATCAGAAGTTATTATTGGGCCTTCCAACTGGCAGCGATCAACCACTGTACGTATTGTCCAGTGGGTGATCCGGCCTACGCTATGGCTAAATGGCTTCTTCCTGGGGGGGTATAGCAGGGCGCTGTACTCGTGAAAGGCAAAACCTGGTCTGACTGGGCCAACCAAGCATGCTGTTCGGATCTGGTTTGATGCTAACAGTTCCTTAGGTTGGAGAGATAGACTGACTTTGGCCACCCCACTCTTTGATTCGGAGAAGCTGGGCAACCTTTGGAGGACAAAAGGGTTTGATAAATGGGATCTAATTGGGATCTCCACCATTGGAGATGTCTGGGGAAAGGGTAGGATCAAATCGTTCACAGATATGCAGGCGGAATATAGATTGACAAACTCTGAATATTTTCGTTATGCACAAGTCCGGCATTCGCTCCAGGCTGCTCTCCCCAGGGATGTGGAATCCCCTTAGGCATCGCCGCTTGAAAACAGAATCCTTGACGGTCACCTCCCCGAAAAGACAATATCCTTAATTTATAAAAAATGAATTAATCACAGAGCTGACCCCCTTGAAGTGCTGAGAGCTAAGTGGGTCCAAGATGGTATAGAATTAGACGACGAAGACTGGCAGACGGCAGTGTCCTCCCGAAAAGTGGTTGCTATTACAGCTTGGCTGAGACTGGTTCAATTAAAGGTATTGCATAGGGTCTATTTCACCGGACCCCGCCTGGTACATATGGGCTTGTCGGAATCTGGTCAGTGTAGGTCGTCACTGTGGCCTGACTGACTCCTTTCTTCACATCATTTGGGAATGTACACATATCTCCGAATACTGGCCCAAAATTCATGATATCATGTATAAGGTGTTGGGGATCTCTTTGATTCCGGAGGCAAGGAGGTGCCTCCTGAATATATGGGAGCTAACCGACCTTAACTCAGCACAGACACAGTGGGCTACTTTGGGATTCATGATTGCGAAAAGGAACATTGTCCAGCTATGGGGAGCCAAACAACCTCCCACGGTGGAAGTATGGGAAAACAACTTGGACTGGTGTATGGTTCGAGAAAAAACTGTCTATCTAGCGAGGGGACGCCCTCGGAAATGGTCATTGGTATGGGGACCCTGGAATCATTACAGACGAGAGATTTGTGTGCCACCCAGAACTGTTGATTTCGATGTGTCCTCTTCTCCATAATGTCTCTCACCATGTGCTCATGTATTCTTCTTTTACCCCCCGATGTACTATTGGTATTATGATATTACCTCTGTACTGTGATTTTTGCTGACACTTTGTTTAATAAAAAGAATTATTTAAAAAAAATAAAAAAATGCATCATGTCTGTTTTAAGTTTCCTCATATCGTTTCTCAATGTAAATCAAGGTTTATCACTCACTGAACAGTCTGATTTGTACATTCAGCAACCGCTAATTGTAACAGGCTGATTTGTTTATTTTCTCTGTAATTTCTAAATTGTCCCTGCACATTACAGTCAAGGCCAAGTGCACAAAACTCTGCTACATTTTCTTGATTCAACATCACTTCAGAGGCTCCTAAATCAAACAAACACACAATCTAAGTTAAGAAAGCCTCTCCTGTTTTCTGCTGGAATCTGTCTGAAACACTGTTAATCTCATGTGAAGTAAAGTCCTCCAGAGAATTAGTTAAACCTCCTGTGAGCATTGTCCTCATCCTCGGACCATCCCCTTCTGCCTGGGACGACTCCCGGTGGCCCCCCGCCCTGGGCACCGCACCCAAGCCAACGGACCATGCACGCAACCTGGGCTTCATCCTGGACTCCTCCCTCACGATGACCAAGCAAGTCAACGCCGTCTCATCCTCCTGCTTCAACACCCTGAGCATGCTCCGAAAGATCTTCCGATGGATCCCCACCGAAACCAGGAAGACGGTCACCCAGGCCCTCGTCACCAGCCGACTAGACTACGGGAACACCCTCTACGCGGGCACCACAGCCAAACTCCAGAAAAGACTCCAGCACATACAGAACGCTTCTGCACGACTCATCCTGGACATCCCTCGCCACAGCCACATCTCTGCCCATCTGAAAGACCTGCACTGGCTCCCCGTCAGCAAGAGGATCACGTTCAGACTCCTCACCCATGCACACAAAGCTCTCCACGACATGGGCCCGAAATTCCTGTCACGCCTGCCAGCCCTTCCACAGTACGGTAGACATCGCGAGACCTATCCAAGATGGCCGCGTGGTACGGCGCATGTGCGAGGGGATCAGGCAGGATACTAAAGCCTGATCTCCCAGCTGCTCTGGGCTTCGCGCTCTAGTTTCCCCGTCGCCAGTTGCGGCGCGTCACTACCGCATAGCCCGTCTCGTTCTTGTTTCCTGTTTAGGTTCCGCCCAGATCGGACCCTTTTCGTTCCCGGAATTCCGAGCAATCCTTTTCCTAAAGGACCTTTGCCCATATCATTTACGGAAGCTTTGTTGTGCTTCCCCGAACCTCGTAGCTCAGAGGTTTATGCGTCAGAAAACCGCTTTGCTACAATAATTGCGGTCTTGTTCCGATTCCCCCCTTTTTATTTTCGTACCTCTTCCCAGTGCCGGCTGTCTCCTCTCAGGGTCTTGGGAGGGCCGCTCACCTGCGCTCCTGCGGATCTGTCTCTCGGCCGGACTATTGTTCCGTCGGGGGGCCGGCCTTGCAGGGTGTGGGTGGTTGGTGCTTACCTTGGATTCTGGGAGTTGTGGTCCGCCTGGTGGTACTCTCCTTTTTATTTATTTATGTTTTGATCCCTGTACCTTGTCTACTCGACTGCTCTACTTGGAGGTTGGCTTTCGTCACAGTGCTGCGGAGAAGATGACCTGGTAACGCGCTTGTAGCGCACCTTTATATTAACATTCCTTATGTGAGGTCTCTGTTGTTTTTTACACATACGCACATTGCTCTTCCAGACACATTATTGCTGTGCTCCTAAATAGCTCCATTGGTAACCACGCTGCTAACCCGTTGTTCTCAAGGGGTAAGATAGCTCAGCCATATATATATTACCTCTATGGTGTGTGGCGTGTCCCTTGGTTACATACTTTTATTTATGACAGACGTCTCGTGCTGCTTAATCATTGTGACCATTAGGAAAACAGATAATCCAGATCACCCCTGTGTTCTCGCCGGGTAACAGGCCATATATATATGAGGAGTACTGTAGTTATTGTGTGTGGTTTGTTGTTGTATTAATTAACCATTCCTTTTAGCACCAGCTCCACCCAGAGAGGAAGCCGATCAAGAGGTCCAGTGTCTCTTCCCCTACTTACCTTGTTTTGTTCCCTCCTTTCCCTTCCTATCACCATTGCGTTCTAGTGTCATTAGCTGCAATTGGGGAGGGGAGGGGACGGGTTGGGCTAGACTTCGGTTCCTGGCACTCCTGCGGAAACAGCCTTGGCTCCTTACAATACCTCAACAGCCGCCTCTGTCCCACGAATTCGCAAATCCACCGTCGGAGGAAGATCCTTCTCCTACCTGGCGGCCAAGACATGGAACTCCCTCCCCACTCACCTACGGCTGACCCTGGACCACCTCTCCTTCAGGAAACAACTCAAGACCTAGCTGTTCGAGCAGTAGCGACTCCCCCCCCACCCACCCCCCCCCCCCCCCCCCCAGCGCCTTGAGACCCTTACGGGTGAGTAGCGCGCTTTACAAATTTTGTTGATTGATTTTCAATTAACCTGCAGCTCTCCTTGGAGCACATTCTTCTCCTTTGACTCACACTGGCTATCTATAAAGTCTAGTAATTTATACTGCATTTCGCACAGACAGTATCTCCATCTTGTATATCAGAATTCTTTTTAACTTCAACCAACTGCTGCTGTATTTTACTACATTATGTTTCTAACTACACACATTTTTCATACATGGTACAAAAAGCACTGAAAAGAATCCAACTTTTTCTCCCTGAAGTGCTAAGCTCTCTTGCCTCTTGAAAGGAAACTTTTTGCAAACATAAAAATATCTGTGCGTGTCCCTCGTCTGTTAAACATGCATAGGCGACATCTTCCCACACCAATAGCTCAGTTGGTATCTTGGAAAACGCAACTGAAAAAATTTACTTTTTAGAATTGTATTTTCCTTGTTCCCCTTTTAAAACGTACCCCACTCCTGGTACCAAAACGTCTTGCTTTACACTCCTAAATAAAATTAATTCAGCACTCCCTAGAAGAGGCATTCGCTAAGAAAGGAAAACACCCGGAAAAGGGCTTCACACTCACGAAATGAGGCACATCAAGAGACAGTTTTCAGAATAAAGTGTGGGGTTTTATTATTGCAACACTCTCTAACAGAAAGGCTTTCCCAGATGTCAAATGAAAACAACATGCAAATATATATATGCATCATAGGTTCAAATGCATGACCTAAAACACAAGCAGATAATTATGGTAAAACACACGCAAATAATGAGCACTTACAAGTCAAAAAATAATGATAGAGCAAAACATAAGCAGATTATAATAAGGGAATACTCATAAATAAAATGCAAGAGAACAAATATAATAATAATGGATGTCCAATGCAGGAAACAAGCACTGTCAAATGCAAGTACTCAAATACAAGAAATAATACTATCAAATGAAAGAGTCAAATATAAAGAGCATATACACACAGAATAAATCAGATAATGCCAATGAACAAGAATCAATTAATAAAATTAGTTCACAGGCTGGTCACTCAGCACACAGACAAAAGCACACGTGGAAAGAACTTTATATCCATACATATTTGTCAATACCAATGATCAGAGAAAATACCTCACCAGCTGCAATATCTTCATCCTAGCCCACACAAGACTGGGGGATTCCAAATCACAGTCCTGGGGTCCAGAGACTCCTCAAGCCAGGAAATGCATCACAGAGTAGACATGCCAGTCTCTCAGGAGAAATCCGGGCTTACAATCCGAGAAACCCTAGTTTTATAATATTCTCAGTGCATGAGAAGACAGCCCCTACAGCAAGGAAAATTACCGGTGCTGGCCCCGCTCCATGCAAGCATTCCAAGGCAAAGGAATTCTCAGGTATTCTCTTGACATGTTCCAGCCCCTTATCTCAGTGAAGTTTGCGAAAGTAGAAAACATCTCCAAAAGTACAGAAAACAATCTTGAGCATGAATAACCTAAATAACTGTGAGTAACCTGGGGGCCTACTTGTGTGTGCAGAGCTCAATCTGGACAGAGTCAGAATTCAAGACTGAGTTAGGGCACGTTAAAGCCTGTAGGTAAAACTTAATTTCTCAATTTATAACATAATGCACATTTGCACACCCTTGCCTACAGCACTAAACTCAGAGACTGAGAAGCACATTCTACACATTTCTTTCTCTCGTGCTTTCAAATGCACATGCCACACGTTCTGTTTCTGGCAAGGCTAAGGCTGCCCTACTCTGTGAAACACTCCCACTCTGAAGCTACAAGGAGACATGAAATTAAGTCTCAAGGCAAAATGCAAGTGCAGAAAAATTATATCATACATTCAAGATAGAGTAAATTAAAACACACAAAGTCAATTAAAACAATGGTAATCAAAGGTCATCACGGGGTCCCAATACACAGGAGTGCATGTAGCAATACACCAAGATCTAGTTCAGGCCCTAAGTCTTCGAAATGTGTTTTTTGGGTGTTGCTCCTTTTTTTATTGCAAATCTCTTTATAGATTTCATTTTTTTAATACATATAATACCTGCATGCAAGCTGTATTGGACTTTGGTTTGTATCTTTGACATGGTACATGTGTGTAATAATGCCCCAATCACCGTATCTCGACAGTAGAAATATGATTAAGTATAGGCTTTTGAGTTCAACCACAACTCACATCCATTAATCAAACAAGAGAGGAAATGAGGGACATAGAAGTAGGATAACCATCATGACCATACAGTTCCAGTTATCTTGTACATCAAATATGTCATTGCATGTCTATTACCATTAGCCTTCACATGTAATAGCATATAGACAGGGTGATAACGTCAGTATCTGTAGATGGTCAGTTGGTGGCCATAGAATAGTTAGTGAACGCAAACAATATAGAAAGAACTACATGAACTAACAAAATGAACAAGTAAACATGTGGAACAGATGCTCAGCCCATAGTGTCCCATCGTTTTAGGTATAAATTCTTGTGTTGCTCTTATCGCCAGTGGTCACCAGCCACCCCTTCGCCCCTGAGGTGTGCGCTAATACAATTACACAAGCAGCTTGTAGTCTGACAGCCAAAGGTGTGTTGGTATATCTATTACCCAACTCGCTAGCAGGTTAGTTACTCACAGAATGCTTATCAGTGGAATCCCCATATGCCATGTCTGCACTGAGCTGTAAAGCAGTATAGAGAGCATCCTACTTTGCTGCAATGGGAGTCCTGCGCAGCCCAACGTTTCTTCACGCCTAATGGCAAGGCTTTCCGCCTTGGCCCACGCAAGCATTGAGCCTCACCAGGCAGCTATATTGGGAGGGTCTGGTGATTTCCATTTCTTAGTGATCAGCCTTTTGGCTACTATCAGACCTAGGTCGAGAAATCTGGAAGTGACCTTTGTGTTGGGCGCCCTGTGGAATTTACGTAGCAGGTAGGTTATCCTTGGGTGTTGCTCCTTTTGAAATTCCCTGTCCTGTCCTTGGTCAAGGAAGCAGTCTATCACAATAGGATTGACTCCAAGTTTGATAACCACACAACACAGGCCACAAAAGGTTATCGAGGTTCACATCTGGATTTCAGCCTCACCGATATATGCTCAACGAATATTTGCTAATGTGCCTCAGACCCACTCTTTATAATTGTCTTATCAGTTCCATCTCCTTCCTGCAATATGTCCAAGCCCCTTTGACTAGTGATCACCTCTAGAATCAAAGAACGCCTTAGAAGTGCATTAAGGGCCTGGCTGTCCCTTCATCCAATCTGTGTGTCCCACCCAGTTCTCACAAATGTAGCATGGCTCCTCTACCTTCACATACCTTCTGCAGAAGACAGTAGGTTGCCCCAATATAGAATACACAAGTCTCCAAACACTGTACCACTCATGGGCACATATGCACCCTGAAGCGCTGCAAGCAAACATGCTGTGTGTAGCCTTCCATGTACTGGATCACTCATAGGCACACATATGTAACAACTCGATGTACACATCTTGCCCACAGGCCTCCATGAGCTGCAGTGATAGGCACACATACATACCAATGTGCTGTATATCAATATGCGTGCATCCCTCCATGTACTGCACCAACAGACTCACAAACATGCCAATGCATTGCACTCAAACAAGCGCTCATTTCTAGCCCTGCATCCATCCTGATGTAGGTAAAGGGTGAAATACTAGCAAAGACCAACCCTCAGAAGAAGGGAGGAAGGTGTCAACTGCCAAAAGAATGGATTTGGATGAAGCTACGTCTCGAGCTGATAGAAAGGGAGGTTAAATTAGTCCAGGGGGGCAAAGAACCAATAAGTAAGGCCCTGACAACAGTGAATGCGCAAAAATACAAATGACTGTTTGAAAATAGAACCGTGATTCCAAAATATGCAAAGATTTTTTATTGGACTTATTAATCTTTTTTATCTTTTTATTCTTTTTTATTTATCATAGTTACATACGAAGCCAAAGGAAAAAATCATGAATCATGTATAATGATCATTTAACACAGAATAATCAGATGCATAAACATAGACATAGGGATCTCCCACTCCACAAACATAGAGCTTAATTAAAATTAAGGACAAAGAAACATATACATATACTTCCAACAGTCAAACCATCTCATACATTCCACATATCATATGAGGCACTGCAGCAGAGGCAGGAGCCAATGAAAAGTACCAAGAGGAAGGATGAAGCCAGGGACTATCATTTAGAAGTTGCCAGGGTTCGCACCTGCGACACCTTGCTACCAATGGCACTCCCATTGCGACCATGGCCCTCCCCTTGCAACCCATGGCACTCCCCTTGCGACCCATGGCAGGTAGATCAAAATGAAGAGCAGAGGGCAAACAGGATGCCGATAAGAACTGTTTACTTTCAGAAACTTCTCGTTCTTGTGTCCGCCGCTTTCTGTTTTGGAGAAATAAATATATTCATCCTGGTAATGTACACTCTGATAAACTTTCCTTGGTTGTCTTGATTGCAAAGATTAATACAATATACGATTCTTAAAATGTAAAGCCTTATTTCTCTATTCTGGCCAGATAGATAGCTTCCAAATTACAATGCTTTGTAAGAGGAATAGATGGCCTTGAATAGGGTGCCCCTGGTGACATGGCCCACCTGGTAAACTTACTATACATTAACCCCTTGCTTGCTGATGATGGCCCCCATCCGTCATGCACTACGGCGCTCGTGTGCTGATGACGGCTGGGGGCCGTCATAAACCCGCCCACTCGCGATTTTGCCGCACAGGCGCAGAATAGCGGCAGCATGCAAGGGGTTAATACCAGCCTAAGGGCCTGAGGGAGATGAGATTGTATATTTATCTGATATATTTGAGAACAGAGCCAAACTTTGCATTTATAAAAACTTTTAAAAAATAAATTATGTGACACCCCACCAAGTCAGCTATACCAGGTTTGACAAACTCCAGACAGTCCTGACCTTCGAGCCAATAGCGTATTGCATTTTTGGAGATGTTATTCATTTCCCTAAACAGAGTCGGTACAATCTAGTACAGTTACAAAATTAATTAGGAATACAATCAAAATGGCACAATACATCAGAGCTAGTGAAGAAATACATCAAACACCTTTCTTTGTATTGAGAGAGCCTAAATAACTAAAAGCAGACAGGAGCCTAAATAACTAAAAGCAGAACGGCTGTGTGCTTGTGTTTCAGAAAAAAATGACTAAATCTATATAGATTTAACAGGTTGGTTTTGCATTTTGTGCTCTGTAAAAAAAGAGAATGCATATACTTCTTTCAGAGAAACGTGATCCGCTTGACTCAACTAGAGCTAGGGTAACCAACCGTCCGTAAATTTCATAGACCGTCCGTAATTTGGATCTCACGTCCGATGTCCATGACGATCCCTTTTACGGACGCCTTTTGTCCGTAGTTTTGCGCATTGGGGAACATCACTGTTCCTCTGCCAGAAGCCTCACCTCCCTGATGGGGCCGCCACGCACTCATCCTCTGAGCGCACTAAGCGCAAGGCAAGCCTCTCCACCCATTGTCATTCTGTGTGGGGCTGATTGCCACATATAGAATGACAATGCGACAGTCTGGGCTCTTAATGCATGTGTTGGCCTCCTGCAGCCTCGGTCTAGGGCAGGGCATTCAGTCAGGTGGAAGAAATACACAAATACGCCAATGCTGCTACACGAGAATCAGGTTCACAAAAAGAAGGCGGTGAAACAAGTTTAAAAAAAAAAGGGTTATGGGTCTTTCACTGTCTCATCATTTTAAAACAGACACATTTTCAGTGTTATATTCAACAAAACCACACTAGCTGCTTTTTCATTTTATGCAACTGACAACCATTGACAAAGCCAATAGTTCTGGCTTGTAGGTGTAACTCTACTTGTTGTGTTCTATATCTAGATGCAATGAAAGAAGCAGCAAATTACTAGTCGGGCGGCACACTATGCTAAGCACAGATTTTTAGCTTAGTTGATTTAAGCCATGCCCTTAGTTACTTCGAACACCCCCTTTGGAGAGACCCCCCCAGTTTTTTCATTCCACTTAAAGCCCTGAAAATAACACCATGTCATAGTGGCATTGTGCTTCATGAATGACTCATGACTTCCACTTTTTTTGGATTGCCTATATACAGGGGTATAGTGAGCCCTCCCCAGTCCCACTCCTTGCTTTTAGGAACTACACCAGGGGTGAAGCACTTGATGGGCCCCTTCTGTCTGCAACTTTGCAGACAAAGGCTCAGCTCATAATTAATGTGAAAAAGTGAATAAGTGAAGGGATGGCTGGATGGATTAGTGAAAGGGTGAATGTATGAATGAAAGGGTGAATGAATGGATAATGAGAGAAAGAATGGACGGATAAGTGAGTGGATGGATGGATGAGAGAAGGCAAATACATGGATGTATTGGTGGAAGGGTAGATGGACGGGTAAATAGATGGATGAGTGGATGGATGAGTGAAAGGGTGGATGATAGGTGGGTTAATGGGTGGATGGCTGAGTGAACTGATGGGAGGATTTATGAATTGATAAGTGAAAGGATGAAACGATGGATGGATGAGTGAAAGGGTGGATGTAAGGCTGGATGAGTGAATGCAAGTGAGGGTAAATGGACAAAAGGGTGGATAGATGAGTAAAGGTTTAAAAGGGTGGATGGATGGATGAGTGATGAAATGAAAGGGTGGATGGATGAGAGAAAGGATGGATGAGTGATAGTATCAATGGATGGATTAATGAGTGGATGAGTAGATGGGTGGATGGACGGATGGATGATAAGTGAAAGGGGATGGAGAGAGAAAGGGAGGATGGATAGATGACACAGGGTGAATGGGTGTATGAATGAGTAAGTGAAAGTATGGCTGGATGGGTGAAAGGTTAAATGGCTAGATGGATGAGTGAATAGATGGATGAGTGGAAGAGTGGATGGATGAGTGTACGAATGGATAGGGTAAAAGGATGAATGGAGGTATGGATGAGTGAAAGGGTGGGTGGAGGGATAGATGAGTGGAATGATGGATGGATGGAAGGATAGATAATGGATAGGCTTGCAAATGGTTGAATATTGATATGGATGGGCACACAGATGGAAGGACAGAATGAATGGTGAAAGATTGAATGATGGTTGAAAGAATGATTACACCTAGCGCCTTGAGACCCTCTGGGTGAGTAGTGCGCTTTATAAATGCCTGAACTTGAACCTTGTAACCCCCATTATCTTAAGTAACATTTCCTATACATTGACTTTCACGTTTATATGTGTCATTGTCTCTGTATGATGTGGGTGATGTAACGCACCCAACACCCTGTTCTACTTACATGGGATGAGTAGCACTATAAAAGAAATTAAATACACATGAGAGAGGGTCTTTGTGGAGATTAGGTGCCATTGGAGGGTGGTTGCAAGGCCGGACTGGCTGGACCGGGCATCATGCGTTTCCCTGAGAGGCTGGAAAAGTGGGGTGGGGACGGTTTTGTCACCACGAAAAGACCTGCACATTTGCTCAAAGCTGTGCATACTGAAAAACCATGAAGTGCACAATTGGCTCAACCTAATATAAACTTATTTTCACTTGTACTTAAGTGGTTGTCTATGTAGTTACTGATATACTTTTGTGCAACCTCCTCTGAAGTGTCTGTAAAACGTACCTTTTGTCCTGAATTCCGACTTCTTGTCCGTAATTTTTGTCCTGAATTTTAATCCTTTGTCCTGAATTTTTACACTCACTTTCCTGAATTTGCACCTATGCCAGTTGGTAACCCTAACTAGAGCTGATTAAGTGGGTTGCCAAGCGCTATAAAAGACTTCACGTACAAGAATCGAGATACAGCAGAAGAATGTGTAGGGACTGGTGTAATACAGAATGATGCAGCCAGTCCCATGCGGAGCCTTCTTGACGCCACTGACAAGGGCTTTATGTGGGATGCAAAAAGCGGGGGTCTCTAAAAGGGGGGTGGTCTGTGTAATTAAGGGTGTGACTTAAAGAAGTAAACTACATTTCTGTGATTTTGATAGTGTGCCAACTAATCGGTATTTTGGTTCCTCTTTGAGCTTTCTGTACTTGTATCCAGATATATAACAAAACTGACAACCTAAAATCAGCCAGGACTATTGGCTTCATCAATGATCGTTAGCTCTTCAAGATAAATAAGTAACAGCAATTATTTTGCTATAAATAATTACTACTGATTTTTTTAAATTATGGGATCTGTGGAAACTGTAGTGATCTTCAGAGTGTTTTAATCGCTCAAACACACAATAAACCCACTCACCTATAAACACTGTATTTTATTTTGCCTTATCAGCCTTTAGACAGCTGTGTATCCCCAGCGCAAACATTACACAAAATGGCAACTGGAATAGTGACCAATTGCTCTGTGCACTCTACAGAGAGGCTAACGATTGGATGGCTGTCTTCAGAACAACTTATTTGACCCAGTAACAGGAAGGTTGTAGGATTATTAAACCGTGTGGATGATGAGGAGGCGTGAGCGGCTGGGTGCCCCTGCAGCTGGTGCCTGGGCGGCTTTTGTTGATTGGCCGTCTTCTGTTTTTCCTTAAAGGCACTTCCTAGTTACTGATAAGGCTTTGCATAGGGAGCGTGGGTAGCACCTCTCTCACCCGGGAATAAAGGTGGAGCTATACCTGGGGTACACAGTGTGTTTACTGCTCCCTGTAGGCAGGCGACACGCCATACATTTGAACCACAGGTGGTGGCCGGGGGGTGCAGTCACAGGTAGGGGTTCAGGGGTGGGACATGCAGGTAGGTGCACAGATGCAGAGACGTTTTAACACATGGGCAAAGTGGGCTCTTGCCCAGGGCCCCAGCTTTTCAAGTGGCCCCCTTAAAGAGCCAGTTCTGTTCTGCAGAGTCTTGCCCTGATTACTGACTAATTTTTAAAAGAATTTTTTTAAATACAGTTTACCTTTAATTTATTTTTAATGTGGGTGATGTGTGATAGCCTATTACGGGCATTTTGCAGCCCAATGTTGTGTTTAGGTTTCATCAAACATCCATAAATAATTTTGTTTTAGATCAAAACCAGACCCCATGTATGAGAAATGGGAGGGGGTCTATAGAGATTATTTGCAGTAATATTAGTGAGCTGCTGCTGTGTTACAATATTGAAAGACACATCACTATCCCTGACTTTTTAGAACTAAACACATTTAGAATGTAGATGAGTGAGTCTGTGCATTTTCATTGACCTGGCCAAAGATGAGAGCTGAAATAGGTTCATAAATTCAAAACTGTTCTGAACAGGGGCCCCCAAAATCAGTTTGGCCCTGGGCCCCCAAATTCCTTAAGATGTCCCTGATCACTATGTTAACAAACACTCCTACTTAAAGAGCCCTCTAAATGCACATCCCAAGCCTGTAACTCAGAGGGCCCCCACCCCCATCCTCTTTCCGGGCCTGGCTCTGGCTCTGACTGAAGAGAAACAATGTATGTTGATACTTTGTTTCTCTTCAGTCAGTGGGAGGGGCTCAGAGCAGGGAACAGGCTGCAGAGAGCCTGCACCTGCTTTAGAGGGAGGGAGGCTTGCTTTAGCTCAAGCCTCTCTCCCATAGCCCTCTACCGAAGAGCTGCGGGCCCCCTTTATTTACTTTAGAGTGGGGGCCCCCGTACCGCGGGGGCTGCAGGGGTGTTTGTTACGCCCCTGAGCAGCTGGAGCTGAAGCAATCCGGCTATATGGACTTCGAGGCCAAAATACGACCCGGAAGGAGTCCGCAGGGGAAACGGAGAAGCGGCAGTCCGGGTCAACCACTGAGGAGCTGTTTGCGGGAACAAAGAGGCGTGGGAATTGTATCAGGAAGACATCCTCCAACGAAAAGGTGATGGCGGGGGATTTGATTTCAGAGGGAGAGAAGGGGCTGAGTATGGTGGGCACCCCTTTGGATACCCAGCAACGTGGTGGGGTACTAAACCAAGCAATATCACACGCAGAAAAGAAAGGTTTGGAAGACATTTCGAGCCACCCTATAGTACCCATCACACCTGCAGTACCTGAGTTAACCTACTCAGTCCCGATGGCGCCTCTGGAGTCTTGGGGGGACAAAGTCGAACTGAGTACGGTGGGGGGCCTTAGTATGGATGCATCAACTTTCAATGAGAGGGCTGACAATGGCAGGGGGGACCCTATGAATAAGGGGCAGCAGGAGGAAAACATAAGCCCCCAGACAATGGATAGAAGGGTTCTCACAGAAGAAATCCTACCCAGACGGGTTAGCCAGCCAGAACACCCCATTAAAGAGCACCGCGGCATTGGGAAAGCCACGGTGGGCCATTTACATGGAAAGGGAGATAATAGAGATGCAAAGTCAGGGGATCCATCTCACGCACGGGCCAAACACTTTGCGCAAAAAATGTATGGAGAGAAAGAGACTGACATTGAATCAACTGACTATTTCTACTCATTATCAGATGACACAGAATCAGTAGAGGGCTCCTTCTCCATGACTAGCGCCAGTGACGTTGAAGATGAGAATCTGCAAGACACTAGTGGAAGAGACTCCGCTGTAACATTACGAATGGCTAGAAGGGTGACTAATCGTACAACACATGCTAATCCAGGCAGGCAAGAACTAAACTGGGATTATTTGCCGGTAAATCAGCTAGTGGGGGACAGAAGTAAGCAAGCCCCGGATGTGGAAGAAGCCCCCACCACAACGCTGGACGTGATATTACAATCAGTCATGGCACATTGAGAGGAGGCCCGACAAGATAGCAGACGATCTCAAGCAGCCATACAGAAAGTACAGGGTTCGGTTTGGAAAATAGCAAAAGTATGTTCTGAAATCTCGGATCGCATAACGGAACTGGAAACAAAAACTGGGAATGTAGAGGCAGAAATGGTGTCAATAGAAACGCAATCCGCATCGCATGAAGTTAGGTTCACGGATGTTCGGTGGAAACTTGAAGAAAAGGAAAACCGTCAGCGGAGAAATAATCTCCGATTCCTTGGAATTCCGGAGGATAAAGGGGGTACAGACGTCCGCCTCTATATGATTGATCTTTTAGCCAAAGCTTTTCCTGAGGTGGAAGGCAGGAATTGGGCCCATGAAATCCAAAGGGCACATTGGGTGCCTATGACTGTTAAACAACAATCAGCTGCAATTGGAGATGGTAGACCCCGAGCAATACTGGTCTATTTTGGGAACTTTTTTCTTCAGCAGATTATTTTTGAAAAAGCCAGACCAGCTCGCAAGCGTAAGCTGGAAGATGTGGAGTTTTTTTTACACGTCCTGACTTTTGCCATGTAACTGTTGAGTGGCGGTGGAGATTAAGACAGATGATAAGCCCGTTTCAAGCAATAGGAGCGCAGGCATATTTTATGAGCCCTGCAAAGCTAAAAATTGCAATTGGGGATAGCACTTGCTATTTTTCATCAGAAGTCAAGGCGCAGGAATTTTTGGAGGAATTAAAGGGGAAAAGTAGAATGGCCTGAGGCAGGGGATAATATAAACATATATGGCTGATGGTGGTTATCTGGTGACTGTCTCATCGCTGCTGTGAGCAGTCGCTCCCCTGGCTCCCTGCTAGAGAACTGGTTTCTGGTATTGTTATACTGCGCTTGAAATTCCTGCTCTGATACTTAGAACGCGATAATTGCACAGAGCTGCGCTTGGGATCTGGCTTCTTACTTTTAGCGCGTTATTTTGCACTGTAACGATTAGCTTTAAATGTGCCTCATTTTGTCTGCATAGATCAATTGTAATTGTTGCGCATTTAATTTGAGTGTGCCTTCGTTGCTCTCTTCTGTGGCGCTTTACTGGTAGTGCTTGGCGCTTTGCCGCTCGTGCTTTACCACACGCCGCCATTTGGTGATTGTTGTTTTTCCCTGCAAGCCCGTCCTCTAGAGCCCGCCCCGCCTCCCAGCTGAGCCCCCCTCCCACTGATTACATATAGCGCTCCCGTCCCCGGAAGCGCTGTGATTTTCTCATCGCTGCTGTGAGCAGTCGCTCCCCTGGCTCCCTGCTAGAGAACTGGTTTCTGGTATCGTTATACTGCGCTTGAAATTCCTGCTCTGATACTTAGAACGCGATAAATGCACAGAGCTGCGCTTGGGATCTGGCTTCTTACTTTTAGCGCGTTATTTTGCACTGTAACGATTAGCTTTAAATGTGCCTCATTTTGTCTGCATAGATCAATTGTAATTGTTGCGCATTTAATTTGAGTGTGCCTTCGTTGCTCTCTTCTGTGGCGCTTTACTGGTAGTGCTTGGCGCTTTGCCGCTCGTGCTTTACCACACGCCGCCATTTGGTGATTGTTGTTTTTCCCTGCAAGCCCGTCCTCTAGAGCCCGCCCCGCCTCCCAGCTGAGCCCCCCTCCCACTGATTACATATAGCGCTCCTGTCCCCGGAAGCGCTGTGACTGTCTCATCGCTGCTGTGAGCAGTCGCTCCCCTGGCTCCCTGCTAGAGAACTGGTTTCTGGTATCGTTATACTGCGCTTGAAATTCCTGCTCTGATACTTAGAACGCGATAATTGCACAGAGCTGCGCTTGGGATCTGGCTTCTTACTTTTAGCGCGTTATTTTGCACTGTAACGATTAGCTTTAAATGTGCCTCATTTTGTCTGCATAGATCAATTGTAATTGTTGCGCATTTAATTTGAGTGTGCCTTCGTTGCTCTCTTCTGTGGCGCTTTACTGGTAGTGCTTGGCGCTTTGCTGCTCGTGCTTTACCACACGCCGCCATTTGGTGATTGTTGTTTTTCCCTGCAAGCCCGTCCTCTAGAGCCCGCCCCGCCTCCCAGCTGAGCCCCCCTCGCCCCTCCCCCTCCCCCCCACCCATTTATGTCAGATGCACCCGCGCGCAGCGTTTACGCGCAGCGACCGCGCCCAATCCGCGCCGAAGGTGCGCCAAAGGTAAGCCCGTCTGCGCACGTCCGCGCCTGGACCGCGCCCAGCGCCCGTCCCCCTGCTCTATGCCGCTCCCAACCCCCCAGAGTAACTTACGATGCCGCTACTCTCCTCGCCCTCAACCCCGGACGCACCCCACTATGCTGCGAAGCTACCTCAGGACGTACCCACGGCCCATTCTCCTGCCTCTCCTGTAAGTTCAACTGCGTCAGGACCCTCACCAAACACACTTCCTCCACACACAGCTCCGAACCCAACGACTTGAAATGCATCCTAATGAACACCCGCTCGGTCCACAGACATGCAACAGAACTCTGGGACCTAATCGACACTGCGTCACCTGACATCGCCTTCCTTACTGAAACATGGATGAACGCATTTTCTGCCCCCGACATCGCCATAGCCATACCGGACACTTACAAGATCATTCGAAAAGACCGCACCGATCAAACTGGAGGAGGCATCGCCATCGTCCATAGAAACACCATCAAAATTACAACCAGCTCTGACGACAATCTTGCAACCGCCGAACATCTCCACTTTCAGATCCACACCGACCCCAGGACCACCCTTAGAGGCACCCTCATTTACAGGCCCCGAGGCACCCGATCTCAATTCAGCGATGACATCACAGACTTCGTCAGCCCGCACGCCCTCGCCTCCGAGAACTACATTCTTCTAGGAGACCTCAACTACCACTTTGACAACATACTCGACAACAACACCAACACCCTTCTGGACAACCTGTCCAATCTCGGACTCAAACAACTTGTTGACACCCCCACTCACACAGCCGGACACACGCTCGACCCTATCTTCACCTCCAGCAAGCACATCTCCTTCGATCACACTACAGCTCTCCACTGGACGGATCACAGCTGTGTTCACTTCAGCTACAAAACAACCCTGACCCACAACCGTCCACAACCCATTCCCCGGAGAAAATGGAACAAAATCACCACCGACCAACTCCTCACATCACTCAGCCAAAACACTCCCACCCTAGCAACGGACCCAGACCAAACGGCCACCAACTTCAGGCAATGGATTACCCACAGTGCGGACGAACTAGCACCCCTGAAAAAACACCAGTTGAAATCATCCAGCAAAAAGGCTCCCTGGTTTAATGATGACCTTAAAAAATCCAAGAAGACATGCCGCACCCTGGAGAAGAATTGGAGAAAAGAACTAACCTCAGACAACATGTCCTCCCTCAAGACAGCCACCCGCAAACACCACCAACTGATTCGATCCGCCAAGAAATCAGCACTTAAGGACCGTCTCGACAACAATTCTCATAACAGCAAGGAACTCTTCATTATCGTCAAAGAATTCACCAACCCTTCCGCAGCATCCAACGACATCACTAACTCCCAAGACCTCTGCGATGCGCTATCCTCCTTCTTCTACAACAAAATTGCCGACATCCGCAACAGCTTCAAGAATACTCCCAATGACCAACCCGCCCCACCCCCTTCAGATCCCACCCCTCCAACTAACAACCTCAGCTCATGGAACCCAATCACCACTGAAGACACCATTCGCCTCATGAACTCAATCCACTCTGGCTCACCTTCTGACCCCTGTCCCCACTACATCTTCAACAAAGCTGACTCCATCATCGCTCCCCAACTCCGCGATGTCATCAACTGCTCTTTCAACTCCGCCACCTTTCCAGAAATATGGAAACACGCCGAACTCAGCGCCCTTCTGAAAAAACCCACAGCAGACCCCTCAGAACTGAAAAACTACCGTCCCATTTCCCTCCTCCCTTTCCCGGCCAAAGTCATTGAGAAAGCCGTCAATAGCCAACTCGCAGCCTTCCTTGAATCCAACAACTCCCTGGATCCCTCACAGAACGGCTTTCGTGCCAAACACAGCACCGAAACCGCCCTCATCGCGGCGACTGATGACATCCGAGTACTCCTGGACAACGGTGAAACAGTGGCCCTCATTCTACTCGACCTCTCCGCCGCCTTCGACACTGTCTGTCACAACACCCTCATACAACGCCTCAACAACATCGGCATACAAGGAAAAGCCTTAGACTGGATCATCTCGTTCCTAGCCGGGAGAACGCAGAGAGTCCGACTCCCCCCTTTCTACTCAGAGCCCACCGAAGTCATCTGTGGCATACCCCAAGGCTCCTCACTCAGTCCCACCCTCTTCAACGTCTACATGAGTCCTCTCGCCTCCATCGCACGTCAACACAACCTCAACATCATCTCCTACGCCGACGACACCCAGCTAATCCTTTCCCTCACCAAAGACCCCAACACCGCCAAAAACAATCTTCACGAAGGTATGAAAGAAGTAGCCGAATGGATGAAACAGAGCCGCTTAAAACTCAACTCAGACAAAACGGAGGTGCTCATCCTAGGATCCTCCCCCTCAGCTTGGGACGACTCCTGGTGGCCTTCCTCTTTGCGATCAGCACCCACACCCACAGACCATGCACGTAACCTTGGCTTCATTCTAGACTCCTCTCTCTCAATGTCCAGACAAGTCAACGCCGTATCGTCCTCCTGCTTCAACGTCCTTCGCATTCTCAAAAAGATCTTCCGCTGGATCCCCCTCGAGACAAGAAAGACTGTCACCCATGCACTGGTTACGAGTCGACTGGACTATGGCAACACACTTTACGCCGGAATTACAACAAAATTGCAGAAAAAGCTCCAGCGCATCCAAAACGCGTCAGCGAGACTCATATTAGACATCCCGCGCCAAGAGCACATCACCGGACACCTAAAAAACCTCCACTGGCTTCCCGTCAACAAAAGAATTACTTTCCGCCTTCTTACCCACGCACACAAGGCCCTTTATAATCTAGGACCCGAATGCCTCAACACCCGACTGTCCTTCTACTATCCCACCCGCCAACTAAGATCATCCAATCAAGCCCTCGCCGCAGTCCCGCGCATCCGGAAAACCACCATGGGTGGCAGATCCTTCTCCTTCCTGGCTGCCAAGACCTGGAACTCACTCCCCACTCACCTCCGCCTTACTCAGAACCACATCTCCTTCAGAAAAGAACTGAAAACATGGCTATTCGATAAACAATGAACCCCTCCCTCTAGCGCCTTGAGACCCTCTGGGTGAGTAGTGCGCTTTATAAATGCCTGAACTTGAACTTTATCTAATGTCATGATGTAACAATGTTATGATGTAATAATATTGGATGCTATGATGTAGAGGGTATAGGGGTGTGTGGCATAGATCATGGCGTAATACTGCCTCATCGCTAACTAGACCATGGGTCTAGCTGCTTCCAGGGGGAGGAGCTGGGGAGGAGGGAGGGTAGGGCAGGGTGCAGGGGAGCTGGGGGAGGGGGAGGTGGGGGAGAAAAGCCAGACAAGGTACATAGGTAAAGTGAAGAGGACACAAAGAATCAGTAAAATGAGTATTGAACAGGCAAGGTGGGTGTTTCAAGGTGCAAGGGTATGGATAAACTAAAGATTTGTACAGTCAATGTGGCAGGACTTAACAATAGGATTAAAAGAGATAAGACTTATGAAATATTGCGATACATTAGCCCAGAAGTTATTTGTTTGCAAGAAACGCATATCCCCTGGGGTAAGCGGGCAATATTTCAGATAAATGGCTATGACTTAGCTGTTTGCTCCTCAAAGACATCCACGATTAGGGGAGTTGCGATTTTTATTAAACATAAGGTGGCAGTGAATAAGCGAACCCTGGCAGACAAATCGGGCCGATGGCCAATTATCTCATTAAGTACGAGATTGACAATAGGGACTATTTATGCCTCAAATCAAGATGATCCTGAAATTTGGGAAGAGTTGGAGATAGAGTTAGCTACATGGCCAACCCCACACATTATATGTGGAGATTTTAACATCCATCTTGGGAACTCACGGGACAGAGGCCTGAGGTACACTGGAAGGAAGCCAAAGGTTAATAGGGCATTAAATACGTTCAAGGCTAGCCATGGGCTTGTGGATGTGTCGGATGCCAAGAATGCTAAAGATCCAGGATATACAGATTTTTCATGTCCACATCAAAAAAGCGTGTGCCTAGACTACTTTTTGGTCTCAGCTCGGATTCTCGGGGAGGCGGAAATTACTAAAATGCCCCAAATCTTTTCAGACCATAATCCTCTCCTGTTGGAAGTAACATACCAAGGCAGAGAAGGGAAGTCTCGTCCATGGACCTTTGACAGGAAATTATTAGCCGATGATGATTTCGTAACATTTCTTAAAGATTGGACCAGGGAGTATTTCGATGCTAATCGGTAAAGTGCCTCCTGCGCGATGATGTGGGATGCATTTAAAGATAGTCTTCGGGGGCAAGTGATCAGTTTTGTTGGTCAGCGGTATAAGCAACGCAAGGAGCAAAGTACTGGTTTTATGACTGAACTGGCACAATTGGAGATAGAGCATATTATTTTGTTAGGTCAGGGGAACCTTGAGAAACTGGGGCGGTTCGGAAAGAGATAGCAATAGTTAAGGCAGAAATTAATAGTCTGTTTCAAATAAAAGTGGCTCAGGCATACCAGACACATCAAAGAGAGTGGTATGAATAAAAAGGGAAAGAGTGGGCAGACTATTGGCCTTTAGGATCATGCAGCCATCTCCATATAATAATACAGGCGAAATTAAGAATTCTGATGGGCAATCGCAAAATACTCCGATTAAAATTACGGAGGTATTTGAACAATTTTATAGTAAATTATACCAGCTGGACCCTAGTGATCCAGGACAGGTAAGTGATATGAGAAACTACTTAGGATCTGGTAGACTGGAGGCAGAAACACACTCTGAACTGGAAAGGGAAATTTCACTGGAGGAGACAAAGATAGCTCTGAATGCCCTTTCTTCGGGGAAAGCATCTGGCCCCGATAAAATTCCAGTTGAAATATATAAGGTATTACAATCAATTTTGGCCCCAATACTACAAGATCTTTTTTTAGATGTACAATACTGTGGGATACCCCCTGGATCATGGCAGGAGACAGATATAGTAATATTTCCAAAAAAATGGAAACCACCTGAGATGCCAGGATCATATCGGCCTATATTGTTAATAAACTCCGGCGCCAACATTTATTCAAAGGTTCTAGCTAATCAGCCCAAAACACAAGAGGGTCCCTGAGTGTGAATGCTAGGGGAGGGAGGCAGGGAAAAACTCTGGAATCAAGAACAGAAGAACCTCCCCTAGGTCCAAATATACAGAAAGGCAAACGCTCTAATCTTTGATTCAAAACATCATCATTGTCCCACACAAGAGTTATTTATTTGAAAAGCATATGTCTATTTATTTTCTATAATTTTTTTTCATTTTATAAATCCAAGAACAGTACGGACATAAATGTATATACATACCCTATTTACATTTCGAACACAAAAATGCAGCCTGCCCACTCACCACTTCAATATAATCACCAATCACACTCATCCAAACCATCATCAGTCATATCACTCAACAATATATACAAAATCACAAACAAATCACAAAAGAAAAACATTCCTATATATACATCATTTAAAAACGGTATACAAAAAGAAGAAAACAACAGAACAACAAGCGCCGACGCGCGTTTCGGAACAGGACCAATATTATCCAATCCTTCGTCAGGGCGCAATTAGGTACATGGAAGTTCTTCAATAATTTTTCAAAACATCAGCAAAATATCAAAAAATTCAAAACTATAATTATTTACAACGCTTTTTATCAAGTTTTTCGTTGAGAGATGAAATCCAGGATGCAGCTTCACATCACATTATTCCATCATATCTGCGGGGACAATGAAACGACCCATAAATGACCTATATACATATCAATAAGATGCTGCTGGACTACTGTACCCAAGAATGAAAGACAAGGTAGTGACCAGAAGGAAAATGGAAACGATAAATATAGTCAAGCAGTAACGAGGAAAGAGGATCAGAAAAGAAGTGTCACAAAGTACCCAAGCATCTCCATGTGATCAGGAAAAATAAACCAGAGGGTGCGTAAAAGATACACCATCACCATATCTCCAAGAACGGAAAGCATTCAACCCGTGTACCGAACTTCTATGCCTTTGGTGGAGAAATCAATTTACATAAGAAACACATACCACTATCCTCAGAAAGGGAAAACGTGGGCGATACACGATGGCAAGAGGATGCTTCACAAAGGGGCTGAGTTTCGGCTCTAGAAAATTAAAAAGATGGTTAGGAAAAAAACAATCCCTACCCGGACACTCTAACGAGGCGTTCTCCCTTTTCTCACGGGTGAAGAGGATGTAACAATCGAAAAATATGGTTATTACCACCAATTAACTCAACATTAACTCTAAGTTAAGACGGATCCAAAGTGATTGGTCTCCCTCTTTCTCCTTATCCAACTCCCGATGGTAACGCTAATTCCCTATCTCAGAAGAAGAGGTAGTCTAATGTACTATAAAGTAGCCCACTCATAGATAGGAACCTACCAAAAGGATGGTAGATCTAAGTCCAGGATGAAAATTCACAACGTAGGTTCAATCTGTGGTGTATAAGTACAGGCTCCCCAACAATTCTCTCCAGTTAGAGCGGGCCACAGAGTCTGTAAGAACGGAGTTGGTAGTAAACAGTAAGAATAAACACCCTAAAGAGATCGAGCACAGCTACGAAATGGGAAGGAAAAAATATATATCGCTACCTACACGGGGAAGGCCATTGGCCCACACGAAGTTACAGATTCCAATCGATATTCTAGTTGTTTTGTAAGGTACCCTGGGGGGAGAATTCCCGTAGCTGTAAAACAAAAATAAAACACAGAACCCCAAGTCAGGAAAATGCCGAGAACCGGGGCCCCAGAAGGGAGGAGAAAACTTACCGCAAAGAAATAGCGCGTCTCTTCAAGATACGTCGTGGCAAAGCTCCGACCGAAATGCCGAGGCGGTCAAGGAACCAATCCAAGGAGGGTTCTCTTTATAAATGGCGCACTAGCCCACCCAAGGTAACGAGGTGCACCTGGAGGCCAAGCGGCCGGCCCACCGGCGCACGTAACCATCAGTGAGCATGCGCGGTAGCAGAGATAGAAAGGAGACTGCCCGCGACGCTATCCGATCAGGAGATAACCTCTGTAATATAACAGTGTAACCACGATGGAAAAAATATATAAGAGTGGAGCGCCTCGAGGAAGACATGGTGAAACACGAACAATCCATAAAAATAAAACCAAGCAATTTGATAAAGATACAAATAAGAACTGAACTATAATACCGGAAGTGTCACGAGACCCCAAGGTGGGGCAAAGTAATTGAAGCACAAGGGGATATGAGGAGACCCATTCCTAATAATCAATTCATCATGTAAGGGCATTATGCCAGGGAATGGATTCGTTCAATCCAACTTCTGCCGTGGCCAGAGAGTAAATCCAAAACACCTCTCTCTTGGCTCTATAGCCATTGATGTTGTTATCGATAGGCTTATGCACTTTTTCCAGAATTCTCCATCTCAGGTCCCTGAGGCAGTGTTGTTTTTCCTGCCAGTGGGCTACCAATGGAGCCCCGCTCTTATTATTTTTGATGGCTGACTTGTGCTCACTGAATCGGAATCTAAATTCTCGGCTGGTTTCGCCCACATACCCTAAGGGGCAGGGGCACAAGATGAGATCACATTAGATGATCTACAGTTTGTCATTTCTTTGGCAGTAAATTAATTTTTGCCCCATGTCAATTCCGAGGAAACAATAGCTGACTCACAAGCATGACAATGGCCACATTTGTGTGTACCAAGAACCGGATCAGATCCCGTGATGGATTTCTGAAGTGCTTGAGGTCCTGACGTAAGTTTTGAGTGGACCAAGTAGTTCCTAAGATTTTTATTTCTGCGAAATGCAAAGATCGGTTTAGGAATAGCCATTCCTGCTGATCCAGAGTTAAGTATGTGCCACTGAGAACAGACAATTTGTCGTATCTGGTTGTTATAATTAGAGTGGCGTGTCACACAAACAAGTTTAGACTCAGTCATCTTGTTCTCATGGTTCAGGAGCGCATCTCTGTTATAATATTTGGCCCTTTTGTAAGAGTCTTTAAGTAGCCTGGGTGGGTATCCTCGTTTCAGAAGTTTCTAGCTAATCGGCTCTAGAGGATCATAGCCAAATTGTTTTTTCCATAGCAGCATGGCTTTATACCTGGTAGAGGTACTACAGGTTATATCCAATGGGTGATTTCCTTGATAGATATAGCGGAAGTTAAAGGAGATGGTTTGGCTGTGATCCTCTAGGACGCCGAAAAGGCTTTTGATCGGGTGACGTGGCAATATCTCTGGGAAATCTTGAGGGAGAGAGGGTTTGGCCCACGGCTAATCATGGCCATTCAGGCGATGTATTATAAACCAACTGCAAGGCTGCAAGTGATGGGTAACACGTCTGATCCAATTCCGGTAGCGCGGGGTACCAGGCAGAGCTGCCCGTGCTCCCCAATCCTCTTTTCCTTATACATAGATCCCTTTATTAATCAGCTGATCTCAAATACTGCAATTGAACCTTAGCGAGCTAATGGCTATGAAACCAAAGTGCTCGCTTATGCAGATGATATTGCCGTGGTTACATCTAGGCGACCGGAGCAGCGCGAGGGCACCTTTGTTTGGACTCATACGGACCCGACGGGAGAGACACTATAATAACCAAAATTCGCATCTCCCCGAGATAAACTAATGAAGGGCGCGGTGACGACTTAGTGCGCACTAATCACCCGCCGACAAAAGATGTTTTCGGGCGGAATTTAAAATACCATTATATTAAGAAAAAACCTCGGTTTCAAAACAGAGAAACACAACAGTCCTGCACATTTGCAACCAGTGACAAAGTCGCTACATGATAAAATTGATACAATTGGTAGCGCCATAAGTTTAATCTCAAAAGGCTTTGAAGTTTGGGACTGAAGCATGTTATGAGTCCATTGCTAACTTGAAGATACCCAACCATGCAGGGTCTATAAAATATCGTTTTGAATACATGAGTATTCTGCAAGACAGGTCCTGAGGAAGGCGGTTCTTTACTGCCGAAACGCGTCGACCTTGCGTATCAATTCGCACTTCAATCTGCGATCCCTCAGACGCAGAATCAAGAATGAATGTAGTATGAATGATAAGAATGGGGTGTATGTAGTTGTGAGAATGTATATTTTCTGCATATATTGTTTTCTCTGCATGGAATGGTTTTTATTGATTGCATTGTAGTATTGTGTGTTTTTTTATAAAGTGTTTTTGAAAATAGATAAATTGAAATGATAAAATGATAAATGAGAAATTTTTGTACTATGAAATATAACCAAAAGAAAAAAATAATAAAACTATAAATTCAAAAAAATGTTGATGTTTGCCCATATGTATTAAAGTATAAATATCAAAATGTTGGAGGTATCCCGCTAGAATTATAGAGGTCAAGGGGGAATATTTTTTGATAGTGTTTTGCTTTTCCTCTCTTTCCCTGACCATTGTAGTGAACACAGAGGGGGTCCCATTCTTATGTTAATACATCTAGGCCAGCACCAGCAATTACGGAGATCGAAAGCATGGCAGAGGAATTTGGGAGCAGATCAGGCTATCGACTTAATAAGGGTAAGACCCAGGGTAATTTGTTCAAAACACTGTACCCTACAAGATCAGCGCAGGCTGACTCTGTCATGTATCTGGGGGTAAGGATAGGATTTAAATTAGATACGCTATGGGCATTTAATTTTGATCCTATGCTTAAGGATATCTGTGAGGAACTTCGGCGAATAGATAAGCTACATTTAACCATAGTGGGTAGGATAAATGTGTTACAAATGAAAATTTTCCCTAGAATTCTATACCTGTTTCGTTCCATCCCCCTAGAACTGACGGGCAACATAATTCAGAAAATGAATGCTATTTTCTCAAATTTCATCTGGAACTATCACAAAATAAGGCGGGCTCTGAGAACATTAACTCTTCCGTGTGAGAGAGGCGGCTGGGCTTCCCCATACCTACTTTTTTACTATTGGGCAGCTTTTTTGCAACAGATGGGTATCCTCTTGGTGGAGGATAAGATGGTTAGAGAGGATAACATGCCTTCCATATACCAGCTAGCTATAGGAGAGGAAGCAAAACGGCTGTTTTTTAGACAATGGGAGCCGAGGTACTATAAGAACGGTGAACACCCTAAATATCGATTCCAAAATATAGGCTGCCCAAAATATCGAATCAAAAATATAGACAGCCCAGAATATCAAATTACTGAAATATAGACAGCCCAGAATATCAAATTTAGGGTATGAAATATCGAATTCCATAATATCGGATTTAAAATATCGATTTCCATAATATCAATTTTTTTTAGTGTTATGTATTGTAGTATATGTATTAAAATTATGTATTAATGTTGTAATGTATGCTTAATTTTTTTAAAGTAATGATTGTTATGTCATTTAATTTTTGCGTAATTTAATTCTGTAGCGGGTTGTGGGTTTATAGGGGAATAGGGTGGGAAGTAATTTAATTATAGTAAATTGAGTATTACTTTTTATTTATATGTATTGATAATTAATTGATTAATAATTAATTTGTATTAATTGGTAAATAATTTTTATTAATTGATTAATTGATAATTATGTTAATTGTAGTTATTTGGAGCGAGTTGTGGGTTTATAGGGGAATAGGGTGGGAAGTGATTTAATTGTAATAAAGTTAAAAAAGATTTTTATTTATATGTATTGATAATGAATTGGTAATTAATTATTAACTGGTAATTCATTTTTAATAATTAGTAATTACTTTTTTTAAGTGGTAATTCTTTTTTATTAATTGGTAATTCATTTTTTTAATTGGTAATTTTTATTAATTGGTAATTCTTTTTAATAATTTTTTTATTGGTATTGATAATTAATTTAATACAATGTTAATATTAAATCATTACTTTCCTTACTGTTACACTCTCTGAAGTGGGAATAGTAATTTTTACTCCTACGCTATCCAACGCTTTCCCTACTGTTGCACTCACTGGAGTGGGAATAGTAATTTTTACCCTCCCGCTATCCAACGCTTTCCCTACTGTTGCACTCACTGGAGTGGGAATAGTAATTTTTACCCTCCCGCTATCCAACGCTTTCTCTACTGTTGCACTCTTTGGAGTGGGAATAGTAATTTTTACCCCTACGCTATCCAACGCTTTCCCTACTGTTGCACTCTTTGGAGTGGGAATAGTAATTTTTACCCCTACGCTATCCAGCGTTTTCCCTACTGTTGCACTCACTGATGTGGGAATAGTCATTTTTACCCTCCCGCTATCCAACGCTTTCCCTACTGTTGCACACTCTGGAGTGGGAATAGTAATTTTTACCCCCCCCCCCCGCTATCCCACGCTTTCCCTACTGTTGCACTCACTGGAGTTGGAATAGTAATTTTTACCCCTACGCTATCCAACGCTTTCCCTACTGTTGCACTCTCTGGAGTGGGAATAGTCATTTTTACCCCTCTGCTATCCAACGCTTTCTCTACTGTTGCACTCTTTGGAGTGGGAATAGTAATTTTTACCCCTATGCTATCCAACTCTTTCCCTACTATTGCACTCACTGGAGTGGGAATAGTAATTTTTATCTTCTCGCTATCCAACAAATTCTCGTTTTTTTTTACATTACATTTATTATTTTAAGATTTTTTACATTGTTTTAAGTATGTTTTATTTAATTGTTTTTAATATTTAATTATTTTTATATTATTTTTAATATATTTAAAAAACTCGATATTTTAGTTAACAATCTGGCAGATGCATCAACGTAGCCTTTTGCTATTCCTAAATAGCGATTTTTAAGGAATCGCTATTTAGGAATAGCAAAAGCCTATGCATGTAGGAATCGCTATTAAAATAGCGATTCCTTAACATTCCTTAATTGCTACTCGCAAATTGCTAGTCGCAATTAAGGAATGCTGTCCCATTCATTCCTATGGGCCTACAGGCCCATAGGAATGTATTGGAGATTGCATGAGCAATTTGCGAGTACCAGTAGGTACTCGCAAATTGCTCATGCAATTTCAAGGGTGCAAGGGTGTCAAAATGACACCCTGTTGCACCCCTGAAATTGATCTATGCACATATGTTGCACACACACATGCCCTAAGGGCATGTGTGTGCGCAACATGAAACTTTAAAAAATGCACAAAAGTGCTTTTTTCAAAGTTTTAGCAAATTACCATAAAGTCCAACTTCATGGTAATTTGCTCCCCCTATTAGCGAATTCGCTATTTTTTTTACTTTCATGCATTGCATTTAAGGAATCTCAATTTGGGATACCTTAAATGCAATCGCAATTTAAGGAATCTCAATTTAGAGATTCATTAAATTGCGATTTTTGCATTTGGGATGATGCATCACAAATGCAAAAATACCGGGAGCAAAGGGGCAGATTCTGAGAATCTGCCCATTTGCTACCGGTATTTACTTTAATGCATATGCCTGTATATTTTTAACAATCTGTATTTTGGATTCGATATTTTAGTACTTACCTGTATGTAGATAGGGATTCTATATTTTGTCCGATATTTTGGAGTCGATATTTTGGTCATTCTATATTATGTCCCTCGATATTAAGTCACTGAACCCTATAAGAACATCCGCTTTAAATGTATTAAAACAGCCAGGTCAGTTTGGATAGGAATCAGTAAGACTCTGAAAGTCCCCAAACTTAATAGATACACCCCGCGATGGGGGTCATCACTATTCCCAGCAGAAATAATGGATGGAATGGCTAAAGGCTGGGAGCAAGCAGGTATTACACGGGCTTTGTGTCTATATAACGATGAAGCACAGATAATACCTTCCTCGGATTTAGTAGAGGAGTTTGGAATCAATAAAGGGACTTTGTTTAAGTATATACAAATGAAGGGGTGCCTTAAAAACTTGGAAAAAGGATTGTTTAATCTAGGAGCAATACCTATATTGGATAAAATACATCAGGGGGACGCCCGAATTACGGAGTTCTATAATATATTGTTGGAAACTGTACCAGATGACCTAGGCAAAACAGGGACACAATGGGCGGAGGAATTGGGAGATGCAGAAGTAGATTTAGATGTGTCTTTGGAATTGGGGAGGATTATTCTTTTGGCGGCCAATTTAAAGACACAAGATTATAAAACTATTTTTGATTTGTACTATACACCAGCCAAGCTGTGTGGAGGAAACGAGAATCTGATAAATGTCCTAGATGCCTCCAGGGCCCGCTGATATTATTCATATGTCCTTTTGATGTAACTCCCTTAACTCATTAAAAAAGGCAATTGAAAACTTCTGGCAAGAAACATATGATCAATATTACCTCATCTATGATGCTATTTGGGTATGACAGTTGAGCTAAGTTATCTACAACTCACAGGGATTTTGTGTTTATTACAACTACTGTAGCCAGACTTTTGATAGCTATGGTATGGAAGGATGCAGCAACCCCCGTCATACACTTCTTGGCTCTACCAATTATTAAATATTCATGTTCAGGAAACGGCTTCATATAACAATAAGGGCTGGCGTATAAGAGAGAAGGGATGTAGGATATGGGGACCTATGATTAACTGGTTTAAAAAGACAGGAATTGGTTAAGCCCTGATGTTTGTAAATATAGGTATATAAGTATCTAATTGAGTCACACTATATGCTATTTGTTTTTTTATGCGGGATGTTCATTATGTATTCGTTTTTGTTTTTGTTTATCGGCCCTATCATGATAATAATGTTATGTATAACTGTGATAAGGAACTCAATTTACAATATTGTACGGAAGGAATGTAAATAATGGAATTAAGCTATATGTGATCAATGTACCTGGTGGCAAAAAATAAAATATAAAAATAAATTAAATTAAAAACAAGCATTTGCAATGCAATAGGTCTCGCATTAGGAAAGTTTGTGCTATTGGTCTTGTAAATGACATTTTTTTATTTATGTGTTGGTTTTGAAAATAGCTAAATTAATAGCTTTGTCATTTACAATGCCGATAGTTATAACTTTCGCAAATGTGACACCTATAACCTGGGGTTGCGCCGAGTGATGCTGTGGTGGTGCTGAGTGGTGCTGTGGTGGTGCTGAGTGATAATGTGGTGGTGCTGAGTGATAATGTGGTGGTGATGAGTGGTGCTGTGGTGGTGCTGAGTGGTGCTGTGTTGGTGCTGAGTGGTGCTGTGGTGGTGCTGAGTGGTGCTGTAGTGATGCTGAGTGATAATGTGGTGGTGCTGAGTGATAATGTGGTGGTGCTGAGTGATAATGTGGTGGTGCTGAGTGATGCTGGGGTAGCGCTGAGTGGTGCTGTGGTTGTCGGGTGCCCCACAAGACTCACCTGGGCTTGTGAAGCAATTCCGCAGAGACGACAGGAGCCACCGCCCCTGTACCCAACTGACCCGTGCGGGGAGTGGTACCCGGCAAGGATGAGATGGAACCAGGGATGGGGACCAAATAAGGATTGGTGGAAGTGGAGTAGGGTATGGTCTTGGCACAGCTGAGGGAACAAGAAAGGACTCAATTAGGATAAGGCACTACTCGTGCTTCAGAGTAAACCACGAAAACACATGCAGGAAGGAGCCCCTGTTCCCCGAACTTACCAAGGCGCTCTATGCGTGTACAACCAAGGAAGGAAAGACCAGCTAGGCAGCGCCCATACGCTTCATCAATGTCAAAAAGGAAAGCGCTCCTGCCTGGACAGCAATAACCCAGGATGAAGCGCTCCTGCGCGATGATTAACAACCAAGAAAACAGCGCTCCTGCGCAATAAATGACAACCAAGAAGTTAGCGCTCCTGCGCGATGTGCCCCTATACCAAGGCTCCAGGGTAAGCGCTATAGCGCGGCCCAGTACATGTTAAAACAGCGCTCCTGCGCAACATGTAATGCTCACAGCGCTCCTGCGCTCAGCAAAGAAGTAACTGCAGCAGCGCTCCTGCGCGGCTGCATGGGAAGAGGACAACTCAGGGGATGACACGGTAATGCCAGGGAGAAAGCAAAGATGACAGCGCTTCTGCGCGATAAGATACACACGGGGAAAACAGCACTAGAAAAGCCAAAAGCGGCAAAGGAAATTGTCATGAACTGCGCATGTGCACAGACAGCGTTACCGTGACTCGTAGTTCAGGCGAGGTCTTCAGAGGGGTCAAGATGCGAAGCGGAACAGTCCTCTGCAGTCTGCTGGGCTCTGGACGGGTAGCTAAGTATCAGAAGCATCGAGCCGGCGGAGTTTCACGCATTTAAGCGTTTTCCCCCGGAAGTGCATGGGGTGGCAGAGAACTAGACCGGGACATCACTCCGCCCGGAAGTGAGGATTTCCGACGCCTGCATGTGTTTTTGCGGCGCTCGGAACGGCGGAAAGCCGTTACATGACATTGGTGGTGCCGAGTGATGCTGAGGTAGTGCTTAGTGGTGATGTGGTGGTGCTGAGTGGTGCTGTGGTGGTGCTGAGTGGTGATGTGGTGGTGCTGAGTGATAATGTGGTGGTGCTGAGTGATGCTGTGGTGGTGCTGAGTGATGCTGTGGTGTTACTGAGTGATGCTGTGATGGCGCTGAGTGATGCTGGGGTGGCGCTGAGTGATGCTGGGGTGGCGCTGGGTGATGCTGGGGTGGCGCTGGGTGGTGCTGTGGTGGCGCTGGGTGGTGCTGTGGTGGTGCTGAGTGATAATGTGGTGGTGCTGAGTGATAATGTGGTAGTGCTGAGTGATAATGTGGTGGTGCTGAGTGATGCTGGGGTAGCGCTGAGTGATGATGTGGTGATGCAGAGGGCGGAAAGGCACAAAAAACGAGTCTAACAGAGGGCAGAAGGGCACAAACAACGAGTCTAACAGGGGGCAGAAAGGCACAAAAAACGAGTCTAACAGAGGGCAGAAAGGCACAAAAAACGAGTCTTGCAGAGGGCAGAAAGGCACAAAAACGGAGTCTATCAGAGGGCACAAAGGCACAAAAAACGAGTCTTTGATTTTAAAAAAACTCAGCCATCAGACCAAACCACAAAATGTGCCTTCGACTAACATGACAGATGTAGTCTCGATTGACCTCTATCCTGAAATATCTAAGTGACCTATAATCAGTGTAGCTTCAGCGTCATCAAATCCTAAAACGTCACCAAGATAGCTTAAACCGAAGCCCAGAAAACCCATCACTGCTGTTGTAGCAGGCTGTTGCGCTGGCTTCACCACAGGAACTGCCCGCAGGAACTCTTACCTCTTCCGTTAGGAAACTCCATTAAAGATTAGACATCTATGCTGCTGACGTGTCAGATCATCACCCGGGAGGAAGATGTACAAGCCTGACGTTTGTATAGTGAAAAGTTCTTGTGAGTTTTCACAGATAGTCACGTAAGCATAGGGCAAATACCAGGTGAAGGAGAGTGCATTTCTGAAGACCTTCTCCAAGTACTTGGGGACAAAAGCGGCAGGCTCACAGTCTCGACACATGCAAAACACAGAGGCACAAAGGCACACAGTAATGAACTACTTGGCTGCATTGAAGCTGCATGGGACGCTCTGTTACAGCGGTCACAGGAAGCGGGCATTACTGCAGAGATCTGTAGTAAACCCGCAGGCCGCTGGTTGTAACCCATGAAGCAGACATGGCTGCAAGCGCTGCCGTGGGGAATTGTGTAAGGCGCCAAGACAGCAAGAGTTGGCTTTGTGTGTCTGTTCACTAGCAGAAGTACTACTGTGCTGCACGCTGTAAAAATGAGCAAACATGTTTGCTTTATGTTTATTGTACGCATGTGAGTGGCTGCAAACTCCTGAATCCAGCTCGGGGGACTCCCACCAAGCAAGTAATGTGGCGGGAGGGGTGAGGAACAGGGCTGGAGCACCGGGCACAAGGGGGAATGGGAGGGGCTGAGATGCCTCATGGCTCCAGGGAAACCAGGAACAACGTACTATAAAAAGCCGAACAATGTCTAATTAAACTCCGGTGAAAAAATTGAGATGGTTAGAAACAAAAGGACTCCTATTAAACAAGCCTGGAGTGCTGCGGGAATGAAGGAGCGCAGTAGCAGCAGCATGCCAAACTTAAGTTGCATTTTGATAAGAGCGTCTCTGTCGCACGGCCTGGCGGCCGTGAAAGTGAAAGAGTTTGCTTTGTGTGTCTGTTCACTAGCAGAAGTACTACTGTGCTGCACGCTGTAAAAATGAGCAAACATGTTTGCTTTATGTTTATTGTACGCATGTGAGTGGCTGCACACTCCTGAATCCAGCTAGGGGGCTGCCACCAAGCAAGTAATATGGCAGGAGGGGTGAGGAACAGGGCAGGAGCACCGGGCACAAGGGGGAGTGGGAGGGGCTGAGATGCCTCATGGCTCCACGGAAACCAGGAACAACGTACTATAAAAAGCCGAACAATGTCTAATTAAACTCCGGTGAAAAAATGGGGATTGTTAGAAACAAAAGGACTCCTATTAAACAAGCCTGGAGTGCTGTGGGAAGGAAGGAGCGCAGTAGCAGCAGGATGCCGAACTTAAGTTACATTTTGATAAGAGCGTCTCTGTTGCACGGCCTGGCGGCCGTGAAAGTGAAAGTACGGCCGGCCGGCCGTGGGCAGTGAATAATTAGGGGAGGAGAAATGCCTGAGGCAGAGCGCACGCTGGGGGATGCCTGTGGGAGGGAGGCAGATGGCTTTGATGTGCATGCGCTTTTCACAGGCACTGCATGGAATCGCCCGATGGTTAAGCTCTGGTTAAGCCCCAATATCTCTCGCAAGCTCAATGCGCAAGCGAATTGACAGGCAAGACCTAAAAAGGATACCTATGTGCAGCAATAGGAATGAATAATACCATGCTGGATACAATATGGAAGTCCTTCTATTTAAGCAGAAGTTCGACGTTACACACTGATGGGTCGGTTCCGAAACACACGTCTTGATAAAGGAAGTTTGGGGACGGAATCCATCTGGGACGTCAACAGGAATAACTCTGGGGATAACAGCAGAAGGATGACGATAGATGGCTATCCGACTGCGATACGTGTTGCAACTCAGAGAAAGCTATCGAGCGGTAGAATCTCGCTCGAACCATAGCGGTCCTAGTCTGAACTCGGCCGAAAATGGCAATAAATTGATAAAAGTTTCATGGGGCAAACAGCATACAGTTTCAACAGAAGTCGCGATAGCGGGCACACGGCGTCCTGGGGATTGGGATAGGAAAAATGGACCCGCCTTCAGTGAGGATGGCCAGGTAAAGGGTGAGCTATGCACATAGCCACGGAATTTTACTCAAGAGGGCCAGTAGGCCCCACTTCTGTGACACAGGTAAGCCGGCCTGGTCATATTACTAACTACTTATTATAAAATGCTATGCTGGCACTACTGTGCTTGTGCTACTTATCTCTTGATAATGGCAGCAGCCCTTCCCCTACTATGAGGGTAGCACTTGGGGGCCCTCCGGTCTAACCAGACAACAATCCATGAGACAAGCCAAACATGATCCATGTTCACCCATGACCAAAATTGTACCAAGGATCCAGATATCACCTCAGCTGGGAAACTAGAGCAGGGGTTTAGGCCTATTTCCATGCAAGGAACATTTCCGATTGGATATTGAAACATTTTAAAACTCATTGGTTTACCTAACTTCAGAATAGCTGCAGAAAAGATGTATTGTGTGTCATCAAAACAATGTTGGAAAGAATATATTTGTAACAGGCATTGGCAAAGCCAACAGGTCTTGCCTATCTGTGAGCTATTGGCTTTGAAAATATGTTCTAGGCATGTTGTAAATCAGTGTGGCTGTTCTTCAGCAAAGATGAAAGTTAGTGGCATGATGTGGGGTGGAGTGAAATTGGGTAAATTGGGATTGACTGTAGTAGGGTTGGTTGGGGTAGGCTGTAGTGGAGTAGAGTCGGATAGATTGGAGTGGAGTACAGTAGAGAGAGGTAAATTGGAGTGGAGTAGAGTGGGGTAATTTGGAGTGGGGTAGATTGGAGTGCGATTGCTTGGGTAGAGTAGATCAGGTGGGTAGATTGGGTGGGGTAAATTGAGGTAGAGTGCACTGGTGTAGGTTTCAGTGGATTGGGGTAGTATGGAGTGGGGTAAATTGCACTGTTGTAAATTGGAGTGAAGTAGGGTAGATTGGATTGGAGTGGGATAGATTAAAATGGGGTAGATTAGAGTGGGGTAGAGTCGGGTGGGGAAGATCGGGGTAGAGTGGAGTGGAGTAGATTGGGATAGAGTGGAGTGGAGTAGATTGGGTGGATTGCAGTGGTAGAGATTGTGTGTAGTGGGGTAGATTGGAGTGGAGTTGATTGAGGTAGATTGGAGTGGGGTAGATTGGGTGAGAGTGGAGTGGAAGGAGGTGGATTGGGGTGGAGTGTGGTAGATTGTGGTGGATTGGAGTGGGGTGTTATGACTCGCTCAGCTAGCACAATCATGGTGGGGGTTAGTATGGGACAAAGGAGGGTGGTCTTATAGTATAGGCTTCCTCTCTGCCTGTTTGCTGCAAAACCCGAAACCGGTCCTAGGATGCTTGTTTCCAGTCCAGGGAAGCCTGGCCTGGCAGTTCAGGCTGGACTGTACCCATTCGACGCAGGGTCAAGACTGATTTGCATATGGCTGGGTTCAAACTGGAATGGCATGTAGAACAAAAAAAACGATGGATTTAGGCCCAGATCTCTGCACTGGGGTGAATGTATGACATTGTTCTGCATTCTGTCCATCAATTGTTGTTTTTGCATTTGTCACCCCGATTGGGGCGGATATGTCAAGAAGTGTGTCCCATGCTCTCCATGCCACTGGAGTCAAGCTATCCTGGCTGATGAGGGGTGATACCCCAAAACGGGTCCTAGGATCCTTGTTTCCTGTCCAGGGAGGACCTGGCCTGGCAGTTCGGGTTGAACTGTTCCCATTGGACGCAGGGTCAAGGCTGATTTGCACATGGCTTGGTTCAAACTGGAATGGCATAAAGAGCAAATAAACTATGGATTTAGGCCCAGATCTCTGTACTGGGGTGAATGTATAACATTGTTCTGCATTCTGTCCATCATTTGTTGTTTTTGTGTTTGCTGCAGACAGCGTGACCGAGTTACCAAGGTCAGCTGTCTAGTGTTTTCTGTCCCGGAAGTGAGTATGTTCAAGATCTCGTGAGACCTCGGATGCGTACGGGTCATGCCAGCGATTATGGGCAAGCATGGCTTTATTACAGCATCCCCACTCTGAGATCTTGCTTGGCTTCATCACCTTTGAGAAAGGGAGTGCTGTTTCAAGCCTTGTTATCACCCACCTGAATTTTCTAGCGCAACGTTCCGATTCCTCCTTGTCATGCTTTACACTCCCAAATAAAAGCACTCCCTGGCAGAGGCACTCGGTAAAGCAGGAAAAAGCACCTGGAAAGGAGGCTCTGCACTCAAAAATGCGGCTCATCAAAAGACAGTTTTAAAATAAAGAGTGGGGTCTAATTAATGCAACACTCTCTAACAGAAAGACTTTCTCAGATGTCAATGGATCAGGTAAAACAACAAACAAATGTATATAGATATATGTGCACAAGCAAATAATAATACACTCACAAGTTCAAATGCATAAGATAAAACACAAGCAGATAGTAACAGTAAAACACATGCAAATAATAATAATGGAACATTCACAAGTAAAATACAAGGAAGTAAAACATAAGCAGATAATAATGGAACATTCACAAGTAAAATGCAAGGAAATAGAACACAAGCAAATAATAATAATGCAATACTCATAAATCAAATGCAAGAGAGCAAATCAAATAATAATGGGCGTCCAACGCAAGAAACAAGCACTGTCAAATGAGAGAATCAATTATAAAGAGCACAACATGAAAATATCAAAGAGCAATGAAACTCATAGCTCACACATCACCTTTGAGTTCAGCATTCTGGTCAACCCGACTGGGAAGCCCTTTTAGTCATCCCGAAGTCTCAATGGTAGCAAAACGTTCTTGTGACGATATGTCCATCTCACTAGTGAGCTTCAGTATGACCTCCAATACTTCCTGTCTTTAATACTCTTTACTAACATGGAGAGAGACTTCTAGAATTCCCCCCTCCCTTTGTCTATTTCAAAACCAAAGCTGACCGTCCTGGTCTGTTCCAAGGTCAAGACGGAAGCCAGCCGAACCTCCGTGTATTAACTCAGAGACAGAGAAGTACACATTTCCCTCTCATTCTTTCAAACACACATCCCACACATTCTCTTCCAAGCAGGGCTGTTTTGCTCTGTGCTATAAAGAAACTAAACATCATACTCTAAAGCTGCAAGCAATCACAAAATGAAATCACGAGGCAAAATGCAAGAGCACAAAAAATGATGATGTTCATTTAAAATTAACTAAGTTAAAACACATAGGGCCAGATGTAGGTAGCCTAATACACTAATGGCCGAAATTACAGAATTTCGGCCATTACCGACCGGTATTAGGCTTTTCAGATGTAGGGGCCTAATGTTAGGATTCGGTAATTTACCGAATCGGTAATTTAAGTAAATTACCGAATTCTTAAATACCGATTCGGTAAAATACCGAATCCTTAATGTAGGGAGCACTCAAATGAGTGCTTTTCCCATTTTAGGATTCATTATTTACCACCAACTACAAGTAGGAAACCCCAAAAGAAGCAATTTTTTGCAAATTATTACAGTGCCATGTGGCAGACATATATGCCCTTAGGGCATGTATGTGTGCCACATGTGCACCCATACACTATTCAGGGGTGCAACAGGGTGTCAAAATGACACCCTGCCACCCTTCAATGTGTTCCCCCTTTTACCGAATCGGTATTTACCGATTCAGTAATTCACATTCATTCCTATTGGCCTCCAGGCCCATAGGAATGAAAGGGAATTACCGAATCGATAAATACCGATTCGGTATTTACCGAATCTTACCGATTCGGTAATACTTACTGAATGAATACCTACATCCCATTTACCGATTCTAAAATACCGAATCGGTAAAATTCGGTATTTTAGAATCGTAAATCTGGATTACCTACATCTGGCACATAGAGTCAATTAAAACACTGGTAGTCAAATGTCATCACATGATCTCACAATGCACACAAAAGCATGTAGCACTACACTTCGCGAGCCTTGTTTTTCTGTAGTCTGTCTACCTTTTGCCCTCCCTGAGCCTTGTTGTGTTTTCCCCTAACCTACTCTTTGTATCTTTTGCCAGTGCTGGACTAGTATGAAATTATTGAGTCTTCAACTGTCCCATTGAGGATTCTGTTTACCTGTTTATTTTTTCTGCTGTACTATTGGATACCTGCTGTTAGATTCCTATTCGCCCTGGTCAAGGGGTATTTATTTCCCTTTGGCTCAGAGACTAAGGTGTCTCGGTTAGCTTTTTCAGGTCACTGCACTGTACTGTTTATTTTTGCTCTTTATGTTAATTTTTGGATCTGCTACCTACAACCACTTGGTGTACAAGACTGTGACCTATTCGATACCTATATATATTTTTGCACAGGCACCTTTGCTATAGAAAGATCATAGTCACCTGGAGTTTACTGTTTTATGGATTATTTTGCTCTGGGTCTTTGATAGTGGAATGCGCTGTACATACACTCTACCACAGCCTTTTTTGTTTTCCTATTAGGGTGATTGTTAAATCTTACAGACATTTTGGAAGGGTTATGGTAGGGGTTCTTACTTCAGAACCCTATCATGTCTAATGGGTTCTATTTTCTTCTCTACATCTTTGGTGGATTCCTATAATCACCCAGAGAATAGATCCATCATCTTTTTGAGGGCACACTGACCACATTCATGACACAGATGGGATCTGACATGTAACACCCCCTTTTCCCCCTGGATTGGAAACTGCCAATACTCGTCATTTAGTGAGTGTTGGGGGGTGACTAACAGGGGATTGGGGTGAATGTCTTTGTTCCTGCCGGAGTTGGTTTAATAGGTTACTGGACGGCATCATGGGGTACATTGTGGTTGACTGGAGTGGGGTAGACTGGAGTGGGGGTAGACTGGAGTGGAGTGGGGGTAGATTGAAGTGGAGTGGGTGTAGAATGGAGTGGAGTGGGGTAGATTTGAGTAGATGAGAGTGGAGTAAATTAGGGTAGAGTGGGTTTGATTGGAGGAGATTGGATTGTGGTAAATTGGAGTGAAGTGGATTGGGGTAGATTGGAGTGGAGTGTGTACATTGGAGGGATGGGGAGAGTGAAGTTGGGTAGACTGTGGTAGATTAGAGTGGAGCAGTGTAGATTGGAGTTGAGTGGTGTAGATTGGGGTAGAATGGAGTAGTATTGGTTGGAGATTGAGTGTAGTGCAGTAGATTGAAGTGGAATAGAGTAGTATGAAGTGGGGTAGATTGGGGTAGAGTGGAGCAGATTGGGGTAGAGTGGAGTGGGGTAGATTGGAGTGGAGTGTAGTATAGTAGTGTGAAGTGGAGTAGATTGAGGTAGACTGGAGTTCAGTAGATTGATGTAGAGTAGAGTGGGGTAGATTGGATTAGGGAAGAGTGGGGTAGATTGCGGTAGATTATAGTGAGGTAGTTTGAAGTGGAGTGGGATAGATTGGGGTGGAGTGGATTGGGGTAGATTGGGTTACACCGGAGTGGAGTTGGGTAGATTGGAGTATGGTGGGGTAGATTTGGGTAGATCTGAGTAGAGTGGCATGGTGTAGAGTGGAGGGGCATAGAGTGGAGAAGTGTGCTGTTTTTTGTTTTTTTTTACTTTATTCACAGCTACAGTCTCACATTTTTCCGCATTGCATTACACAGTGTCAACATGTCAGCCGGTGTTTTCTATTTTCTCCCCATGCATTACCCAACATTGTCGTTTCTCAACAGTGATACTAGACTGGAGATCTCATACCTTAGTAATATACAATTCCGTCTCATTTCAGCATCATAGTATGATACAAAGGTAATGTCTCAACATCCCTTCCCCTCCCACCTCCCCCACCCATCTGTGTACGTGAACTTCCCCTCTCCCGGCGGTCGATCAATTTTCCTATCTAAAGAGTGCTCGGGCGTAACCGGCTGTTGTGGGCGGTAACATATGGTGCCTCGTGGGGCATTACAGGTACTAATATTAAGGATAAGGCTGACTGGGGCCCTCCCTCACTCACTATATTCTGTGGAGAAGTGTGCTGTTGAGTAAAGTGCAGTAGTGCATTTCCAATACAGACAACACAATCTCATAATAAACATGAGATGTACTCTTAGCAAATCAACAGGTTTGAATCCCGATGAAGTGATCATGGGAAAAACTGCAAGACTTCCAGGAATGCTGTCAGCAGCTTTGAGAAATTTTACTGATGAATTGATCTTGAATGATTGCAAGCGCCTAGCTAATACAATACTCTATTGAAAGAAAACCAGGTGCAACTGGCTTCACCTTCAGCTACAGACCAATGTCATGGCCTACAACTAAGGGGCTGATTCTGATGCGGGTTGGAAATGCTTCCCGATTGAATCGGGTTGGAAATGGTTTCCAACCCACTCGGATCGGGACAGTCCGACCGACGGAGTACAATGCATCCGGATGCTTCCCGATACGATTTGGTTGGACTCCTATTGACTTCAATGGGAGCATATGTACCTAACCGCATCATAATTGGGCTCTGGGTCATTGCCGATCCGGTTTGGAAGGAGCAAATGCCATTAGGAGGCCTTCCTAACCGCATCAGAATCAGGCCCTAGGTGGGAATGCTTTCCAACCCGCATTAGCATCAGGCCCAAAGTGAGCTAGTGCTCGTGAAGAAGCAAATGGGAAGGTCTTGTCTCAAGCCTCATTAGCATGGACCTCAAGAGGTTATTCTTGTGAAAAATATGGCTGTGAAGTGTGGAGTTTTGCTGTAATGGATCCATCCATCTCACACAAGAAGATTGTGCACTGCTGATGAAGGGATGTGACAAAAGCCATTGACTCACAAAAGTTACGTTCAATATGTGGATCCAAATGGGGGAGGCAAATGATGAGAAAGAGGTAAACAAGGATAAAACCAAGAAAAAGAAAATAAAAATGCAAGAGTATGAGAGAAAGAAGCAAAGCAGTACAATAATATTCAGCAAAAGTTGGTGAAAAACCAGCCAAAGCAGCACAAGACAGTGGAGTGGGTGTAGATTAAGTGCTGATGTGAACACCGGAGAAGCATCAGAAGAAAAGAGTGCACAAAGTGCTGCAACAAGAAGATCAACAAGAGATACATTTTGGAATAAGAAGAACATAGGTCCCTAATGGGTATATCTGACAAAGACTGAACCAGGGGGAAAAGGTATTGACTTGAAATGTTTGCAGTTTTTGTTTAGAGATTTACAAGAGCCACCATTAAGTGAAATAACAGCACTATGAAATGATCAGTTTTCCTGAAAGACGTGAGTTGGTATTCTGATTTTAAAATACTGATTTATTTTCTGTTACAAATGTTTGCTTTTGATAGGGTTGGACTACTTTAATTACTCTCAATTATTTGGATTACATTTGGATTACATTTGTACTTTGCTATTTTTGCTTTGAAGAAATTAACTTAAAGGATTAATAATGAAAAGAAGAATGCCTTTAAGAAAAGGAAGGATTTGCATGGCCTTCCAATTAATTACTATACTTCTTATTTCATGTGCCTTATTGGTATCTTGGTATATACATTTCCTCCTAGTGGATATTTTTCAAGCACTACTAAAGGTTCAATTAATAGTTCAATCTATTTAAATATTACTAAAAAAGGTGGACCAGGATGTATAAATACTTATGATGAAAGAGTGAGGTTGCTGAATTTAAAATTGGGGTGTGATTTAGATCTTGGTGGGACTACTGTTGTCACTACGCGTTGGAGTTTCCAAGTACTCCATCAAGCTGACGGAATCCTGCCCGGCGTATTTAGATGTGTGCTGGCTGAATCTCCGTACGCGTCAACCTAGTGTTTGCTGGCACATACAAGGCTAACCATTGCTGACGCGGTAGACTCCTTTGCTGGACAACATTACTCTGTCGCCATCAGGCTGAGGAGATTGCACCAAGCATATTTAGATATCACAGTTGTTGCCGTTGTCCAAGAGGTGGTTCACCGACGGAGGGATTCTATTGTGGTACGCGCTCAACAGTGTACTTTTACTGTGGCCCTTGATTGGATACCAGTATAACACACCTGATGAATTTTGCCTAATTAATTTCACCTGCATATCATACTGTAAAACACACTCCATTTCAGACCAAGACCCTATGCCAATCCACTGCACTATGGCATTTGAAAGGAGAAATGTGATCACTGAAGTTAGGTTATTTATTTGCTTTTCCCTGTTTCTCATCCCTTTTGTCATCTTTCATTTATTCCTTTGTGGTTAACTAATTTGATTTCATCATATTTATTTGGATAAAGGCACTGAGGAGTAATCCCCGTTTTACAGAGGGTGAATTGTCAGTCATGGTGGATGTAATCATGATAGTAGGCCACAAGTTTTTGGATCCCAATTACAAAATATAACCATATCTCCGAAAAGGCAAATGTGGGCCAAAATAGTTGACACAGTGACTGCTGTAGGAAACAATCTGTGCAAACAGAAGTAAATTATGAAGAGGTGAAACAACCTGTGGATGAGAGTGTGTTCCCTGGCCTCCAAGCATCACCTGGAGGCCCAGAGGACTGGTGGTGGTTCTCCCAGCCCCCATTACAACTCTTTCCCTGGGAGGAGAAGGCCTTGCAGATCCTACATCCTGAAGGTTTGAGAGGGATCCCTGGTGAAGTGGAGACTGGTAAGTTAAACTTTTCAGAGAGTCACTAAACCTAAATGTCCTGGTTGATTTGAAATTAGCTGTTGCTAATGTGTTCAGCATATTTTCTTTACATAGAAACTTAAATATATCGGTAACATCTTGTTAGCTTGAATGTGTTGTGTTGTATTTGAGATAACAGATTTCAGTTTCCATTACATTTCACATGATGTTATGGTGCTTGTGTTTTTATACCAGATAACATATATGTGTTTCATATAGTAAATGTTTGTTCTCTTTTTACTGCAGTTTCACTAGATATTTTCAACTTACAATTTGAAAGAGTGAATAAATCATTGAAATAACTACAAATACTATGATGCAGTGCTTCTCTTTTGTGAAAATAATATTGCAATGTGATTTTGCTCATTCTCCCTTTTCTATCATATTTTCACATATGGTAATGTGTCATTTATTGATCAATCTCTACTTAATGCTCTCTTTTGAACATTTCTTTGTGTTGCATTTTGTATATTGTCCTTTTCTTGTCATGTAATTGAATTGATGTCCCCCGAGTACCTTCATGGCGTAGGGAATTGAAAAAATGGATGAGTTGTGAGGGGAGGGGACTCCTAAGGGATGCTAGAAGTGGGATCAGCATTCTAGATAACCTATGGGCTCACCCACGAGATCTCCTGGGCTGGCCACACACTACAACTCAACATCCTAGCAGGAACGCTTCAGTCATCTCATGATTCCTATGACCCATACACTGATAGGGACAGCGCTAGCTACATGAACACTTCCTATCTCATTGGTGCAAAGGTGCGCATTGAATAGTGATACAACATGTGCACTTTTAAAGAGACTCATGGGGAAGGTATGTACATTTGTATGCTAAATATAAGTGGTATATGTGAAAAAGTTACTCTGCACTGTTTCTATGATGACTAATGCTAAACATCCTTCTAAGTTGTGTAAATGTCTGTGTTTAGCCTGCGAAGCCTTGGAATGGTTAATTACACATCTCTCCTCTCTTCTGTGTTGTGTTGAATGTTTGGTACATTTCTTGTATACTTACTATTTTTTTGTTGTGTCATTTAAGGATGTCTTCTTAACTGCTTATTTGAAGTAGTTTTGCCTGAAATTGAAACTGTTTGTGTAATTAATTACAATACCACTGAAAGATATAATCATGATATTCGAACTCCTTTTCCCTTTTAGGTTGCTAAATATTTTTCTTGACATTCATTGGATGCGTATTCCACACTTTTACAATGTATTCATTTTTTCACATTAATAATAGGGTCAACAGCCAGAGCACGTGACCAAACACCTTACACTGAGGAAACCTCCACTCCTACCCAGGATCAAGCCTCCAGGGAGGACTCCACTCCTGAAAGTCCGGATGAATAGGAGCTGCCTGGTCCATCTGGTCTGCCTGGGCAGACAGCACCAGTGAGACTCCCTCGGCCCACACTTACACCTCCCACCCCATATGTTACAACACCTCAGCTTACCGACACCTCTACTTCCTGTGTCCAAACCAACTTCACACCGATCTTGTGCCCCCAGTACTGGTTGCTATTGAGACAACACCACCACTACCTCTGGTTCAGCCAGGACCCAGCGGGAAGGGAACACTCGGTCAAGGGCACAGGGAAGTGGGGTTATGGGTCATGGGAGTGAATCTGTGGGCCAGCATAGTGAGACCACTGGGTTCACAGTCACCCAGGCCACCGTCGACCAAGTCTTGGGATCCATCCATCAGTCCCAAGACATGATGGGCCAAGTCCTTACAGAGCTCCAGGACATGAAGCAGTTGCAGAGGGAGCTCAATGTTCAGATGAAACATCACAATTCCAAAATGGGCTCCCTGACTGGGGTGCTGCATGACATTTACACCCATATGTGCAGGGCCTTTCTAGCACCATCTTCCCCTTTCTGTGGTCCAACAACATCTGGGACAACTACATCTGCCTCAGCCACAGAATGGCAGTCCCTGCCATAAGAGAAAACACCTACAACCACATCAATCCCTGCAATTGTTTATCCACAGTCCCTGCAGGAACACAAGTTCATCCAGACCACCAGGAGGGAATGCCAGACCACCACCACCAAGAGACGCAGAACCTAATTTCCTACAGTGTGACTACCATTCTCTCTGTGGACTATTTTCTGGACACATTTACTTTTCTGATGCCTGTTGTATTTTGGACATTGAACTTCAAACAATTTTGGCTCTTCAATAATGGTTTAATTCACCATGACTGTCTTTTTTCAAATTTTATGTGCTCTTTTGTTTTCATCCTGTTTTAGTTTATATGTTTTGTTTAATAAAAGCAAAACTAAAAAAGTCAAAGACTGGTATTGTATTTCTTTGCTTTCTTTATTCATTATTTTCCTTCAATTGTACATTTTAAAATGTAAAACAGCAGATGTTTGTTAAATCATAAACAAATTACAAGCTGGTAATAGTTCTCTCAATTTTCAACCATGCACAAAATACAAATGCCCAAAAATCATCAAGTAGCATTTTATTAAACTTTAAAAATATGTGTCTATCAATTTTACCTGAAACATAACAAACCATTCACAACACAAATACTCAGAGCAATTTTTACATTTCCAGTTCCAGACCTTGCCATCATAAAAGAAGGGGATATAATCAAAACAATCGGATTCAATAGGCAAAATATTATTGAATTATATAATCAGCTGGAGCCAGATCTTCTTTCTCACAATAGGAAGTGCAATAACACAAAGAGTCAAAAATTCTGGAAATAATCAATTTGGTGGCCACAGAATCTTTCCAATACACTGTTGCAGTATTTGGGGGAATGTTACAACCAACTTTAAGTGGTGTGCTACAAGAGGTTCTTTCCACAATGATGAGCCACATCAACAGCTTCATTCACTTAAGATCAAATGAACATTTTGGCATTGTGAAGACAGATTAATATGCTTTGTGCCGACTACCACATGTGGCTAGAGCAATTCAAGCAGCACATATTGGCTTGGTGCCAACATTCAACAGAAAAGTCCAGTGCAATCTTCAGCTTTCCATTTAATCACTGTGCAAGTTGTCTAAGTACAAGATATGTGCAAACAAAGTCTTTGTGTGTCTTCTACAGGATCAACCCATGTTCCCTTTGTACTTTTCAACAGCAGCATATAACTGCAAATGTCACAATGTTGAAATTTCCAAATGAAGTTGACACGGTGAAGGATCCTAAAACCGATCAAAATAAAAAGATTAATTTAATTACACTACACATTCTAGATGAGTACTTTTGAGGATGCATTTTCAAAGAACAGTCAAAGATAAACATTGTAAATGAACATAGTAGTCAGTGTGTCAACACTTTTATCAACAAACATCTTTGGCCTGGATTGCATCAATTTGCCCTTTCTGAAAAAAGTTCAGCACAGACTGTTCTCCTCATGAGATTAAAAGTTGGTTTAATCTTAATGTCATAATATGTAAATGTATACTTACACTCAGGTGAAGAATTTGTCCATAACATCTCGATGAAAGTCAATTCCTTCCTCTTACCCACTTTCATTTGGCATTTCAACATCCTCACCCTGTGGCTCATCATGGTTTCCATTGTCTGCAATGTACAGGATGTTCCTTCGCAGGGCTATGTTGTGCAACATGCAGCATGCCCTGGTCATTTGGCACACCTTATCCGGTGAGTAGAGGAGGGCTGCACAAGTCTTATCCAGACAGCGAAATCAGGCCTTTAGGAGCCCAAAAGCCCACTTCACTGCCCTGCATGTTCCTCCGTTGGCCTCAAAGAAGCGGACTTCCCCTGGTGTTTTTAGATTCCTCAGCAGTGCTAACAACCATGGTCGGTTAGGATAATGTGAGTGTCCTAAATGGGAAAAAAGAGCCAAAATATGTAAAACAATTTCAGATTCTTCTACTTGAAATTACCCAAACAATATAAAATAGTCTTATTAAACCGTTGCTCAGCACACCAACACAATTGTTTACATATGTCATGATCAATATTGACAAGTAGAAGTACATATGATTAGTTAATAGGGTGTATTGGACTATCAGGAAAGACGCAATTCCTAATTGTGGACATAATGCATTACATATTAGTTTCATTCACATACAATCCTATTGACCCACAGACAGGCCTCATAACTTCACTCATTTTTTTGGGGCAGCCCCATCTCTGATAAAATACTCTTTCGGCCTGCTGACACCAGTAGAGGTCAGTTTCCCAATCTGCTACCCCGGGAGGAGTGTCAGCTCCCCACATCCTTGCAATATTCTGTTTTGCCACCCCTGATGCCAGCATCAACCATATTTTGGGATATTTAGGCCATCTCTCTTCTCCTGTCACCCCCAGGAGATGTCACTGCGCCTCCATGGGGACCAAATCTGTAGCTCTGGCCATGACTTGTGTGATCTCCCTCCAATATGTCTGGATTTTGGGGCAGGCCCACAGCCTGTGGAAAAAGAATCCAACCTCTCTGCACCCCCTGGCACAAAGTTCTGATTCACAATGCCCCAGTCAGTGCATGAGCATCCTAGAGGAATAGGATCTATGCAGTATTCTTAATTGTATTAGTCGGAAGCGTCACAGGGACTCTGTATCGCCTTAGCCCAGTCATCATCCTCTAGTAGTCCCCCATCTACCTCCCACGCCTCCCTCAATGGTCCTAATGGGTCTGGGGAATTATTCATCAATTTCCTGTACATGAGTGAGGTGGCCCCCTCTGTCATCTGGTCTAAGAGAAATAGATCCTCAAGTGGTGAGTAGCTTGGCATTTGTTCCCCCTCCACTATATGTCTTCGTAGGGCGTGGCCCAGATGGAAATAACTAAGGGGCATATACATCAACAGTTTTTTTTGTCGCAAACGCTGCAATTCGCTAAAAAGCAGCGTTTGCGACTTAAAAATCGGAAAAAGGTATGTATGACACAAATCGCATCGCAAAATAGGAAATTGCAAAAATTGCGATTTCTTACGTTGCGAGAACATGAAATCTGCGAACTTTTTTGCGATTTCTTAATTTGCGATGTCTTCCGTTTGCGACATTCGCAAACTGGATATCGCAAAATAAGAAATCGCAGTGACATGTAACAAAAATTCGCAAATTGCGAATTTGTGAAAATCGCAAAAATAAGAAATCACTATTACCACCAAGTGCATGCAGGTGGTAACCAGATGGAAGGTATAAAAAGCTGCCCACAATGCAACTAAAACTTCCACAATGGCAGCACTATATGTGATAGCCAGGAGGCTGCGTATCCATGCCCTTTCACAGAGGAGACTGAGACAGGAGAGCATATTCAAACTGCGCATCACGCTGTTCCAGCAGACTGAAGAGGACATTCATGAGAAGTACGGGCTGCACCCACACACCATCTTGGACCTGATTGAGACCTTGGACTGCAGAATTTTTTATTGCCAAGGTTGAGCGCATATACGATTCTATGAGCACTCCCTTGACTGTTAACGAACATCAGTCGGTACCGGCAGAAGGGATGGAACAAGCACTCCCAACGGCGAAGGTTACTAATTGGCAATTGTTTGACGATATTTCGTTCCTCTCTTGTCTGAACAGTATAAGATCGGGTTCTTCTCGTGATCCTGTACCTGCTAAAATCTTAAAGTTACTGGATCCTGAACCCCGACGGGTTCTTATGAGACTTTTAAATGCATCCCTAACAGAGTCCCTTATGCCTCGGGACTGGAAGCACGCAATGGTCGTCCCTCTTCAAAAAAAGGCCGGAGCCGATACGTCCAACCTTGCAAACTTTCGACCCATATCCTTGCTGCCTGTTCTCTCAAAAGTGCTGGAAAGACACATTAATACTCAGCTAAACCATCTTGTGGAAAGTTCAGGATTCTTACATTCCTCCCAGTCTGGCTTTCGTGCGCACTATTCTACCGAGACGGCCCTACTGGGGGTGACGGAGAGTTTGCGGCACGGTATCGACCGCGGGGAAACATCAGCACTCATCCTTTTGGATCTGAGCGCGGCGTTCGATACTGTGTCTCATTCTATTCTTTTGAACTCTCTCCAGTCCCTGGGAGTGGATGGTCCTGCGCTAGCCTGGATTGCCTCCTTTTTAAGTGAGCGCACTTTCCAGGTCTTTTCTACAAAAGCCATATCTGACATCTGTCTATCGGTGTATGGTGTCCCGCAGGGGTCCATACTCAGCCCTCTATTGTTCAACATCTATGTTAGACCCCTGGCAACCATCGCGGAGGATGCTGGGCTGACTATTTTTTCATACGCCGATGACACCCAAGTGGTTTTCTCCCTTTCTCCCTTTCCAGCAGTGAGAGAAACAGTGTATCGACCCTGAAGTCCGGATTGTCTCGTATGGCTGAGTGGATGCAGAGGCATTTGCTTAAGCTAAACGGTGACTAAACCGAGGTCGTTATCCTGGGGAAGCATAAAGATCTTTGGGGCCCACAACACTGGCCCAGTGATATGAGACCCCTTCCCCAGCCAACATCTGGAGTTTATCATCCATGATTTCTCATAGATGATAAACTCTCCACTAAGGTGGCCGCCATCTGCTTTGCCACCTTGCGTTGGCTCCAGAAAATTCTATGGATGCTGCCCCATGCCACCAGGAGAACCGTGGTCCAGGCGTTAGTAACCTCTCGCCTGGACTATGGAACTGTCCTCTATCTCGGTGCAGACATAGCAACCATTAATAAGCTTCAGGTTGTGCAAAACTCGTCGACCCGACTTCTCCTTAACATCCTGAGGAAATCATCTGCCTTTCAGGCTCTCCGAGAATTACACTCCTCGGAGAGGGTTCAGGAAACAGGAGCTGAATCTGAGTCCGGGCCCTTTTGAGGCCTAGAAACGGGGACAATTCAATGAATTAACGTGCACACTGTAAAATGTGGCAACGTAGGATTACATAGGCCTGATATTCGTTGTATTCATGAGGACTGGAAACTGACATACTAGAGATGGACACAACTGTAATTGCGTCTTTAATCGATCAGAAGGGAATACATGCATATCGATCATGCACATATAGCATAACATGGGGAACACGTAGGCACATACAACATGGCAAAATTTACTTTTCCACATTCCCTCCTTGTGCCCTACGTTTCCATCAGGAAACATCTATATTCATGATACCATCTATCATTTCATATAGCATCATTTGCTCGTCTCGAATTGTCTTGGAACGGGACTTAGGACTAGGAATACAAGAGGTAGCACAAATGCCGCAAATCGCAGGGCCACATTGTATACAGAGGCAGCAACTGAATATGATCATTACTGCAATACCTAGAAATGACAATACTTTCCATCCCCAGGCAGATATAATACTCAGAGCCAACTGGACCATGTCCAGGTGCCTGGATTCTGGTGTAACTGATGGGCAATTTTATGAAGTCTGGTTATAGCTGAATAAACAGACGGCGCGTTATTAGGAATGAAAATGCAGCAACTAGATCCGATGACTCTACATGCTCCTCCTCTATCGGCCAGTATGACGTCAAGAACGAGACGATTTTGGAGCACGACAAATCTCATAGCAGATTGCTCTTCGGTTAAGTTACCTAGAGCGGAAGTAGTCTCATTCACTACTGCTTCAAGGGTTCTGGTTAGTCTACGTATTAATTTACTATTCTGGATAGGTCCTATAAAGAAGAAGAAACCTTTATTAAAGTCTTGATATTGTTCTAGAGTAGTTTCAGTTTGATCGACAATTGGGGACTCAATCTCCCTTCTATGTCTGACGTGTACTAGATGTGTGTTTCTGTGATAATCAGATGGGGCTAGAAAAACTGGTGGCAGTAGGAAGGCAATGTAACATGTTCCATCCCAATCGAGGGGCAGACGAACATATGCGGTCTGACCACAAACAAAATAAGAATGACGTGAGGCTTTGAAAATAGATTTCCCACTGTCACTATACTCGACAGTAGTAGTACAATCACTATGTCCTACATGTACGGAACCATTCTTTCTGACACATAATTCGCCTTTGACCGGTAGTACTGAAATAGCAGGCAAGTCTGGAGTAGTATCAGACTGAACATTCAGGACCATGAAATTCGAAGAATAATTACCTAAATTATAAACTTCATTTTCTAGATCTAACCCTGTTCTATGGGGGAGACCTTGCTTGTCTGGAAAACATGTTCTATTCAGAAGGGACATATCATTTGAGGATGACGTTAACATGGACCATGCTCCACACGAACCATTATGTGAAAAAGGATAAGGAAAGAGTGGCAGAACTCCCTTCGGTGTCTGGAAAGGGGGGAGTCGACCACACACCCAACAATTAGTGGCATTGCTGGTCTGGTGTGAATAGTGTAACATTCTGATGAACGTGTTATTACGCATAGCAAGACGATAGGATAACTCGTGAGGAGGCAGATCACTAAATGTGTGCTCTACTGTAGCATTAGCAAGCTTATTTTCATGAGAAATTGGAAAACATAAATGCAATGCATAACTTGTGCAGGTAACCATCAAACTTAGAAACAATATAAAACTTAGAAAAACGATACATCTAATAGAGTTTTGACTAACTCTCTCACTATGGGGGTCTATCTCATACATGTCAGATACCTGTCTAACCGTTTCACCCGAGAGGGACTTAGACAATTAAACTGGCTGACTTATTTTACTAGACCGGAGTTTTAATTTATACTCCTGTTGCGGAGTTTTCTCTAACAGAGGAACATTCAGTTCTGGATTTGACTTAATGTCAGGATTAGAGTCTGGTTTCAGGCAGTCTTTGGAAATGGAAATGTCTGTAGAAATGTCATTAAAAGTCTTGTTTCGGAGTCCATGAAATTTCTTGACATGCGACAGATGGACCCAACCCTTGCGGCCTTCCAACTTCACGGCCGTACGGGTGGTCAGAAGGACTAGTCTCGGCTCCTTCCAGCGAGGCTCCAGCGGACTTGAACGATCAAAGTTCCTGACCAACACGAGGTCGCCTGGAATGACCTCATGTGGTTTCACTTCAGTATTGTCTGGAAATGCGGCGGCAACCTGTGAACGACAAGAGTGTAGGGCAGACATCAAGGAAGCTAGGTAATCTGTCAGCATATTACTGGAAACATCTGTAATACTGCGGGGTCTAGGTGTACCCCACATATTTGGGGGGCGGCCGAATACGACCTCATAAGGAGACAGACCTGATCTGGAATGTGCGACCATGCGCATAAAGAATAGAGCAACTGGCAGGGCAACTAGCCAGTCTACACCTTTCTCTTTACATGTCTTAGCAATACGGGTTTTCAGGGTTTGATTATGTCTCTCTACGAGACCGGCTGCTTCAGGATGGCGTACACAATGGAACTTCCACTGGTACCCTAACAAGAGGGAAACATGCTTCATGAGCTCAGATGAAAATGGCTGGCCGTTATCAGAATACACGACCCTAGGGAGTCCATAACGAGGGAAGAATTCACGAACCAACTGCTTGGCAGTGGTCGCTGCTGTGTAATCTGGAACTGGATATGCTTCTGTCCACCTGGACAAAGCGCATACAACTACGAGGACATACTTGAAACCTCGACATCGCTCCATCTGAATATAATCCATCTGGAGGACTTCAAAAGGGTAGTCAGGAGGTTGGAATCCACCTTGTTCCACCGAGATACTTTTACCTGGATTGAACTGACAACATATCATACAGGTACGGACTTTCTGCTTGGCTGCAGCTCGTAAGTGCTTGTTGAACCAAAGGTTCTGTATACTGTCTAACATGGCTTTTTCTCCTAGATGTGCTGGACTATGTGCGGTATTGATAATGACTTGAACCATAGAGTCGGGGAGAAACCATGTGGCTTTTCCCTTCGTCACCCATCCCTGATCTGTCTGGACCCCTCCTTGTTCGAACCATTTCTTGATTTCTTCAGGAGTAGCATGTAACTGTATGTCTATGACATCTTGTGTAGGGTCCTTAACTGTCATACATGTAGTCTGTTCTGGAATGAATGTCTGTGTCTTGTTAACTGGAATGTCTGGTGTCTGAGCTGTAAGCTTGGCTGTTTGGTCTGCTAGATCATTACCTTGGGAAATGATGTCAGTAACTTTCGTATGTGCCTTGCACTTCATAATAGCGATAGATGTCGGTAAATGTATTGCATCTAACAGAGCTTGAATGAGGAGACCATGCTGAATCTTGGTTCCATGAGAAGTCATGAAACCTCTCTCCTGCCAGAGTACTCCGAAGTCGTGTACAACTCCGAATGCGTAACGTGAATCTGTGTATATATTTACTTTCAGGTTCTTGGCACGTATGCAGGCTTGGGTCAGAGCAACTAGCTCTGCTGCTTGAGCAGACAGGGTGTCAATACGGTGTGTTTCTATAACTTCAGTTTCAGTAGTCACTGCATACGCGGCTACTAGTTCTCCTGTACTAGTTCTCATACATGAACCATCCACATAAAGTGTCAGGTCGGGATCAGGTAATGCAATGTCTGTCAGGTCTTGTCTTGGCTTAGTCATAGTGTTAATGACTTCCACACAGTCATGTGTGGCGGGATTTGAAGTAACTGACGGTAACAGTGTAGCAGGATTTAGAATGTTGCAGCGTCTGATTTCTATGTGTGGCTGGAACAGTGTCAGTTCATAACCTGTTAAACGTGCAATTGTCAAGTGCTGAGTCTGTGTTCGGTTTAAAAGAACTTCCACGGAATGTGGGACTTGTACTGTCAGGGAGTGTCCTAACACTATGGAATCACTTTGTCTGATAGCTAGAGCTGTGGCTGCAACTGACTTGAGGCACGCAGGCAAAGCCTGGGCTACTGGATCTAATGTGCTCGAAAAATAAGCACAAGGCTTGTACTGTCCCGCTTGATCTTGTGTGAGAACAGATAATGCAGTACCATTACGTTCTGTGACAAAAAGTGTAAAAGGCTTACTGTAGTTCGGTGTTGCTAGAACAGGTGCTTGGCATAAAGCTTTCTTTAATTCATTAAAACTAAGTGTATGTTCAGATGTCCAAGGGAGGACAGTCGATACGGCTGCCTCCTGTGTCGTTAACTGTATCAGTGGCTTAGCTAGAAATGCATACTGAGGAATCCATTGTCTGCAGTAAGAAGTGAGGCCGATAAAAGCACGTACCTCCTTCTGTGTCTTGGGCTGTGGAAGACTCGTTATTAACTGGATACGGTCTGGTGTCAACTGCCTACCCCACTTGGACAGTAAGTGGCCTAAGTAGATCACTTGCTGGACACAGAACTGGAGCTTCGACGGGGACACCTTGTGCCCCATCTCGGCTAGGAAATACAGAACTGTAAGTGACGCACGCTCGCAGTCACGCTCAGTACGGGCTGTGATCAGTAGATCATCGACATACTGGAGCAGGGCAGTGTCAGTTGGCATGTGAATATTGTCTAGTTGTCTTTTAAGTGCTTGACTGTAAATACTAGGACTTTCTGTGAAACCTTGAGGAGCTCGTGTGAATTTATAGCTCCTTCCATTTAAACAAAAACCGAAAAGGTACTGGCTGTCTGGATGAATGGGGACACTGAAAAATGCATTCTTGAGGTCTATTACAGTAAAAAATGTAGCTTCAGAATCAATGGCTGTTAATAGGGATGAAATATCTGGGACTACTGGATACTGAGGTATGATACATTTATTAAGTTCTCGAAGGTCAATCACTAATCGATATACTGGAGGTGCATTTGGATCAGTACGTTTCATGACTGGAATGATAGGAGAATTACATACATTGGAGTCAGTTTCTACAACCACTCCTTGAGCCATGAGCTCGTCAATAATTTTGGATAAGGCTGCTACAGCCTCAGGTGGCAATCTGTACTGTCTGATTCGTGGCAGGACAACACCTTGTTTCAGAGTCACACGATGGGGTGTGATTTGCATACAACCAACATCAGTTGGACCTTGCGCCCATAGATGCTGGGGGACGTTCAGTAATCTTGGATCAAAATCGCGTAATACATAGTGACCTTTATAGTCTCTTAAAAACAATCGTATTCCTTCTGGGGAGCAGCAAATAACTGCACCTAATTCTTTCAATGTTTTAATACCTAACAAATTTTCTGGACATGACTTCGTAAGTAACAAATCAGTAGTTCGGGACAATGGACCAACTTCTAGAGTAACTGGCTTTGATATCTCGTTTACAATAGGCTTTCCTGAAAATCCAAGGGAAACATTTCTAGAGCCTGAGAGCGGAGCCCCTGGAACCTCGTCATGACTGATAGTAGTCCTACTTGCCCCTGTATCAATCAAAAACTTTCTGTCTTTCCCCAATACTTGACTATGTAAATAGGGACCCTCTTGATCTACAGGTATCTCGATGAGAGGCAAGCCTACCTCCCTCTCTAGGCTGTTTCATGAATACTGTTGATACTCTGGATACTCTGTCTGAGCATACTGGTACATTTGCTGTGTAACATGCTGTGTTGCAGCAATAGGCTGCGATGCTGGACTGTCTGTTGTGCATTCTGTGGTGACTGAGAAGTCTGGGTAACTTGCTCTTGTCTAGGCGGACGTGGTCTTTCTTTAGTCTTACCAGTGGCTATGTTGTGTTTCAGAACTGCACACTCGTTTATAAAATGACCTGGCTGTTTACAATAATTGCATGTCCCTTTAACGGGAGCTGCAGGATGACTGGCTTGATTCGGACCCCTCTTCTGACTGTCTTGTGGAACAGATTGTGCAACTAGTACTTTCATTTTCGTATCTTTCATACGTTTCCTTTCGTGTTCTTACTCTTCCCTGATTCTATTCTGGTGATACTGGAGCATCTGAAGCATTTGTGACGGGGTATTAGCTTGCCAAGTACTTTCGACTTTTAAAACTCGATTTTTAACTTGTGGGCTTGAATTCTCGACTAGTTTAGAACAAAAAGATGAGGGTATGACTCGCTACCTGTCTTCAGACCACTGTTAATTATAAAACATTTTTCGAATCTAGAATAAAAATCACTAGTGTCTTCATCCTGTTTCTGTTTGCATGCTGAGATTGCATCCCAATCTTCCTTTTTCGTGGCTAGTAACCTTGGCAAAACTTGAATCAATAACTCGGGCAATTCTTTACATTTGTCCCCAAGACCGGTACCTGGTACACGTGCATTATCTTCAGCTTCTAGAGCTGTCCAATCTATCTTTTTCTCTCCCACCTCCCATTCTTTTTCCTTGAGTTTTTCATATATGCCCGCAGGCAACAGGACCTTTAACATTTTAATGATATCTGGATACGTGTATTCTCCCATACGGAGCATGTCTTTTAATTCTCGATGGAACCCTGCTGGATCTTTGTCGTGACAGGGAATTAATTTCTTCATCTCTAAGAGTTCCATCTTTGTAATAGGAGTGTAAACAAATACTCGTTCTAGATCGCCACCCGCTGTCCTAACTGGGTGTACTTCTCGTAACGGATGCTGTCTATCTATATAGAATGGTTTACTGTCTGGAGGTGAGACATGAACAAAATGCGGATTCAGAAACGTTCTATATTTGTGGCGCTGTTCTAGAATGACACTAATTAAATCGGTACCTAAACCTTTCCATCTATACTGGAGTAACTCATTCAGAACATCATGTAACGGACCTGGATCAGAATGTTGTCCCTCATACAGTGTAATGAGGTGCTGGATCATATACATACCCACCAGTCGCTGCTCGGCTGGGGGCAGTTTCAGAAACATTTGTGCCACTATTTCATCTGGAAAAGTGGTAGAATCAGTAACCCATCGGACTGCTGATCGGGCTAGTTCTTGTTCATGCATGGTACTAAGTTCACTATAACCGATTCGTGATTTCAGAATGTGATCGGTAGCCTGAAATACTTGTTCAAGAGAACCTTGTTCTGGTGCTGGAGGAGGAAAAACTTTCTTGTGTTCTAGGCGTGAATGTCGGTCGGGAAGTCAAATTCTACCTACATACGCTATTCTAGTGGGATTCTCGTCGTCTACCTCTTCAGTAGAAGAGTTGTCTTCTTTCTCACTTACTTGTGCTGCTTTACGATTGTCGTGTAACCTTATTATTTCCTTACGAATTTTCTTGTACATACTCTCTATACTACTGAGTGTCTTGTGTCTTCCCTCGGCTATATTATCACTCCACCTTGTCAGGACTTTCATTTCGGTCGGATCTTTAGTCGGACAATCTTGTTCCCTTACTAAACAATTGATTAGAAATTTTAATAGCATGAGCTGGGTCTCAGCTTTCCTTAGAGACATGATTTCGCCAATACTTTCTGGATCGTCTCCTGTACGGATGAAACGATATATTCTGTCTAGATCTTCTTTCATATTCGGTAGGGTGTCCAAATACTTGGTCACCCGTCTTACACGCAATGAATATATAACCATATTATCATCGCCTGGGACTGGATCATAACGGCATTCGGTAAGAGCTCGCTTGATATCTGCAACGGACTGATATTTGGGCGTACGCTGTAACGCACGTTCATGTAACTCGACTAATGTTACACGTTTATGTGGCGGCGGGGTACCAGGAGGACCTCCCCCCGCGGCCCCTAAACTGGAATCGTCGACTGATACTCTTCGTGCTGGCAGAGTGACTGATGTAGCGGGTACTTGTACTGTAGGCTGGACCGGGGGTACCGTAACAGGTGCTGTAACAGGTGCCCCGGTGGCTGGAGGAACAGGAATTACATTATTTACAGGAGCTGGCGGAACAGAATTTGCATATTCTGGGACTGTGTCGTCCAAATAGGACGAGAGAAAAATATCAGCTGCGGTCGGTTTGTGACGTAGCTTAATCGGAACTAATGGCGGCGGAAAATTACATGGTGCTTCCGGGGTTGCTTTCGGCAAGCCCTCGGCAAGAAGAGGATACATACCCTTAATGAGGGCATTTCTCTGTCTGTCTGACTGTTCGGCTTTAACTCGTTCACCTACTTCGATTAATTCCCTTTCTTGGGCTCTTTCTAAGGATTCTCTACTTAATTCTGACTTTCTGATTTCTTTTTCGGTTCTTTTATGAGATTCTTTGCGCCATAACTCGATGGCATCTTTCTGGGACTGTCTGGATTTCTTTTTCCATAATGCTTCTTCTACTCGCATGATGCACTCGGCATCCCATGTGCCTGATACAGGCCATCTATATTTCTCTTCTAGATCTTTAGTATACTCGACCCATAAATCTAGATATAATATGGCACTTATGCCATGCTTATGATACATAAAATGACCTGGACTGTCCCTAGGCGGGACAGGGACTGCTTCCTCGAGCAGCCCTTTTCTAGTTTTTAACTGACGTAATTTCGTGAACAGAGGCATAACTAAGACTGGAATCTGGACACAATACAATACACGATAAACACAATAATAACTTTAAGAAAAACAAATCACTCATACCACGACATTGAAAACACATGGAATAACATTTATAATAACAGTTCGGACAAAATACTACCTGGAATACTGAGAACAAAATACATGAATTTCTCGAGAACAGAACTTACTAGAACAGACTAGATGCACTGCTAAAACAGTACGAAACTTACCGGTCCCATAAGGAGACACGTCAGGACCCGCATCCACCTAGATGGACACTTCGTGTTGGATCTGTGTACCCAAACCCACGGACCACAGACAAATTAATTGACCCTGTCTAGATACTACCCCAGCAACGGTACTCACCGGGCAGCAAGAACGGAAGGCCTCGGACTGGACTGGACTGCTACGACGACGGACGGACGAACTTCGGACTTCAGTTACAGGTGGGCCTCCGGATACCTCGGACCTTGGACTCTCGGCTTGGGCTCTGGTCGGGACTCGCCGCGTTCCTCCACCGCCTCGTCTGGATGCTGGACCGCAACCTCCGTCTCCTCCGTGGGCCTGAGGGATACTTGAAGCAGAAATATCTGCACGTGCACGGTATGGTTCCGTCACGGCTGCAGAGGATCAGGGGGCCTGCGTGGCTTCTCCGGCGCGTGGGGAAAGGGCAAGTCCCTATTCGGGCGCCATTATGTGGTAAATAAATAATTAATTACCGGTTCTATTTTTGACTGGATACAATATAAACAGATAGCTCAATAAATAAGAGTCAAGATACGAGGTAGCTAGAGTATACAGGTTTTAATTAAGCATAAAAAGGACAGAAACAGGACAGCCTGCATGGGAATAGGATGGCAGGGCCCGGCAGCTGCCGGGCAGGGTCTGGGAATGATGCGCATAACTTTTAATAACAGTGCACAATATTTATAGTTAAACAAATACATTACATTCAATACAGTAGGCGTAGCAGTAGGCGGAGTTTGTAGCAGTCGCGAAAGATAAGGCATAAAGTGGGTGTAACAAGAGGTGTGTACAGGGCGTATACATAGACATGTGATGCAAACGTAACAGAATATGTCATAAAAGGGGCGGAAACATGGAGGGGGCTACCTGAGCAGCTGGGACCTTTAACCTAGTGGTGCGCGCAAACTGGCAATGACGTGTTACTAGGGAGAGCTGGGGGGCTAAGACTTCTGCGCTAGAAGAGGAGACGAAAGTCTGGAGTGTCAGAGCGACATGTACCTAAAGCCTATCTAGTATCTGTTGTTTAGAGAACATGTTGATGGAATCCAAAAGTTATCAGGGCAAAGGCTAACAGACATTAAGACTGATGCATGCATAATTCTACATGTAGTGTGTGTGCGAGGAATATTCTATGAATATTAATACAGTATTTCTCTTACATGGGGGAGGTGTGGCTCACTGGTTAGAGGCGGCAGACCTGTAAGCAGAGAACGGCCCGGGACCAGGGTTCAATTCCCGACGCGGCAGGGTCTTGGACCAGGGTCAACGGACTCGATAATTCTCGCCTCAGTGCCTACTCTAACCAGGGAACACACTCGGTAACTCTGGGCATTAAGCTTGCCTCATCTCTACAACGGCCCCCCACAGACGCCGGGGATGCCTGGTTTCACCCTGGAGTTACCCAGAAAGGGACCATCTCACAGGGAAAACCAGGACGGGTTCCCCAGCGGTCTACAGCGCCAGGACACTCGGGTAGAGTAACAGTGCGCTTTACAAGTATCCAACATTTACATGGAGACATAAAGGCTAGACCATGACGGAAACTATTGATGCGATTCAGTAGCTTAGGAATGCAGAGAAGGAGGGCTGGACTGATAACTAGAAACATAACATACTCTTGGCAGACTGGGAGGCAGAGCTAGGCCGAGCCGGGCACTGCGAGGCATGAAAGTAAGCTAAGGGTCAGGGATACAGGTGGGGGCTGTATCACTCCTCGGAGAGGGTTCAGGAAACAGGAGCTGAATCTGAGTCCGGGCCCTTTTGAGGCCTAGAAACGGGGACAATTCAATGAATTAACGTGCACACTGTAAAATGTGGCAACGTAGGATTACATAGGCCTGATATTCGTTGTATTCACGAGGACTGGAAACTGACATACTAGAGATGGACACAACTGTAATTGCGTCTTTAATCGATCAGAAGGGAATACATGCATATCGATCATGCACATATAGCATAACATGGGGAACACGTAGGCACATACAACATGGCAAAATTTACTTTTCCACAGTCTCTAGCCGTATAAAATTTAAAGCCCTGTGCTATCTTTTTAAAATCAAACAGGGCACGGCCCAAAATACTTACAGAGTCTTGTTCAACCCTACCAGCCTAGTCGCACATTTAGATCTTCCGCAAATTGCGACTTTGTAATGTAATGTAATGTAAAGGACATTTCTACCGCGCAACTTTCACTCCAAGGAGTATCTTGGCGCATAGACAAATATAATATAAAAAATAAAAAAATAAAAATAATTTAAAAAAAAAATATATTTTGTTCCAAGATTCAAACTTGCAAGGATGGGGGGGTCGAGCCTTTTCCCATCTAGGTCCTAAATATTGGAACGCGCTTTCAATTGCCCTGAAATCTGAAACCAACCTATTTTGTTTTCGGAAAAAATTGAAAACTATGCTTTTTCAATAAATATATAAGCTGCTGCCTTTGTCCTATGGTACTGCTGCGTTGTCCTTTTCTTCTTCTGTCTTTCCCTTGCGCCGGGAAACCCACAGAGGGTAGCTGTTGCGCATTATAAATTCAAAATAAATAAATAAATTGAGGAACTGAAACCCTTTTTGGAACACCCAACACTCAGGACACAACCAATTCCCACCCATATGCAGGTATTGTGCTCACGGCACCTTCTGGCCTCAGGCAGTTTTCAAGGAGTCATAGCAGAGGTTGGCAGGGTGTCACAGAGTGCTCTATCTCACTTTTTCCATGCCTTTTTAAAAAAATGTTCTTTATTCTCAGCGCGAGCTCTGCAACTCGGTTTTGGGACACTTCTATGTTAATTCCTTGCGCATTTTCTCCATTCGCGGAGGTCAGACTAACAGCGCCCCTGAGTCTCAGGTACTTTTCAATGTATGCATGCATGTATTTTTCTATCGACATTTAATGGGAAATAGAGACGGATAATTCTCTGTGCTTATTTTTGTTTACTCATGAATGTGAACCTCTTAAACTGAAATTATCCTATTAAACTGAGATTATTTGATGGACTGAACCTATTTGGAATCAGTTGTTGCGAAGAGACAGTTTTGACGTCGCATCGGATTACATTCGAAATCCCCTTTGTTGAACTTTTTAGTACGGAGAAACATTGACTTATTTCAGCAGTATCAAGAAACCGGATTACTGGAATAATGTACTTTATCTGAAGTACCACGAAATCAAGTTTTAACTACTTAATTATCAAGGAGTATTGTCTAGCTCATTCACGGCCATTATAAGGTAGGTCTGGGGTGGCATACACGGCAACCTACATATTAATGTTTAAAGTAATGCAAGTAGAGTACAACCTTTCAGACTCTGAACATTTTCGCTATTTGCACGCTTGACACTCATTAACTGCTGCTCTGCCTAAAGAGGAGGAATTACCGGAGGCCTCGCCTCTTGAGGATAGAATCTTAGATGGTCACCTCCCCGACAAAACGATCTCCCTGATCTATAAGAAACTTATCAATAATAGGGCGGATTTGCTTAAGGTGCTGAGGGTTAAGTGGACATGTGATGGTTTAGAACTGGATGATGAAGATTGGTAATTAGCTGGATCCTCTCCAAAAGTGGTCACTATTCCTGCGAGGTTGCGACTGGTACAGTTAAAAATACTGCATAGGGTCTACGTTACTGGTCCCCGTCTTGTACAGATGGGGTTGTCGGAAGAGGGATTGTGTAGACGGAGATGTGGATTGGTGGGTACGTTTATGCATATTTTTTGGGAGTGCCGCTACATGACCGAGTATTGGGGTAGGATTCATAACGTTATTCAAGAGGTCACTGGAGTCTCACTGTTGCCGGAGGCGCGAAGGTGCCTTCTTAATATATGGGAACCTACTGATCTGAATAATGCGCAGACGCAGTGGACCACACTGAGTTATATGATTGCAAAAAGAAATATCGCCCAATAATGGGGTGCTGAGCTCCCTCATACCCTCGATAACTGGAAGAAGGACCTGGACTGGAGTATGTTCCGAGAAAAAACTGTATATACGGCGAAAGGGCGTCCCCGGAAGTGGGCTTTAATTTGGAATCAATGGAATCAGTATAGAGGAGAGATTTGCACACCACCTTGAAATTCAGTATTTGTTGTTCCCCCATCCCCTTGATACCCTTTATAAGTACATATTTTGATTCGGCTCCCCTCCCTTCTTGCCAACGTACTGCAGATCATAATGTGATTCATCTGTATTGTGTCTTTTTCTGTTTGATGCCTTGATTTAATAAAAAAGAACTATAAAAAAAAATGTTTAAAGTAATACAATTACATCTAATTCTGTCTCTTGCTATTTTCTTGTCCTCCTGCAGGATTGCCTTCTCCCAACTTATTTCATCTGACAGAGCACCCTGGTGGTCCTTCTGTGTCTCTCCACTCCTTGCGGGAATTAGCACCCCCAGTTTAGTCTCTGTGTTCTGGGGTGGCTACACCCTCTTGGAGTGAAGAGACAACATCTTCGCTTCCGTGGATGATTGAGTTTGTTCTGTCCTGACACAGGGACAGAACTCGGGTATGTGACACCGTTCTTCTCAGTAACAGAGGCATATACTGTCTCATAATAGGTTACTAAGGCTTCTGCTATATCTTTCTTGGCCCAGCACGGGGACCCCTCTGGATCCTGGACTTCAAGGATCCAGTTCCTTGCTTCATCTCACTTCTCTAACTAATCAGTTTGTTTGCTTTGTCGTCAACATCTTAGAGCCTACGTTGCGTCACATGCGTGCAGTGGCATTTTCAGCTAGCTCTCTAAGCTCCTGCTGCCTTAGGCACAGCTGATGTCTTAGGAGAGTACTACCGCATGGTGCACTAGCCTCCAATGAAGCAATCTTTCGTTAGAGCGCTTCACATTGCAGGTTCCACTCCTTCTTCTCGCCCCTATGAAGGCCTGTGCATAGCCCAGTAGGACTGTCTTAAAGGCCTCCCATAGGACGCAATTGGAGTGCACCATTCCTATGTTTTCTTGAAAATATTGTTCCGTCAGTCTAACCCTGTCCCTAAACTAATTATCCTTGAAATGCCAGCGGTCTAATATAGGGGGTTTAGTATATTCCCTAGGTGGGCCCTAAAGTCTCACCTCCACTGGGGAATGGTCAGATGTACTCTTCGCCTTAGGTTGTGCCCCATGAAATTGACCCGAATGCATAGGGTGCGTAAAAATATGGTCTAAGGGGGAGCTGCTACCCCGAGTGACTGAAACAGGTTTACAGTCGTGCCATAGGATTATACTCCTGCCACAAGTCAACCAGCCCCAGTGCTTCCGTAAAGGCCTGCACCGGCTCCGAGCCCATCCCACGATTGGAGGTCAAAATCCTATCCATTAGCGGGTCCATAGTGGCGTTCAAGTCACCCCCAATATAAGAATACCGGGAGGAAGCTCCAGCAGTAGAGTGCTCAGCCCTGGAAGGTTATCAGTGTGAAGCTTCAGCTGTCTGTAAACCGAACAAATATTAAGTGTGCATCCCTCCCATACTCCAGACAGGGAAAAGTACCTACCCAAGGGGTCATGCCAGACACGGCCGAGCAGGAACGGAACTGATGCATGACTAAGATACCTATGCCCCTAGAGCATGACATAAAACCCACATGGGTAAGGAGTGTACACCCAAACCTATGAAGTACCTTATAGTGAGATCAGCAATAATATCTACCTCTAAAGAACTCCCCCCCCACCCAGCTACCCTGCACTGTACGCTTAAAACTGCCCACATCCCCAATTTGCACAGTACCTGTTGCCCAAAGAAAGTCATTGAAACTAGTTATGGTTGGTTGGCTCTGCCATATCAGGCCAGATAACTGTTTGATATCCCCCTCTAAAAGAATTATGTGTAAAACCTCCTATGTAAAAGTCCAACCAATAGTTACGTTCAGTATATGCCTTAATCACTTCACAGCCGTGGTCCCAGTGGTTCAGCACAATGGAGCATCAAAGTTACTTGCAGGTCCCCCATTGTCTCCTCCGTAGAGAGTTCTAGTATCTGATGAGGGAGTGGTTTGATCCAGGAGGGCTAGTCGAGCACTGCTCTCGTCCTGTGCCCCTTCCCGAGTGGTCAGCCTTGGCTGGAGGTGGTCATCAATCTACTGGTACTTGCATTTTTTCCTCTCCTTACCCTGATGTTGCCTGTTTCCGGATGCCCGCCAATTCTCAAACAAGTCCCACGCCTCTTCTGCCATTTTATAGTGCCATGACTTTCGATCTGCTAATATTTTAAGTCTTGCAGAATACAGCATCATATAAACTCAAACAATATTCTGTTAGATTGTACTTACAAACAAGCCAGACCCTCTCAGGTCCAAGTTGTGGCATTTGCAGGGGTATGCTGCTGTTCCTTAGTACAAAGAAATCATGGGTTGATCCAGGGAAACACGCACAGACACTTGTGATATACAAATCAGGTAAGCAGACAACTTGCACATTGATCAAATAGAAGTTCTTCCGATTCCAGTAGACTTGTTCCCTGGCATGTGGTGGTACTAAGACAATATGTGGGCCATCAATTACACCAACCACATGTAGGCCACCCAAACCATAAAAATCTTCCTTCATGTTCACAAAATCCTCAAGTTGTAGAAACTTGATGAAGCTGTTGGTGTGTCTCATCATTGAAGAAAGAACTTGTACCACACCCACTGAAAGTTAGTTGTGACATTCCATCAGATGCAGCCACTGTGTATTGGAATGATCTTGTGGCCACAAAATGAAGAACTGCCATGAGTTTGACCATTTATTTATTTATTTTTTTACATTTATTAAGCGCAACAAATACCCATGGGTGTAATAGATATGGGATTTCTAATGTGAGGAAGAACTGGCTCCAGCTGACATAAATCCAGTGCAGTTTGCCTATTCAATCTGAATTTTTTTATAATACCCAGTTCTTCTACTGTGGCAAGGTCTGGAAATGGTCGGAACACTTGGGGCTGTCGTCACCTCACTCTCCCTGGATTCATATGTATGCTTAAAAAATTGACAACGTTGTAAAACATTTACAATTTTGTTTTTAGATAAATGACACAAATGTCATGATTTGCTAAAAATATATATAGTTTCTTAACATATTTTAACACATTTAAAATTGGCTTTTTTTGTAACAATATTTTTTTTACCTGTCTTTTGATTGAAAAAATAATTGTGTAAATAATACATTTTAAATGTATTATTTACACATGAATTTGTTTACATTTTTTTCACACACAATACCGTCAACAGAAGTGTAAACAACATTGCACAACTATTGCATTAAACCACAGTAACTCACTATATATAAATGTTTTTTTTGTTTTAATTAATGAGTGACATTAGCATTTTGTATATATAAACAAAGTAACCTCCATTTTGAGTGGTGGTATGCATTAAACACTCACAAACACTTTTTGACCATCTAAAATGGCGGGTGTTATACCTCGCTGTCAGGACATTTGGAATTAGACACTGCAGTGGAAATTGACTGGGTAGTGGGTGGGGAACACCACAACAGACACTACAATAGGCTAACATGTGCGAAAACAACATATGAAGTTAATGGCTGTGTCCGTCTCTGTGTACGTCGTGTACATGTACGCGGCATTTAGAAAAAAGCTTGGTTGCTTTCTAACACTGCAGCCAACAAGACCACCTAAACTTCTGCTGCTGTTTCCGACCTCCGGTAGCCAGGATGCCAGGAGCAGCAGGTGACAAGGCACCAACCTTCTCAAAAGAGGAGCTGGAGTTGCTGGCAACGGAGGTCATGTCCATCTACAGCCAGTTCCATGGCTCACCAGAGGAACAGGTACATGTTTAAAATGTATTAGTAAATCTGGCTGTTTTTTTTAACACAGGCTCGAATGCTTCTTTGAGTTCCTGAGGGCTTGACACGCATTCACGAAGTGCTCAAAGGGCGACACTAAGGCTTACCGGCTCACCGCGACCCTCTACCAGGCAGCACAACACCTCTGGGGCCCTGACGCTGTGGTTGCCCCCGCCACCGAGCTGGTGACATCGCTCGGCCGCGGAGTGGGGTAAACTACAGCTCCCAGCCTGCCTTGGGAGGACTGCACCGTCCACTTCCTCTGCAGCGCGCCTGGAGGCGCTTAAATCCCTACAGCTTCCACGGAGGAGCGGGGCTTGACACGCACTCGTGAAGTGCTCAAAGGGCGACACTAAGGCTTACCGGCTCACTGCGACCCTCTACCAGGCAGCACAACACCTCTGGGGCCCTGACGCTGTGGTTGCCCCTGCCGCTGAGCTGGTGACATCGCTCGGCCGCGGAGTGGGGTAAACTACAGCTCCCAGCCTGCCTTGGGAGGACTGCACCGCCCACTTCCTCTGCAGCGCACCTGGAGGTGCATAAATCCCTACAGCTTCTTCCGCATCGCGGACGCGCGCGGACGGCGCTGGGCGAAGCCCGGGCAAAGGGCGGGCCGTCTTTGGCCGTCCAGGGCCGGACGAGGCCGGGCTGGGCCACCCCCCTTGCCCCTTGACTGACTTCATAAGGTACATTATTATTGACTCTGTTCTGTTACTGGTAGGATACCACGACTGTCATCTTTTCGAAATACTTGCTAAAGGCCACACAAATATTGTACTGGACTGGTAGGAAGGGAAGGAAGATACTGCCTTATTATCCGGATACCCATTGTTAGATCGTCCGAGAAGGTCAGGGTCAGGCGATAACGTAGACAACATCTAACCATGTCCAAACCTCCAAAAACGCGCTCGGTTACGAGTAAAGCACAACTAGCCGGTACACCAAATCACGTTAACCTTGAGACAAATGCCGTATTATCTCATAAAACTAAAAAACCTACCGCGATTGACCTGATGCTGATGAAAGTTACAGGGGAGATTGAGCGCATGGAGAGGAGTCTGTCCGCTTCTCCAATTCCCTTATTAGTCACCCCCACACAATCTAGGGATTTAAGTAAATCTGAAAGTTCCATTACGGAGATAGTGAGCAACTCAACCGAGGGCATCCCCTGCGCACAGTTGGCAGAACAGACAGGGCAGATGATACCAGGGACAGTAATCCTATCACACGTAAAAGGTCTAATCAACGGGGGTGCAGGAAGGGCCAATCTAAGAAAAATAAATTAAACACAAAGGTGTATCGATCTAAAATTTGCGAAGAGGTAATCCCTGTAGAAGTAGAGCCAGACCACTCAGGTCCACCAAGATGGATGGACGAGGTAATCGGAGACTTAAAAAAACATCTCGAAGCCTTCATCTCTAGCCAACTAAAACCGATTGTCAGCAGGATAGACAACGAATTGACTAAACAGGGAAAGACCAAGGACCCGATAAATAGTAATTTTACTCCAGGCCTCAACAAAATTACCAACACGGTTACTGGCCAAAAAGCGGATAAAAACAACTGTGTCAGTAATATTCAATGTACGATCGCACAGGTACACGACTCACCCAAAACCTCAGTATATCCAGTGAGGGGAAACGCCCAGAAGGAGGGAACTAAGAATACAGATAAAGCCCAACAGCGAACATCTATGCTAACAGGGCAAGAAGGGTTTCACTCAACTCAAGGACTAACTAGCGTACATCAAAAAGACCATGCTCTGTATGAAAGACCAGAAAACTGTCCACCACACATAAATCTGCCCCCCGAAGCATGCCCCTACGTCATTGTGTTCGCAGGGGTACCTGAACTTAAGGCGGCAGAAAAAGAATCACACTTAGACCTAAAAACTAAAATAACTAAATGGCTCACGGGAGAGAGGACGTGTCCATCGCTACGGCATTCGTGACTACGAGGATACCCTACCAAAGAAATACAGAGGCATCCGGGTACTATGGTATGAAGCAAAATTATTACCAAGACGAAAGGATAATCCGTCTTAAAGTACCGATAAAATTTGAAGACTGAACCGAAGTCAATAAATTCCATATGACCAGGCGCTGATTTAAAGCCGCAAATCCGGAAAACAGACACAAATGATATTATTCTCCCAGTCCAAAAGAAACTGAATAAAAAAGAAACATATATTACACAGAGGATTTAGAGACATCTTGTCCTCTAGTGTGTGGAATCCCATAAGATATAAAGATCCACAAGAACATATTTGCAAATTGAAGAAGTTTGGTTTTTAATTAAAAGTCTGTCCTGAAGAAGGTGTTAGAACTCTTTAAGGCACCGAAACGCGTCGACAAAGGACTTTCTTCTGTTTTAATGTTATAATGTTTTGTTAAAACTTCTACATATGTGAATAGTATTTTGTATTGATTGTTTTTATTGTAGTAGAATTACTTAAACTGTATGCATTGGATGAACCTTGATTGATGTAATGTTTTTAGAAAATGCTATGTAAAAAATGAATTCACATGTTTTTAACACAACTAAAAATAAACTTTGTGAGACAAAAAAGATACCTTAGTTTTGTGCAGATATAATTATCCGTGCCACGTTACAACACTAAAAAGGTCACATTAGTGTGTAGACCTTTTGGTCACAAACTAAAAGCTAGTTACACGGAAAGGAATTCTCTTTTTTTGTTTGCTTTTCACCCAGTCCTTTCTGGTACTCTGGGTAACTCTCTCTTTTGAAACTTGAATATTCATAGGCCCTTGAACACTGGGGAATGTGGTGAGATCCTCCATGTAAGACGAGCGAATTAGGTTAGGTGGTAGAAAGAAAGATATCACAGGGGACTGTATTGTGGCGAATTTTAGAGACACCACCCTAGTGGAATACATACTAGGAAACCCAAACAGAAACCAGACAAGTACCATTCGCACCCTACCATTGAGATACTTTTACCCGAGGAGACGGAGTACTTACACACCGAGCTATCCCAAGTGGAATACAGGAAGGGCACCACCTAGACAATGGGACAGAACGCCCAATCACCCAGGTCAATTTTTACCACCTCGAGACTATCCACAGTGGAGAAATAGATTTAGTCCCCTACAGTCCCTTGACGAAAACGACTGACTACTCCCAGTAGGGAATGGGCAAGAAAAGATGACTACAGGGGATGGAACTGAAAGCACTAGGAAGGGGGCTGGGGAAAGTTATGAACCAATGAGGACTGAAGAACCCCCAACACACAGTGGCATGGGTGACAGCGGTATAAAGTTGCCTAAGATGGTTGAGCACAGACCTAATGATCAGGACCTAAAGGGTGGAAAAGCTTCAAGGGCAGGGCTAGTTCTACTGTCCTGGAATATAGCGGGTTTGGGGGGGAAATTTAAAAACAAGGACTAGAGGGAGTATATCTGTGGCTTCCATATAATAGCACTCCAGGAGACCTGGATACTCGATTCTTCTCCCTACCAGTTAGATGGCTATAAATGCTTTGCCGTGCCTGCACAGGATGGAAGATCAGGCAAGGCTAAGGGAGGGTAAGCCTTGTATGTTGACCTCGATCTAAAAGGCACATGGACGCAACTACATTGGGCATCACACACTCTACAGGCAGTGGTATTCCAAGGACAAGGTCAGAGGCTGCTGTTATTAAATTTTTACAACTCAGGACCGGTTGATGGGAACTATACCGTTATAGAGGAATTAGACAGCAGATTAAATGAAGAAATCGAGCAAAGGACGGGGGGTGCAGAACCAATTATTTTGGTCATGGGCGACTTTAATTGTCACCTTTGCCCAAAACTTTTCCCCGTAAGTCCTGATTGGTCATCTTGCCCAATAGAAAGTGGACCACATTTTGAGCATAATAAAGAAGGAAAACTGCTAATGAAGCTGTTTGATAATCATGCTCTTATACATACCATGGACCTATTGGCCCCTAGATTAGATGGCACTCTCACACCAACTTTTAAGGGTAGAGGCTGCTCATCTCTCATAGATTTCATTATAATATCTACTTTTGCAAAAGATCAAGTTAAAGAGGTGAGAACAGACTGGAGCCCTTTTAGTGTCCATAATCCCCTAATCATTGAAATTTTACTTAATGGGATCACAACAAGGAGCGATTTCGCAGACATTGAGTTGTGCCCAACAGATCAGGGGAGGCGATTAAGATGGTCAAAAATCAATGCTCAAGAATTTTACAGAACCTTAATAGAAAGAGGAAAAGGTCAAATAGAGGCCTGTTTAGAACTTACAGTAGAGGGCAGAGATGTGGTCTTAGCATTTGAGTCCTTAACCAAGGTGGTTGATGGACTACTAAAATCTAAACGTCCCATAATGGACATAGTACTTCCGCGATGGTTTGACTCTAATTGTTCGCGGGCACTCAGGGAGCTAAAACTCTGCCTTAAGACTCTACAGAGGGATAAGCAGAAAGTTGCTTTGTGTAGGCGCAATTATTAAACACAGGTAAAACAGAGAAAGACCATGCTGCAAAAGGAAGTCTGGGCAGACCTGAGGGAAGCAGGGGAAAACAGGGACTATACTCAATTTTGGAAAATCATCAATAGGCCCTGTTTTCAAGACAGCAGTTCCCCGGTCATTAGTACTAACATACTCCCAGAGTAGTGGGTCACCCATTTTAAGAGCCTTTACAATCAGCAAGGTGACGCAGTTACGGCAGAGCTCTGGGAGGGGGCTCGCCCCACGGATCTAGAATTCTCTCTACAAGAAATCACCATGGCCATTCAAGGTCTGACCCGAAACAAGGCACCAGGCCCGGATGGCACGCCACCAGATCTTTATCTAAGTAACATTGAATTATGGGCGCCCGTTACGACTAGGGTGTTAAATGCAGCGATAAAATCTGGGCTCCCGCGATCTTGGTCTACAGCATTGATTGTCCCTATCTATAAGAAGGGCAGTAGGGACAACCCACAATGCTATAGACCAATATCACTGATAGACGTGTCAGCTAAGCTATTAGGTAGGGCGGTTTTAGACCGTCTCACCGCTTGGACAGAAGAGCACCACACCCTAGTAGATACCCAATACGGATTCAGATCGGGCAAATCAACTAGCGACCAATGTCTTAACCTCTACCTACTAGTTGCTAAATATACAAAAGCCAGCAACGGAACGGTGTATATGGGGTTTATGGACCTGGCCGCGGCCTTCGATAATGTAAACAGAAACAAACTCTGGGCCCTGATGTCTAATCTGGGAATCGACCCCGGACTTATAAACATTTTAAAAGAATTACATTGGAACACCACTGCTAAGGTTCGCTATAGCGCGGGGGGGGGTGAGTACCGATCCCTTCCCGTGCACTAGCGGAGTGAGGCAGGGGTGTATCCTGGCTCCCTTTTTATTCTCACTGTACATAAATGACCTAGAAAGTACACTGATTGCTCTGGAGACTGACTGCCCTAAAGTAGGTTTGCGCCATATACCAGTGCTGTTGTACGCGGACGACGCGGTCCTGCTTGCACGAACAGCACTGAGTCTGCAACATCTTGTGAATGGATTTGTGAAGTTTATGGAAAACTTAGATCTTTCCGTGAACCTGACCAAATCCTTTGTAATGGTGGCAGGAAAAAAACCTCCTAAGAAATTTGTATTCAAAATAGGGGCCCACGATTTAGAAATTGTTACCACCTTTTCATACCTGGGTCTCTTATTTGATGGGGAGATCAGGTTTGACTCCTTGCTTGAGGATAGGTGTAGGAAATTGGTCTCAGCAAACGGTGCTATATTAAACTTTGCCCGTAGTCTGGGCCGCTGGTCACCAGAGCAAATAATGACTTTGTATAGAGCAGTAAGTACTGCCAAGGCCACATATGGGGCAGAGGTCTGGGGCTTCAGGGATGTAAGACACTTACAAGTAGAGGAAGACACGTTTCTACGTAGGATCCTGAAGATACCGCAGAGTACCCCAGCAGCAATTGCACACACTGAGCTTGGGATCCGATATATCACCGACCAGATAAAGGTGAGACCTATCCTGACTTGGCTCCGAATCTGGATAAATCCGGAAGCGGAGCTAAGCAGGCAAATAGTCAAAGACTGCCTACAGAAAGATAAGTGCCTTCAAATACCATGGTTAAATTATGTTAAAGATACATTAGGGAGTATAGACCACCAGACACTGTTCAGGGATCCAACCTTGATTGACACCTCTTGTAAATATCGGACCCAAAAGCTATTATTAGCAAAATATGAACTGGGCAGACAATATTCTGATTCTCTACAAACATCTGTAGTTGCACATCGCTTAGTAAGCAACGGGGAGGGCATGGAATAAAATATATATATATATATATCACAACAAGATCCCAAAGGTACAACCATCCACAGGAACGGCGCAACAACAGGGTACAGACTTCATGGGCAAAGTTCAAGATAGAGTGTTGTTTATTCAAACATCAGATGTCCAAATGACGCGTTTCGGCTGCCAGACATGCGGCCTTGTTAACGTAGCGTACTAATGGTGAGTGAGGCATATATATATACAAGTGGTAGTGGCAGTGTTTTTACTATGTTAGTCATAGTGACTAGGCATTTTACAACGTGTGGTGACTGTTGGTAAGACGCTGATGTGCTGCAAACTGATAGAATGACATCACATTTTACTGCAGCATGCATTAACAGGGTAAACAGACTATGTAAATACCGAGTGTCAAGCGTGAGCAGTGTGGTAGTAAGTGTGGAAACAAAAAAGTTAAAGTTAAAGCAGATCGTGTGTATTGGGAAGTTCTCAAAGATAGAGACAACCGCTAGTAAAACGGAGTATCTCTCCCTCCGCTTAACACCCAGAACTGAGTCATCACCCACAGCGCGAACGGCTGATTTAACAGACCGCAACACTATAATCCCATGGGTGGCGGAAAGTCTAATTATGGAGTAGGTGTCAAATATTGAACTACTAGTAACAAACTGCGTGCATCAATCCCCAATGGAGCCTTGTTGCCGTAATAATAGATATGCTTAATGCTGAGATAACTACCACTAAATTCAGTTCACATTAAGGGTGTGAGTGAGGGTGGTGTTTATATACAACTTGAGGCAGGCGTGCGTGCATTAATGAATAAATATACAGTGAATATCTGTGTCGTGATTGTACCTCCTCAAGGGCATGGCAAAAGTGACATAAAATGCAATCTAAATATATGCGGAAAATTGCAAGTGGACTACCAAATAAGTACACAGTATGACCCATATTGAATCCATTAGATATATCGCTACGCGCATTGGGAAAAGGCACAATCCTGTTTCACAATCATGCGCTAACAAGGAGTGTATACATATGATAAACATCCTACCGTGACATACTGTGGCTGCAGCTATCAAAAATGCTCAAATACAAACTGTTGATAACAATTAGTTGTGGAGCACTGCATGGGCTAATGTCTCAATGTTATTGCAAAGTGGGTACTGAAAGTGCAAAGGCAAAGCTGCGTTGTGAGGATAGTATGTACATAGGTGATAGAGGACAAAACTTCATAATAAAATTACATGACATGATGTCTCAGAGTATATATACGAGTACTCTTCACAGGAAGTGGTGCCGATCCTCACTGGTGTTAAGGCCGGAAGGCGATTTGGTATTGAATTGCAGGATATATTTGCTCTCTAGTTGCCGCAGTAGCCTCTCCCTGTTGCCACCACGCCTGAGCGGTGGCACGCAGTCAATGACTGAGTACTGGAGTGTCGTATATTGATGCCTTAGCACGGCAATGAATACACAGGAGCCAGGTACCGGTTCACATCTCTTTATTTCTATGTGTGCTCTGGGCGCCTCTTGCGTCCGTCCTCTTGCTCGTCCTGATGGTGAGTGTCCCTTCCTGTCTGCCCACAGGAAGTCGTGTCCAGTGTCCTGGACGCTGCCCCGTGGCCCACAGGGTCCTAGTGCCCTGGGATGATGGTCAAGTCACCACATCTCCCCCTTTGTTGCAAACGGAATGTCTTTGTCCCATGTGCAAATCCTTGGCCTAGGGGAAGAGAGAGAGAGAGAGAGAGAGAGAGAGAGAGAGAGAGAGAGAGAGAGAGAGAGAGAAAGAAAGAGATAGAGAAGTCTCTACATTTCTTCCAGTAGCCTTCTCGTCTTCTTGCACTCCCTTTTTGGTCTTTGTTCTCTGCTCTGTTCTGGTCCTTCGTTTTCCTCTTTTGTTAGTACTGTCTCCCTTTTTGGTCTTTGTTCTTGTTCACTCTCTTCAGTTGTGGTTGCACGTTCTTCTTCCTCCACTTTCAATTCCTTGAAGTGGGAGCTGTTCCTTGTTATTTTCCTGTTGTCTGAAGCTGCAGTCACCATTGACCCCTTCACATCAGTCACAACCAGCGGGTCTCTTGAGAATGGACTGTCCGACTTCCTTTGTTGTTTCTGTCGCACTACCACCAGATCCCCGTCAGCCAGCTGGTGTTCTGTTGCATTTCTCCTTTTGTCGGCATATTCTTTCATTTTTTGTTTTGCTTTTTGATCTCTGGCCGCAATGTCACTTCTGGTCGTGTTTGCCGTTACCTCTATCTGAGGTAACCGTGTTCTGCTCGATCTCCCCAGCACCAGCTCTGCCGGGCATTTGCCGGTGGAGCTATGAGGGGTGTTCCTGTAGTCTCTGAGTACTTGACAGAGCGCTTGTCCAATAGATATTTGCGTCAACTTCGCCCGCATGATGGCTTTCTTTATTGTCCCCATGAATCGTTCTGCCATTCCATTGGCCTGTGGCCACAGGGGAGTTATTTTCCGATGTTTTATCCCCAGGTAGTCCAGGAATCTGCGGAATTCCTCTCCCGAGAATGGAGGACCGTTGTCCGTTTTCAGTGTTTGCGGGGAGCCCCAGGCGGCAAATATGTCATCTAGCACTGGTAGCGTAGCACTTGCCGACGTTGACGATACTTCTCTTACTATTGGAAACCTCGAGAATTCGTCAATGACCACTAGTAGGTATTTTCCATTCTCTAGTGGCCCACAGAAGTCTGTTGCCAGCTCTGTCCATACTGCCGGTGGCAGTTCCGACATCTTTAGTGGTGTCTGTTTGGCGGGAGGTCCTGTTACTTGACAGGTGTGGCAGTGTGCTATCTCTTCCTCTACCATGTTGTCCAAACCCGGGAACCAGACTTTTTCTCTCAGCATCTTCTTTGTCGCCACAATGCCTCTATGCGACTCATGTGCTAGTTCAACTGTTCTCTTTCTGAGCCGACGTGGTATTACAATTCTGGAGCCCCTCATTAGTATTCCTTTCTCTGTTTCCGACAGTTCTTCGCTTATCTTTTTGAAAGCCAGCATTTCCTCTTTATTGACTCCTTTCTCTGTGATGGTGTTGCTGTTGATGTGTCTCCACCTCTGCTGCCGTACCACCACTCCAACCGCTTGCAGTGTCGGGTCTCCTTTTGTTTCTCGCTCTAGTTCATCATTTGTTATCGATACCGGAGTTCTCTGTTTCACGATGAAGTTCAGATATTCCTCTGCCATCGTGGCGCCCCTTTTTGATAGGGAAGCGGATGCCGTGACATGTAGTCCGCTGGATTTTGATCCTTCCCTGGTTTATGGACAATCGTGAAGTTGTAGTCCATCAACCTTATTCCCCATCGTTCAATTCTTGGTGGTATCTTTGCCTTTGGGTTTCCATAGATTGTCACTAGCGCTTGATGATCTGTTACAATCGTGAACGGTTTTCCGTATATGAACATGTGATAGTGCTCACATGCCCATACAACCGCCAAGCTCTCCTTTTCTGGTTGAGAGTATGCCCTTTCTATGTCTGACAAGCTCTTGCTTCCATACGCCACTATCTGTCGCGGCGAGTCTTTTCCTGGCTTGTGTTGTGCTAATATCGCACCAAGGCCTACCGGGCTGGCATCCACTGTCAGTTCGGTGCAAAGTCTCGGGTCAAAGTACGCTAGGTGGTCCACTGCCGTTACTGATGCCCTTATTTCTTCGAACGCCCTTTGACACTCTGTTGTCCAGTCAAAAGCTTGGCCCTGCTTCGTCAGTTCTCTCAGCGGCGTACTCACTGTCGCAAAGTCTTTTATGTATCTCGCGCAGTAGCTGGCGAGACCGAGGAATGAGCGCACGTCAGCGACATCTTTTGGTTCTTTTGCCTTTTCAAGGGTGTCTATTTTGCCCCGATCTGGTCTCATTCCTTTCTTTGAGAAGACGTGTCCGAAGAATACTAGTTCTTCCCTGCCTAGCTCGCATTTTTTTTCGTTTACGGTCAGGCCCACCTCTACTAGCTGTGAGCACACCTCTCTCAACGCCTTATCATGTTCGTCATCACATCTGCCAAACACCAGGATATCATCACTATAGTTCAGACTGTTTTTGATCGGTCTTATTATTTGCCTTATTGTTTCCTGGAAGATCTCTGCTGCTGACGATATTCCGAAACTTAGCCTCTTGTAGCGAAATAATCCGAGGTGCGTGGAGAAGGTTGTGATGTATCTGGACTGTTGGTCCAGCTCCAGCTGGTGGTACCCCTTGCATAGGTCGAGCTTGGAGAATTTCCTCATTCCGGTCAGGCGACTTATCATGTCATCTAGGTGCGGCCCTGGGTGTCGTTCTCGTTCTATGGCTGTGTTGGGTATTCTCATGTCCACACATATTCTTATCTGCGCAGCGTCCTTTTTAGGCACCGCCACTATTGGTGATACCCATGGCGTTGGCCCCTCTGCTGGCTCGATGATGTCCTGTTCCAGTAGCGCCTTTATTTCTTCCTCTACCTGAGGTTGTAGATGAATGGGCACCCTTCTATGATGCTGGGCCATAGGCCTGACTGATTCATTTATGTGTAATGTTATTTGTCTTCCCTTTAGCTTTCCAAGGCCTTTCGTTAGTGACGGGTACTCTTGTAGGATATTTTCTCTGTCTGACATGTGGTACATCATTTTTAGTAGGCCCATTATCTTGGCCGTTACATTGCTCAGTAGGCATGGTGCAGGAATGTCTCCTCGTAGCACGTGTATGTCTTCCGTGACGGTCTTGCCCTTGTGCGTCATGGTGTCCGTGAAATTTCCCATGTTCGTTACTGGATTCTGTGCACCCCATGTGAATACTTTGACATTTGACGGTCTAAGTGGAGGTTTTTTTTTCATCTTATCATACTCTGTGGCACACATGATGTTGCATGTGGCTCCGCTATCTAGCACAAATTCTGTTTGATGGGGCCCTACGTCGATGGTCACCCAATCCGTCTTTTTTATAGACTTCCTGTCCACTAATCGGATGTGCTCCTCCTCCTGCCCTTCCTCTGCGGACATGAGGTAGAGGCGTTCTACCTTTCCCGCCGTTCTTTGTTCCTCATCTTCGTCTTCCGACCCCGCCGACGAGCTCCTTTCGGTCGCTTCCATGTGACGTACATGTTTGGTTGTCGTCACTCTTTGTTTTCCTCTTTCATTTCTGAAATGTGCCCCTTGACACATGGTGGCAAAATGGCCGGGTTTGTTGCATTTTCTGCATGTCTGACCAAATGCCGGGCATGCTCCTCGGTGTGGAAAGTCCAAACCGCACCTGTAGCATTGAGAGCCTTCTTTCGAGCCCTCTTTTCTTGCTCCTTGTTCCTTTGATCCTTTCTTCCAGTTGCCCGTCTTGCGGGTGTCTGTCATCCGGTGTAGATGTTCTCCCTTTCGGTCGATCTGCCTGGCTTGCACCATTGCCCTAGCCTCCGCTCTTGCCAAGTCTAGAATCTTTTCTACACTCGTCGGTTCTTTAAGTAGTCTCGTGCAAAATTCTGTGTCGCGACAGCCTTCTATCAATCTTAGGCGAAGGGCCTGCTCATTGTCAAAGTTCTCAAATTCGCAATGAGCCACTAGTTTTCTCAGCCTTGTTGCGAAATCATCCATTGACTCGTCCTGCTGTTGAAACGCCATATTGAAATTGTACCTCTCAAAATCGACATTCCTTTGGGGATCGAACTTTGTCGTCAAGCATTTGATCAGCTTGTCATATGTTTTTATTTCGCTCGGGGGCAGTGTGATGAGGAGGTCCTCCACTTCATCCCCCGCAAGGTTCAGGAATAGTCCTAGTTTCTTCCCGTCTACCACATCAGTCGCCTCCACATAGCGCTCAAACTTCACGATCCACTTCTCCCATCGAATTCCCACTTGTGGTTCTGACACACTGAATGGTAGTGGTGTGCGATACTGCGCACTGTGCTTTGTTTCTGGCATTTTCTATTTCTGTGGCCCTTTTGTTGCCTTTGTACTGTTATTCCTTTATTATATATTTTCGTTTTGTCTTTTCCCTTTCACCTGGCAGCCTTTGGCTTCCTCTTGTAATTGCTCCTTCTCTATTGTACTTTATTTTCTTTTTCTTATTCTGTGGTCCTTATCTCTCTTTTCCTATCTTCTGTGACTGCTGTGTCACTCAATTTGGAGCTTTTGCTACTCCTTTTCCTCTTTTTCCGGCGTTTTGCCTGTTTCCAAAATGGCCGCCCGTTATTCTGGCCTTCCCATTGGCCCGGGCGCCTGATTTCAAGATGGCCGCCAAGTCTTGCGATCTTTCGCGCTTACTGCAACGTTGCCTGGCTTCAAAATGGCCGCTCAGCCGTGCAGCGTTTCTATTGGCCCAGGCCGCCTGACCCCAAGATGGCCGCCGAGACTCTCGCGAGAGCTCGCGCCTATTTTCTTTTCTTCGCGCTCTTTCCTGCAGCGCTTACCCGATCAGACGGGGGTCCCAGCCGGCAGTCTTTCCCGCAGTCCTTTTCAGTCGGGGTGGGCTCCCGCTTCAGCGATGAGTTCCTCTTCCCCAGACAGCGATGCAGGGTGGCCTCCTGTATTCCTGTTCCCCTTTTCGTGCGAGGGACGCACACGCGTGGATTTCCAAACCGCCTCGTCGCCAGTTGTCGTATATTGATGCCTTAGCACGGCAATGAATACACAGGAGCCAGGTACCGGTTCACATCTCTTTATTTCTATGTGTGCTCTGGGCGCCTCTTGCGTCCGTCCTCTTGCTCGTCCTGATGGTGAGTGTCCCTTCCTGTCTGCCCACAGGAAGTCGTGTCCAGTGTCCTGGACGCTGCCCCGTGGCCCACAGGGTCCTAGTGCCCTGGGATGATGGTCAAGTCACCACATGGAGGTGCTCTAAGTTGTTATTGTGCACCTCCTTGAAATGTCTGGCTAGGGGGTATGCTGGGTCACTGTTAACGATCGCCCTGAGGTGCTGGGGGGATTCGCAGGTGTACTTGTAACTTCATGCTACCGATGTAGCGTAACCCACAGCTACATTCAAGGATGTACACAGGAAACTCCGTTCTACATGTCAGTCTGTACCTGATAGTAGGTGGAACATGTCTGAAGTCGGAGTCTAACTGCGTGATGTTTTTTCCGAATTGCACGCCCTACAACTGTGGCATTCAACAAAACCCTTTCGATCTGCCAACCAATTCTCGGTAGTTGTGATCTCAGGACTGTTCCTGACTAGCGCATCTCGCATAGAGACGGCTCTCCTGTATGTAATATCGGGTTGTTTTGCCACTATAAGTCGCAGCATAGGGTCAGATCTAATAATACCCCTATGTTTGTTTATGACTGATCTGATAGCCCTCCCTTCAGTGTTGTGGGTTATGATCAGTCTGGGGTTAACTGTGCTATTGGGTTCTGTCAGTATGTTAATAGCGCTGATAGTCTCGGGGGTGGGTGGTACCTCCAACAGTTCCTCCCTGGGGATGGCATTGGCTCTTTCTGTGGCTATGCGTATGGGAGCCGCTGAATATCCACGTGCCCTGAATCTTTTGGCTGCCTCACCCTGGCACTCAAGGAGATCGTCTTTGGTACTACATATTCGAGCCAACCGTAACATTCTCCAATAGGGAATGCTGTCTATGAGGTTTCTGGGGTGAAAGCTAGAGGCGTGCAACGTGGAATTACCTGCAGTGAGCTTCCGATGGAGTTTGGAGTGTAAAGTGCAGTTGGCGATATACAGATTGACGTCCAAGAATTCTATAAGGGTGGCACTAATATTGGCATTAAATTCCAAGTTGAGATCGTTGGTATCAATCTCATCAATGAAAAAATTGCGCTGTTAACATCACCTCGCCAAATTAAAAAGATGTCATCTATGTAACGCAGCCAAGACACTATGTTATTGCTGAATGCCCTCGAGTGTTTGACCATGAGAACCCGTTCCTCCCACCAGCCAACATGTAAACATGCATACCTAGGCGAGAAACAGGCTCCCATGGCCAGGCCTCTAAGTTGCTGGTATACCTTCTTGTTAAACATAAAAAAGTTGTGTCTAAGACACCAGTCAATTAAAAACAAAATGAGGTTGTTATGTTTGTGACAATTGATGGGTCTTTTACCGAGAAAATGTTTGCATGCAGCTAGACCATCATGGTGACAGATGCTGGTGTATAGCGATGTGATGTCTAGGGATATCAACAGGTAGTCCTCGTGCCAAGGAATGTCTTTCACTTTTAGTAGAAAGTCGCTGGTGTCTCTGAGGTAGGTTTTCTGGCTGGAGACCAGATCTTGGAGAAAGAAATCGACGTACTTGGAAATGTTCTCGCACATACTCTTCCTGACCAAGATGATGGGTCGACCAGGGATGGGGTCACACTTTTGTGCACTTTGGGCAGAAAGTATAGGATCGGGAGAACAGGCGACTCATTGTTAAGAAATGCACATTCATCTTTACTTAACTGGTCCTGTGATCTGAAGGTATTAAGGCGTTTCCTTAGTTCCTTGTTGCTATTGGCCACTTCATTGAGGCTTGAGAGCCTGTAGCAATTGGTATCACTTAGATGCCTATTGGCCTCTTCTAGATACAAATTCCGTGGCCACAGCACAATATTTCCACCTTTGCCAGCCTTCTTAATCATGACTTCGTTGTTATTTTTCAGTTTCTTCATAAGGTCATTGTATTTAATGTCCCGATTGCACTTTCCGGCTGATTGTCTCTTAGTTTTGAGATGCAGGGCTTTAAGCTCATCTGTGATAACATCACTGTAGATATCTATTGCATCCCTTGGCATGAACGGAGTGAAGGTGGAATGTGGCTTGAAAGGGCTCGGAATTCTGCATGAACTCTCTATACCCTCATCTTGCAGTAGTTGTTGTGTTGGCTTCGGCGTGCATGGTACAGCTAACTCACCTAATATACGCAATGTCGGGATGTCTTCCACTGTTAGAGCTGGCTCATCAAGTCTCTCAAAACCCGACGTATTAGGGAGAATGGCGTTTCAATTTGAAAAACTTTATTAGCTTTAACTTCCTAATAAACTTGTAGACATCAATCGGGGTGTTGCTGTAATCAAAGGTGCTTTCAGGGCAAAACGTGAGGCCCAGCGTGAGGAGCTGTTTTTCTGCCTCTGTTAAATCAATTGTGCTCAGATTGATGATTGTCTTAGTGTCAGCTTTCATTTCTTTCCCCAGTTTCCTTTTCTTTTGTTCGTTTGTTTTGACTTTTCAGCGTTTCCTCCTTTCCGGCCTCCTTTGATTACGCCGGCGTTTTCTTTCCTCGGCGGCCGTGGCCTGAGGGTCTGACGCCTGTCGCAGAGTAAAAAATCCATCTCTTCACCATATATATATACCAAATACAAATGATGGTTGCTATTTGTATTATCCCACAAATCACTCAGCCTAGGTCTCCAACCAGTCGATTGGGAGCTACGAGTAGCTCTCAGACACCTTAAGAGTAGCTCACAGCCTTGAGTTCAACTTCAAAGAGCACAAGATCATATTTCATTTTAAAGTCAGGGCCGGACTGGCCGTAGCGGGCACCGGGCTTTTCCCCGGTGGGCCGGAGGGGTGGGGTCCGGTTGTCTGGCCATGGGAGCCGGTTTTGTCACAGTTGGCCCGTTTTGCTGCAGTGCCCCCTGTAACAAAAGTGGGATCAGTGTTTTTTACTAACACACCCCCCACCCACATCCTGCTCCCTGGGCCAGTTAAGCAGCAATCAGCCAGGGCATGTTGCTGTTCCCAGTCCGGCCCTGTTTAAAGTTAAGGGAAAGCTGTGTTCATTTGACATCATGATCGTCAGGCTGCAGATAGCAGGGCCTGACAATGAGCAGTGCTCAGTCAGATGTATGGGCCAGACTGGGGCTTAGTCACAGAGATGACCAACTTAAACATCGAGGTATGTGAATCTTAAAAATAATTCCTTGTCAACTCAAAATAAGAATGGTGAATAAAATGATGCTTCAGAATGCTTTTAAATAGACGGAAACTAAAGTGGAGAGTTACCTTAATTATTGAGTTAACACTTAATTTCAATTTTTTCCCATTTCAAAGTGTTGCATTTACAAACAGCAGTTCCTTTACTCACAGAAAGTACTATATACTGTACCATAAGTATATAGGAAAAATACAGCCCTTTTTTAACTTTGGAGAAATTTGAAGTGCAGAAAAATGCTCCATGATATGAAGTGTTTGGTAGAATATTTATCTACACTTTTAATTTCTCAAAATTAGGAAGAACATTCTATTGTATGTTTGTGCCATTCATGTAAATGTGCCACATATGGCGACAACCATGTCCTGTGCTGCAACTACATACGACACAATCTCTCAGTCACCCGTACAAATGAACCCCCTTCCTACTTACACATGTTTGTACATCCCTAAAGACCACGCTGTCATTGACACACATGGCAGCCCTTTCATCGTGCCCTCAGTTATAGTATTTAGTTGAAATCATAGTATCTGGCTGTATGGACATTAGGCTTCAAGTCAATGTAGGTAGGCGCGGGGGGGTCTGGTTACAGTGGTTAGCCTTCAGTAGTTTGCAATGATTTGGACTGATCAGAAGTAGCTCTCACTGCAGAAAATGTTGAAGACCCCTGGCCTAGATGATTTGACTGGGCTGGATTAGTTAAGGACAGGAGAAGGCATAATGGTACTCAATAGGTTACTACAAATGTGCCTTTATTTATTTTATCAGAAGGAGAAAAGTAAATATTTTGTTCTAACATTTGACCAATGTTTGTGAATTATTTCTGAAAACTGTGTTACATCAATACAAACAAAACATCACAAAATACATTTTCTTTCTTTCGTTTCTTGTATCCATACAGGTCAACGCCCATCAGATGAAGATTATATAGAAGGCCATCGCCAAGAAGGCGTGGACCCTGAGGTTCTACAAGCGTTGAAGCCTACATTGCTGCTAGAGGTGGGTGGACCTACAACACTGGACCAAAAAGTGTTCTGAAGTCCAGCTCGAGCAGTTCTCCGAACAAGAGAAGCATGTGCACCACACCCTGACCCCCCCCCTAAAGGTCCTCATACTTGCGGTGGCCTCTCTGGAGCTTGAAGGGCAGTTGAGAGCCAAAAAGCAGCATCAAGGGGGTAAGTTCTTGTTTGAGTTTAACATGTTATATAACTATTTCTTGTATCAGCAACAAGATATGGCATCAACATTAAGGTCAACATATGTCCAATACACAAGAAGAGCTCTTGAAGGTGTAAGTTTTACACAACGTGTATGATTAAGTGTTTTGTAGAGGAATTATTATTTTTTTTTAAACAAATTTTATTTATCAAGCGTCACATACATTGCAGGGCCCTGAGCACCAGAGGCTACTGCACACATCAAATATACATTAAATTTACTTTGACTTTTATGAGCAACAAACAAATCCCCGTATAACGACCCCCCACTCTCCCTCCCCCCAAATCGCTTCCATGTCACACACAGTCATCTACTGCACCATTGTATACCCATAAAACCACAGTCCCTCCGGGACCTCCCGCCCCACCCCTGTACAAGCATAAGAATGGTATACGCATCAGCCAGGCAGGCGTGTCTCCATGTCCTGTGGCGGGTCCAGGTCCAGCCCCCGGTAATCCGCCCACCTGTGCCATATCTTGTAGTGTTTGCGCGGGCATCCCCTGGCCAGAAAGATAGGTTGTTCGAGCCCCATACAGAAGTCCAGCCCGTTTTTCCATGTGGCTACGTACGGAGCCCTAGGTGCTTTCCAGGCTCTAGCAATGCCTCTTTTCGCAAGTATAAGACCCAATAGCAGGAGGTGCCGCTTGTACCGATTACCCCCACTCCCTCCATGATGTGTAGTAGGGCCAGACACGGTGTGAAGGGGAGCTCCCAACCCAATACCTCCGACAAGCATGTGTACACTCCCCTCCAGAATCTATGTAGGGAGAGGCAGTCCCAGACCATATGAAGAAGTGTACCCTCCTCCCGCTGGCAGCGAAGGCACTCAGGTGACGCGATCAAGCCCGCTTTCCACAGGCGCTTCCTGGTAAAGTACACTGTGCAAATATTTCAACTGCACTAACCGCAAGCGTGTTGCTATTGCCGCCCCTCGCGGGCACGCAAGAGCATCAGCCTAGTCCTCTTCTGTCAGGTCGCCCACGTCTATCTCCCATGTTCGTCTGAGCCCCGGCAGGTCAGGGGAGCAGTGGATGACCAACGTTTGATAGATGCGGGAGATCTGGAAGTTCCCCCATAAAGACCTTTGGCTCAATGGGGCTAAAATCAGGGAGTGACTCCAGGCCTTCCAAACTGGGGGCCAGGGCATGCCTAAACTATAGGTAGCAGTAGAATTGGGCTCGTGGCATACCATAGTCTTCCTGCAGGTCTTGAAAGGACTTGAGGGTCAGATCCTTTACAACATCTCCCAGAACCAAGACACCTATCGCGTCCTACCACCGGAAGCCCTGTAGCACTGCTAGTTGAGGCAGACGTCCATTGCCCCAGAGAGGGGCCTCACGGGTTAATGTATTCCACCACCCCATCCTACGCAGCGCCTGCCTCCAGACAGAGAATATCAGCCGCGTGGCCGGTGGCAGGGGTCTCCGAAGCGGCGCAGAGTACAGTAGGGTGTGAAGGGAAGTAGAGGAAATTTTAGGAAAAGTTACCTCCTGATTTCTGTTCACTATTAAAGGACGGGTTTGATTAGACACATGCCTGCCTATACAACAAATATACATCAGCTGGTTTGATGTTATAAGGGATAGTTGTAGCAAACAGGCCACTAGTCTTTATTGTGTCAGGTGTGATGCTCCTTCACTATTGTGAATGATGTAAGGTTAGCCCTATTACAGGTGACATAACATGAAATGCACTTATGAAACAGTGGATGTTCCAAATGTCACATTGGTAAGTAGTTTTGTTGCAAAACCAAGAGTGAGCGTGTGAGCTAAAATGGCTAGTAACATCAGATTAAATGGCTACATTTTGTAATCAAGACATATCCCAAATGTGTTTTGCTTATGTAAAGATTATAAATCAACGATGGAGAAAAATAAGAGTCCTTAAAGGGACTTTTGCAGATCGTATGTTCCATCACATATATGTTGGAGTATCCCATCTGGAAAATTCAAAATCAGGCACAAATTATGACTTATTAGGAAAATTTAGAAATGCATCAAGATGAAATCTGTTGCATATTGTGAATTGCCTTTGAATCCATAATGTAAAAAATGTATTTGAATCAGTGTATGTAATATTTAAGCCATCATGATATGAAAGCCATCATATCTTGGAAAAACGTTTCACAATGGTAAAAAAAACAATTGTATGAGGTAATGATAAACAAGAACAAAGGTTTGCAAACCTGGAAGCATGTGAAATCTGATAATTTGGACAACTGTGTAGAGAAAAACTTCATGATCAGTTCTATTTACACTGATACAATAAAACTATTGTATATGTCTTTACAGCATCTTCAGGAGCAGGTGAAGGGGACATTGGGCACTTAGTCTGATAAGCATCTGGCTACTGTGCTTCGGGTGCTGAGACCACAGACACTGAGAGACCCAGTGGCACTGTGGAAAAAGTGTAATATTTTACTTGGCATAAGCAACAGACATTTTGGCAGTGGTGTCCATTTAAGTTTCCTTTGTAATTCTTTCGTCTTTTGACTCTGCTTGTGCTATCTATTTTAGTTGACCACCTGACTCAGCTAAAAGCAATGTACGTGCTGAGAGTTTGTAGCTGCCAGTACACCTGTTAACTGTCAATAATGTACTGCTGCCATAACCATTTCTGCTCCCCCTCCCACTTTGCTGAACATGTAGTTATTCATCTGCCCTTGTTTGCTGATAACTATTACTAAAACGTGTTCTTCCTATTTTTGTCCACATGCTTCCACTGCACAAAACCTGAATAAAAAGGGCACTGGTCTGTGTACTATTTATTTCCAACTCCAGTGCTATTTTTTTGGTCTTTGAACCCTTGGACAAAAGGGTGACCCTGCACCAGTGTACCCCTAAAAAAGTATATTTCCACAGTTGGTTCTCGACTCGTGGGGATCCATTGGAGACACGGCCGTCCAAAGGAGTGGTCTTGTAGAGGATTGGAATTTTGCTGAGGAAGCGCACTGCACAAGGAGACCTTTGTCTTTGCAGGCCGAAGTGATTTTTCCGGTTTTCCTGATTTGACCCTCCAGGTGGTGGCTGGTCTCAACTGGGGTTTTATTTGGCGCACTTTTGTAGTGACCATTAGGTCGACCAGAGATCAGCAGGTGGGAGTTGGAGTCTTCTGTTTGGTAAGGTCGCTAAAGCGGCACTCTTGATTTGTTAAGCCTGGGCTGTTTGTTTGAATTTGTTATTCAATCTTTGCAAAGTTTGAAGGCAGGTAATGTGGAGATTTTTCTCCTTTTTAAATATTTTGAAGTAGTAATATTTTACACATTGGTAAAGCATGCCTCTTCTCAGCACACTCCGTAGGTGGTGTTGCTGCTCTGGTGGTAGCAAACAAAGTTTAGAAAAAGTCAGCTGGCTCCCCCAATGTTACTTCATTATATCTTTCTGTGCTGACATCTATGTATTCTAGAACTGTAGAGTTGCCCGGGCTCAAGAGTGGAATCTTGGCACACTGATTGCTGAGTTGAGCCAGAGGCGGTTGGGTGGCTGAGCTGTTTAACCTACAAACTTAAGAATAAATATCCAGACAGAATACCTTCATCTCCTCTCTTCATTTAAGGACTCATCTATTTAACACTGGCAACGACTAGGAACAAAAACTGCTCAACTTCTAAATTGTCTGGCCTCCTCGTTCTGTTGTGTTTCTATCTAGGACCCTAATTCGATATTCCTGATTTATGCCCTTATGTGGTTATAATAAATGGTATCCTTATAAAGGCATAAGAATCATATCCATATTTAGTAATAGCCCATGCAGTCCAAATACGGCAAGGCTACTCCCCTAGACTCCTAGAAAGTACAACGCGTTCTTTAAACAAACCAAGCCTCCAGCAGCCCGGGAATTCCCCCTGCTTTTGTTTTGATTTGCGCAAGAACTCCTGGAGTCCAGAAAGGACTGTTAGTTCTTAGTGACGTCTTATGTCCAACCTTACGTCAAACACGGCACCTTTCAGGTATAAATATACCAACGTTGCCTTAAGCAAACACACGGTGGTTTGGAGCAGAGCGGCTATCTACTTGCCCGACGCCCAGCTGATGCGAGAGCCGAAGGAAGCAGACCCTCCCTTTTGACACACTGAGAAAGACGCTGTCTTTTTCTCCAGCCGAGAAAATCCAGCTCCGGTGTTTCCAGTCACCCTTGCGGGTTGCTGGGAGATCGAGTCCTGAGAGAGAGATACAAGACCTCCTACATTCTAGAACCAAGGTACTGAGCTAACTAAACCCTTAAGAGAATTCTTGATTCAGATTCTTGGCAAAAACCAACTTAACTTAAACTGCAACTTACTTACTCCTTCCCACGTATTAGGCTTAGGTCAGGTACACCGGGGTAGGCGTATATTAGAAGCACCAGTTGAGTACGTTAGTCAATGTTTTTATGTATGTATATATTTTATCCATTTTAAAGTATCCTATGGCTAAGAAACCATATCCATGCTTTTACAGTATTATTTCATAATACTCCTTTTACTGTACGCACTTTACTTCATGATAAGTATTGCAATTGTGGCAATTCATTTCTCTTGCATGAGAAAGAAGACTGCTCAATAAATAACACCTTTTATTGAAAACGCCCGTCTCTCTATTTCTCTGCACTCTGGTGAAACTAAGTATGCACAATTGACTGAGTGAAATAGTTGTCTATTGTTTTCACACAACTCTAGAGATACACTCTTTATTCTGAGGGAGCAAAGTTGTCATGTTTATGCGGTTGTCAGAAGCGAATCCCTTCTTGTCTATTCAGGGAAGTTAACTCATCCTTGTTTACTCGAGAACGTTTCTAGTGACCTCTGAGCTAGCTGGCAAAACTAATTAAGTCTAATATAGTCAGTAGAGACCTAGTCGACCTCAGTCCTACGTCTACACTGCTGTTTATACTATTCCAATGCGCAGAACCTATAGGGAAAATAGGAACTACACTACAGTTCTCCATTACGAAGTAATTGGTCATTTAACAACTTCGTCATTTGAAATAGTTTAAGCCTGCTTCATCCTGTGAAGTCTACTAAGAAGTTTTTTTCCAGCGGTAGGAAAGCGTCTGGCCAGTGTGTTCATGTACTTCTAGAACTACACCCTGCAAGCAAGACCTTTTCCGCTTTAAAGCACTACAAGACCTGCAAGGATGACATAATTAACTTTGCTCTACTAGTACAGCTCGATCTGATACCTTTCTGCCTTGAGGCGTTGCTGCTGGAAATTGATCGACATGACCTACAAGTAAGAATTTTCCACTTTAAAGTGCATAACGTTTAAAAAAAACAAAAACAAAAAGAACGCTCCCCTTACTTTGGTGAGTTTTGGGTTTATTTTTAAACACATGCTTTTATTTAACTCATCCGCAAGGCTGTCAAGAATGACTTTTAATTATCATTGACTTTACTGCTGTCCAAGTGGATCTCCCGTTATTTTTATTTAAAATTACCTGCCCCTGCTTCGTACATCTCACGGGCTCTCACTGCATTCCTCCCTTGCTCTTTGTGACATCTTCACGCAAAATCAACAATTGACAAACTCGTCATTGGAACACAGCGTTTTAGACTTCCACTCACTCGACAAAGTCTATTGTTGGTGGTTACCTAGCAACTCATGTATTCACAAGACAGCAGCGTGTTTGGCAATTTCATATCTCTCTCTGACACGCACAGCTTGGTGTTTCTCTTGGGAGTTATATTTTGTTTTACCTTCCTTCTTCCTTCCTTCCCGTGTCTTCTTCCAGTCTACAACCTTAATCACGCACAGCACATTTTATACAAAATAGCGTGTCTGCACAATAGCGTGTTTCTCCCTGATACACACAGCTTAAGTCACAACAGCGTGTTTTGATAACTACATATCTCTCGCTGATACGCACAGCTTGTTGCTTCTTTTGGGAGTTATATCGTTCGTCAGTCAGAAACTTTATTTCGCCAACACAAAGTAGACGTATACTACATATAAAAAAGCAATTTATCTTCCTTCATGCGCTGATGAACACAGCAGCTTCATGTGAAGACTTGTTAAGTTTTTTGTTGTTTTTTTTGTCTACAATTTTAATCGCTGACACGCACAGCATATTTTTTTAAAATAGCGTGTCTGCAGACATTACACATTCAATGCTGACTCACACACAAAGTACTCACTACTTTTAGATACCTCTATAACTTATACTTCCTTGACTTTAGTCATGCAAATGTCACTGCAGCTCCTTTCTTCTTACAGTCACCAGGTGACCCCCCATAAATTGGTCAAAGTGGAAAATAATGTTCGAACGCTATGCTCGTGTTTGTGGTACTTCTCTAAATGTTGAGAGGAAAACAGCTTTGCTTATGCAATGTCTTGGATCAGAGGGTCAAGATGTATTTGATCATCTTCCAGACCTTCTTGACAGTGCTGCAGCAAATCTGAAAGAATTTGAAATATGCATTTACAAACTGGATGCTCATTATTTGCAGAAGGTTAGTACCATATTAAAACGTTATCATTTTGGGAGAAGGATGAAAGAGTATTGAAAATTATGTTATGGATTTAAGACGCCTGGCTTCCACTTGTAAGTTTGATTTGCTTATAGATGAATGGATAAGAGACTTATTTCTGTTGTGTTGCGTGTCCGAAAAGGTGCGTGATGAACTAAGGCTCAAGGATGAGCCTTCCCTTGATGAAGTTTTGGTGGTAGCCAAATGGATTGAAAATTCTCTTGAGTGTGTCAAAGAGATCAAAAAATATTTAAATCAAGTTGTGTCGGTTTGAGTAAGTCTCATTTTCAGTTCAGTAAAGATAAGAAATGTTATAGATGCAACAATGCTGGTCACTGGGCTAATGATAAATCATGTCCTGCCTTGAATGCCATATGTACCTATTGCAAAAAAGGGACACTTTGTTATTGTCTGCAGGATCAAGTCCTCTACACAAAAAGTCAATGAAATTGGTCATGAGGTATCAACTGATCTACTTGATTTAGAGTGTGGTCAAATTATTGTTCACGTAGGGGGTTATGGGCCGTTAGATTATATTCTTGTGGAAGGTCAGAAGACCAAGGTCTTATTTGATTCTGGCGCAAAAATAACTATTGTTTCAAGTACATTTTTCAATGAAAATGTAAGAACCAAAGGTAATCTACTTAAAGCTGACATTCGTCCCACTGCATACGGTGGAGACTCTATTGAATTGCAAGGCTATTTTATTGGCCTAATAGAATATGAGGGTTGTTTATCTTCTGAGAAAATGTATGTTTCCAAGAAAGGTGACAGTATTATATGCTGGTGGCATCAGAAGGATCTGGGGGTTATATTGGTTCCTAACAACACTCCTCCCATAATTCTGAAATATAGAGGAGCTCTTAAGTTAATAAATCATCACTCTCCCCTACAAGCTGAGCTTATGAAAGAATACCATCAGGTTTTTGTTGGCAACATGGGTGTTTGAAGGGATGCTGTCACAAAATAAAATAGTCTCCAGGGTCCATCCCTGTTTCAAGCAAAGTATGTAATGTTCCCTTTACTGTCAAGGATGAAATGCTGAGTGAGTTAGAGAAGCTTAAATCACAGGGTATTATTGAAGAGGTGGAAGGCACGTCCTGGTTGTAGCTGCCAGGAAGGCTGATGGCTCTTTGAGATTATGTGTAGATCTCAGGCAGCATAACAAATGTGTGCTTGTGGATAAATGCCCACTTCCAAACATTTCAGACCTTTTGAGCATGGTGCGTGGTGCTAAAATGTTCAGCACCATCGATTTGACGTCTGCGTACCATCAGATTTTGCTTGATCAGTCCTCTAGAGACTTAACTGCCTTTGTTACGCCTTTTGGGGCTTTTAGATTTGTCATACTCCCTTTTTGGCCTTGTCTGCGTTGCTTTGGTCTTCCGACGTGTCATGGAGAAGGTTTTAGCTAATCTCCCTGGAGTATGTGTATACCAGAATGACATTTTGGTCCATGGGAGTGACGAATCAGAGCATGGCACGTGAGTCCGACAGGTGTTGGACAGACTTTCTGCGCACAATCTTACCATTAAAAGTGAAAAGTGCAAGTTTGGTCTTGATAAAATAGACTACTTGGGCCATTCCATTATGGCTGATGGTGTAATTTCCAAGGCAGAGTTGGTTAATACCATCAGAGAGTTAACTGCTCCCTCATCCAAAACGGAACTCATGTGCTTTCTAGGGATGGCAGAATATTGTAACAAATTTATTAAGAATTTTGCGGAAGCTTCTTTCAACATGAGAAATTTACTAAAAAAGGGGGTGAAATTTGAATGGAACAAGTTATGTGAAAAAGAGTTTGTTGAGATAAAGTGTAAATTCCACAATTGCACAGAGTTATAAAAGAAACCATTTCACTAGCGAAGCAAAACTGCCTTGACCGCAAGGAGGAGGTTTCAAAGAGATTTGGTGTTTATCGTTTTGCGCCTCACGCTACAACTGGTAAAACCCCTTTTCTTTTGTTTTGTAGTAGACAACCTGATACTTTCTTAGAACCACCATGGGTCAATACATTTCTTTCTGACAGGTGCGGTGTTCCTGATCTAGTTTCCTGGAAGGAGAAAGAAGATCAAAAGTGTTTGAAAAGTAAAGAAAATTATGATGTGAGGCATGCTGTCAAGTCAACTAAGGTTGCTGTTAGTGATCTTGTCATGATCAAAAAACCTGGTTTCTGTGTTTCTGGTGCTAAGTTCTCAAGACCTTTGAAAGTCATTAAAGTTTTTCATAATGCTGTGAGAACCTCTAACCATAGAGTTTGGACTTTAGGCATGGTTGCCCTATGCAGAAAGAAGAATCACTTCGATAATCATTTTCATGATGTTTGTGACAAGAGTGTTCCTGGGGTTTTAAAGAGATCTAAAAGAGAGTCTTGTGCTCCTTCATAGTTGAATGACTATGTTGTATAACTTTGTTTTGTTGTATTACTTCCTTTCTTACCAGATCTAGGAGAGAGTCTCGTGTTCCTTCATACTTGAATGACTGTTGTGTAACTTTGATATGTTGTATTACTTCCTTTCTTACACGCATTTTTCACTCTTGTTTTGTTGTGTAACAGAGGTAGATGTGTTGTAATGTTACGTCGTTATATCTTTCTGTACTGACATCTATGTATTCTAGAACTGTATAGTTGCCCTGGCTCAAGAGTGGAATCTTGGCAGACTGATTGCTGAGTTGAGCCAGAGGCGGTTGGGTGGCTGAGCTGTTTAACCTACAAACTTAAGAATAAATATCCAGACAGAATACCTTCATGTCTTCATTTAAGGATTCATCTATTTAAAAGACACCTAATAGAGACATGTATGTCAAATATGGTATGTCTTCCATAGCGTACGGTCCATTGTGGAACAAATACACCAAAAAAGATTCTGATCTATAATGGCCAGTTAATGGGTCATTTGATTTGAAAAACGTTCAATATGTAGAGCAGTATTTATTTAAAAGGAAAAGTAGACAGGATATGTTTGATTGTGTTCGTATGTGGGAGACAGAAGTGCGATAGAGAGAACGAAAAGAGCAGAAGCTATAGCAGAAAAAGAACAACGAAAAACGATATATCAAAAAGCGCTAGATTTAAAAAAGATAGAAAAAATAGAAAAAGAAGATAGGGAATGTCGATTAGAGGTAAATGGCCAGTATCCTATTAGGCGCCCTATTTCCTATTCCTCCCATACTTAATAAACCTTAGGATGGCTGCATCCTATTAGAAGGCCCCCTAACCACATATACTTTTCCTACTCCAAGTACCCTGTGGTAAATAAATAATTAATTACCGGTTCTATTTTTGACTGGATACAATATAAACAGATAGCTCAATAAATAAGAGTCAAGATACGAGGTAGCTAGAGTTGACAGGCTTTAATTAAGCATAAAAGGACAGGAACAGGACAGCCTGTACGGGAATGGGATGGCAGGGCCCGGCAGCTGCCGGGGCAGGATCTGGGAATGGCTAGCAAACTTTAATAACAGTGCACAATATTTATAGTTAAACAAAATACATTACATTCAATACAGTAGGCGTAGCAGTAGGCAGAGTTTGTAGCAGTCGCGAAAGATAAGGCATAAAGTGGGTGTAACAAGAGGTGTGTACAGGGCGTATACATAGACATGTGATGCAAACGTAACAGAATATGTCATAAATGGGGCGGAAACATGGAGGGGGCTACCTGAGCAGCTGGGACCTTTAACCTAGTGGTGCGCGCAAACTGACAATGACGTGTTACCAGGGGGAACTGGGGGGCTATGACTTCTGCGCTAGAAGAGGAGACGAAAGTCTGGAGAGTCAGAGCGACATGTACCTAAAGCCTATCTAGTATCTAGTGTTTAGAGAACATGTTGATAGAATCCAAGAGTTATAAGGGCAAAGGCTAACAGACATTAAGACTGGTGCATGCATAATTCTACATGTGCGTGTGCGGGGAATATTCTATGAATATTAATACAGTATTTCTCTTACATAGAGACATAAAGGCTAGACCATGACGGAAACTATTGATGCGATTCAGTAGCTTAGGAATGCAGAGAAGGAGGGCTGGACTGATAACTAGAAACATAACATACTCTTGGCAGACTGGAGGCAGAGCCAGGCCGAGCCGGGCACTGTGAGGCATGAAAGTAAGCTAAGGGTCAGGGATACAGGTGGGGGCTGTATCGCTCCTCGGAGAGGGTTCAGGAGACAGGAGCTGAATCTGAGTCCGGGCCCTTTTGAGGCCTAGAAACGGGGATAATTCAATGAATTAACGTGCACACTGTAAAATGTGGCAACGTAGGATTACATAGGCCTGATATTCGTTGTATTCACGAGAACTGGAAACTGACATACTAGAGATGGACACAACTGTAATTGAGTCTTTAATCGATCAGAGGGGAATACATGCATATCGATCATGCACATATGACAGAACATGGGGAACACGTAGGCACATATAACATGGCAAAATTTACTTTTCCACATTCCCTCCTTGTGCCCTACGTTTCCATCAGGAAACATCTATATTCATGATACCATCTATCATTTCATATAGCATCATTTGCTCGTCTCGAATTGTCTTGGAACGGGACTTAGGACTAGGAATACAAGAGGTAGCACAAATGCCGCAAATCGCAGGGCCACATTGTATACAGAGGCAGCAACTGAATATGATCGCTACTGCAATACCTAGAAATGACAATACTTTCCATCCCCAGGCAGATATAATACTCCAGAGCCAACTGGACCATGTCCAGGTGCCTGGATTCTGGTGTAACTGATGGGCAATTTTATGAAGTCTGGTTATAGCTGAATAAACAGACGGCGCGTTATTAGGAATGAAAATGCAGCAACTAGATCCGATGACTCTACATGCTCCTCCTCTATCGGCCAGTATGACGTCAAGAACGAGACGATTTTGGAGCACGACAAATCTCATAGCAGATTGCTCTTCGGTTAAGTTACCCAGAGCAGAAGTAGTCTCATTCACTACTGCTTCAAGGGTTCTGGTTAATCTACGTATGAACTTACTATTCTGGATAGGTCCTATAAAGAAGAAGAAACCTTTATTGAAGTCTTGATACTGTTCTAGGGTAGTTTCAGTTTGATCGACAATCGGGGACTCAATCTCCCTTCTATGTCTGACGTGTACTAGATGTGTGTTTCTATGATAATCAGATGGGGCTAAAAAAACTGGTGGCAGTAGGAAGGCAATGTAACAGGTTCCATCCCAATCGAGGGGCAGACGAACATATGCGGTCTGACCACAAACAAAATAAGAATGACGTGAGGCTTTGAAAATAGATTTCCCACTGTCACTATACTCGACAGTAGTAGTACAATCACTATGTCCTACATGTGCGGAACCATTCTTTCGGACACATAATTCGCCTTTGACTGGTAGTACTGAAATAGCAGGTAAGTCTGGAGTAGTATCAGACTGAACATTCAGGACCATAAAATTCGAAGAATAATTACCTAAATTATAAACTTCATTTTCTAGATCTAACCCTGTTCTATGGGAGAGACCTTGCTTGTCTGGAAAACATGTTCTATTCAGAAGGGACATGTCATTGGAAGATGATGTTAACGTGGACCATGCTCCACACGAACCATTATGTGAAAACGGATAAGGAAAGAGTGGCAGAACTCCCTTCGGTGTCTGGAAAGGGGGGAGTCGACCACACACCCAACAATTAGTAGCATTGCTGGTCTGGTGTGAATAGTGTAACATTCTTATAAATGTATTATTTCTCATAGCAAGACGATAGGATAACTCGTGAGGAGGCAGATCACTAAATGTGTGCTCTACTGTAGCATTAGAAGACTTATTTACATGAGGAATTGGGAAACATAAATGCAATGCATAACTTGTGCAGGTAACCATCAAACTTAGAAACAATAGAAAACTTAGAAAAACGATACATCTGATAGAGTTTCGACTAACTCTCTCACTATGGGGGTCTATCTCATACATGTCAGAAACCTGTCTAACCGTTTCACCCGAGAGGGACTTAGACAATTAAACTGGCTGACTTATTTTACTAGACCGGAGTTTGGATTTATACTCCTGCTGCAGAGTTTTCTCTAACAGGGAGGGCTTGATTTCAAAGTCAGTAGCGGGACAGTTCTTGAGAATAGGGCAGTCTTTCGAAATGGAACAATCCTTTGAAAAAGTTTTAGTCCGTAATCCATGGAACTTCTTGATGTGGGACAGGTGGACCCACCCCTTACGGCCTTCCAACTTCACGGCCGTGCGGGTGGTCAGAAGGACTAGTCTCGGCTCCTTCCAGCGAGGCTCCAGCGGACTTGAACGATCAAAGTTCCTGACCAACACGAGGTCGCCTGGAATGACCTCATGTGGTTTCACTTCAGTATTGTCTGGAAATGCGGCGGCAACCTGCGAACGACAAGAGTGTAGGGCAGACATCAAGGAAGCTAGGTAATCTGTCAACATATTACTGGAAACATCTGTAATACTGCGGGGTCTAGGTGTACCCCACATATTTGGGGGGCGGCCGAATACGACGTCATAAGGGGACAGACCTGATCTGGAATGTGCGACCATGCGCATAAAGAATAAAGCAACTGGCAGGGCAACTAGCCAGTCTACACCTTTCTCTTTACATGTCTTAGCAATACGGATTTTCAGGGTCTGATTATGTCTCTCTACGAGACCGGCTGCTTCAGGATGGCGCACACAATGGAACTTCCACTGGTACCCTAACAAAAAGGGAAACATGCTTCATGAGCTCAGATGAGAATGGCTGGCCGTTATCAGAATACACGACCCTAGGGAGTCCATAACGGGGGAAGAATTCACGAACCAACTGCTTGGCAGTGGTCGCTGCTGTGTAATCTGGAACTGGATATGCTTCTGTCCACCTGGACAAAGCGCATACAACTACAAGAACATACTTGAAACCTCGACATCGCTCCATCTGAATATAATCCATCTGGAGGACTTCAAAAGGGTGGTCAGGAGGCTGGAATCCACCTTGTTCCACCGGGACACTTTTACCTGGATTGAACTGGCAACATATCATACAGGTACGGACTTTCTGCTTGGCTGCAGCTCGTAAGTGCTTGTTGAACCAAAGGTTCTGGATACTGTCTAACATGGCTTTTTCTCCTAGGTGTGCTGGACTATGTGCGGTATTGATAATGACTTGAACCATGGAGTCGGGGAGAAACCATGTGGCTTTTCCCTTCGTCACCCATCCCTGATCTGTCTGGACCCCTCCTTGTTCGGACCATTTCTTGATTTCTTCGGGAGTAGCATGTAACTGTATGTCTATGACATCTTGTGTAGGGTCTTTAACTGTCATACAAGTAGTCTGTTCTGGAATGCGTGTCTGTGTCTTGTTAACTGGAATGTCTGGTGTCTGAGCTGTAAGCTTGGCTGTTCGATCTGCTAGATCGTTACCTTGGGAAATGATGTCAGTAACTTTCGTATGTGCCTTGCACTTCATAATAGCGATAGATGTCGGTAAATGTATTGCATCTAACAGAGCTTGAATGAGGAGACCATGCTGAATCTTGGTTCCATGAGAAGTCATGAAACCTCTCTCCTGCCAGAGCACTCCGAAGTCGTGTACAACTCCGAATGCGTAACGTGAATCTGTATATATGTTCACTTTCAGGTTCTTGGCACGTATACAGGCTTGGGTCAGAGCAACTAGCTCTGCTGCTTGAGCAGACAGGGTGTCAATACGGTGTGTTTCAATAACTTCGGTGTCAGTAGTCACTGCATACGCGGCTACTAGTTCTCCTGTACTAGTTCTCATACATGAACCGTCCACATAAAGTGTCAGGTCGGGGTTAGGTAATGCAATGTCTGTCAGGTCTTGTCTTGGCTTAGTCATAATGTTAACAACTTCCACACAGTCATGCGTGGTAGGATTTGAAGTAACTGACGGTAACAGGGTAGCAGGATTTAGAACGTTGCAGCGTCTGATTTCTATGTGTGGCTGGAACAGTGTCAGTTCATAACCTGTTAAACGTGCAATGGTCAAATGCTGAGTCTGTGTTCGGTTTAAAAGAACTTCCACGGAGTGTGGAACTTGTACTGTCAGGGAGTGTCCTAATACTATGGAATCACTTTGTCTGATAGCTAGAGCTGTGGCTGCAACTGACTTGAGGCACGCAGGCAGAGCCTGGGCTACTGGATCTGATGTGCTCGAAAAATAAGCACAAGGCTTGTACTGTCCTGCTTGATCTTGTGTGAGAACAGATAATGCAGTACCATCACGTTCTGTGACAAAAAGTGTAAAAGGCTTACTGTAGTTCGGTGTTGCTAGAACAGGTGCTTGGCATAAGGCTTTCTTTAATTCATTAAAACTAAGTGTATGTTCAGATGTCCAAGGGAGGACAGTCGATACGGCTGCCTCCTGTGTCGTTAACTGTATCAGTGGCTTTGCTAGAAATGCATACTGAGGAATCCATTGTCTGCAATAAGAAGTAAGGCCAATAAAAGCACGTACCTCCTTCTGTGTCTTGGGCTGTGGAAGACTCGCTATCAACTGGATACGATCTGGTGTCAACTGCCTACCCCACTTGGACAGTAAGTGGCCTAAGTAGATCACTTGCTGGACACAGAACTGGAGCTTTGAAGGGGACACCTTGTGCCCCATCTCGGCTAGGAAATACAGAACTGTAAGTGACGCACGCTCGCAGTCACGTTCAGAACGGGCTGTGATCAGTAGATCATCGACATACTGGAGCAGGGCAGTGTCAGCTGGCATGTGAATATTGTCTAGTTGTCTTTTAAGTGCTTGACTGTAAATACTAGGACTTTCTGTGAAACCTTGAGGAGCTCGTGTGAATTTATAGCTCCTTCCATTTAAACAAAAACCGAAAAGGTACTGGCTGTCTGGATGAATGGGAACACTGAAAAATGCATTCTTGAGGTCTATTACCGTAAAAAATATGGCTTCAGAATCAATGGCTGTCAATAGGGATGAAATATCTGGGACTACTGGATACTGGGGTATGATACATTTATTAAGTTCTCGAAGGTCAATCACTAATCGATATACTGGAGGTGCATTTGGATCAGTACGTTTCATGACTGGAATGATAGGAGAATTACATACATTGGAGTTAGTTTCTACAACCACTCCTTGAGCAATGAGCTCGTCAATAATTTTGGATAAGGCTGCTACAGCCTCAGGTGGCAGTCTGTACTGTCTGATTCGTGGCAAGACAACACCTTGTTTCAGAGTCACACGATGGGGTGTGATTTGCATACAACCAACATCAGTTGGACCTTGCGCCCATAGATGCTGGGGGACGTACAGTAATCTTGGATCAAAATCTCGTAATACATAGTGACCTTTATAATCTCTTAAAAACAATCGTATTCCTTCTGGGGAGCAGCAAATAACTGCACCTAATTCTTTTAACGTTTTAATGCCTAACAAATTTTCTGGACATGATTTCGTAAGTAACAAATCAGTAGTTCGGGACAATGGACCAACTTCTAGAGTAACTGGCTTTGAAATCTCGTTTACAATAGGCTTTCCTGAAAATCCAAGGGAAATATTTCTAGAGCCTGAGAGCGGAGCCCCTGGAACCTCGTCATGACTGATAGTAGTCCTACTTGCCCCTGTATCAATCAAAAACTTTCTGTCTTTCCCTAATACTTGACTGTGTACATAGGGACCCTCTTGATCTACGGGTATCTCGATGAGAGGCAAGCCTACCTCCCTCTCTAGGCTGTTTCATGAATACTGTTGATACTCTGGATACTCTGTCTGGGCATACTGGTACATCTGTTGTGTAACATGCTGTGTTGCAGCGATGGGCTGCGATGCTGGAACTGTCTGTTGTGCATTCTGTGATGACGGTGAAGTCTGTGAAACTTGTTCTTGTCTAGGCGGACGTGGTCTTTCTTTAGTCTTACCAGTGGCTATGTTGTGTTTCAGAACTGCACACTCGTTTATAAAATGACCTGGCTGTTTACAATAATTGCAAGTCCCTTTAACGGGAGCTGCAGGATGACTGGTTTGATTCGGACCCCTTTTCTGACTGTCTTGTGGAACAGATTGTGCAACTAATACTTTCATTTTCGTATCTTTCATACGTTTCCTTTCGTGTTCTTGCTCTTCCCTGATTCTATTCTGGTGATACTGGAGCATTTGGAGCATTTGGGACGGGGTATTAGCTTGCCAAGTACTTTCGACTTTCAAAACTCGATTTTTAACTTGTGGACTTGAATTCTCGACTAGTTTAGTAACAAAAAGATGAGGGTAAGATTCGCTACCTGTCTTCAGACCACTGTTAATTATAAAACATTTTTCGAATCTAGAATAAAAATCACTAGTGTCTTCATCTAGTTTCTGTTTACAAGCTGAGATTGCATCCCAATCTTCCTTTTTCGTGGCTAATAATCTTGGCAAAACCTGAATCAATAACTCGGGTAATTCTTTACATTTATCCCCAAGACCGGTACCTGGTACTCGTGCATTATCTTCAGCTTCTAGAGCTGTCCAATCAATCTTTTTCTCTCCCACCTCCCATTCTTTTTCCTTGAGTTTTTCATATATGCCCGCAGGCAACAGGACCTTTAACATTTTAATGATATCTGGATACGTATATTCTCCCATACGGAGCATGTCTTTTAATTCTCGATGGAACCCTGCTGGATCTTTGTCGTGACAGGGAATTAATTTCTTCATCTCTAAGAGTTCCATCTTGGTGATAGGGGTGTAGACAAATACTCGTTGCATTTCACCATCCGGTGTCCTAACTGGATGTACTTCTCGTAACGGATGCTGTCTATCTATATAAAATGGTTTACTTTCTGGAGGTGAGACGTGAACAAAATGCGGGTTCAAAAACGTTCGGTATTTGTGGCGCTGTTCTAGAATGACACTAATTAAATCGGTACCTAAACCTTTCCATTTATACTGGAGTAACTCGTTCAGGACATCATGTAACGGACCTGGATCAGAATGCTGACCCTCATACAATGTAATGAGGTGCTGGATCATATACATACCCACCAGTCGCTGCTCGGCTGGGGGCAGTTTCAGAAACATTTGTGCCACTATTTCGTCTGGAAAAGTGGTAGAATCAGTAATCCATCGGACTGCTGATCGGGCTAGTTCTTGTTCATGCATGGTACTGAGTTCACTATAACCGATTCGTGATTTCAGAATATGATCAGTAGCTTGAAATACTTGTTCAAGAGAACCTTGTTCTGGTGCTGGAAGATGAAAAACTTTCTTGTGTTCTAGGCGTGAATGTCGGTCGGGAAGTCTAGTTTTACCTACATACGCTATTCTGGAAGGATTCTCGTCGTCTACCTCTTCAGTAGAAGAGTCGTTTTCTTTCTCACTTACTTGTGCTGCTTTACGATTGTCGTGTAACCTTATTATTTCCTTACGAATTTTCTTGTACATACTCTCTATACTACTGAGTGTCTTGTGTCTTCCCTCGGCTATATTATCACTCCACCTTGTCAGGACTTTCATTTCGGTCGGATCTTTAGTCGGACAATCTTGTTACCTTATTAAACAATTGATTAGAAACTTTAATAGCATGAGCTGGGTCTCAGCTTTCCTTAGAGACATGATTTCGCCAATACTTTCTGGATCGTCTCCTGTACGGATGAAACGATATATTCTGTCTAGATCTTCTTTCATATTCGGTAGGGTGTCCAAATACTCGGTCACCCGTCTTACACGCAATGAATATATAACCATATTATCATCGCCTGGGACTGGATCATAACGGCATTCGGTAAGAGCTCGCTTGATATCTGCAACGGACTGATATTTGGGCGTACGCTGTAACGCACGTTCATGTAACTCGGCTAATGTTACACGTTTGTGTGGCGGCGGGGTACCAGGAGGACCTCCCCCCGCGGCCCCTAAACTGGAATCGTCGACTGATACTCTTCGTGCTGGCAGAGTGACCGATGTAGCGGGTACTTGTACTACGGGCTGGACCGGGGGTACCGTAACAGGTGCTGTAACAGGTGCCCCGGTGGCTGGAAGAACAGGAACTACATTATTTACAGGAGCTGGCGGAGCGGGATTTGCATATTCTGGAACTGTGTCGTCCAAATAGGACGAGAGAAAAATATCAGCTGCGGTCGGTTTGTGACGTAGCTTAATCGGAACTAATGGCGGCGGAAAATTACATGGTGCTTCCGGGGTTGCTTTCGGCAAGCCCTCGGCAAGAAGAGGATACATACCCTTAATGAGGGCATTTCTCTGTCTGTCTGACTGTTCGGCTTTAACTCGTTCACCTATTTCGATTAATTCCCTTTCTTGGGCTCTTTCTGAGGATTCTCTACTTAACTCTGACTTTCTGATTTCTTTCTCGGTTCTTTTATGAGATTCTTTGCGCCATAACTCGATGGCATCTTTCTGTGACTGTCTGGCTTTCTTTTTCCATAATACTTCTTCTACTCGCATGATGCACTCGGCATCCCATGTACCTGATACAGGCCATCTATATTTCTCTTCTAATTCCTTGGTATACTCGACCCATAAGTCTAGATATAATATGGCACTTATGCCATGCTTGTGATACATAAAATGACCTGGACTGTCCCTAGGCGGGACAGGAACTGCTTCCTCGAGCAGACCTTTTCTAGTTTTTAACTGACGTAACTTGGAGAACAGAGGCATGACTAGACTGGAGTCTAGAAACAATACAATACACAATAAACACAATAATAACTTTAAGAAAATAAATCACTCATACCACGACATTGAAAACACATGAAATAACATTTAAAAATAACGATTCGGACAGAATACTACCTGAAATACTGAAAACAGAACACATGGATTTCTCGAGAACAGAACTTACTAGAACAGACTAGATGCACTGCTAAAACAGTACGAAACTTACCGGTCTCATAAAGAGACACGTCAGGACCCGCATCCACCTAGGTGGACACTTCGTGTTGGATCTGTGTACCCAAACCCACGGACCAGAGACAAATTACTTGACCCTGTCTAGATACTACCCCAGCAACGGTACTCACCGGGCAGCAAGAACGGAAGGCCTCGGACTGGACTGGACTGCTACGACGACGGACTACGAACTTCGGACTTCAGTTACAGGTGGGCCTCCGGATACCTCGGACCTTGGACTCTCGGCTTGGGCTCTGGTCGGGACTCGCCGCGTTCCTCCACCGCCTCGTCTGGATGCTGGACCGCAACCTCCGTCTCCTCCGTGGGCCTGAGGGATACTTGAAGCAGAAATATCTGCCGGTGCGCAGGATGGTTCCGTCACGGCTGCAGAGGGTCAGGGGGCTTGCGTGGCTTCTCCGGCACGTGGGGAAAGGGCAAGTCCCTATTCGGGCGCCATTATGTGGTAAATAAATAATTAATTACCGGTTCTATTTTTGACTGGATACAATATAAACAGATAGCTCAATAAATAAGAGTCAAGATACGAGGTAGCTAGAGTTGACAGGCTTTAATTAAGCATAAAAGGACAGGAACAGGAGAGCCTGTACGGGAATGGGATGGCAGGGCCCGGCAGCTGCCGGGGCAGGATCTGGGAATGGCTAGCAAACTTTAATAATAGTGCACAATATTTATAGTTAAACAAAATACATTACATTCAATACAGTAGGCGTAGCAGTAGGCGGAGTTTGTAGCAGTCGCGAAAGATAAGGCATAAAGTGGGTGTAACAAGAGGTGTGTACAGGGCGTATACATAGACATGTGATGCAAACGTAACAGAATATGTCATAAATGGGGCGGAAACATGGAGGGGGCTACCTGAGCAGCTGGGACCTTTAACCTAGTGGTGCGCGCAAACTGACAATGACGTGTTACCAGGGGGAACTGGGGGGCTATGACTTCTGCGCTAGAAGAGGAGACGAAAGTCTGGAGAGTCAGAGCGACATGTACCTAAAGCCTATCTAGTATCTAGTGTTTAGAGAACATGTTGATAGAATCCAAGAGTTATCAGGGCAAAGGCTAACAGACATTAAGACTGGTGCATGCATAATTCTACATGTGCGTGTGCGGGGAATATTCTATGAATATTAATACAGTATTTCTCTTACATAGAGACATAAAGGCTAGACCATGACGGAAACTATTGATGCGATTCAGTAGCTTAGGAATGCAGAGAAGGAGGGCTGGACTGATAACTAGAAACATAACATACTCTTGGCAGACTGGAGGCAGAGCCAGGCCGAGCCGGGCACTGTGAGGCATGAAAGTAAGCTAAGGGTCAGGGATACAGGTGGGGGCTGTATCGCTCCTCGGAGAGGGTTCAGGAGACAGGAGCTGAATCTGAGTCCGGGCCCTTTTGAGGCCTAGAAACGGGGATAATTCAATGAATTAACGTGCACACTGTAAAATGTGGCAACGTAGGATTACATAGGCCTGATATTCGTTGTATTCACGAGAACTGGAAACTGACATACTAGAGATGGACACAACTGTAATTGAGTCTTTAATCGATCAGAGGGGAATACATGCATATCGATCATGCACATATGACATAACATGGGGAACACGTAGGCACATATAACATGGCAAAATTTACTTTTCCACAACCCTTGATGAGGTTTCTGACAACGGGTATTTGTCTTCAGACGACAAAGAACAAAATAAGCAAGATGGGCGACAGACTCACTCTACTTTGACTAAGGCAGAAAAGGATACCTTAAAAACGGCTGCTAGGGAGGAGGCTCGCCGGCCTCACGCTGCATCTCTTATTGTAACAATGATTCAACAGTGGAAAAATACAGAGCAATTTTATTTTGTAGAAAAATGTGTTTGGGAGGTAATATTTGATTATAGACAAATTTCTCAGTAATTAGAGCCAAAGGATATAAATACTGATTATAAACAATTAACAGATGGATTTTCCCTTTTTTGGCCTTATCTGATATGATTAGACGAATGGTTAAAATACGAGACGCAACATTACGTTTACGAAAAGAGCAAGAATTAGCTAGAAAACAGAAAGGTGTAGAAACAGTTCAAACCACAGCACAGAAAGTAGATGCTCCGGTGGAAGAGGTTACACCCAGAAGTGCTACAGTTACTGTGAAACCTAAACGTGAAGCTGCAACCCTGTATGTTCCTCCAAAGGGTGCTGGAACAAATGATGACAAAACTTTGGATGATGCAAAGGGATATTTTTATATATAATTGGGTTTACACTCCTTGGAGTAGAGCTGACGTGATGGCTCTTAAAGCTGCTTTGCCCGACCCCTGGAAAATTCCTGCCGCCTACAATGAGGAGGTGGAAGGAGCCATTAGCTCCTGCACTATGACCTTGCCAGATATTGATATGTTCTTTGGGCTTATTTTGCCTCCTGAAAATGTGGAGAACAATACGTAAAATAGATGACAATGTAGCATATGGTGATACCTGGGAACATTTAGAACAAATAGATGCAGAAAGGTAACCTGTGCAGAAACCTCGGAAGGAGATATTAGATCTTCCTAAAGCTATTGTGACTAAGTTAAAGACTCTCATACCCCCTAAGAAAATAGATTGGACTACATTAGCATCCTGTAAACAGAAAACAGATGAGTTAGTTTCTGACTTCTTTTCAAGGTTTGAGGAAAACATTCCATGATTTTAGTGATTAGTCATTGCCCGATGATACGGGCAAGCATTTGTTTGTTGACAAATTTGTCGCTAATATGTTACCAGAAGTAGCTAGTCGCTTAAAGGCCAGCAAGAGTTCTTGGACCACGTCTTCCCCAGTTTCCCTTTTGACTATGGCCCAATATTATGAGCGACACGAACAGGAAGCGAAAGGCAGGAAGGATAAGAAGGTTAAAGAATTAAAGATAAAATGTATGTTCGCTCAAGTATATGGTCCACCATTTAGAGGAGGTGGAAGAGGCGGATGTGCAATGTATAAACCTGGGGTGCCCCCTCTCCCTTGGGCAAATTTGTCCCCTAATCAGTGTGCTTATTGTAAAGAGACTGGGCATTGGCGTTCTGAGTGCCCTCTTTTGCAAAGTCAGCAGAACCAACGGGGAAGGGGTAGTGAGAGAAGACGCCCAAGGAATTTAGGAAACAGGGGAGGTACAGGAGCTCGCCCCAGATTTGAAGCAGTTGAACAAGGACCAAATTACTCTAATACTTTTGATAAAGGAAATCAATATCAAATGTCTGATTATTCTGTGATGCCCTTACAGATCCTCACTGTCCGATTTTCTGTCTACTATGAGCTTCATTAGGAATTGGATGAATGACAATCAATTGAAACTGAATCCCGACAAAACCGAGCTCATGTTGACCGGGGGTCCAGCCAACCCGTGGAACTCTAGTTTTTGGCCCCCATTTCTGGGTAAGCCCCCCTTCCAGTTGGCTCAGTAAATAGCTTGGGAATAGTGATCAGCAGCGATTTGTCCATGAAAGCCCAGATTGGTTCGGTTGTATCTGCCTGCTTTTTCCATCTGCGCAGAATCCGGAAGATCAGCAGATTCCTGACCACTGAGGCCCTGACTCTGGTCGTTCTTGCCTTGGTAATTTTGCGTATTGACTACGCCAACTCATTATATGTTGGTATCCCAGCATATCAATTACACCGTATGCAGCTCGCGCAAAACCACACTGCCAGGTAAATCACCCGTCAGCCCAGTCGGCACCATGTCAAACCTCTGATGAAGAGCCTACACTGGCTCCCAGTGGCCAAACGTTGCACCTTTAAACTGGGCTGTACCATCTTTAAAGCCCTTGCTGGGAATTGCCAAGCCTTTTTTCTTCAAGGATTGAGCGTTATATCCCATCCCGGGATTTGCGTTCTTCCAATCTTAACCTACTGTCCACTCTACCGTTCAAACACAAAAAGCATGGAGGGCTCAGATTTGCGCTTCTAGCCCCACAATTTTGGAACTCACTCCCAATGGAAGTGAGAACAACGACCCCCTATGCTCAGTTCAGGAAAAAGCCAAAAACCTAGCTTTTCTCCCAAGCATATCAGTAAGGTCACTTCCCGTCAACGCTGCGTCCCTTCTGCCCTCAGAAACCACTTTTAAGAAATTCCTTCAATATAACATAACATATGCATAGGGATGCTTAGGATGGGGTAAGGAACTGAATGAGGTGCCAGTAGATCAAATGGGTCCTTAAGTTGACAAAAACATCTTAGGATCTACTGATCAGTTTCTGGTTGATACAGGGGCTACTCGTAGTGCTCTGTCTAGCAAATTGGTTCCTAGGGCTCTCCTGTCCGGCACAATGATAACGTTGACAGGATTCAACGGGCACCTACATCTAGCCCACTTTCACAGCCACTTGAATTCAGACTTGATAAATTTACTGCAGCATGTCCATTTTTGCTTTCCCCTACCACACTGGACAACATTGTAGGTATCGATATGCTTAAATATTTTCACGCCACAATACGTTGTTCTCCGGAAGGTGTGCGGGTTATTTTAAATAACAATTATACCATGGTTGAGAGATCCTGTCTTTTCAATGAGGATGCCTCTTTGGCGTCCTTACCTAGTGTGAAGAAGGAACACTGGTATTGTTACCATTTCTTGCCTTCCATCATCACAAAGTCTCTAGAAAGAAATTACAATTTTGTAGACAGCAGGTTACCTATTTAGGTCTCCTCCTGTCTAATGAGGGACGTGCACCCACATCAGATCACATTCAGACTATTTTAGATACTCCTGTGACCCGTACTCAGGAGGATGTCCGTGCACTGATTGGCCTTACTTTTTTTTCTTGTAGGCAGTGGATCCCCAGTTTTTTGCACATTATTAAACCTTTGTTGGCCCTTTTTGACTAAAGACACTCCAATGCCTTTCCCATGGACTACTGAATGTCAGAATGCCTTCCAACAGTCACGCCAAGCTCTTTCTTCTTCGCCAGTATTAGGAACTCCAGACTACACTCCCTAACAAGAGCATGTGAGCTTAGTACAGACTTACTTGTCAATATTTTTACCGACAGCCAGTACGCATTCGGGGTGGCATATAATTTTGGTCGCTTATGGAAAAAAAGGGGTTTCCTCACCTCACATGGGACACAGATAGTGCATGGAGAATTAGTGCATAATCTTCTTATTGCCCTAACCTATCCTAAGAAAGTAGCAATTGTTAAATGTAGGACACACAAGAAAGTGACTGATAAAATAGGAGCAGGTAAATGCATTTGCGGATCACACAGCCTGTGAGACCGCAATGCAGCAAAGTACCACCTCCATGTATGTGGTGAAGTCACAAGCTGAACGTTGGCATGATGCCAGGCAGGAAGTGCTGGACATGCAACAATCTGCCTCTGCTGATTAACTAGATCAATGGTTTAAGGAGGGCACACTGGATGATGAGGGCTGTTAGAGAAATAAAGATATAACCAAATGGAAGTTACCCACAGCCTACGTACATCCCTTGATTCACATGGCACATGTTGGTGCATCCTCAATAGCAAAACAACTTATGCAAGTTTGAGATCATCCTGATATTGCCGGCACTGCTAAAAAGATAGTCCAGTCTTGTCTTGTCTGTCTCCAGTATAATCCTGGAAAGTTAACGCAAACTCCAACAGGAGGGTTTGCGACACCAACTGCACCTGGACAACGGACCTCATTTCATTGGGCATGTTGTAGAATATGTCATGACAGGGTTGGGGATTTAGCAGAAATTTCATGCCGCTTTTCACCCACAGTCAGCAGGCCTGGTGGAGCGTTACAACTCCACCCTGAAATTGAAATTGGCTAAAATACAGGCTTCCACATCTTTGAAATGGCCTGATGCACTGTCCCTAGCTCTGCTTTCCATCAGATCGATATCACATACATGGTCATGCCTTACACCGCATAAAATAGTCTTTGAGAGGCCCATGAATATTTGGGGAGGTCCCTAAGCCTTGCCCTATACATGATGTACCCCATGTATTGATGAGTGACTATGTTTCCCAGTTAACTGACAGCTTGTCTTCTATTTATCAGCAGGTACGGGACGTTCTTCCAAACAGGTCGCAGGGTGAAGGCCATGATCTGTGGCCTGGCGATTCCATGCCGCATGCCCTTGGGAGCCCTGCAGCGTTGACAGATAACAACGACATTCTGATTAGCGAGGAAGAGCGAGCTGCGTCACCTGAAGGACCTGAGGAAGTCTTCCCGGACCACACGATCCCTGGTACATCTAAATATCTGCTTCGATCCAAGAAGAAAGACATTTCATCGCAGAAAGAGACTGTTTGAGCGACTGCCCTGGGTGGTTAAATACAGACTACAAAGGGTGGTAGCCTATTAGTGACTACTCGTCTCAATGTTAGTGAAGAAACCAACGCCTGCCCAGGACCTTAGGGCATTACCTATTTTGTTGTTTGCCGAAGAAAATGAGCTTGCCTAAGAAGAAGGAGATCGCTGTGACAATGTGCAACGGCTGTACAATCTGCATCCTTGGTCTGACTTTGACTATTGCCAGCATCGCTACTGTAATGTGAGTAGTGGAGGAAGTAATGCCTGGAGCCTCCTTACCTAACATTACTGTTACATCACTTGCTGCAAAAGAGCACCATCATTTTGATTTGCCGCAAAATGAACAGGGATACCGGCAAAATCTGAGAATCAATTAATTACTTCAAATGTTGCATTAGACACACCAGCTAAGCAATGCGACTAACTGTTGGGTGTGTGGCAAGATTCCTCCTCATCAGAACATAAAAGGAATCCCGTTGTCACCTCTGCCATTCTCGCATAATGGCTCCTGTGGCGCCTGGTTCGCACTGTTGTGGGCCTCTGAAATTGCTAATATCACTCTAGCTGATGTAGGAGGACTTAATGCAAAGCTTAATAAAGTTTGTTACCCCGATGAGGAAGGGGACCCACAAGCCAAAGAACTGTATGGGAAATGGAGGAGTACCGCAGAGGAAATTCCTCCACACATTATGTTTTACCCAACACTCGAACGGCCAAGGGTAACAGGCCTTTTGTCATCGCCGTTACTAGAGCCCGAGCAAATCTTTGTGTGAGCAGTTTTGGTAGTATCCCAGTGGGAAAAAGTGACTGTACCACAGTATTGAACATTACTGGAACAAACATTAGCAGTTTTTTATCCTTGCACAACACTTATTTCATTTGTGGAAGTAAAAGCTACTATCATGTACCATTCGGATGTTCCGGAACATGCTACGTGTCCTACGTGTCCTACTTGCTTCCTCCTGTGTTCCTAGCACCTGCGTCTTATCATAAAGATCAAAAACTGTTTAATGACATTTCCTTGAACCGATTCAAAAGAACTATAAATAATGGTGAAGTGGATCAAACTGACACTGCATTACACCAATATGTTGACTTTCATTTGGGTCTCTTTTTCTCTGTTGGTGCAGCTTTGAATAGCAGGAAAATCAGGTGCTTATGTATCCAATGCGGGCCAATGCTTTGCTCCCTCTGTATTTCCACTTGTACTACTTGTCTACCATTTAAAATACATGTCCAAAATATCAAAGCCCGTTTAGAAATAAACCAAGAAGTCAGCGATATGATGCTGATTGATATACATGATATTTATGGTTCCCCTTTCTAAGCATAAGAAAATGTCTTAGCTTATGCCAAAAGGGCCGTGTGTGGAAAACGTGTAATATTTTACTTAGCATAAGCGACAGCCATTTTGGCTGTGGTGTCCATTTAAGTTTATTTCATAACTCTTTTGTCTTTTCACTCTGCTTGTGCTATTTTTGTTGACTTCCTAACTCATCTAAAAGCAATGTACATGCTGAGAGTTTGTAGCTGCCAGTACACCTGTTAACTGTCAATCATTTTCTGCTGCCGTAAGCATTTCTGCTCCCACTCCCACTTTGCTGACCATGTAGTTATTCATCTGCCCTTGTTTGCTGATAACTATTTCTAAAACGTGTTCTTCCTATTTCTGTCCACATGCTTACACTGCACAAAACCTGAATACAAATGGCACTGGTTTGTGAAGCCAGTGTACTACCTCAGGCAGCACTTGGGAGTGCTGTGTGGATGTGGTCCCACTCATGAGCGATTAATAAACTTGTTAGTTATTTCCAACTCCAGTGCTGATCTCTATATTGTTGGTCTTTGAACCAGTGAACCCCTAAACAGTTATATTTCCACAGCACCTAGGGCGAGGGGACTGCAATGGAGGCCACCAACTCTACAACATCATCTTCGGAGGCATCCCCAAGCAAGCAGTCCCTAGTGGTGGTGGACCCTATAGCAGCTGTTACACCTGCATCCTTGTCCGCCATCCAGAGATCCATCTCCACCCTCCCTCTTGCTCCCCACAGTGGGCCAAAGCTGTCCTCCTAAAAGGGCTGCGGTCTTCGCTTCAGGCACCTCCCCTCCTGCTCTTGTGCTCCCCGGTTCTGCTGAGTGAGGAGGCTATTGACCTTCTAGACAGCATCTCTGTAGGCCAGACTGCACTCCTGAATGCCATCCAGGGCCTTAGTTGCCATATACAACAAATGGAAGTATACCTGGAATTCATTCATAGTGCAATATCTGGCCTGCCAAGATCATTTACAGGCCTAGCCTCCTCACTGACCGCAGCTTCCCACGCAGCCCAACCTTGTGCCCCAACTCAGGTCCCTTCCTTAAACTTAGATGATCTAAATAGTGCATTGAACAAAGACCTCCCATGTCTTGATGGAGACATGGAAAGCATAGCTGAGGCCACACAGACATGGCTAAGTGATGCAGTGAATGCCTGTCTGCCCTTATCCCGCTGCAAGGGAAAAGTACATCGTCCCCCGGCCCCCTGGTTCACTGAGGCCCTCAAGAAAGAAAAATCTACTTGTAAGAATCTGGAGAGACTGTGGCGTAAGAACTACGAAGTGCACCAAAAGAGATCTACCGTAGGGCCAGAAACAGCTATCACTCGGCATGCATGAAAGCTAAAGCATGCTATGTTACCACGACTATAAATACAGCTGTTAACAAATCCCAGACTCTTTTTAACACGGTGAAGGAATTGGCTGGAGAAAACTCAAGAGCGGAGGCTCCCCCTCTTAGTACTCAGCAATGTCAGGACTTGGCGTCCTTCTTTACTGAAAAGATCGAGAAGATCGTCTCTAATATCAATAAAAATAGCATTACCTCTCATAACCAAGAGGACACTTCTCAAATCTTTAAAGGAAATTGTCACCTCGAAGACTGGCCTCCCATTACATCGGATAAACTGAGGAAACTTCTTAAATCTATTAAATCGGGTTCTCCCCGTGATCCTATTCCCATCAGCATTATTAGCCAACTGGAGGATTCTACCCTGACGCCCATTATAGAGATACTTAATGCGTCCTTGGAACAGGCTTCAGTTCCTGCTTTATGGAAACATGCCATAGTTAGCCCTTTGCTGAAAAAGCCAGCCGCCGATCCTACGATATTGGCCAATTACCGACCAATATCGTTACTTCCTGCTTTTTCCAAAATGCTGGAAAGGCATATTCATGAAGCTCTCTCCACTTATGTGGAAAATAATGAACTACTTCACCCTTCTCAGTCCGGTTCCAGGAGTGGCTACTCCACCGAAACCGCCCTGCTCGGGATCACGGAAAAAATCAGAGAGCTCAGAGATGATGGCCAAACGGTGGCACTGGTCCTGTTGGACCTAAGCGCGGCCTTCGACACCATCTCTCACTCCAAACTGCTCATTAGGTTGGGGGAGAGTGGTGTCGAGGGCAAGGCGTTAGAATGGATCAAATCATACCTATCCCTACGGACCTTCCAGATCATCTCCTCTGAGGCCTGTTCGGATGTTTTCTATTCTCCCCACGGTGTACCACAGGGATCTATCCTGAGTCCCCTTTTGTTTAATTTGTACCTCCGCCCATTAGCCAACCTTGCAGAGAACTTTGGTCTTGTTTTGATGACGTATGCAGACGATTCTCAGATTCTGTTTTCACTATCTAAATCTGACTCGTCTGATCCTTCTGCACTTAAAACAGGCCTTCATGAAATTTTCTGCTGGATGTCGGCCAACCAACTTAAATTAAATGGGGAGAAAACAGAGATCCTCCTCCTAGGGAACAGTAAAGATCTCTGGAGCGATTCCCATTGGCCGACCTCACTGGGCAAGCTCCCGACCCCTGCTACTCAGGTCAGAAATCTTGGGGTCATCATTGATGATAGCTTATCTATGGTGCAGCAAGCAAATAAAGTGGCTGGCATATGTTTCACTATTCTCAGATGGCTACGCAAAATTGTCTGGATGTTACCATCGACCACCCAGAAGACCGTAGTCAATGCCTTAGTAACATCTCGGCTTGACTACGGTAACATCCTGTACCTGGGTGCAAACAAAGTAGTAATAAGACGCTTACAATTGGTACAAAATGCTGCGGCCAGACTGCTTTGCAGAATCCCGAGATATGCCAGGATCACGAAACATCTCAGGGACCTGCACTGGCTCAGGGTCGAAAATCGGATCCGCTTTAAAACCCTGAGCTACCTGTTCAAAATCAAAGCCGGGACTGCTCCCAAGTATCTTCAAGATATTGCCAAGCCTTACCTTCCCAACCGCAATCTTCGCTCAGTTACATCAGCGAACTTTGCGGTACCAAGGTATAAACGGGCTAGAATGGGCGGAAGATCCTTTTCATTTCTGGGTCCAACTCTTTGGAACACACTGCCCATTCAAATACGCAAAGAAGAAAACTATAGGAGTTTCAGAAAAAGCGTGAAAACCTGGTTGTTTGATAAATAATTTGCCTTCGGATCTGTTCTCTCTCTAGTTGTGCCTTGTGTCTTTGCTGATTCGGCGCCGGGAAACCCTTTGTGGGTAGCTGTGCGCCTTATAAATGCTATAAAATAAAATATCCCAATTCCCAGTTCCCAGCCCTGTCCCTTTGCATGCACCTACCACAACAGACACAAGCAGCACACACACACATAAATACAAATACAGCAAGAAAAACAAGCACACACCCAAACAATATACAGACAACACAACCACATCCACAACCATACCCACCACCACACCCACCATACCCACAACTACCACCACCAGCGCACCCACAAACACCACACCCACCACCATACAACCACGACCACATTCACAAGCACACCCACGACCACCACCATATCCACAATCAATCAATCAATCATTTGTAAAGCGCACTACATACCCGTGAGGGTCTCAAGGCGCTGGGGGGAGGGGCCACTACTGATCGAACAGCCAGGTCTTGAGTATCCTCCTAAAGATCAGCAGGTCTTGGGTCTGTCGTAGGCTCAGTGGGAGGTTGTTCCATGTCTTGGCGGTGAGGTGGGAGAAGGATCTCCCACCGGTGGTTGTTCTTCGGATGCGCGGGACGGTGGTGAGTGAGAGGTCGGAGGAGCGTAGCTGGTGGTTGGGGATGTAGAAGGAGAGCCGTCTGTTGAGGTAGGCTGGGCCGGTCTTGTGGAGTGCCTTGTGTGCGTGGGTGAGGAGCTTGAAGGATATCCTCTTGTTGACGGGGAGCCAGTGTAGGTTTCTCAGGTGGGGGGTGATGTGGCCGTGGCGTGGTACGTCAAGGATCAGTCGTGCTTAGGCATTTTGGATGCGTTGTAGTCGTTTGATGAGCTTGGTCTGGACTCCCGCGTAGAGGGAATTTCCGTAGTTGAGTCTGCTGCTGACGAGGGCCTGGGTGACTGTCTTTCTTGTATCTGTCGGGATCCATCTGTAGATCTTGCGAAGCATGCGGAGGGTGTTGAAGCAGGAGGAGGAGACGGCGTTGACTTGCTTGGTCATTGAGAGCGTTGAGTCGAGGATGATTCCCAGGTTGCGTGCGTGGTCGGTGGGCGTCAGGGCTGCCCCCAGTGCTGTCGGCCACCAGGAGTCATCCCAGGCTGAACGGTTGGAGCCGAGGATGAGGACCTCCGTCTTGTCCGAGTTCAGCTTCAGACGGCTGGTCTTCATCCAGTTGGCGACGGCCTTCATTCCTTTGTGGAGGTTGGCTTTGGGAGTGATGGGGTCCTTGGTGAGGGAGAGGATCAGCTGAGTGTCATCAGCGTAGGAGATTATGTTGAGGTTGTGCTGTCGGACTACGTGTGCGAGCAGGGCCAGGTAAATGTTGAACAGCGTCAGGCTTTGGGAGGATCCCTGCGGTACGCCGCAGATGATCTCGGAGGCTTTGGAACGTAATGGGGGGAGGCGGACGCTCTGGGTTCTGCCGGAGAGGAAGGAGGTGGTCCAATCCAGAGCCTTGTCTCGGATCCCTGCGGCGTGGAGGTGTGCGCGTAGTGTGCAGTGGCAGACGGTGTCGAAGGCGGCAGAGATGTCTAGGAGGATGAGTGCTGCGGTCTCGCCATTGTCCAGCACGGTCCTTATGTCGTCGGTGGCGGCGATGAGGGCAGTCTCGGTGCTGTGGTTGCTGTGGAATCCTGGCTGGGAAGGGTCCAGGACAATGTTCCCTCTAATTTATTTCCTCTGTGTGCGGCAGTTTAAGGTCTCTGTGCGCTGCAGCCAAAGCTATGTTTGCCAAGAACCAGACTGCGCGTGTGGGTGCAGCAATAAATATCCGTGCAACAATCACTCCAAACTTTTGCTTAAAAAGTGAAAAGACGGTGCATTTGCACACATACAGCGCCACATAATGGGTCTTATTTATATAGCGCTTGTTACCCCTGATGGGATGTTAAAGCGCTTTTTTGGCGAGTAGCACTCAACTCCGTAACCCATAAAGGATTAGTGGTGAATCAGTAAAGTGAAATATGAAAGTAATTTGTGTGGTGAATGATGAAGTTGGCCTTAAAAATTACACGATCTTAGATAGGAAGCATGTGTAGTTGGTTCCTTGACCATTATTTTACCCTTAAAAAAGGGAATGTGGCACAGTTATTCAGGTCAGAATGTTCCTTTGGGAGTGAGGTCACGGCTGATTTGCAAATTGTTCTTTACGCGCACAGATGAGCTAAACAGCCTTGTAAAGAAAAGCTAATTGGTATAAAGTGTTGATTTATGTATTACATCCCTCACTTTGCTTTTCTCAGCCAATCTCCATAAATATGAAAAAGAGGACAACTCACTCCAATATGTGAAACAAACAGGAATGACTAAGGAAGGGCCAGGCCAACCAGTCACTCACTGGGCACCACTAGATTTCAGTTCACGAGAGAATTAGCCTGAAGACATGAGTCAAGATATTCAGAGCCGTTTTAACTTTCTACCAGCAACTTCCATACTACCCTCTACCAGCAAGACAAAATCTCCATTCATGAACCGATCACACAACCCTGATAAACTAGAGCAGTTTACATTCAGGATCGAAGAAGCCACTGAATCTATGCAAACCACACCATTGCCAAAGAACAATGGCTGTAGTGGAATTTTCTAACATATTTATCACACTCCATTGCTCTCCACTCACTGGCTTGTGAAAATCATGGCTTGCTCAGTACTTACCTAATCATAGGTTTTAGGAACCACGGAGTGGCTGTGAGGTTGTAGCTCTGGAATAAGCTTGTTGTCGTGGAATTCCTTTATGCAGGGTTCAGGGCGTGTCCCATCCACAGGAGTGGGAGGTGTAGTTTGTTCAGGGATATAACACAACAGAATGTTGTCAAAAGTATGGTGACGGTAGAGACAAGGCAATTTTAGTTTGATGTCTACTTTTAAGTAAGCATATCAAATATGTAAAACTCATTTAGGTAGGAGCAATCATAGCACGAGGTAAGGCTGCAGCCTTAAGATAACAGCACTAGGTCACGTGAAATTACTAGATCTGAAAACGGTTATCTCATCTCCTTTCATCTTGATGGTAGCACTCAGTGGTGTCAAATAACAAGAAAAGACCTCAAAACGGATATTTCATCTCATCGTAGATGTCAGCACTAGATGGTGTTAAATTAGGCCAGAAAATAGCTTCATCTCAACATAAGATTTTAACATTAAGTGGTGCCAAATTACAGGCAAGGGCATGAACATGTCTATCTCATCTCATCATGGCTTAAAATGTCAGCAGTAACTGGTGTCAGATTACAGATTGTTAATCTTAAATTCACAGTAACACACAAAAATACTAGTTACTGCTTTGATGACAAAGTGTCACTCGTTTGGCAGTAGAATGCCACTTATATACACACTGAAACCACCAAAATGCCACACATAAGTAGTGTCACTCATAGTCCTTGAAATGTCACTCAAACGTACACTGAAATTATCCATATGTTACACATAGCAATCTGAAACCTTCCCAGCTATGCCTGAAAGGCTGGGGCCCTGGACCAGAGCCCACTTTGGCCATGCCTTAAAACGTCGCTGAAGGCTACAAGCATGATGTGTGTTCAGGTGTTTCTGAAAGCACACGTCTGCTTGTAGACTTGCTGCATTTCTTTTGTAAATAGAGGGGGCAGATTGTGTGCCCGCTCTATTAACAAAAGAAATGCAGCAAGTCTACAAGCAGACGTGTGCCTTCAGGTGTTTCTGAAAGCACACGTTTGCTTATAGACTTGCTGCATTTCTTTTGTAAATAGAGGGGGCAGATTGTGTGCCCGCTCTATTAACAAAAGAAATGCAGCAAGTCAACAAGCAGACGTGGGCCTTCAGGTGTTTCTGAAAGCACACGTTTGCTTATAGACTTGCTGCATTTCATTTGTAAATAGAGCGGGCAGTTTGTGTGCCCGCTCTATTAACAAAAGAAATGCAGCAAGTCTATAAGCAGACGCGTGCTTTCAGGTGTTTCTGAAAGCACACGTTTGCTTGTAGACTTGCTGCCTTTCATTTGTTAATAGGGCACAGATACGGGGCAGAATGTGCGCCCCTTCGTGAAAGTATTCATGTTAATTTCAGCGCACACAAGCGCAGCGAATAACATGTTTACTTCCAAAAAGGCACACAATCTGCCTCGCAGCCGTGCCCTTTTAACAAAAGAAAGGCATCAGGAGCCACTTGAGGACAAACTTCGGGTGGTCTCTACAGCCACCAACTACAGAAGGAAGTGACCTTTTTTCGCACCGCACGCATTTTAATAGCGTCGCCGCGAACAGTCCTCAGCTGCAAGTGCGCGCTTCAAGTATTACTCTGCGTGCTCACAGAGACATCAGTGCGCGGGCGCCCAGGTGCGCACGTTAGTGGGAACAGTGGTCCAAGATTCTGTTTTCTTCGAGGTATCGGGTTAGCTGTCTGTTGACGGATTTCTCGATGATCGTGGCCGGGAAGGGGAGCAGAGAGATGGGCCGGAAGTTCTTGAGGTCTCTTGGGTCTGCCTTAGGTTTTTTTGAGTAGGGCGTTGATCTCGGCGTGTTTCCAGATCTCTGGGAAGGTCACGGTCTCGAAGGAGAGATTGATGATGTTGCGCAGGTGGGGTGCGATGGAGCTGCTTGCTCTGTTGAAGATGTGGTGCGGGAATGGGTCTGACGGAGAGCCGGAGTGGATTGTGCGCATGGTATTGATGGTGTCGTCGATGCTCACGCTGGCCCAGGCTAGCAGGGAGTCGTGGTCGGTGGTGTGCGGAGAGTCTGTTGTGTTGCTGTCTGTTGGGGCTGTCTGGGTGTTGAAGCTGTCGTGGATGTCTGCTAGCTTGCGGTGGAAGAAGGTGGCGAGGGAGTCGCAAAGGGCTTGCGACGGCGGGATGTCGTTGGTGTTGGAGCTGGGGTTGGAAAGTGCCTTCACGATGTTGAAGAGCTCCTTGCTATTGTGTGCATTGTTGTCGAGGTGGTCTTTAAAGGAGGTCCTCTTGGCCGCCCTGATGAGGTGGTGGTGGTTGCGGATGGCGTCCTTGTGTGCTGTGTGGCTATCCAGAGTTTGTTTACTGTGCCATTTCTTCTCTAGTTTCCGGCAGGCTTGCTTGGAGGCTAGGAGTTCTGGGGTGAACCAGCTGGCCCTCTTGCTGGTGTCTCTTTTGGGGGATTTCTTCAGCGGGGCGAGGGTGTTGGCACAGTCCTCGATCCAGCGTCTGAGGCTGTGGGCAGCGTCGTCAGTGTTGGAGGGTTCGGTGGGTGGGCTGAGAGCGAGGTTTGCGTGTAGTTGGTCTTTGGTGATTTTGCTCCAGCATCAGCGGGGGATCTGTTGGGTGTGGTGGTATGTGGTGGGTTTCTGGAAGGCGAAGTTGATGCAGCGGTGGTCGGTCCAGAGGAGTTTGGTGGTGTGGCTGACGGAGACGTGCGGGCTTGAGGAGAAGACGGGGTCGAGTGTGTGGCCGGCGGAGTGGGTGGGCGTTGTGACGAGTTGCTTCAGTCCGAGGTTGGGGAGGTTATCGATCAGGGTTGTGGAGTTGTTGTCGTTTTTGTTCCCAAGGCGAAAGTTCAGGTCTCCGAGGAGGATGTAGTCGGTGGGGGTCAGGGCGTGCATGCTGATCAAGTTGGTGATTGAGTCGCTGAACTGGGGGCGGGGTCCAGGGGGTTGGTAGGCGAGGGTGCCTCTGAGGGTGGAGTTAGGGTTTGTGTGGATCTGGAAATGCATGTGTTCGGCGGTGCTGAGTGCATCGTCGGTGCTAGTCGAGACCCTAATGCTGTTCTTGTGGACGATGGCGATTCCTCCTCCGACTCCGTTGGTGCGGTCTCTGCGGGTGATCTTGTAGCCGTCTGGGATGGCTATGGCGATGTCGGGTGCGGAGGAGTCGTTAAACCAGGTCTCTGTCAGGAAGGTGACGTCTGGGGATGCTGTGTTGAGCAGGTCCCAGAGCTCGACGGCATGCTTGCGTGCGGAGCGGGTGTTCAGTAGCATGCATCGGAGGTGGTTGGGGTTTTTCTTGGTGGGTGGTTCGTCGGCTCTGAGGCTGGTGTAGCTGCAGTTCTGGCAGGTGAAGGGGCCATGTGTGCGTTTTGGGGCGACCTTGAAGCAGGTGTGGCTCTGTCCGGAGTTGAGAGCGTGCAGAGTGCTGGCATCGTAGTGGCAGCAGTCATTGTGGTGGGTGTGGGGGCCAGGGGTTCTGGCGCTGGGCGCGGTCCAGGCGCAGACGGGCTTGCCTTAGGCGTACCTTAGGCGCACCTTCAACGCGGCCTCGCAGTGGCCGGCATATATGGGGAGGTGGGAGAGAGGAGCAGCTGGGAGGCGGGAGGCAGGGGCAGCGAATGGGCAGTGGGCAGTCAGGGGGGCAGGGCCGCAGGGGACGCAGCAGCGAGGGCGGTGAGGGACAATGAAGTTAACAGAAGGAAAAAGGGGCACAGAATCGAGGGAAACACTAGTGGCACAGAAGGCAAAAGGGCACAAAAAATTTGCGGAATAGAAGGCAAAAAGGGCACAGAAACGAGGGAAAAACGAGTGGCACAGAGGGCAGAAGGGCACAAAAAAACGAGTGTAACAGAAGGCAGAAGGGCACAAAAAATGAGTGGAACAAAAGGCAAAAGGGGCACAAAAACTAGGGGAAAACGAGTGGCACAGAGAGCAGAAGGGCACAAAAAAACGAGTGGAACAAATGGCAGAAGGGCACAAAAACGAGTGGAACAGAAGGCAAAAGGGGTATAAAAACAAGGGGAAAATGAGTGGCACAGAGGGCAGAAGGGCACAAAATAACGAGTGGAACAGAGGGCAGAAGGGCACAAAAAACGAGTGGAACAGAAGGCAAAAGGGGCACAAAAACAAGGGAAAGACGAGTGGCACAGAAGGCAGAAGGGCACAAAAAATGAGTGGAACAGAAGGCAAAAGGGGAACAAAAACGAGGGTAAAACGAGTGGCACAGAAGGCAGAAGGGCACAAAAAAGAGTGGAACAGAGGGCAGAAGGGCACAAAAAACGAGTGGAACAGAATGAAAAAAGGGGTACAAAAATGAGGGGAAAACGAGTGGCACAGAAGGCAGACGGGCACAAAAACGAGTGGAACAGAAGGCAAAAGGGGCACAAAAACGAGGGAAAACGAGTAGCACAGAAGGCAAAATACAGAATATAGAAATACAGCAGCAGCTAAGAACAGAAGGCAGAATGGGCAGAGAGGCACCGGGGCAGCGAGGGGAACAGAAGGGAAAACCAGGCAGAGACATGGGGGCAGCGAGGGGTACAGAAGGAAAGACCGGGCAGAGAGAGCACGGGGACAGCGAGGGGAACAGAGGGAAAAAAAAGGGGCACGGACCATGTACAGACAGCGGGGGAAGACAGACAACAGCAGTCACAGACACAGCAATGAAAATACAGGCAAACTATAAAAGCAATAAACCGGAGGATGAACAAACTTACCTAAAGCCTACCACTGGCCACCAGGGATGAGGCACAGGTGGTAGCCTGCGGGTGGAGGAGGGCCTCGAACTTCCTCAGCAGCGGCAGCTGGGGCAGGGACACACAGGCACCACACCCACAAGAACAACCACAAGCATCACCACACCAACAGCACACTCATCCAAACACACAACAAAACAATATCCACCGAACCCAAACGCACTCACCCCCCGACCAACATACACCTGCCAAGAAACACCCCCCAAATGTACAAAACATATACCAGACCCACATACAATTGCATAACAGACACACACATCACCCACTACAGCTCCCTCTACCTCTTTATCCTAGTTCTGCTTTTATTTCTGCTCTGACCTTCACCTCATCCAAACGCAAAACCACCTCTCCCAAACACAAAGCCACCCCCCAAAACACAAACTCACCCCTCTAAAACACAAACTTACCACTCCCAAGGAAGATCATTGAGGTGCCTGTTCTGTGCTCACTAGATGCCCTTTCCTGAGGAGGTTCCCTGTGGCTGTTTCTTTGGAGGCAAGTTTGGTGAAACAGCACAACAGTGCTGCTAATGAACTTTTTTGATCTTCATGTTTATTATATTAAAGTTCCGTCATGATATAGGTATCTTGTTTGGCGAATAAACCAATATTTTAATTTCACTAAGTTTGTTCTGACATTAATTTTCATTTGCAATTGTTTGATTCTTTGAAATGTTTATGACTATAATGTGAGGAACATTTTTAGGTTTCGCCTGGGCCGGAGCACTAGCTCCGCCCAGGAGAAATCTTATGTTCCTACAGTGTGGGGCTTAGTCCCGCCTCTGTCTTCCATTGGCTAGCTCCATAAATGGAGGCTAGCCATTGGAAGAGATTGGCTGTCAATCACGCTTTCCCTGTGAAAACGTGATTCGGGGGCGTTTCTGACTTTTTTTAAGTCCAACCCCTTGTCCCGGGCCGCGCTGTGATTGGCTGCCGGCCCGGGACACCCCAGTGACGTCATTCCCCGGGCCGCGCTGTGATTGGCTACCGGCCCGGGACCTGACTTGTCTTGAACCGTGTCGGCACTGGCTTATTTGCGGGCTAATTAAAACTATTGTGTTTTGTATTTAAGTTATATCTGTGGTGTAAGTTGTGGGCCAGATTAGTAAGAAGAAAGTGCCACAACTTATAGTTAAACAGCATTGTTCACAAGAAAAGTGAAATGTGCTTACTCCAACATGGCGGAACCAAGCTTTTGGCCGGGATTCCGTTTTCTATGTTTCTATTCAGTATCGGAACCGGAAGCAGGTTCTTACTTAAGGACCCTGCGCAGCAATGGCGGGTTCTCTTATTTTCTCGAGAACACACCGAGCAAGCTAGGAGACGTTCAAGTCCTGGTAAGTACAGGCAGCTATACTGACAACCTGGGGCGTTAGTATGTTTCCCTCTGAACCTATACCCCTACAACACTCAGGGGCGATACTACGCAGCTCCCGCACTTTGCCCTCGTATGATTTTGGCTATAGGGGGTTGTTGGGGTGAGCTTGGTGGGATTGTTACCAACAGGCGTGATTTTTTCTTTAAGCGGGGGTTTGTTTGTGAACCTCAGAAGCTATAACTATTTGTACTTGAGCCACAATGCAGGATTGTCACTCTATATTGGCTCGAGCAGCGAGGGGCTTGAGACACGCCGAATGGCAATCGCGTATAACGCTGTTTTAGCCATGTATGTGAAATTGTACTTTAAAATGCAGAATTTGACCCATTGTTTTTTTTTTTCTGTTGGAACACGCCCACTCCCCCAACGCCCTCCCCAGGACCCAAAGCTGCCTGGAGCAAGTCTTTGAGCTCGCTTTGCTCACTGGCCGCCAGTACAAGTAGCACGGCTCAGTGGCGGACCAAAACGTGAGCCCCCACCCCACTGCAAGATATGCTAACGGGGCCCCTCAAACTCACATAAGTGGGGCTGAGGGTGCCCCCTCCAGTATGGGCAAGCCGGCCTCCCCCTACGCCCCCACGGGGGCCTTTGTTACAACCCTGGCACGGTTCTTTGTATCCCAGACACCGCTGCTCATTTAACCTGGGTGTCCACTACTAATTCTGAGAATCTTGCTCCCACACTCCCCCTACTTCTAGAGCCCTTCGGCCAGTACACTCGGTGGACGGTGCGTCGTGCATTACCTGAGACCCCCAGTCACCGCCGCTCCGTCGATGCATGACGCCCTTATCCATTCCTGGCACCGCGTGGGCCTTTATGAGCTGCCTCGGTTATTTCATAAGGGACAGGAGGGGGGCGCCGCTTTATCATCCGGGGCCCGCGCGCCTTTAATGGGCTCGAGTAATGGCCAGCTTTTATAGCCGCATTACCTGCTGTCCCTGTTAACCTTTGATTTCGTGTCTTAATGACCTGTGGATTTATTTCCATAGCGAAAGCTTTCCGGTGGTTAAACCATGGGGCTGGCAAGGACAGAGCGAGCAGAGAGGAGTTTACCGAAGTTTGGACTCTGCGAAGCGTCCCACAAACCGGGCCTGCTCCAAGTGGGGCAGGAATTGGGGCCTGCCTGGGAAGTGAACTTGGTCGCCCTGTCAGTCACAGGAGCCTATAAGTGGGATGAAAAAACTAGGGGCCTCTCATAGGAGCGTGGCCACTGTAATTATTTTCAACATAACATTACTCGTCCGGCAACAAGAGAACCATTGGCTTTGTCAGTGGTTGTAAGTTGCATGAGCTAAATATGCAACAACTAGGACTTCGTTGTGTATACTCTGATAATGGTTTAGGTCTTGTGGGCAAGGTTGTGTGGTTTTAACGCTAGAGCAGCCGACCTTCGAGCTGACAAATTAGGTTTGAATCTGACCTCTTGTGAATAAAAAAAGTGTCCTTGTGCAATGTAACTGGTGTTCATGTGAAGCGCTCCAAGTTTGAGCTATATAAAACAGAAAAATTAGTCTCTTTGAACTTGCATCAAAAGCAATGACTTTTTTTTTCTTCACCCTGAGGGTAAAAATGGAGAGCCGGTTAGGAACCCGTCTAGGTACCTGCTTTTAAAAACTGCCCGGGCTGAACAACGGCAGGACCCGGCCCACTTAAATACTTGAGTCACAGTACCTTCTCTATTTTAATAGGTGCCGCAGACTATCGTCCTAACGGCTGGTGCACCAACAGACGTACCTGATGAGAGTAAAGCTAATATCACCTGATCCTTGTGATTCGGTCCTGCCGTGAATCTAGTACCACCTTGAATACAGTGTGACTTCAGAGTAAGGAAAAGGTAGAAGTCTCCGAGGCAAGCACAAGATGAAAGCGTAGGTGAACGCTGTGTGATCGCCTGTCACTGCAGCATTCCTGCAGGTTTTATTAATTTAAGGAGTGTTACTAGCTTTCTTGCAGAATCAGGAAAGGAGGGAAGCTGTGCTTCAGATAGGGGCCAGTAGATGCGGGTGGGTGGGTGCCGGTGCTTATTTTTCTTCAGCAGACTTCGATCTGTGATAACAGATAAAAAAGACGAAAAGGGAGAAGGAGGGGAAAGGTAATAAAACCGGGACAAGTGGGCAAAACGGGGATTGTAAAAGAACCTGGTGTGCCTCCGTGCTCATCTATTTGAGAGCAAGGTGTCTTGTTGCAATTGTGCCCACAGGAAGGTATGTCTCTTCCTCTGAATCTCGCTATGGTGAAGCGAGCAGAGTACAAGGTCAAAGTCTGGTAGGAGAGAAGCCAAAAAATGGCCAGAGATGGGCCCAACAACTCTTTCTCCTGAAATACAATGAGCAGAGTCCGTGCTCGATGGTTGTGTGTGCCTTTTATGGGTGTGTACTTGAGTTCCCCGTGTGAGGGGGTGTGTGAGATTGTGTGTGCTGCTATTTGCTCTGTGTGAAGGTGTGAATGGTGGTGTTCAGCTCAAAGCTTATTTCCTGTACGGTGTATGCATGGTTCATGAAGTTCTATTTTACTTTCATTGTTTCAGTGTTATGTTCCTTTAGTTTGGCTGTTATGTATTCAGTTTCTTGTGTTCCTTTTATGTTCTTGTACTTTATTGAGCTACTGTTCGTGCGGGGGGGGCGAGTGAGGGGGAGATGTGTGCTATTACCCCTGTGCCCTCAGCTCTTACCTGTGCCCTCAGCTCTTACCCCTCTGCCCTCAGATCTTACCCCTCTGCCCTCAGCTCTTACCCTGCCTTGTGCCCTCAGCTCTTCCTAGGCCCTCGCTTCTGACTCCTGTGCCCTCAGCTCTCACCCCTCTGCCCTCAGCTCTCACCCCTCTGCCCTCAGCTCTCACCCCTCTGCCCTCAGTTCTCACCCCTCTGCCCTCAGTTCTTACCCCTGTGCCCTCTGCCCTCACCTGTGCCCTCAGTTCTGACATCTGTGCCCTATGACCCTCGCCGGTGACCATGGCCAGCATGGAGGGGGAGATCGTGGCCTTCCTGCTGGCCCTGTCGGGCTGGGTGCTGGTCTGCTCCACGCTGCCCACCGACTACTGGAAGTGTGTGGCTCTGTGTGTGTGTGGCTCTGCGTGTGGCTCTGTAGGTATGTATGTGTGTGGGACTCTGTGTGGGTCTGTGTGTGGCATTTGCGAGAGATTAAGCTATTGACATTGTAAATGACAGTGCCATTTATTTATCTATTTTCAAAACCAACACAAATAAAAATGTTGTCATTTACAATGCCAATAGCTCTAACTTTTTCAAAGGCGAGACCGTTGCATTGTAAATGCTTGTTATATTTAACATTATGGCAGAAAATACAACAGATTGTTTTAATGTCCACTTTGTTAAGTGCATACACTGGTTATAATGTCCACTTTGTTAAGTGAATACACTGGTTAAAATTGCATGTGATGATCATTTGAATTTATGCCCGGTGGAGCTGTCCTATGCAGCTCTAGAGGAGTCTGGCCCCTTGGCCGTCACCTACCCAGCCGGTCATCTGGCATTGTCTTCCTCATCTCCCCGTTTGTGTCTCCTTCCCTCCCCCACCTCCTCCCTCTGTTTCTTAGATTCAAACTATTGTAACTTTGTAACCGGTAATTCGCTGATCCAACTGATATAACTATGTAACCCGTAACTCGCTGATCTTCATGTTAAGCGCTCTGATACCTCCGGGTCTAGCCAGCGCTATATAAAACTTTGCAAATAAATTAAATACATTTTTTAAAAATCATGATAATGGACACTTGCACCAACAAATAGATGGGGTTTTTAAAGTGTTAATACAAGTATAGTTATTTCAACTTGATAAGTGATAAGAATAAACACATATGCATTACACCTTAAAAAAATTGACAATTTAAATTTGATAAAAAACAGGTATTGCACTAGACAAGGGGAAATGTTACATGGATTATGTTAGATCTTGCGCTGTGCCTTTGAAATCTATTGTATTTAATATTTCTTTAAAGGTGGCTCTTATCAGTTCCCAAAGCCGAATTATTGTGTTCATTCACTTTTGTGTAGAATTTTTTTCTTAACTTCCCCTGGCTGGACGCATTTACAATACTTCCACTAAAGCTGTTCACACTGTTTAAGTCCCGTTCACTGTCAAGATAAGATCTCTTCCCACAGATAAGGCAGACAGCTTCAAGCATTATGCTGGAATGCTTCATTTGTATTACTTAGTTGTGTAAAGCAGATGCTTTAACCTTAGAACGTTAGTGGGGTTTCCTATTCATGCCTCAGTACCTTTCTTTGCACACTAGGCATTATCGGATTTATTTTTTCAACTTCATCTATTTGGGCATTATGATCAAATTCTAAATGTTGTAATAAACATTTAACGTTTAAAATAAAGTTAATACTCCTCTAGACACATTATATTGCTATATTTGACTACTAAACAGGCAGTCACAATTGCAGTTACCTTGCAATTAAAAGGGGCTTGATTTGAATGGTGCTACGTATTTCAGAGAACAAAGGTCCTGAGCAAATAGTAATAGTAAACAAAATAATAGAATATAGACCACAATGGGTTACTATATACATCCAATGTCCAGCCGGACATGGAGTTTTATTCATCCAATAGAGAGAATGAGGTCAAAAACTGCTTTGAACAACAAAAGATAGTGGGGCACAAGCCTGTACCCTGGTACAAAAAGGGAAAGTGTGGGGGAATGGGGTAACAATACAGGCAATAAAACATAAAATGCAGGCAAAGACTTTGAGCTGTGGTAACTTGCAAGCAGAGGTAAGTGACAGCAAGTTCAACCAAAATAGAGACCACAATAGTTAAACACAATGGAAAGTTGTGGCACTATTTAGAAATGTCGACGTTTCGATCCCATGCTCATTAATAAAAACGGGATCATCATCAGGACTACAATATTACATTTGCCTGGTTTAGAACATTTAATGCCTGTCAGAATAAAAAACAGGGAGAAAAAAGAAGGAAACGGCCTATGAGAACCAATAGAAAACAATACATAATTGCACAGCAGGCATCAAGTGACTTATTCAAACGTTTGTGGGTGGACCCGAGTAGGGTCAGAAGAGTGAACAGGTGACGGACGATGGTCATGCATTAATGGTTGAAGCTTGGGGGTCGTAGAATCAGAAGTGCGGCGATAGTGCGGCGTGACGCGGATATAGATCTTGGGCCGAGGAAATTGTAGGAAATGTGGGGCATTAAGATGCAATCCCCACCGAATTAAAAACAGTTGGAACGAGTGCGGTTGGTAACAAGTGGTGGCAATCGCAGGTGAACATTCATACGCATCATTAGAACGAGTACGATTGGCAACATGTGGTAGCAATTACAGGTAAAAACTCTTTTGAATCATGTCGTAGGGGCTAATACGCCTGATGTCTTAGATATACCTCGGGTTGGCCCAATAGTGCAACGCCTGTGTATCTAGTGCGAAAGTGTTGCTAACCCGAGAATGTGATTTTTCGGGTATGGGACAGGGGCCTAGGGTTCATGACTCGTGCTTAATAACAGGGTAACGACAACTGGATGTGCTTACCACTCGGTGGGAGTAACAAGATTTCTCGTGGGTGGAAAGATAAGGGGGCGTGGAGACGATCAGTTCCCCTGAAAAGAAAGGTATCCGTGTTACAGAACTGATTGTCATAAGGGTGATGGGCATGTGAAGTTGGTGCAAGGGATGCATACCTATAGTCTTACACGTTAAGATGCAGGCGACCGCCGAAGGGGTGTCAGGGCTGGTAGGAGAAGGTGTCCGCCGTTCTCCTCGTGTGGCTCGTGGGGCCACAATTACGGTGCTGGTAGAGTGCCGTACTAGATTAGTCAGTAGGCACGCTGCGAAGAAAAAATAATGAGAAGTAATATAACTACGCAGCCGAGTAAGAGGCAAGCTGCGAAGAAAATTAAAACTAATCAGCCAAGAGAGTCCCTCATATTAAGTGATGGACTGCGGGTGTGGACGCCAAGCAGACTCGGTGGTGGGCTTACCTAAGAAAGCGCAATGGTTGGATCCTTAGACAGCAACGGTGTGCTGTTCGTTACTGGGCATGATGGCAGGTACTGGGAACAGTCAGCGCAACACTCGTATAAGTAGAGCGAGTGTAGGCGCCATTGTGGGCGAGTATCAGAGTTCAGAAAAAGAGGAAGGACTAACGAATGCTACGTGTGCGTCGGAGTCGCCATCTTAGAATGGTTTGATCTAATTGAAGAGTGGTGCTTTGGTGGTGAAGGAGGTGAAGTGGCTAGCGCGTCTCATGCATAATGTCTCAAAAAAAGGAAAATAGTAAAGCCAAGAGTGTGATGAGAAAAACATTTGGCATGGTGACTGTTAAATATATTTACATACGAGGGTGAAGTGTAAAGCAGACAAGTTATCATTCGCGGTTTTTCATATAATAGACAACAAACTTGAAAAATAAAAAACTTTACGCAGAGAATATTCACTGTAAAGTGGCAACAAGGAGGAATCAATTGCTGGAGTGTTTTCATTGGTGTGATTGAAAGTCAGGAGTCAAGGGTGTATTTGTAAAATGTTCATAGCAATGTGGCTCAATCTTCGTTTCTGTTCAAGCCAGTTCTGATTGAGTCAAAGAGGATTATGGCCTTTAGTTCTTCATGATTTAGTAGTTGTGCCATATTGCCGAGTGAGGAGCTCCCGGGTTGGGGATATCCCCTATTTACCCCAACATCCACCCCCAAACCACTAAAGTCTATTTCCTAGTGTCTTACCGGCCGGAATCAAACTCCTGAGTTCCGACGTCCATTACCTCGACTGCCTCTCCATTCTTCAGCAGGCTAGAGCCCTCCGACTCTGCCTCCCTGCTCTTCAGCAGCACCGAGCCCTCCGACTTTGATGTTCGGCGAATCCACCACCTCCAGGCGGATCGAAACTACGGCTCCCTTCTCTACAACGAAGACATAATTTGTTCCTGGAAGTGGGAACGCTCGAGCTGCGGGTACTGAATAATGAACAGGATTGCTCTCTTTGTTTAAGAACAGTGCACAGCTTCGCGCAATGCATGCCGGGCTCAAGTCGGGCCAGTGACAGCGAGGACGCCACGCCTATGAAAACTCGTGTTTTTACTTTCACTTTCTTTGACTAGCATTGCTCTCTCGCCTATTCGCTGCGAAGCTGTGCACTGTTCTTAGAGTCCTCACCTCTCTAGCTTGCGAGGCTGGGATGTAAACGGGCCCTTGCACTGCGACTAGTCATCAGCTGCCCCTGTCTTTTCGTGGCCCACATGAGCCTGGATTGCCCCGCGTGGTACGTTGGCTGAGTCAGGAAAATGGCCACCGGCTTCTCGTTTGGGGCCGGTACCGCCACCGCCACCCTGGGGGCGACCACAGGAGGCACCTCCACAGGTGGAGGGGGCTTCTCATTCGGAGCGGTGGCGCCAAGGTAAGGAGATTCGTTGAGTCTGCCCTATTTGTCTGTCTTTCGAAGTTAGATAACCCGAGGCTATTCAACACCAGTGCTGAAGTTCTCGCTCCTTTTTATATGTACCCCCACCCTTGTTGTAGCCCCCATCTTCGAGAATTGCAGAGGATGGCTAGATGTGTTTTATTAAGCTGTAACCTGAAACTTGTTTCTCTTTGTTGCACAGTCTGTGCGCCTAGTTTAACTCTTGTTGCAGTCTGCCTGGCCAGTGTGTATTTATCATTTGCACTACGTTCTGCCTGATTAGTGTATTTTTACCTCTTGTTGCCCAATGTGCCCGTCGAGTGTATTTTTACCACTACCTGCTTATTTTGCTTGGCTACTGTATTTTTTCTATATGCTTCACTGTCTACACACCTATTGTATTATTAACCTTGCTACACAGTCTTCCTGGCTAGTGTGTTTTTATCTCCTGCTGCACATTCTGCCTGGCTAATGTATATGTATCATTTGCTGTGCATTTCTCCTGGTTAGTGTATATTGCTATTTGCTGCCTATTCCGCCTGGCTAGTGTAATTGTACCCCTTGCTGCACATCCTGCCTGGTTAGTGCATAGCTTCCATTTTCTGAACATTCAGCCTGGTTAGTGTATGTTTACCTCCTGCTGCACATCCTGTCTATCTAGTGTATATCTATAATTTGCTGCACATTCTGCTTGGCTAGTGTAATTATACCTCTTGCTGCACAGTCTGTCTCGCTAGTGTAATTTTACTTCCTGCTGCACATTCTGCCTGGCTAGTGTATTTTTACTTCCCGCTGCACATTCTGCCTGGCTAGTGTATATCTACCTTGTGCTGCACGTTCTTCCTGGCTAGTATATATTTGACATTTGCTGTATACATGGACTACGTATTTTCTTGCCTATGTTACCTGGTTGTGATTGTTTTTCTTGCCTATGTTCCCTGGTTGTGCTCGCTTTTCTTGCCTCTCTACCCTGGTTGTGATCGTTTTTTCTTGCCTCTCTACCCTGGTTGTGATTGTTTTTTCTTGCCTCTCTTCCCTGGTTGTGATCGTTTTTTCTTGCCTCTCTTCCCTGGTTGTGATAGTTTTTTCTTGCCTCTCTTCCCTAGTTATGATCGTTTTTTCTTGCCTCTCTTCCCTGGTTGTGATCGTTTTTTCTTGCCTCTCTTCCCTGGTTGTGATTGTTTTTTCTTGCCTCTGTTCCCTGGTTGTGCTCGCTTTTCTTGCCTCTGTTCCCTGGTTGTGCTCGCTTTTCTTGCCTCTGTTCCCTGGTTGTGATCGCTTTTCTTGCCTCGGTTCCCTGGGGCGTTACTGGGCGGAGGTGGGCGTGTGGTGAGGGGCAGTGGGTGCCCAGGGCACGGACGCGAGCGCACCGGCTGACCTGTGTCTCTGTGGCTCTGTGTGTGTGTGGCTCTGTGTGTGTGTGGCTCTGTGTGTGTGTGGCTCTGTGTGTGTGTGTGTGTGTGTGGCTCTGTGTGTGTGTGTGGCTCTGTGTGTGTGTGTGTGGCTCTGTGTGTGTGTGTGGCTCTGTGTGTGTGTGGCTCTGTGTGTGTGTGTGTGTGGCTCTGTGTGTGTGTGGCTCTGTGTGTGTGTGTGGCTCTGTGTGTGTGTGTGTGTGGCTCTGTGTGTGTGTGTGGCTCTGTGTGTGTGTGGCTCTGTGTGTGTGGCTCTGTCTGTGTGGCTCTGTGTGTGTGTGTCTGGCTCTGTGTGTGTGTGGCTCTGTGTGTGTGTGTGTGTGTGTGTTGGGCTCTGTGTGTGTGTGGGCTCTGTGTGTGGGGGGCTCTGTGTCTGCTAACACACTCGACTACTCTCTAATGCTCACCTATTGCCATTGTAAATGACAATACCATTTATTTATGTTTTTAAAAAAAACAAAGAATGAAAAGAATGCCATTTGCAATGCCAATAGCTCTAACTTTTACAAAGACGAGACCATTTGATTGTAAATGCTTGTTTAGTTCACTGTCGCCACCTCTGTTGGTGGCTATCCCTATACTGTGACATATTTCTTTGTCAGATTCAAGGGATGGTTGGAAATTCCCGGATACAGATATTTCTCCTTCTTCAAGTGATGTCAATGTGGAAGCCGTCAGTGAAACAGTCAGCAATTTGAACATTTGCTCCAATTTTTAAGCTAGATTCACTTCAGAGCATCCATTCTAAGAATAGCTGATGATTTGCAAGCGCACGGCCAAGGTGGGTGGCCCTGCCCTGCCCCTTCCTGTTGCTAACGGGCACAGATGGACCAGCTCTTGGCAGCTCTTGCCATGAGCCACTTTGATTGAGACCCATGGAACCACTTTTTTCTATATTCACCCACCTCGGTAGCCACAACTCTCCTGAGCTGTGGCGGGCATGTATGCATTGATCGGTGGCAACCACCAGTCTTTGGACCAGCTCTTTTCGTCCTTCTTCTCTGTGCTACCGACGTCCGCCCACCTCTCTCCCCACTCTGTGGTTAAAACTGGAGTTCCTTCCATGGTTGGTTTCCTTATTTGGATTCCCAAGGGCATCTCTTCAGAACCCTCCCGCCTGTCTGGCGTCCTCACCTGGTCCTCCGCATCTCCCTCGTGGTCCTGGGTTCCAGTGTTCTTCTTCCTTGTTTCTTGCCCATATTTGTGTTTAATGTAACTCTAGTGTGCTGTGGGTGAGTATATCTACCTGCTGATGTGGTCTGGTGTTAATAGTTGTATTACTGGAATGCTCTAGTGTGTGATTGTTGTGTTGTGTCAATAACTTTTTAGTATGCATCTTCTGGCAGCTGTTATCATAGTGTTCGGAAGATGTCCCAGCTTTTTATGGCAGTTTCCAGAGGGCGTTGTACTTGGTGCAGCTTAAGGGCTTTCTTCAGCTTGCCACTTGGTCATGTTGGTTTGGCAAGCTAGTGTGACTAGGCGTGGGACACGTTGGAGTGTGGGGCTACACTTTTGTGTGTGAAATGCAGTTTGTCATCCTTCTGGTGATGTGTGTCTAGTGGACAATGAAGAAGGTGTGAGAGTTTGTTTTAATGTGTAGTTTAGAAATGTGAGGTGGATGTATGAGGGGCATTGTGTATGAGTGTAGTTATGATGAGAGATTTTGCATTGGAGTATTGTCAAGGGAATTTTGAGTTGACGTGATAGATGGTTAAACTCTCCATTTTTGTTCTGTTTTGTGCCTTGAAGATGTAGATTTAGGGTTGATGGGGAAACCCTTTGTCGAAGGAAGCCGGTGGGTTTTGTGCCCTAGCTGCCATGTCACTGAGCATCTAGGACATATCTTATAGTGTTATTGTGAGTGTGCAAACAATTTGGTGGTAAGTCTTCATGTCCGAGAAGGTTGCAAGTAGAGTTGGACTGGGACGGAAAATAGGCCTGGGTACCAAAATAAAAGTGGCCCATTTAGTCAACTAGATAGCTAAAAAAATGACTCATGTTTGCAAAAATTGGGGCAGATTTTAGCTTTTTTTTTTTTTTTTGCTTTACCATCACATTTCAAAATCAATTTATTCATCTTTTAACAGCATCCCCTCACCCCCACCCCGGGTCCAAAAAGTAGAAAGAGCATTTTATATTTACAAGCATTAAGGCACAATCCTTCAATGTGAATGCAAATTTCAGCGTTATCTATACAATAACAACAACAAAAAAAAGTAGTTGTCTTATTTAGCAAAAAGAATGCGGAGACATAGCCGCGTCAAAAGTAAAAACAGATAGGAGGAGGGCGGGAATAAGCAATGGGCAGAGAAAGGGGGTGGAAGCACAGACGGGGGAGAGAGGGGGACGGGGGGAAGGCCAAGGGAGTAAAAAATACAAAACAGTTCATTATACATCTTAAGTGTTCAAAGTGTCGAGCCATCTAGTCAAAGGATCCCAAACCACCAGGCCCTTTTTTCTTGCCCTTCTTCCCTTTTTGGCATAAATTGCTCTCTCCAACCTATAAGTGGCGAGTAATTGGAGAAGTGTGGCTCACTGGTTAGAGGAGGCAGACCCTGAAGCAGAGGTCAGACCCGGGACCAGGGTTCAATTCCCGACGCGGTAGGGTCTTGAACCCAAATATCCACGGACTCGATAATTCTCGTTTCGGTGCCTACTCGAATCACAGGTTCACACTCTGCAGCTCTGGGCATCAGCTTGCTTAATCTCCACTACGGCCCCCCCGCGGCGGGATGCCTGGCTTTCACCTTCGGGAAGCCCAGTACGGGTATCTCACTGGGAAAAAGCCAGGACGGGTTCCCAAGGCAAGCGCCGAGATGCCTACGGGTAATCGAGCGCTATATAAGAATGCATAATAATAATAATAATAATAATAATAATAATAATAATCTAGCTTGCCATTGACCAAAAGACGGAGGATTCAGGTCTTTCCAGTGCATAGCGATGCATATCCGTAAAATGGTCATAGCAACAAACATCAGTGCGCCCCCTTCCTTAGGATCAATCCGGTCATATAGCCCTAGTATGATAGTAGCTGGCATGAGTTAAATATCTGAAGAGAGGATTCTACTTAAAACCAATTGTACCTATTTCAATAGTGGCTCAGGTTTAGGGCAAGTAGTGAACATATGCACAGAATCCGCACTATATTCTGTACAACGCGGACAGGTAGTTCCAGGACCGGTTGCCCATTTGGCGATCCTACTAGGCGTTATGTACATAAAATATCCCATCTTATAAAATTGAGCTTGCAGTTTAGGGGATAACAGATATATTTGTGCTGGGCCCAAGGCGGAGCAAAAGGCATTAGATGGAGTATTTAATTTCAACTGCCATTTAACGTCTATTTTGCTTAGGTCATCTGGCCGCTGTTCATTCAATATGCAGTAGATGTCTCCTATCCTTGGTAATTTAGAGCCAAGCAGTTTATCTATAAGACCTACCACTGCAAACCCAGCGGACCCCCCGGTTTTATTTACTAAATAACTCGTAATAGCGTTGCACTGGAACGTCTGGTTGTTATTCAGATTATAACACGTTTTCAGCTCTTCAAATGCCCGAATACGACCAGCGCTGTACAAGTCTTCTAGCCTACTAATGCCTGCCAGATGCCAATGTTGAAGGTATGTGTTTTTGAATATTAATGGCAGGTTATCATATTTCTAATAGGGGTATAATGATTCAACTTGGCAATTCCAAATACTTTGCGAATATTACAAAAGACCTGATAGACACTAATCATCGTCTTAAATCTAACTCGCTTGTAATAACTGGATTCCAGATGGCGCCACAGACACCCCCTGATGTTTTCTCCTAAAAGTAAGAGATAGGGAGAGGGCAAGCCTGACGGGCTTAGAGTGTGATCCTCATACATTAGTTTGCAGCAGTGCTGTAGGGCGGCCGCCCAATAATATAATTTTAGATTGGGAAGAGCCCATCCTCCCCTTTCCCTAGGTAAAGAAAGAAAATTGAAGGCCCTTCTCGGCTGTGTATATGCCCAAATAAACTGAGTAAAAATGTGTTCAAATACTAAGAGTATGTGACTGTTAAAAACAAGTGGAATTGTACGGAAAAAATAAAGAAGTTTGGGGAAGTATGTCATTTTTAAAACATTGCATCTTCCTACAATAGTTAAATGCAAGTTGTCAATTTTCCTGAGTGATTTCTTCATGTCATTGGCTAAAGGGGACAAATTTTCAGCAACCAAAGTATCCAAGTCTGAAACAATATTGACTCCTAAATATTTAGCTTTCTTAGTTATTCTGTTATCTACCCATGTTACTTTTTGTTGACAACAATCTGCGTTTTTGTTCTATTCAGAGCGTAGCCAGAGATCAGTCCGAATTCTTGAGCTTCTTGCTCCTGGGCACTGATAGCTGACTCGGGTTCCGGGGTTATTATGGCTACGTCATCGGCATAAGCCATGATCTTTGTATCTATGCCAAATCTACTCATTGGCAGAATTGAGGGGTTAGCTTCAATTCTTCTTATCAGGGGGTCGATATAGAGGGCGAAGAGTAGGGGCGAATAGGGACACCCCTGCCTCGTACCTCTTGTTATATTTATTTGTTCTGAGAGCGGACCATTAATAAATACTTTGGCTGTTCTGATACAATGCTTGTAGGGCCTGAATCATTCTCGGTCCAAAGCCGGACTGCCGCATGATAACCCAGAGAAATTGCCAAGAGACCCGATCAAATGCTTTTTCAGCATCTAAAAGTATTAATGAGATCGGATCTCTTGTCACCTCTGCGGCATCAAATAGAGAAATGGTCCGACGGACATGTTCGGTGGTGCCTTTTTTTGGAATAAATCCGTGCTGCCACCTGGATTCTAATGGTTCAATGTTTGAAGATATTCTCATGGCAATAACTAGAAATGTTTTTAGAGTCAGTATTAATTAATGTTATGGGTCTGAATGATGACATCTCCAGGTTTTAGCTTGTAAAGACAATCAGTATGAATGTTTTGCAGTGTATGGAAGAATGCATGCATTTGAGCTTCCTATAGGCATTGTTGGTTTTACTGTCAGGGAAATTAACAGTAAAATCCATCCCAGCAGACCATAAAACAGGCCCATAAATATCCAGAAAAACGGCCCACGCACTGACCTATCAGACCAGTCCATCGAGCACTGCTGGATTGTCCAACTGGCCAGTCTGGCCCTGGTAGCAAGGCTTGCATGTCTTGGACTGTTGTGCATTGTTAGTAATAACCTAGTCATTCTCTTGTTTCTTTGTTTGACATGAGGTGTGGGAAGCCTTATGTCTTGATCTGTCACATATTTTCTGTGACTGCTATTTGTTGTCTTTGTGCCTTTTTAGTGGGTATTGGGGAGTTAAGCAGGTGTTTGCTGGGTGAATGTGGAAGGTAGACATGTTGGAGTGTGAATGATTGTGAATGATGGTCCCTTTACCTTTGATAGAAGAGAATGGCTGCTCTTTATTTTGCTATTTTTAAAAAAGGCAGATGTATAGTACACTGTGTGTCTGGGTTAATTATGTAATAGAGGGATGGTGTTGGTGTTGTGTGTGGAGTAGTAGCTAGGACATATGGACAGTTGGAGGAAGAATAGTGCTCTGACAGACCTACCTGCTGTTTCTGTAGCCGAAGGACCTAATATGAAATAAAGAACTTACCTCCCACCTCAATGGCTCCAGACTCTTGTATGAGAACCCTGCTCTTCAGCTACAACATATATGTATGTATACAAATACTGAGGAACTTTTTTGCTCATAAATAAACAAATAGCCTTTTATCAATCTGAAACATAATTCAATTAGTTTGTTACTTGGTTTTGTTCTACAACTGATCTTCGAAAATAGTTTTAAATATAGATTGTTTTCTAAAACAAATCTGTTTTTGAAAAATAGTATTTCTAAAGAAGCTAGCTGAGCTGGTGTTATAATGTAACTGCTTTCCAAAGTAGATATTGGGATCAGGGGTGGTTTTCTCAGACCTCTCACGTTGTGAGTTGTCAACGCTGAAAGTTCAGATATTCTTGTCTGTCTAGCTTTCAACATTTTGCATTCATTCTGGTACTTAATGCCCTCCATTAATAAACATTAGAAAAATAAAACGACATGTACCAGAATGCACTTCAGTCCTTCATGTAGCCGAATTATGAGAAAAACGACAAGGACAAAAATGCACTGTGGTGTGCACAAAATAAATAGGGGAAGTGAAAACCTTATAGAAGATGTGCGCACCGGGACACTCCTTGGAGTAGCCACGAGCTTAAGAAATCCTGACATTCATTCATTCAAGCAATTTATGGAGTTATTGCTAATAGTTTGAAAACAAATACCGACGGGTTTGTAAGACTGGATCTCTAACGTGGAAACAAAAAACGAGATGGTGTTATGGAAGGCAGGAGGGGACTGCCCACCAGCCACACCTTGGATGGATTCCTTGTCAGTGTTTCATCAGCTTTCATTCCGGATGCTCCTTTAATGCACGTGCCTTTGATAATGGTGGGCGGGGCGAAGCTCTATTGATCTAAGACTCAGAACTACGCTCGCGCTCAGAGCGTTACGTCAGCAGAACTGGAGGCTGTAGTGGAGTGGTGCGTATGTTTGTTTATGTGCACTGGTGATTCAATGTTACTGGAAGTAGTAGCTGGTGTTAGTAGTACGTGTCTGCGGTTGAGTACCACCTACTAGGCGTCAGCCGCACCCGGGCCCACGACTTCACAAGAAATCAGTTCAAACTCAATTTAATAAGACAGCTGAATGACTGCCTGCTTCTATTTTGGATTTAATGTATTATTAGATCCGTTCTTTTATTTAGCTACCTCTTATATTTAGTTTGCTTTAGACACTTGCACAAGTGCCACCATTGCCTACGTAACGTTTGTTCTTGTGCTTGAGTGTCTGGCAATTATTGCAGTATTATACCTCTACTTGTACTTTATACGCTTTTGTAACTTGCAGACGTCACCTTTTCCTCCTGTAATGTACCGTTTGCTACCTCTTGTATTTTGTTTGCTCACAATTGTCTCTTTTGCCTCATGTAACTTAACGTTTGCTTTTGTGTAATTTGTTCTCCTGTAATTTTCTCGTCATGTGTCAGTACTGTTCCTATTGTGAAGCGTTCTGACACCTTCGGGTAAAGTCCGCGGTATATAAAAACGCATAAAATAAATAATTAGTTTTTTTTTGTTTAACCGGCTCGTACGCTTCTTCCCACATCTTTTAAAGAATCCTTGCATCCCCGATGACGCTAGTAAAGGGACGTTTTCGATCTGCTGGTTCCGCACTAACAGGCCGATGGGGCTTCAGCCCTCCCCGTCGTGAGTGTCAGCCCGGGCTGGGACAACTTCCCGGGCGCTCTCACACAGTTTTTGAGCTGATGTAGGCTTGCTGGTCTGGCGTCCGTCTTATTGCAGCCGCACCCGAGTACTTCACAGGTCTTTAAATGACCATTTACTTGTTAACGAGGCTTTATTGGTTTTTTCACCCCTTCTTAGAGCACCTGCATCTCCACTCTTCCTATTTCTGGAAGAATTAGCGCACCCCCCTTATTTGCCTCTTGCCTTTGCGCACTAATATGCTACCTTGCTTTTTGTTTAGTTTAACGATGTGGTAAAATTGTATCTTTTGTTTAGTTCAGTAAACAGCAAAGATAACTCTTTTTTCCAGTTCAGATTGCTTCATAGTGATTAAGTTATCACGTTTTTTTGTTTTGTTATATCTTGATACCTGGTGTAGGTCTTTAACAAGCACACGTGGAACACCGAACGAGTGATTGCGTTTTTAATTCTGCTCAGGTGGCGGGGCACGTGCTCATACTTTGATCTCCGCTTCTCCCGGATAATTTTACGCGGCTTCCAAGAAACTGTGGACTGGTTTGTTTATCACCAGAAAGTTGTTTCTTCGCGAGCATTTAGTTATTTTCTTGTTTAATGACGGCCTCTCTCGCGAGTCGAGTGTGCGCCCCTTGCAAGGACTTGTCAGATTTTTGTCACCGATATTTTGTGCTGGGCCACAACGCCGCAGGGACTCGAGGCGTTGGTTGTATTATATTGGTCGGTTTGTGCTTCACTGGAGGAGGCTTGTCCTATGCTGTGAGGTATATTTCCAGGGGCCTCGTGACGCATTGTTTGTGGCAAGCACTGCGCTCCCCGCCTTTTTAACATTTCGCATTTTCTTAGGCCTGTTCACTTAAGTTCATATTTTAGCACCCTCATGTTTATTAAACTATTTTAAGAACTTTGGATAATCAGGTGGTGATTGAATTCGATCAGCTCTTCTACTAACTTGATGGCACTTTTTTGTTTACTCGGTACTTGCAAACTAAGATTTATTAGCCAGCCACTCGTGTGGGACCGCTGCGTCTTTATAGGATTTTTACCCACCAGTAATGAGCATTCTGGTACTTGCAGTTTCCCTTTCAAGGTTATAATCTTGAGTTAAGCTCGCTTAAGCTTTCCTACGTGCTATGGGGGCTCTTCATCTGGTAAACCTGCACAGCCTGGATAGCTACCAAGTCGGATCCCTTGGGCTGCTGTTGGAATTTATAGTCCCCGTCGGGGCTTGAAACCTGCCCTGGAGAATACCATTAGCAGCCCCGTGTTCCACTGACAGCCATATGCAATGGGTGGGTTTGACTATAGTCAGGTACTGAATGTCAAGGGGAGTTCTCCTTTCCATCTTGTTTTTGTCTTCAAAATGTATTTTAAAAACAAGGCCTATTAACTTTAAAACCATTTCAATTGTATGGGTAAAAAAAAGTCAGAGACTGAGAAAGTTCTTAAACCCCTGAAGTGTTACTCAATTCAATGCCTTCCCGTTACTCATATGCATTATTACCCCAAAGCAGTGAATCGAGTATTATTTATGAGTAAACTGTATTGATTTGTCAGGGTTTCTTTTGAATTTGGATATGGTGAAACTCCCAAGCCCTATATGCAACTTATCGCCTACCGTAAGTTCCCTGTGCACCATTGTCCTTGATGGGAACCCAGATGATTTCTACTGGCTTAGTTGCCATGAAGGTTTTTTTGGGCCATTTGGCCATCTGCTTTGGAAGAGTTTTTAGTTGATTCTGTTTTGATCTTGGAACTCTTGCTGGGGACTACTGGTTTCTGCTAACATACTAAAATTTTCCATTTTTTTTTCCCCCTGCGGGTTGTTTGTAGTCCAATGTAAAAAATGTTGTATACCCTGACGAAGTCCACCTGAAACCATTTCTTTGCATTTGTATTGGGCATCGCCTCAAAAAACATATTATAGTTGATAATAAAAGTTTGTAGTGACCGATATGTGAGAAATACACCCAGTCACACAAGATGTTACGTTTCTTGCAGCTTCACCCAAGCAATAGATGCGTGCAAACATCCTGTTGCAATTAAGCAACAAGTATTGGCGAGTCCACTAGGTCTTGCCTATGTGATAGCTTAGCTGTTAGTTTTCCCAATGTCTTTTAGCCATGTTGTCAGCTTCCCTACTGTTTGGCATGGGTGAAAGTTGGCTGCCTGGGGAGGGCACAAGTCCTTTAAAGAAAAAATAAAAAAAATAGGGGGGACTAACCAAGTTGGGGAATATACAAGTGACATCATGGCACTTGACATGTGGCCTAAGAGGAAGTGACATCCAAACCTGTGGCATCACAGGAAGTGACAGTAGATGTGAACACCTCAGACATATGTTTAGCAGTTGTATCCCAATGTGCATTTGAGCACATTACAAGATTTGACAAGTAACATTTTGCTCCAGGGTTGTACCGAAAAAATTACTCCACCCCAACATTAAATCTGGGCCTCAGTTTATACCTATATTTTTTTTTAACTCGGGCACAAAGGAAATTGGCAGCAAATCTGTTCTGCTTGATTGGTTTTTAAAGTCTGCATTTTAAAATATCTTATCTGGTTAAGCACCTGCTGCAGAGATCTTTGTGTGCCTCGAAAATCTCAGGGAATAATAATGGTAAAATCATTTTGGAGTTTAACACATATACTGGAGAGACTTTGTCTAGCCCCAGTCTTGAATCAAAGTAGCATAGAGGGTTAATGTGTCTCCAGCAAAGCACAATATTCAACATGCAGATGACTGATTTTATTTGATGTTAAGCCCTCCCCTGCTGGTGACGGAACCCCTCCGTCATCAGCTGCGGTCGCGCTGTGCTGATGACGGAGCGGTTCCGTCACGGCCCGCTTGGCACGCCTGCACAGCGCGGATTCCGCGCCTGCGCTGAGCGTTCCATTGAGCGGGCGGGGCCGTGACAGAACCGCTCCGTCATGAGCACAGTGCAACCGCGGCTGGTGATGGAGCGGTTCCGTCACCAGCATGAGCCCGCCGCCCCGCCCCCTTAGCACTGCGGCGGAATAGCCGCAGCAGTGAAGGGGTTAATCTGTAAGTGGGTTACTGCTTTTAACACGGATCCTCATTTTACCTGCAGTTCATAAATTGTAATCCTTCTAATATAGCAGGGGGCTATGGAAGCATTCTACTCCTATAACTGGTTACCCTCACAGACTTACTCCAGGACAAATTCAGCATAGTTTATTGAAGATCAACTTAAGGACGGGGTGAACAATAGTGGGTGGACACCTTCTGCCCACGTGTACCCCCAACATGTGCCCTAGGTGTGGGGTAGAGTGCTGTGTAGTAGTACAGCTGTGCATGTAAGTAACTAATGGGTCGATAAAGAAGGCAGATGAGGCAAAAGCAACATAAATAAGTGATATGCCTTTGTTAAAAATAGGAAAACACATTACATTTCCAGGAATAATACTTAAACACTTATTAAAAAAATAATGCATCGTAAAAACACGAAGAACAACTCCTGTTTGGCCCATACACCAGGGAGAAGCTGACACAAGAAAGCAAGGGATTCCTATAGGAGCTAAGCAATTAAAAGATTTCAAATGAGTGACACTGAGAGCAACTAATGGTATGTTATGGGCAGGTTGTAATACTACTGAATAGTAAACAAGTCTTGCTGCACAGCGATTGCGCTGTGTAGTCAGTACCTAAAATTAAAATCAGGATAGGCTTTCCTACACCTAAGTCCAGTTACTGTTTCTCGACTACAGATCTCCCTCTACTCTGGTTGTTTTTTCATCATGTTAAGCCTCTATTTTTCTTTTGTCTTGGAAATATTGACTCCCACTTTATTTACAATTACATTTTTTTGTACTACTGCTGCAAGAAAAAGGAAATCTTGGTCACTGCACAAGCACAGACATCAGTACTTCCTGACTGTAAAGTACCCCTCCTATTTTCACTTTTAAGACTTTTTTTCTAAAGTAAAATAAACTAATTGTTGTTTTTTCTTCCAGGTTTTGATTTCTTGAGCGCACAAAATTCCATACACAATGAATATCGGCTCGGAAACAATCGTAAGTTAGAATCAGTTAAACATTTTTTAACGTTTTATTCTTTTGCTTCATAATTACTAAATGTATCTGTGCTTTGTGTGGGGATTAACATGAAATATCTTAAAGTTAAAGGGTGCCACAAATCCCTGGTTCAATGTTAGATCCATAACTTTTAGGTCAGGATTTTGACAGCAGAGCTGTCGAACACACTTGTTGCTTATAGTATACATACTGTGTTTTGGGTTAGCCCCTTTTAACCATTGGCTATCTTAAACCACTCCCTTTCATGTACTGGCTTAAAACTTTGCCAACCATTTCTTGACAAGTGGAGTATTCATCTCTCACCTAAAGTTATTGGCTCCTTGGTGTATCATTCTGCCGCTAATAAAGTCTTTGGTCTGAGTTAAGAGTGACTAGTTTTGAACTACAATCTTCCCCTTCTGGCTCCGTCCCATGTCTCACTTTGTGCTTCTCCCTATCGTTCCTCCTTTATCCTACCCTCCCCCCACCACCCCATCATCTGTGGGCCACTCAGTCTTCCCCGGCCGAAACCCTCATCTCTCTGCTGTGCACTCCTTGTACCCCCTACCCACCATCCCTTCTCATTGTACAGACCCTAGTGTCCATGGAACTTTATTTTTAAACTTAAAAAATAAAGATAGAAGCATGTTGGCCCCACAGAAGACACTCTTGCCTTAAGAACCTTCCTCCTTTTTAGGTCGAGCCAAGACAGTGCATGCGCTCTCTCTACATGCTGTATTCAGACAGAGGGCTTACAGCCGACCTCCAGCTTCTGATTGGCTTTTGTCAGTGTTGTTTACAAAATGTTGGTTTTAATTGGATAATGGTTCCTGCTTGTTCCACCTTTTTTTTCTCCATTGTTGACTCCCATGGATCGCCCCAGGACTCGTCCTCTTCTTGCTATTGTATGTCCTGTCTTTGGAACTTTATTTTACATTGACACTGAGCACTTTCCGCTTAGCGCGGCACCTGGTTCATGTCCACCGTGCTTCAGTGTAATCGAGCAATTTATTTATAGAGGTGCAGAACTCTGGAAGGGGGTGCAGAGGGTGTGAGTCCCCGCCTCTGACCCCGGTGCAACCTGAGGGGTTAAACCCTAGGTTTGGAGAATGGTGTTCTATGGGTACCCCTCAAAGGAGGAGAAGGCGGAACCCTAGAAGGAGAGGTAGGGGGAGGAGAGCCTCACCTGTGACTCCTGGTCTGCCTGAGGGTGCAGACCCTAGGCTGGAGAACCAGTGGCAGTCTAGCCCAGTCCGGAGGACAGGAAGTGTGGAGAATGGCTACTATGTGCCAGGGGTTACTATCCGCCACACTGCGAATAGGGAAGGACCAGTGGCACCTGGGTGGCCCATGGCCTGGTCCTGGCCGCGGACAGCTTCGGAGTACCAGTGGGATAGCCCAGTTGTTCCAGACAGCGTATTTAGAAGGAACCACATGGGTTCACCGTGGCGTAGAGGCTGGAGAGGAGCCTTCTGCTTCCTCCCACTCTTTCTACTTGCCTGGCAAGTCTGACGGGTCCTGCAATGAACATCTGAGCTCTTGCGCATTAGGGGCCAATGAAAGTGGAAGACAAGCCTTTCAAAGGTCTTGTCCTGCCAAAATGGCACACCGTGAGCCAGTCCCAGTAGGAAGGCTCTGAAGTACCAACAGCAGCTTTCAGGTTTGTTGTGGCACACGCACGCTTCACGTGATGTTCCTGGCATTGGTTATTTGAACCCTGTGTAAATAACTGGTTCTGTTTTAGCACTATACTTAACTTATTTTGCTGCTTTAAGAGTGCAGTAATGAATGTTGGCCGAATTCGGGCTACAGAAAGCTGCGTAAGTGAAATAAAATAGTAGAATCTCGCTTTCATTCTTCATTTGAGGACATTTTTAAAAGAGCCACAGTAGGTTTGCTTGCTTGTTTGGTTATCAAGTGTTTCGTGTTTCAAACACTACTTGGTTGTTTACTTTGCTGCTCATGTTGCAAACCTGTTGGCTCCTTTTAAATTGCACAAAGGCACCTATATATAGCCGTCTTTTGCTAATGGAATATTTTATTTTTTTGAAATTAGTATTCTCTCTAATTTGGAGTTATAAGCATGTCGATTTTTTAGGTCTCGGCCTGATCCAGTGCATGCGCTAGACTGGCCGAGACATGTAGTAGCTGCTTTTAAAAGTGCTACTTTCCCGGCGACCAGCTTGCGAGAACCCGTACAGGAGCGAGCGCATGCGTGTAATAGCAAGCTGGTGGACGGCAAGATAGCACTTGCGGTGACGCGCCTGCGCACCACTTGCGTCATTCCTGCCATGACACGCGCTGGTGCGCGCGCGCATCCCTTGTTACTCATGCGAGTCTTCCTATCTGTGCGCCCTCTCTATCATGACATTCAGGACTTTCTAGGTCGTTACTGTGCTGGGTTAGTTAGCTCAGTTGCATGGTCACACGTATTTCACCATAATTTTGTAAGTCCGCAATATTGGCATTTTTAGCAGAGAGCAGTATCTTCTCAGGAGAAGTTTTCGCTGCAGCAGCCCTCCCTTGGCTATTCATTGATTCCACAGTCGGTCATGTCGTGCATGCGCTAGGCTCCCCCAGCATTTCGCATCCCTTTCTCCCGGCTCTCTAACTTTGGAGAAGGTAACTGTCCATGAGCACAACAGGTGAACAAACAGGTCTTTGTGACGATAACTGCGAAGCCTCACTTCAAAATAAAACACTGACACACAAGAGGCCAACCAACCTTGGCCTCTGGTACTCCCTGTCGGCGCAGCCACAATATTACTGCTCCATCAACCAAGGGAACTGTGGTTCCATTTAACCAGGGGCCTTAATGAGGCGTTACCACGGAAACGTGGCAAGCACAACTAAGGTTACAAAGAAGAGATTGACAATTTAGTCCCCCCTCCCTTCCCCCCCACCTCAGTCTGGAATACCAAAATGTATAATTTTTATAAAAATAGCAGAACCGTTTTCCACCTATTCATCAATCACTAATAACTGTGTTTTTTTGCATAATCTATCCTCTTCCCCAGAGCCATAGTTTAATGCGCTCAATCATTAAAAAAAACCTGTTACCAACAGTTTAGAATCTAACAGCAGAAAGATAGACAATCTTTTCCAGCAACTAATGCATGCCTCCAACAGAAAATACGCTGCTGATACTGTATATGCATTGATTGAATTTAAATTATGACATTATGCAATATATAAACGTGAAAAGTGTTAAGTTCTGCAAACGAGCTCCAAGTGGGCAGTAAATGAGCTCTACTAGAAGCTTCCAAGCTGGATCAAATATTAAAGCAACTGTTAAACTAAAACCATGTCTGTTTACGCTAATCTCATAAAAAAAGGCAAAGCGACTCATTTCCTTGCTTCTTCTGCCAATAATTTCTTTCACCTAAATGCAATTTATTCTTTGCCTATGAGGCTCCGTTACATTCTAGAAAATACTTTTCTCAAAGACAAAAAATTTATTTTGAATTCGAGGAAGAAGTAGGCTATTAAAACAAGAACATTTAGTAATAAGTATTTTCTTTGACTCAAAGCATTTTGAAAATCTAGTGTTTGCAATAATACATTACATGCACGAGCCATCCCACCTATTTTGTATTCTGCAAAAATATTTTGAAATGCAAAAACCCAAGTTCGCCCAAAAACCCTGCCAAATCTGATCTGGAATGGGAAAAACCAGATCAAGTTATGAAGGTCTAAGATAAAGCTGATACTAAAACTTCTCACTATAAACAGGACTGAACACTATACAATTGATATTTTCAATTCGGCCCATTCATCGTTTTCACAAATGTTCACTTTTGGCAATTGCTAGTCGACATTTTACCCAGCCATTACTGGGTAAACTGTAAATGGTGAACAAATGCTGATCCAGATTCACAAGTGAGTGGGTGATATCAGAAGGCAACCTCTTTAGGCGAATATCAGATCAGATTGCAATGTTCCATCAGACAGTCCTCTGATTTAAAAGGGGGATTTTCCTGTGTGTCCCATTCGCCTCCCCGCCTCCCAGCTGCTTCTCCCTTCCAAGCCACCTCATATGCAGGCAGAGAAGCAGCGGACGCGCCGCTGGCGCTCCGCGCCTGGACCACGCCCAGCGCCAGAACTCCTGGACCCCATGGACGCCACGACACTAGAATCCACTACGACGCCAGCACCCTCCATGCACTCCACGCCGGACAAAACCACACCTGCTTCCAGGCCGCCCCGAAACGGACCCACGGACCCTTCTCCTGCCACACCTGCAGCTTCACCTGCTACAGAACCACAGAACAAACAAACCTCCAAAGGACTGAACCCAACCACCTCCGCTGCATACTCCTCAACACCTGCTCCGCACACAAACACACCGGCGAGCTCTGGGATCTGCTCGACACCTCCGCCCCAGACGTGGCCTTCCTGACCTGGTGGAACGACTCCTCGGCGCCCTCGCCATAGCCATCCCGGACGGCTACAAGATCACCCCTATGGATCGCGCCACCGGAATCGGCGGAGAAATAGCCATCGTCCACAAGTCCACCCTCAAAGTCGCCACCCACGCAGACGACACCCTCACCACTGCCAAACACCTGCACTTCCGGGACCACACTACCACCCTCAGAGGAACACTCCTCTACAGACCCCCCCGGACCCCAGGCTCATTTCAGCGACTCCATCACCGACCTCGCCAGCACCCACCTCCATGGACTGCATCCTCCTCGGGGACCTGAACTTCCACCTCGAGAACAACAATGATGCCAATTCCGCCACCCTGATCGCCAACCTGGGCCTCCGACAACTTATCACCGCACCCACCCACGCCGCCGGCCACACGCTGGATCCTGTCTTCTCCACAGGCTCCCACATTGCCTTCGACCACACCACCGAACTCCACTGGACCGACCACCGCTGCATCCATTTCACCTTCAAGAAACTTGCCACGCACCACCGCACCCAACAGCTGCCTCGCCGCTGCTGGAGCAAAGTCACCGAAGACCAGCTGATCACCTCCCTCGCCAAGAACTCGCCCACGGACCCCACCAACCCAGACACCGCAGCCCGAAACCTCAGACAGTGGATCGACGACTGCGCCAACACCCTCGCCCCACTCAAGAAACCCTCCAACAGCCATGCCAACAAGAGAGCCACCTGGTTCACCGAGCTCCAGACCTCTAAACGCGCATGCCAGAACCTGGAGAAAACATTGCTCCACGAACGCACACCGGACAACCACGCAGCCCACAAGGATGCCACCCGCAGACACCACCTCATCAGATTAGCCAACAGATCCTCCTTCAAAGATCGCTTGGATAACAACGCACACAACAGCAAAGAGCTCTTCAGCATCGTAAAGGAACTCTCCAACCTTAGCTCCAACGCCAACGACATCCCGCCCTCACAAGAACTGTGCGACTCACTAGCTATCTTCTTCTACCGCAAGATCGCTGACATCCTCGACAGCTTCAACACCACGACTGCCCCGACTACACCAGACTCCACCTCCCCTGTGAACACCACCAGCGCCAACCGCCTGACCTCCTGGTCCAACGACGACGAGACACGCAAGGTCGTGAACCCCATTCACTCAGGATCGCCGTCTGACCGTGCCCACACCACGTATTCAACAAAGCAGACACAGCTATCGCACCCCAACTACGGAAGGTCATCAACATCTCCTCAAACAGCGACATTCCCGGAAAGCTGGAAGCACACCGAAATTAACGCCCTCCTCAAGAAGCCCAAAGCGGACCCCAAGGACCTCCAAGAACTTCCGGCCCATCTCCCTGCTCCCGTTCCCAGCAAAGGTCATCGAGAAAATCGTCCACATGCAACTGGCCCGCCACCTCAAAGGCAACAACATCTCGGACCCATCCCAGTTCGGATTCAGATGAAACCACAGCACTGAGACAGCCCTCATCGCCGCCACAGACAACCTCAGGCGCCAACTAGACAATGGCGAAACGTCAGCCCTCATCCTCCTGGACCTGTCAGCCGCCTTTGACACGATCTGCCATGGCACTCTAAAGACACGCCTCCTAGAAGCCGGAATCCAAGAGAAGGACCTTGACCGGACCACCTTCTTCCTCTCCGGCAGAACCCAGAGCGTCTGCCTCCCACCCTTCTGAAGCCACCGACATCATCTGTGGCATCCGCCAGGCCTCATCCATCAGCCCAATGCTGTTCAACGTCTACATGGCCCCCTTCGCACAAGTGGCCCGCCATAACGACCTCAACATCTCCTATGCTGACGACACCCAGCTCATCCTCTCCCTCACCAAGGACCCGCACACCACCAAAATCAACCTCCACGAGGGAATGAAGGCTGTCGCTGATTGGATGAGGAGCTGCCGTCTGAAGCTGAACTCTGACAAGACGGAGGTCCTCATCCTCGGACCCACCCCCTCAGCCTGGGACGACTCCTGGTGTCCGACCACACTGGGAACAGCACCAACACCCACCGACCATGCACGCAAAGTAGGATTCATCCTAGACTCCTTCCTCTCCATGTCGTAGCAGGAGGAGGAGACGGCGTTGACCTGCTTAAACACCCTCCGCATGCTTCGCAGGATCTACAAGTGGATCCTAACCGAAACAAGAAGAACAGTGACACAGGCCCTCGTCCGCAGCAGACTGGACTATGGCAACGCAGTCTACGCAGGCATCCCAGCCAAACACCTACGACGACTACAACACATCCAAAACGCCTCCGTCTGACTGATCTTCAACGTCCCCCGCCGCAGCCACATCACCCCCCACCTGAGAGACCTACACTGGCTCCCCGTCGACAAGAGGATCACCTTCAATCTCCTCACCCACGCACTCAAAGCACTCCACAACGCCGGACCAGCCTACCTGAACAGCTGACTCAGCTTCCACACCCCCACCCGCTAGCTCTCCTCTGCCAGCCTCGCCCTTGCCGCTGTCTCCCGCATCCAACGAACGATCTCCGGCGGCAGATCCTTCTCCTACCTCGCCGCCAAGACCTGGAGCACCCTCCCTACCCACATACGGCAGACCCAAGACCTACTCTCCTTCAGAAGACTCCTCTAGACCTGACTCTTCGAGCAATAGAAGCACCCCCCTCCCCTCAGCGCCTTGGGACCCTCACGGGTAAGTAGCGCGCTTTACAAGTACTCTGATTGATTGCTTGATTGATTGCAAGCACCGCACCTGGCCCAGGTCTACATTGGTCGTAATCTAATTCTAAAACACACCTAAAATCCATCTATTTTATAACAAATCAGGCTCTGAAAATTCTCCAACAAAACCGGTTTCTACAGAAATATGCCCCATTAAATATTTGTGTTCACAAGCAAGCAATAAACCATCGCGCAACATAAAATGCATGCATTGTCGGAAATGTAAAACAAGCATTGGCATAGCCAATAGGTCTCGCCTGAGGGACCTTATAAGTGTTTAGCCATGCAACAGTTGATATGTTGCACCAAGGATATAGTGCTGGATAACCAAGCACTTATAAGGTCCCAAAGGTGAGACCTATTGGCTATGCCAATGCTTGTTTATTCCACCTGAGTATTTTGACCTGATACTTTTGCGTACTTGTCTTGCTTTGCACTCCGAAATACTACTCTCGTACACAGTGGCTCAAACACGATGAAGCAATTAACATTACACAACACTACCTAGAAAAGGTATTTACTTTATAAAATGAAGCACATCTGACTCTTTTCAGAATACGGATTGGTGTTTTATTTATGCTAGGCTCTCTAACAAAGGCTTTCCCAGATATCAAATAAAAAACACTCAAATGTATATAGGTATATATGCAAGCAAAAATAACACACTTGGCAAATGCAACAGTTAAATGCCTAGATAATAATAAACGCATGCAGAAACGAATACTGGACGTCCTGCAAGAAATCAAAGATGTATACACTAAATAAATCAGATGATTACCTTGAATGTGCACATACTCACTCACACATCACAAAGTCAATACTCCAAGAAACGCCTCAGATGATCATAGCCACTGGAAACTGAAGGTGCACACTGACAGTCATGCATCACAATGACTGTTATAGGCACTGGAAACTGAATATGCGCACAAACAGCCACACATCACAATGGCACCAATAAAAAACAAGATTCCTCACCAGCTGCAAACTTCATCTTGGCCTACTCCAGACTGGGGGATTCACAGCCGGGCTTGAGACTCAGCAAGACCGGGAACTGCTGCACTGTAGATACGTCCACCGTTCTGGCTCAAACAATCCTGGTCTCGAAGTCGTCAAACCCCTGCTTTATAATCTCAAACTACCCCAGAAGGTTCAGAGAGACCATCACTCTGCGCCAAGGAAACTAACTGGAATTGGCCACCTTCCATGCAAGCATTCCAAAGGAAAAAGGAGTTCCCACGTTACCTCTGCATTCTCAATGTTCCAGCCTTTATCTTACCGAAGCTCACAAAAGCCTCTGGCGGTACATTCAACAATTTCCTCTCCAAAAAGAAAGCAACTGTGAATAACCCAAACAACTTGAGCACTCTGGGGGCCTACCTGTGCTTGCAAAAGGCTCAAGCAAGACTGTCAGAATTCAAGATGACATGAGGGCATGTCAAAACCTATAGTAAGAACTTTATAATGCTTCCTAATGTACAACCCAATGCACATTTGTGCACCACTGCCTATAACATCACACACTTGATCTGCCAATGTACAACATAATGCACATTTGAGCATCTTTCCTTCTCTCTTCTCGCCCCCCCACCCCCCTGGTTTTGGCAAGCTATTCGACTCTGTGACAGCTCCCACTTTAAGACTGCAAGATTACACAGAAGAAGTCTCCAAGGGGAAAAAGTCATATGCAGAATGTACATTCAGGCTAGGGTAATGTAATACGCCAAAAGTCAATTAAAATCATGGTAGTCGTAGGTCGTCCCGTGGTTTTAAATCTTAGGAGTGCCGCTAGCGTTACAGTACCAAGACTGTTGGACACTTTTAAATTGCACAAAGGCACCTACATATATATATATATATAGCTGTCTTTTTGTTACTGGAATATTTTATTTATTTCTTAGATATAGTTATAGCTATAGTCCTTGTTTAGTCATCAACAATGGATCTTTTTATGAGCACCATTTAACCGCATGCGTGCGGCCGCTATTTTTGCGCTGCACTGCTTTTTTCAAAAAGCCGCGTCACATGACAAGCTGAGCTCGTCATCAGCGTGCGAGCGGCACAACTCATGACGAGCTCAGCTCGTCATGAGCGTAGACGGGGTTAAAGACACACTCATGAATGTGTTCTTAAATGGTGCTTATAAAAAGCTCTATTGTTAATGACTAAGAGCTGGTGTGTCTTTTGTCAATCAATATTATTTAAAATTATTACTTCAAATTATTACTTCATGCTTTTTTTTCCGACTTCAGCTCCGTAATTTTAACAGAATGCTGCAAATTATAAATGTAGAAAAGCAGCAAAAAGAAACGCAGCCTTTCAGGTACCCCCAATGCACCTTAACTCTATCTGCGTGTCGTTCGTTTTAATTCCTCAATGGTGAAATTTTGTGAAAAGTGTTCTCGCTCCAACATTCAATTGCTTTGTTCAACTTCCATGCACTGCATTTGCCACTGCTGTCTCCTTTTAATTTGCACAAAGACGCATCAATTTGAAAAAAAAAGAATAAAAAAATGAGTAAGTTAAAACGCACCGTTGCATTAAAATACTGGTGCAGTTTAGCAAACACGAAACGTGCTACCTTTTAATTCACACGAAATGTGTGCCAATAGAAAGGCAGCGTTTCTTTCTCTTGTTTACTAAACGACTACAATCGTTTCATTCCACATCGTGTTTATAGTCCATTACAAAGTATGTGCATATTTTTTAATTTTGACATATTTATGGATGCCTTGAAGCCATTTATAAGTCTCTCTCTGTCTCTCCCACATGCTTTAAGGTAAAATTCCTTGGTGTATTTTCATTCTAATTCGCAAACAATATACTTGGGGGGGGGGGGGGGGGGTGAGGGGGGAGGAGGGAAACACAGTTGTATACCATACAGTTAAAGGAGATTTCTCCTCACCGTTCTCCCCCACAAAAAAACATGTAAACTAGTTTGTTTACAAACCATGAAATGCAGAAAAAACACACCAAATGTGGTTTATTACCTTACTTATGTGCAGCAGGTAATTAATTTAGGGGTATATCCCGGTGGGATATATCACCTGTGTTTATGGCCACTTCAGTAAAGGTTTACATTCCCAAACAAGGCCCATATGTTGCGTAGAAGAGGAATAGCCATCTTTATAGCTATGCGTCTGCTATCGGTTCTTAACCAGAGGCTGTTCAGCTCTCCTCCTTTACCCCTCCCTCCCTGTCGCACCCTTTTCACTGCCAAGACAATAAGGTGTCTGCTCTCTTACCAAACAGCTTTCCTGCTGGCAGCCTGTCTCTTCTCACCGGAAGCGGCGATTACAAAAACAAGTGCATAGCAACAAAGTAACCAGCACGCTCTGCACAAGCATGTTACCAAGCAGCATAACAATGAAGTGAAGTGTTTCATTCACACACAACCATTTACCAAATAGTTACAATAAAAAGATACAGATAAACTCTTCACTTCATACCAATGCTGCATCTTGGATATGCTACTTATGAGGTGTGTATTTTAAGGACTACTTCTGTTTACAGGTGGGAGATGTTCCTAAAGCATGACCTTTTTAAGGCCATATGTATCATGCATTTTATGCTAACTATTTGCGTTTTGGTATGTATGAATTCCAATTTGCTAACCTGCTACTGAATCGCAATTTGGAATTGCGAATACATATCGATTCAGTATTGGAAAGGGGCATGTTTAGGGCATTCCTTCCGAATCGCAGCGGTATATATGGATGTTTTGTGACCGTGAATGTGGTCGCTAAACACTTACGTTTTACCACCTGTTTCCTTTTGTGAATGCTTGTAAAAATGTTTAAGAGCAGGCGGCTCTTAAACATTTCCCAGAGGCTTTCTGCATGCTCTTGAAAAAGGAAAAGAAAACTTTTTCTTTTTTTAAACATCCCATTTTTCTTCAGGAAAATGGTCTGAATAAAAAAAAAAAAAGGAAAAGATTGCTTTATTTAAAGGCAGTAAGAGACATGGTGATCTGCCGACCCCAATAGGCCACCATCCTTGTGATTTTATGGATTCCTAATGGGTCATAAATTGTGACCCATTAGGAAATGCTAAATGACACTCAAGAAGTTACTTTATCTTGGTCTACCGGTCACCTGCAATCTTTCTTTTCAAGAGATGAGTGCCGTTAATATATTTTAAATATAACAGTAAGTAGTTTATCATCCAAAAAAAGTGTGTAAAAAAAAAAAAAGGGTGTGGGGGGTATTTGTGTGGGGGGTATATGTGTGTGTGTGTGTGTGTGTGTATATATATATATATAATATATATATATATTCACTGAAAAAACCATAGGTTATAGACCATATATAGTTAGGAATTAGCATTTACAAAACCTTGAAAATTCACTGAAAAAACCATAGGTTATAGACCATATATAGTTAGGAATTAGCATTTAAAAAACCTTATTTTACTCACACAAAACCATTGAAATTCCATATATAGTTAGTTGCACTAACTATATATCGCGCACCCGCAATCCACTGCTGATGATGTCACATATTACATAATTCATGACATGGTCAGTGACATCACTGATGACATCACTGACATCTCAAATGACATCACTGATGACATCATCCAGTGACTGTGTGTTTCTGTAAAGTTTAAATATGTTTTACATATTGAAGAATGAGTAGATGTATAAGTGTCTGGACGAAGGATTTAGTAGGTGCATGACTGACTGTATGAGTGAGTGATTAAATGTGTCTCACTGAGTGCATGGGTTAGTGACTAAACTGTCTTAATTTGTGCATCATTATGTCTGTTGTTCTGTAAACTGCTGCATGTGTTGATCAGTAGCTATATGATTAACTATATGGGTTATTGATTGATTGTCCAAGTATTTGTATGGGAGACTGAGTGTGTGTGTGGCTGGCTGGGAGGTGTGTGACTCTCTGCAGATCAATGTGTACTTGTATCAATGATTGTATAAGAAAGTAAGTATGTGTTAGTATATGTTTGAAAATGTAAGGTGCTCTATGTTTAACTGTATAGACAAGAAAATGGAAGTGTGATTGATTCTTTACAGGACTGACTAGGTGTGTGAGTAACTCCATGGATGAGTGGCAGAGTGTGAGTGTCTGTATAGGTGTATGAGTGCATATGATAGTGTTGTAAAGATGAGTGATTGTATGTATGTATGAATGATTGTATGGGTGAATGAGTGAATGCGTGTGTAGACGTAGGAATCAGTGAGTGCGTATGTAGTAACTAGTATTGGTGTGTCAATGGTTTCAAAAATTATACTCTGTATTTAACACTGGGTGAAACAGAGGTTATATTAAAATGTGAGGAGATGCATTGTATTGTCACATGAATGATATCATCAGTGATGTGGTCATTGATGTCAAATGAGATGTCATCAGTGATGTCATTTGAGATGTCATCAGTGATGTCATCAGTGATGTCACTGACCATGTCATGAATGATGTAATATGTGACATCATCAGCAGTGGATTGCGGGTGCGCGATATATAGTTAGTGCAACTAACTATATATGGAATTTCAATGGTTTTGTGTGAGTAAAATAAGGTTTTTTAAATGCTAATTCCTAACTATATATGGTCTATAACCTATGGTTTTTTCAGTGAATTTCAATGTTTTTTTTAATAGCAAATATCATAAGCTGTCGAATGTCAAGTACGTGGTAAGTGAAAACATTTTCGTGTTTATGCACACTGATCTGCTTTGAATGGTGCCCCCCCCCTCATTCCTATTAGGAGTACTCTCTCTTTGCAGATAGTGAAAGGTAGTTAACGCAGGCCTTTGCCCCCGTTGTAATACGTCGTGCCTGCTTCTCTCTCCATTTGATTGATTGTTATCCAAGCATTTACTGTTTTAGAATTGGTTCTCTTTGGTTCATTCTCTATTTACAAACAGACACAGAGTCGCAATACTCTGTTTAGTCTTTGCAGATAACGAAAAATCGTGTAAAAAAAAAAGAAAAGGAATCGAGCAAAATCAGTAGGCCACTAATGGGATCTCTTTTTGACCTCGCTAAAATAGAAACATTAGGAACAACCCCTCATGACAAATACAAAACTAGTGAGATGAACTGAACTCCACACAATGATGGCTGCAAAACAGCTCGGCTCCGCCACCCACCCCGCCCAAAATAACGATAAAGAGCGGCTGCCATGATTGGTTGCGGAATGGCCACGACGGAGCTACGAAATGGTGGTGCTCTCATGCTAACCCCAGCTTCAGTTTGAAACATCCAGAAACACTGTAGACTACCAATTCGATCAGTTCCGGTAGCGCCCCAATGTAACCCGGTAGAGAAGAACTAGCCCTCCCCTCTTTGACTGATGGTTCTTGTTGCCTGTCCCTTCTGTTGTCATTTAACAGAACTATTTAGCCTGCTGAAAGGGGTTGTGTTCCGACCGCTGGTTGGTGGAGACATTTTGACTATATTCTGGACCTGCGTTGTCGCGTAATGCGTCATATGACGCGCCGCGTTAGCGCATCCGGAAGTCATCCGGGGCGCGACGCGCAGCGCGTAACGTAAGCATAACAAGTCATGTGACTTGTTAATAAAACTTTTCATTGGTTCATTTTACTTTTCTTATTCTAATGATGAAAGGCTTGGTCATATGACCTAAAAATTACGCTTTTTATTACTTCCGAACATTATTTTTTCTTAAATATATGTTATAATGTTCCAGGCTAATGTACTTTCCCGGAAAATTTACAACTGTCCTGCAAGTAAAATATATTCTTTTTTCGAGAAAAAGAGCGTTTCTTCGTCCCATGACGGAGCCGTTGAGCAAAAGAGGGTCGACCTGCTGTCTTAGTCGCCGATACGCCTGAATATGAGATTCTTATCGATCACTTTATGTTGCAGGAGTAGAAAACACAACAGCCCTTGACCATTTATCTTTACTGCGTTCCTGCGTATTATACCTTTTACCCTTCATGTAATTGGTCTGCTTTATTTCACTTGCCTTTTAATGATTCTAAAACAGTGACTATTATTAAAAACTTTACCAATGTATATACTACTACCATGTTTTCTTTTAAAAACCTTTATTGTGAAAATTTCATTATACAAATACGAGCCTATAACCACGTGGGCCGGCCACGGTGCAAACTGTAATCGTATATGATGAGTAGACATTTACACTGTAGAGGAACGTAACGGGCGGGCCATTAGGTTGCAAGAACTAAGGTGTCTAACAGTTGCGGAATCGGTGGACGTACATTTTATAATTAAAATACGACCGGGCCAGTTACAATAAAATTATCTAGATATACATTTGCGGGCAAGTACCATAGGTGACGTTAATTCGAACTTTCAATAGTACAGTAATCAATAACACATCAGAACTTAATATCAATAGGGATGTCGAAATATTCAATCAATTCTCGTCCCCGCCCGCCATATGCTTCAAAACTGCATACGTATCTCGTGATTTCAAGGTTCTGCAACCAGTACACAACAAGGAGTTACGAGTCCCATTTATTCCGGCACCATTTTGGGCGAGGACGGGCAGGTCCAGGATATAGTCAAAATGTCTCTACCAACCATCGACTATGATGATGTTCATATGCTGTATTTATTAGAGTAACACTCATCTGTCCACATGAAATTAATTTGCCACAATCTAAACATGTCATTTTAATCTTTCCAAAGTTATAAATATTTGGAACCATTTCCCTTGCCTCTGATGCTGTCAGTGCCACTTCTTTGATGAATGTACTGGCAGGTCGGGGGTTCTCCTCCAAATCTCTCTTTTATGCAGCACTGTAATTAATTGGTGCCACCTCTCCATATGACGATGCATGGTATAGTTACCATAACTATATTTTTTTTCGGTTCCTCTGGAGAGTACATCGTGGCAGATGAAGCGTGTAACGTACCGGGCATTTACCTTTTTTTGCATGTACAGGAAAGGAAAAAAAAAAATCGAGCGTCCGAGTTCTAAAGCCATTTTAGTAGACCAGGCCCAAATCCAAAGAACAAGCCGCCATTTTGAGAGTCCTGTTGCAGCCGCCTGTCGCTGTAGCATCAAGAGCAGCCGAAACTCAGCTGAATGGCAACTGAAACGGTAAAGGGGCGCCCCACTACAGCAGACGAGCCTCCACCTAGGAAGGCCCGTTCACGCCGCCTTCCCCCCCCCCCCCCCTCGGGCACCCCACGCCGTTATTCGGAGCAGTATTGTAGGATGGCCACACCAGTGCGGCAACTTGCTAGATATCACCTCGGTGGTAACCGAATCTCAGCGCCTTGTGGTGTCTTCTATTCAGAAAACATTGTTGTGCTGCCTTCGACCTATTCGCCGCAAGTGCGCACGCAACTCAGCTGCATAGCTTGCTAGACACCACCTCGGTGCCATCCGGATCTTGGAATCTCAGCGCCTTTTGGTGTCTTCTCTTCAGAAAATATTGTTGCGCTGCCTTTGGCCCCATTCGCACATCGGTCCGCTACTGACACCATCTCACAGGCCAACAGGGCGCCCCACGCCGACTTTCAGCATTGTAGGATAGCCACACCAGTGCACCTTACTAGACACCACCTCAGTGCCATCCGGATCTTGGCATCTCAGCGCCTTGTGGTGTCTTCTAGTCAGAAAATATTGTTGCGCTGCCTTTGGCCCCATTCGCACATCGGTCCGCTACTGACGCCATCTCACAGGCCAACAGGGCGCCCCACGCCGACTTTTACCATTGTAGGATGGCCACACCAGTGCCACAACTTGCTAGACACCACCTCGGTGCCATCCGGTTCTTGGCATCTCAGCGCCTTGTGGTGTCTTCTATTCAGAAAATATTGTTGCGCTGCCTTTGGCCCCATTCGCACATCGGTCCGCTACTGACGCCATCTCACAGGCCAACGGGGCGCCCCACGCCGACTTTCAACATTGTAGGATGGCCACACCAGTGCGACAACTTGCTAGACACCACCTCGGTGCCATCCGGATCTTGGCGCGTTGTGCTGCCTTCGGCCTATTCGCACATCGGTCCGCTACTGACGCGAACTCACAGGCCAACAGGGCGCCCCACGCCGACTTTCAGCATTGTAGGATGGCCACACCAGTGCTGCAACTTCCTGGACACCACCTCGGTGCCATCCGGATCTTGGCGCGTTGTGTTGCCTTCGGCCTATTCGCACATCGGTCCGCTACTGACGCCGCCTCACGTGCCAACGTATTTTCTCCGCATATTATACCCTATGCCGCATAACAGGTCATGTGACTTGTTTATAAAACTTTTCATTGGTTCATTTTACTTTTGGTTTCGTAATGATGGAAGGCTTGATCATATGACCTAAAAACAACACTTTTCATTGGATGAAAACTTTTTTTTTTCCCCAAACGATGAAAGCCCCACCTTGTTTCTGGATGTTTCAGTCTGAAGCTGGCGTCACCATGAAAGCACCACCATCTCGTGGCTCCGTCGTAGTCATTCCGCGAGCAATCATGGCAGCCGCTCCCCACCAGAAGCCTGCAGGAGTCGGGGGGCCCCCAAAACTTTTGATGAATCCTCAAGGCGGAGGGGACGCTTTCGAGAATGGGGTCCAAGACCTAGCAGACAAGCGTCCGATTTCCAAGGTGTCCCAGGGCCATTTCAGTGGACCAGGCCCAAAAAGGAAACAGCCTGCCGCCATTTTGAGAGTCCTGTAACAGCCACCTATCGCTGCACCGCAAGAGTGGACGCAACTCAGCTGAATTGCGGCTTTTGACACAGTGGACCAAAAGCGGACGGAATGGCAACTGAAACGGTAAAGGGGCGCCCCACTACAACAGACGAGACTCCACCTGGAGAGGCCCGTTCACGCCGCCTCCCCCGGGGCGCCCCACGCCGTTATTCGGAGCAGCATTGTAGGATACCAAAACCAGTGCGGCAACTTACTGGACATCACCTTGGTGCCGTCGTTCTGCTGCCTTGGAACTATTCGCACAACAGTTTGCTACTGATGACCCACCCCCCGCGACGCCCCACGCCGGATTCCGAAATCAGTGAAATCTGGACGTTGTGCTGCGTTGGGACTATTCGCACAGCCGACCGCTACTTCGTTGTTTTTCCCTAAAAATGTTTATATGTTATTACTGTTTTCTTGTATATATTTATAAGTTATTAAAGTTTTATAATCTTACTACTTTGTTGGAGTGCTATATATTTTTAATGTGACACATAATTGTAAAAACTTTGATGTACAAAGAGTCATCCCTGGAATCTTCCGCTTCAGGCTCGGTCCCCTCCCCAATCACAATACAGGATGGTTTTCAGATAATAGGAACGCGTCTGCTGTGACGGATCTCATCGAGTGTGGGCCTTGATCTACTATAACTCCTTTGAAGAGGGGTGATTCTTTACAGCTGGGGCCATAAACTACATCTGCAGGGCTAGCTGATACCCTAGGACCGGCCTGGACAATCGGACACAGAGGAAAAGGAGTGTCAGAGGGTGCGGTAGTGAATAGGGCGAAAGGGAGGTGTCGGGCGGGCACAGGGTGTGATTCTCAGGGAAGAGCAGCGCAGATGGGGGGTGGTTTATTACCCATGCATAAGACAGAGAGCGGGGGTGACCACTGCCTGGGGGAGATGCTTGCGAGGGTGGGGAGCCATGCTAAGGATCGACAGCGTGCAGAGAGTGGGTCTGGTCAAGGCATCTAAAATGACTGCCGTGCACGACAAAAGTGTGGCATTTGAAAAAAGGCAAGATGGCGCAGACAATGTTTTTCAACACTTCCTGATTTCCTTCGAATCGAACGTTAACAGACGTTGGGGCATATTACCAAAGTTAAGCGATATTTATCCCTAACGATGCTTAGCAACGAATTTTTTACCGCTAAGCATCTTCAGAAATTATTGCAGATAAACCTTGCTATTATCAAGGTTTATCGCAAATACGATAAACGACCGCAATGCATTAATATCGCTGAAAACTCAGCGATATTCGTGCATTACCGAGCTAATGCTCTTAGCCATGTTATCCACCTCCCATTGGATAACATGGCTAAGAACTGCTCAGGGCAGGTGGTAGCTTTTGGAGATATTCGCGCTTATCGCGAATATTTCCAAAAGTTGGTAATAGGAGATAGCGATGTTAGCGACTGTTTCCAGTCGCTAACATCTTGGCATGCCCACTTTGCATGTCATTAGTGATAAATATCACTCACATGCAAAGTGGGGCCCAAGATGGTCGCTATATTCTACTAGCCGTCGCTAACTGGTGTTAGCAACAGCTAGGTAATACAGAGATAATTTTATCTCCGCGAAGCGGAGCGCTGTTACAGATATATATCTTTTTTTGAACGTTAATTTCTCAAAATCCACTGGAGCACATATATTGAGACCTAGCAAAGGCACATCGGGCTACCAGTCCCTAATATTTTACCAAGTTTCGTGCAAATCCATTCAGCCGTTTTATTATTATTATTTTATTTTTTTTGCCCCGCGGGGCCCTTTTAAAACCTCCACATCAAACCTAGGGGGTCAGCGAGGATCTACTATGCCCCCTTATGGTCATTTGCCCCTTCGCTTTGGCCTCCTCGTCTCTCGATCCTACCGAGAGACAAGATGGCGGCCGCTACGGACTGTTTGGAATGTTCACAGACGCCGGAGAACCAATCCGCTTCGCTTCACAAAGCTCCGTACCGCGAAAAGTCCGCGAACCGGAGCGCTGCCCGGTCCGCTGTTACAGATATATATCATTTTTTGAACGTTAATTTCTCTAAATCCACTGAAGCACATATATTGAGACCTAGCAAAGGCACATCGGGCTACCAGTCCCTACAATTTTGCCAAGTTTCGTGCAAATCCATTCAGCCGTTCGGGCTAAAAGTGAGGCCAACCGCCCTATGGAAAACTCAATGTTAAAAACACGTTTTGGGACCCCCCTTTTTTCTCGGCCCCCCCTTGACGAACCCCCCCCCAAATTTTCAAGGGCTGCTCAGAAACAAAATGTGCCATTTTCCTGAAAATTTCAGCCAATTCCGTCCACAAACGCCAAAGTTATTAGACATAGGATTTTTTCTCTATGGGATTTTTGAAAATTCTAACTATATATACCTACTGGCGACCGCCAGTAGGTAATATCTATATATCTATATATCTATATATCTCTATTCTCAGAATACTGGTAAAAGGTAGAAAACCATATCCTTGCTACGTTTTTGAAGCACGGGGAAAGAAAAAATGAGCTTTTTATATAGAGCCAGATAATTGCCCGCTTGAAGTATTAACAGGGGAGTGGGCAGGTCAATCCCAAGATCCTTTTACCCACCCCCTTTGCAAAGAGTGTGTTCAGGACCTAGGCCATGTGCTCTGTGTTGGTACAGTGTTAAGTTGTATAAAGATGTTTTTTATGTCCAGCGATTCATAAGTATATTCTAGAATCTTGTAATTGGTTTGTTACTGTTATGACACGGTCACCAACTGAATCGAGTGCCATATAGTTTACTTAAATTTTACGTTTTTTTAAACTATTTGAAAAATTTTGTGGTTTAAATCTTGAAGGCAGTTTTATTTTAGCCAGCTGCGTTTTCCGTGCACGAATTTTTAAACTAATTCTTAAATATTAAAAAGTGCAATTATGAGTCGGTGAGTACAGCCTGATGCTATAAATATATAAATAAAAACACTCCAAGCCAGGCTTGACCATGGGTCACAGGTGACTTGGAGCCATCGGAAGAGAGAGGTAGAAGCTATGTGAGAGAAGACCTAGTACTTGTCTTGGAGAGCAGCTCGGGTGGTATTTTTTCATTCTTTTCCCCCCAGGGACCCACAGCTGTCAAGACATCTATCTAAAGAAGATTTGTGCTCTTATCTTGTCGTTGCACATATGAGCTTAGAGCGAATAGAGTGAGGGATAGGAAATGTATCTATCTGAGACACAAGAGGTGTACATCAAACTCATGCTAGGGCAGACAAGGCCTGGTGATATTGTTCTGTACAGATCACCCTGTTTGATACAATCCTTGGGAGAATCCAATCTCCTTCCAAAACAAATTAATATGTATGGTCTAATTGGTTGTTTCCAAAGGAACCTTAATTTATACATTTCCTGTCTGTACCGTAATTACCGTTTTATCACAGGAAAGGGGACGCCCTGTACTCTTTGGGTATCCACTCGTAGGCAAAAATCAATATCTTGGTTGGATTCTGATCTCTCAGAGGACGAAAGTAAACATATCATTTTTAGACCACTGAAGGAAGAGCAGAACCATGAAGTTCTCTTTAGAAGTGTATCTGAAATATTTACTTAAGCTTTATTTACATCCGGTGCCAGCTTAGTGAAACCTTCCAAGTCTGCCTGGAGCTCTATTCATGTAGTGCTAGAAATGTACACATATCTTTGATGTTGTGCCATGTCCTTGGGGTAAACTGTGTATGGAGGCGAATGGCGGTTGAAACATACACTAAAAGAATGAACACAGGTGTTTTTTTTTTGTTTTTTTTAAGATGGAGAAGCTAGGTCAGAAATAATGTGTATATGTGCTTGTGTTGTGCCACCCCCCCACCCAGGCAAACGCTAGATCATTACCAAACATTTAGAGATTACCTGCGAAAATCATGGGTTGGGCGTGGTTTCTAGGAGCAGGCCTTTGCTCAACGATGGATTTATCAACTACTATTAATAGACCTGGTAAGACGGGAGTAGAGCTGTGCTAGGATACTTGCTTAATGTACAGCAATAGCTCTGCAGGAGAGAGGACAGATTAGCAAATCACTTTGCTAGCAAAGGTTCTTGCAACCCTTGTGTGTGTTCTTCAACCTCTGCAGCCGTCTATAAGGTTTCCATGTGGCCCCATTGGCGGGGCGTTCCTTGCAGAGTAAGGCCCTGGACAACAGCGAGTGAGAGAGGTGTAAGGGAAGAGGGCTTCTTCTTTCTACTAACTGCAACTTCCTTAGGGCCCCTGGGCGTGCCTAACTCGACTGTTTATTCTCTGTGCCTCGAAGTGGAGTAGGGATTGGAGGATTTTGACCGGTCAGAGGGCACAGTCCTGGTCTGTGCTGCAGAGTTTTCGAATTGTATGTGAGATACTTGTTGGCACTGAACATTCATATCTGTGGAACACCTTGAGTAGCAATGGTGTAGCTCCTATGGCAACCAAATGTATCGGCGTATATTACTTAACTAAAAGTCCCTTACACTGTACATGTTCCTTACCTTCTTATGGAATTTGGAAAGATATTGGCTACGGCCTACACACGCATATATCCTACCTAGAATAAAAAAACGAAAAACCCTGACATTCCCCAGTTATGGTTGGCTCAGCAAACCATAGCTTGCACACCTGTCAGACAAGCCATTACTTGGACGCCGAGTGCAATGTAGGCCTAGGTAAGAACCAAAATTATTAGCAAACCAAATATTTTTTGGTCCTCCCATTTAATGTCGTCCTCCTCTATTATGGCTCATTGCACCCCGACATCCTTGCACTGGACTCCATTTACTAATAGTCTACAAAATTCGGTACGGAGTAATTCAACAGAATTTAATTTATTGGCATTTTAACAATATCCATCCCCTTATAACGTGCCCCCTTTACCATGTCCCTCCTACTATGGATCGGCATTAAACTTGGCATAACTCAACGAGAACCGATCCGTTTCACCTCCGTGTCGAGTGCTGCAGGGCAGGTGAGACTTTTTAGGGTGCTTTAGGCAGTTATCCATCGGGGAATAAGTTATTCTTAAAGTGGTAAAAGGGGTACAAGATGGTTTTCTACTTTCCAAGTGATGGCTTATTAATGTGAAAAATAAACACTTTCACTTGCCTCTTGGTTCCACTTAACCTTTACGAGAATAGCAAGGATGCAGAAAAAATGGAGACTGACAAATGTTTGATTATAGCTGAACATTTTTGGAGAAAAGTGTTGGAAGTTATACAGGGAAAAAAAGTAAAATTAGTGGTTAAATCTTGGTTTGTCCAAGGGGCACTCCGTGACCAAAAATTACTGGGTAGAACTTCAATACTTTTTAAAGTTTTACATAAGCTAGACAGCATGTGCTTTTTTTCTTCTTCTTCTTTTTTCCCCCCATTGTTTTCTTTATGGCAGTGCCCCAATTGCTGTGAGCAGTGTTAAGGTTTTTTTTTTTTTTGTCCGTTTTATTTACACAAATCGGAGACTGCCACAGATTGCAAGTAAAACATTCATGAATTTTATCCACGAAGCATTCTCAGTCTACAATTGAGTGTTTTAATAATAATAATAATACTGATATTTGTAAAGCACGAACAGCTACCTCACGAGGAGGTGTCCCGGCGCTAGGTGAGCAGTTGAGCAAGTAGAGGGCAAGAAGATTACTTGGGGGTTTTGCATAAAAAGCCAGGTCTTAAGTAGCTTCTTAAAGCTAGAGTCTGTTGTAGCAGATTGAATGGCGAAAGGCAAGGCGTTCCATAGTTTCGCCATGCCAGCAGAAAAAGACCTGCCCCCAAGTCTAGCTTTTCTAGCTCGTGGAACGAGTAGCTGAAGCAGGGAGTTAGATCGCAGGTGCCTCTCCTGATGGTAGCGGGGGAGTCTGAGTTTTAAATAATTAGGGCAGGTCCCCTTTAGCGCTCTAAACGCCAGGGTAAGAACTTTGAATTTTATTCTGCTTGCCACTGTGAGCCAACGCAGTTCGCGCAGATGCGGAGAGACATGCTGTCTGAAAGGAATGTGCTTTATCAGTCTCGCAGCCGCATTCTGCACGATCTGCAGGCGTTGCACCAAGTATTTGGGCACGCCGAGATAGAGGCCGTTCGCGTAGTTCAATCTGGAAGTGACTGTCGCATGAACTACCATTTTGCGACACTCTTCTGGTAAAAAAAGAAGGAACTTGCGAAGGTTCCGAAGTTTGTGAAGACATCCAGTAGTGACCTGCTGTATATGAGAGGAGAAGGAGCGACTCTCGTCCCATCTTACTCCCAGATTCTTCGCATTGGTTCCGGGGGATGGTGGTGGACCCATTTCAGGAGGCCACCACATGTCTGAGGGGGGATGAGCGTTTTTTCCCAAAAATAACACCTCCGTTTTGCTTGCATTTATTTATTTGCATTCATCCAATTAGCCACATCCCGAAGGCAGCCCTTCAATTTACTAAAAGCTGCCTCCGACACATCCAGATAGGGGAAGACTAATTGCGTATCATCTGCATACAAAATCGCCTTAACCCCCCAATTGGCAATCAAGGTAAAAAGTGGGGCTAAATAAACATTAAAAAGTAGAGGGCTAAGTGCCGACCCCTGAGGGACGCCGCACCAAAGGCGTTTAGGCTTGGAATAGAAAGTGCCCAATGCCACTTTCTGGGAACGATCTTAGAGGTAGGAATGGAGCCAGCTCAATGCCTTATCTTCCAGACCTATGTCCTTCAACCGTAGCAGCAATGTGCCATGATCCACCGTATCAAATGCGGCTGATAGATCCAGGAGCACCAACATAGCTGATGCCCCTGAATCTAAAGACCACCTAATCGATTCAGCTACCTCGATGAGGGCGGTCTCGGTGCTAAAACCTGCTCTGAAACTGGACTGTGTTTCATGCAGAATCTCTTTTTTCTCAATAAAGCTGTTCAGTTGTCGTTGTATCAGCTTTCCGAGCATTTTACCTGGAGCTGCGAGTAGGGAAATTGGGCGGAGGTTACTTAAATCATCGGGGGCGCCATTGGGCTTTTTTTTCAAAGGAAGAAGTGTTGCATGTTTCCAGCATTCAGGAAACGTACCTGTTTCAATGGACGTATTCCATATATGTAGGAGTGGTAATCCAATTGCGTCCGACATCATTTTCCAAAGCTTATGTGGACAGGGGTCATCAGGGGCCCCTGATTTGCATTTTTGAATTTCCTTCAGTGCCTCGGGGAGGGAGATAGGATGGAATTGAGCTAAAGAAAGGGAGGGCGGCTTATTTTTTGCCGTGTCCGCCATAACTGTGGGCTCAGGCCTCGTGAAGGAATCATAGACTTTCAACATTTTTTTATCAAAGAAGTCCGAGATGTCTTCACAGACTCGCCGACGGGGTAACTTCAGTCTCAATAGCCCTAGGTTTAAAAAAGGATTGAACAATCTTAAAAACTTCTTTGCTTGACTGCTCCGCTTGCTGAATGGAGGTCGCAAAAAATAGTTTTTTGGCTTTTTTTATTGATTGATGGAGACCACGTAGGGCTTTTTTATAGCAGCTTTTTGCTGATTCACAGTAGTTTACCCGCCATAGGCGCTCCAACCTTTTACAATTGCTTTTTTCAGCCATCAGCTCTGTGGAGAACCATGGGGCAGAAGGGGATTCTCTACGAGACGTGGCGACTTTTGCAGGAGCAAAGGTTTCCACAGTGTTGCCTATCTAGCGATTCAACGCCACTGCATCAGTGTTCACGTCAATAGTCAGGGCTGGGGGGGGGCAGCTGCAAGGGCAGGGCATAGGGTATCTGCTAATGTTATCCCATTTTCTACATACATAAGATCGTTTCCCAGTTGTCTGGCAGTGAGATGGTAATGAGATTGAAAAGGGAATTACAAAATTATCTGTCCATAGCAATGGCTGCGGAGGATTAGCTGTTGTGTCCAATATGTTGGAAAAAATTAGATCCAGCATGTGGCCTGCCTATGTGTCGGACCAGAAATGATTTGAGTTAGGTTAGCGACTTTCAGCGTAGTAATAAGTTGAGTGGCCTGAGGGCAGTCAGGCCTGTCTGCGTGGACATTGAAATCACCTACTATAGTAAAGTGTGAGTGGGCTAAAGAGCTTTGGACTATAAAGTCCATTAGTTCACAGGTATTTGTTAAGGAGCAGTCCGGAGGTCTATAAATAATCAGGCCGGCTAGAGACAGTTGGGAATTAATTTGAAGACAGAAGTGTAGCCCCTCTATACCAGAAATAGTAGTAGGTGTAGAGGACGCCAATGTGTATTTATCCTTAAAAATAATAGCCACCCCGCCACCCCTTCTATCCACCTCTCTGTTCGAGAAGCTTATTTTGAAGCCCGGTGGGACAGCCTGAGGAATAGAGGCCATATTGTCTGTATTAAGCCATGTTTCTGTGAGAAATAAGGCATCCCACTCAGAATCCGCCATTAGCAGCCAAATATCATCAGCGTGCCTTGGGGGGGATCTGCAATTCAGTAGTCCAGCCCTAAAGAGTAGCAGATGATTTAACTGTAGGTTCGATTTTTGTTTGAGACAAACCATCACAGAGTGTTTTGCAGCAAACCAAGCATGATGGCGGTAGATCACATTTAGCCAGGTCAAGCCTGATTGCCTGACACGGTTTGGCTCTGTTCAGCGCCAATAGATCCGAGCTGGACCAAACTAGCCTCTTAGTAACCCTCAACTCACCGGCAGCGTGGCTGGCGCTGGACGCGGTCCGGTCACGGACGGGCGCAGACTGGCTTGCCTAGAGCGCGCCTTTGGCGCACCATCGGCGCGCCCGCTGCGCTAGTCCGCTGCGCTGCCTCGCTCCCATGTCTTTTTATAGGAGAAGGAAATCGGGGGTGGGGCGAGAGAGGGGGAGGAGTCGCGTCCCTCCGTTCAACCGGCACCAGTAGCCGTGACGGACCAGGGATCGACGAGAATCAGGGAAGTGTAAGGGGTTGTGCAAATGAGCAAGCACACACAGTAAATTACATTTCAACAAATTTAAAAAGTTTTAAAAGCACTTCTGACACGCGGAAAGAGCAGTTCTTAAAATCAACCGGTCTCTCTAAGCAAAAAGTAAGGCACTCGTCACCAGCGCAATGCTCACGCTGCTCACACCTATAGTCTAGTCTAGACCTATAGTCTATAGTGTTTTTGCTTTGCCAATAGGTTTTTAGGTCTTGCCTGTCAATGCGCATGCGTTAAAATGCACATGCACAGCATCAAATCTCCAGCCATCGCCATCTGTTCCCCAGCTTGGTGCCGCCAGCACCACCCCTCTCTCTCCCCGCACACAGCCTTACTCTCATTTCTCCCCCCCCCCCCTCCCCAGCCGCCAGCACCTCCCCTCTCTCTCCCTGCACACACGCTCGGACTCAGCCATTTTTTTTTACTTGTTTTTTTAGCGTGCCCAACCCTGCATCCAGGTAAACAGTTACCTTCCAGAAATAATTGGCAAAACTAAATATGTCGACAAGTGAACTGATTAAAATATCTAAAATGTAAATTAGTGTTATTTACATTTTGCCCTAGTGTGTCCTGCATTGCCAGTGGATAATCACATTTCCTGTAAGTGTTCATGTGTTTAATCTGTTCACTGTTTACCAAATCACACTGGGCTCAGTTTATGTTGTTTGCATCTTCTGTTGCTATGTGTGATCTTGTTAAAGTGTTCCTATTGTTTTATTTGTTGATGGCTCGGTTTTTGCATCCATTTGCTTTTATTGAGCTTAGGGCTACTGACAGCTGTGCCCATCCTGGGGGCTGTAATCACCCTCTGTTCATGTTAATCAGTGCAGCTGCACATATAGTCCTGCAGATGCATTTAGCAACCTTCCGCTCACATTCAGACAAGCATTTGCAATGCAATAGGTCTGGTATCACTTAAAGTTTGAGCTATTGGCGTTGCTGATAATAATGCAACGCCAATAGCTATAGGTGTCACGTTTGCGAAAGTTAAAACTATTGGCATTGTAAATGACAAAGCTATTTAGCTATTTTCAAAACCAACACATTAATAAAAAAATTGTCATTTACAATACCAATAGCTCAAACTTTCCTGATGCGAGACCTATTGCATGGCAAATGCTTGTTCTTTTTGATGTTATCCCGGTTTTGGTTTGGTTGAAGTGAACCAGGATGAAGTCTCTTGAGTGTGGGTCTGTGAGGCTGCATTGTTTATTTTTAAACAAAAGCCCAGGTCTGGTGTTAACTGACTTTTGTCATCCGGAGCGTTTAGTAACCGTATTAATATTGTGCAGTAACCCGCTGAGGCTAAACCCCTGGTATATTTAAAGTGAGCGACACCAGCATATAACACAGAAAAAAATGCTCAATTCTATGCTGTAAATTATCATCTATAAATGGAGTTTGAAGTTTGAATTTGATTGGTAAATGTGCAGTGACGTAAGAGTCTGTTGGGAGCTCCACAATGTATGCTGTCGGAGCCCAAGACCTCATCTAGGGAGGTGTAATCTTTAGAACGGGAAACAGCCATTAGAACGCATGCGCCTTTTCCACACATTTCGTTGTAAAGGCACGAATGCTAAATGCATATGAAGCGTAGGCATATTAAAGAAAGTTCCCTAACATGCCTAAGCTGGTCTTCGTGTTTAAATACTGCAAGGTGACATCTGCTGGAGTGCGAGTTCGAAGCTTTTGGGCATTTGGAGAAACAAATAATAATAAAAAAATAAATATATCTATATCTCAGTCTGTAACTCCAAACATACACGGACCCAGAAATGGGTGCACATTCTTTTATTAATTCCAAACACCATGCACCTACGGCATGACGCGTTTCAGCCCGCAAAAGGGCCTTGATACACACATATGCATATATATGTGTATCAAGGATATATATATATATATATATATATATATATATATATATAATCAGCTCCGACAATCCTTCCCCACAATCCTTGGGAATTAGGAGGCAGCACTCCAAAGATAGATGCAAAAAAAGATTTAATCTCACAAGCGCTTTCGGCACTCGGCCTTCGTCAGGTATGAGACGCTGAGAATCAACAATGGATTGTATTTAAACTCCCGCGTTGCACGGGTAATCAACATAAAGGTAGGACTAACCTTAAAAGATAATTCAATCATAAGATGGCGGTCGCCATTTTGTAAAGGTTGCAATGTGTATTACACATATATATTCAAAGAGCAATATCGCAATATATTTACACAAAATTCAGCCAATTAACCAAATCCTAACGCCCTGTATGGGCATACACCATGTAAGAGGTTTCTCTCCAATCTTTATGCTATAATGCCCAAGATGGGCATAAATCCATTCCGGTATCAACAACGTGCACAACCCTAATGGAATTAAGTTGTTTACATAATAGAAGTTCATACATCCTTTCATATATACACAGTAAATAAACGTGAAGCAAAGTTCCAGTCAATATGAATCAATTCATCCCAGGTGCACGGCTAAGTCCTCGTGCATATTCAATCCGGCCGGCGTTTTGCTTAGCAAATCAATTATATATCGGGATTCCAAACGCCTTAATTTCAGGAGTCTGTCGCCACCCCTTACATTCACCGAGACAGAGTCTAAGCAGAAAAATGTCAGCAATTCTCTGTTGCGAGCATGCTCCTTATCAAAATGTCTCGCAACCGGATAAGTTGCATCTGCATTCTGTATCGCTCTTTGGTGCTCCAGTATCCTCAATTTTACTGGGTTGGTAGTACTGCCCACATACCTTCTCCCACAAGGACATGATAGACAGTACACCACGTAAGGCGTGGAACATGTGAGGAATTTCAAAATTCTTTTAGGCTCTTTGACGCCTGGGATGCTGTATTGAGTTACTCGTTTACTTCCCTTGCATGCCTTGCATCTTCCGCAGGGAAAGAAACCCTTCATAGGTTCAATTTTCGATTTAGGTTTGGATTCATCATGGTGACTATGAACCAAATAGTCCTTCAATGCTCTTGCTTTTCTGAATGTTATCATAGGATAGGAGGGCAAATCATGTTTAATGACATTGTCCGTCATCAAAATGTTCCAATGTTTCCGCAAAATGCGTTTGATGTCACTAGAGTTCCTCGAGTATGTGGTTATTAATCTGAATTGCCCAGTCTGAGATTTTTTGTTCTTATCTTTGTCTTCCAACAATGTACTTCTTTCAAGGGTTTCAACTTTACTCAATGCTTGCTGTAAAGTTCTAGCATTGTATCCCCTTGCTTTGAATCTTTTTATACAATCGCTGGCGGCCTTTTTGAACTCATTGTCCTTAGTATTGTTCCTCCTTATCCTTAAAAGCTCACCATAGGGTATGCTATGAACCAAGCTCTTAGGATGCCCACTGGTAGCATATAGCGTTGAGTTGCCAGCGGTGGCTTTACGATAGAGCTTGGTATGCAGATTGCCTCCTTCAATGAAAACAGTCAAGTCTAGATAGTTTACTTCCTTTTGGCTGATTTCTCCTGTAAATTTCAAATTGTTCTCATTATCATTGAGTACCTCCAGATATTCTTCAGCTAGCTCCACTGATCCTTCAATGATAATGAACAGGTCGTCTATGTAACGATACCAACATTTCACCAGTTCGTTCCATTTTTTGTTGGTATTGGACCAAGCTACCTGCTCTTCCCAATGCCCCACGAATAAATTCGCGAAGCTTGGGGCAGAGCAAGTGCCCATAGCCACGCCTGTAAGCTGTCTGTAGAGGTTGGTTCCAAACAGGAAAATGTTGTTCATGAGGCTGAATCTTAAAAATTCCATTAACATTTTATTGTGCTCGTAATACTTCACTGGTCTACTCCCAAGGAACCAGGAGGTAACAATGAAGCACTACAGATCCCAAGATGCCTTAGAGCCACGCCCAAGAGGGCAGGAACTGTTGAATAAATTGGTGCAATATGAACTAAGCGTACTTACCATTGAAAAACGCTGTTGAAGAAGGGATAAGACTGCCCGAAACGCGTCTGGCGTAGAATTTCAAGAAAAGTGCCCCAGCCTTGATGTCTGCGTGCAAGATGCCAACAGAATAAAGAAGCTAAGAATTTCCTCGAGTGGCCTCCTTTCCAAATGGGTTCCCCAAACGAATTGATTACTTAACGGCTATCCCGGTCGGGGAAAGGAGACCCACCGCACAAAGCGGGTCCGCGCTGACGCCAGGCGGCTGTCAGCATGGGAGCGAGATTGCAGTGACTCACCGGGGGAGTGCCTGCAATGCTGTGGTTGGCTTCTACAAAGCAGCGCATATGCAAGTATGAAGGCGCTCTTCAACCCACTGGGGTAAAATAATTATTGAACTTTGAAACAAGAACGCGCCCACTGAGGTAACAATGAAGCACTACAGATCCCAAGATGCCTTAGAGCCACGCCCAAGAGGGCAGGAACTGTTGAATAAATTGGTGCAATATGAACTAAGCGTACTTACCATTGAAAAACGCCGTTGAAGAAGGGATAAGACTGCCCGAAACGCGTCTGGCGTAGAATTTCAAGAAAAGTGCCCCAGCCTTGATGTCTGCGTGCAAGATGCCAACAGAATAAAGAAGCTAAGAATTTCCTCGAGTGGCCTCCTTTCCAAATGGGTTCCCCAAACGAATTGAGATATATATATATATATATATATATATATATATATATATATATATATATATATATATATATATATATTATAGTGTAAATGTGTATCGAGGCCCTTTTGCGGGCTGAAACGCGTCATGCTGGTGGTGCATGGTGTTTGGAATTAATGAAAGAATTTGCACCTATTTCTGGGCCCGTGTTCGTCTTAAGCGTCTGGAGTTACAGAAGGAGTCCTCTGTGTGTGTGTGTGTGTGTGTGTGTGTGTGTATGTATGTGTGTATATATATATATATATATATATATATATATATTTTCACTGAAAAAACCATAGGTTTCACACCAGTTATAGTTAGGTGGAAATTTTACTCTCATAAAACCATTGAAATTCCCACGTTATAGTTAGTTGGACTCACTATAACTTGCGCGTGCAATGCACTGCTGATGACGTCACATATTACATCACTCATGACATGGTCAGTGACTTCACTCATGACATCACTGATGACATCTCAAATGACATCACTGATGACAACATCCTTGTGACAAAGTGGCAGACCTCCTATCAGCATAAAATAACCTTTGACACACACATTCAAAAATAGAAACTAAAATTTTCTTAAAAAAGGAGAAACCAATACCAATTACAACAACTTATTAGGTAATTCCAACATCTACATACACAGCCACTCATTCACCAACAGTTCTATATAGTCACTCATGCATGTACTTGCGCATCATATGTACTCCTACACCTATACATCCTGTTACACACTAATACTCATCCATATAGTTTATCACACACAAATTCACACATGCAAATGAACTATCAAAAAAACATTTACTTAATTATACTGCTATATACACACCGCTACACACACTTCTACAGAAACGGAAACATATTCACTCTCTTAAACAATTAATTATAAAAACACATACTCACTAACCCACCCATACACACAATCATCCACCCATACAGTCTTGCACACATGCTGTCTTCAAAATACATACAAATAGTGAGTCACTCATTCATGCATCTGTGCTCTAAGTAATATCCCCCACCGAACCATACAGACACTGATACTGATACTCAAAAAAACAACTAATAACCCATATACACACTCATGTAGCTACTCACCAACCCATGCAGCCACTTATACACAAAGTGAGACACAGATACAGATATTTAAATATTTAAACATTACCCGCTAATATATGTATTCACTAAGATACATTTAATAAGTCAGTTAACCAATCAATTTTACACAAAAAAACATCCATTTAGACATTTATTCACCCATTTATTCTTCCATCAACCTTTAGATATATATATAAAAAATATTTATTTTTCAGAAAGATACACATTCACTGGATGATGTCATCAGTGATGTCATGAGTGATGTCACTGACCATGTCATGAGTGATGTAATATGTGACGTCATCAGCAGTGCATTGCAAGCGCAAGGTATAGTGAGTCCAACTAACTATAACGTGGGAATTTCAATGGTTTTATGAGAGTAAAGTTTCCACTAACTATAACTGGTGTGAAACCTATGGTTTTTTCAGTGAATTTAATAGTTTTTTTAAATGCTAATTCCTAACTATAACTGGTGTGAAACCTATGGTTTTTTCAGTGAATATATATATATATATTCACTGAAAAAACCATAGGTTTCACACCAGTTATAGTTAGGAATTAGCATTTTAAAAAACTATTAAATTCACTGAAAAAACCATAGGTTTCACACCAGTTATAGTTAGTGGAAACTTTACTCTCATAAAACCATTGAAATTCCCACGTTATAGTTAGTTGGACTCACTATAACTTGCGCGTGCAATGCACTGCTGATGACGTCACACATTACATCACTCATGACATGTCAGTGACATCACTCATGACATCACTGATGACACCATCCTTGTGACAGAGTGACAGACCTCTTTTCACTGTAATGTAACCCTTAAAACACATATTCAAAAATAGAAACTAACATTTTTAAAAAAATGGAGATACCCATACCAGTTACAACAACCAATTGAATAATTCCACCATCTATATACACATCCACTGATTCACCAACAGTTCTATATAGTCACTCATACATATACTCACTCATCATATGTAGTGATACACCTATACATCGTGTTACACACTGACAGGCATCCAAAAGTTACTCGCACACATACTCGCACATGCAAATAAACTATTGAACATCCATTCATTAGCATATACAGCTATACACACACTACCACTTTACTTCTAAGGAAACTTACACATACTTACTCTCTTAAACAATCACTTATAGAAACACATACTAATTTAAACAGGAAATCTTAGAATCCCTCACTCTCACATATACTCACTTATATACATCAATATTCACATATACTAGATTAAAACATATGTAGTTACTGATAAAGACACTAGTGAGACAGTCATTCACTCACTAACACACACACATACTCGTCCACCCATACAGTCCTGCACATATGCTGTCTTCAAAACGCATACAAAGAGTCAGTCATTCATGCATCTATGTGCTAAGTAACACCCCCACCAAACATATAGACACTCATATTGATATTAAAAAAAATCTAATAACCCATATACCTACACATGTAGCTACTCACCAACCCATGCGGCCACTTATACACAAAGTGAAACATTAATACATATATTTAAACATTACTCACTAATATATGTATTCACTAAGATACACTTAATAAGCCAGTTAACCAATCAATTATAAATAAATAAAAAATCCATTTACACACTTATTTAAACATTTATTCTACCATCAACTTTTACATATACATATATAAAAAATATTTATTTTTCAGAAAGACACACATTCACTGGATGGTGTCATCAGTGATGTCATGAGTGATGTCACTGACCATGTCATGAGTGATGTAATGTGACGTCATCAGCAGTGCATTGCAAGCGCAAGGTATAGTGAGTCCAACTAACTATAACGTGGGAATTTCAATGGTTTTATGAGTAAAATTTCCACCTAACTATAACTGGTGTGAAACCTATGGTTTTTTCAGTGAATATATATATATTCACTGAAAAAAACATAGGTTTCACACCAGTTATAGTTAGGAATTAGCATTTAAAAAAACTATTAAATTCACTGAAAAAACCATAGGTTTCACACCAGTTATAGTTAGTGGAAACTTTACTCTCTCATAAAACCATTGAAATTCCCACGTTATAGTTAGTTGGACTCACTATAACTTGCGCGTGCAATGCACTGCTGATGACGTCACATATTACATCACTCATGACATGTCAGTGACATCACTCATGACATCACTGATGACACCATCCTTGTGACAGTGACAGACCTCTTTTCACTGTAATGTAACCCTTAAAACACATATTCAAAAATAGAAACTAAAATTTTTAAAAAAATGGAGATACCCATACCAGTTACAACAACCAATTGAATAATTCCACCATCTATATACACATCCACTGATTCACCAACAGTTCTATATAGTCACTCATACATATACTCACTCATCATATGTAGTGATACACCTATACATCGTGTTACACACTGACAGGCATCCAAAAGTTACTCGCACACATACTCGCACATGCAAATAAACTATTGAACATCCATTCATTAGCATATACAGCTATACACACACTACCACTTTACTTCTAAGGAAACTTACACATACTTACTCTCTTAAACAATCACTTATAGAAACACATACTAATTTAAACAGGAAATCTTAGAATCCCTCACTCTCACATATACTCACTTATATACATCAATATTCACATATACTAGATTAAAACATATGTAGTTACTGATAAAGACACTAGTGAGACAGTCATTCACTCACTAACACACACACATACACACTCGTCCACCCATACAGTCCTGCACATATGCTGTCTTCAAAACGCATACAAAGAGAGTCAGTCATTCATGCATCTATGTGCTAAGTAACACCCCCACCAAACATATAGACACTCATATTGATATTAAAAAAAATCTAATAACCCATATACCTACACATGTAGCTACTCACCAACCCATGCGGCCACTTATACACAAAGTGAAACATTAATACATATATTTAAATATTTAAACATTACTCACTAATATATGTATTCACTAAGATACACTTAATAAGCCAGTTAACCAATCAATTATAAATAAATAAAAAATCCATTTACACACTTATTTAAACATTTATTCTACCATCAACTTTTACATATACATATATAAAAAATATTTATTTTTCAGAAAGACACACATTCACTGGATGGTGTCATCAGTGATGTCATGAGTGATGTCACTGACCATGTCATGAGTGATGTAATGTGACGTCATCAGCAGTGCATTGCACGCGCAAGTTATAGTGAGTCCAACTAACTATAACGTGGGAATTTCAATGGTTTTATGCGAGTAAAATTTCCAGCTAACTATAACTGGTGTAAGACCTATGGTTTTTTCAGTGAATTTCATAGGTTTTTTAAATGCTAATTCCTAACTATAACTGGTGTGAAACCTATGGTTTTTTCAGTGAATTTCATAGGTTTTTTTAAATGCTAATTCCTAACTATAACTGGTGTGAAACCTATGGTTTTTTCAGTGAATTTCAATGGTTTTTTAATAGCAAATCTTTAGTTATAAAAAAATAATAAATTTAAAAGCGAATTTTATATTGAATAATTCATTTTTTTTTTTTCACCCCGGGGTGCGTACCGGTGAGCGTCCCGATAGCGCTATTGCCGCGAACGAAAACATCGTGACATATCGCGTAGCCGCCACGCCTTGCGTCATAAGACACGTATCGCGTAGCCGCGAGATGCGTCTTATGACGCACCGCGTAAGCGCACCCGGAAGCGCATACAATCGCGCAACGTAAGCGCCCCGATGCGCTTACGATACACGCCCCGGGACGTGCCCCAGGGCGCGTAGCGTAAGCGCGTCAAGCCATGTGACTTTAAAATAACACTTTTCATTGGTTCAGAACTTTTTTTTTTTCAAATTGTGTGAAACCCACCCATTTCTCTCACTATTGCTTTGTACTTGGAGAGAGCAAGAGCTGTTCTGTGTACTGTCTTCATCTCCTACTTTCCTGATCTACAGCAATGGCTGCAAGGGAGTCATCCAGCAGTGATTCCAACGAATTTTTGGATGAGCACCCTCCTCACCAGAAGAAAAAGGACCATTTCATCTGGAAATTCTATGACATCCCTGAAGGACAAAAAAAAGTCAATGCTCCAAAAGTAACCTGCAAAATATGTGGCAGTACTTTATCCAGAGGCAATCCTCTAAAAGAAATATAGCTTCGGAAATGGCAATTTAATCAGGCATGTCAAAAGAAGACACCCAAAAAACTTTGCCAGGGAGAGTGTCAGGGAGCTGGCACGGAATTTACCCACAGATGGCGGCAGCACCTCCACTGGTGGAGCAACACCTTCGGGACCACCCCGTAGAAGAATGGTCCCTAACATACAGCCGGTGTTTGCAGGCATCAAATTTCTGTGCACGCAGTGTGACGAACTGCTCTGCTATGGGGAGCAGAGTGTTGAACTCATTGCCATAAAGAAACAGGAACACCGCTGCCCTGCCAGTCCCTAAATTTTCACATTTTTTTGCTCCTGTTGAGCAGTTTTGGAATCCCTGTTTTCGTTTTTCCCCTGAAAACCCCCCCCCAAAAATATAAAATCGTTTTAAAAAGTCTAAAAAAATATAAAACAGAAAAAAGTTCTTTTCAGAACTACCTCCAATTTATAAAAAAATGCTATTTAAAAAAAAAAGTCTGTCATTTTTTTATCTCCATGGTACGCTCCCCGTTTTTTTTTTTTTTTAACCCGCCGGACCCTTTTATGGCCCCCACATCAAACCTAGGGGGTCAGGGGGGGTGTACCCTGCCCCCTTTTGCTCATTTCCCCCTTTGATTTTTGCCACCTCTTGTGTCTCAATCCTACCGAGACACAAGATGGCGGCCGCTGCGGACTGTTTCGAATGTTTACAGACACCCGAGAACCAATCAGCTTGCCGTGCGCAAGTCGCGTGGCGCGCCCGGAGCGCTCCCCGGTACGCGGCTCTAGATATATACATTTTTTTGAACCTAAATTACTCAAAATCCTCTGGAGCACATATCTTGAGACATAGCAAAGGCACACCGGGCTACCAGTCCCTACAATTTTGCAAAGTTTGGTGAAAATCCGTTCAGCCGTTCGAGCTAAAAGTGCGACAGACCGCCCCATGGAAATTAACATGGGGAAAACACGTTTTGGGACCCCCTTTTATCTCGGCCCCCGCTTGACGAATGCCCCCCAAACTTTCAGGGAAGGAGCGGAGCGCCGCGAGGCGAAGTTGCTGAAAAATTCAGGCTGATTCCTCAACCGGCGCCAAAGTTATTCCAAATAGAATGTTGCGATTTCCCTATGGAAATCGATCCTAACTATAACTACCTACTGGCGACCGCCAGTAGGTAATACAAAATTTCTATGGCAAAATGAAACCCCTCATTTTGTTCCTTTTCAAATTAAATGTATTAAGTGTTACCACTTTATTCCAATCAAGATGACTTCAGGTGTGCCATACTTTTGTCATAAGTAAGACTGTTAGCGTTCTAGTTGTTCTTTAGAACACTCTGGGACATTCTTTCATTGGGCTATAGTTGGGCTACATCTGGCTGATATTTGGGCTACATTTGTTTTTTTTGTCTCTGGTGGCCATCTTTGGGCTACATTTGGGCTCGAACATATATACAGCCCAATGTAGCCCAATATATATTTTTTCAAAGTTAATTTTCGTAAAAACCACTGGAGCATATATCTTGAGACATAGCAAAGGCACATCGGGGTACCAGTCCCTACAATTTTGCCAAGTTTGGTGGAAATCCATTCAGCCGTTCGGGCTAAAAGTGAGTCCAACCGCCCTATGGAAATTAACATGGGGAAAACACGTTTTGGGACCCCCCTTTTATCTCGGCCCCCGCTTGACGGATCCCCCCGAAACTTTCAGGGAAGGAACGGAGCGCAGCGAGGCACAGTTAAGGAAAATTACAGGCTGATCCCTCATTCGGCGCCAAAGTTATTCCCAATAGAATGTTGCGGATTTCCTATGGAAAACGATCCTAACTATAACTACCTACTGGCGATATATATATATATATATATATATATATATATATATATATATATATATATATATATATATATATATATATATATATATATATATTGTATTCACTGAAAAAAACATAGGTTTCAGACATGTTATAGTTAGGGATTTGCATTTAAAAAAAACTTCAGAAATTCACTGAAAAAACCATAGGTTTTAGGGGTGTAGTTTTTAAAAAAAACTTTATTTGTACCATTTTCATACATTGACGACAATACATATTCATACAGTGTGACTCTAGAGTATCAAGAAGCAGCATGTCTGGATTTCGATAAATATTCCACATAGAGCGAACAGTCCATTTTCTCCGGGTGAGTCTCTATATCACTTGCCATCTATACGATATCGTATCTTCTGAGAAAATAGTCCTCAAGGCTAGATAATGATGGCGCAAGCACATCAACATTTTAACATCATATTGACCATGTCCACAATGTAAATGTCCTTTACCCACTAATGAACCACATGGAAACATATCACATAAATAATACATCTGCCATCCTCACATTACAAATATCTTCTCATACTTTAGGATCACAAGTTCGTTATTCAGGGCAATGCAGTTAGTTCTTCATTTCCCCCCCTTCCCTGTACTCTACAGACCCAGTGGAGCCATCCCCATCTGTACGTGGAAAATAGTTTTGTAAGGGCCCCCAGATATCCTTCGGTCTAGAGGTAATCTGCATTAATTCTGCGTATACAGCCGCTTGCTCCTGACAGTATATAAGATCCCGTATCCACTCTCTAAATTTCGGAGCTCTACCCCGTCCCCATCTACAAGCCAATCTGCGTTTCACCAATAATAGAGCGATATCCAGAAACTTTCTGCTCTGCTTTGGTACGTGTGCAGTATATCCCAAAAACATCATCATGGGATCCCTGTCCATCACATTTCCCAGCATCTGTTCCAATGCCACATGTATCTGTGCCCAGTATTCCCCAATAGCTGGACATTCCCACGCCAAATGCAAGAAGCCAGCACCCTCCCTCTGACATCTCTCACATTGATCATTGTCCGAAAGACGGAATCTAAATTTCCTGGCGGGTGTGTAATACACACGGTGCAGAAATTTGTAGTGTATTGTCTGAAACCTACAGCTAGATGACACATTACCCGTAGCATTACAACAATACCGTATCTGATTCTCCGACATCTCCTGTCCCAAATCCTCCATCCAATGGGTTCAGGCCAAACTGCTTCCCTCCAGTTTCTCCGCCCGTATTATGCGGTACAGACCTGATACTATGTGTTTCGCAGCAGGGGAGCTAAGAATGAAATGTAAGGGAGCAAATGTTTCTGGCTCACATGGAAAATCCGGAATCCATTTCCGCATTCCCTGTCGCAGTCTGACATATAGAAAATGCTCCAATGGTGTGGGCTGGGTATCTCATGTTCTAAACCGACCATCACAGAACATATCTCCCCATGTCGATATCTTTAGCCGCTTACACATTACATGAAACCCCGTTTCTTGCAGAATTACAAGGTCTGGGTGGTACACCAGCGGGAGTCGAGGTGAATATAGGAGACATGTTCCCAACAGCTGTGCTATGTGCCTCCATGCGTCAAATGTGCATGTGACTGTTGTGAAAGGCGCCTCCACTACCCTGAGAGGCCCATGAACAATACCAGCAAGCGGGACTGGCCGCGCAATCCAATCTTCAACCGCTAATTGGGGCATGAATGGCGTAGGTGCCATCCAGTGATACGCATAATGCGCCTGTGCACTAAGATAATACATTTCAAGATCCGGAACATCAAATCCCCCTTTATCATATGGTTGCACAATAACTGACCATTTGAGTCTGGGTTGTTTTCCCCTATACTAACCTTATCAACTCGGTACGTAGCGTCTTAAAGAAGAAAGCACCAGGATAATACGGAATATTAAGAAATAAATATAGAAATTGGGGAAGCACTACCATCTTTATAAGAGACACTCGCCCGCCATCGACAGCGGTAGAGATATCCAACGAGTAACCTTAGTCACCAGCTTCCTTATTGCTACACCATAATTTGGCCGAAGTGTTTCCTCCCTATCCCTGGATATCTGTATACCTAAGTATCTAAGATCCGTAGTGCACCATTCTAAAGGGTAATCTAAGGAAAACCTAGGAACAGCGGGTGTAAGCGGGAAAAACTGACTTTCCCCAGTTTATGTTAACTCCAGATAATTGGCCGAACACCAGAAATTCCCGCAGAAGGGGATTAAGATTTTGCTCTGGGTCCCTGACTTATAACGTTATGTCATCTGCGTATAACGATATTAAGATCTGCCGTTGAAAACACTGAAATGCTCTAGCTCTATGTATCTGTCGCTTTCTAGCCGCCAAGGGCTCTACCGTTATTGCAAATAGCAATGGCGATAGCGGGCACCCCTGACTTGTACCCCTTGATGTCAATTGAGGAAGATACCTGCCCATTGACTAATACCTTGGCAGTTGGCCTATAGTACAGCAATTTAATCCAAGATATAAACACCGGCGGAAACCCCATTCTCTGCAGCACCTTAAACAAGTAACTCCACTCCATGGAGTCAAATGCCTTAGAGGCATCTAAGAAGACAGCGGCTACCGGGAAATCAGCCGCCTCCGTCCGTATCAAGGAAAACAACGTGCGCAGGTTATGAGTGGTAGCCCGTCCCGGAACAAACCCTGATTGATCCATCAATCTTGGCTGCTTGTGTAACATGAGATGTTAGAGCAATGAGTGCAAATGCATCGTGAAGCTTTGGTAACGATGCAGTCCATTAAGGAAAGTTTTTAGCCTAACCACGAGGATAACAACTGGGGGCATTTGCTGACCAGGAATTTTTAGGACAAGAAATGTTGCAATATCATGATAACAAACAGTGACCGAAAGGGATTTTTGTTGTTTAATTAAATAAAAACACGTTATGTACGGTGGCTTTGGATCGAGACCATGCATCACCAAATTGCAGATTTGGCACTCGGTTGCATAATGTATAATGTATGAGAATGTAACATATTTTTTTTTTGATCTATGACGTTTAGATTGACGTTATGAAAGAAGGGTCAATCAATAAGGAGGACTCACTATAGGAGTCTTGGATGACTGAAGTATTCCCTCGCAGGCTGGTATGAAAGACACAAGCTGTGTGAGGGTAGTTAGAGATTTCTTCTTCCGATTGAAAACTCCTTGGTTTTTCATGTGGGCAGGCAGACTTTTTAACGCAGTGGTACGCTTTTTCCATTGACTGTCCCTGTAGAACGGTGTGTCCAACTGGGGTGCTGTGACGAAGTGTCTAGCCCTGAAGAATTTGCTGAAAGAAAGCAGGCAATGAAACATGTTGGCATGTGAATATTGGTATGCATGAATAGCAACCATTACACATTTTTAATTTGACAGTTCACTCCTAGTAAATAATAAAGTAATTGTGAGAAAGGTGTGCCTGTCAATTTTAACTACACTTTGTCACTATTAAGGAGTACATTTTTCTGTCACTCCATCACTTGCACTTATTTTGTTTGGACACTCTTTACATCTTCTTTTTTTCGACAAAGTAACTGCCAATGATGAGAAAAGTGGGCTTATCTGGTGAGTACCTGCCAGTTACCCCTTGGGTTGTTCGCCCGTGAGGTGTTACTTTGTCTCTCCACACTTTTTTCACAATTAGGTGGGGTTTGTGCTTACTAAGAAGCTATTTGAAGCACTGGATACATTTTAATCCATGTTTTGCCGTTCCTCCCGGTGGGCTGTCAGTGGACTAAGGGTCCTTGTTTTAAGTAATAGGCAAGAGAGCGTTGCAAATAAACCACGAAAACAGAAGATAGGTTTTTGCGACTTGATAGTAACGTAATATGTACGTTTCGCAGAGTATATAACCAAAGCAACTATCGGACTCCATTTTAAAATTGTGGCCTACAGAGAACGGGTTAATTTGTGTTGTTGTATGGACATCACTCATCAAACAAATTGCTACATCCCCTAGAAAATAGTCTAGTTCCACTTCGTCCGTCCTACGTGTAGTGTACAGGTCCGTGTAGTGTTCTTTTAGTATGTCCATTATGCCACCCGTGTCATGGCGAAGTGTTCCCTTCCGTGTTTCCATCTCCAGGACAGTGTTATTGAACCTTGGGACATCGAATGATCTCCGCCAGTGCCCTCCCCCTCTCCATATCTCCGTGCCACCCAGTGTCGCACCCTAAATTTCCCTTCTCTTGCTGCCTCCTCCTCATACGCAGATAGTTTTTTCCTAAAGTCACTTTGCTCAATCCCAGCTCTCCCCGTACCATTCTGTCCTCTAACTTCTTCATATCTAGTTCCAGTTTCTGTAGCATAATTTGAAAATCTTAGGACCCCAAAGCTCTTGGATATACAATATCCGCGTATTTTGACCTTAAAGGCCTCCCATATAGTCTCCACGCTATCTACCGACCCCTTGTTCCTTGCAAAGAATTCCTTTATTTCAGTCGAGGAGAGCTTTCGGTTGCATCCTCCATGGCGGTCTCGGCCTATCATATCCTGGCATAGCGATTACTATACCCACTGGGCAGTGATCTGAATATGTTCTAGGGTAATGTGTAGATTTCTTAAGACTCATTGCCAACCCTCTAGACACTAAGCAGTAATCCAACCTGGCCCATGTCCCTGTGTACGAGGTAAAATGCGTCCCTTCCTTTTTCCACAGGGTGAAGTCTCCGCCATCCATCTATCAGATTTGCATCATCCATTATGCCTGTGATCATCTCAAAATCTTCAGGTCTGAGTACTCCCCCCCCCCCCCCCCCCCCCCCCCCCCCCAAATCATCTTTTTTACTTTTTATTTTTTAAAGACCTTTATTGCTCAAGACAGTTAGATTTGTTCATACCCAGCACATAGCCTACAACCCGCAGGGGCCGGCAGCGCGAGTCGGCGATCAAAGAAAGTATGGGCGAGATGACACAGCCATTCAGCCGACAACCCTGGGGTCCGGCGGCGCAGTATAGATAGAGCTCTTAGACATATCATAATACATAGCACAGTAGACCAGTAGGTCAGCAGATTTTCCTTTTACTTTATTCGTTAGTGTGGGTGCATCAATGTGTCTCCGGCATCTGCATCAAATGAGCGATAGTCCATATCCACAAGGAGCAGCAGTTGGTAGTAGTGGTCAGTAGGTATTGTGTGGACAGGCAACAGTGGGAGTGAACATCCTTCGTTTGAGACGCCGCTATGACGTGAACAGGTGCATAATGGTATAGCTCACTAATGCAGGGGAGCAGGTTCATGTAGGCGGTAGCGCCAGGTTATGACTGTAGCGGCCAAGACCAAGACGTCAGATGGCCTAATGTATGTGGAACCCCCCAATGGCAGTCACATGAGTGTGTACGTCAGAGGTAAGAGGCAGCGCTCAGGTTTGGTCTTCCGGTGTTGGGGGGCACTTGTCCCAGCCGTGGTGTGCAGCCCAAATGTGCAGGAAATTGTAGCATGGTATTGTCGGGAGTACATTGTGTCAGTAGGCCCATGACGTCCCACGGCATCGTTACGGTATGTAGTGTCATTGTCTGCAGCAATAATAGGCCCGGCCGGGGAACGAGACCGATAGTTGAGCTAATACATGAACCAATACAACAACGGAACAATAAAGGGTGGGAAGTGCAAGAACGTTAGCGCCTGTCAGGGCGGCATGGGGGTGTACTGCGGTTTCAGCAAGGAGGTCGGTGGTCTCGGGACGCAGCAGGGCCACCCCGCGGGCGTGAGGGGAGTCCAAGTAGGGGCCCTCAAACGATGTGTCCAGTGCGCAGCCATGACAGTGGTCATGTGTTGAGGGGGATATGGACAGGGCCCAGTGTGTAGGGAGCGTGTCAAGGTGTAGATGAGAAGTCCGCCTGTCGTTAGCCGCGGGGCGTGTGATATAGGCAATCAGGGGCGAGAATATGGGTGTGGGTATGGTGCGGCACAAGCGCGTGCAAAGCGGGTGAAAGGCAGGGACGCCAGCGTCGGCATGAGTGCGTCGCCGACTAGAGGGGGGGGCGTTGTGGTTTTTCCCCAATGTCCCTCGTCAGCACGGTATCAGTGGGTCAGTGCACCTCAAGCTATCTCATGTTCCTGGCAGGCTTGTTGAAAGGATTTGAGGAGATCTTCCCAAAGCTGTGCAATGGGGAACTTCGGGAGGCCCGCAGTTTCCTCCCAGAGGAGCACCGCACCCTCCGCCCATGCCCAGTTGATGAAGGACGTGTGCCAGTGCCGGATGTGTGGGGGATTGCTGGCTTTCCAATGTTTGGTAAGTAAGCGTTTGGCTGTGATAAGACCCATATCCCAAAACCGTGTCAGTACCTTGTTCAGTTTTGTGCGCTTGTAGAGTCCTAGGATACAGGCTTCCCATGTTCGCGGCACTCGTTCGTCAGTACATTGTGTGAGCATTGTTGTGACATCATCCCAGTACGTTTGAATGCTGGGTCAGTGCCAAAGCATATGTAGGAGATCTGCCCCCATCAGAGAACAACGTTGGCAGGCCGCGTCCGTAGTTGAGAAATATCTGTTAATTTTGTCGGGTGTGAGATAGGCTCGATGCAGGATGTAAAATTGGATGAGTTTGAAACGGGGGTTGCGTGGGACGTTAGTTGGCCCCACTAATATCATCGCCCACTCCTTGTCAGTCCAGTCCCTTCCTCTGTCAGCCGCCCACTTCTCCCTTAGCGGCAAGGTGGAAGGCTGCGTGTGGGTCAGCAGGGCCTGCGCTAGCCGGTAAATTACATGGGAGCCGTTGCCCATGACATGCAGATATTGCATAAATTGATGCATCGGCAACTCCTCCGACACATCACCCCAAGAGGCGGTCAGCGTGCGTATTATGGACGCATGCAGTAGGAATTGCCCAGCTGGGAGGTCCGTGCTTGCAGTGAGGTCCGCGAAAGAAAGCAGCGCACCGTCAGCGTAGAGGTCGCCCAGCGTCTCCACTCCCACTCGTGTCCAGCTGGGCCTCCGTCAACACTCCTGCCGCTCCCGGGGCGCCCTGTAGAGGGAGTATCGGGGCATAGGGTGTCGTTGCCCGTGTAAGCCGCAGGCATCGAAGGAAGCACTTGCGTGCCACCGCTAGGTGCAATTGAGATGGGCAGGTGGGTTGAGCCAGAGGATGAAATAGTGCGCAAATCTGCGTCTGGGTCCAGATAGTGGTATACGAGGCAGTGTCGCCTAGGTTTTTTCCACAGAGCCATCCCGACACCCACTGTAGCTGTGCCGCCAGGTAGTACAGCTCCATGTTGGGGACCGCCAGGCCTCATGAGGCGGTGGTGATGTATAGCTTAGTCAGTGCCACCTGGGGCCTGCCCGTGTTCCAGACAAGGCCACGAAATAGGACCTCAAGGTCCCGGAACACTTTATTGGGGACGTATGTCGAAATATTGGAGAAGTAATAAATAGCCATGGGAGGACTATCATCTTGACTAGTGTCACACGACTGGGCACATTGAGGGGCAGGGTCCTCCAAAAGCCGATTTGGGCACGAATGGAAGCAATCGCTCTCATCAGGTTTCCCTCCAGAATATCTGCTGGGTTCCGGTAGATATGAATTCCTAGATAGTGAAATGTATTGGAGTACCATTGCAGCCTTTCTCCACCCAGGCGGACATCGCACTCGGGCGTATCCGGGCTGAAGGAGTAGGCTCCTGACTTAGACCAGTTGACCCGTAGTCCCGACACAGCTTCGAAAGTTTGGAAAATGTCGGTGAGAGATTCTGGGACATTAGTCAGCTCCCTGACATATAAGAGCAGGTCATTTGCGTACAGCGAGACCACATGGAGGCCATCTGCCATTGGGATTCCCCACTCATCTCCCTGCGTCCGGAGGATCGTGGCCAGGGGTTCCATGGTCAGGGAGAACAGCAAGGGTGATAGGGGGCAGCCCTGTCTGGTACCTCTTCGCACTCTGATAGTGTCAGAAAGTAATTTGCCGGTGCGGACCTGGACAGTTGGTCTGCGGTAGAGTAGGTCAACCATGGTCTCATAACCGCCTCCCAGTTTGTACTTCTCCATTACCGCCCCCAGGTACAGCCATTCAACAGAGTCAAACACTTTTTCGAGGTCTAACACTAAACACCCTGCTCGAGGCCAATGTCGAACGGCGTATTCCTGTACACGGAACAAACGGTGTATATTAGAAGAGGTGTGGCGTGCTGGAACGAAGCCATTTTGGTCATGATGCACCAGGAGAGGGACCAGGGGGGGTCAGTCTCCGGGCTAGTGTGGAAGCAAATATTTTATAGTCCGTATTCAGGAGGGCTAGGGGACGATAAGAGCCCACCCGTGTGCTGTCTCTACCGGGTTTGAGTATGGATATCAGGTTGGCGTCATTCAACGTGGGAGGAAGAGAGGAATCTTCTGCGGCTGCAGCGTATTCCTTTAGGAGTCTCGGAATGAGAATGTCTGAGCCAGCCTTGTAAAACTCAGCCGGCAGCCCATCTGGGCCGGGGGATTTGCCATTGGCTAAATTAAAGATGGCATCGCGGAGCTCCTCAGATGTGAGCGAGGCCCCGAGCTCGTCTTGTTGTGCAGCAGTGAGTTGTGGCATCGGGAGGGGGGAGAGATACCCAGCTATGTCGGAGCGAGGGTCGCAGAGTCGGGAGCGATATAGGGCGTCGTAGTGGATCGTGAATGCTTCGTGAATGTGCTGTTGAGTACAACAGGCCTTTTCCGTCTACGTGTATCGCTGCACCGGGGTCATTCGGTCTTCCTGTGAAATCAGCCATGTCAACAGCTTGCCAGGCCTATCACCCAGGTGGTGTGTCCGCGCCGAGTGCGCAGCGTAGTTGAGTACGTAGCCGCTCCAGGAGGCGCGTATGTTCCGCACGTGCCTCCGTTAGTAAGTCGGCAGCACCATCGACTGCGTCTTGCTCCCGATCAAGCAGACCGGTCTCTAGTCGCGTCACATCGCCCTCCAGCTGCCGCTGCATGTGTCCCTGTGTACCCAAACAGTGGCCGCGAATCACAACTTTAAAGGCGTCCCACTCCACCTGGGGAGAGGCGCCGTACCAGAATTCTCCTCGAAATATTGGGTTGTTTGCGTGAGAAGGGAGTCGCGGAAAGCCGCATCCAACAACAGCTCCAATTGGAATCGCCAGGTGGGAATGGGCGGGTGCGGGCGTTCCCAAGTGATAGTCAGGAAGTGCGGGTTGTGGTCCGAATGAGTGCGTCCCATGTATCGTGTGTCAGTGACTAGTGGGAGGTCAGTGGACACCATTAATCTGTCTAGGCGTACATGTAGTTTGTGTGCGCCAGAGTAATAGGAGTATACCTGTGTCGTGGGGTTGTGAGCGCGCCAAGCATCATGGAGATCCCACTGCGCGGCACAGCCGAGCAGCGCCTTCGAGGCGTCGTGCGTCTGTGCACCAGCTAGGGGCAGGGAGGAGCTGTCAAGTGTCATGTCCAATACACAATTGTAGTCACCCCCCAGTATCCACGGGGCCGCATGCCAGGGCGCCATTGTCGTGGAGAGGCACGCAAAGAAGCTGCATTGGTCCGTGTTTGGGGAATATAGGGAGACTAGCGCCACCTGCTGTCCATCTAACCTGAGCTGCCACATACCTGCCCTCGGGAGCTATATGTGTGTCCGTGGCCACCCAGGGGGTCCCTGGACGGACCCATAATAGGGCACCGCGTGCATATGAGGAGTAGTCCGTGGCATAGAGCTGTCCGCGCCACCTACGGTGCAGAGCACGCACCTCCGCTTTATTCAAATGTGTTTCCTGGAGTAACGCTATATTTATCTTATGACGTTTGAGATAGGAGTAAATCTGATACCGTCTAGCTGGTGTGTGCATGCCCCTGACATTCCAGGTACAGATCCGGATTTCAGCCATAATCACCACTCATGCCAATCCCACGCCCACCAGCCACGACCAGCCCTCCAGTTGCGGTTCCCCGCAGGCTCCCCGGTCCCATCCTCGCCCCCAGACCGCATCCAAACGTCAACACAATACGCAGTGCCCCCCACAGACGCTTAAGGGAAAAAAGGAACATATAAAGCCAGGTAGAGGCAACATTATAGATGATGCCAAAAGGTCGGCTGCACAACATGTCGCCGTCCAAACACTCGAATGAGCTATAGTAAACTATACAGTTCCAGGGGGGTAGTAAATGGCTGTTGCAACAATAGTCTGAAGAACAATGTTGTCCCCAAGAGGAAGGTCTGAAAAGGAGAAGTCTTGACCGACAGGCAGGCCCATGAGTCCACCCGACCAGGATGTTGGAAGCGTGGAGATGAGGGCGGGGCAGTCCAATGTCGGAAGACATAGGTAGAGCTCGGAAGGAGTCCTCGTCACCAAAGGGGCCAGAGCAGAAGTCTCCAGCAGGCGTGCGGGCCCAGTTGAGGTATTGAGCCCATCAGGGTAGAGGACAGAGTCATGTGTACATATCAAAACTGTACTCACTTCGTCGCTCGGCCCCAGGCAGGGAAATCTCCGCAGCAGTCCACATTACAGGTCGCTCACCTCAGGGAAAACCTGAACAACACCAGCACCTCTGCGCCAGCTCAACGTCACAAGGAAAGAAAGTTGTCTGGGTCCTCTCAGCCGAGAAGGTCCACTGTCTGCGGCGTGACGTCCGGAGGATCCGTAGATTGTTGGGAATCCGGCAGGCCGTAGATCGCCTCATCGCTCTGAAACGTGGTCGGGCTGGCGTTTGGGGCATTAGACGGTGTTGGGGAACTGCTGATCTCAGTGACCCTGCGCAGCACATCCTGCTGCTCCTGTAGGATCAGATCTACTGGTGGAAAACGAGTTGGCACCTCCTGTGTGCGGGGGGGGGGCGTGAGTGTTCTGCGCCTACAGCGCCACCTCGATCCTCGTGTACGCGAAGTCGTAGTGGTCCCCTTTGCCCTCCGTGGCGCCTCAGCCACTCCTCCATCCAGCCAGGCCTCGACCTCCTCAGGGCTAGTGAAGAAGTGTGTTTTGTCCTGTGCCACCACTCGTAACTTGGCGGGGAAGAGCAGCGAGTACTTGAGGTTCGCCTGTCGCAGTTGTCTCTTCACTATCAGAAAAGAGTGACGTTGTCTTTGCACCTGCACTGTGTAGTCAGGAAAAAACATCACCGTGGCGTTGTCTATTCGGATGCCATCAAGTTTCCTGGATTCCCGTAGGATCGTATCGCGGTCTCTGTAGTTAAGGAGACGGAAAATTAGAGGCCTGGGGTTGGAGCCAGCAGGGAGGGGCCGTGTGGGTACTCGGTGAGCCCGCTCCACCACAAAGTGAGGCGACAGTACGCCCTCCGGCAATAGGTCTTGTAGCCAGGCTTCTACCCAACAAACTGGATCCATCTCCTCCCATTTCTCCAGGACGCCTACTAACCGGATGTTGTTTCTCCGTGCCCGTCCTTCTGCGTCCTCAGCACGTTCCTCCAAAAATTCCACCCGATTGAGCAGGTCCCGGATAGGTTTGTCTGCTTGGCTCACTGTGGGTTCCAGTGTCGACACAGTCTCCTCCAAGGTCGAGGTGCGGTCCTGCAGCTTCTTATGATCGGCTCTGAGGTGGGTTAAGTCGATAGCCAAGCCATCAATCTTGGTCTCCAGGGAGGAGCGGGTCTGCTGTAGGGATTCCTCCAGTTGCTCCATAACGGCCAACACATGGTCCAGTTTGGACGTCACTTGTTCCGCATCCATCTTAGACGCCGCTTTGGGTATCTTCCCTTTTAACGTCGTGCCTCCGGTACCGGTCCGCGTCTCTCTTCACCCCTCCAGACATGGGCCAGGCGCAGTGACAATGCAAGGCTTGTACACTGGTGGGGCAGTGCAGAACGTAGCTTCAGGCAGCTAATGTGCAGGATTCTGGGAGGTCGGTAGCTTCAATGAACTGATGTCTCTAGGCGCAGACCGAGTGCGCAATAGTGTGGGCAACACTGATGCTAGGGTACGCTCACGGGCCAGTTCGATCGCCAATGACCACACCAGGGCGCGTATCGGGGCAAAATAAGCATTGGAGGCGCACTGCTGAGACCCAGGCGAGCACACCGGTCCGTGTGACAGCCGGTATGGGTAGTCCTCTCCGCCGCACTCTGGGATCAAGCGCCTGGGCAGTTGCGGGCAGCGTCGCTATTTCGCGGTGACCTCCTCGGCACGGCAATCTCCTGGTCCGTAGTGTGAGGTGGGGGTACAGGTGGAGTTCTGTCTCTGGGGGAGGGCCCCAGCTCACCCACAGCAGCCCCCATGGCCCACTCGCGGCCGCTCTCCCCCCCAAGGCTCCCTGTGGTGCTGCGTCTCCCCTGGCACGGCTCTGTGGGGTCTCAGTGTCCAGCCGCGTTAACCTGCGGTGTCAGGAGGTGGGCAGGTTCTCCCACGCAGTTAGCAGCTCCGTGTGTTCTGGGCTCCAGAGCCCCCGTTCTCCACAGTCCTCAAAGCGTAGTTCACCCCTAGTGGCACTCAGCCTCCCCATCCGGCGTCCGCCCCTCTCGGCGTCCAGGGCAAAGTTCGTATCACAGCGCAGGAGGGAAGCGACGTGTCCGCCGTGGAACGGTGGAGCAGAGGCGGGGGGAGGGGGAGAGCGCCCAATCCGTGTTCCTAGTTCTCTTAGGGCTCTGTCATGTGACAGGTTGGTCGCGTCTCCAGGCCCAGTGTCGCAATTCTGGGTTCCAGGTGACCGCAGCGCGGTGGCGGGGGTGCTGCCCGATCTCAGGCAGTACACTCGCTTCCTCACGCACCGATGGCCGTAGGCGTCGTCGCTGGGCAGCCGGGGTGCTCCCTCGTCGCAGCTGTTGGTGCGGGCGCCACCGTACCCTGCGCCTCTCCTCAGACCGCCATCTTGAGCCGCCGTCTCGTCCGGGCTCCCGGCCACTGCCGATCTCCCTCCGCTACCACCAGCGCCCACAGCAGCTCCAGTCAGGTAGGGTACAGCCGCGCAGCAGGGCCGGGTGGCAGCAAGGGTCCGGATGGCTGTTCGGTCCTCCCCCTCAGGTATTGCAGGCTTCGGTTGGACGCCGCGCAGGCCGCAGCGTCAGGCCTAGCGGCTTGTCCTGATCACCGGTCTCTCGCAAGCAGGCACCCCAGAGGGGACCGCACCAAAAGCGGCCACGGGGTCTCAGCTAGCACCGGTGCGGTGTACAGTGACCGGTCCGTCCCTCGGGCGGACAGTGGGTGGGCAGGGGTTGTGTGATGGCCTGCCAGCAGTTTCGGCCTATTCAGGATAACTGGGCCGGAGAAACGGCCCGGGAAAGGGGAGCTCGAGCAGGAGCTCTACCCTAGCGCGTCGTCCTCCATTGCGCGCCAAGCCACGCCCCCTCCCCCTCCCCCATCATACTGTCCACAATTCTCATAGCAATATTCCTGCTCCTTAACACTGTACGTCACACATTGCACACTTATGATCCCCAACTACACCACAAAAGAACCAATAGTAACATCAAACGTGCATCCCCAAATCTCCCATCCTCCCCCCTCCTAAATATGCCAGAGACCCTCAACCCAACCCCCCCCCCCAACGTAAAGGAAACATGTCTAAGTGGGGGAACTCCCATGTGGGGACGTGTGCCTCGCCCCAGTACAGGAGACTGATGGCTTCTCAGCCGTCTCCGTGTGGGCAGCGAGGGTGTCCGGCTTGACTCTGCCTCAACGTCCAGTTCAGCAATCTGTCAGCTAACCTCCTTCCAGTATGAGGGTATGCCGAAGTAATCTTCATCTGTTCCCCCAGTAGTGTCCAGTGTTGCACTTAGTCTGCCAACCCATCATTGAAGTGTACTGGGGGTAAGTGACTCTACACCCGAACGGTGTGTTACACGGTCATCGCCTTTTTCCGTAGCCGATTCCTTCCGCTTCTTCACCTACTTTAGGAACTCCTCCACTTGGTGCGGGTTTGTGTAGATCCTTTGCGTACCTTGGTATGTAACCCTTAGACGCGCTGGGTACAATAGGGCATAGTCCACTTGTGCTTGTCGTAGCTTCTGCTTCACCACATTAAACTTGCGCCATTCCTCCTGGACAAGAGGTGTGAAATCTGGGAAGACGGTGAAGGCCACCCCATCATAATGTAGTTGACTGTTCTCTCTGGCCACCCGCAGCACCGCATCTCTATCCCTATAGTTAAGGAGACGCGCTATGATGGGTCTAGGCGTACTCTCAGGCGGGGGTCTCGGACCTAGAGACCGGTGCGCCCGCTCCACAACAAGCTGTGGAGAAAGGGTATCCTTGCCAATCACTTCTTCAAGCATCTTCTCGACATACCCTTCCAGCCTACCTGTATTTGTACTCTCTGGCACCCCTAAAATGCGAATATTATTCCTGCGGGCTTCATTGTCCTCATTTTTTGCATTAATTATTTTCATCAACTTATCCATTTGGGACACTGCCGTTTTTAGCTGTGTGGTGACGTCCTCTGTGTCCGAGATTCTCTGTTCCGCCTTCTTCAAACGTACATCATGCCCCCCTAGCTTGTGAGCTATAGCATCTATGCGCGTCGTGAAGGTATCCATTTTGTCTGCCATTGTCGCGAACCCTTCTCTCATCTCAGACAATAACGTGCGCATGTCACCAGACGCATCCTCATTCGACTCAGTGGAGGCCTTCCCTGCACCCTGGTCCTGCTCCACAGGAGGTTGGCGTGCATCAGTCCGTCCCATCGTGCAGGGTTCAGCCACCTGGCGCCTCAGTACACTCCTTGTGGGCGAGTGTACCCCTTACAGCAACACCTGTAGCCTCCTTCTCTTGCAGTGGGCCCCCAAAAATAGACAGTGGGTATAGTAATGGCCTATTATACCCTATATCCAGGCGCTCACCACGGCAGCACAGAGTCCCAGCGTCAACAATGAGTCCCGCAGCCAAGTATCCTATGTCGCACTCGGTGTGTCGGCGAGGGCGCTCCCTTCAGTGCCTCTTATGCAACCAGCCAACTACTTAATCCCCAGAGATGGCCTATGTCCAGTCCGTGGATGGAGCTTCGCAATGCACGTCACTAACGTCTCCAATGTCGTCTCCAAACGCCTTACCACTGTTAGGTTTCTGCAGGTTATGCTCCCCACATGCAGCAATTTTCAGGCTCTCGGACACTACCTCATGAAGCGCCAGATTTCCATTTCGCAATGCTGTTCTGTGCCCCCCCCCCACGAGTTACACTGCCAGGCTCAAACTGTCTGTGCCAGACTGTATGTTCCAAATGTGGGACTCTGGGTCACCGCCACCAGCCCCGGTATCGTCTCACCGCTTCAGCCGCTTTAAGATAGATGCAGCACGGACCTCCCCAGTCGCCCGTCAACAGGCCGCCATTTTGTGCCCCGTTCGCAGTCTTGAGCCAGAAATTCCTTTGTGCCCGCCTCACTTGTGCTATCGCAGGCCAGGCTACACTCTCAGCAGTCCCCCGTACCTCTGCGGTCAATCGCGTCTTAGACGCACTCACTGTGGCTGACCATCCTGCAGCTATCCTCGGTCTGCTCTGCCGCGCGCTCTACACCACTCGTGGCCGCCGCGGCTCTCTCGTAAGTGCCCAGCCCCAGGACACGCTCCAGGGCCCAACCAAGGTCGCTCCGCTCGTCCCGCAGTTGCAACCGGCCGCCAAAAACCGCCTCACTGCAGCTCGCGAATTCTGTCCCGCAAGTGCTGCACACCTTCAAACGCCTTCCGGAGTCGTTTTCTCGCCACTGCCGCCTCGGGACATAGGAATATTTTAGGATAATTGTGCCGGACGACAGGAGCCTCACCGAGGTGCGGCCAGGGCTGTAGTAGTTAGCTGGACATTACTAACAAAAGGAGGGACGAGGAGGGCTTTGTTAATGGGGTCTAGTGTACTTGCCCTGACAACAGTATATCAAAAATGAGAGTACACAGTTCCCCTAAATAAAAGGCTACTAGACAGTTGAAACCAAAGTGAGTGAAGGCACGCAGGAGGACGATCCTCCTATTCGGAACTAGAGTCCTCCCACACCGCATCAAGCTAGGTGTCATGCTTCATCATATGGGCTCGCTCCTCGTCGGGTTGGCAGTGCAATACCCGACGGGCACCCATAAAGGGGCTCTTTAGCGGGGATCTTTTGATCCTGCTGTATGGTGCTGTGAGTGTGAGGGCCCTAGGGAAGGAAGTGAAGGGTGTAGATGTGTATATGTGGTTGAGGTTGGGATGTCCACAACTACTTTTTATTAAAGTGGTGTCCCACCTCACTAAAAACAAAGAGTGGTTGCTTGCTGGCTTAAGGGTACAGGGAAGTAGAAGCCTATTCTATATAGTAATGGTTGACGCCTTCCCCAATGAAGGCGTCTGGGTAGGGTCCTGGCGTGAGCCCCCTCGTGGACAGGACATCTACAGTGAGGTGTTGACACCTGGGGAAACCGTTGAAGCGGCTGCTTCTTGTGACTCTCGTTTCAGCTATGGCGGGACCCAGTACGCACGAAACCAATATTAGGGTGTGAACACCCCTCACCCTGATTTAGTAGTGTAGATAGTTTCATCTGGTCCTGAAGAAATGCATAGTATCATTCTGAACTTAGTAGCATGAAACATGTCGACCATTACTATATAGAGTAGGCTTTTAGAAACTTGTTTTGGTGTGTCAATGATTTAAAAAATTATTCTTTATATCTTATACTGAGTGAAAGCTTATACTAGTGTATCTCATTGTCACGTGGATGATGTAATCAGTAATGTCATCCGTGATGTCAATGACCATGTCTTGAATGATTTAATATGTGACATCAGCAGTGTTTTTTTCAGTGAATTTCAAAGGTTTTTTAAATGCAAATCCCTAACTATAACATGTCTCAAACCTATGGTTTTTTCAGTGAATTTGGAAGGTTTTTAAAATAATTTTTAAATGTATGGTTATATTTTTTTTTCATATTGTTTTACATGTTTTTATCTATTTATTTTTAGATATCTTATTTTTTAAATTACATTACACATTTAATAAAACATAAATTTTTTATTTATTTTTATTTTATATTCTTTTAAATATATTTGTATTTTCTTACATTTTTTTTCTTCAATTTTTTTGGGGGGAGTTGCGCACCCAAAGCGCACCTTTCTCGATCACTGCGCAGAACCTAGCCGCCATTTTAGGATTGTTGTGTAGGATCCACATAGGGTGTGCGGGTACGAATTTTCCTACGCGATTGCTATGCTACTGGTACGAATTACGCTACACGAAGGTCGCGCGTGACGTCATATGCAGTGGGTGCGCAACTCAAGCGAAATTTTTTAATGTCTAAAAAGATATATATGTGTTTAATATAAATATTAAGGCAAGACCTTATCTGAGCTAATCATAAAAAATATTCTTTTACTTTTAATAAAGTTACATTTATTTTAAATGCAATTTCGCTAAGACGCGCTGGGTGCGAGCTGCGTGCGCACACCCTACGCGGACCCCATGTGACCAGAAAGAGATTTGATTGGTTCATAACACTTCCTATTCCAACTATTGAAGAACCCCACCCATTTCAATCACTCTTCTTAGATCTTCCTTGAGAGAAGACCTGTCTTGAGAAGAACATCACATTTTTTTCATTGGAGACCTCAGTTTGGTTCTTGGAGTCAAAAATGGCTACACCTGTGGTAGAATCTTCTGAGTCTGATCATTCTGGGGCAGAAGAATTTCTACCAGAACCTCCCCCTCCTGAAAGATATACATCCATTGATTGGAAATGTTTTACTTTCCTGGAGGGCAAAAGAAAGTAAATGCCACCAAGGTGACGTGCAAGATTTGCCAGGCAGTGCTCTCCAGAGGAGATCCAAACAAGAAATACTCCTGTGGCACTGCTAGCATGCGGAAACGCCTGCAATCGCTGCATCCTGTAAACTATGCACACTAGGAATGCAGAAGACTGCGTCAAAATGCTCCTTCACCACCGGCAATACCTAGTACCTCTGGGGCATCAGCATCGGCACCAGAGATACGTCCCCAATTTGGGAAAGAGTAAAATGCATTGCGTGAAATGCAATAGTTTAATTTGTTATGGGGAGCAATCAGTGGACCTTGTTTGTCGCGCCATCGATAACAATCGTTCAAAAAAATCAAAAAAAATATAAAACCACAAAAATAATTTTTTTTTTTATTTTCTGAACTAACTACTCTGGTTAAAAAAAGAGCTACATTTGTAAGCTAGTGTGTGAAAGTTTACATGAATGTATGTTTAGTGGATTATTTTATATATATATATATATATATATATATATATATATATATATATATATATATATATATATATATATATTTATTTTAAACAATTTTTATTGCAGATACATGGAGTGCATAATCCTTCTTATCCACATTCCTGCTTTTACAGTGACGAGGCATAGGTCATAAAATAAGACATTACACAGCCGTCAGGCCCTTATCCCGGAGGATGGGCGGCGTTATTCGCAAAAGCGATAAAAGCATAGTAAGAAAGAACAAACGCAACTATGCAGCAGGAAGTCCTTGCATCTGCTTTTCTATTTTTACCCTCCTCCCCCCCCCCCCCCTCCACCCATTTCCCAACTCACAAACTGTTATATCCCCCGGAGGCCACATCACAATATAAATCCCGGTTTTCTAACGTTGTTGTATCCCTTACCCTACAAGGCATTTTCCCACCCCTGCACGCCATCCTCCGTTAGCAACGGTATGTTCCATACCCCTTATCCCGCCCTCTTCCATCGAAGTGTACGGCATCATTTTTCAGTCAAAGTGTGCCTCTATTACAGGTCTCTCTGGTCACCCCATCCACCATCTCAGGCCCCTCCACTTTCCCCACGCCCATTGGCCCGCTCACAATCGCTTTGGTCCTCTCAGAGACCCCCGTCTAGGCCATGATAGCGTCTCCATTTACCCCATACTCTGCGGAATTTCCTCGGACAGCCTCTTGCATTATATGTAACTCTTTCTGCCGCCATGTAGGTATCCAAACCCTTCCTCCATTCCCCCACCCGAGGCGTATCAGCCGCTCCCCACTTCTTGGCTACGTCTCTTTTGGCCACCACCAAGGCCAGCACCAGAAATATTAGCTTTGGGCGGGGCAGATCTATGTCGTTGGTCATCCCCAGCAGGATCAGCTTCGGGTCTAGTGGAATGTCTATCTCCAGTATTGCACTCAATTCAGTAGTGATCGCACTCCAGTAGGCCTGCATATGCGTGCATGACCAGATTATGTGTAGGAAAGTCCCATTCTCATGTCTGCATCTTACGCAACTAGGGTCCGACACCCTCCCCATTCTACAAAGTCTTATCCTGTCGTAAACTGAATCAACCGTAGGCGCGATTTGATTGCTACTTCTCTAGGGTGCATCAGCACTTCCACCCCCCCACCCCCCCAGTCCACCTCATCCATTTCACCCACTTCCCGCTCCCACGTGTCTCTGAGGTGTACCAGTGTGTTCGGTCTATTATTCATGATTGTTTTGTAGGTTAAGGAACCCGCCCTCTCTGGGATCCTTTCTTGTAGTAAACGGCCCTCTAGCGATGCGTATTCGCGGAGTGGTTCTCGCAATGTCCCCTCCGCCATGTAGGCATGTCTGAGTTGTATGTATTTAAAAAGTTGAGTGTCGTAGCCCAAATTCGGCCTACAGGGAGGCAAAGGGTTTCAAGGCACCGTTTTTAACGACGTCCCCTAGTGTGGAGATGCCAATATCGTCCCACCGCCGGAATCACTTCAGCTTGTATAGTTCCTTAAGCCATGCGCAGTCCCACAATGGCGTCTGCTTCGTAGCCCTGTGTGTCCATCCGGTTACCTTCATGGCTCTATTCCATGCCTCTAATGTAATCCTTGTGGCCGCCAACAGTGTAGCCTGCCTCTTCCCCTCATATATGTAGTGTAAGCTGGAGTGTGTATCCATTTGGTGCCGTTCTAGACCATAAGTGGGGTGAGTGGCAGGCGCGTGGATCCAGTCATTAATGGGAACTAGGTGTTCCGCCCAATAATAGGTCTCCAGGTCAGGAAGGGAGATCCCCCCCTCATATTGGTGTCTCTGCAACGTTCTCAATGCGACTCTAGGGTGTTTCCCCAGCCATAGAAACGACCGCATATCCGCATGTATGGTTTGGAGCGATTTGGATGGTATCTGATAATATTCATTTTGGAGGGCGTAGAGGAACTTTGGGAGCGATATCATTTTTAACATCGCTGCCCTACCCAGTAGTGTCAGGGGAAGAGATTGCCATCTTTCTGCGTCAGCTTTGGCGTTACGCACGATCCGAGCAATATTACGCTCATAGGAGAGGTCTCCGTCAGCTGTGACGAATACTCCCAGGTACTGGAAGCCTATGTCGGTCGTCTGTAGGTTTCGTGGCAGCCTAGGCCATTCCTCCCGTCCTCGAGGGTCATAGAGAACCAATTTGTGCCAATTAATCTGATATCCCGACCTCGCACCATATTTTGCCAGCTCATCAAACAGTGCCGGTATTGAGCTCTCAGGACTTGTGATGTAGAGGAGGACGTCATCTGCGTAAAGGGACAGTTTTTCACCACCTGTGTCTGCTTGACTGATATAGAACCCCGTGATCGCCTCGTTTTGTCTGACCGCAGAGGCCATCACCTCGATTGTTAGGGCAAACAGAAGGGGAGACAGGGGGCATCCCTGTCGGGTTCCCCGTTGTATGGAAAAAGACCTCTACTTCACCCCATTTACCCTTACTCGGGCCTCAGGGCCTGCATAAAGTAGGCCAATTTTCCTCCTGTACTTGGGCCCAAACCCCAGCCGTTCTAATACTCCCTCCAGGAAGGGCCAGTGTATGTCTAGTGGATTATTGACTGGAAGAATGCATTTGTGGTGTATGGTGAATGTATAACTGCAGAACTATAAGGTAGTGCAGCAGCATGACACTGTAAAGTCTTTAGCTACAGCGTGCTGTGGTACTTCCGAAGCACAGGGATGTAACATATGTACATAAATATGTTGTAAGTCTGCTTCCCTCTGCACTGCTGCTTAAACTGCAGCCATATGGTGACACAGGCACCCTTGCACCATGGTGCAGGGGTATCTGTGTCATGTGGAGTTTGTTTTTGTGCAAAAAGACACACCTTCTTGCACAAAAAACTATTTGTGAAGGCACTTTTCTCCTTGAATGTATACTATACATCTTAGCATACATTCAAAGAGGAGAAAGGAAAACAATTCTTGTTGTTGTGCCGTTCTACACCAATTGGAGGACGCTGCAGCATTCACACATGTCCAGATTTATGATTACTGATAAATCTGGAGATGTCTTGTTCTAGGAGTGTTCTGTGCAAACACGCACAGCAACACCCATAGAACGCCCTTTCAAGGCAAAGTGGTATGTATAATAAGGTTGTATTTACATGGAGAAGAAAAGGTACACAGACTGCCTTTTCCTCTTTGTAAATATGAAACAGTGTCTTGCACTATAAGTATGATGTAGTGCATAGTATATAAAGAAATTAATTTGTTTTAGGGTTAATGGCTAGGCCAAATCTTATTATAAGAGTAATAAGTAGAAAAATGTCAGTACTGCAAATAGAGAACAAGATAAATGTATAAGTACTTACGTTTTGGCAAACTTATAGGACATGTTTATAGATTACTGAAGGGAAGGGATGGGGCCTGATGTGACATGTGCAAACACACTCAGTGATGTGTTTATAAGTTAAGGAATTTTATATCTTTTAATCCTGAATCTATTGAATACCATACCATGTATTTTGCAGACAGGTGCTCTGAAGCTGTGTCCTATTTGATACCGGTCTACAATGGAATTCTCTGGCACCTATCTACTCCATCCATATCCCCCTTTTTTTTTCAATGTGTGTAAACACAGGCCATTGTGCATTTTAATACTTACTTAAACTTTACTCTACAGTAATACACCTAAAAAATGCTACACATTTTATTTATTTGTTTTTTATAATCTAAATTGTGGTAAATTGCATATTTTAGAATTAGGATCTGTGAAAAAAGAAAAATTAGTTCTTATATATTTTTAACAGCACCGCATAATTTTAACATTTTACCAACTATTTTCTTTGCCTTTTTTTGCTGTTCTCAAAATAAATTGAATTTCACTAGAAACAGTGATTTCAATCGTACTCCTCACAACAGCGGGCAAAAAAATAAATCAGATTGTTTAAAAAAAAACCAAGAATGCATTCTCAATAAAATATCATACAATACAAATCACACACATATAAAATGCTTACTGCTAAGAATTTTATAACTTAAATTTATAAACACTGTAAATGTTGTCGCTTAAAACTATACGCCGAGACAATGTGCAAGAAAAAGTCCGTAATTCAAACATATACCTTTCCTTGAGGCCAAATGGTATTATTGCAATCCTTTTTATTTAAATTGTCAAAGAGTAATCCTATTAAATCATAATAATAAATTCCTCAGAGCCTGAATTATCTTCCTAAAACGTTGGCTTTAAAAATATTAGGTAGTAATTTGGTAATTCGCTAGGCAAACATTTAAAAACCAAGTGAGCATCATTACAAAGTTTCTAGCCTTTTTCACATTTTAGATGGGCAGTGTAATGTCCAGATGTTGTGAGATTGCAACAGCACTCAAAGGGTGTTTGCTGGAGTGTATGGATATGAACTGCTGAATTGTAGGCCTGAAACACAAGTGTAAAGGTGGTTAGACTACTACATACATAGTGCATAGGAGTTTGAAGCACTCTCTGCCCTAAAGCCTGACTCACTGCATGAGTACATACATACTGACTGAATGATTACAGTACTCTTAGAATCTGAGAGTCTGTAAGAGGTAAGATGACTGCACACATTCCGCATATTTTAGAAATGCATTGTATTGTGGAAGACTTACTTATTTTGCAAATACACAAGCAGTGACTGCTTTCAAATTCTACCAAAACTTGTCAACAGCATACGTTTTTAACCAGTTATATATCTGCAAGCACATGAAATACCCATAGGCTTCTCTCACAACAGTTCCCAAATGTACACAGACTCCGTGTGATTCTAGACAACCAAGACTATCCCTTGGACTTTATCAAAACACATTGAGCTGGAGTAATGACTAGGTACTTAATGCGCTGGGATGCCTCCGGGTAGCCATGCGCTAAAGAAATGCCTAATCATTCATTGACTGATGTACAAAAACTAAGGTGGCAGCACACATTCCACATATTTAATTACTGCATTTCAGTGTTAAAGCCTAACTCATTTTCCAAATACATAAGCAATGTCTATTTTTTATTTCTACCAACACTTAACAAGAACGTTTTTTAAGCACTTATGTGTCTGCAAACACATGAAGCAACCAAATGCTTTTCTCACAATTTTCTCAAATACCTACTGACTCAGTGTGATTCTAGACAAATAACAGTATCCCTTGCACTTTAGCAAAAATCATTTAGTAGTCTGGAACTGGTGACATGACTGCACACATTTAGTCTCACAAAGTGAATATAGTCAAGCAAGACTACTCCCTGGACGTTACCAAGAGAAACGCACTAATCTTATTAAAAACAAACCACACACAACCTCTCTCAAAAGAATAAGTTACCTTTCAAATTGATTTGTAGATTAAGAAATGTCAGTCACACACCAGATTTTCTTATACAGAATCTCTGTACTGTGCAGGTCTTAGCAAAACCATTGCTTACCACATTATCGCAAAAGCTAACACACATTTCTATTGGTTACACATTTCAGCCCTTTCCAAATGTCATAAATTTGAACCCTACCCCCAATCTGCTCACTGTCTGTTACCAAAGAAACAGTTCATGGAACACAACTAAACTCATATGTCACAACTTCAGCACACAATGTTGCAAATCCAAACAGCAAGTGTGCTTGACTTTTTTCAAAATATCAGCTTATCCTATGTAATGTTCCTTTCAAATACTTTTTCTTAACCAATAAGAAACATGATTTTAAAAAACAAAAAAATACAACCTACTTTTCAGACTAGAATGATCTCAAACAGCCAATCATTTCTTTTCTTTTTTCAAAACTATCTTATCCACCATTTTAGAAAAATCTCACTTCTCAAACAGCCATTTCACATACAGAGACCATCTGAGTGGATCCAGACCTCCTTTCAAGATGCTTAGAGTGTGGATTGTGCCACACAGCTATATTTTCTGGAGCCAAAGGTATGCAGAAAACGGAGGCATGGACACCTACCTTTGCCAAATGTAGACATTAAATGGATTGGACAGAGAGGGTTAAAGTGGCACCAATTGATGCCATTGGTTAAATCTTTTTTGCATCTCCAACACCCTGACCTCATAATTGTGCACTGTGATGGGAATGACCTAGGCACTTTGACTGAGGTAGGTCTGGAAATGCTTATAAAGGATATCTTTACAGAATTGTCACTTTTCCCCTTTGTCTATTCTAACATATGCCAAAGGCAGAAATGGAACTTGTCCAATTTTGTCCACAGATTGAGAAAGCTAGGAAACATGTCAATAAATCTGTTTCTGCTTTTCTCCGATATTATAAGATGGGGTCCATTTACCACAACGATCTGCCTTTCAGTATGGTGGCGTCTATAGGAGAGATGGTGTACATTTTACAGATGAGGGTAACAGAGTCTTCCTCTTTAACTTTAGACTCTGTGTATTTACTTACTTGTAGGTGTCTCAATGAACAAAAAAGGCTCTCTTTAGAGCCACCCAAGAACCAAGCACAAAAGTTTGATGTATATCTGCAAAATATTTTCTTTTTTGCTTTGAGTCGCGCACCCAATGCGTAGAAGTCATGCACCAAACACGCTGGAGTCACACACCCTACACATTAGGAGTCTTGCATCCAATGGGTGCACACCAGGGGGCCGCGCTGAGCGTCGCTGGGTGCTCGACACCTAATTTTACCGCTAAAAAAAAAATAGCCTTATCACAAATTTCTATTATCCCTGGGCACCCCATCCCCCGGGGCTTATATAAAACGTTGGCGACCGTGGGGGGAGCCCCAATGCCCCCACGGTTCCAGCCGGCTCCTCGCGTCCTTCGGGAGCCGGCGTTGCTTTTACACATGGGGAGCTGCTAACATGCAGCTCCCAGTGTGGAAAAGCAATCTGGTTTGGATTTTGAAAGAGAGAGCAGGTTTTCTTGCTCTTTTAAAATCAAAACCTAATTTGCTATGGGAGGGCGGGAGCCTCTGCTCCTGCCCTCCCATAGCAAACAGCAGTGTCCCGGGGGTGGGCACCCCGGGACACTGCAGGAGCCAGCCCTGGGGGGTTGCGGTCCCCAGGGCAACAAGGCTCCAGGAGGGGGGCCGCACGGCCCCCCTCCAACAATACACAAAGCCCCGGGGGTGGTGATCCCCAGTGCTTGGGGGGGCCCTTGAGCCCCCCAACCACGTATTTTGCTGGGGGGGCCTTGGAGCCCCCCCAACCATTTGTTTTGTAGCCCCGGGGGGTGGCAGTCCCCGGGGCTGGGGGCCCCTCTGGCCCCCAATAAATATTAATCATTATATATATATATATATATTACCTACTGGCGGTCGCCAGTAGGTATATATAGTTAGGATTTTTTTTCTATGGGATTTTTGAAAATTCTATGTCTAATAACTTTGGCGTTTGTGGACAGAATTGGCTGAAATTTTCAGGAAAATGGCACATTTTGTTTCTGAGCAGCCCTTGAAAATTTGGGGGGGTTCGTCAAGGGGGGGCCGAGAAAAAAGGGGGGTCCCAAAACGTGTTTTTAACATTGAGTTTTCCATAGGGCGGTTGGCCTCACTTTTAGCCCGAACGGCTGAATGGATTTGCACGAAACTTGGCAAAATTGTAGGGACTGGTAGCCCGATGTGCCTTTTGTAGGTCTCAATATATGTGCTCCAGTGGATTTTGAGAAATTAACGTTTAAAAAAAGATATATATCTGTAACAGCGGACCTGGCAGCGTCCCAGGACGCGTACTTTACGCGCAACGGAGCTTTGTGAAGCGAAGCTGATTGGTTCTCCGGCGTCTGTCAACATTCCAAACAGTCCGTAGCGGCCGCCATCTTGTCTCTCGGTAGGATCGAGAGACAAGAGGAGGCCAAAGCGAAGGGGCAAATGACCATAAGGGGGCATAGTACATTGTCGCTCACCCCCTAGGTTTGATGTGGAGGTTTTAAAAGGGCCCCGCGGGGCAAAAAAAAATAAAAATAATAAACGAACAGCTGAATGGATTTGCACGAAACTTGGCAAAATTGTAGGGACTGGTAGCCCGATGTGCCTTTGCTAGATCTCAATATATGTGCTCCAGTGGATTTTGAGAAATTAACGTTCAAAAAAAGATATATATCTGTAACAGCGCACCGCTTAGCGTACTTTTCGCGTTACGGAGCTTTGCGAAGCTGATTGGCTCTCCGGTGTCTGTAAACATTCCAAACAGTCCGTAGCGGCCGCCATCTTGTCTCTCGGTAGGATCGAACAGCTGAATGGATTTGCACGAAACTTGGCAAAATTGTAGGGACTGGTAGCGCGATGTGCCTTTGCTAGGTCTCAATATATGTGCTTCAGTGCATTTTGAGAAATTAACGTTCAGAAACAAGATATATATCTGTAACAGCGCTCCGCTTCGCGGAGATAAAATTATATGTGTATTACCTAGCTGTTGCTAACACCAGTTAGCGACGGCTAGTAGAATATAGCGACCATCTTGGGCCCCACTTTGCATGTGAGTGATATTTATCACTAATGACATGCAAAGTGGGCATGCCAAGATGTTAGCGACTGGAAACAGTCGCTAACATCGCTATCTCCTATTATCAACTTTTGGAAATATTCGAGATAAGCGCGAATATCTCCAAAAGCTACCACCTGCCCTGAGCAGTTCTTAGCCATGTTATCCAATGGGAGGTGGATAACATGGCTAAGAGCATTAGCTCGGTAATGCATGAATATCGCTGAGTTTTCAGCGATTATTAATGCATTGCGGTCGTTTTTTATCGTATTTCCGATAAACCTTGATAATAGCAAGGTTTATCTGCGATAATTTCTGACGGTAAAAAAATCGTTGCTAAGCATCGTTGGGGATAAATATCGCTTAACTTTGGTAATATGCCCCAACGTCTGTTAACGTTCGATTCGAAGGAAATCAGGAAGTGTTGAAAAACATTGTCTGCGCCATCTTGTCTTTTTTCAAATGCCACACTTTTGTCGTGCACGGCAGCCATTTTAGATGCCTTGACCAGACCCACTCTGTGCACGCTGTCGATCCTTAGCATGGCTCCCCACCCTCGCAAGCATCTCCCCCAGGCAGTGGTCACCCCCGCTCTCTGTCTTATGCATGGGTAATAAACCTCCCCCCATCTGCGCTGCTCTTCCCTGAGAATCACACCCTGTGCCCGCCCGACACCTCCCTTTCGCCCTATTCACTACCGCACCCTCTGACACTCCTTTTCCTCTGTGTCCGATTGTCCAGGCCGGTCCTAGGGTATCAGCTAGCCCTGCAGATGTAGTTTATGGCCACAGCTGTAAAGAATCACCCCTCTTCAAAGGAGTTATAGTAGATCAAGGCCCACACTCGATGAGATCCGTCACAGCAGAAGCGTTGCTATTATCTGAAAACCATCCTGTATTGTGATTGGGGAGGGGACCGAGCCTGAAGCGGAAGATTCCAGGGATGACTCTTTGTACATCAAAGTTTTTACAATTATGTGTCACATTAAAAATATATAGCACTCCGACAAAGTAGTAAGATTATAAAACTTTAATAATTTATAAATATATACAAGAAAACAAAAATAGTAATAACATATAAACATTTTTAGGGAAAAACAACGAAGTAGCGGTCGGCTGTGCGAATAGTCCCAACGCAGCACAACGTCCAGATTTCCGGCGTGGGGCGTCGCGGGGGGTGGGTCATCAGTAGCAAACTGTTGTGCGAATAGTTCCAAGGCAGCAGAACGCGCTGAAATCTAGATGACACGAAAGTGATGTCTAGTAAGTTGCCACCCAGCAAATAACGGCATGGGGCGTCGCGGGGGGTGGGTCATCAGTAGCAAACTGTTGTGCGAATAGTTCCAAGGCATCAGAACGATGGCACCAAGGTGATGTCCAGTAAGTTGCCGCACTGGTTTTGGTATCCTACAATGCTGCTCCGAATAACGGCGTGGGGCGCTCCGGGGGAGGCGGGGTGAACGGGCCTCTCCAGGTGGAGTGTCATCTGTTGTAGTGGGGCGCCCCTTTACCGTTTCAGTTGCCATTCCGTCCGTTTTTGGTCCACTGTGTCAAAAGCCGCAATTCAGCTGAGTTGCGCCCACTCTTGCGGTGCAGCGATAGGTGGCTGTTACAGGACTCTCAAAATGGCGGCAGGCTGTTTCCTTTTTGGGCCTGGTCCACTGAAATGGCCCTGGGACACCTTGGAAATCGGACGCTTGTCTGCTAGGTCTTGGACCCCATTCTCGAAAGCGTCCCCTCCGCCTTGAGAATTCATCAAAAGTTTTGGGGGCTCCGACTCCTGCAGGCTTCTGGTGGGGAGCGGCTGCCATGATTGCTCGCGGAATGACCACGACTGAGCTACGAGATGGTGGTGCTCTCATGCTGACGCCAGCTTCAGTCTGAAACATCCAGAAACAAGGTGGGGCTTTCATCGTTTGGGAAAAAAAAAAAAAGTTTTCATCCAATGAAATGTGTCGGCGTGGGGCGCCCCGTTGGCCTGTGAGTTTGCGTCAGTAGCGGACCGATGTGCGAATAGGCCGAAGGCAGCACAACGCGCCAAGATCCGGATGGCACCGAGGTGGTGTCTAGTAAGTTGCCGCACTGGTGTGGCCATCCTACAATGCTGAAAGTCGGCGTGGGGTGCCCCGTTGGACTGTGAGATGGCGTCAGTAGCGGACCGATGTGTGAATGGGGCCGAAGGCAGCGCAACAATATTTTCGGAATAGAAGACACCACTAGGCGCTGAGATTCCAAGATCCGGATGGCACCGAGGTGGTGTGTAGCAAGTTGCCGCACTGGTGTGGCCATCCTACAATGCTGAAAGTCGGCGTGGGTTGCCCCGTTGGCCTGTGAGTTTGCGTCAGTAGCGGACCGATGTGCGAATAGGCCGAAGGCAGCACAACGCGCCAAGATCCGGATGGCACCGAGGTGGTGTCTAGTAAGTTGTCGCACTTCTGTGGCCATCCTACAATGTTGAAAGTCGGCGTGGGGCGCCCCGTTGGCCTGTGAGATGGTGTCAGTAGCGGACTGATGTGTGAATGGGGCCAAAGGCAGCGCAACAATATTTTCTACAATATTTTCGGAGTAGAAGACACCACAAGGCGCTGAGATGCCAAGATCCAGATGGCACCGAGGTGATGTCTAAGTTGCGGACCGATGTGCGAATGGGGCCAAAGGCAGCTCAACAATATTTTCTGAAGAGAATACACCACAAGGCGCTGAGATGCCAAGATCCGGATAGCACCGAGGTGATGTCTAAGTTGCGGACCGATGTGCGAATGGGGCCAAAGGTAGCGTAACAAGATTTTCTGTATGGAAGATACCACTAGGCGTTGAGATGCCAAGATTCGGATGGCACCGAGGTGATGTCTAGCAAGTTGTGCCACTGGTGTGGCCATCGTACAATGGTAAAAGTCGGCGTGGGGCGCCCTATTGGCCTGTGAGATGGTGTCAGTAGCGGACTGATGTGCGAATGGGGCCAAAGGTAGCGTAACAATATTTTCTGTATGGAAGATACCACTAGGCGTTGAGATGCCAAGATTCGGATGGCACCGAGGTGATGTCTAGCAAGTTGGTGTGGTCATCCTACAATGCTGAAACTCGGCGTGGGTCACCCCATTAGCCTGTGAGATGGCGTCAGTAGCGGACCGATGTGCGAATAGGCCGAAGGCAGCACAACGCGCCAAGATCCGGATGTCACCGTGGTGGTTTCATAGTTGAGAGACACTTCATCTGCAGTGGGGCGCCGAGATCCGGATGGCACCGAGGTGATGTCTAGCAAGTTGCTGTACTGGTGTGGTCATCCTACAATGCTGAAATGTAGTGGGGCGCCCATTTACCGTTTCAGTTGCCATTCAGCTGAGTTTCGGCTGCTCTTGATGCTACAGCGACAGGCGGCTGCAAGAGGACTCTCAAAATGGCGGCCTGTTCTTTGGATTTGGGCCTGGTCCACTAAAATGGCCCTGGGACACCTTAGAACTTGGACGCTCGATTTTTTTTTTCCTTTCCTGTACATGCAAAAAAAGGTAAATGCCCGGTACGTTACACGCTTCATCTGCCACGATGAACTCTCCAGAGGAACAGAAAAAAAATATAGTTGTGGTAACTATACCATGCATAGTCATATGGAGAGGTGGCACCAATTAATTATAGTGCTGCATAAAAGAGAGATTTGGAGGAGAACCCCTGACCTGCTAGTACATTCATCAAAGAAGTGGCACTAAGAGCTTCAGAGGCAAGGGAAACGGTCCCAAATATTTAGAAGAACTTTGGAAAGATTAAAATGACATGTTTAGATTGTGGTAAATTAATTTCATGTGGACAGATGAGTGTTACTCTAATAAATACAGTATATGAACATCATCATAGTCGATGGTTGGTAGAGACATTTTGACTATATCCTGGACCTGCCCGTCCTCGCCCAAAATGGCGCCGGAATAAATGGGACTCGTAACTCCTTGTTGTGTACTGGTTGCAGAACCTTGAAATCACGAGATACGTATGCAGTTTTGAAGCACATGGCGGGCGGGGACGAGAATTGATTGAATATTTCGACATCCCTATTGATATTAAGTTCTGATGTGTTATTGATTACTGTACTGTTGAAAGTTCGAATTAACGTCACCCATGGTACTTGCCCGCAAATGTATATCTAGATAATTTTATTGTAACTGGCCCTGTCGTATTTTAATTATAAAATGTACGTCCACCGATTCCGTAACTGTTAGACACCTTAGTTCTTGCAACCTAATGGCCCGCCCGTTACGTTCCTCTACAGTGTAAATGTCTATTCATCATATACGATTACAGTTTGCTCCGTGGCAGGCCCACGTGGTTATAGGCTCGTATTTGTATAATGAAATTTTCACAATAAAGGTTTTTAAAAGAAAACATGGTAGTAGTATATACATTGGTAAAGTTTTTAATAATAGTCACTGTTTTAGAATCATTAAAAGGCAAGTGAAATAAAGCAGACCAATTACATGAAGGGTAAAAGGTATAATACGAAGGAACGCAGTAAAGATAAATGGTCAAGGGCTGTTGTGTTTTCTATTCCTGCAACATAAAGTGATCGCTAAGAATCTCATATTCAGGCGTATCGGCGACTAAGACAGCAGGTCGACCCTCTTTTGCTCAACGGCTCCGTCATGGGACGAAGAAACGCTCTTTTTCTCGAAAAAATAATATATTTTACTTGCAGGACAGTTGTAAAATTTCCGGGAAAGTACATTAGCCTGGAACATTATAACATATATTTAAGAAAAAATAATGTTCGGAAGTAATTAAAAGCGTAATTTTTAGGTGATATGACCAAGGCTTTCATCATTAGAATAAGAAAAGTAAAATGAACCAATGAAAAGTTTTATTAACAAGTCACATGACTTGTTATGCTTACGTTACGCGCTGCGCGCCCCGGATGACTTCCGGATGCGCTAACGCGGCGCGTCATATGACGCATTACGCGACAACGCAGGTCCAGAATATAGTCAAAATGTCTCCACCAACCAGCGGTCGAAACACAACCCCTTTCAGCAGGCTAAATAGTTCTGTTAAATGACAACAGAAGGGACAGGCAACAAGAACCATCAGTCAAAGAGGGGAGGGCTAGTTCTTCTCTACCGGGTTACATTGGGGTGCTACCGGAACTGATCGAATTGGTAGTCTACAGTGTTTCTGGATGTTTCAGACTGAAGCTGGGGTTAGCATGAGAGCACCACCATTTCGTAGCTCCGTTGTGGCCATTCCGCAACCAATCATGGCAGCCGCTCTTTATCGTTATTTTGGGCGGGGTGGGTGGCGGAGCCGAGCTGTTTTGCAGCCATCATTGTGTGGAGTTCAGTTCATCTCACTAGTTTTGTATTTGTCATGAGGGGTTGTTCCTAATGTTTCTATTTTAGCGAGGTCAAAAAGAGATCCCATTAGTGGCCTACTGATTTTGCTAGATTCCTTTTCTTTTTTTTTTACACGATTTTTCGTTATCTGCAAAGACTAAACAGAGTATTGCGACTCTGTGTTTGTTTGTAAATAGAGAATGAACCAAAGAGAACTAATTCTAAAACAGTAAATACTTGGATAACAATCAATCAAATGGAGAGAGAAGCAGGCACGACGGATTACAACGGGGGCAAAGGCCTGCGTTAACTACCTTTCACTATCTGCAAAGAGAGAGTACTCCTAATAGAAATGAGGGGGGGGGGGCACCATTCAAAGCAGATCAGTGTGCATAAACACGAAAATGTTTTTACTTACCACGTACTTGACATTCGACAGCTTATGATATTTGCTATTAAAAAACCATTGAAATTCACTGAAAAAACCATAGGTTATAGACCATATATAGTTAGGAATTAGCATTTACAAAACCTTGAAAAATCACTGAAAAAACCATAGGTTATAGACCATATATAGTTAGGAATTAGCATTTAAAAAACCTTATTTTACTCACACAAAACCATTGAAATTCCATATATAGTTAGTTGCACTAACTATATATCGCGCACCCGCAATCCACTGCTGATCATGTCACATATTACATCATTTATGACATGGTCAGTGACATCACTGATGACATCACTGATGACAACATCCAGTGATTATGTGTTTCTGTAAAGTTTAAATATGTTTTACATATTGAAGAATGAGTGGATGTATAAGTGTCTGAATGAAGGTTTTAGTAGGTGCGTGATTGACTGTATGAGTGAGTGATTAAATGCGTCTTACTGAATGCACGGGTTAGTGACTAAACTGTCTAAAAGTGTGCATCAGTATGTCTGTTGTTGTGCACGCTGCTGCACGTGTTGATCAGTAGCTATATAAGTAGCTATATGGGTTATTGATTGGTTGCACAAGTATTTGTATGGGAGACTGAGTGTGTGTATGGCTGGCTGGGAGGTGTGTGACTCTGTGCAGATCAATGTGTACTTGTATCAGTGATTCTATAAGAGAGTAACTATGTGTTAGTATATGTTTCAAAAATGTAAGGTGTTCTGTGTTTAACTGTATAGATGAGAAAATGGAAGTGTGATTGATTCTTTTCAGGACTGACTAGGTGTGTGAGTAACTCCATGGATGAGTGGCAGAGTGTGAGTGTCTGTATAGGTGTATGAGTGCATATGATAGTGTTGTAAAGATGAGTGATTGTATGTATGAATGATTGTATGAGTGAATGTGTGTGTAGACATAGGAATCAGTGAGTGCGTATGTAGTAACTAGTATTGGTGTGTCAATGGTTTCAAAAATGATACTCTCTATTTAACACTGGGTGTAACGGAGGTTATATTAGAGTGTGAGGAGATGCATTGTATTATCACATGAATGATATCATCAGTGATGTGATCATTGATGTCAAGTGAGATGTCATCAGTGATGTCATTTGAGATGTCATCAGTGATGTCATCAGTGATGTCACTGACCATGTCATGAATGATGTAATATGTGACATGATCAGCAGTGGATTGCGGGTGCGCGATATATAGTTAGTGCAACTAACTATATATGGAATTTCAATGGTTTTGTGTGAGTAAAATAAGGTTTTTTAAATGCTAATTCCTAACTATATATGGTCTATAACCTATGGTTTTTTCAGTGTGTATATATATATATATATATATATATATATATAATTTTCTCTCACCAAGGTTGCCCTTATGAAGCCATATATATATCCAAAATCACATCCTCCATAACACCGGGACCTGCGGTGCAAAAACCAGGTATAGAGGTCACCCTGTGAACATCAAATTCTCACCCAGCACAGCCACCGCTGTACGAAGTGCACTTCCAATCCTGCTTCGTCGTAAATATCAATCCATGAAGCGCGTGTGCTTTTTTAAGTTGTCATTTTATTTATTTCGGTTCCAGCATGTTGCAAACGGAAACAAAACCCTTTTTGTTTGCAACATGCTGGAACCGAAATAAATTATATATATATATATATATATATATATATATATATATATATATATATATATATATATATATATATATATATATATATATATATATATATATATATATATATATATAATTTTAATTTTTTACATTTTGAAACCGGATACCAGTGTGCCTGCCTTCTTATTTCTGCAACCCATAAGATTGGACGCAGAAACGTGCGTATATATATATATATATATATATTATATATATATATATTTTTTTTTACCTGTGCGCACTGTGCTGTTTAAAAAAAAAAAAAAAAAAACATATATTTTTTGGGGGCCCTGGGAGTCCTTGTGGGATCCCCTTAGCAGGCCTAGAGGGTCAGGGTATTTCTACCCTGCCCCTTTTATACGTTTTGCACACTTGTTCCACTGACTTCTTCAGCCTCGCATCTACCGAGGCACAAAATGGCTGCCAACACTTCCTGGTTTTGAATGTTGACAACCATTTGACAGCCAATTAGCATTCAGCGCGCAATCGGAACGTTGCGCTCAGGATGCGCGAAGATAGATGTATATGTACTATTAAATGTCATTTTCTCAGGAACTACTGAACGGATTTACACCATTTAGGCAAAAGGCACGAGTCTGAACTAAGGACTACCTCTTTGCCAAATTTGGTGTCATTCCATTCAGCAGTTAAGCTGTAGCCGCGATGAACGGTTCCTATGGAAAATTGCATGGGGAAAACACGTTTTGGGACCCCTCTTTTTTGAAAATTTTGCAAAGATTTGTCAACCGGCGCCAAAGTTATTCCAAATAGAACGTTGCAGATTTCCTATGGAAAATGGGTCCCAACTATAACTACCTACTGGCGACATCTAAAATTGTGTTGTGGTATAGGTATATCGACGACCTGTTCCTGGTGTGGGGAGGCACTATCAGCGAGGCAGAAGAGTATATATTGCTCTTAAACAACAATGAAGTGAATCTTCAATTCATGGGTGAGATCAGTTTGGTGGCAGCAAACTATCTGGATTTGAGGGTGGAGATAATAGATGGCAAATTAACCACTGCCCTTTTAAGGAAGCTGACCGTTGGTAACAGCACGCTTCATGCATCAAGCGGTCATCCTAGGAAACTGATCAACAGTATTCCCTATGGGGAGTTTCTTAGGTTAAAATGAAATTGTTCTAGAGAGTGTGACTTTGACTTGGCAGCAAGAAGCAGCACCAATCGATTCCTGGCTAGGGGTTACGATACGAGACTTTTAGAAAGTACCCCGATAACAGTAAAAATAGTCTAGAAAAGATTTGCTCAAACAGAATAGGTCTAACAAGGAGACGGGACAATTCAGAATGATCACTACGTACTCGGAAGATGCTAACGTACTGAGGAATATCCTGAGAAAAAATGGCCACATTTTAAAAACTAATACCATTGGTGCCGATATCCCAACGGGCCCATTAATAACTTATAGGAAGGCACGTTCTCTGAAAGATAGCCTCATACATAGTCGTTTGGAAAACACACTGCCTAGACAGGGAACCCTGAACGATATGAGGGGATTCTATCCTTGTGGTAGATGTAAAGCTTGTGCTTTTAGTAGAAGGGTTCTCTCTTATCACATCAAGGGCTGAAATCAGACAAAAAGATTAACAAGTTTATGACTTGCCTACCTACTCACGCTGTGTATTGTTTAACATGTCCCTGTGGACTTAGATACATAGGGTGTACTTTACACAGCGTGAAATTGAGTATTAGAGCACATGCGTGCTATAACTAAAAAGGATTTAAATTATCCAGTAGCGCGTCACTTTGCCATCGAACACAGAAGTAACAGGGACCTGTTACAATATTTCAGCATTGACTGCGTACCATCAAATGTCACCGGTAGAGACCGAGTTTTAAAACTAAGAAGATTGGAGTCTAGTTACATTATAGACTTGCAAACTAAATGGATTAAATAGTGAGGAGGGAACTGACAGTTCATCTGAGTAACTGATTAATTCGGTATACAGGTAGTAGGTTTCTGACAATATGAATGAATTAAGTAGGGAAGTTTTAGCAGTTCTTCCTGTGTTGTACATTGTTTCTTTTCTGTTCAATATTTAATCATAGCCGATACACGGCATTATTTCAGGAAACGTAGGGATCATGCCTGCAACCTGCTTAGGTTTCGAATGCCGATCCACGGCGTGATTTTAATGTACTTTTTGTTAGTTCAAATGCATGATGGTTTTGAAATATATTCAATGTCAGGCGTATTTATTTCCTAGACTTTCAATTCACAGTAAATGTTGGCTTGACATGTACTTTAAGAGGTTTACTCATTAAAAGATGATGCGTGCTATTTAGCACCTTTTGGCGCTAGCCCTTTTCTGTTTCCATGAATTTGCGCATTACGCTTTGAATATGGTGTTCGCCAGCGCGTTTCCGTAAACAAACACTGACGAGGGAAATTCTCGGAAACACGTCTGTACAATAAAACTGCTGCTGCAACTGAAAAGCCCCGCGAGTGCCGTTTTTCTTTTCCATGGATGTGAGAAGATTGTAAGCGAGGATATTTTGCGGCGCATCACCGCAATTCCGGCACCCGTCTCTCGAGTGCCCCTCCCTTGGTGCACCTGGAGCGGTGTGTATGTATGTGTATATGTATGTGTATATATATCTATCTATCTATGTCTGTCTGTGTCTGCCTTCAACACGCATGCCTTTGCGTTGTAATGTACAAAACACAAGGATCCACCTTTAAATGGGTGTCTTTGAGAAGGTGTTCACAGGTTTCTGTGTGTCTTTCCTACGTTAGTTGAAAGCACAGTGTGCCTTCAACCAACATATGAAAGACACACCACAACCTGTGAGAACACCTTTTTTTCTGACCCCCATTTAAAGGTGGATCCTTGTGTTTTGTACAAATCTTGAGGAGGACGTATCCACCTCCAGTGCCCCTTCATGGACACTACCTCTTCACTCCCTTTCTTGTATTTTGTAGCTTTGCGTTGTAACGACATGCGTGGTAAAGACATATTTGTGGTTAAAGTTTGCATTGTAATGGCAGGTCGTAGTATTTTTATTCGCGTAGTAATGGCACGCGTTGCATTAGTACGCGTTGTAACGTGTCCTATTCCTTTGGAAAACACGTTGCAATGAGACATAACATGCTGGGAATAAAGGCGCTGAAGCCCCTGCCATTATGTTGTGTTTGCTTTGGTCTTTCCATTTCACAAGAAGGCACTCTATCTAAAAGCCCCGCCCAAATCTAGGCATGATCATCAGAGTCTAGGTGGGTGCTACGGTTCGGGTGGCTTGTGGGGCTGGCTGCGGGGGAGACTAGAGCATGCCTGACGTGAAGATTTTGCTGTGGAGGGCCTGAACTAGAGGCTGCCATATTAAAGAAACCGCACAGGCAGACCTATAAGGAGAATAAGGCACAGCGCCTGCAGGTTGAAAGATGGAACACGCCTGGTGTGCACACCCAAGCAAACAGTACTTGGCACAATAAACACTTGAAAGAAGCACTGTTTAATTCCCTGTACCTGGGAGCACTGGTTAAGCAATGAACAGTGACTGTGCATAGTGCCATTGTATATCCCCGGTTTCAGTGGGCGTGCTTCTTGTACCCCCTCAGTTCCCTAAACCTCAGTATATTCGTGAGCAGAGGTGGTGCACATGACAGATAATATTGTGGTTGGCAGTGTAGTTTAAGCACGGGGTTGGAAGGTTTTACACACTTGCATGGAGAAGCTGCGGTAGATGGTATTGCTGCACAATGATTGAAAGAAGACTGTGCAGTAGTCTGAGTACCTGTTGGAGGTGGGCTTATGGGTAGTAGCCCTGAGGAGGCAAACAGTAGTATTAGGCTCAAACCTACAGAATGTTTCACTCTGGAGGCCACAGAGTCCCAGATGTAGCACAAGGTCTTTGTGATGCTGCCCTTTAAAGCTAGAGTTGGCTAAAGGTGTGCTAGATGCACTTTTGCCACTTGGTAGTACCTGTGCAGGGGCATGCGTCTCTGTTTAATAAAATATAGTGGTAGAAGAGAGCTGATACTTTGTCCTTTTCACCCACCTACTCGGATTATGTGGCCTCCACTCCTCTGCATGGTAGTGTTGAGGAAATGTTTTAAGTGAGGAGCAGATCAGGGGGAGGAATTCTCCCTCCCCAAAACACCATTTGTCTCTCTTCCCAATGATGTCCCTCTCTGGTAAGAAATTCTTTGAGGACCTCACTGGTGCCCTTCCTAAAAGACCCCCATTCTTGCAGATCGTGGTCCCATTGCAGTGTCCGCGCAGGTACCCTTTTTGGGTAGATATCATTGAAATAGTCTGTCCTTCCAAAAGTGCCTTTGCTTTCTCTCAAATATGTGGGTTGCCATGGCCTTGACCGAGACCTGGTGCAACAGAACACTGCTTCCTGGTGGGGTTTGCTCTTGCGCTGGGGTGACGGAGTAGTGGTCCGATATGCTGAGGAGTGAATTCCTTTATTTGAGCGCAATGGCAGGGCTTGGGGATTACTTTACCTTATTGAAGGTACCAGATTCTTTTGAATTTAAAGTTAGACTGGCATGTTGGGTAAAATGTCTCTCCGTCTCTCCCATTAACAATGCTAGGCAGCTGTTTGCTGCTTTTAGCCAGTCTTTCTGCCCCCTTTACTCTGGACTGTAGTCTACCATGGAGATGGCTGGGCCCGCAGCGCCTCCCTCAACACAGGGTTCTTGCACCCAGTTCCTGCCTCCCACCCCAAGCAACTCAGTTCATTTTACCTCCGGTAGCAGCCTACCCAGTGAGATCCCTTCTCCATTCTGGTGCAGGGGCCACGGACAGCACTCACCAGGGCTGACCGGTTGCCATTTAGATGATCCAGTGGCCGTGGTGTTCAATTCTTTTTTGCATTTCTAGGACACTTACGCATTTAGTCTTTAAAATAGCAGAACACGAGGTTATCAATTACATCATTTCACATGTCATGACTAATGTATTATGTGAGGTCCTAAGTAGTGCATGGGGTAGGGGCTCAGGTTATAGTGAGACTCTGTAAATTATAACTGTCCTTTCCTTTAAAAAAACAAGAAATGTAAAACTTGTTTTTAGACTATTATTTAAGGCTCAACTATCTCCAAAGAATGAATATTTATTTATTTTTTAAACTTGTACACCCAACACTGTGAATGAGCATAGTTTTTGGCAATGCACAGGAGGGCATTGGATGCAAAGCCTCACCTGTGCCTGGGCCCTGCATCCAGTCAGCCACGGATGGCTAACTCCCCTCTTTGGACGTGCCCTGCCCTGCAGGCACACTCTTCTCTCAACCTCCCACAGGCTAATGCCCCTCAGTCACACAACTCCCTCCTCCCCCACCCCCCCATATTTTTTAACACAAACTTTATTGCATTCTTATTAAAACAGGACAATACTTACAGCAATGCTTGACATAGGAGTAACGGTGTTCAAGCAAATGGTGTTACAGAGTCACATCCATGTCATATATATTACAGGATATGCCATTGCATCAATCAGGGGTTTGCATAGCGCGGCTACTCACCCATAAGGGTCTCACGGCACTGGGGGGGAGGGGGGGTTGAGTTGAGGAGGGGCTTCAGGTACTTGTGGGTGTAGGATTGTTTGAAGAGCCAGGTCTTGACATCCTTCTTGAATTGGGTCAGCGACGCGGATTGCCTGAGGTAGAGGGGCAGGGTGTTCCAGGTCTTGGCGGCCAGGTAGAAGGGTCTTGTGGATTCTGAGGACTGAGGCTAGGACGAGTTAGGTGGAACGGAGTTGTCTGGCGGGTACGTAGAAAGTGTAGCGGTTGTTCAGGTATGCTGGTCCTTTGTCGTGGAGAGCTTTGTAGGCATCTTTATTGCAAATTCCACCCCTGAACCTGTTAACCCCGTCACCTAATTTAAGAATACCCAGTATGCTTCAACACGCACGAGGGAGTACAGCAGTGGTAAGTCTGTAAGGGGGCTAGAATTACACTACACCAGGGCAGGGAGCCTACCCATTCCATTGCCTATGGTCCTCATCCTGGAGTGGACCTGCAGTGTTATGGACAGATGGGGGGTTGTCCACAGAGCCGCGCCAGCCCTGGGAATTGCTTTATAATATGTGCAAGAGACTGTTAATCTGGTGCTATATCCTGCGCTTTAAACCTCTTTAAAAGAGCATCCCATTTCAGGGAGATGGGTTTCTTGCAGATACCACAATACTCCGCTCGATGAGGAGCATTACTCCCCGCAAGTACCCAATTGGCCACCTCATCCCACCATTTGCCTATCCTCGGGGCTGTTGGAGACTTCCAACGCGGTCTCCTGCACATGTTTACAGTTGAACCCCCGAGTGGGCCAGGTCCTGATGGGTAATTTAAATATAAAGTTGGCTAATTTAAATATGAGGTTGGGGGGGGGGGGGGGGTGTACGCTGTAGTCTTCCACACAGCCGATATTGGCCCCAGCGACCATCACTTCTCCAGTGCAAGGCCAACAATAAAATGCCAGGGGAGAGAGGGGAGGCCATGCAGATGACTCCTCCCACCATCCCCTCCACCAGGGCCCTTAACAGCCCCGGGGACCACCACCTCTCTGGGGTAAGGCAAAAATAAAAATTTCAGAGGGTAGCTGCCCAGTCTCTTCCCCCCCCACCCCCCTCAACTCCCCTTCGTGGGCTGTATGTGGCCTTCTCAGGATACACCCTGCAATAAGAAAGTAGAGGGGGCTGTGTGGCCCCTCTCCAGTAGCAAATAGTGGCCCTGGGCACCACCACCCTCTCCCTCCCCCCTCCCCCCTCCCCCCTCCCCAGGGCCGGATCCTTATGTCCGGAGTTGCTCACCCTTAGCGCACAGTTGTTTGCTGTTGCTTGGCGGGAACATTGACAGCTCCCACCAAGTAAGAGCACACAGTCAGCTCCCACTAGCTGGGAGCAGACTTTTCATCTGTTACAAACAGTTGAAAGAATTGCTATCGAATGCAGGGAGCAGTATTGTTTTTTTGTTTAGTTGCTGCTCTGTGTGCGGGAGCAATGCTTGCTCCTGCTGGAGGTGGAGAGTCGTCGGGGACCCTGGGGGCATTGAGACCCCCCCCCCTAACCTGGCCCCATTTTGTGCTTAAATGTGGACTTGTGTTGAGTGAACAGACAGGTCAGGTTTCATTCTGCTGCTGAAGCTCATTTCACAGATGTTGAACCTCAAAAGAAGCACTAAACAATATAAACATAGCAGGTGCTGCTGTTGAAGCTCTGCTTCTGTAAAGGACAAATGAGCCTCACTACTTGGGCTTGGTAATTGGTAATTCCGAGTAATAAGAGGACGTGCACGAAACAAGGAAAGCACTCCATTTAGTTAAGAGGAAGTACCCTTGTTTGGTGGAGATTCACCACTTGGTAGTCTTGTTGTCTCCTCTATAAGAGGATTCATGTTATCATTATCACGGGTTTCTGAAAGAAGACGCTTGAGAAAATCAGCCGGAGGGCGCGGCTGCTTGTGGGAGATTGGCTGCAGGCTCTGGCCTCAAGCCTTTGGCAATGCACGACTTGTGGTTGGCTGCATACTCGAGGTTGGCTGTAGGGCCTGGATGCAGACCAGGCCCTGCGGCCACACCCCTGCAAAGCATGGTGAAGAACATGTGCACCGATGGTTGGGTTAATGTATGGTAGTTATTGCTTCACGTAAAAAAACACCTATAGAAATTCACTGAAAAAAACAAAGGTTACAGGGACGTTATAGTTAGGTTCTCATTTATACACACAAAACCATAGAAATTCAGAAGTTATAGTTATCTCCAGTAACTAACTCGTGCCCTAAGGTAACTATAACTTGCGCCCTCGCAATGCACTGCTAATTACCCCTCATATTGCATCACTCCTAACATCTATGACCTCATTGAGGATATCACTGCAACGCTTGCTGTGAAAATCATTGATTAGAACTGTGCATGGTGGGGCGCAAGTTATAGTTAACTCAGGGCACAAGTTAGTTACTGGAGATAACTAGAACTGCTGAATTTTTATGACTTTGTCCATGTAAAATGTGGCCCTAGCTATAATGTCCCTGTAACCCTTCTTTTTTTTTCCAGTACATTTCTAGAGATTTTTTAACAAAGTAATAACTACTATAGGTTAATCCAATCCTCTGAAATTCACCCATTCTAGTTATCGCAAATATCCAACTTGTGCCCTAAGGTAACTAACCCTCGCCACGCCCAGTTTTGTCATCAATGACTTAATTGCAAATGTTGCTGTGATCTTATCAATGATGTCATATTACATGTCCTGAGTGGTGTAATATGTGTTGCAATTAGAATTGCCCTGCATCCAAGCCCCGCGGGCAGCCAATTCTCTGCCAAGGCTTGGCTTCCCATTTACACCACTGGGTCCCAACTGTATGTGTGTATACATTTATATATATATATATATATATATATGTATGTGTGTATGTATGTAATGTCTATTTTCCTTTCTCCAGAAATAACCAGTTCAATCAAATGGATGTTTCAATGATACATGCATTGTTTATTAATATTACTTAAATATTTAATGATCCTCTATTAAAATACACATTCATGTCTGACTCATTTTACATAATTTTTGTTACTTTTTGGGGGTAAACCTGTCCGAATTAAAAAAGAAAAACAATCATGTGAGTCTTTCCTTTAACATTTTTCATCCCAAAGCGCAGTCATAAAAACAACCACAAGAGGTCCATGTATTTTTTTTTTTTTGTAATACATTTTCTTGCCACATAAAACAACAATAGTGCCAGGCCCTACTGGGTGCCACACTCCTAGCAGTAGAGCAAACGCTCCAGCCTGGCAAGGACTCGGTGAGTGTATGTTTTTTGTTTTTTTTAACTTTTTTTTTTACCTAATGTTAATGAGGGGATCCAGAGGTCTCTGTAGCCCCCCCTCCACCCCAAGATGAAAATTGGTGGAGCCCCTCTTCCTTCTGAGGACAATACCAAAAATATGTAAATTGCCCTCGCAGGGTGTTGGAGGGTGCTCCTTGAGGGAGCAGTGAAAAATACATGAGTGACTGTGGCCGCTCATTTATTATTTACTTTTTGTTTGTATGTTTAGATTTTTTCTAGCTTTTTTTGGTGACGAGGGCCTGCGTGGGTGAGCCCCAGGGCCTTTGTGGCCCCACCGGTTATTTTTCTTGGGCCGTGCAGGAGCCTGCATCTTTTATTTAAGGGGTTCCCAGCCAGGACACCTTGGACCATTATTCTTGTTGGGGGGCCATGGAGGGAGCCCTAGCAGCCCGGTCAGCTCCCTGCTCCTGCAGGAGCTGGGCTCTTTATTATAAAAAAAAGAAGTGGTGGCCCTAGTGCCCACCTATGGCACGTCACAGCTGGGCCTGCTCGGGAGGCAGAGTGCCCCTGTCTGCACCCATAAGGGTGTAGCAGGAGCTGGCATTGCTCCCACCTTGCTGGAGCAGGTTTCACTTTGCACTCGCTGGTGGGGGCAAGTCACTCTTTTCCTTGTCCAAGAGCGTAGGGAGGGAAAGGATTTGCTCTCCCACCTGACGGGCGCAGCTGTGTGATCCCACTGAGTGGGTGAACAGTACTTTTTCCCTGACCGAGCTCTTGGGCAGGGAAAAAAGACTGAGTCCCCTGGGTCGGGGAGCCCAGGACACAGTCCCTGAGCCAGCCCAAGTGGGTGGGGTCTACAGGCCCTTTTTACGTTTGGAGAAGATGGTCATGTGTCCCCTCCCCCTAAAAAGCAAATCCGCTTCTCTGGGCCCTGGCCCACCTTTTGGAGGTATTTTTTTTTTTAAAGCCCCTGGGGGCCTGAAAATAAATTTAATTTACCACAAATGCAAATTCGCACATTCTCCGCATATTCACAGCAAAAACAAAAATGTTGTTTTGCCACAGACAGGGTCCCTCTGGAGTCAGGATATCCCTACTCTGCCCCCATACTTATTTAATAAATGCATATAAAAAAGTTTAAACATATTTTCCTTTGGATTGAGTCCCGATGCCTAAGATAGCTGCCGTCGTGTTAGAGTGGTGACAGCCAACCTGTTCTCCACATGAACATGTCTGCCTACATCTCCTCCTCTGCAGTGTGATTTATGTATACCATATATAAAAAAAATGTTGTAGTACTAATTCCTCAAAAACTACTGAATGGATTTATACCAAATCACAAAGTGTTTTCTGGACCAAGATATAGCTTTCAAAATCTAGCTTTCAAAATGTTTTGAAGAGAATCGTCAAACGGTTGCAAAGTTATTAGCAACACAAAAGGCATTTCCTATGTAAACGTTCTTGGCTATAACTACCTAATGGTGACTCCCACTGGGTAATATACATAATACACCTAATCTTATGATTACGTGTACCAGGAATGTAGGACATGAAATACATTACATCCAAAAATTGAAAAACGAAATGAATTGATACTTAATGAATTGAATAAGTGATCAAGGCTGCTAGTTCGGCTGAGATGCATCATGGCAGACTTTGGCAAATAAATTGAATTTGCACTTACCTGGGTCCACGCTCTTTTTTCCATGAAGTCACTTTTTATGCCCTACTCTTTGGCATAAAGAAATCAGGTTACAGGATTTAGTTGTCAGTGAGTGTATGTGCACTTCGGCTTAGGAAAGTCTTTTGTATACTTTTCTTTTCTCTATTCTTTTTTATACTTGGCACTTAAATAATTAAACCTATCTGAAAATAAAATTTAATTACTTGTGCAAAATGCATTTTATTTCATTCTCCCTGATTTTCTTAAAAAAAATCTTCTCAAACGGTCTTTCTCCCTTTACATATGAAGGATAGGCACATGATCTTCTCTTCAAAGTTCAACTTGCGGACTTCAAATTACCAGGTGTCATTTGTACTTTAGTATTTGACATTGAGCCACAAAATCTCAGCCCCGGCTGGCTAGTGCATCCTTTAGTGAAACTGTTTGAGGTATACCGCCCACTGACCACTCCACCACATTACAGTTACGCCTTGACTGCTTGTTCACAAACACCAGAGTTGAGGCAGCTTGGGCAGCTGAGTTTATATTGCAGAGATTCTAGATAGAGGTTAACACAGCAATCTCACTTTCGGTATTGTTTGGTTTTCCCTCTATATTGGATGCAAACCCAGTTACTGCCAATTAAGTGAATGGGTGGTACCCACCCTTTGGTATGGTGCTATTTGTTGACTAACGATTAAACCAGTGACCCTACCTGAACTTGCCCTGCATCTATCGCCAGTGAAAACGGGACTAGTGGGACCCTTGCTGCTGCCGCCGCACTTCAACGCCCATCATACCACATGCGGCGAGGACGCCGCTGATGCGGTAACAGCTGCTTGGACCCTCGCCCCGCGGAACGTGCATGTGACGCGTCGGGAGAAGCCCAGGACAAGGGCGGGGCCGTCAGAAGCCGGAGGAAGCCGGGCTGGGCCACACTATTGACATTTCCTCGCTTGGACAGTCGGCACTTACTAACATTGATTTGCAGCATTCAGCTGCTGGGGTCTGACACTGCGTAGATTATATAATAAATAATCATTTGTCATGAGTAAAAGGAAGGTTGGGGACAGGGTGGTGGGTACTTTGGATGCCTTGTTAAATAGAGCCGAATCAGTGTTAATACACGAGATTCAGGCGACTGAGCTTAGATTGTCGCTCTAACCGATTTTAATAAGTGGGGACGGTCATTGCCCAGTGCCCAGATACCACCTAGGCAGTCTTCTGAGGTTGATTCTACAAATGACCTTACTCCATCGAGGTTACCATGTTTGCTGCCTACTTCCCCTATTCTGGTCTCCCCGCAACCACAGAGTAGTGTTGGGAGCCCTGCTATGGTGAAGACTAGAGGGAAAAAGGCTTTAGGAGGTAATGTCCCAGAACCACTGTCCAAAAAAAGGAAGGGGCGGGGCACAAGCAAACAAAACACACTGCCAGGCATTCACGAATCTAGTGGGGCTTTGTTTTTGGTAAATCAAGCACTAATAGCTTAAATACTACCCCCGAGGTTTGCACTATTCCCCAGTTGAACCATAGTGATCTCCGCTCTATATTAAGGGAACAATTAGCTGCATTCATTGACCCTATAATGAAAAGATTAGATTCTGTCGATGCAAGACTTAGCAAGATTGAAGACGCTCTGTCTCGTCCGCCTCAAGCGAAACTTGCACTCCCCAGCTCACATGCAATTGTAGGGGCACTCCCTGTTAGTGTAGGGGTAATACATAAGGAGCAGGGGGGTACTATGGCGAATGCCCAGATAATAGTGGATGGGGTCCAATCAGCAGGGAGGGTTGTGAGCGGACCCTCTACTGGTGTTACTAATGCTAAGCCAATGCCACAGCAGCAGCCTGCTAGGGCTGAGGGGAATTGGAGCCAGGTCGAATATAGTAATGATGGTGGTTCAGATAAGATTTCCTACCTACCTCCACCTACCACCAGAAGCTACCCCATAGTCCGTTATCCTAGCGAATGTCCCTCCCCTCGCTCCGGGGAAATACGAGCACTGGTCCACACTTAAAAATAAGGCTCTCCACTTTGAGCAAGAAGACTGGTATTGGGGATGACCAATTTCAGGAGTTTAAAATGGTTAGACGCATTAAATGGGTAGGTCACTCTTCTAAATCCATGCCAGGTGATTGTGTGGTTTTGAGTTTTCGGTCCCCTGCTTTGGTTTGATATATTTTTGAGACTGTTGGTCACTCACCTTACACTGCGGATGGGATTAGACTCTTCCCTCTTGGATTTTTTTTATAAACAGCATATGTTGCCTAGAAATATGGACACTTATGTGCCACAGGAATCTCGCATCTGGTCTGATTTTCCTATCCAGACCAATAACCGCTATGGGATTTTATCCTCACTTGAAGACATTGATTGACTGGGAATGGATGGTAGTGTACAGTTGGGATTAGGTGCGGGGACTAAGAAGGTGGGGGACACTGAATCCCTGATAGTAAGGTGTAACCAAGTTGCAACGGGGGTACATTTCCCCATTGGATCCCCCACGCCATTCTACCCCTCGGTACTAGAACCTAGTTTGAATGTGGCTGTACGATGGTCTGGTCACAACGAGATCATCAATGATTATCTCCTCCTGGAATATAGCAGGTTTGTAATCGAAAGTATCATCTGCAGACTGGATATCATATATAGAAGGCTCGGATATCTGGGTATTCCAAGAAACGTGGTCTATTGAAGGGGTTTTTCATTTTGCTTTCCTAAACTTCTTTAAACCAGCTATAAGGGGTCTTGGGGGCAGATCAGTGGGTGAACTGACCTGCTGGGTAAGGCAAACTGAGGGATAAGGGTGGACGAGATTTGTATTGACAGTCCAGATATCCTGGTTATAAGGGTTAGATCTGATAGTGGCCTCAATATAACCCTGTATAATGTTTATGCTAGGGGACAACCCGGTGGGAGGAGTTCCCAGGTCTTTACGTTTTTTGAGAATCACTTGTCACAAGAGCCCTATAATGGTAACTTAATTATTGCGGGTGATTTCAACACCTGCTTTGAACCAATTGACTCAGAAGATGGTAGGTTTAGTGATGATGTTGATGAACTTTGGGGAGTGCCGCAATTGGATCTCCAGCCTATAAAAAAATGGACTGAGGTTGCACTACAAGTGAAAGGGCTGTGCCTGGAGCGGGGCCTTAGGGCAGTTAATGGCAGGACTAAGTCGGACCCCAAGGGTGCGGAGACCTTTGATAATGGCAGATCCAAAAGCCGCATTGATTATATCCTTGTGAATGTGGAACTCAGGACTTTGGTTGTAGATATGGAAGTGCAATGCCGCCTTGAAAGCGGTCACCACCCCCCTGGTTCTCAGACTTAATGATAGGAGTTTCTCTGGTTCTGCACCGACGGAAGGTGAAGCTTGTCCCAATCTGATAACTATTTCTAATGATTTAAGAAGGGTTCGGTGGGCACGGGTAGTAATGGATGAATGTAATGTGGTAGAGATTAGGGCGTTAGTAGCAGGGTCTCTAAGGGAACTTTCGGATTGGGGCTCCCAAGTTGTGCTAAATGCTAAACTTGCGGAAATCCACAATGACCTATTTAGCGGGCTTAGAAGGTTCTTTTTAAATACAAAACCCGCTAAAAAGCCCAGTACGTATAAGCCTAACTCGTGGTATGATAACACGTGCAGGCTAGCCCACAAAGCTCTAGTGGTAGCTATTAAATCTAGGTCCCATGGAAATATCAAGCTGTGTAGAGCAACTTGCAAAGCAGCTTTAAGACATGCTCAGAGAGTGGGATGAGGATCGTTGGCGAGGTTTACTATTTTCTCTATTCATTAATGGGGTGGTGCAGTATTTTGTTAACTACCCGACGGATGCACCAATGCTAGCCGGCCAGAAGGTGCCCTTGCTCATGTTCGCGGAAGACACATTGATACTATCCAAGATGGGACAGGGGCTGCAGTTGGCACTCTCGTTTTGAGATGTTTTGCCGTGAACATGAGCTTGTGGTCAATGTAGGGAAGACTACGTTTATGGTGCTCCATTGGTCTAAGCCCGTTAAAGCACAAGTGTTTATGGGTGGTAAACTCCTGGAGCAGACGGATGTCTTCACCTACCTAGGTGTCGCTTTCAGCGACAAGTTGAGCTGGAACCCTCAAGTCAAGATCCTTGCGCTGAAACACGCACAATTAACTGGAGCATTGATTAAGGAACACAGGTTATCAATGACTAAGCCTATTGCACCTGTTAACATTTATTCAACGAAAATTATTCCTGCCATTTTATATGGTGCCGAAATTTGGGGCTTTTGCAATCTGACCCAACTGTCTTCTGCTCAGAACAAATGTATGAGATCGGTTGTGGGCTTGCCTCAATCCTCTCCCCGAATCCCATTACTTTTAGACCTAGGCTGCCAGACATTGCTGGTTACAGGCCGCTGGCTTTTTGGAGGCGGCTCTGGATTACTACAGAGCTCCACCTTTATGCCAGGGCACTGTCTAAAGTCAGGGGATTGGATCGCTCACAAAGGATCCCATGGTTGCTCGGCATTAAAACCCTACTTACTGATGTGGGGATGGTGGATCTCTGGGATAGCCCAGAGACGGTGGAATTTCCCTCAAAAATATCTTTTAGAGCAGCATATTGGGATTTAATTAAAATCAGGAGGTTCTCTTCCCTTACTAGGCCTACTTTGTCTAAGGAGTTCCTTGAGCTAAAAGACGAACCCTGTTTGGAAAACTATTGGGACCTAATTACGAAGCCCTTAGATCATAAGCTTTATCACCAGTTCAGAGTTGGGACACTACCGCTCAGTAGGCTAACATGTAAATGGCAGCTAGGAACTAGTGATAAGTGCTGATTTTGCCTTGACCAAACAGAAGATATTGACCATTTCTTATATGTTTGCCCGGCTTACCAACAACCTAGAAGCTTGTGGCTGAAACAAGTATGTCGGACCCTTGGAACTGGCTCTGCGATGGTAGCCAAGAGGATATTGAAATCTGGTTTTAATGATATCGCAGTAATAGGTGTTGCTAAGTTCTTTAGTTATGCATGGGTACTACGGGAGAAAAAAAGGGAGGCTTTTTTAATTATGTAAACAGATTACTGGGTTAGTGTATCCACTGCATGGAGTTGGAAATTTTAAGGGTTTTTATCATGATGTGCTTAAAGTCTTGTGCGTTGGAATTATTGAATCCGTTTTTATGAATTGGTTTTAAATTGTAATTATAGGTATTTATTTAAAATGGTAACGATAACATTTTGTAAAGACAGCTTTGTTATATTAGGTGTATGTATGGTGTATCCATTTGTAATTAATTGACTGTCCTGTCTTTTAAGATGAACAATCGCAATAAAGAATTTCTTGAATTGATTAAACCATGATTTAATTAAGTCTTTGTTCTGCTTGCACATCTCTTGGACCTGTTGAACTTTATGATAGTTAATGTAACGAATGTCTTTCAAACTTTAATCTAGTGCTGTATTTATAGTAAAGACTTACCACTCTGTCACAATATTTATAATTCCTCAAAGTAGCACGTTCTTTGATTTTTGTTGTCAAAAACAATCCATGGTTTTATTACATTTCTTCCTAAAATCTGTTTTAAATCATTGCCTTCAAGTAATTGCATCCACTCCTTTTCTTGTAGCTCCCAGAGGATTACTATTTAGCAGAAGAAGGGCCACTGCTGGAGGAAATGGCAGAAGAAGATGAAGAGATTGACTTGTACAATGAGGTGACATTTGGCCTTGGTAAGAACTGAGTATTTTTCACACTGTGGAAGGCTGGTGATAAATCTCCAAATCTGAACATCGACTTGAGTTCTGTCCACCTGAAGGCTGATTATGTTTTGGGCATGTTTCTGTATTAGTGTAATGAGATGGAATAGACTTCCAATGGCCAATATGGGAGTAGATTTTTCTGGTAAAGATGACTTCGATAAAGGGAAATATTGTGAGTTACTATGCTCCTTTTTCTATTTTATTTTACTGCTCTCTGGTAGAGTTGTCTACTTTGTCTGCTACAGTCGGCTTCCACTCTGGCTGTGGTGATTTTTTGTAAGGCAGTTGACTTCAGTCCCTGGTGAATGTGCGTTTGGGTACTGGAGGGGCATGGACTTCTGAGGTCCATTCTGCTGAAATATTGCATAGGCAACTGAATTTGCTCCATCTTGTTGCATGTTTCAGAGGGGCAAACAATTTTTTTTCTATCCATGCAACAGAAAACTCTTTGCTAAGGTGGGATGGAGAATAATTATTTGGAGAGCCATTGTTAAAAATCCCATAAAAAATGACTTGTCTGCACACCATTTCTAATGTTTGATATTACAAACCCTATTGCTTGGATAAATCTGGAGAACTGATTTTACACTGCTTTTCAACTTGTACCAGCAGGTTGTTCCATCCAGATCACATCAAGCTAAGTTGCAAGCAGATGCAATTGTATTTTCTTTTTGAAAATGAAGTACAAGTAAAGCAAAACCACATGCTTCATATTTAGGCATTTGGTTTGTTGCAAACACAAGTTGCTCCATTCCCTAAAACCAATGTGGTCAAAATTAAAAAACAGCACAACTACACGTGCACCATTTTTATCAGTACAATTTCCATAGTGTGGCCCTTGGATTTCAACTCTGTTTACTCCAGTTTATTTTAAAGTATCTTCTTGCTGTTAGTGGTTAAGGAAGTATCCCACCCTTCCTCCTGCAACCTCATTTCTGAGCAGTAACTTATTTCCCACCAACTGCCCTAACTTTAACTTGATTTTGGCTTCTTCACACAAGTATCTATGCAGTCTGTTTAACCCTTTCCCCTCAGACACGTATTCCTATGATGTATGTACTCCTATGTAAAGCCAAATTAATTTAAGCCATTTTGGTAGACTGTGTGGAATCAATGGATTCTCATTCTTGATGTGTCTTGGTGCGGGATAAGGAATTATGATTGAATCAAGCCATAGAACATGGATATGCAAAGTATGTCGGCTCAACGTTGAGTCAATATCCTACGTGCTGTAGGTAAAGAGGACTCTTGGTGCTTACACATCAGTTGTACTTGATTAGTTTCATTACTTAACAAATTGGCTTTGTTGCAGTCTGATTAGATTTCAAATGTTTACATACAAGTATAACGTACGTGTTGGCCAAGAGTAAATACAATGGTGCTTCCAGGGTCAAAAAGACCACTTTAGTATCTCACATTTTACATACTACTGATTTACTCCTTCACTTATCCTTTCACAAGGTAGTGCTTTTATGAAGTGAGTACTTGTGCAAAGTGAGTTGTCAGGCCTCCTTTTCATGATCTGTACTACTACTGGAGACTCATGACTTTTTGTGTAAATGGTTCATGCTACAAGATGACTATATGGTTTCTAGTTAAGAAATCTGTCATGCTGTTTTGCGGACATTGCACACTTTCACCATCCCCTTACATATAAGGTTAAAATGAGATTCTTTAGCATTAGTTTGCAGTGAATAGGAATGTCTTATGTATGTTATCTTTAATTTCTACTTTGGTGTAGTGGATGGAGGAGAACCTAAGGGAAGAGGGCTCTCTACTCAATTGATTATAACCGGACTGTTATTCTAGTGTTATGTTGGGTTGCATTTTAGGGTGCCCTTTCACCTGGTGGGACGAAGGCTCTTGCTGATTAATCAGCCCCTTGATTGTAGTTTGATGGCTACCTATTAAAGCTGTAAATTAATATTCTTTCCTGGATAAGAATGTAAAGTATTTCAGGATTTGTGGAAGAAAGGAAGGTTGAGTAGTTTCCGCATTTAAAATGAGAGATAGATGAGTGGAAGGTGCCAATGCTGAAACAGCCTGTCCACCTTTCTGCTCCTATCTAAAATGAGGTGCAGCCAGGAGAGGTTTGTTTATGGTCTACACAGAGATCGCCACTGGATGCAACTGTTAATTATTTTTTGGGGTAGACGATTGAACTTTTCACATGCTTGTGAAAATAATTTGAGCATGGAGTGAGGTCCCAAAACTGGACCACAGTAGTAGGATAGTAAGCGTGAATCTGGAGGCACCAGGGATTAGTCTGGCAGCTGGGTTATGAACCGCTTACACTGGCATGGGATTGCTTCGGAGGGCGAACTAAAGTACCTTATGGTGAAATATCCTAGATCTACTTGTAGAAGTAACGGTACTAATCCTACTACCCATCGACCCTCACCGCCAAGCTCATTCTCAGTATCTTAAGAGGATGAACAGAATGAAGAGATCACTGAAATCTGTGAATCCAGAGTCAGGTGACAAGACTTGGAAGACTGTTTTAAATGTCTGGAAATGAGGGGGGTGCTCTGTTGGCAAAGGCGCAAATCAGCAGACCAACCAGCATTGCATGATGCACTTTACGTTTGGAAGGTAACTCTTTCACCTTTAATTTTTAATGAGTATGTTCGACCATGGTATAGAAAATGTAAGTTTAATCTACTAATTTGAGTTCCCCTGAATTGATGGCAATATAAACCTGTGAATGGGATTACAGGAGATTTAAGTGTAAATCCTATCACTGAATAGTTTATTTTTCAAATCTAGTTTGTATGAATTGCTTTTTTTATGGCATTTTTATTACCAGATACATTCAATTGAGGTACACCTCTTCCTAGACCATCAAGATACCTGTCTTGTCTGTAGTACGTTTAAGACCATTGCTATGCTCAATTTACGCTCTGGGCATAAAGCATGAAAGTGCTGGGCTGAACCAGAAAGACTGCCCTGTACGAGGATCAGTGTCGTCTGCATACCTGTAAAAAGTCACCACAAGAAATATACGAGAGGAACAAAATTAAAAAAATGGATGTTAAGCTGTACAAGGGAAGAACCATGTTACAATCTGCAGTTTGGAAGTCTGTGCTGCGTAGGAAGAAGCCTTCCTAAACACTGCTGGTAAAAAAAAAAAAGAATCACCAGTATGATGAACCACGTCTGCAGGGCCAGCGGGCCAATAGCAGACGTGCCTGCCTGAAGCTTCGTGTCCCTAGCCCTTTATCTGCCACACATCCTCTCCAAAGGGCTCTCCAAGGTGCCATCCTGCTGCTAGTGAAAAGCCTAATACTCTCACAAAGTCCTATGTGGGGCCCTTGTGCTGGTGGCGCTGTCGCTGGCCGTGGTGCTGCTGGGCCAGGCCCATCCTGCATTGGAGTATTCGGCGGCGTGGCATGTGTGCCCTAAGGTGCTGTGGTCTGCTGGAGAGTGCAGACTATAGCAGATAGCTTGCCACCAGTGTAGAGTCGTGGGCAGCTGGGGGTTGCCTGCCAATAGTGACAGAGCCGTGAGAAGAGCTGGGCAGTCTGGTGGGAGGCGGAGTGGCCTAGACACCCGAGGCCGACACTTGAACACCTGCGGGAGCCTTTACCCTTGCAGGCCCTGGCCGAATGTCGTTGGTGGCGAGCGGATCGTTGCCCACATGCCTAGCAAGTCTGGTTGAGACTACTTCCATGCCGGCAGGGACTAGATGTGACTGCTGGGATCCAGAGCGCAGAACACCCCTGCCGTGACTCGGCGGCCTTCTTTGAGTTGGGCTGCACCATGGGGACCGGGAGAGCACGAATCATAAAGTGAGCCCTACCCCTACTACACCTGCGCTGGAACGCTGACTGAGCCCTCCCTCCCATGCGCTCATGGATGCGATGGCCCTGAGTGGGCTTAGGCCGGGTGCTGCGGGAGCGGGGTGGACAGTGGTGAACTCTTACAAAACAACTGTGTGCCCCCTCCTTGAAAGGACGGTATCAGTTGGGCCAGGGTCTGCTTCGGACGTAGGTTGGGTGTTGTGGAGGTGGACCGATCGCTGTGTGTCGCCATAGGCCTGGGAGCCTCTTGTCAAGGGTTTGACTTTGACCGGCATGGAGGTCCGGGAGCTTGGACCGGGCTTGGGCTGCAGGGGCAATATCCAACCGCCACCTGGAGGAGAGGAGAGGCGAGAAGCAGTACAAAATGCACGGTCTGCTTGACTGTTGGGCTCCATTGTTGCGTGGAAGGAACCACATATGCCCGGGTGTCAGTTTGGGCCCAGGCTGACTGCGCCACTGTGGGTGGCGCAGCGCTTCCTAGTTGTCAATAAATGGGGAGCCGCCTGCGGAGTGCAGTTCGCGGACAGCTGCATTACATGTGAGGCTCCGGCTGTGCATGGAATGCGCTGGTTAAGTGAACCATATGTGGGAGCCCAAAATACATGTTGGAGGGGGCAGGAGGGTTCTACTGCTCTGCATTCTAGAATCTGAAACACAAGACCTAGTCGCCAAGAGTCGTGACGCACATGAATCCACTGGGTGGCTTCCGCCCACCAAATGCCCACACCGCAAGAACTAGTCATGGGATGTCTCTGTTCTAACCTTCCACTCACCCTGGCAGGGCCCTCTAAGGCACCGGAGAGACCACAGGGCATGACTCACAGCCTAAAGAGTACAAACAGATGTGGTGCTGGGCGACAAGTTAGACAGCGAGCTATCTTTAGTGGAGAAAATTGGGGCATCCCTAGTAAACACAAGGGCGTAGCTCGAAAGCAAAATTGGCAATAACTGCAGACTTGAACCAACTGCGCGCAGACCAAGGCTGTCTGACAGGGCACATCTGAAATCCAACAGGAAAAATTAGTCGCTGGGTAAAATACCACTACGCTGCAGACGCTTCTTGGTCGCATAGCTGTGCTGGGAGACCAAGTGGAGGATGCAGAAGGCAGATCACGTAATAACATACACGTCATAGGTCTGCCTGAAGGGACCGAAGGCGAAGATGCCGTGAAGTATATAGAGAATTGGCTGTGTGAAGGGATGTCCCAAGTGGTCCTGTCTGCATAATTTGTGATTGAAAGGGTGCCCAGGGCCAGCAAGGAAGCCGCCGCCGGGGGCTGCCCCCAGATCATTCCTATTCCACCTACTCAACTACAAGGACCGTGATAGCATACTACATGTGCCGCACGGTAGGCAAGAGCTAAAGGTGAATGGCGCTGTATTGATGATCCCGGATTACACTGCAACAGTCCAGAAATAAAGACACTCCTTCTGTGAGCTGAATATATGGTATTCGCTGCTTTTCCCTGAGCTCTTATGGGTGGTGGATAATGGAAACACTAGATTCTTAGATGATCTGGCAGACGTGTGGGACTGGATAGATCCGGCGGGACACGCGGCTGTGGCGTCAAGCCCAGCTGGGTTGAAGAAAATTTCTAGGGCTGCACATCATCGTAACCGAGACGCACCAGCAGGGCTGCACAACTGGTAGCACTGCCTAATCTAGAGTAAATTATTTTTATTAATTTTTTTGCAACTTTACAGCTTTACATAATGAAACATAACTTGTTAATTACACTTTAACTGACACAGCATTACATATCACATCACATGGCTAATTCTCTTGTATTACAACCCCAACCAGGTGCCGGCTCTCTTGATATATCCACCATCCTGGGGAACAATACATACAGTGCCCACAGGTAACCGCTTTTTTGTAAGTGAGTGGAAATCATATAAGAGCCCCAGGAGACACACTTCTGGTGTAACTTCTAGTGTAACTCCACTCTCACATTGATCATTACAGTTAGTACATCTGTAACTTGTATCGAGAAGGTATGTACATTCGGACATCACCAAGCTAGATGAAAAAAAGTCGGCTCCCTCATTACAGCGAGGACAATTTGAGTTGCTCTTTAGTCCATATTTATACAGTTGCTGTGTTGTGTAATAAATTTGTTGCAAATATTTCAACTGGATTATTCGCAGATTACAATTTGCCGTTAACCTACTCAATTATGTACAACATCTTTTCCATTCTACCTCTTCCATTTGCTTATCCAATATTGCATTCCATTTTTCCATCGACTCCCGTCGCCCCCCACCCGGCCGTATTGCCTTCCAATAGTGCCACGTTGTATAGTTTAGTCACTATGTGTTTTCTTGTGGGGCTAGCTAAGTGTTTGGAGAGTCTTCACTATGGGAGGTTCATCTGGGAAACATGGACTGTATGCTCGCACCACCGCTCTCAATCTATAATGCAGAAATATAAAAAGTGGCGAGTTTGTTGTTTTTGCCCCCACATCTGATGATGACATTAAGGTCCCATTTATATATAAATGACCCATTGTTGTCAGATCATCTCTTGTAACCGCTTTAGTGACTTCTCTTTCAACGTTACATATATGTCTGGGTGGTGCAAGAGAGGCATTTCCGGGGCATACACTGTCCTGTCCTACTCTTTTAGCGATTGTCCGCCATGCCTTCCATTTTGTATATACTGTATTGATTTCCGTGCGGGGGGTGTTCGTTTGGAAGTACAGCTCTGAGTGGTAATGGGGCTACTGTGTCATGTTTAATTGCTACATATGGTATTGATGTGTGTGGCATGGAACAAAAATGCGCATATTGTGCCTGTGCACATAAGTAATATAACTTTCGGTCTGGTGCGCCGAAGCCTCCATCCTCATATCGGTGAACCAATACCTCCCAGCCCATTATTGATTTTTTTTTTTTGCCTGCCCATGTCAGTGTTATTAAATGCGTTCAGTTGTTTGATAAAAGCCTCTGTTAATATTACGGGCACATCTGTAAAGAGATAGAGAAATTGCCGCAAGATTATCATTTTAATAACTGCTATCCTATCTGCCATAGACAGTGGGAGTGAGATCCAGCGCGTCATTTGGTCCTCCTGTCTGGACATAGCTCTTCCGTAGTTTTGGCGGAACACTTCCGGATCCCTGTGCACCCATAACCCAAGATATTTGAGTTTGTCGCCCATTCCAGCGGAAAGTCAAACGCACAGGGTTTCTTCTCTGCTGTAAGTGACAATATCACCGACTTTGCCTCGTTTATGCTTAAACCAGAGTGTTGGTCAAATTGTATGTATACGCGAATTATAGGCCCTAAGTACATCTCTCTAACATTTAGCGTCATATCATCTGCATAAAGAGAGATGATCAATGGGCGTAATTGAAAGTTTTGCGCCGCTGCTGCATGTTTCGGTCTTATTTTGCGAGCGAGCTGCTCCATTGGGAGTGTAAATAACGGAGACACTGGGCAACCCTGTTTAGTTCCCCTGTAAATTCTAAGAGTCTGACGTGTGACATTAACTTCCACTCTTGCTTCTAGAGCTTGATCCATTTAAGAAAGGCTTCAGGCACGCCCATATGGGCGAGTACCATGAACATCTAAGGCCATGCAATCGAATCAAATGCTTTAGTTGCATCGAACACCACTGCCTCCATGTTCTGTTCAAGATAGTGTGACGGTGCAAAAAGGGTGTGCAGGTTATGTGAGGTAGATCTGGCTGTTATACATCACAATTGATCTGGTAGCACCATCTTTGGGATCAACAGCGCTAATCTCGTCAGCTAGTATTTTAACATCTATATAGATCAGACAGTGGTCTATGTGACTTCAATTTTTCCGGTGGCTTGTCAGGCTTGAGCAGGGTAATAATGAGTGCCTCCCTGAGCGACGGCGGTAATATGCACCCATCATAATCCTCCACCTAGACAGCATGCAAGTGCAGGGCAAGCAATTCAGCGTATTCTTTGTAAAACTCCCCGGTGTACCCATCCACTCCCAGCGCCTTACCGTTGGGCAAGGCCTGTATTGCGGCTCTTACATCTTCCACTGTTATGGGTTGCACTAAGTACCCTGACCCGGAGACAACCATGCCAGAGCCATGGCGTCAAGATAATGGCAGTTCTGCCACTGTAGCTGTTTCTCTAGCTGCATATAAATGAGCATAAAAATGTTTGAATGACTGCAGTATTTCGGGGTTCGCGCAATGCCCATTCCCTTCTTCATCTAATATTTGAGCGATTGACTCCGCATTTTCCTGCAACTTTAATTTTTGGGCGTGGTTATGCCCAGGTCTCCCTCCTTCCGCATATGCACGGGCCAAATGTCGTTTGGAGGGGAACTTCAGTTCCTGTTCCGCCAGCGTCTCAAAATTTGTCAAGTGTTCCCTAATTGAAGCCAACTTGGCCCCTGTGGGTTGCTGATCGTATTCCCTTTCCAGGGAATGTGGAGTCTTCTCTGTATTATCTGATTGTGTTTTATGCTCTTTAATACCCCAGCTTTGGAGCTTATATATTTGCCCGTTAGTGTTGCTTTAAAGGCCTCCCACAGAGAACCGCTGCTCTCAACTAACCCCTCATTTATCTTGTTGTAATCCTCTATTGCCTCACATATTTCGTGTTTGGCAAACGTATCTGAAAGGGTCGCCGGACGGAACCGCCACGTGAAAGGCCTGGGGACCACCCCAGGAACAGTCAGTATTCGCCAGAGAGGTGCATGATCTGCTAATGTCTTGGGAAGGTGACGTACATCTGTCATCCACTGGCACACCTCCAAAGTTACCAGCCATTAGTCTAATCTGGACCAGGTGCTGTGTACTGATGAGATAAATGTGCCTTCCCGCCCCAGAGGGTGTCTGTCTCCATGCATCTACTACTCCGTAATAGTTAATCTCACCCGAAGTATCTTAGCTGTGTGTGCCCTGCCAATTAGTCTCAGCTGACCTAGTCTACTCTAGGGTCCAAGTATGTGTTGAGGTCACCTCCCCATATAACATGCGTATGTGCTATATTCTGTGTCTGTTGCCATACCTCTTAAAAAAAATTCAGGGTCAGCCACATTTGGTGCATATGTGTTTACTAGGGTTATGTCTTTCCCTGCCAACTTCCCACGTACCAGCAGTATTGGCTTGCAATGGGAAAAAATGGGGTTCCTCGCTTAACTTAGTAATACACCTTGCGAATATGTAGACTATGAGGAAGCCACACCATATGTTGCCCAGCGCACACCCACCCCACCCTGCACTCCTGCTGCGTAGACAAATGTCTACTGCAAAAGAGCCACGTGGATATGATGTATGTCTAGGAACTGTAGCACCCTTCTAACTTTTCGGGTTTTCAGTCCGTATATATTCTATGTCAAAACATGTATTTTATCTCCCAGTGATCCACCAATAGCGTCACAACATTATGCCACATGGTAATGCGCCGTGTAATAAGCATGTGATGCTGCAAGGGGTAGTTTCTACTTGTGCTTATGTCAGCTGTGCCTAAACAAACCCGCCTCCCACTTCAGCATTCACAACTAACCAGAGGCATTCCCTCATGAACAATCGTACACAACATAGAAATACATCATGCAATAACATATGCATACAATTGCACCGCTGTATGCTGAAACTTTTTAGGGGTGCTCCCTCGTTTGGGTTCGCCAACGGCCAAAACTCCCTCCAGATGGACTGAGGTGGCCGGGTCCTGCCAAGTTACTTTGTTTCCCGACACCATTATCTATGTATTAATTTCTTATATCAATTGTCCACCAGTTGATTTCCCTTACAGGGACTAGTCCTCAAATCTTTTACATCTCACTGTGTTTACGCTTCTCCTTGGCGTCTAATTACATTTACCCTTCGTCTTCCTCTTCTTCAACATCTGAAGTGTTTCGGGACTTTTCATTTCCTATTAACTGCTTCACATAATCCTTAGCTGCTTTGGGTGTCGCAAATATACATTGTTTACCTTCATGTTCTATTCTCAATCTAGCTGGGTATAGAATTGCATATGGTATTTTTGCTTTTTGCAGTTGGCGCTTTACGGGCAAGAACTCTCTGAAGGTGATTTGAGTCTTATAGTGTAGGTTGCCTTTCTCCCTGGCCAGTCTGTGTCCCTGTCTCGGTAGTTTAACAGTTTTGCTATCATAGCACGCAGTGGTGCCCCTGGTCAGGGTCCTACCAGAAGCGCTCGGTGTGCTCGCTCTACTATCAACAACGTTGCTAGTTTATCACTCCCAAACAATGTCTTTAGCATGTCTCTATATATGCCTCCATTTTGCCGGTGTTTGTGGTTTCTGGCACTCCAATTACGCGCAGATTATTCCGACGGGAGCACGCCTCCAAATCCTCATTCTTTGCCTGAATAACCGCCAGAACACGTTCCATGTTCAGACTTTTTGTGCACACCGTTTGTAGCTCCTCTTCGTTTTGGATATTCTTTGTTCTGCTTCTGTGATGCGTGCAGCTTGCTTATACATTTTTGCCGCCATGTTTTCTGTGCGCAGGTTTGGGGGTCTATTTTCCCATCGATTGCTTGCAGACTTTTCTGCATGGCAAGCGGTGTAGTCTCCAGGGCATTGCTCCCGATTGCCCCCTCGTTTTGCGTGCCTTCTGTACCCACTTCTGTGGCTTGTTTTGTGTTGCTCCTAGTATCAAAATTCAGGCGCAATTTAGTTTTGTCCGCTTTACCCATGTCTCAGCTTTTACGCCGCTGCCGTATATTGTCTCTGCCTGCTTAATCCCTTTGTCCAGATCTGCACTACACTCCGTATTACTTTGTATTTTCTACAGCTATTTCCTCAAGGAGTACACAATGCGCAGCCTGTTCCTCTCGGGAGCTGTTGTCTTGTTTAAGGCTCTGGTTCCTTTGTATTGTATATTTAACATGCACAGGCTGCTATTGAGCACATTGCTTACTCTCTCCTTAGTTGCCCCCTTTGTAACCAGCTCTTGGTACAATTTTTAATGCCTGTGCTTGCTCCTCTACTGCAATGCCTTGTTTCACTGTCGTCCCTATTGTTTCAAGTGCCGCATCACACTTCGATAGCACAATGTGCACTCACCCGCGTAACACGTGTCCACCTGGCGTGTTTTCACACTGTGGTAGTCCCTCTATGCTCTTCAGCTGTCCTGGGCTTGAGCACTCCTTCCCTGCTTTTTCCTCAGAAAGCCACTATGTCCAGCACCAGCACACTAAGGTAGGCCCTCTGCTGATTTTTGCCGCCCCAGGCTTTTCTTTTCTCTGCCCTCTAACTCAGCACACTGTATCTCCGAGCTTGGATACACTGCATTAGGCGTCTTGGGCACTTAAATGTCCTGGGCTTGATTTTGCCTTCACGTCTCGCCTCTGCTCTATTTGCGGGCACACGCACTGTTACTCGTCTCCCTCTTTCTCAGGGCCGCAGTGTTCGAACTTCCTCCATGCTGGGAGCACCCAGAGCCGACCATGATCTTCTGGGCCGACAGGCCTCGTCTCTTTCTGCCACTCTCCGTCGAGTACCAGTTTAACAGTCTCCGCTGCTGGGGCTCATTGCTCCCTCGCCTCTGTTCTTTAGGCAGCAGTCTCCGGTCGCTGCTCACTCTGTTCCTCTAGCTTTCACACCCTTAGCAGTGTTTCCTGAGTGACTTCTAGTGTCTGGTGCACATATTTGTCGTATATTTAGAACCCAGCCGGCAGAGCTGCACTAATGTGCTGCCATCTTGCCATGGTCTCTCTGGCGCCCCTTAAGCAAATGATTACAGAAACAAGAAATGCCTTACAGACGGCGGCATCGCTACACTCGGAACAGCAAGTTTCGGACCCAGACCATGATATGGAGTCTTCTTCACTAGTGGATTTCTCCCTAACAGGGCATGTCTCCGAAACTGACACCACTGGAGGTGATACCACAAACAACTGACCACATCCTCTAAATCGGTGGCTCACACCCTGAGTAAGGGCTCTCAGGTCATAACTAACACAGGTTTGTTCGGTGTCGCAATGCCTGGGGATGTGGACTCACTGGGGCCCCCCTTCCGATCTCCTGTTCACTGTCTGTGGCCAGCGTAGGATGAAAATTGCACCCTGTGAGGGAGGTAGCTCTAGGCACACATAGAAGTGTAACTGACATGTGAGACCGTAAGGGGCCACTCTTGCAAATCTGTGTTTAAATGGGCACAGGGCCATAGTGATACTCAGCCTTTGCATGACATGCAAACCTACTCTAACACGAATGGGGTAATATGTTTGATGCCACAAGTTAGTACATTAGTTTGGGTGGATCCCTGCTACATATCTGCTCCATTAGGGTTGCGCAAGTTACATTTCACTAGTTGCTATGTTGGTTACCTAGTTACTGAGCAGCGATACCATGAATGCTGTATTCCCCCTTGTTGCAAAGTCCTCCTGTGCCCTGGGCACCGCACAACTTTTTGCTGACTGGTACTGGTGGGAACTGACTCTGACCCTGGGCTCTGCCTAACCAGGCCTTTGCTGAAAAACACTTAGAATGCAGTGAAAACACCTACTTACACTAGGTTACACTATGGGTTGGGGTACTCCTGTGATTGGCATCAACTACCTTATAAGGCAGTGGTTCACAAACTTTTTGGACCCGTGGCTCCCTTGACCTAATTGGCAGATGGCTGTGGCTCCCCACCGACTTTTTACCGGTGGGCAGGTTATTGGCCCTTATCTGACTTGCGGCCTGAACGCCAGGCATGGGTACATTAAAACGGTAAAAGACGTTTACTTGTCAATAGTTATTAGCCATACCTATCCTCGGGTGTTATATTGGCACACAGAAGCATCTGGGTAGACTTCTAGACATTGTCCCTTACACTTTCTGTAAGGAAACAGCCTCTGCTGATGGCATTTATCAGGTTGTTATGGACTGAATTTCAAGGAACGTAATTAAACGGACAGCATCCTCCTACTGCACAGGACGTGAGGGAGCACAGCTGGTATCAAGAGGCACAAGGTTCAGGATTGAAGAAAAGATTACTAATTTGCTCATTTGAAATTCTAAGACACAGACACGAATTTAGAAAGACTTTGTGCCAGTGATTGTGTGAAGGGACGCTTTACAAATCAGCATATGAGTTTTATTATCCTAGGCAAAATACCATGAAGCATGATAAAACGGGCAAAATTAATCAAGTGACCTCATCACATTCACCGCAGCAAAGACGCACAGACAAATGACAACACTGAACCAAGAAAACACACCTGTGTAAAACACACACAAATGCTAACACCGGGCAGTGTGCAAGATGCCCTCCATCTCTAAATTACATACTTGGGGCCGCACGAGCAAAAAGTATGGATGTTTTTTGTCGAAACGAAGCATATTACAAATTAACACCAACTGCCCTTTTAACTTACCTTAAGTGGGAAGACTGCAAACTGCAGATAACGGCGGGCACAGAAGACGGCGGGCTGCAGAGGACGGCGGGCACAGAAGACGGCACAAGTATCTTCCCCTGCAATGGCCAGAGCTGCGTATGGCAATCGTATACCAGTAATGGAGACTACCTCCGACGCCTGTAAAAAGCACGTACGCATATACGTACGCACGTATGGCGGCAATGCCAGCAGTGCGTCCTTGGGACAAACCATGTCCCTGGTTTTTGCAGGTGGGACGTGTTTTGGCGGAGGTTGCTTCACTTTTTTCCCATTGTGGTCGCGGCGCCCCTGGCTCCTTGGGAACCGCGGTTATAAAGCCCTAGTACATATTAGGGCAATTGGATTGAAAGAACCTCTCAGTCACTAGTATATGATGGGGCATGGCAGTTTAGAGGCCAGCAGCCATCTCTGCACTTGCGTGTGTGCACTGCTGAGCCTGAGGTCAGTTTTAAAGTAGCCCTGTTTTGCAGGACTGCTTTTAAAAAGTAAATTGTGCTCAAACTCGACTTTGGTGTTTGGGGCACTTAAAATGGATAACCTACACTATTTGGGCATAGTAGGTACCCCCAGAGTCTCCCACAGATGTCCCAGGGGTTGGGGTCAGGTATCTATAAGGTGGACCCTTATAAAATGAGTTTTATATGCTCTGGGTTAAGTGAAGTTTCACATTTCACCCCCCACATTGTGATAAAGTGCTGCACAAACTCGAATTTGGTGCTAGGAGCACTGTGGAAGGAGGATCTGCAATATTTCTGCATATTCAAAACCCCTAAAGACACTCCTAGGTATACCAGGGGCGGGGGTTCTGTAGATATAGGTAACGTACTTATAAAATATGTTTTTATAAGCCCTGGTGCTGGAGAAATGGCCCAAGTCATTTTTCCCTTTGCAAACCCCCTGCCACATAGGTTAACATTGCAAGAAGTTATTAACTAATAACTCTTGATAGAACGCTTTAAGTGCCATTCAAAGACTTCCCAGAATGGTATTCATGAACTCAACAATAGATTGTTGAATTTCTCCTAAAATGTACATGCAATAAGTTATAAGACTAACTTGTTTGTAAGTCCAGATTCAGCCTTCCAGTGGTCTGTCCTGAATGGTCAGATAAGTGGATTAGCCAGGCTTCCTTGAAGAGGTGATAATGACCCCCCTGGGTTGACCAGCTCTGCTGGGAGGGCAGTGTTCTGTTAAACCCCAATGCCAGAGCAGGGGGAGGAGTCATAAACAATGGACTTCAGGGGAAGGGGAAGATCCAAGTGTCCTTTACAACTCTACTCCTTTAAACCACAGCCTGATGCTTGGATTAAGAAGTGATGAGCAGATACAGGGGAGTGAGACTATGGAGGTTAGGCAGCCTTGGGGTGTGTTTAGCCAGCTCTCCTCTTCCTGCTGGAAAATAAGCCATTATGAATTTGGAAGAATTGGTGCACTCTGGGACAAAATAGTGCCACACTCTGCAGGAAGTGGTCAGATCTTTGGGTGGTAGCCTGCAGCCCACTAGACTGGAGTGACCTCCTGCTTGACCCAGAGAACTTGGAATAAGTATCCGAGAGGGGCAGAGCTTGAAACCTAAGAAAGCAAGACTGGCCATGCTGAGAAGTTTGATGTGCATTTCCTAGGGCTGTAGTTTCAGATGCAGGACTAAAGAGTGGACTCCCTGCAAGCTACTGGTTATCGGAGCTCACCTAGAACATCACCTCCAAGGATCCTCAACCTGGAGAACTACCATTGGATTTGTAAGGGTTTTGTCCAAGTGGATTGTGGGAACTGAAGTCCTCAACTTTCAAGGATCATCTTGGCGATTCCAGACCTTTTGGAGTGAGTTTGAGAAACTTTGGGGAACTTCAGGAAGAACTTCCAGGAGTTTGGTGAACTTTGAAGCAAATTTGGGAAAAAAAGCTCCATAAGGAGACACTCAACCTGACCAGCCAAGCTGCCTGTCTTCAACCGTGAGCCGGCCTGCCGTCCAGATTTGTCCCGCTGAAAAGAGTTTGACCAGGAGTGAGCGACACCTGAGGCCGGTAAACCCTCATCGAAGTCTGCCTGGTGAAGAGCATCGAGGGAACCTGAGAAGAAAAGCTCCAGAAACATTTCTAAGTCCAATGGTAAAAACTGTGACGGTGGTCGCCCTGAAAGTTTGTCCTGGTCTATCGTGACCATATGTCCCGATAAGGCTCTATAGGTTTCTATGTGTTAGAAATTGCTAAATCTTTGCAAATTCATATCTATTATATTTTTGTTGCTTTGGTGTCACTTTAAAGAGAAATATTTCCTATTTTTATAAATTGGTGTTGGATTTTTATTATGCATTGTCTTAATATCCATTTCGATAGTAGGGCGTCCACGGGTATAGACACTCTGCTCGTGGACCTTGAAGCACAGCAATTGGTACAACTAGTTACCCTGCCTACTCATTCTGGAGGTCATATTTTGGACCCTTTTTTTACCACTTTTGAGAGGGCGAAGGCATCCAAACCGATTCCGGTGGGCTGGACTGACCATCTGTTGGTGGAAGTCTTTTGTCCCATTGATGATCTGCCATTTAAATCGGCAGATAGACTGGTCTTCAAAAGACAGTGGCATAAGTTGAAATTGGAGGAGTTCCATCGGATGCTGGAGAAAGAGCCCCAGGGCACTATATTGAATGCGGAACAAGGCTACGATCTGTTCTGCAAATGAGTTTCGGACGCCCTCGATTCCCTTATACCAATGCGCTGGTCTAAATGCCATACCAAAGTACCTAGCCCATGGTATAATGACTCGCTTGCCGAGCTAAAAAAAATCTGCCGGAAAGCTGAGAGGGAATGAAGGAAGACTTACGATCCTAAACTGAAATCCTCCTATTTTGCTAAACTCAAGATCTATCATAGGGCAATTTGCAGAACCCGGGCCGCATTCTATGCCCAGGAATTCCAATCCAGCACCAATCCCTCAAAACTAATTTTTAAGGTCATCGAGGACCTTTTGAATAAAAGGGCCACCTCGACTGCTATCTGCACGGACGCTCATTGTGAAGGTTTAGCATCCTTCTTTTTAGAAAAAGTGCAGAATATCTATCGAGGATTCAACCAGTCGCCACCTGACCCAGAGTTAGGGAGCCTTAACATGTTGGATGTGGAGGTTCTGACTTTTTTGCCGGACTTGTCTATGGAGACCTTCGACACACTAAGTCTCAAGATTAAATCTGGCTCCCCGTTAGACCCGGTGAAGCCTGATCAAATCAGGATCCTTCCCCTCTGGTGTCGGGCCTCGATGCTGTCTCTAATTAATCTGTCGCTATCCTCTGGAGTGGTCCCTTCCTTGTGGAAGCGAGCGGTAGTCACCCCAATCTTGAAGAAGGCTACTTTAGATCCGACTTTGCCTGAGAACTACCGCCCCATATCCCTCTTTCCCTGGATAGCTAAAGTTACTGAGACGCATGTGAACTCCATCCTCACTGACCATCTTGCTCGGAACAATATTCTGGACCAGAGTCGGAATGGTTTCCGGTCAGGACACAGCACCGAGACCGCGTTGCTCTACATGACCGAGCACTTACGTGGGGTGCTCGATGCGGGGCGAACAGCGGCGCTCCTCTTATTAGATCTGAGCGCCGCGTTCGACACTGTGTCCCACCGGGTTCTGATGCAACGCCTAGAGGAGGCTGGTATTACGGGGATTGCTCTTCAGTGGTTCTGCTCTTTCCTCTCCGGTCGGTCCTTTAAAGTGGCCATACCACCTGGCCATTCCACCTTTTATTCTCTGGATCTGGGGGTCCTCCAGGGTTCGGCGCTAAGTCCAACCTTGTTTAACCTATATGTGAAACCGCTAGCTGCGATCGTCAAACAGTGGGGTCTTGAGATGACCTCATATGCTGACGATACGCAGCTGGCGGTGACTCTAAGTGGCGACCCTGAGGTGGATGCCCCTAGATTCCGGGCAGGACTTTTGGCCGTAGCAAATTGGCTTAGATCCAATTGCTTACAACTGAACGCCAAAAAGACTGAAGTAATGGTGTTGGGGAAACAAGCAGAGCTTTGGGGAGATCAGTGGTGGCCGCCTGAATTAGGCATCACTCCGGTCCCTGTTTCCGAGGTAAGGAATCTTGGAATTTGGATGGACTCGGCCCTTACCTTCTCGAGTCACACAAAGAAGGTCGCAGCTACCTGCTATGGGATTCTGCGAGGCCTTAGACCTGTCCTCAAGTTCTTTGATTCTTCTACCCGGCAGCTCGTGGTCCAAGCCACGGTTCTATCTCGGCTGGACTACGGTAGTGCGCTGCTGCTGGGGATTAATCAGGCTGAAGCATCCAGACTTCAAAGGGTGCAGAATGCTGCGGGTCGGGCCATTGTTGGCCTCCCTAAATTTTGTTCAGTGTCCAGCACGATTTCTGCTTTACACTGGTTGCCGGTCAGGCAGAGAATTAAGTTCAAGTCGCTATGCCTGGCTTTTAAAATCTTGAAGTTCTCTTCGCCGCCGGCACTTGCCAACTTGCTCCTTCCCTACACTCCGTTGAGGTTGTTGAGATCGGAGGCCCTACATCTTGCAGTCTGCCCCCGCTTCAAACTCAGTAGGATGGGCGGTCGCTCCTTTCGAGTACTTGCCGCTGGTTTGTGGAACGCTCTCCCGGTGCATATCCGTGAGTTGAATAATCTCACTGTTTTTAGGCGGCGGATCAAGACCTTTTTGTTCTCTGTACCTGGCTAGGGCTTTCTTTTCCGTTCTGTGTTATGTTTCAGTACCTGCTAAAGCCAGGACGCCCCTTCGCTGGGGCAGCTGTGCGCGATACAAAAATTAATAACAGAACATAACATAACATTTACTGAATTGGTGTTTTTAAATGCTACCAAGGTCTGACCATAGGAATAATTTTCTAAGACCTATTCTGAGCCCTATAATGTTAGTGACCTTATTGCCTGTGGCAGATAAACCTTTGAGAATGAACTGATGCACTTCGAAGTGGACTGGGCAGACGGGCCAGAGAACATAGCAGCAATTGAGGCAAAACAGGATGAATTGGCAGAATTATTGGAGCGCCTGCAAAACGTTAACTATGTGGCACACTCAGCCAGAGTACACGTGCACTCTGATTGGGCGGGCCGCCTATTAGCATGACTTATAAGGCAAGACCAAATATCGCATCCCATAACTGCCTTCCATGATGTAGAACGGCGCTGCTCTGTACGCAAGTTGAAATACACACAACTGACCTGCTACTACACAGCCCCCTATACATCCAGAAATTCATTCAGTGACACACAGTTCAATTCCATGCTTTCCCAGTTAATGCTCCAGACTCTGGATCAGGCACAAACCTTAGAGTTGGAATAGCCTATCACTCCGACGGAGATCGGAGCAGCATGAACAAAACCCCGGGCATGGATGGTCTTTCTAATGACTATTACATAGCTTACACACCTGTAGTGATGCCACACCTGCAGCAATTGTATAATGCTTCATTTGATGTGGGTCTCCTCCCCCACCCCTCTGCGGGAAGCACTACTTGTGTCTCGTCTCAAGCCGGACAAAGACCTGACTGAGCCTGGATCATAACACCCATTAGCTTTGCTAAACACCGATTACAAAATATTGGCTAAGGTGTTTGCTGATCGTCTGGCTCCGCTGGTGGGAACTGACCATCCTACAATACGTCACTGAATCTTCGCCGCTTCTTCAGGGTCACTGCTTATTCTCCCCAAAGCTGGCCCCACTCAGGCTGCCTGGTGTTTGGATTTGGAGAAGGCATTTGATTTGAAGAAGGCATTTGACTTGCTGGAGTGGGACAAACTCTTTGCGGTGCTCAATAAAATGGGTGTTGAGGGCCATTTGCACCATTAGTTCAAGTGCTGTATGCACAACCAACAGCAAGAGTGATGACAGGCAATTACATTTCTGAACCCATACTGATATGGCGTGGTACTAGACAGGGGGTGTCCCTTGTCTCCACTGTTATTTCCCTTGGCAGTGGAGCCATTGGCCGCATGTTCAGAAAACAGGGTACAAAATGGGTATTCTCCTGGGTGACGACACACATACAGTGTCCATGTACGCAGATGATATTCTGATATATCTCCGGGATGTGCGTACTCTTCCACCTACGCTTAAATTTACACTGGCGGGCTTCGCTGATCTTTCAGGCTTGAAGGTCAATTGGAGCAAATCTGCCTGTACCCCTTCAGCCAGGAACACACGGACCTGGCACTCCGGTATAATGGTGTCTGTGTACCCTGAAAGCCAGACACATTCCGGTACCTAGGGATCCATATTTACCAAAAAACAGGAGAATCTACTGGAGGGCAATCTGGGGGGAGCAATCGCTGAATTGCGTTCACAAATGACTTTCTGGTGCACTCTCCTGCTGTCTGTTGCTGGCCACATTGCACTGAAGAAAATGGTGATACTCCCCAGACTGTTATACCATTTTACCAACCTCCCAGTCTACGTGGCATCAGCCCCAATCTGTTTTTTTTAGTATGTGATGAGGGAATTCATCTGGAATGGCTCACGCTGCCGTGTAGCTCTGCAAAGCTTTATCTCCCATCTGAAGGGCTGGCCTACCGGTCCCCAAAATGGAACAATACTATCGGGCCTCGTTGCTTCAGTGGGTGGTGGGGCTACAGCTATTTGATACTGCCATGGAGGACTCACCTTGGTCTGTGGGAGACCGACTCTGCGTGTTTCATCTGTGCGTCAAATGCAGGCCGCCAGAGCAGATTTTGTCAAGTAGTGCACCAAGTGTACTGTAGAATTTTGTATATAACACTCTCAAACTCCGTATGCACGGGCTCTGCCTTTACAAGGTAAACCTTGCAGAGTCGGCCCAATAATTACTGCAGAATTAGCGGCGTGCCTGGCTGTGGGGTATAAATGCTGGGAGACCTTTATCAAGACAGCGCTTTTTTCATATGTTGACTTGGCGGGGGCATAAGAACTACCGCCTGGTCAGTTCTTACAATACTACTCTAGCAACACCCGGAGGCAGTTTGGATGACATGAGTGCAGAGCAGCTCACACACCTACCATGCAATACTTGCATGTCATGGGCAGGGGTAGGCACCATACCAGATGGTTAGCAGAATTGCTCCGGCTCCACACAGCAGCAAAAATGACGCCTGTTAGACATACATGGGATACGGATAGGGGGCGGCCATTCACAGACCAGGAATGGGCACTGCTCAATCCTATATATATTCCGCTTAACTCACACTTTAGACTTCTACAACACTATATACTAAAGAGCGCCTTTCTCACCCCGGAAAGAATCAATAGGTACTATGGGAGGACAGAAGGGGCGTGCCCCAGATGTAAGCACCTAGGAGCTGACTTGTTACACATGCTGTGTGCCTGCTGATCCTTGCATACATACCGGAATCAACTTTGTGACGCCCTAGCGGCAGCCAAAAATTGCCAGCTGGAGCACACTTGGGAGGAATGCATACTGTGTCTCTATCCTAGAAGCAAGAAGCTAAAAGCCACTTTCTGCTTTCTAGATCTAGGCATGTTAAATGCAAAATGCTTGATAACCAAAAAGTGGAAAAAATCAGATCCTCCTGTAATCACAGCGTGGAGTCAATCACTCCTAGTATGGGTTAAAGCAGAGGGCAGAGCGATCCATGTAGAGGACATCCGTGTCTTCCGTAAAGTACCTATTGCAACAGTGGTAGGCCATATTGCAGGAGTTTCGCGGGTCACTGGAAGGCTGGATGGGGGGGTCCCCAGTTACTGCCTCCCCTGGAAACACCATTCACGATAGGTCGCAGACTGCGGCTCCCCTTGAGACACGGTACACCTGCAGTGTTGCCTCGCGTACCTCCCCACACAATCGCTCCTTACGGCCCCTGGTGTTTGGGGGGTGGGTTTTGGGGTTTTTGGGGGGGGCACGATTTTGACTCGGCTAGATTATGCCAGCTCCCTTTTTATAGGGTTAAACCAGGCCGAGCTCACCCGTCTTCAAAGAGTGCAGAATGCAGCGGCCAGAGCAATTGCGGGCCTGCCAAGGTTTTGCTCTGTCACCCACATTTTGCGCGCTTTACACTGGCTGCCTGTCAGGCAGCGGATCCATTTCAAAGTGCTGTGCATGTCCTTTAAGATCCTAAAGGACCCGTCGGCCCCGCTGCTACACCAACTCCTGTGCCCCTACATTCCTGGCCGTTCTCTTCGTTCCTCGGATCAGGAATTAGCAGCAGCCCCACGATTCAAACTCAGTCGAGCTGGGGGTCGCTCCTTTAGGGTGCGGACAGCCGCACTATGGAACGCACTCCCTCTGAAAATCCGACCCTTGCAGATCTGCTTTCTTTTCGCAAGGCCGTTAAGACCCTCTTGTTTCTCCAGCACTGTTAAACGTTATGTTTATAATATTCTGTTTCCTAGTTATGTTGTGTGGCTACCTTGTCGGGCGCCGGGACGCTCCTTCGCTGGAGCAGCTGCGCGCATTACAAATGCCATTAACATAACATAACTACTGGAGCAAGCCCAGTGGTAACAGCCCATACCCTCATGCATGTAATACCCAATCACAAACTAAATATACTACATAAGCAGCATATGTCCTGCTCACCACCGGTGAGTTGAATCCCACCTCTCAGTATTAAATCAACAGTATAAATTCAACACAGCGAGCTAAATGTGCAGTGTCGCACACCTCTGCTAAGTTACTATAGTATTGAGTAAATTCAAGGGGAAACTGTAAGACAAACAGCTTACCTCCATGTGGTGAATCGAAATTGTACTAGAATGCTCCTAAGTTCTTGTTGTTCATGTTTAAATCTGTTGCATAATTGTCTAATTGGTGAACTTAACAAATGTAAAGCCTGACTGAATCTACACACAGTTATTGGCAACTTCCCTGAAGTGGCACATTGCATGGTCAAAAACAGATTTTTTAACAAACCCCACATCTACCTGGGTTTTGACATTCTGATCCAACAATCATTTTTGAGGCATCATCATGATCCAATTGGAGCATTTGAGCAAACTTGGCTACAATACTTTTTTTTAAAAAGCCGAAGGAATCTAAAGTTGCAGGGTTGGCAAAGAAAAAATAATTTGGGTCCTTATTTTTGGCCTGCCCAAAAATACTTATGAGGTCCTTAAGAAACAGTTCAAATGTTGCTGTGGTGAGCTGTGGCAAATGTAGGTTAGAATAACCCATGGTAATAATTGTCACAGAGGTGAAATGAGACCATGTGATCAGTTGCCAGCCTGTATCGGGAGGAACAAAGCATATGTACTTTATTTAAGAATTGGGGGAGTGGGGGGAGGGGGAGGGGCTGCGTAGTGCAGCACATCAGTGTAGAAAGAAATATTCCTTTGGGTTTCCAAAATTAGGTTGGCAAAAGAATATTTATTAGGTGATTTATAAATGCATACAATAAGAAAAGCAAAATTAGAAAAAATAGAGGCTGCTCACCAAAACCCTGATTATAATGCTTCTATTGGCTGTTAAGTAGAGATGCTAGGTGTTGGAAAATCTATACAAAGAGATGTTATTATTTAGAAGAAAAATTAGACTTGTGTACCAATATCCAGAGGAGAGGAGTGGGTGGAGTAGAGTGGGTGGAGTAGAGTGGCAGTCCTTGTCTCTGCTGGATTGATGTGGAGATTCATTCTATGTCTCTGAAGGGTCAGTGGTGCCTACTGTAGACTAGAGAAGCACATGGCTGTTGAATCTCATTGCTAATTACCCTGTTGCCTCTTATGTTGAGAATTCTATAGAGTGCTGGTCTCTTCAGTGGGTGATGATCTCAGGCGATGTCGGGAGTTGCACGGCTGTAGATTCTTTTAGCGGGAGTGCCAGGTGAATACTTGGGTACCACCTTTTTTTGAAGGTACAGTATGTCACTCTGACTATTTCAGTTGAGTTTAGTAGAACCAGATTCCTTTTGTGAATTTTGGGGACCTTTGATTGCCCAAATTAGAACCAGTAGTGTAGTAAATGAGAATCATTTTCGAGCTGGTCACTTTATGACCAAATCCTCATCACAGCACTCTGAAATAACGGGAATAGGGCATTGCTTTCTTCCTCCATTGCTACCTAGGAGCATTAACTCGAACAGTTGCCTTAAAAATTCTACTTCTATTAGTCCTACTGACTGTCTTCCTAGAAGTCCTTGAGGGGGGTGAGTGTAGAGGGGCTTGAGCAGAATATGGATCCAGAATAAGACATTGGGGGAAGTTGGGTGCTTGCGCTAAAGCTAATTGTCATATTTTCAGCCCAAGTGAGGATAGTGGGCATGCAAGAACCTCTGTTCTGCGTCATGTCATGGGAGCTTCAAAATCATTTGTTCTCTAAACCGTGCCCAAAGTCTGTAGCAACAGTTGACTTTAAAAAAAAAAAAAGAAAAAAAGAATGTCACTAATTAGTTTAGTGTATTGTAAGCTTTTGAGATACTATTTGCATCCTTTTTATTTAGCTGGCCTGTAAACCTATTTCATTAATGTGAAGTAGATGAGGCAATACACACAAACAGCAAATTAGAGTGTACAAGTGATATTCATTTAATATTAGTTTGTAGGTTTAGTTGTATGTCTTTATTTCACACGCTTGGTGTACAGCTTTAAAAACAGCCAACGCGTTTTGCCCCTAGCAAGGGCTTCTTCAGGGCAAAAAATGGTAATTAAGTGTGTGAGCCAAATGGATTCAATCCGGTAATGTATGAGTATGATACGTCCTTCTTATGGACGTGATCTCCAAAGAAGAGGCATTTGGCTAGTTAGAAGTGCCTATGTATACTTAGTCCAGAGAGAGTGTACGTGGCCTCCAAGGTGGAGGTACACGGATCTAGATCAAATACACACCGATTAAATCAAATACACTTTTAAAAGACATTGGAGGTATATATTGGCAGTTTGGTTCTTTATCTCAGCCTTGCTGATCTTCTACACCTTAGAACTGGGTTCAAATCCTGGTTTCAGCACTTGATTAACCATTATATTTTCCAGATAAAACCTTTCTTCTTGTGCCTCAAAATTGCTGTTCACTCCTGACTACAAATAGACCCTTCTGCAGTGTATGTTGTACCAAAGATAAATCGGTCATTACATTAACGCTGAATAAGAGTGCACTAGATGGCTTTGTTTAGTCAGTGTTGTGGGACAAAAGCCTAAGTTGGAAGACATTGGGCTTCATATTTCTGTTCTGAAGATTTGTAATCTAAAGTCTTTGATGGAGTTTGAATGTTCTCCATGTGAAAATTCAGACTTTAAAATGTAAACTTTAACGATAAACTTTTAAGCATACACTGTTAAAGTAAATCCCAACTAAAATGACCTGTCTACATTAATATTGTCTTGTTATATTGCTAAATGTGGCCACATTTGCTTCCTACTTACTGTGGTAAGTTGCTATCCTAACTTCTGCCCTGATATATTTGGGGGAAGTGCTTAATGGTATATGTGCATATCTGTACTTTTGTTGCTTTTTTTATTCGCTAGGCCTGTTTTTATAGCCAGCATCTTCTCATGCTACCAGAGTAAAACCAGGCATGAAATTGTTAAAGAAATGTCTTTAAACCAGCATGCCGCAAATGCATGATTAAGATTGCTAGATCTTTCGCCCCAGTTTAAAGTATTCTATCAAGTGATGGCTCACTGGTTAGAGGAGGCAGACCCGGACGCTGAGATCAGACCCTGGACCAGGGTTCAATTCCCGACGCGGCAGGGTCTTGAGCCCAAAATGTCCACGGACTCGGTAATTCTCGCTTCGGTGCCTACTCGAATCACAGGTTCACACTCTGCAACTCTGGGCAATAGCTTGCTTAATCTCCACTACGGCCCCCCGCGGCGGGATGCCTGGCTTTCACCTTGGGGATACCCAGTAGGGGCTATCTCACAGGGAAAAACCAGGACGGGTTCCCAATGCAAAGCGCTTTGAGACCTGGCGGTGATATTGCGCTATATAAAAACCCATCCATCCATCCATCCTATCAATAGTGGGATGATTAGTTAAAAAAGATTGCACAATTATACTGAGATTAACATTTAGAGCTGAGGCCATTCTTTCAATCTTTTATTGAAACGTGTGGCTCGTGGTTGTATTTTCAGCTTTCTGAAGTGGAACAAGGTTTTATAGAAGCACAATGGGATTCACAGTAAACGGGCACTGGTGTGCTTCTTTTGCCTGTTTACATGTGCAAATGTGGGAAACCGGTCTAATTAACCTAGCAATTGTTTGTCTTTCTATTAAATGTTTAGTTTTTTGCTCCTCGATCCAGTGGGCAAGTGCTTTGTTTCCTAACTTAACAAATACTTTCTTTTTAAGATCAAGATTCTGCAGATGAGGATACTGTAAAGACAATGGAGTTCATTCCTGGAACTGCAGAGCCCTATTCAGAAACCGAGATCCAGAAACATTCTGCATCCAAGCCTGAGCTGTTGGTTGAAGTGGACTTCACTTCGTCTTCATCTTCCTCCTCTTTGGAAGACGAAGATGAAACGGTGATAGATAAAAAGGGAAAAGGTCTGACTGAGGACGAAGAAAAAGCCAAGACCAAAGATGAAGCAGAGCTGAAAGAGGTGTTGAATGACACCCAGGTGGATGAAGACAAACTAGAAGAGTCTGAACTTGGGGATCCTGCTGTGATGAAAGCAATCAATGGAAAACCAACACTTGAGGTAAGCGAGTAGGCGAGGAACCTCTATGGTTTCAGTTGTGGTTTAGACTGGACGGTTCATTAGGTTTAGCACATTCGTCTTCCTGCAGCTTAATATGAACTTGATGTAGAATGATGGCCACTCATTTGGCTTCTTTCACAATGTTGATGTAATCTTGGATTTACTGTTGGTAATCTTCCTAATGTATACCCAAGCCATCATCTAAGTTGGAGGAATCTGGCTCATTTCCTAATAACACGTGTTCTCTAGTTTTTCTACAGTGGCATGTTATACAAACACATATAACTTAATACACATTGCTAGTGGGAGAATTTGTACTGCCCCTGCCTGTATTGCCTAACCATGTTTAATGTAGAAAATTATAAATTAGGAGGTTTGGGCATTTGCAGTGACTATTTTGCCACAGATAATACACTGAAGTCAAGCTGTTTCCATATGTGAACCAGAAATGCAATACAAGCGAAATCTGCTGTAACCACAATGTATTTCCAGTCTATCATACTATTTTAAAATATTTGTTTGTGGATTATTTCCTCCTTTACCTGACTGCATTTTAATTTACTAGTGTCCACTATATTGGTTGTACTTGCTTTCCAGAAAATGGAGGGCACAATTAAAGGTAGTGTGCACACTTTACTGATCCGTTAATCGTGTCCAGTCAAGCTTTCATCAGTCTATTGTGATTGTTGAGATCTAGCAAGTTCCAAAGGTAGGAATACCTGCACCGTGTTAAAACCTGGTGACCGGTTTTATTTATGTCAAAGAAATGGGACTCCCAAGCCTACTTAGTTGATAATTGGTAGCTATGTTGAATGCCCATGCTTAAAACGAAACAGTAAGTGGTCAGTTGGAGTGCAGTGATAGTATAACACAATGAAGTATCCTAAACAAAACCACAAATATCTAGTCTGTGCTTGGAAAGTGTTTCATTTGCAGTTTAAAAGTAAGCACTGGGCCAGAGTCAGCCAGCCTTGAAGATGGCCGCACCGTAGAGCTGCTCCTTCATCTGTGTGATTGGTCTGCAGTTACCAATACTATTAGAGTGCAGACAGTGACATGCAGCAGGCGCTCCATTACTACCACAAACTGCCTCAGAGCGGTCTCTTAGCCAGTTAGCTTGGCTGAGGAGGTGGCTTTGCAGGAGAGAGGTGAAAGATCATGGTGGAGATAAATAGGGATACAAATAATTGTGGCTTATCGAATAGGTTTATGACTAGATTGGTGGCCCTTGATCAATATGGGTTTATCCCAGGTAGATGAAAGGCACATAATTTGACGGTGATCGTCTGCACGGTTGTTGCACTGCAGGATGAAGGTATGAAAGCTGTATTTTAGACACAGAAAAGGCCTTTGATTTTGTATAATTCTTAATGACCTTCAATACCTGGCTGTTCGAATAAGCCTCTGGGGCCTGCAAGTGCCTCGATACCCTGTCGGGTGATTAGTCATACTCTATAGATCCTGAATGATTGATAGAATGGGTCTGTCTTTGCAGTTCTAGAAGAAAATGGTGTGGGAGAATTTTACTTTTTTTTTTAACTTCTATATTCTGGTCCTAGTGCCAAAATAAGAATCCCTAGCTCTATAACTAACACAATCTCCATACAGAGCGAGGCATGGCAAGGATGTCCGCTCTTGCCTCTCTTGTATACCACAGCTGCTGTATTGCTTATGGACAACAAGTACAGTGGGGTTTGAGATTTATGGGCTCCAAACAGATCTTCTATGCTTACTCCAGTATTGTAACTTTCATAGATTCCCATTGCTTCTATCATTCCCAGTCGTCGAGATGGGAGTCCCCGGTATATACAAAATAACCATAGAAATAGGAACAAAAAAAGGCCTAGGCCTCGTCTAGCTTTGTAGCATATCCACCTCCTTTTTGTAAAAGATACCAAATGAAATGAACAGCCTCATTCCAATAGAACCTTCCTGAGAGCGCCTCAGATTTTCTACCACAAGTTGTGTAAGGGAGTCTCCACTGAGCTAGGCTCAGTTTCCCTCAATATTTACCCTTATTTGAACCTAATCTTTCACTTCAAATCTTCACTACTTGTTCAACACGTCAGACAAGGCGAAGAAGGCTCTCTTCAAGGCTTGTGCCACCTGCTCAAAGAAGAGACTTTATGTGGAGGACAAATATAAAGACTGTATTTGTTTGTATCCTGACCATAAGGCGGCTGACAGCAAAATCTGTCTGACCTTCTCCACCAAGACCTTGCGGGACCGTGAGGGACGTCTGCTAACTTAGCTTCAGAAACTAAAGTCACGGAAGGACCCTGTCTCCAGTGACAGTGATGACGCTTTATCGCCTACTTCATCCAGGAGGTCTCAGAAAAGGGGTAGGTCTTCACCTTCAACTTCTTCAGACCCCCCCTTCCAAAGCCTTACAAAAGACTTCTCATAGGTCTGACAGGTGTAGTCCCATCAAATCTCCACACCGAAGTGTAAAGGAGAGAGAAGGACTTGTTCCAGGAGTGGCACCTAAAAAGAAGACCAGCTATGTGCCTTTTCTTCTCCTTCTGAACAGGCTAAAACCTAAAAAAAAAAACAGCTTCTGTCCCACCTGATGGTAAATCAGAGAAAACGACACCTATTCCGCCAACGATGACTTCCAAGCCTTTGCCTGCGTCTTCTTTGGCTCCGGCGATGGGCTCCTCGACGTGAGTTTCCTCGTCTCCACTGGTGATGAAGGGATCGGCGACGACGCCAGGCGTGGATGCGCAATTCACTCTGTTGTCGACGTCTACTCGGACAACGTCCATGTCCACGAGGATGACGACCGTGATGGTGTCGACGGCAACCACGTCAACGACGACGACCGCTTCCAGCATGACCATGACGACTGTCTCGACGATGGTCCCGTCGACTCAGTCCCTCTCCCCGTGGACGACTTAAACGTTGTCGTTAACTGCTCCGTCGACGATACAAAATGTGGAAATTTAGACACGGAGTCGTCACATTACACCGGAGATTACTTCTCCCCCGGAAAATGACACCTCTGCCTCCTGCTCTACTTTTAGAAGAGGAGTTTTCTGAGGATGACTACGGTTCTTGCGGTGCTGCTGTTAGCCCATCACAGCTGCATGTCAAATACCAGGACTCTGACTCGGATGAGTACTACATGGAGCAGCAACACTATGTGCCCCAGTTAAGGTCTCAGGAGCACATATCAACAAGAGATGGTCTGTATGCCATCTTCCCTCATTACTGACTTGCTGTTCATGCTATTTGATTATAGGCGGAGATTTCCTACACAATCTCCTGCCCAAGAAACCGCACAAGTGCCGCCTACTTCACTTGCTCCTCCGGTTGCACCTCAACTTCCTCCTCAAACTTCGTTGCCGGAGTTACCTGAACCACAACAAACAGTGGTTACTGTCCAGGATGATGCATCTGATGATGACCAGGGGACAACTACTATTCCGGATCCTGACAGGGAATGGGATGATTACATCATTCCGGAGCCAGCAGATTCCCCTCCTGAAGATATTGGGGGCTTTCATAATCTAATGGAGAGAGCGTCTAAGCGATTCGATCTGCCCATACCATCTGTGCAGTCTGAATGTTTCTTATGACTTTAAAGAACCATAAAGAAAATCAGTCCGCTCTATCCCTATCGTGGGTCACGTCTGGGATGAGGGGTTCAAGGTTATGAAGACGCCTGCCACATTCATACCTGTTCCCTCATCTAGAAAAGAAGTACAAGGCCCCTGAGGGTAGCTCAGCTTCTCTTGTCTGCCAGCCTAAACCGGATTCCGTAATTTCCCAGAGAAAGTCTAAAAATCCGGCGGCCCCTTTCACTACACCTCCGGATAAAGAGGGCAGGTGGTTGGATAATGCCGGGAAGAGGTTCTCTTCTATGTCTAGCCTCCTTGTCAGAGCAGCCAACGCCTTGGCAATTCTCGGAAGGTATGATCGCCAGATGTGGTGTGATCTGTCCCCTTATCTGGACTAGTTGCCGGAAGATTCTAAGGTGGAAGCTAAGAAGATCCTCCAGGAGGAAAAGGGAAAATCTTCATAAATAAATGACTACGCAATGGATATTGCCACAACAGCTTTCCGTTCTCTAGCGGGGGCAGCAGTCCTTCAGCGCCAAGGCTGGCTTTGTGCTATTTGGTTTCGGCCTGAAGTCCAAAATAAGATCTTGAACCTTCCCTTTGATGGTGAGGCTTCTTTGGGAAGCGCATTGATGATGTGCCTCAGGATATAAAAAAGTACACGAAAACTGCAAAATCCCTTGGGACTTTACCTTCCGTGGAGCTAGGGGTAGAGGCCTCCCCTCCTAGAGAGGCGAATATCAGCAGCAGTGCTATTCCTCTTACTCACAGCCTTCTCAATCATACCGGCCGCAATATACTCCATGGCAAGGCCAGTTGTCTTCTTTCTCTCGTTCATCATCTAGAGGACGACAGGGGCGCCAGGGGAGGGATTCCTCTAAGCGCCAGTAGCGGCTTGCTGGCTCTTTCTACTGTTCCTTTGTTCCCTGTATCACCAGTGGGGGGCAGGATATCCCAATACTTCCACAGCTGGCAACTAATAACATCAGATCAATGGGTTCTGAATATAGTTCAGTTGGGCCATACTCTGGAGTTTCAACATCAACCACCATCCAAGCTCCCTCGTGCCTCCAAATCCAGACATCTTCATCTTCTACGTCTAGAAGTGAACCAACTACTCAAAGGAGCGATAGAACCGGTCCGTCAATCCCAACGGGGAGAAGAATTCTACTCCCGTTTCTTTCTTGTTCAAAAGACTGTAGAAAAATGGCGCCCTATTTTAGATCTGAGGGAGCTAAACACCTATCTCATCAAGCTCTCGTTTCGGATGGTCTCCTTACAGGACATTTTGCGGCTCCTCAATCCAGGAGATTACATGGCTACTCTGGACCTCAAAGATGCATACTTTCATGTCCCCATCCACCCTGCCCACAGGAAGTTCTTACAGTAGCCAAGAGCCACTTTCAATTCAAGGTCCTGCCTTTCGGACTCCGATCCACTCAGCGGATTTTCACAAAGGTCCTTGCCCCTGTGGCAGCGTTTCTCAGGAAACAGGATCTCCAGGTCTTACTTTACCTGGATGACTGGTTGCTGAAAGCTTAGTCTCATCACGCAGCGGAAGAGTCTGTCAGGACATGCACACAGCTCTTCCGTCACTTGGGGCTTCAGCTCAACACTGAAAAGTCAGTCCTGTGCCTGTCCAAATCGGCCCGGTTCTTGGGGGCCATTCTGGACACATCTTGCTGCAAAGTGTTTCCTTCAAGGGAAAGACAGACAAAGCTGATAACCTCTGCTCATCGGTTGCAACGAAGAGGGTCACTTTGATTTCGCCTCTACTAGTCCCTCCTGGGGGCAATCTCGTCCTGCATTCCTTTAATTCCCCATTGCAGGTTGCGAATACGACCTCTCCATGAGCAACTGGATTTGCAGTGGCGCCAGGCAGAAGGCTCTTTCAAAGACAAGATCATAATCACTCAGCCTATAAAGAGGCTGCCACATGGACGATCAGAGACAATACCTCCCAAGGTCTCACCTTCAGGGTCACTCCAGTTCTTCTAATAACAGGCGCCTCTCTAGAAGGCTGGGGAGCAGTCTTACAAAACCTTCAAGTAAGCGGCCGCTGGGTGCCCCAGCATCGGCTACTTCACATCAATCTGTTGGAGCTCAGGGCGATTCATCTAGCCTTGCAGGCCTTCCTTCCACGGATTCCACGATCCTCCGTCCTGGGCCATACGGATAACGCTAAGGCCATTCATTATGTAAACCAGCGGGGATGTACAAGGTCTTGTCGATTTATCCAAAGAGGCTCAGGAGATTTGGGAATGGGCAATCCTGCAGGAGGTATGGCTCTCGGCAGAGCATTTTCCAGGTGCCCTCAACAAGACAGCGGACACTCGGCCACCTGAAATCAGTGAGCCACGAGTGGGAGTTGGACCGCGACACTCTAGAAGAGCTTTTCAGACTCTAGGGCACTCCGCCCACAGATCTTTGCCACTCCGGAGAACAAAAAAATCATTGGGAATGCGCTTTCGATGGCCTGGTCAGGCGCATTTTGTTTATGCTTTTCCTCCGATCCCACTAATTCCCAGACTTCTCCGGAGCTCAAGGCGGAACCCCCTCAGAATGATTCTGGTGGCCCTGGCATAGCCCCACCAGTTTTGGTTTACGGAGCTTTTTCAACTCTCCCTGGACCGTCCAGTTCATCTACAGCCAATTCCTTCCCTGCTGACTATGTCCCAGGGCCAAGTGGTACACCTGGATCTGAGATCTCTTCAGTTATCGGTGTGGCTCCTGAGCACTGAATTTCAGGATCTGAATATCTCATCAGAATGTAGAGGTGCTTGCTCAAGCTCGATCCCCGAGTACAAATAAGAAGTGTTTCAGCCTATGGTGCCAGGAAGAAAAGATTCATCCCTACTCTTCTGCACCTCATCAGATTTTGCTGTGCATTCTGGCATTGGCTAAATCAGGTCTCGCTCATTCTTCTATCAAAGTACACCTTGTGGCCATTTCTAGATTCAGACTGACTTCCTCTGGACCTTCCCTCTGGTCGTCAAGGATTGTCAAGCAATTTCTTAAAGGACTTTTTAGGGTTTTCCCACCAGTTTGGTCTCCACCGCCTCTGTGGCAGCTTAACTTGGTTTTTACACCACGCATGAGGCATCCTTTTGAACTAATCATAGGGGGGAACCTGAAATTTCTCATATGGAAGGTTGCACTCCTTATCGCCTTAACATTGGCCAGAAGGGTGGGTGAATTGCAAGCTCTCATTATTCAAGAATCGTTCTTACAGTTTAAAAGAGACTTTGTTACTGAGAACAAATCCCAAATTTATTCCGAAGGTGCCTTTAGACTTTCACTTGAATGAACCAGTTATTCTCAAAACCTTTTTTTCCTCGACCCACTACTCCAGCAGAGAGGGCTCTCCACTCTCTGGACGTTGAAAGATATCTGAAGTTTTATCTACAGCGTACTAAAGACTTCAGGAGGTCAACACAACTTTGTGGCCTTCAGTGCTCCTCGCAACGGTTTCCCTCTTTCAAAGCAGGATATCGCTTGCTGGATTACCAGCGCAATTCAATATTGTCACCAAGCAGCTGGCAAGCCCTTTGAGGGTAGAGTCTGGGGACTTTCTACTAGAGCTATGTCTTCAGTTGCTCTCTTCGCCAGTGTGCCTATCAAATACATTTGCAGGGCAGCGCCCATACCTTCACAAGGCATTACTGCTTGGATTCCTCCATGCGTAGTGACGCTGCAGTGGGACAGGAAGTCCTGAGGAACTAATTTCAATGAGTGGTGAGCTTTCCCTTCTAACCCTCCTTCCTTTTTATTTGCTGTTCGCACATTTTGCAAGTCTAGATGCTTTTGATGTTTCTTCTATAATGATGGATTACTGTTCTATCACCCGTTCACTGAGGGTGAATTTTTTTTTTTTTTGCTCTGCCAAACATGATGCATCTTGCAATGTTTTATAACACTGTATTGATTCACAAAATGTGCGTTCTGACTGCTAGCTATTCTGATACAAGCAATGAGAATCTATGAAAGCTTCAATTCTGGAGTAAGGAAACCAGTTACTTGCCTGTAACATTGGTACTTTGTATTGGAAACTTTCCTAGATTCCCATGCGCCCACCCTCCTCCCTTGGGAAAGCTCAGCCTTCAGCATCTTCTGTTACACTGTTACACAACAGCTATGAAAATCGGAGGCTCTGAGGCTCTCTCAGGAAGGTTCCATGGGGTGAGGCTGTTCTGATTGGCTGTTCATTTTATTGGTCTCTTTTACAAAAAGAGGTGGATATGCTACAGAACTAGATGAGGCCTAGGTCTTATTTAATAATTTTTTTACCTATTTCTATGGTTATTTTGTATATACCGGGGACTCCATCACGATGACGGGGAATGATGCAAGCAATGGGAATTTATGAAAGTTACAATACCGGCGAACCAAGGTTACAGGTAACTTGTTTTCATATGCTGATGCCTGTTGTATACAAGGAACCTGGGTGTCAACCTTTCACCCATTTATCGTTAGTGCGATCTCTGGAGCAAGTCCTTTCTTTGCGTGCTGAACAATCCAGAACCCTGTCATGTGGCGAGGTGGGGTCTAGAATGTTCAGCACGCGAGGCAGACTGTTTGGGGTTAAGACGCAGTGGTGGCAACAGCTTTATTGTTGCTGCCGCTGCCCCATTTTACGCACTTTAATAAATACCTTTGCTTACTTGGAAGTCTCAAACGGCTGTTTCCTCCATCTGACACTATCGACGAGTGTTTGACAAACCCCACAACCGTATTTCTGGAGATGTGCTGGAGTCGTGCCGAGTCTGAAGTTCTCAGCTCCGATGGTGCTAGATGGAGTTGAGCCTGGTGAAGTAATTTTCTTTTGGGGGGAGGGGGAGGACAGTGGCTGCATTTTGTTTTGTTTTTAGATTACATTTTTCCCAGCAATCATTCTGACCAGGTGCTTTGTGATTAGTGTCATTAGGGCACCAGCCACTTTCAGCGGCCATCTGTTTGGGCATTTCCCCACTGCTGCAGTTATGTCTCTCCCATTCAGTGGTAATTTTGGATTGGACATTTGCCCAAATTGTCACGTTTGGCGGTCATTTTGAATTGAGAATTGGCCCACTACGGTCTTAATTACAGTTACAGCCATTTTGGTTTGGGCAGACTTGATTTGACTTTTGGGGACATAATTGGCTATTATCAGTCCTGTCTACTAGTCATTTTTGTTTGGAAGATTAGTCTGCAATACATACCTTATACCTTACTGAGAGGTATTAAGTATCTTTTTTTTGTCTCAATATTCCTCCATTTTCTTGTGGCACTTCATTATGCAATCCATTAATCCACCACCTCTATTTTTACAATGCCTGGGAGAACCTCCCATCATGTGGAAAGAATAGTTCGGAGCATTTAATGTGCATCTGGGAGCAATCGACTTTTTTAAATTTAAACCGAACAGGCAAAGATGGCTTATGGAGCACTCTTGGTATAGGGAAGGGGTCTTCAACCTATTCTGTAGTAAGTTGTTTCTGATCTTTGAAAATCATGGGAGCTACTGAAGGCTAAGCAACTTGTGCTTTGTTACCGGACGCGCGTATCCCACCACATGCTGATGGGCTCCAGCACAGCAGCATCCAAGGGGGTGCACTTCGATGGATCACCACCTTCCTCACCGGAAGAACAGAGGGTCTGCCTAGCACATTAAACTCTGAACCAAAGGACATTGTCTGCGGTGTCCCCAAGGGCTCATCCCAACCCTCTTCAGCATATACAGGACTCCTCTGGCCAACATCGTCAGATACCACGGTCTCAACATAATATCCTATGCAGACATCCTGCAACTCCTCCTCACCGATGACTCTACCACCAGCATGACCAACTTCCACAGATGCACGACGACCGTCGCTGTCTGAATTATGAACTGCCTGAAGCTGAACATGGAAAAGGCAGGTGTGCTGATCTTCGGTAACCACATCAACCCCTGGGATGACTCCTGGTGGCCTTCAGACCTGGGACCTGCACCCATGCCACACCAGAAATCTCGGAATCATTAATAACCAGTTCACCATGAAATCGCAGATCAACGCAGTCTCTTCCACCTGCTTCCATGCTATTCATGCTACTGAAGATCTTTAAGTGGCTTCCCCTGCACACGAGACTCACTGGGACACAAGCCCTCCTCACCAGCTGACTGGACTATTGCAACGCTCTCTACGTAGGAATCACTACACATATCCCACAGAGACTTCACACCATACAGTACGCCACAGCCAGACTCGTCCTCCCCCCGATGAAACCACGTAACACCCCACTTCCGGCAACACGACTGGCTCCCCATAAAGAAGAGATGCCAATTCAAGCTGCTGACAAATGCACTTAAGGCTCTACACCAAGAACCTCCTTACATCAACGACCACCTTAAGTTCCACCAACTGTCTTAGACTATTCTCCACCTTACTATCAGTGGCCCACACTCCTCACATCCACCGAAGCAGAAGTGGAGGACACTCCATCTCCACAAAGACCTGGAATGGCCTCTCCATGCAGCTTCATCCCATCACTTCACTTCTAGGTCTGGCTGTTAGAATTAGCCTTCCGGGACCTGCAAGCACCTGGATACCCTCTCTGGTGATTAGCGGTGCTTTATAAATTCTGATTGACACGCCCAGCTTCATTGTCTTTAAGCTTAATGTCCACAAAGCCAGGTCCTTTGGTTTGCCCAAAATACTTTGACTAGTGGGGCACTGACTGAGTTGCTATGCACGTCAGTGAGTGTGTGGTCCTAAGGAATGTATGAACGTGTGTGTATGAATCGACTATATTTGTGTTATGTTAGACTCATTTATTACGCGCACAGATGCTCCAGCAAAGGAGCGTCCTGGCGCCCGACAAGGTAGCAACACAACACAACTAAAAAGAATGTAGTGGAAGATCTAAGGAAACAAAAAAGTTTTAACAGCTTGACGAAAAGTGAACAAATCACAAAGGGCACGTGTCTCCAGGGGAAGAGTTCCACAGAGCTGCGGCACGTACTCGAAATGAGCGGCCGCCAGCACGGCTACGCTTGAAGCGGGGGACGACAGCGAGTTCGAGGTCCGATGATCTTAAGGAGCGGACCGGGGCATAGAGGGACAAGAGATTTGAAAGAATCAAGGCAGGGGAGCCCTTAAGAATCTTATAGGCTACACAAAGAACCTTGAACTGGATCCTTTGCGCAATCGGCAGCCAATGTAGGGCACGCAGAGTGTTAGTTGTGGGACAGAATCTAGGTAAGCCCACAACTGCTCTAGCCGCTGCATTCTGTACGCGCTGAAGGCGGGTGATTTCGGCCCGATTTAGCCCCACCAGAAGGGAACTGGCATAATCGAGTCGAGAAATCACCGTTGCCTGCACCACAAGTTGCCTAGTCGTTGGTGACTGATAGCCTGTGTCATATGTACTTGTGGCACAGGGACTACCTTTCTCCACATGTAGCACTGTATCTGAAAGAGACACGTTAGCATTAGATTCCTTACCTTAGATTAGATTCCTTACCTTAGAATATCGCCAGGCGTCCGACTGGATCCGGAAACTTTTGCGTAGCAGTACCCTTGCGCGTCGATAGGCGTTGTCTGCGGCTCCGCGTCCGTCGTCGGCGTCGTGGGCGCCGTGATGACGTCTTCGGAGTACTTGGACGCCGCCTCCGCGTGCTGACGTCAGTTCTTCTCCTTTTTTCCGCGCCAGCAAGCGCAGATCTGGAAAAAGCAGTAACCCTAGTCAATTTTTGACTAACTTTTTGATAGTTTTTTGATCATTTCTCGAAGTCTTTCGACTCCGATTGGTGCCGTAGGGATGCCTGGCTTTAAACACTGCGAGGATTGCGACCGCACGATGTCGGTCACGGATCCTCACCACCTGTGTTTAACTTGTCTAGGCGTCGATCACGACAACAAGGCCTGCTCCGACTGCCGGGCCCTCTCTTCGAAAGCCAGGCGGGAGCGGTCCCGCAGGCGACTCTAACTCCGGCAGTCGGTCCCGCGCCGCGAGAGGTCTCGGTCCCACGGGAGGTCAAGGGACAGGTCGCGGGCTCGGAGCCACCACAGCTCCGAGAGTTGGCCGCACTCCTCCGGGTCGAAGTCGTCGTCGGGTAAGAAGTCCAATAGGCGTCATCGCTCTGCGGACTCCCCCTGACGCGGCCGGGGGGTAGGGTGACACCACCCACGCGGCTCCGTCTGAGTCGCGGGCGCCGCGTTCAGTTCCACACCCTCCGGTCCCTGGGCTCAACGCGACGCCGGAGGAGATCGAGCACTTCCTCATAGTCATGAGGAAACTCTCTCCTCCGGGCTCCGCGGCACCTTCGGGCCCAGCGGACCCGTCTGGGGCCTCTAGCGGGTCGGGAGCTTCGACGCCGCCGACGCCTTCGGGCCCGGCGCCGCAGGTTCCCACTATCCCGACGCTGCCGGTGCCTTCGGGTCCGGCGCCGCCGGCGCCCTCAGGCCCGGCGCCGCAGGGTACAGCGGCGCCGTCGGCGCCTTCGGGTCCGGCGCCGCGGGACCGCGCTAGACCTTCTTCGGGATCTGGATCGTCGCCGGTGGACCTTACAACCTCCCCGGCGTCCGACCATCAGGTGTCGCCTCCGCCGCCGTCCTCGGGCGGCGCCGTTCCTGTTCCGACGTCGGGACGGCCCCGATGGGCGCCGCTCCAGATGTCGTTTGGGGAGTTTCACTTCTATGAGCAGGCCCCATTAGTTGAGAACCCTGAGTTTCAGGAGATGGGTGATGACGGGGATTGGGAGGGGTCTGAGGACCCTCTGACCCGAGAGTGTCAGTCTCATGAGGACTGGGCAGGAGACCTTGGGGAGGCCAGTGGCCTGGACACCTCTCCAGACACTGGTTTTGTCTCCCCTCCTACCGTGGCTTCGGAGGAGGGGGCAACCTACAGTGTGGTGTTGATGAGGGCTGCCAAGGCCTTGGGCCTTGAGCTCCCCGTCGCGGCCGTGAGGACTAATCTCCTCACTGAGGTCCTTAAACCACAGTCAAGCTCGGCCGAGCCTCTGCTGCCCTTTAATGAGGCCTTGACCGACGTTCTTCTGGGCACTTGGTCCAAGCCCGCTACGGGTTCGCCCGTAGATAGGAACGTGGCCGGACGCCATCCCCCGTCACCGGGCGACCCATGTTTCCTGTCCACCCACCCTACCCCCGAGAGCCTGGTCATCCAGGCCTCCAATTCCCAGACCGCATTCCCGTCGGCACCGCCGGACAGGGAATCCAAGAGGAATGAGCAGTACGGCAAAAAGATCATCTCGTCCCTTAGTCTGGGACTGCGGTCTCACAACACCGCATGCCTCTTGGGCCGCTACACCCACTCTCTGTGGGATACGGTTGCGGAAGTGCTGCCAGAGTGTCCGTTGGAGCTATGGGCCAAACTCGGCCAAGCCCTTGTGGAGGTCCAGGATGCAGCCAAATATTCTATACGGTGTGGGCTGGATACCACCGACTCACTGGGTAGAGCGATGGCAACGACGGTGGCGGTCAGACGTCATGCCTGGTTGAGGTCCGCCAACTTTTCGGCCGATGTCCAGAACACCTTAATGGACATGCCGTTTGATGGCTGTCGCCTCTTTGGCGACAAGGCAGACCATGCGCTCGAGCGCTTTAAGGACTCCAGGGCTACGGCCAAGTCCTTGGGCCTCTCAGCCCCGCGCCAGCAATCGGCTGTCTTTCATTCCTTTCGTGGCCACGGAAGGGGTGTACCCACACGTGCTGCCAGCCATGCTCCGCAGAGTAATACCCAACGCAGTGGCGGCCGTGGGAACCGGCGGTTGGGGACAACTGCGAGGCCAGTCCACACCTTCCCCCGCAGCATCCACCTCAAAACCCTCCTAGTCCGTGCTTTCAGGCCCATGTGATGCCAGTGGGGGGCAGGGTTCGCCATCACCACCTCCACTGGCGCACCGTCACTTCGGACAGGTGGGTGCTGCAGATCGTCCGAAGGGGCTACTCCCTCCCCTTCGAGGCGACTCCTCCAGCCATGCCACCGCAGAACCACCGTGTATCGGGGGATCATTTGCGACTTCTGCAGGAGGAAGTTACGGCCCTCTTGGCCAACGGGGCCATCGAGCGCGTTCCTGGCCAGAAGTAGGGTGTGGTGGCTACTCCCACTACTTTCTGGTACCCAAGAAGGGCAAAGGGGGCCTACGCCCTATATTGGACCTAAGGAACGTCAACGGCTTCCTCCGGAAGGAGAAGTTCAAGATGCTGACACTGGCTCAGGTCCTAGCTGCACTGGACCCAGGAGACTGGATGGTAGCGTTGGACTTGCAGGACGCTTATTTCCACATCCCCGTCCTGCCGGCCCACCGGCACTACCTGCGGTTCACGGTTGGCCACGAGCACTTTCAGTATACCGTGCTCCCCTTCGGCCTTACCAGCGCCCACGGGTGTTCACGAAGGTGATGGCGGTGGTCGCAGCTCATCTGCGCAGGTTAGGGGTTTCAGTCTTCCCCCTACCTCGACGACTGGTTGTTGAAGGCGGGCTCGCCCCAGACAGTAGTCAGCCACCTCCAGACTACGGCGGATCTCCTGCACCGGCTGGGGTTCTCCATCAATGTGCCGAAGTCACACCTGTGCCCCTCTCAGAAGCTCCATTTCATCGGAGCGGTTCTCGACTTGGCGCGGTTTTGGGTTTATCCACCCGAACAGCGGGTCCGGGATATTCAGGCTCTGATTCCCATCTTTCAGCCGTTATCCCGGGACTCGGTCAGGTTGACGCTGCGGCTTCTGGGGCTGATGGCCTCCTGCATCCTTCTGGTGCATCACGCCAGGTGGCGGATGCGGGCTCTGCAGTGGGACCTGAAGTTTCAGTGGGCCCAGCATCAGGGCAACCTATCTGACCACGTCCTGATCTCTGAGGGCACTGCAAGACAGCTGCAGTGGTGGCTCACAGACCCCGATTGGGTCAGCGGCAGATCCCTCTCCCTTCCCCAACTGGAGCACGTAGTTGTGACGGATGCGTCCCTCCAGGGCTGGGGAGGCCACATGGGAGAGGCGGAGATCAGAGGCCTCTGGTCTCCGGCGGAGGCCCGGCTCCACATCAACCTGTTGGAGTTACGGGCGATTTGTCTAGCACTGAAAGCATTCCTCCCCTCTGTCCGGGGGAGTGTAGTGCAGGTGTTCACGGACAACACTACCGCCATGTGGTACTGCAACAAACAGGGCGGGGTGGGGTCGTGGACCCTTTGCCAGGAGGCTCTGAGCCACTGGCAATGGCTGGAACGCCAGGGCGTGACCCTGGTGGCTCAACACCTTGCAGGTTCTCTGAACGCCAGGGCGGATGAGCTCAGCCGTCGGTGCATGATGGATCACGAATGGCGTCTGAACTCGGACGTGCCGCAAGGCCTCTTTCAGCAATGGGGAGAGCCTTGGTTAGATCTATTCGCCACCGAAGAGAACGCGCAATGTCATCAGTTCTGCGCATTGGAATTTCCAAGGCGGCACTCGCTCGGAGACGCTTTTCTTCGCGAGTGGAGCTGCGGTCTACTGTACGCCTTTCCGCCTATACCACTTCAGCCCAGCGTGCTGAAGAAGATCAAGCGCGACCGGGCCCAAGTCATCCTTGTGGCTCCGGACTGGGCTCGAAGGTACTGGTATCCAGAGCTACTCAGTATGTCAGTCGAACCACCGGTTCGTCTGCCTCTTCAGGAGGACCTTCTGTCCCAGCTGCCCTCCACCCGAACCTGTCCAGTCTCCACCTCAGTGCTTGGAGATTGAGCGGCGACAGTTGAGGCCATTTGACTTGCCTCCTGAAGTCTGTAAAGTCATTCTGGCAGCCAGGCGTCCCTCCACAAAGTCGGTATACGCCTGCAGGTGGAACAGATTTGTGGCATGGTGCACAGCAAAGGCTGTGGATCCTCTTGCTGACCCTCTTTCTGAGGTTCTTCTCTTCCTTCTTTCTCTTGCCCAGCAGGGCTCTGCTCTGGGCACTATCAAGGGCTACCTTTCTGCCCTTTCAGCCTTTCTAAGGCTGCCTGATCAACCTTCTTTGTTCAAGTCCCCTATTGTAAATAGATTTCTAAAGGGCATCACACACACATTCCCTCCTGTTCCGATTGTGATGCCTCAGTGGGACTTGAACCTGGTTCTTACGTTTCTGATGTGTGCTCCCTTTGAGCCGCTTCACAACTGTCCTCTCCGCCTTCTTACACTGAAGACTGCTTTCCTGGTTGCCATCACCTCTGCCAGGAGAGTGAGTGAGCTCCAGGCCCTTTCTTGTACCCCACCTTTCCTTTCTGTCCATCCGGACAAAGTGGTGTTGCGTACTAAGCCATCTTTCCTGCCCAAGGTTGTCACTGCCTTTCACATCGGGCAGTCTATCACCTTGCCAACCTTCTTCCCACCACCGCATCCCTCTAAAGAGGAAGAGCGGCCCCACCGTCTGGACCCAAAACGTGCGCTCTCATTTTACTTGGATCCCACACGCCAGTTCCGGGTGGATGACCAACTCTTTGTTGGTTACGTGGGCGCTAAGAAGGGGAAAGCGGTGCACAAGAGGACCAACTCCTTGGCTAAAAAGGAGTCCCCTGTTGGATTGCGGGCTCACTCTACCCGAGCCACGGCGACTACAACTGTCAGGCAGCTACGTGGGCATCGCTGCACACGTTTGCAAGACACTACTGCCTGGACAGCCAAGTCCGGAGGCATGGCTTCTTTTTGGCCGTTCTGTCCTCCAGGACTTTCTGGTGTGATTATTGGTTCGCAGACCCACCACCGGGGTTGGTATTGCTGGGGTATCTATTCTAAGGTAAGGAATCTAATATAACGTGTCTTTCAGATGCACAAGTTACTACTTGTGTAACGATATATCTGTAAGAGACATTAGTTAGTATTAGATTCCTTAACGACCCACCCATCCTCCCCGTTCTGCGAACCGATATCTAGGGTTAGGGTTACCCCCTTTTAGGGCCCTAGTTTCAATGGCACCAGTGTTGGTTTTTAACATGGCTCTGCGTTTCTGGCGCAGAAAAGCTGTGTCTAAGAACTGACGTAAGCACGCGGAGGCGGCGTCTAAGTACTCCGTCATCACGGCGCCGACGACTGACGCGGAGCCGCAGACGACGCCTACCGACGTGCAAGGGTACTGTTACGCAAAGGTTTCCGGATCCAGTCTGACGCCTGGGGATATTCTAAGGTAAGGAATCTAATCTAAGGTAAGGAATCTAATACTAACTAATGTCTCTTACAGATATATTGTTACACAAGTAGTAACTTGTGCTACATGTATGACATAAACATCCTCTCAATGGGAGAAATTTCAAGTGCAGAAACATTTTCATAAAGTGGAACATTTTTCTGCACTTCTAGATCTCTCCCACTTAAAATAATGGCTGTTTTTTCAGTTATGGCACCATGTTGCAGGGATTCTGCGGAATCGCAGAACTATGCTTGGGATCATAGACCTTTAGTAGGCAGGGACGGAGTCATCCTACCACCGAAGTACCCCTGAGCCCGGGACAGACTAGCTATAATGTCTCACTTGCCCTCCTTCTCACTCACAGAGGAACAAGTGATTTGACATACCAGAAAATAACACTCACGACCCTCTCCGGAATCGCGGTTGCAGGACACCTTTTCGATCTCACACTCGTACTAGTCCACAATAAGATTAGACCGAGATGAGAAAAGGTTGAAATGTTTATTTATTATGCTCTAGCATGCGGAGTGGAGAAGTGTGGCTCACTGGTTAGAGGAGGTCAGCCCGGGACCATGGTTCAATTCCCGGCTCGGCGGGGTCTTGAGTCCTAAAATGTCCATGGACTCGACAATTCTCGCTCCGGTGCCTACTCGATTCACGGGTTCACACTCTGCGACTCTGGGCAATAGCTTGCTTAATCTCCACACCGGCCCCTCGCGGCGGGATGCCTGGCTATCACCTTGCGGATACCCTGCCGGGGTTATCTCACAGGGGAATACCAGGACGGGTTCCCTAAGCAAGCGCTTAGAAACCGCTTGGTGATTTGCGCTATATAAATTCCTGTACATTTACATTTACATGCAGTGTACGTTCCACAAAGAGTAAGCAAATGCCTAACACATGCAGTCAGCATAGTAAGCAGTCCATAAATGAGAAAATGAGTTGTCATTATACAAGACCGGGTAGTTTAACCCCACTCCTACAGAAGCAAAGTGATTATATATTAGAAGATCTCCCGCTGTTTGCAGCAGACCCCGTACCTTAGCATGCACAGATGAGAGTTCTACATCTTGGGTGCTGTCACTATCTCTTCCCTGGAACTATCCCTCTCCAAGTGTTACCTATTCTGTACATAGCTATATAACTAAGTACGTTTCCCAAACAGCTACATTGGTGTGTTTGTCTAGGTTCTGAGGCATGACCAGAACAAAATAACAAGGGGCATTCTTGTTTGACCTGGTCTACGGTGTGCAGACTAAATCCCAAACTAGAGATCACAAGACCTAAACAGCACTTTCTGTGTGACAGTACAGTGTGGCACAAAGCCAAATACGTTTGTCTAGTAACGTTCGGAAAGCAGAGGACAGTCTGCAATGTGCTCATGCTAACATACGTAAAACGACAACGGGCCTGCATGGGATATAGGACGATCTCCCAGCCACTGGGAGCAGCATGCTTGCTGTGAGTAAAGGTGACCCTTTCAAATGGGAGAGCATTACAATTTCGAGTTAACTTTGTTATATGGATTCCATAACACTAATCATTCATATGTTCCTCCATTTCAAAGTGTCACATTTACAAACCGCAGACATATTGTTCCCAGTGGCCTGTAGAAACTGTGCCATAGTCATAACTGAAAAATACTACCATTTTATTTTATGGTAGGTGTTTTAAGTGAAGAAACATACTTCATAAAACATTGACGTAATTGGCTTAATTGAAAGTAGAGAAAAACATTAAGAATTAATGTTTCATAGAAATTATTTTCTCCACTTAAAATTTTACCAGCTTAATAAAGGACTGTGCTATATTTACAGCTGTTAAACAGTGTTCACAGGAAGCAAAAGGACGGTTGTTTATAAATGTGACACATTGAAATGGTAGAAAATTAAAATTGTTACTTAAATGTTCAAGTTAACTTTTAATTTTCTCCCATTTAAAAGCATTCAGAAACATCATTTTGTTCGCAGGCTCCAATATTGAGTTGACAGGGACTTTTATTTAATCCTTTCGCTGCTAGGCCTTTCCCCACCTTTGCTAAGCCTCTTTTTGGCTATTTGGGGTAGTTCGCGCTTAGCCCCTGTAACTGTTTGACCACATACGTTATCCATGCCAAATTAGCGTCCTTTTCTTCCAACATCATGGGGATTCTAAAGGTACCCAGGGTTTGTGGATTCCCCTGGATGGGACCCAAAATACAGCTACATTTAGGTGTGTGTTTTTTTTTTAAAGTGCTGTAAATGAACGCCTCTGGCTTTTTCCCTGCCAATGGTATCAAAAAGGCTGTGTGGGGCTGATACCTCACTGGTGTGGGTGTCCAATGCAGAATTGGCTAAAGACTTATTTTACAAAAAACGTAGCGCTTATAATTCTCGGTGCTATTCCCTGAATCCCTGTTTAGGGTTCTTCCCAATCACAGGCCCGTGCCTCACCCACACAAGTGAGGTATCATATTACTCTGGACACTGAGGGGAACGCTTTTGGGTAGGACATTTGTGCCGGCACTGTGATTCCACACATAAATATGTGGAAAATGTGTTTTTATTCAGCTGAATTTGAGGGTTGCAGGGAATTCTGGGTAGGAAAACGTTGGGGGCCCCACGCAAGCCATACCTCGCTAGACTCCCTCGGGTCTCTAGTTTTCAAAAAATGTATGGGTTTGGTAGGTGTCCCTAGATGGCCACCGAGCCCAGTCCAAAAACCCAGGTGACTTCCCCCGATCGCCCCCCCCCCCCGCAATCCCCCACCCTTGCAAAACCAGGTTCTTTTGTGATAGGTAATTTTGATGTCTCTTCAATGTTTTGGGCTCTTGCCTGTCGCGTGTACTTGACCCACCCACGCAACTGAGGTACCATTTTTACCGGGAGACCCGGGGGATTGGTGGGTGGTGGGAAATTTGTGGATCCATGCAGATTCCAGAACTTTACACCATAGAAATGTGAGGAAAGTGGTTTCTTTTATTGTTTTTTATACAACGTTTGAGGTTTGCAAGGGATTCCGGGTAGCAGAACCTGTTGGGAACCAGACAAGTCACCCCATCCTGGGTTCCCCTGGGTGTCTAGTTTTCAAAAATGTATAGGTGTGCTAGGTTTCCCTAGGTGCCGGCAGAGCTAGGGTTAAAAATCTATAGCTAGGCACTTTGCACAAAAAGGGTCAGTTTTCACTGTAAAAAAGTCACCAGATTCTTCAATAAGAAAATTCAAGAGACTTCTGATGTATAAGGATGAGGCAATTGACGTAGCAAATTCTTTAGAACTTTGAATGCTTTTCGCAAAGGTTTTGAATACGTTTCTGGAAAACAGTGTGCAGTGCTAAGAATATGAAATCAAATCCTGAAAAGGATACCATATTTAGAAAGCAGAATAGCAATTCTGAAAATGTGTTTTAGATGTGGCACAGTCATATATACTCTTTTAAATGTTGCCCCGCAAAGTGGGAAAATGTATGAAATGTGGTACTACTGGGCATTTCGTCAATCTGTTGTTCTTCTAGGGTCCCTGTTCAAGTTAACACAGTAGCTGATTTGCAAGAAGACCACAAATTAAATAGTTTTCTATTGTGCGGGAGTGTCAATGAGACATATGGTTCTCTGGCTAAAGATCTTATTGGGGACTTCTGTGTTGGGGATGTTATGGTTCCTTTAATGGCAGATTATGGGTCTAAGATCACCATAATTTCACAGGCCACCATCAATAAGAAGGGTTTACAACGTGATCTTATTCCTATTGATATACATTCTGGTGGGTAGAATGGATCCAAGATTGATCTTGAAGGGTTCTTTGAAACGTCTATTGAATTCAGAAACAGGATAGTGCGTGGGATAGTGTCTGTGGAGGGACCGGATATTCAGGGATGGCACCACCAGGGATGTTTAGGTATTGTTTTGAAACCTGGGTGTTCCCAACAAGTTTTGTAGTTGGGGGGAGATTGAGAATGTTACACATGTGGATGGGTTACCCAAACTTCCGTCCTCATTTTCTCAGGTGTTCAAGGAAGATTTGGGGGCAATAAAAGATTTTGACTGTCATTAAGGTGAAATAAGGATATGAACCAGTCAAACAAATTGTTTAGTGCCTCTGAGTGTACCGGGTGACTTAACAGAGCTTTTAAAAATGTGTGTACAGAGGTATGATAGAACCTGTAAAGCAGTCCATTCTGGTGATGCACAAGAAAAATAAGGAGTTGAGGATGTGTATTGGCTAATGTTGCCTTAAGGTAATTTGGGTTGATGGCAGTCCCCTGCCTAGAACTGATGACATGGTCATCATTTTAAGTTGTGCAAAATGTTTATCTTAAATTTGATTTGTGATGAGCTTATCAGGTGGTTCTCGCTGAAGAATCATGGAACCTGACTGCTCTTTTCAACCGTGACTGGGTGTTCCAGTTTGGCAGGATGCCGTTTGGTCTGGCTTCAGTAGAGGCTGTTTTCCAGAGACTGATGGGTCAGATCTTGCATGGTTTCGAAGGAGTCTTGGTGTATCAAGATGATATTCTGATTTATGGGGGTACTGATGAAGTGCACACTGTGAGGTTGGCATCGTCATTGAATGTTTTCCAGGAGAGCGGTGTTAAACTCAGGAAGGAAAAGTGTATTTTCTGTGCAGTTGAGTATATTGGTCATATGATCTTTGGGAATGGGATTATACAGAGACCATGAGTTTTAGAGGCAATTGAGAAGATGCCTGCTTCGGAGAACAGCCATAACAACGCGGGGATTACAACGAAAGTCGTTACAATGACTTTCGCTGGAGGGCGCTGTTGGATAGGGAATAGCTTAATTTTCTATCCAACACCTTCCCTACTGTCAACGTGGGCTGAAGTTTGAATAGAAACGTTAAACTATTCCACTATCCAGCGCCCTCCAGCGAAAGTCGTTGTAACGACTTTCGTTGTAATCCCCGCGTTGTAATGGCATGCGGGTAAAAGCCCGCGTTGTATTGACATACAACCCCTGCTTCCATACATCTTGAACAATTGTTTGCTTTCATGGGGTTGAGCGAGTTCTATTGGAAATTCATTCAAAGCTTTGCAACTATTGCTGAGTCCACCTACAAGTTGCTAAAAAAAAAAGTCCAGTTTGTGTGGGGTAAAGAGCAGCAACAAGCTTTTACCTCAACCGGTTGCACTTTTGAAATCGTATGTTCCCGGCAAAAGAATTTGTCACTGTTGATGCCAGCATTGTGGGGTTGGGAGGCAATTTTGTCAAAGTCCTGATTGCGATGGCCACACCATCGCTTTTGTATACCGCACATTGAAATACCGTGAGTATCAGTATTCGGTAATAGCAAAATGGTCGCTTTATTTATTTATTTATTTATTTATTTATTTATTTATTTGAAGCTTGTAGAGCGCACAGCTACCTCCGGCGGAGGTGTCCCGGCGCTAGATTACATAATTATCCCCTTAAAGAAAAAACCAGACACATATCCCACAGAGGGACTAGGAGAGTACCAACGTCTGATAATACCAGGCCCTAACCCTTAGTGAACAACCAGGTCTTGAGATTGCGACGAAAGGCAGGCTCAGATTCGCAAAACCTGAGATCAAGTGGGAGGCTGTTCCAGAGCTTGGCGGCAGTGACGGCGAAAGATCTGCCGCCACTCCGAGAAAGCCTAAATCTAGGTACCATCAGTAAACGAAGGCTGTTAGATCTTAGATGCCTGACTGAAGCAGAGATTTTGAGACGTTTTCTCAGATAGGACGGGCCAATTCCATGAATAGCACGAAATGCCAGGGTCAGAATTTTAAAATCGATGCGTCGTGAAATAGGGAGCCAGTGAAGCTCTTCTCGGTAGGCTCTGACTGAAGTACGGGCGGGGATATTACCAATGAGCCGGGCTGCCGCGTTTTGAACTATTTGCAGACGGTCGATCAGGTAAAGGGGGGCGCCTGCATATAGACTATTAGCATAGTCTAGGTGGGTGGTAATGAGTGCCTGGACCACAGTTTTGCGTGAAGATTGGGGGAGGAAGGGGAACATTTTCCTGATCATATGTAATTTGGAGAAACAGGCCCCTACCACTTTATTGACTTGGGCACTTCCAGACAGAGAATTGTCAAAAGTGAAGCCAAGATTACGAGCTGCTTGAACAGGAGTGGGAGGGGGATACAAGATGGTAGGCCACCAAAGGTTTGCAGGGGGGGGGGGGATTTTTTGCTGAAAAAAAGGACCTCCGTTTAAAAAAAGGACCTCCGTTTGTACATCAGCAATTAATAATTTGAGACCGTACATTTGGGGAACAAAGTTTCTGCTACGGAAAAAGCATAAACTGGTTAAAATTCTGAATGGCCGTAATGTTAATTCATCTAAACCCACTTCAAGGTTGGTATGGTTGAGTACTTAACTGTTTGAATAACATTTTGAAGTGGGACTTTTACCTGGCTGCAGAAACAAAAAAAGTGGACTGTTTCTCTCAGTTGTCTGCTAGTAAGGGTTTAGAGACTATGATTACTGGTGAAGAAGTCCCCAAATGCCTGGTTACGAGTGTCATGGATGTCTCGTAAACATGCGAGTGTAGATGAATGGAGAAAAGAACTGTCGGATGATGGCAAGCTTGCCAAAGTCATGAACTATGTGAGACAAGGCTGGCTGCATGAGGATTCACTTCCTTCTCCGTATCAAACTTACAGCAAGGTGCAGATTGAACTTACATTGGAAAAGGGTTTAGTACTTCGCAATGACAAATTTGTACCTCCTTGCAAAATCCATACCAGGTTATTCGAGCCATCTCACGAGGGCATTCCAGCATGACAGCTAGTAAGAAGTTGAGCAAAATATTTTGGTGAGCTGCAATGGATTGGGAAGTTGAATGTTGAATTTTGGATGGTTTGAGAGATGTGTGGTGTGTAAAGCTAATAACCAGGGTCTGCAATGCAGGACGACTCCTATAGGAGGGGAGGGTAGAGCACCCCAGAGACGTATGGGAAAGGCTTTGCATTTATTTTCTTGGTCCTTTCCAGTTACTACCATTGCATCAAGTGTATACCATTGTCATGGTGAACTATGTCTCCAAGTGATCGGAGGTAAGGTTTTTGAGGGAACCCAATACTAGGTGTATGATTGAAGTTTTTTACAGAGATCTTTTCGAGGGAAAGCTATCCTTTGGAAATTGTCTCGGACAATGGAGTGCAATTTACATCACATGAGATGAATGATTTTTTTTTAATGTGATGCTGGTATCAAGCACAAAAAGTGCAGTTTGTTTCCTCCCTAAAGCAATGGCTGTGTCTAAAGGATGAACCGATTAGTCAGTGAATGCATTTGAGGTGCTGTCTATTCAGTCATGTTCAAGATGCCATGAGAGCAGTTTTGTCGGCATACCCCAGTACACCACACTGATGTTACTCTTATTAAGGCTTTAAGGAGGCGTAATGTGTGCTATGCATGTCCACAAGTGGGTCACAATGTTTAAGGGAGCAGTGAGTGTGTTGCCGGAAGAAGATTGCACACAGATCCTTGATAGAACAAGAAACAACATGTCTAGTCCTACTAGAAGCAAGATCAGATATGATGTCCTTAAGAACACCAAAGGTAGGTTTTGGAGATCCTGTATGAGTAAAGTTACCCAAGAATCGAGGTATGAAAATTGTTGTGATAATATTCCGGACACAACACAAATTGATCTTTGAACTGGAGTTTTTGTCAGAGAGAAACCCCAAACGATATCCCAGCCAGACACAGCAGGAACCAACTGTCACTGATGCCACTGCATATGACATGATGGAACGAAAGGTACATCAGAGAGATGTGCCATTCCAGCCTAGCAGGAAGAGCCTCATTACAATATAACACAAAGACATCAGAGGTTTGGTTGTATACATAGCCTGGTGGAGAGGAGTGCTGATGGTTGTACAGTGAGACTTGACAATTGTCAGTGGTGGAACTAGGTACGTGTGGTCAAAGTGCAGCACAATGAAGACCACTTGCCTCACAAAGAATACACTGCTCAGCTTAGTGATCTAGTCTGTGATATCAGTGTTACCATTGGCTACACTATTCGTTCTACAGCAACATCTGAGTAATCGCTTCTCTACCAGAGGAGACTAATTCAGCAAAGAGGTCGCAGCCTTCCTTTGAAATATAAGGATTTTGTTTTATCATGAGTCAAGGGTGTATTGATGATTCTGCTTTTTGTTAAAAATATCTCTATGATGTATGTTAATTGTAATATTACAGAGACTCCTATCAGATGGTCAGGGCTCATGTTTTCAGTTATCTGGGTCATGCTTTTAGTTTTCCTTATTGTTGCACTTCATTTTGTTTGGGTTTGGTTGGGCGGAAGGTTATCTAGTGCTCTGGAGCGTGTCCTCCCTTTGTGTGTTTAGCATTCACAAACCCGCTTGCATAGTGATGGGGGTTCTGGAATGGTCTGCACGCAAGGACCACCGTTTGGAGGTACAACGCGGTGGGGACAACCGCTTTCATGTTGCTGCCACTGCCCTTATTACACACTTGAATAAATAAATTACAAGTCTCCAACTGTTGTTACCTCCATCTGACAGTGAGCTACTCCAGTTTGGTGGATTCTTATGCTAAAAAATTAACTGTAATAAGTACCAGATTTTTGCTGTTGCCTGAGTTCACTCGGTAGTATGTGTTAAAATGTCTCCTTCAGTGGATGCAGGATACTGTGATACCTGGGAATACGGGCTGGTGAAAGGTGCTAGGTGCCCGTGTAGAAGCTATGCACTGGTGGACATGGTGCATTAAGCTTGACGGTGATCGGCAATACGGGAATACTGGGCTGTTGGATCTACAAAGAAGGTGTAAATGACCTGTGGGGCTGTTGTCTATCTCCTACTCTATCACTCTAGGTCTGTGTGAAGCCTGCTTCGATAGTGATGAGGAAGTATACTTCACTGGCATTGACTGGCAAGCACAGAGTGGTGATGAGATGACGCGAGCGTCCCCTTCCGAGAGTCCAGGATTGGGTGTATTGTAGTAATGCAACAGATGCCTATAGTCAGTTGCTTGTGTCTAGACCAAAGAATACATGGCCCTGCTACACACGTTAATGCTGGAATGGATAGTAATCAAGAGGGTGCTAACTAAAAATGTATAACCTATGAATCCATGTTAAATGAGACGGTGTTTAAAATGTGTACAGCCAATCAGACTTGTGTAATAGGTGGGGAAAAAACCTTGTTAGACATTGTGTTGCCATAAGTGATCTAATGTGACTTCAACATCTGATAATGCTTTGCATATCACATTTATGTAACAAGGCAAACAAAGAAAAGTTTAGAGCAGAATTATGCGATGGTATGCTGTAGAGTATGAGCCCTATTACTTTATGGTCCAAGTTGTGGACGCTACAATTGTAGTAAATAACTGGACCAATGTGTGGGGCCTGGCACGTTACTGCATAGTGGATGTAGCTATGCCTCTTTTGTTAGCTGCTACTCTGACCTTCAGAAAGTTGATGTCCTGACCATATCCATGGTTGTCTTCCGACCATGGATATATTTAAATGGCACAATACAAATTATGCATAGCATGAAATTCCATAGCGGCACCACCCCATCACACACTCACTCTAAAGTGCTACTCAAAGCCTTTACTTGTACACCATGCTAACATTCAAGCACCTCCTCTCAAGATACCCAGGTGCGTTAAATGCTGCAAGAACCAGTTTCTAAACAGAATTCTCACCTTGGAGAAAATGTGAACCAGGAGGAGACTCCAGAAGTAGCGCCCAGGCATCCCTGTTGACGGACATTGTGCATTACAAAAAGTGTACCATGACACCTTACTGCAGCCTCATTAATGTATCAGTACTGTCCTCCATACGTGGAGTGGTGTGGCTCACTGGTTAGAGGCGGCAGACCCGGTAGCAGAAGCCGGCCCGGGACCAGGGTTCGATTCCCGATGCGGCAGGGTCGTGGACTAGGGTCAGTGGACTCGATAATTCTCGCCTCGGTGCCTACTCTAACCAGGGGTCCCACTCGGCAACTCTGGGCATTAGCTTGCCTAATCTCCACAACGGCCCCATCAACGCCGGGGATGCCTGGCTCCACCTTGGGGATTCCCAGCAGGGACCATCCCACAGGGAAAGCCGGGACGGGTTCCCCAGCGGTATATAGCGCCAGGACGCCGGCTGGCAACAGTGCGCTTTACAAGTATACAGATAAACTGGTTCTTTTGAGTTTCCTGAATTCCAAATCGGGCTATAGTGAATAGCTTTAAGCTGACATGACCTGTGAGATCCAGGGCACCAAGCGGGCCCACATGGAACATTTCGACATGCACTAGGTAAGACCTAACCGGTTCTAGGATTTAACCACTTGGCAGCAGTTTCTGCTTCACACAGAAAATGTAACCCTTCTAAATGACTTTTTTGTCTCGTTAATCCTGAATATACTTGCCCTAAAAGTGTCTAATGCATCTAAGGTTTTGTAAAATGACAAACTGAAGAGCAAAGCGATCATTCTGTGCGTTTATCAAGATTAGCTAATTTTATTTTCTCCTGAGCAGATTCCAAGCCTAGTTTCGTGGTCTATGGTATCCTGAATCTAATCCTGGTGCAGTGTTAATAGCTAGTGTGACCGTGTGCTTTAGGTTACTCTTGTCTACCTGTCTCTTTGGCAAATAATTTAGTAGCCCTAGGTGTGGTCATTGTTTAACTGTTTGCATTCCCTGGTGTTGCCTAAGGCTACCAATGAATGTTGTATCCATCCATTCTCCGGTCTGATGGCACCGTGGAGCTTTTAAATTGTGGGGACATCATTTGATTTGTTGCTTACTGGCTGTGTTGTTGTCAAGCAATAATAGTGATTGAACGTGCCCATTCCAAAGTGAAAGAGGGTGTTGGATGTTTTTATTTATGTATTTCCCCTTGCCTGTTCTAAACCAGTGACATCTTCTGTTGTTCCTGGCCAGGGTTATGTTTTTTCATTAGGCCCCTCTTCCTGAAAGGGGGCAATGGTAGGCATAGGATAAAATGCCCTGGTCTTTGCTGCAGTGCACACTGTGACACTGGCCCTATTACAACATATGCACTATTTCCAGTGCAATTCCCAAACTGGTCTTGCACTGCCAACAGCACATAATTTAAATACAGGTTGTCTGTCTGTTTAAAGCTGCTGGTTCACCTTTCATTGTAGGTTGTGACCGGACATCCATTTTGAAGGCTTGCGCCAGCAAGCGGGTGCAGTGAGTAGCACTGTTAGGGCAATGGTTGGACGGTCCTGAAAGAATGTGCCCCCTCCCAAGGAGCTTCTATGGCGCACACTGACCTTGTACCACCAATCTCTCCTCTAGTCTGCTCACCTCCCAATGGCCTCTTAACTTCAGCTTCCGTATCTGCAATATGGTGCGAGCTCAATCGATTCCTTCATTCTCAGTGGACCATGTCCTATGCTTGTCCTATGTGCTGAGCAAAAGATGCAGAAGAAAGCAATCTGTGACTCACTCCATCAACGAAGTAGTTCTATATTTATCAGGATAGTCTAAAAAAATAAGTGCTCTCAGGAACTGAGCTATTCTTAATGGATGTTTATAATTGAACATAATTTCCATATGGATACACAAAATTAACCTAATCCCATGTGAACATAGTTATCAACTTGAGCCAACTACTCTTGTTAAACTTTCTAAGTTCAGTATTCTTATTTAGAACTGGCCCAACGCCTGCTGGCACCATCCGAGACCAAGCACAAATCCACCTTGTGATATCATATCCATCTGTCATCAAACCCGCTGGTCCACTGCATCTTGAATAACAATTAACTCCCTGTTATCTACCTCCGTACGCGGTCCTTAGGAAATCATCAACTGGAGACCTTCCACTTGCTCGATTCTGAATGATCAGCTATTCTATTTTTGACTGACACATCGCTAACCGATGACTCAGTACCAGATATTCTGTCAGCTCTCTCAAACGTTCTTATTATTTAATGCTAACCGGCCGCAGGGGAAGAAAGGTGGAGAGGTGGCAGTAATTGCCCAAAAAAATCTCTAAATAGTTCAACTTTTTCCACTACCATTCCCAGGGGTGGACAATATAGTGTTTAAAATTGACTCCCCTGCTTCCCGTTGCTATTTGTCCTATTGTACAGACTGCCGAGACACATGCAGAACTTCCCCCAACTTGTGGATGCGTCACTATCTGAGCTAGCCATCGATTATGCAAAAAATAATTTTTCTTGGTCATATTAACTACTGAGCGAACAAAGTAAGGGTTGGTCAACTGGCACTAGACCGTACACATATATTGGCTAACATTAATCTTTTTTTTTTTTAAACAATTTTTATTGCAGATGCTCAGACATGAAAAGGGTGACAGTGGCAACAGTATTCAGGCAAAACAAGTACATAGCAAGATACACTTCGTGGAGCCCCCGGTGCCGTATCAATGCACAGACCATAGGTCAGTCTGACTGAGTCTTCGGGTCCCTCTCGGTGCACCTCAGCATACCTAGAGGTCACATTAGGCAACTGGGCATCTGCTTTTTAGTTTTGTTGAACTCATCCCCCCAACAACCACTAATGGGAATGTAGAATCGGTAGTACATCCGCTCATTCAAGGTCTAACATCACAGCCACTGTAAGAGCACATACATTTCGCCCCTTCCCCTTCTCCCCCCCATACCTGGTAAGCAACTGGTGTGAAAAACATTCAAGCATGCATAGCGTGATCGACAAGCAATGTCCACTCCTAGTACGTCCTTCATCCTGGACTCGCTCATCGTCCCATTCCGGGTCCACTCACCGGCCTCCCTCCCCAAGACCACTATCCAGCCCATGATATTGCCTCCATTTTGACCAAACCTTTTTGAACTTTTTTGGGCAACCCCTTGACTTATACGTCACTCGCTCTGCCGCCATATAAAGGTCTAGTCCCCTTCTCCATTCATCTATAGTGGGTACCGTCTCAGCCCCCCAATATTTTGCAATGTCACGTTTCGCCACCACTAGGGCTAATGTCAGAAACACCAGTAGGGGGCGGGGAAGGTCAACATCATTGGTCATTCCCAAAATGGCCAGCTTGGGCTCCTGGTCGAGCGACAGACAGGACCTCCCGCAGTTCGGTGAAAATGAGCGTCCAGTAAGACTGTATTTTCACACAGGCCCATAATGTGTGGAAAAAGTCCCCCCCCTCTTGATGGCTTCTCAGGCATCTATCGTCCGATGTCTTCCCCATTTTGAACAGTCGCACTCTATCAAAGTACGTCCTGTGAAGCACGTTATATTGGATCAGGCGGAGCCGGGATTTGATAGCCACCTCTCTCGGGTGCATAAGGATTAAGTCCCAGTCAATGTCTTCCAGTGTCCCTACTTCCTGCTCCCAAGTGGTCCTAAGCCTCGCCAGGTCCCCCAGCATGTGGTTCGTGAGTGTTTTGTAGGTGAGTGACACGGCCTTGTGTTGTATCTGTTCCTGCAACAGTCTGCCTTCTAGAGGCGCATATTCTGGCAGGCCCTCTAAGGTCAGAGCCTGTGCCCTCCATGCATGGCGTAGTTGAATGTATTTAAAAAACTGCGAGCGGTGGAGCCCATATTCTGCCCTCAAGGTGGCGTAGGATTTTAGCTCCCCTCTGGCGACGACATCACCCACCGTGGAGATCCCAATGTCATCCCACTGCTTAAAGCCTGTAAGTTTGTGGAGTTCAGAAAGCCACGTGCAGTGCCAGAGTGGGGTCTGTCGGGTGGGTTTCCTATCCCATCCCGTACGTCTCGTCGCCAATTTCCAAGCCCTGAGTGTAATATGCGTGGCTGGGAGTAAGGACCGGCTCGCCGCACCACCATATAGGTACGAAAGCAGATGACGCGGGGCCAGTTTGGTACGCTCCAATGCATACGTTGGGTGGTCCGCCGGGGCGTGGAGCCAATCGTTAATGGGGGACAAGTGTTCCGCCCAATAGTATGCTTCAAGATTCGGCAGTGAGATACCCCCACTGTACTGGTGACGTTGGAGGGTGGTCAGTGCTATCCTCGGCTGTTTACCCAGCCATATGAAAGATCTGAGGTCGGCGTGTATTCTACGGAGAAGACCGTTTGATATCGGATAATATTCGTTCTGTAGGGCATATAAGTATTTGGGCAATACGATCATTTTATACATTGCTGCCCTACCCAGGAGGGTCAGAGGAAGTTGGCGCCACCGGGCCATATCAGCCGCGGAGTTCACAAGTATCATTTCTGAGAAGTGACAGTTGTCTATCCAGCGTGATGAATACTCCCAGATACTGGAAGCCCTCTGTGGATACCACCAGTCTGTCCGGAAGGTCCCCCTCACTCGTGTCCCCCCTGGGGCCAAAAAGGACGGATTTGTGCCAATTTATTGCGTAGCCGGAGTGGCTGCCGTAGCCGTCCAGCTCCCGGAACAATGCGGGCACTGAGGTCTGCGGGGCAGTGATATATAGGAGTACGTCGTCCGCGTAGAGGGACAGTTTCTCTTGCGGGCCGTCCGCATCCGTAAGTCGGAAGCCGGAGATCCTCTGGTTTTGCCTGATTTTGGCCGCCAATATCTCAATGGTCAATGTGAAGAGAAGCGGTGACAGGGGACACCCTTGCCTGGTGCCTCGTTGGATCGATATTTCGCGAGAGAGCCTCCCGTTCACCCGCACCCTGGCCCGCGGGTTGGTGTAGAGTAAGCGTATCCATGAGCGGAATTTGGGGCCGAGACCAAATTTCTCTAAGGCAGCCTCGAGGAATGGCCAATGTACGGAGTCGAAGGCCTTTTCCGCATCTAATGAGAGGAACCAATGGGGCGTGTCCCTATCCCGTACCTCCTGCAGCCAATTGTGCGTGCGTCGGAGATTGAATTTCGTGGCCCTGTCCGGTAGGAAGCCGGTCTGGTCTAAGTGTATTAGATCAGGTAGGACTGTCCTAAGGCGTCGCACCAGGATTGTGGCAAGGATTTTCACCTCCGTATTCAACAGGGAGATGGGACGGTAGGACGCGCAGTCATCCCGTGGTTTGCCTTCTTTGTGAATAGGAACTATGATCGCCAGGGTGAGGTCATTGGGTCGGCTGCCTTCTCTGTACGCCTCAAGGTAGAGGTTTTGCAGGTGTGGAGCCAAAATGTCGGCCGTGCACTTAAAAAATACCGGGGGAAAACCGTTCGGTCCTGGCACCTTACCCGGCTTCAGTCCGGCGATGGCGGTTTTGACTTCTTCCAGGGAGACGTCGGCCTCCAAAGCGGGTAGGGCATCAGCCTCCACCACGGGGAGGTCAACCCGTGACATATAGAGAAGTGAGTCCTCACACGAGCCCAGTTGCCTGGCCTCGTAAAAGCGGCCATAGTAAGCCGCGAATGCGTCTGCTATGTGGAGGTCCGAGCATGCTGTCTCTCCCCTCTCGTCAATGACTGCATCCACCCATCGCGCTGCCCTCTCCCTACGGCTAAGCCAGGCTAAAAGTTTGCCAGATTTGTCCCCCACGTCGTAAAGACGGTGTAATGTGGCCAAATGTTGCGTTTTCGCTTCATCCGACACCAAGTCTCGATAGCGTCTTTGATTATCTAGCAGTTTACGCAAAGTGACCGAATTTTTTGTACGCAGGTGGTCCCTTTCCAGCTCTACTATGGTGCGTTCTACAGTCTCCACCTCTTCCACTAGTCTCTTTCTCTCCTCCCTCAATCTACCATTTATCCTGTCTCTCAACACCGGTTTCAGTGCTTCCCACAGGGTTACCGCCGAGTCCACCGACCCTACATTTTCAGCCAAGTAGACCCGAGCGTCCGCCCTAACACCTTTAAGTATTGTCTTGTTCGCCAGGTCCCAAGCGGCGAGGCGCCACTGTGCCTCTTTCTTGTGCCCAGATCTCCCCATAGAAACAAGCAGTGGCGAGTGGTCTGAAAGGCCTCTTGCCAGGTATTCCGCTGCACCTTCCATAGTCAGCTCTTGCCTAGTCATAACGACATAGTCCAATCTGGAGAACACTTTGTGTGCTGCAGAGTAAAATGAGTAGGCCACAGTGTTCGGGTGCAGCAGTCGCCATACATCGGTCAGTCCTATCTCAGACACCATTTGAGCCAGGGGAGTCTGAGTACTCTGGTGATTAGCCGTTCCTGATCTATCCATACCCCTGTCCATTACGTCATTGAAATCACCACCCACTATCTGTATTGTGTCCGAGGTGTCTAAAAGTATGGTAGCTAACATCTTCAGCGCGTTCGCCTGCAGTTTAGGTGGAGCATACACTGAGACTAGGGTGTAAGTACGCCTGCGCCAAGAACCCTGCACTCCTACACATGTACCGGCTAACATTAATCTTGACCAACATGTTTTTGTACCAACTCATATTAATGGTCCTGCTTTAGATTAGGTCTGGTACTCTAGTGTACCTATAACTAACCTTAGCATCTTTCCTTGTATTTGGTCAGACTATCAGATCATTCACTTTCCTATAAAGGAGCTAATTTTCCCAAAACTCTCCCTCCCATCTGGATACTCTAACTCTAACTAGAAATTGGAAAGGCATTGAAATAAATTTACTTTGTACCACTTTCTGCCTCTTTTCCTACTCCCTGTGCGAGCCTTGAGGGTTATGAGGAAGCAGTTTCTGACTGGCTTACTGAAGCCAGCATCTCTCATGTCTCCCTTCGGAAAACAAGCTTGACCATCCATCGCTATGAAGCTTCCAAGTTGTTTTCGGCAGATTTGAAAGCAGCAAAGCTTGAACTCTGGCAGGCGGAGGGTGAACGGCATATAACACCTATTTGCCTAAAAATTGAGAAGTCTTGGTCCAACGTTTAAAAACCTACAAAGAATGTATCTTCCAGGCAAAATCAACTTTTTTTTCTAACAAAATCTTGAACTTAGAAAATAAGTCAAAGGTCGTCTTTGAGACGGTTAGAGAACTATCCAATTCTGACAGATTGCAAATTCTGTGTGACTAATTGAATCTTGTTTTGTGGAGAAAATGTTATAAAAAACAAACCTTCGAAAATGCAGAAAGACGTAAAATTTCCCATTCTTTGGTGAAATATTGGCTATCAGCAAAGATGTTCTTATTGAGTTGGCCACTGGTCAAAACACTGTCACCAAATGATATTTGTCCTCCTAACGTCCAAAAGTCACCTTTTTGCTTTCTAGACACTGCAGTGTCTCCACAATTTATCTCTTACCCAGGGCAAGGTCCCAAACCCCTTCAAAGAGTCAATATTGCTACCTCTTTTGAAAAAATTAAGTGAGGATGACCCCCGCCATACTTGCGAACTATAGACCTATTTCTTTGCAGGCAGTGGCGTAACGAAACTTGAGGGGGCCCCCCCCATTCTCCATCAGTCAAGAGCTCTCAGGCCAGCCACCAACCATACTGCAGGGGCTTACCCCCCAGCCATAACAAAAAGGATTCTGGTTCCTCCATTGGTCACATCTGCACTTTCATCGGACGATTTACATATATCAGTAAATACTGCTGCTGCGCCCTCCAGATTGTGGGAGTTATGGTTCTGGGGTAACACTCAGGGGTCCCCCAGGGTCAGCGATGCATTCTTGCTACACCCTCAGCGGCACTAGGGCGGCCTGGTGCAGAGTGTGGATGCCCAATGTTATCCAATGGGGGTTAGGGGGTCTCCGGTTGGTGGCTGCTGGCAAGTAGGCCACTAGGTTGTGGGAGCAAAGCTTCTAGGGTTTAGGTGAGGGCAAATGGGCAAACAAATTAGCACAAAAGGTGCACCCTCAGCGGCACTGAGGCGGCCAGGGTGCAGAGTGCTGTTTCAACGTTGGGTGCCCAGTTGTTTTCAATGGAGAACCTCCGGTTTGCAAAAGCACTGCAGGCAGGGAGACTAAGGACTTCTGGGTGTGACCACCACTTCAAGAGGTAAGTTGGCAAGTTAAGTGTTGGTTTGGCACCGTCGGACGTCTGGTGCAGGGGTGCCTTTTGGGGTAGGATCTTCTTACCAGCTCCTGGCTGCGGTTAGGGGGCCTTCTGGGTTTAGACTAAAGGCGTCGGCTGGAGGCTTGAGGTAGGTCAGGGTTGCCGGATCTTGGTTCAGGATCGCCGGGGTGACCTTTTTCCGCTTGGGCCGGGTTCGGCAGGTGCAGAGTGGGCTGGATTCGCGGTTTCTGGCTGCTGACAGAGGTTGCAGTTGAACAAATCCGATGTTCACGGGAGAAGAATTCTTTGGGAGTGAAGGCAGGCAGGTCCTCCGGGTTTTTTTTTGTGGTTGCTGGCTGCAGGACACACCTGGATTTCACAGGAGCAAGTTCGAGGGGAGACAGGCCTGTAGGGCTGAGGCCAAGTCAGTGGGGTTCTTCCTCTTGTTAGCTGTTCGGTCCTTCTTTTCCTGTCGTTTCTGGATCTGAGGAAGCAAGGTTCAGGGTGCCCTTAAATACTAGATTTAGGGGTGTTACAGGTAGGTAGAGGGCAGGGACCAATTGGTCCCTTCCCTGGGGTGGGTACACCCCCCTATTGTGCCACCCTCCAGTGGGAGGGGGGCACAAGCCTGTCCCTGGTTGGTTGGGTCCCCGCATCCTCAAGATGGTGGGGACTCGGAGTTGTGCTTCACCTCGCCTTCCCCACCTGAGGGATGGAGTTGGCAGAGGTGGACACACCTCTCTTCCTCACTTTTTTTTCCCACTGGTTCTCCCGCCCGAACCAGTGGGGACCAGTTGCTGAAAGCAGCAAGTGGTCTGGGGAAGCTCATAAAGGCGGCAAAGCTCTGAAGTTTCTCCTTTGTGAACCCTGCCCATCCTGAGGAGGAGGCTTGGCACCTCGTCCCATGATGTGCATTGTTTCAGGCCCTCGTGAGCAGCAGGCTCTCGACCCAGGAGTCCAGAAACATGTCTGGTGGTAGCAACCTAAGCAGCCTCTCAGTTGGGACATTATAGATGGGTTCGTTTTCAGGGGGCATCTCTAAGATGCCCCCTGTGTGCATTTTTCATTAAATCCACATTGGCATCTGTTAGACGGGGACCTGGAGGGTCGGCCGAGCACAAGGGGAGAGGCCTCCGGTGAGGGCCGTCTCCAGCGATCGTACAGACAAGTAACTTCCCCCCCACAGATGGACACCACACAAAGGTCAGCTTAACACCTTTTATAGGCAATTCTTTGAGTAAGGTGGTACGATACAAGGAGATCAGGACACGATGATCCTCTCAATTCTAGTCTCTATTAGGGGAAGGGGGTAGCGGGACAGTCTTGGTACCTACAGGTACTGAGGTGAAACGGTGGTAGCTCACAATCATCGAGCTCGGCGTTCGGACGGGTCAGACCGCGGCTGCGCCAGCAGGTCCCAAAGAGGTCGTAGGTGGTAACGGGCCGCGGCAGCGCCAGCAGGTCCCAGCGAGGATGACGGTTACAACGGGCCGCGGCAGCGCCAGCAGGTCCCACGAGGATGAACGGTGCAGAAGGCCGCGGCAGCGCCAGCAGGCAGGACAATAGTTCACAAGGCAGGGCCGCGGCAGCGCCAGCAGGCAGGACGATAGTTCACAAGGCAGGGCTGTGGCAGCGCCAGCAGTCCGTCAAGGATGAGTTCTTCTCGGTGTCTCTCGACTCCAGGATACAACTGCCTTCCTGCTCTGGGGCTGCCTCAGTTATAGGTCTGGCGCCCTTTGATGTCCGGACCCTCGCACTGGGAGGTCGGGAGGTCCGGGATGAGGGAGTCCAGACACCCAGCAGGGGGGTGGAGCCAGCACCCGGGGAGGCTGGGGGCGCTCGGCACCTGGCGGGGGAGAGCCATCGACACTTCTTTCTCCCATTAACCTGCCAAGTGGTCCGTTCACCTCCTGGATGGATGGTGGTGCCGGGATGTCTGGGCCCGGCCAGGCCCAGGGTTGGGGGTCGAGCCGAGGCCACGCGGCCGCGTGGTGCAGTGTCCAAGATGTCGGCCGGGCAATGGGGTTGACGGGGGCCTGGGCCCATGGCACAGAGATATCCGGGAGCCGGCGTCCCGGAGGGGGACGGGTTGCGGGTTGCTTCTGCGGGTAGCACCCGGAGAGCCGATGTCTGGGCCCTGTCATGCGGGGAGGGAGCGAGCCCTTCGTGGGGCCTGTCCAACATGCGTCCCCCCCAGCTGAAGGCGGGGAGAGTCACCCATCCTCTTGGGGACTCTCCTCGTCGAGGCGGAAAAAGCGGGACAGGCCGTCCGCGTTGGCGTGGTCTTGGCCAGGGCGATGCTCCTCAGTGAAGTCCATCCCCTGCAGGGAGATGGACCATCGCAATAGTTTGGGGTTCTCTCCCCGCATTTGCATTAGCCATTGCAGGGGCCGATGATCTGTTTGTACCCGGAAGTGGGTTCCGAAGAGGTAAGGCCGGAGCTTCTTGAGGGCCCATACTACTGCGAAGGCCTCTCGCTCAATGGTGCTCCAGCGCTGTTCTCGGGGCAGGAGGCGTCTGCTGAGGAAGGCCACTGGTTGGTCGACTCCCTCGGGGTTCAGTTGGGAGAGGACGGCCCCGATGCCATGGTCTGAGGCATCCGTCTGGACGATGAACTCACGGCTGTAGTCGGGGGCCTGGAGCACAGGAGCGGTGCACATGGCGGCTTTCAGCCTCTCGAAGGCCGCTTGACAGTCGGGAGTCCAGTTGACGGTTTTTGGGTTGGTCTTGGATGTGAGTTCCGTGAGGGGCCGAACAATGCTGCCATAGTCCTTCACGAACCGCCGATAGTATCCGGTGAGCCCCAAGAAGGCTCGGACCTCGGTTTGAGTTACGGGGGGCCGCCAGGACTGGATGGCAGCGATCTTGAGCTGGAGGGGGGCCACCAGACCGCTCCCCACTTGGTGTCCGAGGTAGGTCACGGACCCCTGGCCTATTTGGCACTTGCTGGCCTTGATTGTGAGGCCGGCCTGTTGGAGGGCCTGCAGGACCCCTCGGAGGTGGTCTGACAAGTGGCGGCTATACACCGCGATGTCGTCCAGGTAGGCGGCGCTGAACTCCTCGAGGCCCGCCAATACCTGGTTCACAAGTCGTTGAAACGTGGCTGGAGCGTTTTTCATGCCGAAGGGCATCACTCTGAAATGGTAGTGTCCATCCAGGGTGGAGAAAGCGGATCGTTCTTGTGCCCTGGGGGTGAGGCCGATCTGCCAGTAGCCCGCCGTCAGGTCGAAGATGCTTAGGTAGCGGGCGTCCCCCATGCGGTCAACTAACTCGTCGGCTCGGGGGATGGGGTGAGCGTCGGTTCGGGTGACAGCGTTCAGACCCCGATAGTCGACGCAGAACCGGAGCTCGGGTGTGGTGCCCGGGGCCGCAGCTTTGGGGACCAGTACAACCGGGCTGGCCCAGGGGCTGTCCGAGGGTTCGATGACTCCGAGGGCGAGCATCTTGGAGACTTCTTCTTGGATGCAGGTGCGTACCCGCTCTGGTACTCGGTACGGCCGGTGTCGGATAGGGGGACTGTCGCCGGTGTCCATGTCGTGCAGGCACCAGGGGGTGACCCCGGGTGTGAGGGAGAATAGGCGTGCAAATTGCAGCAGGAGGGCCCGACAGTCTTGGCGCTGCTCCGGGGTCAGGGCCTCGGAGAGTTGGACCCCGTCCACTGAACCATCTTTTTCCCCGGTCCCCAGCAGGTCAGGGAGGGGCTCGGAGTCCTCTTCAGCTCCACTGTCTGTGGCCATCAGCAGGCTGAGCTCCGAGCGCACGAAGTGGGGTTTGAGTCTGTTGGCGTGGAGGACCCGGAGGGGGTTCCGGGGGGATTCCATGTCGATGAGGTAGGTGACGGGGCTCTTACGCTCGATCACCTTGAAGGGCCCCGTCCACTTGTCCTGTAAGGCACACGGTTCGATGGGGGACAACACCCACACCTGCTGGCCAGGCTCTAATTCGATGGAGGAGGCATGTTGATCGTACCACTTCTTCATGACCTCCTGACTGGCCTCAAGATTGGCTTTGGCGAGCTCTCTGAATCGCCGGGTCTGATTATGGAGGGTCAGGAGGTACTTGTAGACGTCTGGAGGGGTCTTCAGGGGGGCCATTTCCCACTCCTCCTTAACTAGGCTGAGAGGCCCGCGAACAGGGTGTCCGTACTGGAGTTCGAAGGGGCTGAAGCCGAGGGACTTCTGGGGGACTTCTCGGTAGGCGAAGAGGAGGCACGGTAGTAGCACGTCCCACTGGCGGCGTAGGGGTTCTTCCAGCCCCATGATCATCCCCTTGAGAGTGCGGTTGAATCGCTCGACCAGTCCGTTTCCTTGCGGGTGATAGGGGGTTGTGAATCGGTAGGTGACTCCGCACTGTTGCCATAGGGATTTCATATATTTTGAAATAAAGTTCGTTCCCCTGTCACTGACGACCTCCCTGGGGAAGCCCACGCGAGAGAATATCCCCATTAAGGCTCGCCCTACCACTGGTGCTGTTACAGTTCGAAGGGGAACCGCCTCAGGATAGCGGGTGGCGTGGTCCACCAGGACCAGGATGAAGCGATGCCCTTGTGCTGTTCGGGGGTCCAGGGGCCCCACAATGTCTATTCCCACCCTTTCGAACGGGGTGGTCACCACGGGGAATGGTTGCAGGGGGGCCTTGAGTTTGCGGCCGCTCTTCCCGCTGGCCTGGCAGGTCGGGCAGGACCGGCAGTGGTTGGAGACGTCATTTCTCATCCTAGGCCAGTAAAAGTGAGTCACCAGGCGGTTGTATGTTTTGTCTTGCCCCAAGTGTCCAGCCAGGGGGACATCATGGGCCAGGTTCAAAAGGAAGTCTCTGAAGCGGAGGGGCACCACCAGCACCCGACTGGTCCCCAGCTCCGCTACTCTTTGTTCGCTGTACAGCAGGTCATTGTCCCAATAGATCCAGTGGGCCCCTGCGGTGTCTCCCGCGCTCTGGGCGAGCGCTTGCTGTCGCAGTCCCTTAAGGGAGGGACAGGTCTTTTGCTCTTGCCGGAATTGTTCTTGGGTGGGCCCCCCTTCCTGACGCCACTGAGCCAGGTCCGGAAGGTCTTGGGGCTGAGCGGGCTCTTCTTGGGTCTGTTCCGGGGTGTCGGTAGGGATGGAGTCTTCCTCCGGAGCGATCGGGGGAGGAGGTGCTGGCCATGCGGGTTCTTCAGATCTAGGGATGGTGTCGGCGGCCATGGACCGGGTTGTTACGCACGCCCAGCCCAGGAGGCCTAACATCCCCAGGTGCTCTCTTCTTTCAACGGCTGCCCACGGGGAGGTCTCGAGATGTTCCCCAGGAGGCAGTCCACGGGGGCATCGTCGCGGACAGTCACTTTTAGCATCCCGGACACTCCTCCCCATTCGAAGGGGACGCAGGCCATCCGACACAGGCTCTCCGAATTGTCGGCCGATCGGATGGGGCAAAGAACATTTGGCAGGATTTGTTCTGGGGTCACCAGGTGACAACGGACGGCCGTCACACTGGCCCCTGTGTCACGCAGGGCTTCGGCCTTACGCCCATTTATGTTCACCCACTGGCTGTACTTCCTGGTGTTGGCTGGTAGGGGAGCCCGCGGGATCAGGTCTCTCCCCCCTAGGCCGGCCAGGGTCATGGCGGCAGGTTCCCACTCGGGCTGCTCCTGCTCGTAATCTTCAGGCTCCTCGGAGACTTGCTCTTCTCCTAGGGCGGCGGCAGCCACCTGGCGGGGCCCGGGGGTCTGGTTCTTTGGGTAGGTCGGGTCACTGGCATAGTGGCCGACTCGCTGGCATCGATGACACGTAATGTTGGCTCGGAACCCTGGGTGCATCGGGGGGTTGCCCCGGCCGGCCGGGGGCGGGGTGTAGTTCGCGGGAGCGGCCGGGACGGCGTCTCTGCCCCGGCCCGGGCCTCCTCCTCCTCCTCCTCAGGGACGATGATGACCTTGGTTGGGTCTGTTCTGCTCATTGGGCCCACTTCGGGCCACTCGGGTGCTCTCCCATCGGTCAGCCTCGGCGGCGAGCTGCCATGGGTCAGTCAATTTACTGTCGAGGAGGTGCTGCCTGAGCTCGACGAAGCAGTTGTTGGAGAGGTGCTCCCACACAATGAGGTTGAAGAGCTGTTCGTAGGTGGTTACGTTGCTACCCTTGATCCATCCCTCGAAAGCTCGGCTGAAATAGTTCACATATTCTATCCAGGTTGTACCCGGGATGCGGGTGCAGTTGCGGAACCTCTGGCGGTACATCTCGGACGTCAGCCCATATCGACTGAGGAGGGCGGCCTTCATGTGGTCATAGGACGTCATTTGATGGTCCGGAAGCTGCAGCAGGGCATCACGGCCTTCATTGACGAATCTCCCCCATAGACCGGCTCCCCAGTCACTTCGAGCGATCCAGTGGGCAGTCATGGCGATCTCGTAGGCCTTGAACCACTGCTGTATGTCGTCGTTCCGGACATATTCCCGGACCACATCTTTGGGGATGTGGACCTTCTGTTCGGTAGTACCTGGGGGGCGCGGTTGCTCGGGCACCCCTAGGTCTTTGTTCTGTTTGCGCATCTCTATCTCCGCTAGCTTGCGCTCGTGTTCGTATGTCAGTCTTTTTTCTTCGAGTTCTCTCTGTCTCTGCTTCTCCTCTCGCTCTTCTTGGAGCCGTAAGTGTTCTAAGTTCATCTTTTGTTCTGCCAGTTTCAATTCTCCGTCTAATTTGAGCCGTGCCAGCTCTAACTCGTGAAGTCTATTTTTCTCTCGTTCGCGGATCTCTTCCCGGGAGAGATCCGTTCTCCTTTCTTCTGTCAGGGTGGTGTTTGTTTCCGGGGCTTCGAGGTCCCGGGGTCCGGCTGTATTTGTCTCTGCCCAGGATTCTAGGGCGTGTTTGAAGTCCTCTTTCGTGCTCAGACCGGTGGTAGCAATGCCTAGTTCTATGCAAAATTGTTTTAGCTCTCGGTGGTTGTACTCTTCCAGTTTTTCCATCTGGAATTTCTCTGCAGATCCGCTCTCTCTGGTCGTCATTGTGGAATAGTCGTGGGGTGAGTTACTCTCTGTACGGTACGCGTTGGTTCGGATCCCGCCGCTGCCACCAATGTTAGACGGGGACCTGGAGGGTCGGCCGAGCACAAGGGGAGAGGCCTCCGGTGAGGGCCGTCTCCAGCGATCGTACAGACAAGTAACTTCCCCCCCACAGATGGACACCACACGAAGGTCAGCTTAACACCTTTTATAGGCAATTCTTTGAGTAAGGTGGTACGATACAAGGAGATCAGGACACGATGATCCTCTCAATTCTAGTCTCTATTAGGGGAAGGGGGTAGCGGGACAGTCTTGGTACCTACAGGTACTGAGGTGAAACGGTGGTAGCTCACAATCCTCGAGCTCGGCGTTCGGACGGGTCAGACCGCGGCTGCGCCAGCAGGTCCCGAAGAGGTCGTAGGTGGCAACGGGCCGCGGCAGCGCCAGCAGGTCCCAGCGAGGATGACGGTTACAACGGGCCGCGGCAGCGCCAGCAGGTCCCACGAGGATGAACGGTGCAGAAGGCGGCGGCAGCGCCAGCAGGCAGGACAATAGTTCACAAGGCAGGGCCGCGGCAGCGCCAGCAGGCAGGACGATAGTTCACAAGGCAGGGCTGCGGCAGCGCCAGCAGTCCGTCAAGGATGAGTTCTTCTCGGTGTCTCTCGACTCCAGGATACAACTGCCTTCCTGCTCTGGGGCTGCCTCAGTTATAGGTCTGGCGCCCTTTGATGTCCGGACCCTCGCATTGGGAGGTCGGGAGGTCCGGGATGAGGGAGTCCAGACACCCAGCAGGGGGGTGGAGCCAGCACCCGGGGAGGCTGGGGGCGCTCGGCACCTGGCGGGGGAGAGCCATCGACACTTCTTTCTCCCATTAACCTGCCAAGTGGTCCGTTCACCTCCTGGATGGATGGTGGTGCCGGGATGTCTGGGCCCGGCCAGGCCCAGGGTTGGGGGTCGAGCCGAGGCCACGCGGCCGCGTGGTGCAGTGTCCAAGATGTCGGCTGGGCCGGGCAATGGGGTTAACGGGGGCCTGGGCCCGTGGCACAGAGATATCCGGGAGCCGGCGTCCCGGAGGGGGACGGGTTGCGGGTTGCTTCTGCGGGTAGCACCCGGAGAGCCGATGTCTGGGCCCTGTCATGCGGGGAGGGAGCGAGCCCTTCGTGGGGCCTGTCCAACAGCATCAGTGTGGATTTAATGTGCTGAGAAGTTTGATACCAAACTTCCCAGTTTTAAGTGTAGCCATTATGGTGCTGTGGAGTTCTTAATGACAAACTCCCAGCACCATATACTTTTAATGGCAGCACCACTTACAGTGCCCAAGACTCCAGTGGTGAGGGTACAGGTACATGAGCCCTGTACCCCTACAGTGCCCAAGAATGGACTTGGGCACTGTAGGGGTACAGGGCTCATGTACCTGTACCCTCACCACTGGAGTAGGACACCCAGCTAGAGAGGTGACTGATCTATGACAGGGCAGTGGGTTGTAGGCATGGCACATAGAGGTGTGTGCCATGTTGACCCTTCACTTTGTTCTGCACCAAAACACGCCGCCTGCAAAGGCAGTGTGTGGGGAAAGGTACAGGGCCTCTAAGGGTGGCACAATAAGTCCTGCAGCCCTTAGAGGCCTTCTCTGGGCACAGTGCCCTGGGTACCTGTTTTACCATTTACCAGTGGCTGACCTGTGGCCAGAAATGCCAATTGGGTTTGTTTAGGGGGAAAGAACACAGTCCCTGGGAACATGATTGCCAGGGACCCAGGGCACACAAAGTAAAAGTGCATCAGTAGTCTGGTAAAAAGTGTGGGGTTACTGCAACAGAAACCCACTTTACTACACTTCCCCGGTCTCCTAAACATGATGCGGTAAATTTTGTTATGCAGTACAGCTGCCTGTGTGGTAGTCCTGTAATGAATGTCCCTTTTCTATGCCCACAACATTTTTCCATAGTAAGTCTATAAAGTTAGGTCTCGCGAGGATTTGTTGCAGGCGCGCGCCATGCACCGCAACCCTACGATGTCTGCCGTTTCTCGTGCAACATATGCAAGGACAAGTTCTTGACGGGAGCTAGGGGCTTGAGAAGGCCACTGGAGCTCTGGAATGGGTGATGTGACCCGGGATACCGTCCGCCTCCCTGCGGGGAGCGATGGGCAAAAACGTCTGCTCTGCATGGAGGAGACGGGATCTAAGATTCCAAGATGATGATACCACAGCACTGAAGTGCCCAATTTCATTGCTGTTTTGTTGTTGGGGGAACGGAAATAAGTGAGTAAGTATTAAAGGAATAACATGCAGGAGTCTGTTTCCAGGCTGATTCCTACTTTCACATGGCAGTAATAGCTACTTTCAGCAGCAGACCTACCGTAATGAAAAACAAAAACGTTAATTGTGTTGTGTAGGTCCTGTAACTCCTGTGACCTAGGTGTATTGGTAACTCTTACCTGTGTCAGAGCATTGATTTCTTCAGATGCAAGATAGATATATAGCTGCACTGATTAGGATTGTTACATTGAGGAATTGCTAAATGAGTGACAATGGTTTCCGAAAGCGTTACTGTACCCAGGTGACATTGTATTGATGCCGCACAATACACTCTCGGAGTGCATAGACATAACCTCCCCTCTACTTACTGCCGTGAATTATTGCTCAACAGAGGGTTAGTGCCTCCAGTCATCTCTAGTAGTTCCACCTGTTACTGTGGTCTGTCACCTCGCAGCCATCCAACGCCTGTTGGCCCTCCCGCCGTCCTCAATGCTCCTCTTTTGACTAGAGTCTATTGAGAGGCATGCTCTAACAGTTTATTATAGTGCCTCATCCAGCCTCAAGTTTGGGCCTCTGCCTGCTGGTAGCATGCCAGAGAGGCCCAATTTACATGTACACAGAAAAGGGCCCAAGGTCCCCCTTCAGTCCAGCAGGTGTTGTATTAATTCACCTACAGACCTTGCTTGCAGACCAGCTAATTGAGCCAAGGTGCCAACCGTGGTGCAGGGAGCTGTGGCCTAACTCCAGTCTGGGAACATCAGAGGCACCACTGCACACACTGCTTCAGGCTCGGATCTTCCCTCCTCACACTCCTGGCTAAATTGTCGAAACACTTAAGCCCAGGGCAGTCTAGACCACATAGTCCTAAAACATGTCAGATCCTAGTTGCACCCTACCTCAGACAGAAGATCACTGAGGAGGCACTAGAGGGTAGGTCACTGGGTCTTACTGTGATTTTAGCATCCCATTAATGGACTTATTACTCATAGATGAAAGCAGCTCTTTTTTGGAAGGTTTAATCCCACCACAGATTAGCATTTAAAAACAATTTAGCAGTATTTTTACGAAGAGTAGCCAGACTTTATGGGAGGCCGGATTGGACTTTGAATAAACTGCCACTTTTAAAGCCTGGAGTAAGTGTAACCTGGCGCAGTCAAACATCTGATTTCTGCAGAGAACATCCTATGTATTTATTTTGTAGAGTTACATTAACATGTATCTGATGGAAAACTGCTTGGCGCTTGCAAATTTGCAAAGATACCTGGCAGCTGGTCACCATGAGGGTGAAGAGGAATACACCTCAATTAGAGCAGATTTTCACACTGTGTCACTCATAGATGCCAAGGTTGGTAAGCGTGACTTTTTCATAATTTAACTCTTAATTGCTTGATTTTGCTCACGAGAAAGTTTCACTCAGTCGTTGAAATGTCACTCATAATTACACTGACATTATGAAAATGTCACACATCGCAATCCGAAACCTTGGCAGCTATGCTAAGTCTACCACACACAGCACATTTGAACATCTCATAATTCCATGCCACACAACTCTACTATAAATAATGTAACCCTACTACATTCCATACCACATAATTACAATCCTGAAAATTAAACACATTTCCACTTCACACCACATAATTCCAGATCACATCATCATAACATTCCACACAACTTAATACCACTCCAAACCACATAATTACACTCCACACAACACAATTCAACTACACATAATTTCACTTCAACCTATATAATTATACTTCACACAACATATTTACACTCCACTTCAAAACACATAATTACCCTCCACAAAATACAACTCTGCAACATGCTGCATAATTCCACTCCGCACAATTATACACCACACCATGCCACATAATTCCACACGTCACACAATTCCACAATTCACCCCCACACAATTCATCATACAACATAATTACACTCCACATAATACCACTCAGCACTACATAATTTACCTCCACATAATGCTCTACTCCATATTGCATAAATACACTCCACTTGAATCCAGTCTGTCACGTAGCAACATTCTACATAACCACACTTTACACCATTCCTCATAATACCACTCAACATAATTTTCACTCAACAGCGCACACTTCCACGTCACACAAATTGAACTCTACACACTTCCGTTCCACGTCACTAAATTCAACAAACTACATAATTCAAACCTACAATAAAATTACACAACACACCACATACATATAATCTGCACCACAAAATTCCACATTATGCTACAATATTTAACAGCACACCACATAAGTAAACTCCACTGCACAAAATACCATTCCAGATAATCTCTCTCCAAGACACACAATCCCACTCCATGACACACAATCCCACTCCACATAATTCCAGTACTCAATACCACACAATTACTATCTACATAATTACACTGCACACCATGCCACATTATTTCACTACACAGATCCAATCCACACAACACAATTCCACAACTATTACAATCAAAACCATATATGCAAATGCATATAATGCAAATGCATATATTGCAAATGCATATATTGCAAAACCATATATTGTAAATGCTTGTTTACCTTCCAATGGGTTCCAATCCTGTTCCTGTATGGAGCTGCAATCCTTTTCCATGGCTCGGTGCTGCTGCATCCCTTCCCAGAGGCTGTGCTTTGTGTAGAATGCTGTCTCACGTGCCCCTATCCTTTTTCCCCGGCCTGGTTCATGGTCTGACTGAAGAGAAACAATGTAACTTGTTACTTTGTTTCTCTTCATTCCTGGGTCACCGGGGGTAGCTCAGTGCAGGCTGCTCTAGAGGGAGAGAGGCTTGCTTTAGAGCCAGCTTCTCTCTCACCGCTTTCTACCGAAGAGCTGAGGGGGGGCCCCCCTTCATTTACTGGAGAGTGGGGGCCTGCGCACCGTCGGGGCTGCTGGGGTGTTTGTTGTGCCCCTGTTTGCAGGCCTACTAAACTTAATTACTAGGATTAGCCCAACACATTTGCTCCTTCTTGGAGGAGTCAGTCTACCTGAACTCCCACAAGGCCCGTTTTAGTCCTGCGCATTCCAATGAGACTGTTATTTAATTTTCGCTATTATGGATGGAATGAGGAAGGAAGCGGACATTGGGACCACACAGGCGCTGGTCCTGCTTGATCTTTCAGCATCATTTGACACGCTCAACACTACCATATCGATCAACTGTGTTGGCAATGCAGGACTGTGTGGCACTGCACTTGAGTGGTTGACCTCCTTTCTCAAAGATCGGACTCAGTCGGTCTTCCTTCCCCCATATCGCTCTGCCAAGGTTCACTTAGATTGTGGTGCACCTCAGGGATCATCCTTGTCCGCCCCCACTTGTTTAACCTCTGCCCTTTAATACTTTCTCTTCAGAAGCAAGATGTGATCATATTTAGCTATGCTGCTAATATTCAGCTGATTTTTGCTATTGATGACACTACAGAATTTAAGGCACTCTTTCAAAACACTGTTTTATATTCGGGACTGGATCAATTTTCCTCCAGTTAAACTCCGATAAATATGAAATGGTGGTAACAAAAAATAACTCTATCCATTGGGACCCCTCTCTTAGGCGCAGGGGGAGGGTCTAATTCTGAAGGCCTAACAGAGCGGTGGAAAGCTGTGGGATTCTCATTGATGAAGACTTCTCTCAAACAGATAGGAGCTGCCCTATCCTCTTGTCATTTCCAACTCCGAAGAATAAGGAAAATCCACGGATATTTTACAGAGAAAGCTGCTTTTTAAATTATCACTCTTGTAATATCGCTGATTGACTATGCAAATGCCCTCTTTTTGGGACTCCCCACTGGCTTAAATGACAGGTTGCAATTAGTGCAAAATCAGGCAGCCCGGCTGGTCACACTAAGCATCTGATGGAAAAGCTCCACTGGCTCCCTGTGGACCAGAGGGTTCTCATTAAAACAGCCTATACTATCTTTTAGGCTCTTCAGAGCAAAAGACCTGTTTTTATATTCAACGCCACATTCCCACTCCCATCTTAGATCTGCTCATCTCACTTTACTTACGGTTCCTAGAAGCAAAAGGAAAAGTCCAGTAGGAGCCAGATTTTCTGTACTTGCTCTCCTGACCTGGAACACTCTTTCCCCTGGATTTTAGATCCGCATCCGACTAGGGAAATTCAGGATACTTAATAGTTGGTGGTTATAAAAATCCTATGCCTAAACCGGTTGATCGATGCTTCCTCCTGCTACCAGCTCCAAGAGACCTTATGGTGAATGTACTTTTTACAAGTGTCCTAAAACATATTAATATCCAACAGTTTTTGATTGGAGGTAACTAAAACAAACAAGGTTTAATGCTACTGTAGAGATGTGTGTAGAGATGGTTGCTGGATCTGTTGTATCTTTGTAATATGTGCCAGAGTCTGCCCCATCAAGCAAGAAGCTAAGTACCTATGTCCTCTCTTCCATTGTTTAGATCGGACCTGAATCTTCATGAGCTCTCTTGTAGGAACATTTACTGCTTCTTCCAAAAAGAGGCAGATGATGTGCTACCCTCCGCCCACTGTAGAAATTGGTGGTTATAGTTCTATTCATATTTATCAACAGAACTTCAGCCTGAAGTATCAGTTAAGCTCCGGACACCAACATGGCTCCCACACATTCGCCCTCCAAGGAGCTGCTGTGCGTGCAGCTGATAATTAGGTCAGAGATCAGGATGATACCCTGCACATACCTGGCCTGTACTCTAGATATAGTTAAGTTCCTTTGCATTGGGTCTGTCTCCTGAAGTGTAGCTTTCCTGGAACACCAACAAGATTCCAATGTTTGGCAACGTTTGTCTTCACTACCAGGAAGCGAATCCCAGCCAGGGTTCTCTATACACAAGTCTGCCCATCCCTCCTTTATCCGCAGCAGCGCTAAATTCAGGTCCATGACCGTAAAGATGTTTGATACCTGCAAGAGTAGTGTGGATCTATTATCAGCTGTCTCCTTTTTAATAATTCCAACTTGACAGATGACGCAGAAATGGTAATTCAAGGGCATACTAATTGTTCCCACGATGTCCAGGCCTAACAAAGGCATCTTCATTGTAACAAAGTATATCTGCCTCCGCCTATCTCTGTAACCTATGTTTCTTATCTGACAACTTTTGATCGAAAGGATGCCTCTATTTGTTTTGGCAAGGGTCCCTCCTAATTCCTGGTTTGTGTGATATTTTCATTTCGCCCATTTTAGACTTGTGATATGAGCATGTCCACTGGTCTGATTCAAGCCATTGCTCATTTTCCCATCTCCATAGGTATAAAGATACATTTAAGGAATCCAGTGGAGCTCTACCTAGAAAGTATGGCTGCATCCACCAAATGGCATGTCTCCATGCAAAAAGAACTAACCGTGAAACAACAAGCAATTCCTGGTCAAGGCTTTTTTGATAGTCGAAGATCTGGACAATGTTGCTCATTAGTGCATAGGTTGTAATTATTAGTGAGTGAGGTGGGAGAGATGGTATTAGTCACTGGGTATAAGCTCCGGGGGCGATCAGTCAAAGCACGGTAAAGCTTGTAACCTCAGAGGATTGAAACATGTGAACTCAAGGTGAGTCAGGTAGTGGATCGTTCGGTGCCAAACATATTGCAATTTAGGTTCGGTGTATTAGACTGTGGGAAAGTTGTTCCATTGCCAGCACGTGCCACAGACGTGTGAACCAATGAGCAATAGAAGGGGGCAGTAGTCTTTTTCCATGTCAATGCCACAAGCTGCCTTGTAGCATGAAGCATGTGGCAAATGAGCTTCCAGTCAACGTGCGTCATCACTTCTAATGTAAGATGTGGAGGGGTAAATGGTGGAGGGGAGGGCCATTATAATACCATTGAAATCTCAGCTTGTATGTAGTCTCCTTAAGGGATAAGCTTCGATTATGTTTTGGGTATGTCCTGCCTGAGGGTGTCCCATTGCTTGGGTGAGAGATCGTCTGTAGTGGTAGCCTGCCAGCAGGACTGGTAAAGGTGGCTGCGAAGAGTTGTGGAAGGCTTTAGTGTGGATCCATCATACTCTTACCTGGTTTTCAAAGGAAACGTAGGGCCTAGTCGCTCCGGGATAGTTGGAGGGATGTATCGCCTAATGTCGCAATTGACAATACTGTAGCCTAGCTGTTTCAGGAAGGTTGATAATCAGTTTCGCATTTCTTTTAAATGTTTTATTAACGATGCTCATGAGACCTTACAGCATCACACAATTTCAGCATCGAACATCAGGGTACATTTGCAGAAATGAACATCGCAACATTCAATAGGGAACAAAGACCATAAGCTTTCACCCACTTTCCTACCCATCCATAAATACTCCAGTCTCTCTGTACCTGCGCCTGGGTGCCCATACTTTCTTCCACTTTTTCGTGCACCCACTACTTCTGTATACTGTTCCCTCGGCCCTTTGGCACCAATCGAGGTCGCACTGCCAGTCTTCCCATCTAGGGGGGGGCAGCGCCCCCCCACACCCTAGCAGTATTCCGTTTCGCCACCCCTGCTACAAGGGCCAACCAGAGCTCTACGTATCTGGACCAGTCCTTGCCCCCATTGATCATCAGCAATAGCCACTTTGGCTCCATCTGAACCATCTCCCCTACCACCCTAGACAATGTGCCGGTAACTCTCAACCAATATGTGGTGATCTCCGGTCACTCCCATAGGATATCAAAGAAGCTGCCATCTTGCCCACAACCCCTAACGCAGAGCGCCGATGGACTCCTAGCCCATGTATAAAGATGTGTGCGGGGGTAGTAGGTTCGATGGAGAATTTAACTGCACCAGTCTGAACTGAGAGCAGATTTCAATCTCTCTAGGACTCTGCAGTGCATCCTGCCAATCTTCATCATCTAGGCTTCTAAATCCTTGGACCAAGTTGCTCTGAGTGATCAGGGGATCAGGCACGTTGATTAATTTACTGTAGATTGTAGACGTGGGCTTTTCCGCTATAGGATCGAGCAGCAGCATATCCTCCAGTGGGGAGTATTCCTGAACAGTGGTGCCATTTTGTGTATGGGATCGTAAGGCATGTACGAGTCGCAGGTATTGGTATCTTTGTAAATGGTGTAAATCTTATTCCTTTTGGTGATCTTCAAAGGAGCGGGGGGAATCCCCTTTCCAGACATCCCCTTAGTACTCGATACCAATCTGCCTCCACCCACTTGAAGCCCGCCAGAGTGGTTACTTCCCTCAAGTGCTCACCTAGCCACAATGGCGATCTCCCAGTTATCACCCCCACCCATCCTAAAAGTTTGTTGGCCTCTAAATCACTGCAGCACCACCCTAGTGTGTTCAGGCCACGTTGACTGAGGCTTCCGGGCATATAAAAGATTCACAGTTGCCCCAGGCATGACCATCCTATCAACACTGTAGGCTGGCTCGTTGCCATCGGTGTACACCCAATCGTTGATCACTTGGAGCTGCGAGGCCCAGTAATAGTTTGACATCCGGGAGCCCCAGTCCTCCATCGTACACTCCCCGGTGTAGCTTGTGCATCGCAATCCTAGGGGACCCCCCCATCCCACAGCAAGGTCTGCACGGACTGAGATATACGTTTAAAAACACTCTGGGACCGGGTAGGGTGTGTTCTGCCTGGTACCCCTTCGCAGTGATAAGGCCCTCGACACTGCCCCATTAACCCGCACTCGGGCTGTTGGTTGTTCGTATAGGAGGCACACCCAGCTACAGAAGACGGGTCCAAAGCCCAGCCCATGGAGCACCATAAACAGGTAGGGCCACTCGATGCTGTCGCAGTCCATTGAGGCGTCCAGCACCATCAATGCCATCTGGGCATCACCAACATCCTCCATCATGTACAGTACACCATAGTCATCGCAGATTGTCTGGTGCTTCTACGGGGCATGAACTCTGATTGGTCAACATGCACCAACTCCGTGATGACATAAACCAGCCTATCCGCCAGGACTTTGGCCAGAACCTTGGCTTCCGCATTGATTAGGGAGATTGGGTGGTAAGAGGTACTGTGGTCCGCTGGCTTTCCCAGCCTTGTCGATCACCACTATCATGTCTTCTCTCTGTTCGGGGAAGCACCCCAATCTCGTGTGCCTCTTGGAACATCTTAAGAAGAGGGGCTACTAGGGTGGTAGATTGGCTTTTGTAAATCTCTATTGGCAGGCCATTTGACCCAGAGGCCTTCCCTGATTGCAAGGACTTGAGGGCAGTACTAAGCTCCTCTATCATAAAATCTGCCTCGAGCCATTCTAGTCTCCGCGGACAGCGTGGGTAATGCAAAGTCGTGTAAAACTTCCTCAGTTGTTTTTGGTTCTAGTACAGACTGGGGAATAGACACACTCCTAGTGTGCCGTGAAAGCCTCTGCCACGTCCTGCTAGTCGAGCAGACAGAGCTACATGCGTCCCTAATCTCAAACTCCAAGAGCAATCCCTATCTCTGTGCTCCAGCCACGGCAAGAGTTTCAGGGCCTTATTGCCAACATCGTAAATCTGGTGTTTCGTTGCTAGAGCAAAGGCCGGTGCCTCGCCCTCTGCCAGTGCCCTGAGTTTTGTTTCAGTAGCAATCTATGACCTAAGTTGACTGAGGGGGCTGTTGCACCCTATCTTGCAAGCTGTTCAGTCTCTTGCTCTAGTGTCCGAATCTGGAGGGACTCTTCCTTCTTCTGCGCCTGAGCCAACCCCCTCGGCACCGTCTTCTAGGCCTCCCACAGAGTGATACGAGGTTCCACAGTTCCCAGGTTTTCCTACAAGTAAGAGCCCTGTTAAAGCTTTCCCCCTATTGTCAGATCACACAGGTGTATCTAACCTCGAGAATGTCGCCCTATTCACAGCCAGACCTCAAATGGTAGTGCAGACTGGGGAGTGATCAGAAATCCCCCTAGCCATATGCTTGGTTCCTGGTCAATGGCAATAAAGAAGTAGTCCATCCTCGAGGAGGACCTATGTCGGGCTGAGTAAAACGTGTATTGTCTAAGAGAGGGGTTATGTGTCTGCCATATGTCGCACAGTCCCAGAGCCGTGACATAGTCTGACAAACCCCGTTCTCCCTGTCGACTCGCCTGGGGACTGGACCCGTCTAATTCTGAATTCATGGAGAGCTTTGCATTGTTCATAGTACTTGAAAAAATGAAATGAAAAAAACATTTAAGTGCATGGCTGCGGACGGCAAGTAGTGGCGAGCCAGCCGGTCTAGGGGACTAGCCAGGTTTTTAACAGTTAACGAAAGGCAAGATGATTGGGTTCCTTTCGGAAATGGAGGAAGAGCGTTCCAAAGCTTGGCTGCATTGTAGGAAAACAGACGACCCCACTTCTTGCTTTCCTTATCCTAAGAAAAGTAGCAAGGTGCAGATCATCTGAGCGGAGGCGTCTGTTAGCATGGTAGGGTCGAACAATAGAGTGATTGATGGCAGGGCCCTTTCTCGCAAAAAAAACTTGTGAACAATGCACATAGCCTTGAAATTAACTCTCTCCCTGATAGAGAGCCAGTGAAGAGACTTCAGAGCAGGTTTTGCTGATTTGATGTTTTGGGATATCCAAAAGGATTCTGGCTGCCCAGTTTTGTACAATATGAAGTTTAGCGAGGGGCCCCCAAGTAAAAGGCATTCCCATAGTCGAGACGCGACAAAAGTGCCTGGATTATACTTTTCCTTGCTCGAAGGGGGGGGGGGGGGGGTGGAGACCTTTTCGAAGCATCTTTAAGATGCCATAGCATGCAGCTGCCACATTACGTACCTGGACCTTGAAAGTCAGGTGATAATTTCCCAAGGAGTCCGGGTCAAGGCTGGTTTTTTTTTTTAAGAGTGCGTTCATCATGGCTTTCTTCCAAGGTGGAGGAACCACTCTGGAAGCAAGTGAGGCATTGATCAACTCCAAAATAATGGGAGCGACGGTGCCGGCTGCTTGTTTTAACCCGTTCCGTGCTCGTGACGGAACCACTCAGTCACGGCGCGGCCGCTCCGCCCACGCTGCATCAATTCCACACCTCTGCGGCTGAATTGATGAGCGGGCGGGGCCTTGACGGAACAACTCCGTCATGAGCACAGCGCGCTCGTGGCGGAGTGGTTCCATCACGAGCATGGCAGCGCCGCATGACCCCCCTCCTCCCCGCTCCCCCCGGTAATTCCGCCGCGGCCCAGGGGTTAAGATTTTGAGGTGCCTGAAATGCTATCAAGTGCCTCACGGTCCAACAAAGGAATTGTCTCCAAATAAGGTTCAGTGCTGTAAGGGCTGATACCTAATATTTGGCTCTGTCAGTGAGAATGAAGTATAGATAGTTTGAATGTTAAGTAAAAAGTCTGCGAGTTTGTTACAGCGTGAACCAGAAGTGTCGGAGATCACTGGGGGAGTGGGGACTCTGATCAGTTATTTTGCAATGTGAAAGAGCTCGATTAGCTGCAGACAAATTTTTATCATAGTATGCTGCCTGGGCTGATTTAATTTCCGCTTAGTATAGTTTGATGGCCTCCCTATATTTCAATTTCTTGTCGGGGGAGAAGTACTTCCTCCAAGTTCTTTTGAGCTTCTTAGAGGTTTGTTTTAAGGCCAGAAGTTTTGAGGAGTACCATGCCCTTCTATTACTTCCTATTTTCGTCTGGGTAGATTTTATTAGGAGGAGTTAATCTAGGGAACTTTGTATTCACTTATTAAAATTCTCATTAGCTTTTACAGCATCAGTTGGGCACTGGCTTTGTTTTTTTTTCAAATTCTAAAATCCATTGTTCTGTCGAAAGTTTGGGCTAGGGACTTGACCTTCTGCTTATAGGTTTAGTATAGGACACTGCAGAGTTTGGGGTCCAAAGGACTGGTATGAGAAAGTGGCCGGACCATGGTACTGGGATGCGGTTCCCTCCTGCTAGGTCTTCCAGATTGGAGAAAATGGGGTCCAATAAGTGCCCTTTCGTATGAGTAAGATTGGCAACCTTTTGAAGAAAATAGGCTGCGAGCTCATTTGTAATCTCTGCTGCGGCCATCTGTGAGAGATCATCGAAATGGAGATTAAAGTCTCCCAATAAAGTAAAATTTGCAGGGGTACTGGCTAAGTTGGCCGCCACATTGGGCAGGGATTTACCAAATTGTCCCAAGGGTCCTAGGGACAATTTGGCATAAGCAAGGTTCTCGTACATCTGGTAAAGGACTTCCAGATGTACGACCGGTGAGGTGGTTTTTTTATGAATAGCTATCCCACCACCTTTCCCTGAGGTCTGATCGAGCCTTTGGATGGAATAACCCCGAGGAAGAGCCTGCACTAGATCTGATTCCGACCCAGGATTGAGCCAGGTTTCATTCAAGAACAGAACCTCCGGCGCTTCTCCCAAAAGAATACAAATTTCTGCTGCATGCTTTTGCTGCGACTTGCAATTTAGCAGGAACATTTTTATAAGATTTGGGGTTTTGAAAATTAATGTGTGAGGCCAAAGACAGTTTAAAGGGGCAGTGCATACACTCAGTTGAACTGCTGGCAGGATGAATGGAATTTTGGCAGTTCCCCATGATAGTCCCATTTAACTGAAGCAGCTCTTCTGCTTTGTAATGCAACCGAAAAGGAAATGATAGATGCAGAGCTTCTGGCCCGACCGGATGCAAACCAACGCAGACAGCCTCACCTTTGGCGCACCCGCTGCGCGCGTCTTCTGCACGTCCGCTGCAGCATTTCCCTTAAATGAGGATTTAGCCCTCAGAAGTGAGGGAGCTGAGGGGAGGAGCCGCGTCCCTCCGCAACAATCTGCTGTAAAAAAACATGTCGAACCAGGGACCGGTGTCTGAAAAGTGCAATTGCTGGGTGAACAGGAACCAAGTTCAGATGCCTTGACAACGAGGCTTTGTTATTAAAAGGTAATTTTAAAATAGTACAATAGTGCAATAATACAATTGTTAAAACGGGCGCTTAAAATCAAAGTTACTGGCGTCAGGATTGGTGCACGCTGCTGCTTACCACAGTACTTCGTCCTACAAAAGTTTGCGTAGCATCTGAAACTCTCCCACTCCCTAGCTGGGAAAGGACTGGGGTAGCAGCATGGGGTTAGAATGAAAATGTGCCTAGCCACCGGTGCTAGTAAGTTTCAATTCTATTAAGGACTCTTGAGGCGAGGATTATGCCTTCTTCCTTCGCTCTTTGTTTTTTGTTGCTGCTGTAAAAAATAAAGAGCGAAGGAAGAAGGCATAATCCGAAGCCTCCGGTCCTGCCATAGAATCCAGATTATGCGCAATAGATGTGTTGGGGGAGGGGAATGTTGTGAGCCCTCTCTTAGTCACCAACATGTCCCATACGTTGAGCACAGTTTTGGGGGAGGGGGCGGTGCTAAGTAAGCCCTGCACGGTCTGGCTTGTTTGGGTAAACAGGCAAAATCCCACAGTGTCGGCAGGACACCGCCTGGTCAATGTGAAACCAATACTTCTCACTCTCCACCCATTTTGAAGTGCATCGTAGGTGGGCAGCCCAGTAATATTCAAGAAAGTTAGGCAGGCCAGTCTACCCCAGTCCTGTTGCATCATCAGTAGGGAGTTGGAGATCCTCAGCCATTTCCCATTCCAAATAGAGGGACGCATGTTTCGCTGCAAGCAAAGGATATCTTCCTGGGGAACTTGAGTAGGAAAAATTGAGCTCTAGACTTTTTAAATGGGCGCGGTGGCAAAATGACTGAACGGATTTTGAGGAAATCAGGCAGGCATATAGATTGTCGTGGAAAGGGTCCTTTTTTCTTAGTAGATGTAAATTGGTTCTGTAGTTTTAAGTAACAAAACCTTAGTGATGTATTGTGCGGCAGTAATTTCACAGTACATAGTGATGACAAACGACAATTTTATTGGCTAAGGAAAGCATTTACAAAATGAGAAGGCAGCATCATTGTTTAGATCACACTTTCTTTGTTCAGGGTTTAAACATAAAATATAGTTTATTACTGGTTTGGTAATCCATAGGAACAAATTTATTTATTTTATTATTTATTTTAGGAATTTGTTAAGCGCACTACCACCATTGCAGGCATCTTGGCGCTGACTAGATCAGAAGAGCGGGAAATGGTCACAGGGGCGTAAATTATCAGGCAGTTGTCGTGGGAAATAACCAGGTTTTGATCTTTTTCCTAAATGGGAAAAGTTCAGAGGTGTGCCTAATGTCGGACGGAAGAGAGTTCCAGAGTCTGGCGGCTGCAACCTCGAAGGATCTACCTGCGGCTCTGACTTTCCTAAATCTGGGAATAACTGCAAGCTTGGCCTCCGAAGATGCCTAGTCGGGGTATACCAGGCAAATTTCGATCGAAAGGACGCAGGGCCAATGCCATGAAGAGCCCTAAAGACAATGCAAAGGGCCTTGAATTGTATCCTCTGTCTCACCGGTAACCAGTGGAGTTTGCCCAGAGAGGATGGCCCGTGTGCTCTTCTCGGGAGCCCCAAGGCCAATTTAGCAGCAGCGGACTGGACCCTTTGGAGCCTATCCAGCAAGAATCCGGGGGATCCAAGCAGAAGGGCATTACAATAGTCCAGTCTGCTGAGGATGGTGCATCTTACCACTTGGGCGCGGGCATATGAAGGTAGGAGTGGCAGGACTTTTCTTAGGGACCGGAGGATGGCAAAACAGCAGGCAGTCACCTTTTGTATGTGAGTCTCCATACTAAGCCTGTGATCCATCATGACCCCCAGATTGCGGACTGATTCCACTGGCCGGACAGTGGTCCCTGTTTCCGGGGGCCAGAAGTTATCTGGGAATGGCCGGGGGATCTTAGTTCCGGCGCTGACCAGCACCCCCGTCTTCTCCGCATTGAATTGGAGGGAGTTGTCTTTTAGCCAACGTGATATGTCACGCAGGCAGTTGTGGAAAACCTCCACAGATGTAGAGTCCTCACCTTCCAAGGAGAGGATCATCTGTGTGTCGTCGGCGTAGTTGACAATCTTGATATTAAAGCTTTTGATAAGTGTGATCAAGGGTCGAAGATAAAGATTAAAGAGGATCGGGCTGATTGCTGAGCCCTGGGGAACCCCATGCGAGATCGTGGTAAAAGCTGACTGAAAAGGGGGATAGACACCGCCTGCTGCCTATCTTGCAGAAAAGAGTGGAACCACTGCAATGCCGATCCTCTTACTCCCGCCTCAAATAGCCGCTGCAGCAAGATCGTATGGTTCACGGTGTCAAAGGCGGCAGACATATCAAGCAGGATCAAAAACGCTGCCTGATTTCTGTCTGCACGTCTCTGAAGTTCGTCCATAGTGATGATGAGGGCGGTTTCGGTTCCGTGGGCAGGCCGGAAACCGAATTGATCGACATCAAGAAGTTGATGATGTTCCAGATGGTTGGAAAGGGTGTTACTGACCAATCGTTCAACAATCTTGGCTGGAAACGGTAGCAGGGAGATGGGACGGTAATTTTTCGCGGAATCTGGGTCGAGAGAGGGCTTTTTTAGCAGAGGAGATACTAACGCCCGCTTCCATTGAGCTGGAACAGTACCAGTCACCAGAGACTGATTACAAATAAGGTGGAGTGAAGGGAAAAGTTCAGCCTCAAATTCCTTCCAGATCTTAAGAGGAACAGGGTCTAGGGGAGAACCAGAAGAAATCTCCTTTGCTAGTTTGCTAAAAGCCTCATATGTAAGAGGTGGGAAATCAAGTAGAAGTTCATCAGGCGCCAGCTGGTCCACTAGGGACCCCACTCTAAAGTTGGAGAGAGGGCCGGCTACAGGAGAGACTTCCAGGTCCCTGATAATGTGATAAATGTTTTCCTTAAAGAAAACTGCAAGGTTCTCACAGAGATCTTGGGACGGGGTGATGGCGTTTTTGGCGCATTCGGGGTTGGTAACACTATTCAGTATATTAAAAATGCTTCTGGAATTGTTGGCGGAGTTGCAAATCATCGAGGAATAGTATTCAGCTTTTGATTTCTTAATCAGGTTCTTATATTCACGAACCTTGGTTTTCCATTCATCCTTAAAGGTTTCTGTGTAATCACGTCTCCATCTTCTCTCTGCTTGTTTACAACCCTGCTTCAGATTTTTTAAGGTGTCGTTGAACCAGGGAGCGGAGTCGTTACCCTTATAGCTGTGAGTTTTTTGAGGAGCGTGAGCGTTAAGAGTAGCTGTGATACCGGAGCAAAGTGAGGTGTAGTTTTCCTCTACTAGTTTGTCGTGATCAAAGAGTTGCACCACCTGGAACACTTCAAGGGAGTGCAGACGAATAAGGGCTCTCCAGTCTCTACAACTAAATTCCCTGTTCAACACAGGCGCTTTGTAGTGGCCGCCGTCCCTGTGTATGAAAAATTTAACAAGTGAGTGGTCAGTCCACATCATAGGCAAGGTTTCCCCCATCGCCACCAGATGGGGGGCCGCGAACAGCAGGTCTAAAAGATGTCCCGCCTTATGGGTTGATCCAGTAACCAGCTGGGAGAGGCCAAAGCTTTCGCAGGATTGAGATAAATTGCGAAGACCTGAGTCAAGAGCGCCATTGCGCCAGAGATTAAAGTCCCCAAGAATAATCAGTTTCTGATGGGATAAAGCGATGTTAGTCAAAGTAGCCAATAGCGTTTGTTGTTGCTGAATGCTGAATGGACCAGGGGGCGATAGCCCAATACCCCGGTAACAGTAGACCCGGAGTGGTCCTGAATTGATAAGGCTAAAAGTTCAATGCCCTCAGTAGGGTCTAAAGCAAAGACCTTGATATTACAGGATGCAATAAATATCACACCTACCCCCCCACCTCTCCCGCTAGTCCAAAGAGTGTGTAAAAATGTAAACCCATAAAATGAGACCCTTTAACAAAGTCTCTGTAGGTAGTGAAGAGTATTTTTGATATATGTGTATCTATACATGTTTCTGAAGAACCACAGTACATCCTCAAAACTATCTGGGAAGGGGGGGAGGAGCTACGCTAGCAACCAAGATGGCCGCGTAAGCTCCCGGCTCCGTCGACCTCCGTCATTAGCTAACAAATCCTGTTATTAATCCTGATTTCGCGCCCGACCCCCGTGTGGCTGAATCGTTGCTGAACCGAAAGGTGCATTCCCGGGATTTTTATCGACTCGATTGACGAAGTTACGCCGTGTTTCATTTTTGGCCTAACCCAGCGTGTGAGCCGGGGCTTCGAGTACTGACCCAGACGGGTTTCAGTTGAATAACATCGGTCGCGGGACTTGGGCGGAGTCTTTCGAAGTGGAGGTTATCCTGGCCTGATTTTGATGGTGGTCCTGAGGTCCAGTTGATGATAAAGAAACGGCGACAAGACGTGTCTGTGGACGGGGGTCCCTATCCCGAAGAGCCTCTTCACCCTCCGGGTTCTACAGGTTGGGATCCTTGCTCACGGCTGCGGGGTAAGGATCGCTGAACCGACAGGTCGCCCACCGTCACCATACGCCCCGCTCTTGCCTGTTCCCCCGGAGTCGCCCTCAGGAGTTAAAGATCTGGTTTGATATCGAGCGAGAGGAGATGGATCAGACGGAGTGTGTACCGTCACTGAGGACCGTAATGGCCGCCATCGGGACACTTCATTCGCAAGTGGAAGCCATCATCCACAAAATGGTTGTAACGATTGAGACTGTGTGATTGAGACCGGACTCCGACCCTTTGCCAGACCTGAAACACGCTGTGTTTCCGGCGAAGCAGGTTTTAACTGAGCAGGAGGGCCCGAGCGGAAACTAGAACTGATGTCCTTACCCAGCGCACGAGCAACAAATTGGGAGCTTGGAAATCATGAAAGTTTTGTACATTCTTCAGTGCTACCGCCCGAGATGGAACCATCCGATCTTTCACTCCTGGAGAACTCCTTCAGTGCTTTCTGGATTGACCTCCTATTTTTCTCCTCTCATCTGGTTTTACTACGTTCTCAGAGGAAACCATATCGAGACTTATTGTCGGTGAGGGAGTATCTCTGTATGGTTGGTGGACTTCAGGAACTATCCTCTTTGACTCGCCCCAGTTGTAATGGTTTCAACCGTCTTGAACGCTTTGACTCTCCAGCAAACATGGCGGTTCTAACGGAGGGAGTTCGCACGAAAGATCGGAAGGGCCAGGGATGAGTTTGAGTGTCTGGGTTCGATATAAAGACTTCATTTGATACGGGACTTGTTACCTATATTGATGCGGGAGGTTGGACGGTTTTTATAACTTCCCCTATTTGCTTGGCTAGTAATTTCCTTTTAAAAAAAACGTTTTGACTGTAGGTAGGGGTCGTTTGCTTTTGGCGGGGGGAGGGGAGACCGGGAGCCTGTATGATAAATTCCTCCTCCATGTTTTACTATATTTAGTACCTAGTTAGATGGGGCGACAGGCACGCTGCTAGTTGGGGATAGGGCGCAAGCCTCATGCAGGGTGGGGGAGGGGTGTTTTAGTTTGTATTTGTAGTTTTTATGTCTGAAATCCTTCAAAATCCTGATATAGGTGGTCTTATTGAGTAGCGGATTTGTGTAATGGGGTAGATGGGTTCTGGTGGGTATATCACTTGCGTGAGTTAGCCAATCGTTGTGTAATTCACCATTATGTTCCGTATGCGGCTGTATCTTCGTAACCCTTTTTATTGCTGCACCCTTCCCCCCTCCCTTCTACTTTGGGCTGATACTCCATGTTTATCCTGTTTTCTTGGGGAGGTGGGGTTGATGGTGGGCGTTTGTTTGACTATCCTGATTGTGGTGCGGCCGCATACCTGATGTAACTCGTGAACAGACTTTATTGATGATTCTCCGTCTATATGCCTTGTTTGTATATTATTGATCCTTTAACTCTGCGATGTAAGCCACCTGTTTTGTTTTTTGTTTTTTTTCCTCGTCATTTCAATAAAAAGATTTATACATTTAAAAAAAAAAAAACTATCTGGGAAGTACCTGAACCAATAAAAAAAAATTTAAAAAAAATGGACCTATAACAAGACGCTCTACGACACCACACCACTTGCAACACACCATGGCATTCTGACACCCCACTCCACGGTACAAATTAAGATCTCAAAAAATAATTTATACGACATGCAGTCTACATGACACTCTACTCTTTCACTATAAGATACGCCACTCTGACATGCCAGTGCACTGTAATCTGCAACACTACACTCTGACACACAACTCTGACACAGATACTCCATGCCACTCCACGACACCTAATGCCACTGTAGTAAGTAGCATTGTGTGTTGGGCCTTATAAACTATTTTATTTAATCTCTTTCCTCCCATCTCTATTTAACCTCAGCTACCATACTAAATCTCTTCGATCCTCTCATTGGCCTTGTTCCGTGCTGAAAAAGACTGGAATACTTAGAGGATGAACAATTATCATATGAGGACCTGAAATAAAATAATTGCTAACATTCAATATTGGGTATGAATTCCCAAGTAATCCCACCTCTAGAGCACCTAATCCCAAATCAATGGGCTGAGTCGCAAACAAACAATGAAACCATCAGCAAAGTGATTTATCTTAATTTGTATTTTTTATTTAGGTTCAAATAAATTGCATACAATCTAAATTTAAAATAGATCCGATTTAATAAGCAATTGCAAGCTCTGAGAGATCCAGATATGAAGGAACTATCCTCCTCGGCCGAGGGAGATTTTATCATAAGGAAAGTAAATTAGTAGGGAAATCAGTTGTCTCCCATACCAACCCTATTAGGGAAGGTCAGTAAATTCCAAATGTCCAGTTCCAGTTCATGGACAGAATAGTTTTCCTCTGTCTGTACTGCAAACACAAGGGGATGATGGATGGAGCACTAACTTTTCAGACACTCTCCACCAGTCACAGATCTGGGTTGACTCCATCGTTCTTTAGCTCACTTTGCCTCCCCAGGTCAGACCCAGCCATATGCAAATCAGTTGTGACCCTGTTCCTCATGCGAACAGCCCAGCCCGAACGGTCAAGTCAGGTCTTTCCTAGTCTGGAAACCATCATCCTGGGACTGCTTTTAGGGTAATACCACTCATCAGCCATGCTATCTGTACTGCAGTGTCATGCCACAGCTGCTCTGACGTGAACCCTTTCAGCCGAAAAGGTTCCACCATGGTAGCATACCGGCTGGCAGCAAATCGCAGTATTTCAGCAGTTTGTGAGGTTTCTGGAAGTCCCAATCATCAGTCTCTGTACCGCAAGATGGGTAAAGGGGAGACTCCCCTTAGTTAAAAAATGTAGGCAATAATACTCCATTGATTCCTGGTTTACACCCCTTGACCTCACCAAACTTGTCGGTCCACTCTGTCACATTGGTTGTCATGATAGGATGAGATGATGTAGTAGGTAAAAGTATACAGATCCAGAAGAATTAAGTAATCCATTACTCGATATTTCCTTAGAGCCACAGTAGTTTAGTCATTATATTTGTTACATTTTGAAAGTAGGCGATTTCATGCTCTTATCCCTAGTCTGTCCATTCTTAAGCATTTGATAACTTTACGAAAGGTTCCCATAGGCTTCAGGATAGTCAGATTATAAGTTCATACTAGGAAAGGAAGCAAAGTTTGAGGCCTTCATGAAATTCAGCTCATGCGCGATGAAATTGTGCTAAAGTATGCATCTTGCATTGCATGAAATAGTGCATTAATTTCTTCAATTAAGCATAGTAATATCACTTCATTATGAATTACGATTACTTCATGTAAGTATAAGGTACCCATAAAAAACGTTTTAAGATTCACTATCCCTTCACATATAATTTTATAAATCTTTTGCTCTAGTATTACAGTATACAGGATTTAAAGGCACATCAATGCTAAACATGACGAAATTCAATAATAACATAACCTTCTGTATTACCAACTTTTCTTGTCAGTGCTCACGTTTATACAGTCTAATATTGCTATCGGTTTTCTAACACATGAAGCATTTTATCCTCACATAGGCCTTTTCTGTGTTATCGTTTATCACGTTTATCTAAGCCTAAGAACACATGCCACTAAAATATCAGATCACATCTACTTATTGACTGGAATGTATTAGCAGAAATCTACTTCAAACATTCTGCATGTTTTAGGAAGCCGTATCTAAATCAGAACTTCATTGCATGTGGTTTTGAAACTTGAAACCTAATACAGTTTGTCGTTTTCATGTAAAATTGTGTCACTAACCATTTCCTTGTAAAATTGTCTTAAATGGATGAAAGGTGACATCTCTATGTGCCTCTGCAATTTGAAACACATTTTAAGAAAAAGAAAAACTTTGAAATTCAATAAAAAACAAAGGGTGAAATATTAGTTAAAACAAATTTAATATATTTGTATACAAACCAAACTTGAAACGACACAAACACTGCAAAATCTCAAGTTATAGTTTTAATTTATTTATTTATAATGAAGTGCCCTGCACAAAACGTATTGTAAATCGCAGACCTCTGTACACAGTGTTGTGCACTCGCTAGCCACACTACATTAACCCCTCCCACGCTTATGACGGAACCGCTCCGTCACGCCCCTCGGGTGGGCTGTGCTGGTGACGGAGCGGTTCCGTCATGGCCCGCTCGCCGCGCCTGCGCGGCGCGTTCCATTGAGCGCGCGGCCGCCTCACCCCCTTAGCGCTGCGGCGGAATTGCCGCCGCAACGAAAGGGTTAATTATAACTCGCCCCTCTACATTGCCCTCTTCAGATAAAATGTCATTCCAGATGTCATGACTGCTCTTATGAAAGCTATGATTAAACATGCTACAAGTTATGTAATATGATGGGGTTTAAGCTGTGGAAGGTGCGAGTTATAGTTAATGTAGTGTGGCTAGCGAGTTAAGACTGTGTTTGGAGGTTTGTGAGTTCTAGTTAGTTTTTTGCAAGACAAACATTTTAACTAAGTTTAACAAACTTTAGAATTTCTAATGTTTGTGTCTTTTGTTTTGTATGCAAATTAACTTTTCCTAACTATAATCTTTAATTTTTGTTTTGGTCATTGTGTGTGTGTGTATATCTCTCTCTCGGAAAGGTGCAGTTCATTAAGAAGGTAAGGGTAATTTATAGAGACCAATCATCTACAGTGCCATTAGGCCTTTCACAGAAAGTTTGTTTGTGCTATTCGGGTGAAATGCTTCTCTGAGACGTACTGCAAATGTTGCGTGTTATTATTACTTCCTCTGTTTATGCTTTAAATGGAGAAGAATGTAAAAAATACTTTGCTTTTTGCATTGTAGAGTTTGGATAGTGCTGTTGTCGATAGTGGGATTGGCTCTACCTGGGGTGAAATTGACACCGAACAGGATTTGGTGAGTACCATTTTAAACGGTAGGTTGTACATGTTGATTCTCAGTAACCACTACCAGTCTCTTCCTCTACTGAGCATTGCACCGAAGTTAAACTTCTTCAAAGAATTAGCAGAATTGTTTTTTAAAAAGAGAAACAATAAGTAAATCTTATGAGAAAAATACAAATCCTTTTCTAGATTATCTGTTACAAATGCGCAGTCTTCTGTGGTGTTTATAACTTGCTGTGTTATATTACTGCATACTGCAGACAATCTTTTTTCCTTAATCGTCAGATTTTTCTGAAACTAGACTGGCTGTTTTGTGCAGAATGCATCTGCATGAATGCTAGAAATGTTCTAACATCTTGGGGATGAGGGTTGCCCAAATGTAAGTCGCACAGGTTGTGAATTGAGGCACTCGTGAATTTCTCTGGGAAGGGTTTCTTATTTGACGGAATTCATTGAAAGATTGTACCAGTGATATACTGCCAATCAATCCATTTCCACTGGTTTCTATTAATGGGAATTGCGTGTTTTTATTCCCACCATCAGACTGGAATGGATTCCGCGTTGTGGGATACCTCTCCCAGAAATATTCCCACCTCCGTGGCACGCCAGATTCTAGAGGTAAGGCATAATTTATCTGAATAATACAATAATCATCACTAGAATAGTTTTGCAAATACAAACTGATTTGGATATTTTCATTAATGGTAGGTTTATTTGAAAATTGTGTATGATTTAAAATTGCCTTTTGGGACACCAAAAGGTGTTTTTGTTTTTTTTCTTCTTTTTCTCTCTTTGTACTTTGCTACACCCAGCAAAGCAGCCAAGCCATAAGGGAACTATTGGCAAATCTAGACCCATAACTGGAAGAAAGGTTAAAAATCATCCACTTTACTTTTCCAACCCTTACATCTAGACCCTAGTTAGTCTCTGTACCATGTTTTAGAGTTCTTGCCCCAACTTGTTATACTTTCTCTATCAAACTTTGATGAGAGCCTTACACAAGTTGAAAAAGAAAAACACTTCAAAACAAATTCTATAAGTTTACTGTTCGCAATGGTTTACAAAAGTAAGGGTTGGAGAAGGAATATATCAATGCAAGTATTCACTACATCTAAAAATTTCTTGGTGTGGTGCATATCTTTGTGCCTCAGCTCCTAGGTATTGCAGTGGGAGTCCCACATGAGCATTTATCTTACAGGTACATGTGGGTGGTAGTCATGGTGCGCAGGCAGGTTGACCATTTTTTGCTTTGCAGGAGTTTGATAGATCCAGGTTTGAAACCGCGGTTTATCTCCAGCCCTCAGCTGCAAAGAGATGAGGCCAGGGAGTCTTTGGGGAAACTCCACATTGGTCCCAATTTTAGCGCTAATTTCCTGAGGGGAGGTTATGGGAGGCTTAGTTTGGGATCTCCAGGATGAGACTCTTCTTGTGAAGGCTAGCAGCTCGGTTTGTCTCCTATTTTTGTACAACAGCTCCTCGCAAGTTCTCTTTTCCTGCATAAAAAAATGCCACATAGCGTACTCAGCCATTCTGCTGTCAAAATAGAGCCTAAATGTCACCTATGTGTGTGACTTAGGCTCTGTTTTCAATCATGGAGGTAGTGATGCCCCACTATCACTGTAGCTGTAGCACCCGCTTGTAGGGACATTAGTTTCCCACTGCCGCACAGAACAAACACCTGGGTCCGTAGCTTACATACGGTGCATTTTCCTTGTTTGTGCTAAGTGCACCTTTTAAAAGATGCTCCTGGTGCAAAACAAGGTAAATACACCTTATTAGGATGAATGTGCTGCGATCATGTGAGAAAACAGAGCAGCTGCTTTGAAGCTGCTCCGTGTTTCACATTGCAGGCGGCAGTGAGTGACTGCACCCACCTGCAAGGGGATGTCTGTGGGTCTATGGACCCTTCTTTCCTCCCTCCATAGGACTGCCATCTGCACACTTACTGCGCCCTACCCTTTAAGTGGGGCACTGTCAGGGAACCTCCTAAAAGCTTCATTGCCTCTGCGCACTCATCTGTAATATGGCGCGGACGCAGAGGCAAAGGGATTACCTCATTTGATTGAAGTCACATCCCTATGCAAATGAGGGAACGCACTCTGATAGCGCTGATGCTTTATGCACGCCAGTGTTATCAGTATTACAGAAGGGGAGACACACACGTCTGTGGCACTTTCTGTAACACCAGAGTGCCCCTGGGGCACGCAATAGGAGTACAAATGCCCATTGCACCTCTCAGTATATCATTGCACCTCTGGGGCACTTCTGTAATACAGCCCCTGGTCACCAACCGCCCGTTTGCTTTCCCCTGTAATTTCGGGATTCCTAAAAGTCAGTGTGTTATACCCTACTTACTTGTATAACATGTACTCTAGCCCTGCTGCCTCTAGCTGCTCACCCAGAGTGCGAGTTGGCCATTGGGTTGTTGGTGTGCCTGTGATGCGTGGAATGCCTGGGTGTGTGAGTGGGATGAATGTTGGCAGTTAGAGATGTGCAGAGCAGCTAGGCAGGCTGCTCCTGGTGGGGCTGGTACCACACTAGGCTGGCTGGAGTCAAGGCTTTTAAACCCTGAACTGAAGATTTAATAAAGAAGACTTAAATATTCATCCTGGCTCCTGGTGTCTATCTTCATAGGACACAATACAGTGCACTGCATGAAAATGTTTACAAAACTCTCCAGGACTTGGCAAATAAGTCCGAAGTTGATTAACTTTAGCGTTGGTGTTGGAAGCAATGGGAAATGGCCCAATTGTATGGGCCTGGCTGATTATAGCTGCTGCCGATTTCTGTTTTCTTTCACAGGAATTTTACATTGCTCATCTTTGTGACCAACTCCTCCCTACATCCAGCCAGTGTCAGGTGCATAATATAGGCCCCTGAGGCACAACCTTTCAAGGGACCCCAAAACCTTCAGAGGTGCCCCATTCTACCGAAGGCCATTGAATATCTGAGATATGGTAGCCTCTGGGGACCCTCTAAACATTCTGCAGTGGGAGCTCCATCATTTGACGTTAATAATATGCAAATGTGTAAATTAATACACAATTTCTCTTACTGTTATTCGGTCACAGAATAAATATGTTATGTATAGTCACAGTTTTGTTGTTAAAGTTGATATCTCATTTCGTAGGAAATTCTTTTTACGACTTTAATACCTTTGTCCTCACTTGATCAATCAGTACTTGGGGAGGTAACTATACTTAAAATTCCAGTCCCGAACTCACCAAACTTAGTGCAGATTGGTCAAGCAGTTCCAGAATTATAAGTTGTTCCAAACCTGTCACTTTCCAATAGGAAACTGTCAGTGTATGAAACTTGTAAATTTCTAGACAAAGGATCACCAGACTTGTATTGCACTGAAGACTTGTCGCCATCCGTCATCCAGTAATTTTTTGTGGTTTGATGAGTTTTTGTTCTGTATTTTGAGAAATGAAAGGCAACATGTGTGGAGTTACAGCACTGTGCATCTACTTTATTTGTTTTTAACTCTTAATTTCCATCTAGAAAAACACTTGTTTGCATGCTACTCTCTCTTTTCCCCATATGTCTGTGAATACCTTGCCTCAGGAAGGAGGAGGAATAAATTGTACATATGCTCTTTCATTTACCCTGGCATCACAAAAATGTCTGTGGGGTTATTTTTTTTTTTAACCCCCCCCCCCTATAAAGATATCCACCTCAATTGCCAACCGCTGTCCTGCTCTCTGTTGCGTATTTTGCAAAGTGGTCCAGCAGACAGCTAATGGCGGAGACAGCCCTCCTGCGCTATGACAAAAATAAGGGTGAGGGAGGGCTACCTCAATTACCTCCTCTTCAGCTTGTCTGTTGAAGAAAAATCACACATGCGAGCAGGTGGGCTGTAAGTATCCCATCCTATTCTGTTCTCGCCCACATTCCCCACCTCCCTTATTCTTAGGCAGTGGGCAGAAACTTCCTTTGGACAAATTGAGGGTACGACTTGAATCCCCATTGTCTCATCTCCAAAGCTTCAGCAAGGCCAGGAATATCTAAACCTCCTTGTAGCGTTTTTAGATCGAGCATTTGAGACCTCGTGTATATACTTTAGTATATACTTTAGTATATACATGTATGTGAATGTACTTTGTGGGCTCTGGAGATCAGCCCTAGGACTTGTCTGCTTCCGCTTAGGTACTTTTTTCTGTTCAGCTGCCTGTATTTAACGGTCTTGATAGAAAACGACCAGCAGAGGTCAGTAAAACACCAGAATTGCTTTCTATTTAGGGACTTATTTTTTTTCCTTTTCTGACAACTGCCTCTATTTAACTTTCTTAATAGAAAAGACCAACGGAGGTCAGTACAATACCAGAATCACTTTAGCATTCTCTAGATTCCAGTTCATAGACATTGTCTTCCACGAGCACCCATAGACAGTCATTTTTTCAAATCTTGTATTTTCCGTGATATGACCACCGAAGGTCCTACTTTTATATTAAAAACAGAGCTTTGGACTCTACCGTTTCCTGCTGAAAGGCAATATTTATCTCCATGTGTTCCCATACCTGGTGTGTAACGCAGTTTGGTGCTTACTTTCCTTCCATGTTAAACAGTAGATGTTTCAGCACCCAGGCTAATGTGCTGCATAGCCAAGTACATATAAGGTCCCAAAGGCCAGACCGATTACATTGCAAATGCTTGTTTCTTCCTATGTTTGGAAATATTTGGAGGAATAACAAAAAATCCCCCCCAAAAAATCAAACCCTTCTGTTCTTTAAGCCAAAGGTACAAATCTAGCTCTTGGAGAAGAGGGGCCCAATTATAAATCTCTCTTCCCCACCCAACCCCCGTCCTTTGGCAATGCATTGGCGGGGGTTGTTCCACACTATTGTCTTCTCCCACCTTGACTTCCTAATGCCCTCCTAGTCTTTGGGGCAGCAGGGGGACGAGGCAACATCACCTCCTGGCCTTCTGCAAGGACAGTGGAACTAAGAGTGGAACAGTGACTGGATACATTCACATCCACCATCAAACACTTATTAATCGGCCATCCACCATTCTAAATGTCTACTCCCCCTCCCCCTTGTACTTTGCTACAGCCACTGTTCTACGCTCACCAAGCAACTGGTGAAAGACCTACAGTCACACAACCTTTATCCAGTGTCCACAGAGCGCCATCATATGTACGCACAGATGCCAGTATCCACTAGACACCCATACACTCACATTTGGATATTGCAAACAAAAAACCCCCAATACAAACAAGTTTAAAAGGGAGTTAAGACCACCACACTGACACAAAACTTGTGTATGACATTAAAAAGTTACGGTACTACCATTGATAGGTTGGGAGTGGTGTCGTTCCTAGACTACCTTGGGTGCACCGCACTGGACTAGTCTCCCATTGTAGACATTCCAAGATGACCCTATTATTAGTTGTTGGAAATGTAAAACCCATCCTACAAAATGACAATGAAGTCTTAACCTCAAAGGGTTTATTTGAAGTATTCAGACATACAGAAGTTAATTCAATGCAGTTGATTTAATTAGTCAATAAAACAGAGTGCAAAGCTCATTTAAGGTATGGAAGCAATCAAGAACTCGGTAGAGTTCAGATAATGAAATACAGAGTATGAAATGAAAAATCCAACATAGGTTTGCCTTCTAAGGCTAGTGAAAGAGGCTCACTTTTACATCAAGAAATCACTCTTTTTATAGGGTTCGGAACAAAGTATTTCCTACGTTTACTACAGTAGTTCATTAGTTCGCAGGTTCTAAACCAATCGGAATACACTAATAGAGAAATGTTTACATTTAAATAAGATTCTCATAATTATACTAAATTAAGTTTCTCCCAAGTAAGTGTCTACACATGGGACGATAAATGTGACCTAGCACCTGTTTTTCCTCTGGGACAGCCAGGTTTCACCTTAAAGTGCATATTTTGTTCAGAACAGTCTGTGAACGTCTCTGCCCTTTTCTTTGGAACACATTTAATTCATATCCTAGTTAGACACAAAATTACTAGTCTATTCATGTGGTACAATGAAATGTCCCAGTAAAAGATGGCGTCTGAGGCCTGGTTTCCCTTAAGTTAGCTCGAGTATACATTTTCAACATTACAAAGCATTCATTTTGCAAGGCAGCTATATCACCTAACCTCCCCTTCAATGCAATCTCAACCTTTCCTTGTCATAAATGTTTTTGTAACACATGAATGTAATCTCCATTTTAAAGCAAATATACAGTATTTGAATCTCTGCGAAATGTACCCTTCCAGGGGGCCTACAAGCACTGGCGGTTGGTTACAAGCTTTATGCTCACTCCCTTTCATACCCTTTGTTCTTCAGACCAGATAACCTGAGCAGAGGTTTACAAGCTTTATACATTGCGGCTTGCAAAAGTTCACTTGGTTTCTGCTTGGATGTGACTTGGCAGCATAGTGTTGCAGAGACTTCAGAACTGTCATCATAATGTCTTGAGGCACCCATGCTGTGCGGACTTCCTGTTTCTCAGATCCTTCCTTGAGTGGGTGAAACAGTCTGTATTTTTTTCATTCTGAGAATTTTAGCCCTATATACTACGTTATAAATTCAGAACTAAAAATACTAGAATGCCAAGGAAAACCCAAACACTCGGTAAGTTGAGAGGAGGAAAACTTGAGAGCTTTGCTGCACCATTTATGTGGAACTGAAACACCCGTACCAAGGCCTTAAGTTATTTTGTACCTATTCACTGTTCCCTTAAAATTCTGTGCTTCACAAGGAATAACGAACTCTTCAAGTGTACAAAAAAGGATATTGCATGTCCCCCCTGTGTTCCATGCTCTTATAAAGGCATTCTACCTATACGCGAGGACCGAACACCTCAGGGATTTGCGATACCCTTATAAAGCGCTCTCTAGAGAACTTAATAATTACTGTATACTCCGTATTTGTGCTGTATCCTCCGTATTTGTGTGTACACACACCTTTTGATAGCGTAGCTGGGGAGCAACATGGTGCTGTTTTGGCAATAAGCAGAACATGGGCACTCTGAAGTGAAAAGGAGGGAGCTACCTATACAATAGTAAAGGATCCAAAATTTATTTAGAGCTTGCATATGTGATTTATTCTAATGATGTTTGCGGGTGCTCATTATCCCAAAAATTGTAACTGTTCTGTGGGTATCCTTCTGCAATATTTAGGACAAAGCAATTCTACGCATAATGGAAAAGGCGCCCTACATTCCACGAATAAATCGTGACTTCTATGGCTCTCCAGTGCAGAGGGGTTACAGGAGATCTCCAAACATCAGGGGCCCCAATGTTGCAGCTATGTCCCCCGAACCTTTCCGGCAATGTTTCATGAGGCAGGTAAGTACATTATGGATTGATTTAATATGACATTTGTCTTAACGATGTATCTTTTAAGGTTTCACATATTTGCAGTCAGTTGTGCAATTCACGTTTGACGTTTCGTTCTTATAGAGCATACACACTCTATGTAATAAGTGTATTTTTACACTGATCTCATTCGTTCAAAATTTCAGACACAAACTTAGCATACCATTGCCCGGCACTGGAAATTGGTTCATCGACTGACTGCATGTGCCTTGAAATATATTTTCCCTCTGTAGAGTGTAGAATAACATGAAAATATCAGTACAGTCACCTATAAATTCCTGCAAAACTTTTTAAAATTGGAATGGTAGCGCATTTGGTCATAGAAAGCCAAGATGAATTAGGCCTTGCTATTCTGCCTGTCCATGTGTGCGACCACTAGAGTGAATTAGCGTGGTGAAGACCAGGGTGACATTAGCAGTACTGGCAAGTGAGAAGGAGTTACCTGTTGTATACCCTGGTGCCTTGGGCGTAGGTGGGGGGCGGTCCGCCCCAGGCAGCACTATTTTGGGGACCGGGACACTCACTGACACTACTGTCAGTCAGTCTAGCTACGCCTCTGATTCCCGCTCTTTCTGTCTTGCTACTTACTTACTGAAAACCGTGACTTGAAGAAACGGTTCACAACCCCTCTTTCCTTCTTTCATTTAGTTGCTTCCCTGTGAAATGGATCCAAACAAGAAAAACACTTTTGCGGGAAACACCCTTTTTCTGACATTACTCTATTCCAAAGTGCAGCCTCGGGATGGAGAGAAATAAAAGGTTTTAAATATGAAAAATAAATACATAACTAAATAAAGTAAGACCGAGTGGTTGCAAAGTGGCCAGATTGGTTTTATTCAGATCCAAACACATCCGCCTCACTCTACAGACTTTGCAGTGAAGTGCTACTTTTGTTTTCTCGTCTTTCTTTGAACAGCATTGTTGTCTCCATGTGGGGAATTTGTGTACCATGGCTCTGTGTTTATGGATGTGGTCTTTTTAAACCACACTGCTTATGTTTTGTAAGGAAATAAGCAATGGACAATGAAATGGTTCCCTTCAGCGCCCTGTAGTCATGTCCTTAGATTTTCCGGTAAAACCACTTGCTGATTTCTGAATAGTGAGTGAGAGATCGTGAAGGTAACAATGTTGTTTCTGCTTACATTTCACATGCTTTACTTAATCTTGCAATCCCTATGAGTGTTTGCTTTGATTTTTTTTTTTAGGCAGTATATTACTCTTATCAAGTGCATAATTTGAATTGAGCCACATCCAAGTGTTTATAGCGGGCACAATTAGGTTGTAGCTGAAGGCAGTGCGAGTGTCTCTCAGTGGGGCAGTATGGTGTTCAGTGGGGGAGAGGATGGGGCACTATGGCCAGAGCTGTCGAATTTGGAACTGGGTTCAGCATTCATGACCAGTCTATCAGACCACTCTACTGAGGGAGCATATTCCCATGCTAGACCTTAGAAGGCCCTACTAGACCGTAGAAGGCCTGATGTCTTAGCACAAGCAGGTGTACCCTAGTGGTGTCAATTGTGGGTTAACCGTGAAGGCCTGTCCAATACAATCCATACTGAAGTTCATCTCCAGTCTTGCGGGCAGGCCTACGAAGCAGCACACCCTAGAGCAACAGTGATCCCGTCACTGAGGTCACATGAACCTTGAGCCGGTTAGGGCGGTGCAAACGGTGTGACTGCACTGGGTACCTATTTCGGGTGGGTGCGTAGTGTTTGCAAGTATATTATGGTTTTAAAAAAACTTGCTGCCTCCTTCCCGGCCTCCAGCAATTTTCAGCAACATTAAAAATGTCATGATAACTTCAGTGATTAATGTTCTTCCTAGAGAGAGATCGGAGTTTTTTGTTAGTGGGAGGGTTGACTCCTGGAAAAGTAGCACAGAGGGTTAATGTGCCTGCTGCAAAGAACGTGTACCATGCAGATCACAAAGTGCACATAATGTTAACTAGGTTAGTAGGTTCCTGCTTTTGTCAGAGAGGTCCTTTTGTTACTTGCAGTTTATAAGTTAAAATCCTAACAAAGAGCAGTGAGCTATTAAACTATACTCCCTACTAGTATGGTTTTCATGTGGCTTCTACAACTTGTAGTCCTTTGTCCTATGTAACATTTCCTATACAGAAATTTACACATGTGTAAATGATTCTCTGTGTAGCGTGTGTGTTGTAAATTGCTCTGACACCGTACACTGGTATGAGTGGGGCTGCAAATCTAATTAAATGCATCTGAGAGTGTGGTTATGGAGACTTGAGCATGGTTGCTGGGCGGCCTTCGGGAGAGCCTGTGGGACACGCGTGCCGATCAGTCAGGCAGGCTGATGGATATGTTTGGAGTTATTTGGAAGAATCACACCAGTATGGTTGGGCGAGTGGCCCCGGGGTGCTGTGCTCGGCCCTCTGCGGCTGCGAGTTCAGATGGTTGGCACTTGCCTGCACTGTTTGGTGGACCGGTGTGGAGCTGGCATTCCGGTGATACATGTGAGATATTTGTGCCCGAGGTTTGACAGTGGAGTGAGATTCGAAATTCGAGTCGAGACTTGGCCTCGCACGGTCATGGGGCTGCGGATGCCATGGGCGGCAGTCTGTGGGATGGCACCGGGTGCCACGGGCTCTAGCTATACCTCTTCCACTTCCTCCCTTTCAGTACCGAACAATTTTGTCCACAAAGGTCTTAATTGCTGGTGGGTGCAATCCGGCAGGCAGCCTTCCTTGCTGGAGGGTTCTTCAGGAAAGTCCTCAAGCACTTGTGTTTGTGAGAGGGTGGCCGCACATTCACTGTGGCCTTTGAACATGCTGCCCATCTAATAATGGTCTTACCTGAGCTTGTATAGAGATTCTGACAAGGTCTGCAACAGACACTCTACAGTGAAAGCACCAGATATAGACAAGACCGACATCAATGAATTCAGGTCGACTTTTTTTAGAATCCATGCCTTGTGTTCCTAATTGAGAAGAAAATGTGGACTGAATTTTACCCTTAAACTGATTGAGTGAAACCAGTGGCAGCTGATGAAGAAATTCTATGAACAGTGGCGTAGCTGTAGTTAATTAGCGCAGTTAATTAAAACCATTGCTATAAAATATCAGCATTAGCACAGTTCTCATGTTAAAAAGCGGAACTGAAAAGACAAACTATCAGGATTTAAGATCCTATACGTAAAATAAAAACAGTCTTGTAGTTATCAGTGTGATCACATTACTGTGCTAGGCCTGAAATAAAATTGGTTAGGACAGCAAAGTGGGTGATCTTTGGGCCACCAATGGAATCAAAACTTTTGACGAGTTACAACGGGAATATAAGCTGAGTGATAGAGAATATTTTCGATACCTTCAGATCCGCCATGCGCTCGATTCGGTCTTCCCTGCTGGCACCTCGATCCCTGAGTCTTCTCCCTTGGAGGATAGAGTGCTTGATGGACATGTCCCCGACAGCACTATCTCCCTCATATACAAAAAAACTTATCAATGCCCGTTCGGACCTTCTTATACAGCTGCGTGAGGCATGGACTGGTGACGGGCTGGAGTTAGACGATGAAGACTGGCAGGCTGCAGTCTCCTCCCCAAAGGAAGTTGCTATTCCGGCGCGTCTCCGACTGGTGCAGCTAAAGATTCTTCATCGCACCTATGTCACGGGTCCATGATTGATACATATGGGTTATTCTGTGGATGGGTTATGTCGGCGTGGATGTGGTTTGCTTGCTACCTTCCTTCATATTCTATGGGAATGCCCGGAGGTAGTGGTTTTTTGGACTCAAGTGCATGAGGTGATGAGAGAGGTGACGGGCGTCGGGCTACTTCCTGAGGCCCGGCGCTGTTTGCTGAATATTTGGGAACCGACTGACTGTACCGTTGCCCAGACTCAGTGGGTCACACTGGGAAACATTATTGCAAAACGAGATATTGCTCAACTCTGGGGTTCTCTCAGGGCACCACTGGTCTCTACCTTGGAAGAGAACATGGACTGGTGCATGTTTCGGGAAAAAATTGTATACGTCTCCCAAGGTAGGCCTAAGAAGTGGGGTAGGATTTGGGGTCAATGGAACTCGTATCGTGGAGAGATTTGTGATCCTCCTTTTACAAAACCCCATGATGATACAGGATTTCCTTGATTCTATGTTCCAGTATTTTGATTTTTTGTTCACTGTAAAGTATTGCTCGCTCTTGGTCCCCGCTCCCCACCTCCATGATTTCTTGATGCTTGCTTTTCGTTGTCTCCCCCATATCACACGTAGCAGCCCTTATATTGGTGAACTCGCCTCGTTTCTTTTTCTTGTGGGTTATCTTTTTTGTTGTTTGTATGTTATAAAATAGAAACCTTTTTATTCATCCTCAACTACCAGACACTCCTCACCACGTCATGCTTTTCCGCTGCCGGACCCTCGGGTTGTCGGCTGATGAGCTGTGTAATGCTTTATTTTTGTTGTTTCGTATTACTGACCGGCCTTGGTGGTTGTAGGTCTGTATCTGTCCTTCTTTTGCAAATAAAGGTTTAAAAAAAAAAAAAAAAAAAAAAAAAAAATTGGTTAGGACAGAAGATACTAAACCAGGGGACAAAAAAGTCTGTAATGAGTTTTTGGCGGCGAGGGACAGGAAGCGCGGGGTCCAAAGGGGGTGAAAAAAGATTGTCCAAGGATCTCTGTGGCGTAGCAAGGGCAGGTGGGACCTGGTCCGGAAAATTTCTTGTCACCCCCGGCTTGACAAAATGGCAAAAATGTGTTTAAAACACATTTTTGTATTTTGTCACCCCCCTCAGTGATGACACCCGGGGCGGCCCGCACCCCCCTTCCTACGCCCCTGTCTATGATTCTGTTGAAGTGTAATGGGAACATGTCTTCTGTAGACTTTTTCATTTGTTTTTGTTGAGGTGCTTGCAATTGCTGTTCCACAATTCACCTCCTATCCATAACATGCTTAATATTGCTGTTTATAAAGGTTTTCCAGATTATCAAAGGTTTTATGGGTAGTATAAATTTGCTGATTCGCTTAAGCCTCAAACTTAATTTAAACCCATTGAATTCCATAGGCAGAATTTTGACCAGAGAGAGAAGCATGGGACTTCAAAGATTGCAGAGTTGTTATAGAGGATGTCAAATGCCCGCTATATGTATGTTAGCAAATTTACATTTCCACACAGAATTTGATTTGCAGTTCATAATCTACTGGCAGTCCCATTTATTCTTGTACCAAAAAAATAACTTCCGGAAGTGAAGACATGTTGATTGATAATACATTGTCCATTTGTAATTTTCTGGCAGTTTCTTTCCTGCAGGTTTAAAGACCGTTCAGTTTTAGGGATAGTTGGCCAAGAATGAAAGGTGCCCTGGTGAAGCTTTGGTAAAATGCCTTCCTACACCTGAGAAATACTCGGTGTGTGGGCATTTATAAAGTGCAAACCTAGCTAGGTGCAATGGAATGCTGTAAAAGGCTAACACTCAGGATTAACAGGATTGAGAGGATGGGAGAGATGCTGTAGTTAGTGAAGGGCAATGTGTGATCTAGGTGCTTTGATGTTCGAAGGTGGTATTCCTCTAAAGGTTTTCTGAATTGGAGGAGGGTTGGGGGGGGTCATGTTTTATGGTTACGGGGATGGCGCTCAAATCCTGAATTCATAGAGGGAGAAAGGCCTTTGTGGTGGCTTTCCTCAATTACTTTTATTGATCTCCAGTCTAGCGGTGTCTTTGAGGCAGGTATGTTGTGTTCTGCAAGGGTTTGTTTTTCAGCCATCAAGACAGGTGTGCATCTTCTACTGACCATGCATGTTCTGTGGCTGGTCTTTCAAATGATGCAGGGGTGCAAGGACAAGTGGAGTTTCAGGGCTGTATGGGTGATATGAGTGACTTTCTTCGAGCATTTGAAAAGGCATGCTGTGGTGTGTAAGATGCCTTTCAGAGGGCCCAGTGAGGTTTCCGGGAGGCTGTGGAGGTGTACCACAGTTCAGGGTTATAGGATTACCCTTCTTGGTTTCTACAATTGTGTCTAAGGGCAGTATGGTCATTCTAAATTTAGTTACCTTTTTTTTTAGGAATTTTCGGGCTTCCCCCATTTCCAAATTCTCAACTAGTCTGATTGCATTTGAAAGCTGCAGCTACAGATTTTCCTCTGGGCGGTGAATGAAGCTCATCGAGTTGTGACAATGTTCTGTGACTCTGCTGTTGGTAATGCCCTCCTTGATGGCCTGTCTCTAATTATTCTAGTTCTGCTTTATATATTAGCTATGGTTTATTGCGACAGAGATCGAAGCAGGGCCGGCTTTAGGCATGTGCAAGCTGTGCACCTGCACATGGCCACCAAACCCCAGGGGCCACCACGCCAATATATATCCTTAATATATTAATCCTCTGAGGATGGATACATATTTGCGTGGTGGCCCCTGGCAGGGATTTGGCGGCCTCCGGCTCTGTTCCACTTCCAAACACCCTGACACCCTCCCCTCTTTACTGGCCTGCGCGCTCCGCCCCGCCCGGACCCCCTCTTCCGGGCCCCCTACCTACGCTCCCTGCCCAGGGCCACCATGAGCCTAGAGCCGGCCCTGATCGAAGGATTCTCCTAATTCATGAATGAATGAATGAATGAATGGTGACTTGTATAGTGCACGTTAACTCCAGGGAGTGTCCCGGCGCTATGCACGGGCCACAATTTGAGGGCGGTCAAGCCATCTATTGCTGCTTAAAGAGCCATGTTTTCACTTTTTTCTTAAATGATGAGATTGCATCAAATGACTATCTCGAGGGGAGCTTGCTCAATGCAGAAGACCCAGAGCGTAGGATTTATTTGTCTGTAGGTTCTATTCATATTATTCAAACTGATTTGCCATTCTACGAACCTTCCTTCCTTGTGACTTACATACATTGCTGCTGAGCCAGACTTCTTGCAGCAAGCATGTCTTACAACTGTTATAGAAGAGCCAAATATTACACAAAATAATAGGAGTGCACTGCTAAACTGGTAAAAACATTGTGGCTCTGTTGTCTGCAGAGACCAAGCACCTTTAACATTCAACTCTGCTTCCATTAATCCAGTTTCCTTACTTTGGTGCTTTCCCATTTTGCACACAAGAAAGCATTCCTTAACATTTTCCCTTTCTTTAATCCATTAACGTCAATGATCCTTATTTATTTTCAAGTCAATTGAGTTCTCTTTTCAGTGATCTTTGGATTTATCCCAGAGTTGATGCCAGTTTCTCAAATTACCAGTTCAATTATTTTGCCCAGGTTCCTTTTGGGATGTCCTCATGTAGCATCACAGAAACTAAGTTAAGGCACAATAACGGGGGCCAATACATAACCTTGAACACCTTTTGTTTTCTATATTAGTGGCACATTTTCTGGCTCGAGTGATTTTGTCGGAGTCTAGTGCATTTTATATCCATTAATGCGATGAATTTGGCAACAGTTTGGCCAATAAATTCCTTGGCATTTTCTTTCGAGGTATCTGAATTTGAATCATGGTCAAATTAACATTGAGGCTTGTAAAAGGGACTTGCTCCTGTGTTTCTCTATTCATTGTATTGATTTTTCTGATTGGGAGACATTTTTGACCTATTTTAATTATAGATATCACTCCCACACCAGGGTTGCTACTGGAACAGGCATGAGGTAACTATATATACTTTGCCGCTTACTCAATCTTTTTGCAAGAGGTAGCAATCTGGAGTCACAAATCGGTTAATTTCCGCTCTCTACACATTTTCTGATCCAGAGGAGTTTTACCTATTAGTGGAAGGGATGGCTGGCCACCTTACCTTGCTGAACTCCTATGTCCCTACTGCTGATTATAAAGTTTTTTTGATGCGTGCAGCTTCGCACATTCATGGGTTAAAAACTCAGCAGGTCTTTGGGGAGGGGACCATTATGCTGTCTTAGATCCACTGATTGATAGTACTAGGTGTCTGTCTCGTACTCGTAACAAAACATTCGTTGCTTTGCCATCTGGAGAGGCATTGGAGCAACTACACTACTCGCTCCACAAACCAAATTAACATTATAAAAGAACCCCTGGTAATACGCTGATAGCTCATGACTTAATACACAATAGGAATGTAGTGAGTCTCAGGGACTCAGGGAGAGGTGCCAGTCAGACCTGAGAGAGGATTACAAGAGTCTGGATGAATGAGGTCTTCTGTATGAGGAATAAACCTTCACGTTCAAGCTCCTCCGTCTTGTGATCCTTTATGGTGAAGGCACTATGTTACACTGGCGATCCAGAGGAATCGGTAGTCATCAGAACACCTCAACATTTTGAGTCTAACCATTGATTGCACCTCCACCGTTCTGGCAGCAGTGGGCCATCAAGGTGACAAACTGTCAGACCTGATGTGGTACCAACTCGTTGAAACTAGTGGAGAGTTTAGTTGTCAGGAATCTAATGAAAGTGGATGTGTGGGGCAAGCGGATGTGGTGCCCCACTGAAATAACTGATCTTCCATCGAAGTCTGGAGGACTCGATACAGTAAGTGTGCTATTCGTGGTGTGTGGTGGTCACTATATGCTTTATATGCAAGCGTGTGCCATGGTGGTCACTATATACTTGATTTACAAGAATGTGCCTTTTTGCCTGTTACGGGGTGATTCACTGGTGCGTGAGGTGGCCGTAACAGTAGTCGTGTGCTCCTATACCTACACTCCTTTTGACTGAGCTTGTCTGGTGTCTACATGTGTTTGGCGTGAGGCTTGTGGTAGCTGCACGCTAATCCCTTTGGGGCTGGTTCCTGTCACGTGCCCTGAGCAGCATTTATGCGTGTCTCCTAGCAGTGGTCTGACTCAGCACGTTCAATGTAGAAGCCATTTGGATTGGGAGGTTTCCTGAAGAAGAGAAGTAATGGTATGTAATTAACAGTGATGCACGCGCTTCTATGTTGAATTCAGTAACATCGTGTCATTATCGGTGATGCGCACACTTTCTTAGTATTCTCGTTTATCGAACCTCCAGGAATCAATGTGACATATTTCTTTTTATCCCCTGTATCAGATGGTTGGAACTGCTCACTGGGGAAGGCATCGCTCCCAAAGAGGAGTTGGTAAATACTATTCATAGAGTGGAATCACCTGACAAAGATGAACTTGTGCAGTTCCTGGGCATGGCCGAATATTATAGTAAATTTGTAAAGGGCTTTGCAGAAACTTGTTTCAACATGAGGAAACTTTTCAGGATAAGGGTTGGTTTTATGTGGACTTTTGGCGAAACTGAATTTCGAAAGGTAAAGGAGAAACTGTCATGCTCCAAAATTGAGAATCTTTGATCCAAAAGAGAAGTCTAATCTAACCACTGATGCCAGTTTAAAAGGTTTGGGAGTGGGATTACAAGGTGGAGGTAAATCTCGGAACAATATTGTTTCTGTCAAGAAGTTTAAAGGAACCAGAGACAAGATACTTAATTATTGAAAGAGGCACTGGCAGTGTATTGGGCAATGTGAACTTAGGTTATTAAGGGGAGCAAAGTTTGAGGTCAGAGAGGGTGAGGTGTTAAAAAAAAAAAAAAATAGGACATTAATGCAATTTCTGGCTGAATTGCCAAGTGGGTAATTGCATTACAAGGGTATTATTTCAAGATAAAAATACATTCCTGATGTGGAAAATATGGTTGCAGATTCCTTGTCAAGATTAATTGCTCTGGATCAAGAACAGGATAAAAATAAATTTGATGATGAGGATTTTTTGATGAGATGGTTGGTAGTATTGACTCAACATTTGGAGAAGAGAAATGGCATGCAGAATTGCAGTCTGATAATGTAATTCAGGAAGTACTTTTATGAATGAGAGAAGGTTGAGGTGTGAAAAGCAAAGGGAGTGAGATTTAAAACTTCTTGGAATGTCAAGGATGAGTTGTCAGAAAGTCATGGTCTATTATATTGGGGCACCAGCCCAGTCTTGCTTCTATCCATTAGAGATGAGTTGATCTCCTTAGCTCAGACTGGTCATCAGGGTAAGTCCAAAACCAAAGAAAGACTTAGAGCTGCATACTGGTGGCTGGGAATTGACATACAGGTGGGAAGAATGGTTGAGTGTGTATGCAGTGTGCCTCAGTAAAAAGGTTGTAAAGCCTAGAGTGCAACTTATGATCATCTGTAGGTCCTATTCATATTATTCAAACTGATTTGTCATGCCTCCAAACCTTCCTTCATTTTGACTTGCATACATTCCTGCTGAGCCAGACTTCTTGCAGCAAACATGTCTTACAACTGTTATAGAAGAGCCAAATAGTACACAAAATAATAGGAGTGCACTGCTACACTGGTAAAAACGTTGTGGCTCTGTTGGCTCCTTTTGATCTGTTTCATGGAAGGTCTCCTAACACTCTAATAGTTGCAAGGTGGGTATAGATGCATTAGGAAAATGTGAAGGTGAGCTATTGATGACCATTGGAAATTAAGAGAAAAGGGTGACCGCTTGTTAAGGCTTTGGTGGTGCAGGTTGGTGACTGTTATGATAAAACGAACATGTGGTAATGAGAGAAATTGCAGGTGTTCTAAGCCAATAAGAGTTACTAAACTATTCTCTAATGCTGTAAAGATTGAGGATTCCCGTATTTGGAACCTGAATAGAATTGTTCCTTATAAAGTAAAGTTGGACTTTGCTGTAAAACCAGAGGTTGTTATTCCATTGATAAATGGAAAGGTTAAAAATTTGAGTAAAGATTCAGACAAAGGGAGAAACATTACTGATGAGGTAAGATCTCTTGAACTGAAGAAAACGCCTTTCTTTCTAAAGGATTGTGAGTAACACATAAATAACTTTAGTTATGTTATTAGCGAGGATTGCCTCTATTCAATCCATTTTTGGCATATTGAAATGGATGATATTATCAAAACTATATTTCTTATGTACAATTGTATCATTTTGTCAACTTGTTTAACTCCTTGTATGCTCATGACGAGCTCAGCTCGTCATGAGCGACGGTGCTCCGGTGCTCATGACGAGCTGAGCTCATCATGACCGCGCCTGTCCCGTGGAACGCTCGCACGCTGGGCTGATTCCCCTGCTGTGCTGAACGTTCCATTGGAACGGGCGCGGTCATGACAATCTCAGCTCGTCATGAGCACCGGAGCGCCGTGGCTCATGACGAGCTGACCTCGTCATGAGCATGGGGGCACTACACGCGCGCCCCCCAGCACAGCAGGGAAATACCCAGAGCAGCGAAGGGGTTAAGATAAGCTTGTCTAATGTAAAAGGGGAGGTGTGTAATATACTGATAGCTCACAACTGAATTCACAATTGGAATGTGTTGAGGCCATAGAGCCTCAGGAAGAGGTACCAGTTGGACCTGAGAGACAGTGAAAAGAGGCTGCGTGGATGACGTCTTCTGTATGATGACTAAACCTTCACATTCAAGCTACTGTCTGGAGTGATCCTTTATGGTGAGGGCACCTCGTTACACCCCTGATCAGGCAAAAGCAAACTTCGTTTACTGCTTTATTTTATCTGCCTAAGTTCCATCTCTACAATGTATCATATTTCGTTACTAGGTTCTAAATTAATTTTCTGCTAATCTTTCTCGCTTGCAGGAATTTTGCAAATACCTTGCAACATGTTTCTCATCTAACATTCACAGTATTTAAGTGGGAATTCTATTCAAGCTCCAATCTGTATATCATCTGTAGGATGCTGCTCCTGCCATCCTCCAAACGTGAATGGTCATCCGTTTCTGCCATCAATCTAGATAGTTGTCCGAGAATTATCCATCCTATAGCTGGCTTGCCCTACAATGTTTGTCAGTGTTGGTCATGAGTGGAAGCCTTATAAATAAGGCTTTTAACCTTATTTGTTTTTTTAATGCTGGTCTTGAAATTAATTGTATTTACACAGATGGGTCATTTCCGGCAAGATTCAACCACAGTACATCATGCAAGAGCCTCACAGCGTAATAACGTACGTTGAATTCATTACAGAAATATGTCCTAGCCTACCCCCTTAAAATCCGCTCTGACTCAAGTGACAGATGTGAATCCTACTAAGGCATCAATTAATTAAAGAACCATCTTTACGCCACAATTCCTCCCCCTCTCACCCCCCAATATAAAGATATGCCAGTATATCCGGCTCATCAAGGCTGACAACATAAGTGCATAGAGGGCACAAAAAAGCTCTTGGATGAGAGGAAGACCCCATGGAGGATCATTGCATTATTCATAGCCAGAATTATTTTAAATCCGTCTTTAATGCTACAGTTTCTAATCTTTTTTTTTTTTTTAAATTGTTTTTTTTTTATAAGTAATTTCGGAGAACTCACTGAAATAAATTTAGGGCTGCAAGCCAACTATAAGGACAATCGGACTGCAGGGGCGGGGATAAGGGGCAGAGTGATAGTTTTCAACAATTGTACTGTCTTGAACAACTGATCTCTTTTACTCTAAATGGTTTTAATTAATTGAACAGTTAATAAAAATATACAGTTGAGAGGAAGGTGGAGGGAATTCGGCATATGATTTATTGACTTGACTACATATAATCATACCTTTCAACCAACACTTGAAATTTGCAAAACCTGTGCTCCCCCCATGACAGTGGAACCTGCTGCAAAGGGAATCTATTGCTAAAAACTTATGGTAGTGCTTCGGGGCTTCCATCACAACCCCCAGAAGAAGCAGCAAGGGAGTAAAGGCGACCGCCTCCCTTATGATAGCTAGAGTTCAATTCACTGAAGACCTAAAGGCTGCAATTCTGGTACAGGACCAAGCAAGGTGAAGAAAATCTACAGTGGGGGCAGCACATCTATGGCAGGAAAAGTCGAACAACATACCATGCTACACCATAGTAACCGGAGTGTAATATACTCTGTGTAAGTATTTATAGTGAATGAGAGGACATTTCCCATTCAGATTAATCTCTTATGAGAGCCCAACAATTTTTATTTTTTTAGCAGTAATGTTGAGGCCCAGATCCACAAACATACAGGCGTCTGGCTCAGAGGAATCCTGGTACAGCATTGTATACATGTGAGCAATAATGTACGTAGTTGTAGGGTTGGTTAATAGGACAGGCAGAGGCTCCCATCCATGGGAGCGCCCAGAAAGTTAGAAAGTAACTGTTTTAGAACATGCATGAGGTTCTAATAGCGGAGTGTATCTAGCATGGAGGAGGAGAGTGGGCAGTCCAAGTCCTTCAAGGATTTCACTATTGGGGGTGGTGGAGGGGGGGAAGAGTCCCATATATGTAAAGCTTTTTACACTTCAAAACAGACCGGAGCCCCGAGTGAATAGCAGTATAGGAATATAGATAGTGAGCAGTCTCGGCTTGGGCTGCAAACCGAGGCGATGCTCTACTGAGCACTCAGCTCGAGCATTTGACTGTGGGTCTCCCAGTCCAAAGTAGTTCGGCTATGCAGATATACCTGATTGGGGTCCGGGTCTATTAGGTCATTTTCCAGATTCACATGAAGCGCCCAATGGATACTGTGAATCCAATGATGAGCAAATTGAGCCTCGGCAACATGATAGTATAACTCAAAATTGGGTACTCAAAACACTTTCTTGTCGTAGGGTGTCCGTAATTTAGCTCAACAAATATTTTGTTGCTTGCCTGCCCATGCTAAGGTAGTAATACGAGAGTTGAGTTGGGAGAAGAATGACCTGGGAAGACGGATAGCGATGTTTTGTAACAAGTATAGAAGCTTCGGTAGCACCACCCTTTTCTTTAGACCAATTCTCCCAGGCACAGATAGAGGCAGTTTAATCCAGCGCTGCACTGAATCCGTAATCCAAGAAATACATGTGCCATAGTTTGCTCTAATGATGGTATCAATACCCTTGTGATGCATAATGCCTAACTAGTGTATTGGGTCTGTTGTCCTGCAAGGGGATGAGGTGGGTAGGAGGTCAAGCTCCAGTCTTGTGGTGGTCTCTGTAAGAGGGGCAGCTGCAATTTGTACCAGTTAATTTGCAGCCCAAACCAATGCCCATAAGCGATATAACGGAGGAAGGGGTGCAAGTAGTCAAAAGGGTTCTAGACAAGGACATCGTCCGCATACATAGGTAACAGTAAGTTTTATCTACCAAACCATATGCCTCTGTGATGATGGCGATCCTGCAAGATGCCACCCTGTGGCTCTATAAGGATGACAATCCTTTGCTCATCAATATTCCCTTTTGCTCATCCATCCTTTGGCCCATCCACTCATCCATCCATTCACTCTCCCACTTATCCATCTATCCACCCTTTTATTCAACTGCTCTCCCTTTCACTCAACATTATTTCCTATCCATCCTTGAATCCACCCTTTCACTATACCGATCCGGTCTTTCACTCCACCATCCATCCACTCATCCATCCATCCATTTACATTTCAATTATCTATTTGTTCTATCACTCTCATCTATCTCAATCCAATCATCTTTCCTCTCATCCATCCTTTCTCTCATCCATCCACCATCTATCCTTAGAACCAACGTTTCATTCATTCATTCATCCATGTATCTATCCATCCACCCTTTCACTCACTCACCCTCTTGCACATCAGTTATGAGTCTGTCTGCCGAGCTGCAGGCAGAAGAGGCCCATCAAGAACCCCATCCCATTTGTAACTGCTAAAGTGGGTTGACTACGCCCATGCATTCAAGTTATAGAATCCCATATATTCTGGTCCACTGCTTGTGGAATAAATTCTACAGCCAAAAGACTACCCTCTTTTGCCACTCTTCAGTGTCTCACCATGGATGTAGAGCAGTGGTGAAGTCTGGACAAAATGGGACCCAACTCCTTTCAGATCTAAGTGGCTGCTTAATTGATATTAAGCCTGAAAGAATCAGAATTTCTGAAACTTAAGGGGAACAAAACATTGCATGGTTCAACTTGGACAACCTTACTGGGGCTTAAATCCAAAATGTAGACCATTTAAAATTGCTGGGGGTTTGGCTAAACTTGTTAGCCCCTCAACAATTCTATTCCCACCATCAGTGTTCTGATCCTACTGTTCATTCCCAAACCACTGGTGCAATGTTCTCCTGCGGCTAGACTATTGAAATGGGTTGCTCTTGATCCTACCAGGTAAAATAGTGGCAAGATCACAATGCATTCAAAACTTTGCTGTTGCAGTGGCCACTGAGTGGTGCAGGTTGGATGTAGAGGCTGTCACTTTGGTACGGTGTGATCTGCTCTTCTGGAGTATCTGTGCATTGCCTGAACGTCTGAGGGTCGTTCCTGCTCCCCGATTTATGAGCAGAGTGAAGGAAGTTGGCCAAGACTGTGTGGAGTAATTTTTCGAAGTTTGGAATCTTAAATGAAAGTTTTGAGAGAACAAGCGAGTTCTCGCTATCTCAATTTAAACTGTTATTGCGCAGTGGAAGCCCTTCATGAGTTTATTTGAAAGAAGACTTGTCTGCATACTGCCAGGCCCACCCTCACTAGAGGGAGCAGCAGTCATCGGTCCAGGTGGTCCTGCTCCTAGGAAGAAGACATTCATGTGCCCTTGTGTTATACCCATGTCACAGTGGTAGGTGACCCTTGACATTGTTTGGTTGAACTGTGCTCTAGTGAAAAAGGGCACTTACTAGATGCTATCGTCTCCAATGAATTCAGCCTAAAATTAGGGACTCCCTTGCCAGTCCCATGGTCAGATCACCATTTTCTACTTTTCACGTTAGACAACCCCCATTCGCCACTCGCATGCAGTAAATCCCCCATGGCTGGGAGCAAATGGCCAAGAACCATACCAGCCAGCATGGTCAGGGCCCTGAAAGCTCAGACCACAGACAACCCAGAGGAGGCGGATATGATATGGGCAGACTGGATCAACAGAGCAACAGAACAGTGCCCTCAGTCAGGCCAAGAATTCACCCAGCCACAAAAAAGGTGGCTTGGTTTAACACACACTTTATCTGGTTAAATGTGTAAAATATAGAAAGACAATGGAAGAAAAAGTATGATCCTGCCATCAAGAGCCAATACAAACTGGCAATTAGACAGTACCCTAATGAGATGATGCAAGCCCAAGCTAATTATTTCGAGGACCAAATCAATTCACCCCACAACTCCTCCAGGGATTTATTTAGAGTGATGCGTTTTTTTAACCTCTACTGATACAAAGAGCTTGCGAGCTTCTTCAAGAATAAGATGGAAAAGATATATAATTCCCTTCAAGGGAAATCTGGCCGAAACAATACTGATGTTCAACCAAGTATCAGTGCAGACTTGGGAAACAGGGGCAAGACTAGAACATTTTACAGATTTGAGTGAAGAAGCCATGACCTCGATTCTGCAGAAAATTAAATCTGGCTCCCCACAAGACCTGGTTCCGCTCCATTTCCTACTGCAGGGACGTAAAGCGACAAGGACTAAAACAGCTGCATTTATCTCGCTCTCTCACACAAGGCATTATCCCCAAAACCTGGAAAAACGCCATAGTTTGACCTCTATTGAAGAAGCCTGGTCTAGACCCTTCAGAGCAAGGGAACTATCGACCAATCTCGCTTCTGACATTCGTAGACAAAATAGCTGAAAAACATGTCAATCAAACCCTGTCTCAATTTTTAGAAGAGAATGGGGTGCTGCACCATACACAAATGGGTTTCATACCACAACATAGTTCACAGTCAGCCATGTTGGGTGGTCACGGAGGAACTCCAGGGAATCCTAGACCAGGAGTGCGAAGTGATTATCCTACTTCATGATCTTCGTGCAGCCTTTGACACGGTGGATCACAGCACTATGATCCTCAGGCTAAAGGAAGCGGGTATTAAAGGCATTGCACTAAATTGGCTGTCCTCATTCCTAGAAAACAGATCCTTTCAGATATTGGAAGGCGAGCACCTCTCAGGCACTCTAAATAGTGTGGGGCTCAGTGCGGATCCCTGTGGGATTCCGCACAAAATGTATTCTTTACATGCAACCTCTGGCAAAGATAGTGCAATAATTTGGGCTATCTATTGCGCCCTATGCAGACGATACCCAGTTGATACTATCAGTAACAGAGGGCTCTAAATCCATGCATACCAAACTATCCCCCAGCATGGTAAGCGTAGCAGACTGGCTGAAAAATGTAGCCTAAAGCCGAGTGGAGGAAAAACCAAGCTTATATTCCTGGGTTATAAGGCAGTTCCTAGAACTATCATCTGCTGGCCTCCAGAGTTTGGAGAACCCTCGGTCCCCAAAACTGCGTTAAAAAAAATCTGGGAATATGGTTAGACCACAGTCTTTGCAGGAGACTCAAGCTAGAAAATGGTCAGCTACATGCTTTGGAATACTTAGCATGATCCAGAAGTTCCTACCTTTCATCCCTGAACAAACCCAGAGAACTGTGGTTCAGGCCATGTTGATATCACAGCTGGACTACGGTAACTTCCTTTACCTTGGCTCACCCAAATATGTTGTAAACAGAATGCAGCAGCAGGATATTGCTAGGCATCCCCAGACAACAGTCTTTGAAAGCTGCACTGAAAACACTGCATTGGCTACTGATCCAAGCCTGGATTAAATTTCAGTCGCTCTGTATTGCCCATAGAGCCATCAATGACAAAGGCCAGGTCTTAATAAAAAAGCTTGTCGCCCCCTATGTTCCGGGTAGATTTCTAAGATCCTCGGCAGATCAGCTCATGAAAATGACAATAATAAAGAGATCCAGGTCAGGAGGTAGATCCTTCTCACATCTGGCTCCTTACCGAAGAACTGGCATTTAGGGAAAAATTCTAAATTTGGCTCTTTCCATGATGACTTCTGCCCCCTGACTGTATTTTACCCTCGGTGCTGGGAAGCCTTCGGGCAGCCATGCACTTTGCAAATCCATAAAAATAGTGTGCAATGCACTTTTTCAATGCTCCCATGTTAGTGCAAGTCCCAGTACCATACTGCTTGTCCGATTTAAGTCTTGTCTTTGGGATGTGTACTGTCACATTGCTTGATTTGGCTGCAGCCCTATGGTAGTTGTGTGTATGTGTGGTGTATATTGTGTGCTTATTTGCCGTGATTAGTAAAATGGCTATGGTTTGGGGTTTTGAAGGACATTGGGCTCTTGGGGGAGGACAATGTGGAGTGCTTAGGTGGAGAATAAGCAGTGGTGGCAGGTGATATTGAAAGCTAGTGGGGCGTAAAGACTGTCCCAAAGTACAAAAATCAAGGGAGCGAAGTGAGCCAGACCATCTGTCCCATGAAGAGAACAAATTGTTACCTTTTGGGAAAATTGTGAAAAACCGGGGATAAATCGTGCATTTTACATCACATCTTTCTAAAGAAAATGGTGAAAAAGCTCTAGGTGTAAAAGCCTAGCTAGCACAGTCTAAGATGGTAGGAAAATGTAAACTGATATTCGGTGCATTTACACTGCAAGCTACCATAAGGCTTCCTATTTATGTGGCTGTAAATTATTGTAATTATCTGAGGGGGTTGTACTGCAATAGACAACTTCAGAGTACTCCATGAGAAAACGTTTTTCCAGAGGAGGCCACATGATTCAAGCCTAACTATTGCTGCAATAATATCCTGGTGAGAAATACAATTTTTGTAATCTAAAGAACTGCTACTTTCAACTTGGTTTTTCATGGTCAGGAGCCAACAATAGACCATGTCACAGGACAGTAGTACAATCAGTTTGTACGGGATTTCCGAGGTTTATACAAAGATCTCTGCAGGAAGCATTCACTCATTGAGCTGTGGTAGTGGAATTAGAAAGAGGAACCCGCAGATTCTGTTGCAAACAAATGTCTGCAGTCATCGTACTGAGCTACTTTAGTAACTTAGCAATTGTAGGGGCTCCGGGAGAGCTTTGCAAGCTTCTACCAGCTGTGTCGCATTTCTGGCAGAGGCCGCCCCAAAGTGGGCCTCAAGGTTCCGGCGCAATAGCAGCCACCTGGGACCCGTTAATTCCGGTTTGAGACGCAATAGTGGCAAAAAAGGAGGTAAGTGTCCCACTCCCCCTAGGGAATGGAAAAACGAGCCAAGGTTGGTGCAAAAACACACTGGGTCAGTGGGGCCCGAGTAAGGTTTGACACCCACCCCATGAGCGGGGGCACCATTGCACCTTGCCTGGGGCTTCAAAGTATAAGCAATGGTCATTTCTAAGTGCTATCGAATTATTCCTAAAGCTGTTGGTTGCCTTCATACTATGGGTACAGGCTAGTATTCTCATTCCTTTGCCGGTCTCTGCAGTCTATGACTTTACTTCCCTGTTTGGCCCAATATTCATCGGGGAGTACGCATGGCCAGGCATTGGGCCTTGTAATCTGCTGGATGGGTGCGCGGTTTTAATTGTAGGACTGCCTAGCACTTATCGCTCATCTCTACTGGGTAGATCAGTCTGTGCAGTCAGGTGTAGTTGCAGTCTAATGTGCTTGAGTTTCTATTCAGCGCGCTGCCCATAGATGCTAGTAATTTGAATCCGCTGAAAAGTGATGCGGACAATAATGGGCGTTCTGCAGTATCAGGGTAAAAGTGTGACTACTTTGATGGTTAACACGCATTTTTAGCTGTTTTACACACAAGATGGTTATCGTATCTCAAGGGAAAGGGTCGAGGGTGGGAAACCAACATGAAGAGGAGGCCCATTATGAGAACATCAGTCCCTCGTAGGCATCACAAGCAGAAACTCTGCTCAAGGGAGAACGTAATGTGCAGAGTGTGAAACTTTGACATAGCCAAAGTTGTCCTTTTCCAGTCGGATAAAGCTCTGCTTAGTGCGGTCTTGCTTAATTGCTTTCCATGTGTCATTATTAAGTCCACAATGCCACTTATCAAGGTCCTCTCCCACCAAATATTTCCAATGGTCTTCAAGTAATAGCCCTGTCTGGTTGAAGGGGCAATTCACTGCATTCCAATGTTAAGATTTTTCCAAACATCTAAGTGAGAATTCCCAATACCCATTTGGCGATTCTCACATCTTTACCCTATAGCTATGCAGCGGGCTGATGGGGTCGGAGTTGTGAGTTTAGCACCCAACAAGCTGACTTTTCCTGGTTAAATGAGTGGCAACTAGCTGACCATTAGTACTCTGCTTCGGAGAGGCAGCAAGGAAAAGTACGTACCAGGGTCACTGCGTGTCTAAAAACTTTTAACAACGACCGCAACACCACCACCCTGCTGGACAACCTCGCAAACCTGGGACTCAAGCAGCTGGTGACCACCCCCACCCACTACGCCGGACACACACTCGACCCGATCTCCTCTTCCAGCAAGGACATCGCCTTCAGCCATGCCACGGGACTCCAATGGACGGACCACAGCTGCGTCCACTTCAGCTTCAGAAGGACCACGCTCCACCATCACCAGCAACAGGCTCCCCGCAGAAGCTGGAACAAGATCACTGCAGACCAGCTCACTACGTCCTTGAGCAAGAACCCTCTCACCAGCACAACGAACCCCAGTCAAGCAGCCACCAACCTCATGAAATGGATCAGCGACTGCGCAGACGAACTCGCCCCGCTGAAGACCCCGCCGAGCAGACCCAGCAGCAAGAAAGCCCCATGGTTTAACGACGAACTCAAGAGCTCCAAGAAGAACTGCAGAGCACTAGAGAAAACCTGGCGCACAGACCCAACACCGGACAACATGACTGCCCTCAAGCTCGCCACCCGAAAACACCACCAGCTGATCCGCGCCACCAAGAAAACCGCATTCAAGGAACGACTGGACAACAACGCACACAACAGCAAGGAACTCTTCAACATCGTGAAAGAGCTCTCCAACCCCAACGCCGAAAACAATGACATCACCCCTTCGCAAGACCTCTGCAACTCCCTCGCCTCCTACTTCCACAACAAGATCGCGGACATACACAACAGCTTCAGCACTCAACCAACGCACGCCACGACCGAACCACCGCCCCCCACCACCACCCTCCGCGCCTGGACCCCGATCAGCACCGAAGACACCATCCGCACGATGAACTCCATCCACTCCGGATCTCCGACAGACCCCTGCCCTCACCACGTCTTCAACAAGGCCGACGCAGTCATTGCACCCCACCTGCGGGACATCATCAACACCTCCTTCGACATCGCCACCTTCCCGGAGAGCTGGAAGCACGCCGAACTCAGCGCTCTACTCAAGAAACCTTCAGCAGACCCTACCGACCTCAAGAATTACCGCCCCATCTCGCTGCTCCCGTTTCCGGCCAAAGTCATCGAGAAGACCGTCAACAAGCAACTGGCCGCCTTCCTCGAGACTAACGGCTCCCTCGACCTCTCGCAGTCTGGCTTCCGGGCCAACCACAGCACCAAGACCGCCCTGATCGCAGCCACAGATGACATCCGAGCCCTGCTCGACAACGGAGAAACAGCGGCCCTCATCCTCCTGGACCTCTCCGCGGCCTTCGACACTGTCTGCCACCGCACCCTAGTACAGCGCCTCAGCAACGTCGGAATCCAGGAGAAGGCACTGGAGTGGATCACCTCCTTCCTCACCGGAAGGACACAGAGTCCGCCTCCCCCCGTTCAGATCCGAGGCCACCGAAGTCATCTGCGGCGTCCCTCAAGGCTCCTCGCTCAGCCCAACTCTCTTCAACGTCTACATGAGCCCCCTCGCAGCCATCGCACGCCAGCACAACCTGAACATCATCTCCTACGCCGACGACACGCAGCTGATCCTCTCCCTCACTAACGACCCCGCCACCGCCAGAGCCAACCTGCACGAAGGGATGACAGAAGTAGCCAAATGGATGTCGAACAGCCGCCTGAAACTGAACTCAGACAAGACGGAAGTCCTCATCCTGGGATCCTCACCCTCTGCCTGGAACGACTCCTGGTGGCCCCCCGCCCTGGGCAGCGCACCCAAACCAACTGACCACGCACGCAACCTGGGCTTCATCCTGGACTCCTCCCTCTCCATGACCAGACAAGTCAACGCCGTCTACTCGTCGTGCTTCCACATCCTGCGTATGCTACGCAAGATCTTCCGATGGATCCCCACCGAGACCAGGAAGACGGTCACCCAGGCCCTCGTCACCAGCCGTCTGGACTACGGCAACTCCCTCTACGCCGGAACCACCGCCAAACTCCAGAAGAGACTCCAGCGGATCCAGAACACCTCAGCACGACTCATCCTGGACATCCCCCGCCGCAGCCACATCTCCGGACACCTGAGAGACCTGCACTGGCTCCCGGTCAACAAGAGAATCACCTTCCGGCTCCTCACCCACGCACATAAAGCCCTACACAACCAAGGACCAGGATACCTCAACAGCCGCCTCAACTTCTACGCTCCAACGCGCCAGCTTCGATCGACCAGCCACGCCCTCGCCGCCGTCCCCCGCATCCGAAGAGCCACCACAGGAGGAAGGTCCTTCTCCTACCTGGCCGCCAAGACTTGGAACTCCCTTCCGACCCACCTCCGCCTGACCCAGGACCACCTCGCCTTCAGGAAGCAGCTCAAGACCTGGCTGTTCGAGCAGTAGCAGACCCCCCCCCCCCCCAGCGCATTGAGACCCTCCGGGTGAGTAGTGCGCTATACAAATGCTCTTGATTGATTGATTGATTGATTACCCCCTCTCTCTGATCTAGGGCATGGCGCTGGGTGAGCAAAATGCTCTTCGGTCAGCGGCTCCTGGCCCATGGTTGGGTAGCTTAGCAAAGCATGTAAGGGTCTGCTACTGAGCAAGTACCAGTCACTGGATGGATTTAGTCCCAGATATTTGTACTGGGGTGAATGTGTGACCTTGTTCTGCATTCTGCCCATCAATTGTTCTTTTTACATTTGGCACACTGAGTGGGACGGGTGTGCCCAGTTGTGGGTCCCGTGCTCTCCATGCCACTGGAATCGAGCTATCTTGGCTGATGAGGGCTGAAAGCCCGAAACCAGTCTTAGCATGCTTGTTTCCAGTCCAGGGAGGACCTGGCTTGGCAGTTCGGGATGGACTGTTCACATTGGGCGCAGTGTCAAGACTGATTTGCATATGGCTGGGTCCAAACTGGAATGGCATGGTGAGCAAAAAAACGATGGATTTAGGCCCAGATCTCTGTACTGGGGTGAATGTATGACATTGTTCTGCATTTTGTCCATCAATTGTTCATTCTACTTTTATGTCTGGCCTGTCCAGTTTTCTTTTGTTCTCAAAATCTGGTCACCCTAGGCACCTTGCAAATTGAGGTGAGAGTGGAACGTTTGTTAAAGACACTCATGGCCCATCGAGTGCTTCCGAGCAACTCAGTAAAACCTTTCCTGTGTCTACGAATATAATGAGAGCAGCATATCCCCCCGCCCCCCATGAAAAACATCCTCTGGATGTCAGGAGGAGGCGCACGTGCATATTAGTCACCCCACACGCAGATCTCTCGTTCATCCCTCATGGCTTTCCAGGCACTCTCCAGTCAGGCACCCTTCGAGACATGCAGGCAGGTGCGCCTCTTGGGAGACCGATCCATAACAAAATTCTGGTGCTGTAGGCTCCTTGCAGCGACTTCCAAAGGTTCAGGCCCAGCCCTTGTAGTGAATATTAATATATTGGAGCCATTTTCTGACTGCGCTCCTGTGATCTTTATCATGACCAAGAATCCGCATGGTATAGAATCTTTTCTAGGAAACCCAAAGGCGGCTCTACCTCCGAAGCTGCTGTTTTGTTCACACCAATGCCAACTTAACGAACCCTGAAGCTGCTCTCATGCTGTTTTCAGCATGAGAAGCTTCCGGATTGGATGGAGTCGTCCAACCCAGCACTCCTTTTGGTACTGGGGGCCTGTGCAACCCCCGGTTGTATAACACAGCTGCAGGATAGGTGAGGGCAGAAGTGCGCATGTCAGGCTGGCCGTCGCAAGACAGCCAGCCAATCGGACATGCACAAAAAGCAGTGGGCGCCTCTTGTGGTGTAACCGACTGCATATCATGTATCCTATTACAAGCAAGGAAACCAACCAGAAGTGGGCTGCACTTACCTCCTATTCCCTCAGATTGCAATTCTAATTGCCTTCATATAGCGCTCATTAACTGGGACATCGAAGCGCTTTTCAGCGGGTAGCCTGCTACTCCGGAACCCAAACAGGATTAGTGTGAAATTAGTGTAGGGAAATAAGAAATTAATTTGAGCTGTGTTTCAAGTTTCTTTTATTTTTTGTATAGTTTGTTAAAACCATTGCAACACAAAAGTATTACATTACAGACACATTTTAGTATATAAAAGCTCCTTAAATATAAAAGGGTAAAAAATTCTAATAAAAAAACTGTACATTAAAAGTTCGAATATAAGCAGTCACTTGTACAGGCACATTATATCCAGATTATTTACACCACGGTGATTCTTGGATATACTACTTTGTTTATAAGTGCATAAGTAAGTTTTTAAAATTAGATTTCAATCAATTTTTAATTTCCGGCAATTTCTTATGGCATGCTGTCAAATATTTTACAAAGGCGCAGTTTAGTTTGGGGTCATTTGGAGCTAGGCAAAACTGCTTGCCTCCTAGTTCGAATTTTCCGCTGGTTGAATTTTACTTTTAATATTTGTAGCTGCTCTTGTGAAAGTTGTTTACAGGAGCATAGTAGACGCAACAGGTCTTCTGATGCTAACCTGCTAAGGCGGCACTTAGGGTCCACCTTCCCCTTTAACGAGGGTGGAGAATGCTGAGTGCCAGGCAGCAAGCCAAGTCTAAACTTCATGAAGCTAATTTTTGTATGCTTGGCATGACCCGTGTTAAAGTACTTTTGGGCTGCTTGCTCACAGTGTGTGTTCAGTCATCCAGCCGTGAGACCTTTCAGCGAGTGAAGCTTTATCCTCCAGCCACGATAGATATTTGACTGACTTCCAAGTTAATTTCTTAAGTACACCAGAGCTAGTGGGAGTTTCCCACAGCTGGTTTAGTCCCAGTTTGTGTAGCCCTTCTTTAAGGTATTTTGCTGCCGGTGAGGTAGTATGTCTGCTTAACTCTTTCCACATCTGTGCATTTAGTGACCCTGGAACAGCTTTTCGTATTTTGTCCCACATTGATATATGCCCCGTATCTCGCAAGGGATTGCTTCTGAATTCCAAACTCAAGCCTTATTTGCGTGGGGGAGGTATATTTGGGTAGTCCAGTAATTTGGCATCTCTTCCTTTCTGTGCTTCACTTCCATAAGTTATTGTTGGCAATAACTTTGCACGAATTACCTCACCAATGGGCAGAATCGATGGGCCAGTTCATTTGGAATTCAATGATTTCAGAGAGATTGCCAGAGCGATGCCTTTGCGTTGATGCTGTTTTTCTGCGCTAGGAATTGACATCCCTTGTCGATCTTTACACCCAGATATTTATATTCCGTGGTGCTCTCTATTCGGGTGTTGCCCCAGTACCAGGTTGAGGGCTTTTCTCTTTTTTTGCTCACGGTGATGGTCTTTGTTTTGTCGAGGTTAATCGTTAGGGCATTTTCCTTTGAGAAATCGTGAGTTGCATTTATGAGATGTTCGAGGCCTACTCTCGTTTTACTAATCAAGACTATATCGTCTGCATATAGGAGACATCGCACTAAGATATCTCCCAATTTTGGTGCATGCGAATTGCAGGCGTATAATCTCGGTATGAGGTCAGCTACGAACAAGTTGAAAAGTGTGGGGGCCAGAACGCAGCCTTGTTTAAGCCCTTTGTCCGTTGGAATGCGTCTTGACAAGTATGTTTCGTCGCCCAGCTTAATCTGGACCCAGGTGTTAGGATGCATGCTTATCAGAAGTTTTAAGAGATTGGGGGAGCCCCCAATTACGAAGTTAGGACCACAGTCTGTTACGTTTTATATGATCAAAAGCTGCTTTATAATCAATAAAGCACAAATGCCGAGAGCTCCTAGTCATTTCCGCCATATCGAATAGCATTGCCATCGTTATTTTATTTGTAGTCGTCCCCACATTCTTTGCAAAACCAGTCTGATTGAGGGGGATGATGGAGTTTGCTTCTGCCCAGGCTTGGAGCTCTTCCTGCAGCGTTCCAGTGAAAAAGTTTGCCTCATTGTCCTGTAACGCAACTAGCCGATAGTTCTGAGGCTCTGACCTATCCTCTGCCTTATGGATTGGTGCAATAATGGAGCCCCTCCATGATTTTGACAGAATATTTGTCATCCTAATTTCCCTAAATAGTGGTTCTAATGCTTCAGCCCAGAATGTTGGCTCTTGCTTATAGAGCACAGGCGGTATACCGTTTGGGCCAGGGGCCCCTTCCCTCCTTCCTTTGCCTATTTGCCTTTTTATGATCATAGTCCGATTAGTTGTAGTGTTGGCAGTTAAGATGTCTTTATCGGTTTTGCTTTGTGTGATTAAATAATTTGAGCTGTGGATGTGTTAGTCTGTTCGTTAGATTGAAAATGATAGTGGAAGGATAGAAAAGAGGGAAGGGTCTAGACAGTTTTTTTGGAGCTCCTAGCAGTAGGAGATTTCGGATCAGTAAAGGGGTGGTAGGAAGAGTCGGAGGGAAGGGTTTAGAAAGGTATGTTTGGGAGATCTGAATAGTAAAAGAGGTATGAGATGATGCAAGGAGGGGGTAGAGAAGGCAAGAGTCAAAGGGTTATTTTTGGGGATAATAGTTGTAGTATGGGATGAGTCAAAGTGGAGGTAGAGTATCTATTGAGAGAGGTATAGGGGGAGATACGATATTACATTGGATATGCTGAATTAGATTAAAGTAATACACATAAAGATACATAACTTCATGGAAGGTATGTATAAGGAGGTAATAGATGTAGATTTAAGTTGTATTTAATAAATTCACTTTCAAAAGCTGCTGTACTTGAAGTTAATGTATTTATAGATATATGTTTGTAATTCAGTAGTGAAGCAAGTGTAGATGAATAGTCAAGATGAAAGTTTGACTTATTTATGTAGTCACCTTTGTACATGTTAAACATAGAATAATATAACCATGATTTTATGCTTAACATATGCTTAACAAATGTACAAATATGTACATTTGTTAAGCAGAACGAATATCTATATATATTTATAAACATAAATATTATACAAGTTTATACAAAGCAATATATATATGTAGGTACACATAGTCCAAGAAATGCTAATATACACAGGGATATGCTGTATATTTGTTAGAGTATGGTGGTTATGTGGGGAAGAGCAAATTCTTGAGTAGTCTTCTGAAGACCGGGTAGCCATCCTTGGATCTTATGTTTGGGGCTAAAGAGTTCTATAGTTTGGCTGTTTGAACAGAGAAGGGTGTGCCACCTTTTTCTTTTATGGTGGGATTTCGAGGCGAGATGCCAGTCTAGGCAGAGGTTCCTTTTGTTGAATGGATTTGGTGATTCCTGATGAAGAGCAGTCCTGTTCCATGCATCGCTTTGTGGGTGATACAAAGCAGCTTGAGTTTGGCTCTTCTCCAACCAATAACCAATTTAGGGCCTTCAAGGCAGGGGAAATATGGTCTTGTGCATTTATATGTAAGAGTAGGTTGGCAGCAGAGTAGGTTGGCAGCAGAGTTCTGTATCAGTTATAGTCTTTTCATAGTTGTTAAAGATGACCTGTGGTAGAGGCTATTAATGTAATCGAATTTAGAAAGAACAAGAGATAGTAGCCTGAACCTTATGTGGAAATCCCAGGTGGGGGAAGATGCACCGCAGAGTTTTTACGACGCATGGTATTGCTAATTTGTCGACTTAGGTATTCATTGATAGCTTGCAGTCCATGGTAATTCCGAGGATTTTACGTCCTTTGATACTTTAGGCAGTGTTCCAAGATAGTCAGCCCAGGCGGCATATGGGTCATAATTTTTACGATTGCCACATGTGAATATTTCCGTTTTGGAAGCATTCAATTTGACATGGCTGTGTCATTCATGGCTCTGAGGCAACTGAAAATGTGTGTTTCCAATGCCTTTGGGGCTTTACAGTTTAAGGAGTATTTGTGTCATCTGCATAGTTTATAGCATGTGAGGAGAAATTGATCAATCCCAGTCTGTAGCACACACTCCTGGTGCAATGTAGGTAATTCAGCCTGGGTCACAACTATCATAGGTAAGAAACTGTCAGGAAGGCAAAACACTGTTTGTTATGAGAACACCCTGGTGGTTTGATAGCATCTTGATAACACTCCCTCAACAAATCCCTGAAAGTGATTCCAACACGGGAAGAAGTGAAATACCTTGGATTTAGTTGTTTGTTCAATGCAACAGATCATTTTTACCAACCAGCTGGACACATTGTGTGCGTTACCCGATTCAGAACCTTCCCAATTGGTGCTTCCTTTCAATGAGCATGGCCTTTGCTGGAAGTACCATTCATTTATTTTAATTTTCACAGGAGAACGTTCATCCTTGTGACGATTCCTTGTCTACATGGTCACCTCTATACAACATTCAGCAAGCTACTGGAAGTCGGACCTTTCTTTTTGTGGTGTTTTGTCCACCTTGCCGGTTTCATGCAGAGTTGAGACTTTTTTCTTTTTCTGGAGTTGTACTGCCTGTCCAGTTTGAACGAACTGTAAATTAGGTGTGAAAGCACCATTTGCCCCTCTATACCCCAAAATAAAATCAATTAGCGGCATAAACGTCTATGTTTTATATTTTGGCACTTCACTTTCTCTGTTAACACTTCAAAGGAATTATTCAAGATCTATTGAGAGCTGTTAACTAGTGCTGTGTCTTTATCATTAGTCTGCTTAAACATTTTGCAACTCTGTTTTTAATTTTTGTCAGATTACCGACCTCAGGAAAAAGATTATCTCTGAGCAGATGTCAACTGAAAATATTAGCATGATGAACAGAATGCCCAATATAACATGTTTCATTCTTTTTCTTTAATTTCCACTAGTGATCTGGTTTAAAGTTCTGAGGTTATATGCTTTGAGTTCCAATCAGAACATAATTTCAGCTAAACTGTCAAAACACAATGGCTCTTTTTTGCAGAAGATATTGCAGTGATAGTGATTGCATCTCTTCAAAGGGGGCCCTCAATAAATGATGTAAACAATCTTACTCCTCTTATGAAAGGAAAAAGGTGGATATTGATAAATCCAATATTAGTAGCTACTACTCCTTACCATTTCTAATTGTCATTTGTAAGATCCTAACTTAGGATCTACCTGAACTGAGACCCTGCAGTTGGAGTATCAATGAGGTTTCAAGTCTTGTGGAAGTAAGGGTTCGAGCACATTATTCAAAAGCAGTTTTTGGAAATTAGGTGTAGAGGTCAAACAGATACTTATATAATCTTGGTATTCTTACCAGTGTATGACATTGTTGCTCATGGACAATATGCATCAAGTCTGAGCATTTGATGTGGGATTGCCTTGGACTGTCTGTGCCCTCTCTAATCAGAGCCAACGTTTATGTGGGGCATTTCTCACCCCGAAAATTTTGTGAGCAGAGTTTCTCCCTCTTATTGCTCATACTTTTTAAATAGTAGTAGTAGAAAAGCTTTATTCGATTTCACAGAATATAAAATCATAAAAGCAGCAAATTAATTTCACATTCAAATTTCATAGGTACAACTTTTAAAACCAAATACATAAATATTTAAAACTGATTTAACTTTTCCTTTTCCTCAAAATGCTTTTTAAAAAGCCTGTCATTGTAGCAACATAGTATACATTGTTTAAGGATTGTAAAAACAACAATGCCGAACGGCATTGTCTCGAGGTCCCTTGTTTTTTTAGAAGGGGTTTTATCCATCTAGCCCTTTCTACAGCATAAAATTTACAGAAACCTATCACATTCAAGGTAGATTGGTCTGACGTGTAATCGCACGGACTCTTACAAAGCGATCTGGACCAATCATTTACGGTAGGAAATGTAATTAGGCGAAAAAAGACGACAAATCTAAATCTTGTCAGTAAATATCTGTCACAGCCGTCTAAACACCAAATTAAATAAGGTTGAATTGTACACGTTGCTAAGGTAAGTTGATGTTGCAGTACTGTTTTTTTTTATTTATTTCTAAACGTAACCTTAATGATTCTAGGTGGTTCCAACAGAGCAGCTTTAAATCCTTCCTCGTTAAATTACTCAAGGATTACGGATGTCCAAAAAAATCTGGTCTCCCCAGATCGTTCGCGAACTTACAAATGTAGGACAGCCATGGTATCCTAATAGCCTTATCCAAGCCCAGCAAGTCAGAAATGATGTCTCTGTTTAATACAAGATCAGGCGAAGTCCAAACTCTGTGCCATAGTAATATAGGTTGCATACTAATCAAATCGCTAATGTACCGCATGCCCAACTCCGAATGACAGTTAAAAACAGAAGAACTTTGAGGAATGGCTAAATGAATCTTAAAGCATTTTCTATCTTTTGAATAGGTGAGGAGTCGTGAATTCCCCAGACGCCTGCCCCGTAGATGGCAGTACTTATGCACTTAGCCTGGTAGATCTTTAACAGGATTTCAGGCGGTCTTTTCCCCATTTTTTTAGCAACATAAGTGCAGCCGTGGCTCTTTTAAACATTAGTGACCTACTTCTGATAACTTGACCCCAGGAACCTGAATCCTCTAATACGATACCCAGGTAGGAAAAAGTTTTAGTTGGTGCAATTTTCTCTTTCCCAGCGAACAGAGAACAGTCTCTGTTCTTTTGTCTTCCACAGGTCATAACAAAAGTCACATTGAGTTTCAGGCCCCTATTATCCATGAAATTTATGTATGTATCTAATGCCGTTTGTAGACCTATTTGTGTTCTAGCCATTATCACGGCATCATCTGCATACAGGAGCGACACAATCTGTTAGATCTACCTGCGGGGAATCTTTGACCTTAGCCACCAATTCTTTTTCCAGATCGTTAGTATATAAGGAAAAAAGAAAAGGGGTGAGTACGCAGCCTTGCCTTACTCCTCGCTTCACATGGAACGACTTAGTGCATTCCCCATTGACCCCGTATCTCACTTTTGCCCTAGCGCCTGCATAAAGTTGTCTTAAGAAGGATATTAACACCTCATCCACCTTCATATCTGTTAAAATCTGCCATAATCGGCTGTGGATTACACAATCAAACGCAGCGCTAAGATCGACAAACACTGCATACAATTTGCCGTCCTTTGCCTGCGTGTATTTTCCTAATAGCATGGAAAAATGTAAAACCTGCTCTAAAGTACCCCGCCCCACCTGAACCCATATTGTACCGGAGATAATATATTTTCATCTACTGCCCATTGCTGCAAGCGATTCAGTATAACCCTGCCCGTGACTTTCATAAACGAGTCTAAAAGGGATATGGGGCGATAGCAAGAGGGGTTTTCGCGATCCCCTTTTTTAAAAATAGGTATAATTACAGAATCAGACCAGGTTTTCATTAGACCCAGTTTGCAGCTTGCCTCAAGCACTCGTGTAAGCAATGGGGACCATAGTTCTATCGTGTGCTTGAATAGGTCAATTGGGGTGCTGTCGGGGCCTGGCGCTTTGCCACTCTTGTTTTGTTTGATAGCTTCCATGATTTCTTTATTGCTAATAATTGTTAATTTCCACACATTTTTTAGGGGCCTCTTGGGTTAATGACCCCATATCTAAGATTTTATTAAGCCCTCCTGGATTATAAACTTCCGAAAAGAAGTCTATCCATGTGTCTTCTGTTATCGCAACCTCAATTCTCGCATTATCCCCTGGGCTAAAAAAAGGTGCATTGACTGCTCCCCGGAAAGAGGAACTGTCCCTTTTTAACAAAGCCTCATATAGATTGGACCAAGCCTCATTTTTAATCTTACGCTTACAGATCTTTCTAGCTATATTATATTCCTTCCTGTGCTTTTTTACTTCTTCGTGGTTTCTCATAGTATTATGAAGGGCCTTTTTCAGCTGTGAGTGAGCCTTTGTACAAGTCGAATCAAACCAACTATTCTTACAGGTTTTAGGATCTCTGTTTCGGCGCTGTAATTTTTCTTGTATTATCCTGGTAATATCTGCAAAGGAGTCCAATATATATGAATGTGAAGTCTCCTCCTGTAGACACTTCGTGATCGGTAAGATAGCATCCTTAATTATTTTTATATTGGTGACCGCCGGATCGCTCTTCACCCATCTAATGGCGTATCCTTTTTGCCTACCCACCGTGCATCCTTTAGTCCAGGCTAATCTTTCTACCAGTGAACGTTCCTTATCCTGTGGGAGTAAAATACAAAAGTTGAGTGGGAGATGATCACTGATTCCTATCGTGTGAGTTACGAAGTCAGCTATCCAGGTTGCATGGCTATTAGAAATAGCAATAAAGTCAATCAGGGTGCTGTGCCCTCTCCCCACAAAAGTGGGACTAAAGTCCACAGAAGGTGTTCATAACCTGTTGACAAAACCCAAGTTATGAGTAGCCATCACCTCGTTAAATAGTCGCCCCCATTAGGATGGGCGAAATGGGGCTGGTGTTTAGTACCATCTTCCTCGTAATCGCCACATCTGCTCAAGAACTGTTGGCAGAGGTTATGGTTAAAGTCACGGCCCCAAATAACTAAATAACTATGGATTCCCTCCGTGAATTATCTGTCATGCTCTTAACATCCACATTTAGGGCACAGACCATGTCCCTTACTTCGGCCTTTTCTAGATTGTTATACATGTTGATAATTATTAGCTCAACCTTGGGAGATGCTTTCATAACAATAATCTGGTATTGACTACACGTTCTCATCATTTTAATTGTTACTGTCCCCATTAGATTTGTAACCGACACAGAGCCCCCCTTTGTACCTCCCATGGCTGGAACAACCTGCTGGGACATGATATGTTTTAAAACCGTCAATATGGATTTCGTCCAGAGACCAAGTCTCTTGGAGGCATAGAATATCTATATTTTTAATGAAATCTGCCCAAATCGGGTTATTTAACTTAGAACGAAGATATATTCCAGAATGTTACCCTCAACTGTCCCTTACCACGTGTACCTTGAGATCTAGAGTGATCCGTTAGGCCCAGATGATTAATTAAACTAGCTGCCCTTATGTGTTCTACAGCAGCAGGCTGATTTTCACAAGAGGTAGCCCCGCTAATCTGTGTTGGAAGTCAGTCGACTCCTTCCATACCACGTAGCACGGAGAAACCGTTAAAGGTGGGGATACTGAAACCATAATGGGTAAAACTAGGACCACAGGGAACGCGAGAATTAGTGGGATAATCCAACATGGATTGTGGATAAAAATAACTTAGGTCATGCGTTACGATTTCATCCTTCCCTCCCGCAGAGTACCAATCGTTGATGTATCTCACAGCTCCACGATCCCTGAAATTGACCAGGACGATGTCCCCTCTTAGGTCCTTTGGTCTCTTCCCCACCCATTCCAATCTCCTAACATTAAGGATTTCACCATTAGGATTTGCCGGTAGTGGTCTGTTATTACACAACCAAAAGATTACTTTATTCTTTAACCCCTTCGACGCTCATGACGAGCTGGGCTCGTCATGGCGTAGCCTCCTCGCACGCTCATGACGAGCCCAGCTCGTCACGTAACATGCGAATGAGTAAATCTCAGCGTACGGGCGGAATTCCGCCCGCACGCATGCGGTTAACTGCTGGTAGTCTTCGTCTTTACCTTCCATTAGTTCTGGCATCCCAGTTAAAACCACTTCATATGGTACCGCCTCGGGTGATAGATCTATCCTCTCTTGATTTTTTCTGCTACGTTTTTTAGGGGAGGGCCCAATATTAGTTGTCTCAGAAGTACCCTGTTTACAGTCCTTTGCTTCTTTTCTCTCCCCCCTGCTAGTAACCGCGCCTTTATCTATGTCCTGAGCTACTGGATTGTGTTGTCCTTGTGCGGGACTAATATCCCTACCAATCATCTCAGTGGCTAATATCTGTCCTGATATGATGTCCTGACTAGGAGTTACGTGTTTACTATGCCCTATGTCACCATTCAATTTTGAGTGTATTGCCGTTTCCGCTTCTATTCGTCCTAATTGATCACCAATTCTTTTTACTCTTTCTATCAGCGGAAGTATCAATGATTTAATCAGCTGTTCCATGCTCCCCATCAGCTCTTTTATTGTAACTGTGGACGGGAGAGACTGCTCGGGGATTGTCTTTTTTGTAGATGTACATTTATTCCCTACTGGGCTCTGCGATGTTTTTGATAGTTTTGCGCATCTATCTCCCTTGCTATCATTCCCACACTTTCTTTTTTTTAAAGTGGGACCTGGGTCTTTGGATTTGCTGGATAGGTACTCTTTCGAGGTGTCCATCTCAAGAGTTACCAATGGTACTATCTCGATAGATGTATCCGCTGAAGTTTCTAAAATCGTATCATTTGATTCCGCCTCATTTTGGGATATTTGAATCTGTTGGGTACTTATCAGACAATGGGGCTGCTCGAGATCTTTCGTCCCAGAGTTATGCTCATTATATATACTGGAACTCGGGGGGGGGGGGGGGGGGGGGTGACTACTAATCTAATGGCACCCAGCGAGGATCGCTTTTTATGTGCAAGCTCCGTGGAAAGGCGTTTTTCTGCCATGACTATTTCCTTTTCCAACTCTGTTGTTACCCTAGTAATGAAGGTATCTAAGGTTCCCCTTACTGCACCTCCCACCAATGTTGTCTTCCCTAGGGTATTGTCTACTCATGGTATCGTCGGGTATGTAATCATAGGATAATACAGCTTAAGGAACAATGAAATCAATAATTAAATTCTAGGGTGATGATTACTGCATAAAAGGGCAATGCTTTTAGTACTGAGTACGTAGACTAGATATAAGACTGCTATAACAACGTTAAAAGATGCACTTTTAACAGGCTTTTGTCGTTAATTGTCCCGGACCCAAATGTTGGTGGGGTGGCCCAGCCCAGCCTCGGCCAGCCCGGACAGCCACAGACTGTCCCGCCCTTGTCCCGGCACCGCCCGCGCGCGTCCCGCGACGCGGAGGAAGCCGCGGTGTTTTGTGTGCCTCCGGGCGGGTGAAAGGGTGTAGATGGGCGGAGCTAGCCCAGCCAGGAATTGTGGGGCCGCGTCCGATGTGATGAGCAGCGGTGGGGGGGACCAGCAGATCAAGGCAGCGGCGCTCTCAGTAGCGCGGACCCCAGCAGTGAAGCCCCCTCTGTCCCAGCAAACAGGCAGCAGTTGTAGCAAAAAATAGGAACAGGTTGCGCCAGGTAGGTGATGCGGTTTTGTGAGCAGAGTTTATCCCTCTTATTGCTCATACTTTTTAAATAATCCCGCTTCCCTATGGTCGGAGGGGCTAACTTTAAGCTGATGACACTGATATTCTTGGCTCTTCATGGGAATACTAGTGATAAACAGATCATTGCTGCCTGTTTTCTTTATTCTTGGATGTCATCCTATTGCGGTTTCAAATATGGGCCAGATGGAGATCTTTCACTTCAGGCCTCTTTTTAGGTTTGCCCGGCAGGAAGCTCTGGGAGCCCTCACACATAGCTACATCTGTGGTGCCTAATTTGAGTATTTTTCACAGACCACTACAATTTATGGTTCATATATGGCACAGCCCTTGTTAAATGTTTCTAATGGCATGGACACTGTGAGCCTCTGTTTCCTTACATTTTACTTCCTGAATTGCTAGTTAGCAGTGTAGTTTCTTGTTTTTTTTTTTTATTATAACGGTTTGCCTCTTTTGCTTTCAGCAATCTCCCATGATGCAGCACTCTATTCATCCACCCCACCCTTTTACTCCCCCTCGCAGACAATTGCCATTGTTCACGCCCAACCAGGTAAAACTCTGCTTAAGTTGAAATCTTCGTGACTCCATGGAAACCTTACCTAGTTGTACTGTGTTCATTTCCATTTGTTGAGCTATATGTATGTAATGTGCAGTAATCTATGCTTGTAATGCTTACCTCTGTTTAAGTTAGTCTCTGGATTTGTTACTTTACTGTAACTTAAAACCTTTTCCAAAAGACAGCCAGCAGTGGGGTTTCTGGATAGCACCGGTCAAATATCCCAATTTTATTGTTCTCTTATGCTCACTCCTGGAGTTCTGACTGCCACAACACTCCATCCGTGGTAAATGTTTTCACAATATTAGGAGGGCGACCATATTTCCTTGTTCACATTGAACTTTCCAATTCAAATTGCATGCATCTGTGATTACTCTTGTTTTCAATTACTTTCCATAAAACAAGAGTGCTTACAGATGCATGCAATTCGAATTGGAAAGTTCAATGTGAACAAGGAAATTAGGGTTGCCCTCCTAATATTGTGAAATCGTGTAACTCGAGACTTAAAGGCTTTTGTGGAGCTTAAGGTAAAGCTCCTCTCATTTTCATCCCTATAAAAAATATGAAGGCCTTTCCCTCTGTTTTACAGGAAGGGCATCTATTAATGTAGCTCATTACAAGTAAAATAATTTCTTGAACTGATAATGGTAGTTACTCTAATTCAGTACATCCTGGAATCCTAATCGAGGTATTTCCTCATGCGTAGACCTGACTCCCTTCTTTCTAATGAAAGGTGACCTGATGTGAAGAGGTGTGCCACCCTTGGATGATTACTGTTCAAGAATAAATGCAGATTCATTATAATATGTATTTAGGAATGTATGTCACAAATACCAGAAGTGAGCTCTGGAGGTTCGAGGGATACATCTCTTCCTTGGAGTGGTAGGGAGGTGGTGTTGGGAAGGCAGTGTTATTTATTACAAACTTAAGTGGTCTGTGAGCTAAGCCTTCACCAAGGAGCAGAATTGATGCTTGCATGGCTCTGGTTGGCTGCAGTTGGATGTGCTGGTCGGTTTGAAGTATATTGGGAGTGGCAATGTAATCTTACAAATTCAGAGGGGTTAGTGTAAGACCAGGGTGGTCAGAAAGGAGACTAGGCTGAGATTTGGATGATGTGTCTCTTGGAAGGTCCAAGTCTGATTGCAGTTATGTCAATGAGGTTGATTATTTTGGTTCTGTTGGTTGAGCTGAACCCAGGGTTTGTTTGCAGTGGAATGGGACGATAGGAGGAAGTCACTGGTGTTCATAGGGGTAGATTTGTGGATGTCTGCAACGCCACCTCCTGTTTTATTTAGAGTGTTGATGCAGTGTAAGTTTTATTTTGTGTTATGATAATGTTTGTGCTTGTTGTTGGACAGTTTCAATCGATCGTGGTTCTTGTAAAGTGCAACTTTTCACCGGTTAGGGTCTTAAGATGCTGCGGGGTGGGGTGTGTGGATCTGCGATTCAGTCGAAGAGCCAGGTCTTGAGGTCCTGAATTGAGGCAGAGACTGTGATTGCCTGAGATGTAGAGGCAGGTAGTTCAAATGTCTTCCCAGCAAGCTTCTGGTCTTTACGATGTAGGATGCATCCAGATTTCGATTTCTGCAATCCCAGCTGCATGTAGTACCGCTAAAATAAGTTTGTTTTGTGGGCGGTGTTTAGCAGGATGCAATTGAAGCTGTTTGAGGTATACCAGGAGTGTTTGTGCAGACTAGGCATTTGCAAGTCTGAGATGATGAAAATAAGAGGGCATGAGAGAGAGAGATGCTGGCTCACCATATACTATACCAAAAAGAGGTATATTGTGTAGTGAGTCCAGTGGATCTCCAGGGGTTGTACAGAGGCTAAATTGATAACACTAATGCTCTATTTTCCGGCAGTGTGGGCGAGCAGTTAGGCTTATCAGAGGGTTGTTAATGCATTTGTTTTACATACATTGGCTATAACTGACACACACTCTATGAATACATCTGAGACCAATTAATAAAAATAGTTCTTTGGTATATTTCTTAACTAAGACCACAAAACTTTCAAAGCAAATACGTTTTTAAATAGATACTTTTCAGTTTCAAAAGTGGACGCAGTGCAATTTTCACTCTTATGCAGGTAAGTACATAACTTCACATTCCGGACTTCGGAGTTGGCGATCAGCAGAGGCAAGGTTCAGAAAAGCACAAACACTGCACGACCAGTGGCACAGGGGTGGCCGGGTGCAGAGGTCAAATTTGGAGTTAGGGCCCAATGTTAACCAATTGATGCTGGAGGTGCTTAAAGGCAGATCCTTGTAGGTAAGTAAAGCGGCTGCTGGGCTCAAGCTTCGCAGCATTAGGCACTACAAGGCAGCATCAAACCTACACCACCAGTGGCACAGGAGCTGCTGGGTGCAGGGTTCAAACACTGTGCGGGTGCCCAATGCAAGTGAAAGGAGGAACTGTTTTGGAAACCAGTTGCAGGCACCAAACCGAAGGCTGCGCAAAGCAAACCAGCGATTGCAGAGGTAAGTTGGGATGCTGTGGGTTGCAGAGACCTAGTCGGTCGAGCTCTCCGAGGCCGAGGAGCTTTGGGTGCAGGAGTGTCTTTTGACGTCTAGTTTCTCACCGGAGCCGGTTGTGGTTGGGGGTGGGGGGAGGGGGTGGTAAGCCTTTGGATTTACACTGCAGTTGTTGTGGAGTCCAACCAACGCTGGACTTGGACTCTGGTTCGCTGGTGAAACTTTTCTGGACTGGTGTGCAACCTGGATTCGGGCCGGAAGCGTCGGGTGCAGAGTGGTCCGGGATTGCAGTTCTGGAGGGCACCGGAATCCTTTGTCTTGGTTTCTTGGTGACAGGTCTGCTATGCTCAAAAGTTCTGGTCTTTTTCGGAGGCCGGCAGTGCTCCTTGTGGTTTTGGAGATCTCTGGCTGCAGGACAGGTGTTTTCTTTGCAGGGACTTTGAAGTTGAAGACAGGCCGGTAGGGCTGGGGTAAAGTCAGTGGGTGTCTTTAGTCTTCTCTGCATGGCGTTTTCTTTGTGCTCTCTTAGGTAGGCAGGAACTGGTTTCAGAGTCTTAGGGAGATACCTAAATAATAGATTTAGGCGTGTTACAGGAGAATAGCAGATTGGGACCAATGGCTTCCTTACCTGGGGTGGCTATACCCACTATTATGTCTGTGGGAGAGGGCGGAATAACCCTAGCCTTTATTGGATAGGTGCCATCATCTTCAAGATTGTGGTGACTGAAAAGTGTTCATAACTTCACCTCCATCCCCTGAGGGCGAAGGGGGGACGCCTCCTGTTAAGTTTCCCCGCCACTTCTCCCACCCAAAGGTGGGGGTTTGAATCTGGGGTTGCCACCTGCTGTTAGCAGCAGTGGTTGGGGTTGCATTACAAAGGCGATTCGCCTTTGAAGGTTATATTTTAGGCACTATGGGCATCTTGGGGGAGGAGGTGTCACCTCTGTCCAGGATGTGCTTTGTTTCTGGCCACAGAGAGCTGAGGCTCTCGACCCCGGGGTCAAGCAACATGACTGGGGGTGGCAGGCTGCCTAACGCCAGTCAGAGACCACACCAGGCCTGATAGGTTTGCATGGGGCACTTCTAAGGTGCCCTCTGAGTACATGGGTTAATAAATTGAACTCTGGCATCAGTGTGGGTTTATTAAGAGGAGTCGTTTGGTACCAAACACTCCTGGGTTCAGAGAAGCAGTCATGGTCCTGGGGAACTCGAGATTTGAGCTTCCAGACCATGTACACTCTGGCTTTTCTGCCACTTACACTATCTAAGGCTAGACCTGAATATTGTAGGAGCCGATTTGCTGATGCAGATATGCCCACGCCTGCTTTAGGGTTTGTACAGCCTTAGTCCGTGCTGGTTGCCAGGGCCCACAGGCAGTGGGCCAGGTCGAATTTGTTGTTTTTCACTGCACCAAGACATGCCAGCTGCAGTGGCATGGCCTTGGTGAGGAGTCCTAGGGACCCTCTTCAGTCCCCAGCCCTAGGTACCAATGGTACCATTTACTACAGACTTGCAGGGGGGTGAAGTTGTCAATTGTGAAACCGTTTTTGGGAAAAAACACTGGTACTGGGAACCTGGACAGCAGGGACCCAGTACTCTACAGTTAAAGTTGCATCAAAAGACCGGCAACAAGTGTGTTGGTCTTCAGGAGGTATGTGAGGGAAAGAAAATGCTCTAACTAGAATAGTTTGGTAGGGAAGTCCTATGCCCTCATACATACTGTTCTCTAGTCTCAAATTCCACACTGTGCTCAACCAGTCAACGAATGATTGCTTCAGCTTGCCTAAAGCCCCTTGCCCATATTAAATTTGCGTTGAGACCCCAGTTAAAGGCTTATCTGGAGGCTCAATGCGGGCTGAAGAAGCAATTGCTGCCATGGTGACCACCATTCTCCAGGTCATTTTGGCCCCTCTTTCCAGTCCTGAACGTTTGTATGATAATCTAATACATTCTGGGTGTGGACTTTTTGTTTTGCTTCCTCTGAACTTATTAGGCAAACAGGTCAAATCAGTGATTTGTAGGTGAAAAATTCAGGGCTAATGACTGCATCCATAATGAAAGCGTGTGGTGGTTACCTTAGAACCCACTGATAAGCAGAACGTCTTGAGATTTAAATAAGCCCTGGTGTGGCCCGAACAATCCTGGAGTCTTAACACTCAAGGCCCCCCAAAGAGGCATCCTGCAAAGAATTGTATCCTCAGGTCGCGTATGACTGCTAGCTTGGGGAATGCCATGATGGAAGACTATTGGCAATCCTGGGCTGCTGCTTCACTTCCCAAGTGCACGCTGTGGTTTTCCGGGTTGAGACATATAAGAGCACTTACCAAGGTGGTGGTCAGCCTATAGGATTTGGCCTGGGACTCCAGATCCAAGATTAAGTGTGGTCCCTTTCCTGTGATGGAAGCTCCTTTTAGATCATTTAGAAGACTAAAGTTCTGAGAATGTATCGGCAAACTTGTCCCCTCATTAGTTTTTGTCCCACGTTATTGCTTCTTGCAGCTGGACCTTTTATCAGATATTTTATCTGGATATTGGCCTAAATCTCGTCTCCTTCAGGATGAGTTTGGTTCTTGCCATTCTCCTTGTTCATTCTCGGTATCTTCACTAAACACTATAAGGATCACTAGGCTGTTTCTTCTCTTTGTAGACTGTTCTGCTAATTTGGTATCATCTTAAAGCCACCATACACTCCTCCACATAGTATCTTATGGTGGGTGACACCTTTGCTACTGTGAAGTCACCGTTCTTTCAGGCGGTCTAGAAGTGTACTCAGTAGAACTTTCAAATGTCTAATCCTTGACAGCATGCTGCACGGTTTATCCTTTTAGTGTGCTATAGTATAACTGCTAAGTGATACCTAGGGTGCTACAGGTACTGCTCCGTGAACTGGAAAACTCCAACCGAGGCAATTAAGACAAAGCATCATGATTTCTTCACCGCTTCCCTTAAAATAAGAGCAACCTTGAATGCTTGTATTTAAATATTATGTGGAGTTTCTTAATCAACGACTGCATGCTCACTTTCCTCTAATGTGGAACATTTGTTTTTATAGAGCAATAACCCATTTGGTTGTGGCGTTATCCTCTGTTTCACATAATAAAAATGCAATATGATGAACTTAGTAAAGACATCTACAGGAAAGCAACAAAAACATATCAATATGCTAAAAGACTGGCTAGACTCGTATTTTCGTGCAAAGATAGAAAATGCCCGCAACTCGTCCAAGGGATTGTGTAAGGTGGTGAATAGCCTCATGAAACCACCCACAAGCTCCTCAGACCCCTCCACCCCACCATTGGATGCACGCTGTGATAGGTTTGCTAATTTCTTCTCCTGCAAAGTAAACCAAATCCTTTGCTCCTGCCCCAAAAACCCAGACCCTAGTCCGACCCCACTCGCAGGTTCCTCGACCTTAGTTAAATTGACCTCATTTCCTGCCTTAAGCAAAGAAGTCACTGAAGAAACCCTAAAGTCCATTTAATCTGGTTCGCCACACTATCCTCCCCCCCCCTCACCCCCGCATCCTGAGGAAACGGGGCGATGCATTCCAGTGCATCTTAACGCACCTTTCAATCATTCCTTGGATAGTGACAATGCCCCCTCTGCATAGAAACACGCTATTGTGAAACCAATACTGAAAAAGCCCACAGCCGACCCTCTGCTTGCAGAAAAGTATAGGCCAATGATCCTTACTCAAGTTAGCGAGCAAAGAATAGGAAAAATGTCAATAAACACCTCTCAAGCTATGCAAAAACTCAAGGTATTCTCCATCCCACCTAAATGGACTTTAGACTGGGCAGCAATATCGAGACCGCCCTGCTAGCTGCCGCAGAGGAACTCTGCTCAATCCTGGACCAAGGTTGCTCAGCAGCTATGATATTGCTAGGCCTTTGTCTTGGACACCGTCTCACATCCTGTCCTTAGTCAGAGGATGGATGAAGCCAGAATCTCTGGGGTTTCACTAAAGTGGCTAGTAGCCTTCCAGGAAAGTTGGAGCTTCCAGGTCTGCGACAAAGCCCTTTTCTCTGCCAGTCATTCCTTAAAATGTGGGGTCCCTTAGGGCTCCTTTCATAGCCCCACATTATTTAATCTATATATGCTTCCTTTAGCGGAGATGACACTCAGATCGTCCTATCTCTCATGGCAGAAATTGGTAAAACCTCCAACTAACTGAACTCCTGTCTAAAACCGGTAACAGACTGGATGTCTGCAAGGAGCTTAAAACTGAATGGTGGAAAGCTTGAAGTACTAGTTGTTGAAAACAACCGTCCATGGCCAGACCACCTTAGAGAACTTCCCCCAACCTGTTCCAGCAGTCAAAAGCCTGGGCTTCTGGGTTGATAATACATTCTCCAATTAAACCCAGGCCAGGGAACTTGCTGGGACCTGCTCTTTGGAATTCTGAGAACTTTAAGAAAATTGCTACATTGGCTACCACCCTCCACGAGGAGAGTTCTTATGCAGGAACTGATTTACTCCTGCATAGATTATTGACTCTCCCTTTATCTGGGAAGGCCGAGTCTGTGATAAAAAAGACTAGAAGTTGTCCTGAACTCAGCAGCTTGGATTCTACTAAAAAAATCCCAAAATGCCAATCTGCTGCACCGGCTTTAGCAGCCCTGCACTGGCTTCCGGTGCAGAAAAGAAACCACTTTAAGGTACCATGCCTCTCCCATGGGACTGTGCACGGCCGAGGCCTACTTCTCATCCAGCGACTACTCAGTACTTGCATTCCCAGGAGGTCTCTGCAATCCAGGAATCTAAGCTTGCTGCCAGTCCCTAGGGTTAACAAGACCAGGTGCAGGGGTCCTTTTAGCTTCTAAACTTTGGAACGAACCCCTGCCGTTTTCAGAATGAACCAATCTGAATCCAGTTTTAGGAAACTCCTATTTTAGTCTTCTCCTCACTTGTAAGTGAATCTAGTGTACTGGCAGATATGTCGTTTTTAGCGCTTGATGGCCTGGTAGGATAGCTGTGTGCTATACAGAAACACCTGAATAGAATTCTGCCTCTAGCTAATAGTTGATTTTGGCATAAAGCCAGAGGGGGATTGAGAGTCAGATGTAGGGTCTCTGAGCAAAATAGGAGAAAGACAAGCGTGTGTATACTAGAGATGTATAACCTTGGCCTCATTGCAGATAGATTGCTTTTATAAGGTACTGGTTGACAGGATATCCCTTGGGGAATGTGAGTACATACAGAAAAAAATAATGGATTCCCAAGGGTGCACTTTTCTGTTTAACATTCTGAAGTCAACAGTTATCCACCTTATTGGGTTGAATCAAAAGGTAAGTGTGGATATGTTGCCTTAAAGTAACTTGGTATAGAATGGTATGCTGTAATCTGCTGAAGAATGAAGTGAATTTAGGATGGGTATAAACCACTTTGCTGTCGCTGGTTGGTGTTTTGTTCATATAGTGTGTGGAAAACCATGAAATTACTCATTCATAGTTAGTATACGCACAAAAGAATGGCTGGATAGTACATCGGGAGTCATATACATTTGGCTGTTTTGGGGAGAGAACTGTGGGAGTTGTGGATATGGGTGTGTGCACCATGAGCATAGTGGGGTAGCCAAGAGTGAGTTCTGTGGCCCCTCCTCGCTCAGTTAGCCACTTTTTGTTAGTTACTAACTTGAATTCATAAACTCTTGCCACAGTAGTACATGCAGTGTAGAGTGTATATCACATCTGCACAAATAATGCAGATCTAATTACTCTTGGTGACTTCTTATAGTTGATGCCACGTTTCGGCTGTGACTCATTCTCAACATCCCTCTTCAGTCATTTACGTCATCCTCATTGCGGGTTCTGGGTCGAAATTACGAACACTGGTCTTTCATCCAAGAAGGAAATGGGAGCTCATCTATATACCGATGGCCTTCTTTCTAATTGTATGTCTAGGATTCTTCAAAATGCCATGACTAGCACGGGAATCGCCCCCAGCCGACCACTGTTTTCTGACCGAAGTATCAAAATGTGAAGAATATAAATGTAGATGTAAATGGGATATTACTTATATTTTGTATGTTTTTAAGTTGTATACCCCTATGTGTACCAGAAGTAAATTAAAATATCTTATGCGGCTCTGAAGAAGGCTGCAGAGACCAGTGACTTGCTAGGAAAATGGTCTTTGATTAATTATATGCATGGGTGCAACATTTTTGGCATTTCAGTAAGAGGAAAGTGTGTATTTTTGCACAGATGTTAAAAATAGATATACTATATAGTAGAATCTTTATAGGTAGATATACATTTTTAAATCTTTTGTATCAGACATTAACAAGAATATTAAAAGGAGTCATTATCTTTTTTTTAATCCCCTCCACTGCCCCACATATTTAGGGGGTACACATTTGAAGTCGAAGTTGGATTCACCCAGACCCCCATTGGCAAACGAGAACACCCTGTCCAAAATACAGAATTGTAACAAAACGAATTTACAATATATATATTATTTACTGCTTTACTTGAAGAACAAACTAGACCTTGTTATTCGATACTGTTCTTTATGTTGCATTTAAAGTGCTGGCGGTGCATCCCCACCTTTTGTGTTTATCACATAATGTTCCCTATTTCATACAGAATACGGTAAGGGGTTCTCCACTCTCGCCTTTCATCCTGCTGTATTCAAATAAAGATTTTGGGGTGCGGCATTATTTTCGTTATTAGTACAGAAGCTTTGGTTGGTTTTTTTTTTAACCCTTTATAGCATGGTGCATTTATTAAAACGTAATACTTGTCACGTCTCGCACCTAGTATGATTTTAATTGCATATGTATATAGCGCTTACAACCCCAGACGAGGTGTCGAAGTGCTTTTTCAGCGAGTAGTACGTTACTCCGGAACCCAAAAAGGATTAGTGGTAAATTAGCACAGGTAAATATGAATTTAATCTGCGGGGTGGAGACGTTAGTCTGTTATGTGGATTGAAAAGGATAGTGGAGGGAAGGATTTGCATTTATATAGCGCTTGATATGTAATTTTATGGCGGACTTGTGAGTTTATTTGTATTGAAATTTTACATCGTTTACACTTAAATTCTTCTCTTTTTCAGTCCCCAGGTTACATGTCGCAAACACCTTTCAGACCCATGTCTCCCAACATCAGCACCCCCTCGCGCCCCATGACCCCCAAGATGGTTCGGATGCACTTCGGGCCCATGTCTCCCAGTCCAAGCTTCTCGCCCTTCTTCAGCCCAATGACAAACTCGCTGCAGAGGTTCAGGTATGCATTGGAAATGAACCTCTGACCTAGGGTCCTAGGGTAGGTGCAGGAGGAGGCGGAACAAAGATAGGGGTATCCTGGAATACCTGAAAAAACACCCAACTGTTTTACTTGCTCTCTCGTTGGTTTTTGCACTGTTATCAACATTACCCATTTGTATGCGTATTTGTTCTCTTATTTTGGAAGAGTAAGCCTTTTATATATTATTCTCCATTCTTGTTTGTAGTGTAATTTGATAAAAATTGAGTTTTTTTTGTTCTATAATATGAGCATCTGAGCTAACGGGAAAACTTGCCAATAGGCAATATCTTTGTCAGTTTTGGGTGCCAAAAAATAACATTTGAATTTTAGCTCGCTTTTTTAAAATATTTTTTTCTTTCATGAACATCAATATTTTTTTTAGGTAGTTGTCTGCACATTTATTGAATGCCACGAAAAAACAAGTGCAATAGTTCAATCTCTGCGTTAAAAATAAATTATTTTACACAACTTTCAAGTCAAAACTTATCGATTGTTCATTTCCCAAACTGGTCTAAAAAATGAATCTGGTTCTTCGCTGAGCTTTTATATTTCGTGTTTGCTTAAAGGGCCTCTAACCAAATAAAGTCAAAGTTCCTTCTGGGAAAGTTCAGTTGTAATCCTTGTATTGTTTGTTTTATTTTTCTACGGTCTTAATCTGTGTCTGACGCATGGAACTATACACAGGACGTGAGCTGCTGCTCCAGTCCAATGTCCATGGGTGTGTGGGACTAAATACACACAGTTCCTGTCACCGTCTATTATCTTCTTGGAGCCTTATTTACTTTCTGGGGGCTGTTGATTAAGCATATTCTGATGGGTCTTCTTAATAACAAGTTCTTCACCTTCTGAATCCTCCCAGGTGCCAGACTAAATCTGTTAAATGTATGCAGTAGCTTCTGCATGCTGGTTGGTTGGAACATCGGACTCTATGGCAACCCGGTCTGGCACCCAGAATTGAGTGGATTAAGGCGCAAGCATGCAGTGCCTCTGTGTGCAGTAGTCTGTTCCATTTCTGCACACCATTAAATGCTGATTTGTAGCTTTTCGCCAACCTTTTTGTGTAGCCAACTTTCCCAAATTCTTTAAATTGTGTGTGGGGGATGTCGAAACCCCCATTTCTCCCTGCCCTCCCAACTCCCTCCTACCCAAAACCCCACAGGAGGTGGTTTTTGTAGGGTGGGTGGTTTTTTATTGGGGTGGGGTGGGGTGGGGTGGTTGAGCCAAGCTTGTGTGAGGCATATTTCAGCCACGGACAACCATAATATTTGCCTTTGGTGCCTTGGCTTCAAACAACTCTAAACACTCCCTAATGTATCCAAAGGCCACGCACTCCAACTTCCCCAGCGTTGTCCTCTTCAGATCCAATCCCGGGATTGAAGCCCCTGCGTCCTGAATTTCCTGGGCCATCATCTGCTCCACAGTAGATTGAGGATGCTAAATTTGTCTGTTACTGGTCCCTTGGGTTTCCTTTGTGCCCTATGGATAAGTTGGGGTTTCCAGTTAGACTTCCGCTAGCACAGGCTAAGCTGGCACCAACTTACCTCAGCTGACACCAGGCCACACCTCAGAACCTTTGTTGCAATAGTACCTAGCCCACCCCTCTGCCCCAGATGTGCCAGTGTGGTACTCTGCAGAGATTCTGGTCTTTGTTCCAGCAGAAACTTCATTCAGTGTTTAGTCCATTTAGTACTACGAAAAAACCAAAGTGCAGCCTGTGGTTTTGTAGGTTTCCCCTACTGTTCCCTTTCTTCGATGCTAGTATTTCAGAGGCTAGAAGCCACTTTCGGGTCTGGCTCAAACGCATTCACTACTATGAAAATGACTACAGAAAGGCAGAAAATGTACTGCCCCCTCCAAATTGTACGGAGTTTGACCTCTATCTTCACCAATCATGGATTGATTCTGCTTTCCCACAGGCGTTATTCTCCGGTTTGTTGTTGGGTCAGAACATCTCCAGTTCAGCCTCCTGCCCTTCTGCCTTACATTCCCACCCATCCTAATCCCCCACAACCTTAGTGTTTACAAAAGTAATATTTGTGAATGTGGCTCATCTTCACAGGCAGGAATACATTTATTTCTCTATCTTGATGATTGGCTGCTAATTACAGGCTTTCTTCGGTTTTTCTCAGACCCCTTGGAAACAACTGTTTTGCTGCTGCCCATCCTGAGGTTCTCAATCAATAAATTTGAAAACTCCTCTTTGTCCAAAATGGACCGAATAAAAGGTATCCTCTGCACAGGTCACAGTGGTTTTAAAGGCCTTTCGGGCTCCGTAATGAGTCTGGGATATTTGGGCTGAGATCTGATGTTTCAGTCTCATGCCTTGGCTTGAGTCCAATTGGTTCTGACACTTCTTGTTCTCCTGGCCTTGTACATTCTGCTGGAGCCTCACGTGGGTTCTGCAGTGGAGCCTTTCCTTTTAATGGACCCACCACTGAGATTACTTTTTGAACAACATCCGCTTATAGGAAGCTGCAGACTTTTGGTGGTGGAAGGCAGAGGTCAACTTGACATGCAACATACTATATTGCCTGCCCCATCCAAAGCTCATGTTAGTGACTGAAGCGTTGTCATTGGGCGGAGTTGGTCACCTAGACAAAGTGGCAATCTGAGGCCTCCGGTAGACCAGTACCACCATGTTGATATTGTGAAGCTGTGTGCCATCTGTCGGGACCTAAAGACCCTTTTCTCTTCCTTCAGGACCGGTCAGTCTATGTTCTGCAGTGTGGGATCCCATGTCCCCGGTCTAGCACACCTGATACTACCATTGGCTAGTTCATGATGAGATGCCTGATGGTCGGTCTCCTGCTGGGTTTATCAAACACCAGGGGAGATAAACTTAGCATTGGGTGTCTTTCTGATCATGAGTGGCGTCTGCTCCTATTGGTGGGTCAAGATGTATTCACTCAGTGGGGTTTGCCCTTAGATCGGTACTGTACCAATAGAACACTCCGTATATGGCCTTCGGGCCCTCAAGTTTCCTCCTGAAGGCTCAGTGGGAGATGTGTACTGCCTTTAGGGGGATTCCTGCCATCTTTGTTCCTGCCACTGACTTTGCAGTGACTGTCCATTATGCAGTTCATTAAAGTGTGAACTAGAATAACACTCTAATCTAGTTCTTGCGTAAAGCACACAGTTTAACATGTCCTCTTACCCAATTCAGAACTGTTGAACAGATTCCAACAAAGAATAAATAAAATATCACTAACCAACACAGTAAGCTAAACTATTAAAGAAATTTCAAAAATGTGCACCTTGGTGTTGGAGCTTGTGGAACTACTGTGCAGCTATGTCTTCAACTCTGGTGCGGCTCCAGTTCAGGGCTGAGTGAATCGTTGATTAATACACGGCTCACCGGAATCCTTGCAGAGCGCATGATGCAGGTTTAGAAGAACCTTTCTTTTCTATGAACCCAAGAACCTGAGCAACATGTAGCTCCCCTTTCATCACCATTCCTGGGAATCAAGATGGCTCCCACTATGATGCGTGGTGATCGGGAGACCCGATTGCAAAAGGGATGACTGGGCAGCAATACCAGTAGAGGAAACGTGTTCACTGCCTGAAGTTTACAGAGTTCAGAGAGGAGGGTGCAGGCTCTTTATAAAGCGTCCAGTGGTGGTTACAAAAATGTTGGGGTTTGCTCTTTGGTTGTAGATTGACAGCAGAGATACCCTATCTAACAAGGAGGAGAGTTGTGGCCACCCCATTAACAACCAAACCATTATCTGTGAACACCTGTGAAGAACCAGAGCCCCTGAACAGCAGGTATTCAGAGCTGCAATAGACCTAGTGGTCCTCCTTACGAGGTCTCACAGATGTGGTGGTATTGATTCTTGATCTCCGAAGTTAATGATACCTGGGTTCTGTAAAATCCCTGGATGCGAATTAATGGGGATTTTGGGTTGACCTCTGAAATTCCCCTAAAGAATCAAGAAATCCAGTAATCTCTAAATCTGACCCCGATTTGCCTGGCAATTCCCCATTATCTCCTGAAGATTTTTTATTATTTTCAACAGCTGAACTCGGGGGGGGGGGGGGGAACCTGAGGTCAGCGTAACTGTGGACCTCCTAATTCCAATTTATTCCAGATCAGGAATTATGATCTCTCATAATGAGCTGCTGTTGAGTATGTTAATTGGAATTGGTGTTTAAATACTTTTTCAGTCCTCAGTCGGTATCTTCTCTATCATGCTACCCTATAAGAGGAATGCAAAATGTGCAATCTCTACTTTTTGATTAGGATTTTGAGACTTTACTTTTCATTGTTTTCCGAAGTACATGAGCCTCTACCTCTTTCTGGAAGTAGCCATGCTCAAAGTGTTCTATATAGGTCAAGTATTTGATTCTGAATGCGACTTCCTGCCTAGGTAGCCTAGAACAGATTACTGTTGTAACCTTTAACATATACTTCCCTTTTCCTTGTGATTTTTTTTCCTGCCATACATAAACATTTATTTCATATTTACTCTTGTAGGATGCCAGGTCATGTTACACAGTTGCACCCCCAGCATCGAAGAATTTTGAGCCAGCGACAGCAGAGGATGCAAAGGTAAATTCCTATACAATTTTTTTTTTTAGGCTGCAATGTACAAGGAGAAGATGGGCCAGTGAACATAATGTATGGAATTTCCCAAAATTGTGTTGAGCTTTGTTTTATCTGAGAATTCTGGAGAAGAACATTATTCTGTATCAAGTTAGCACTTTAAGAACAGTCTAGAAATGTCCAACTCTACTCCTGCAGAGTTAATCGGTCTTCTGCATAGCTAACCTAATACACTGTTGAACAGGTTTCTGTACAGTCAAAAAAATTGACTCTTATCCATATCTCCAGGGATATTGCTCCTAAAATGCAAAATATTTAATTTTCTCTGCCATGAAAGTTGAGTGCAATATGACCCAAAAGCACGTGGCATCTCATACCAGAATAACCTATTGCAGCATGGCCTAACGTGGCAGTCCATAGCACCTACATAACAGCATAGCATTGTGTAAGTGTAATGCAGATCTGCTCGGCATGTCATAGTAATGACAACATAGCCATATAATATGTATGACTGATTAGCTGATGGGCTGATCCGTGGTTTTACTGCAAACAGAATAAAGATCTGTTTAACCTTCTAATAAGCGCAGTGGCAATATTCGATGTATAGATCCGATTACTCCAGTGAACGTTTGTGCTGTAGTTCAGTAATGGCCCTAAATCACCACTTTGGAAGTAGACTGCAAAGTCTGATAGGACCAGCTAGATTTTGAAGAGTCCACTTCGATACTTCAATGAGACAACCTATAAAGCATAGGAACACTAGCCTTATCTGGATATCATGGGCTCTAATGCTGGCAAGTGAAATGGGACCACTTGCAGAGGTCAGTATTAACTGATACGCATGTATGGGCTGCAGAGCGCCCCTCTGTGTTCCATGGTCCCAGAGCCATGACACCTGAGGTACCAATACCTATGATCTTCCTCTTTTCTTACTCATCTGCATCACCCTCTCCTCCCTTCCTCCTTTCATCTTCCTGTCCCTATCCACTCTTTTCCAACCTCTTGCATATCCTGGTCTACTTCCTCCATTTCTGACTTTTCCTTATCGTTCCACAGTACCCGCCTTTTCCCTTTCCTCCCCACTTTTCGTCCTCCCTGCTGTCTTTTATTCGTTTATATTCTTCTCCCTCGATCTCACTTCCACTTTGCAGTCCTGTCTTTCGTCTCCTTTCATAGTTGTATCATCTTACATTCGCTCAGAATTCTGTCCTCTTGTTCTGACATGTCTATTTCTGCACCATCTTGAACTTCCCGCTCTCGTTTTGCGCGTATCTCCCTTCTTTGTCATCCTTATCTTGTCACCTTGATCTGACATTTTTCGCTCCTTAGTGTCATTCACCTTCATTTTCTTTTCCTCAGCTTAATTTCTCCCTTACACTCTCCTCTCGCTTTATCAATACACTGAAATCTCCCCTCCCACTCACTCTGAATGGCAGTGAGTCCCCCCCGCCCTCTGACTCGCCTGGTGAAGGAGTAAAAACGAGCCAGGTGCTGTGCAGGCAGCTTCTTAAAGAAATTCCAGCTGGTGCAGAACAGGTGGGTCACCTCTCCCCCTCAACCCTCGACCCTTCTAGGCCCATGTGCCACAGCATTGGCTAAACCACTGTAGCTACACCGCGGCTTAGGAAAGTGGTTAATCCTTGGTGTAGAGCTGTTCATTTTACAACTCTGGCACAGTCGTTTGAAGAAGATCCCCACTGACATTGGGCATCTAACCCAGGTTGGTGGTTTCTTGTCATCATGTTTAATCACTTGTAGTTTCAGAAGATCTTGCAAAGATGGTTGTAATTTATTGATGTAATTACAAATTGTGTGGGCAGATATACATCAGTTTCTCACTCCTTTATATTGCACAGACTAAAGTGGATTGCCACATGGCACTCGAGTGCTATAGAATTATTTGCAGATTGGTAATATTAACCTTAATCTAAAAATAAGCCCAAGCATACCCATTACTGTGAGCTGGTGCTTATGACGTATCAATCTTATTTTGGTAAGATTTTGTTGAAAGCATGATCTAGTTTGCCTTTGTGAAAATAGAAATCGGCCACAACTTTGTGTTTTAAAAATGTTTAAACGTTCTTACAGAAGTGGTGGCCAATGGTCTAGCTTGTATTGGGGACTTACGTCTGATAGACTCCATCACGGATATTTAGTGATCATAGAGTTTAAATCGAGGTCAATGTATCAAAATACTTGTATTGCCCACCTAACAGTGGAAAAATCCTTCAAGGAGGCACTACCATCTCTTGTTTGTGGAAGCTGTGTTTACGGTGATCCCACAAGGAAATATGGTCTCGAAATGTATGGAGCATTAATTACATGCTTAATTGCAGACTGGGGATTTGCATATTCTGTCATGGATTGACACCCAAACCATACTTTATCAAACCTGGATTCCAAGAAGTGATGCATATTTCTCACTTTGCCTACTTCAATGCCTGCTGTTGGGAGAGGGGGTTGCACAAAGGGCGGCCTGGTAGTTTTCAATATTAGTAATAACTTGTACTTTCAGTTTCACATGGCAAGTCTGCCATTTCTAGTTAGTGCAAATGACACGTCTTACTATTACCCAATTTAATGGCTGATATTTTGCCAGCATGGAAAGGATGGGAACGGGGTTGGACTTGGCGGGATTCAAACTAGTGACCTGTAGATAGATGGCGAGCCTTTAGCTCATTTGGGTATCCTGACAGCCTTTGGTCATAATTTCACCTATAGAAAGTCCTCTTGTTTCTTACTCTGGTATCTTTTTTTGCACATTTTGTGTAGTGTTACCAATGATGTATATATTGTTTTCACTGTCAGTCTGTCTAACATTACTAAAGTGACAGGCACAAGAGATACATGCTACTCATGTTTTTTTTTTTTTGGGTGGTTTTATTAAAGTTTATATGCTACTCCTGACCTTTTAAACCTAAATGAGGTGTGTACGTGCATCAGTCATTCAATACATCATTGCCTTTAGAGCTCTGGGGGCGGTTTATAGTGAAAGCGAGTTTTACATGTTTTTGAAGTTAATGTCAATCAGGGTTTGTAAAGCGCACTACTCACCCGTGAGGGTCTCCAGGTGTGCTGGGGGAGAGTGTGAGCACCTCCGTTGGGGTCATTTGGAGAGCCAAGTCTTGAGGTCCTTCCTGAATTGATGCAATGTCGGGCTCCATCGGAGGTGAAGGGGGAGTTCGTTCCAGGTCTTGGCTGTGAGGTAGGAGAAGAATCTTCCACCTCCTCTGGTCCTGTGAAAATGTGGGACGGTGGCTAGGGCGGATGATCTGTAGTTTCTCTTGGGGGTGCGGAAGGAGATTCAGTCATTGAGGTATTGGGGTCCAGTGTTGTGGAGGGCTTTGTAGGCGTGTGTGAGCAGCATGAAGGTTGTTGTTCTTTTGGGGAGCCAGTGGAGGTCACGGAGGTGTTTGGAGATGTGGTTGACGTGGGATATCTAGGATAAGTCTGGCTGCGGCTATCTCGGTGGTCTGGAAATTTGGTTGCAATATACAACCTTTTTGTGCTAATAACTTGATAGACCCAATGAATGGCTCTACAAATTGGTACTTGAAGATTAAATGCCAGCAAATGGGAGTGTCTTCTTGGTTGTAGTATGATGTTCAAAATCTGGATAGGTTACAGTACCACAATGAAATTAACAAAGGGTCTAATTATTACTTAAACCCCCATGCAAATTTTATTTACTACAAAAATGGACATTTCATACAAAGGATGGCAAAATTGGCTCTTTCTTAATGCGCCATCACCACTTTTGGTTAAGTGACGTTTGTCCTTCTTTTAAAAATGAAATTGTTTTCGTGTTCTTTAGCACTGCCCGGAAGTCGTGGGAACGGAGGCCTGATCCTTATGCCAGTCTCATGTCTGCAAAGGAAAAGGAGTGGGTCATCAAGCTACAAATGATTCAGCTGCAAAGTGAGAATCCTCACCTGGATGACTACTATTATCAGGTAAAAAGAGAGAATGATGGTGCCATATGAAGTGCACAATATGTATAAAACTTACAATGCAATGGAATCTGTCAAATGCCCAAAAGTATGTCTTTTTGTGATAATCCTCAATCAATTATACCTTGTAGTGTTCTATTTTGTTCTTCATACACTACTTGGTTGGCAGTTTACTGTTTAATCCATTTACAGGCTTAATGATACATTTGTTCCACAGCAGGAAACAAGTAAAGTTCGGTAGGAAACAAGATAATGTGAATAAAGTCCAACTACATACTGCTAGGTTTTCCACCTTGTTTACCAAAGTCTTTTTCTACAGGCTTACTATGAAAAACTGGAGCGAAAATTGGCAGATGAGGAACTGCTTGGGGAACGGATCAAGCGTGAGCCCACAAAACTTGTCACACCTTATATCCAGAAAGCTGAGACCTACGAGCCAGGTACACCGAAACAAATGTGGATCGGTCTTGTTTGGAACGAACAAGACCTCTCTGAAAATGTTGAGCTTTTATATAATGTCCCTGCTTACCTTTTTATGTAGGACCTAGTCTCACTATTCTATTCATTTAAAATACTTAGCAGAAGTTTATTGCGTTTTTAGTGGTGGGAGAAGTCAGCGGTGGAGACTCAAGAGGGTTTGATAGTGATCTGGCTATCAATTTTGTGAATTTGACCTCTCTACGGACATACTCTATGGACTTGCACAGTAGTTCAGCCCTCCATAGAGTAGGTTTAGAATGATCAACCAGACTGGCAAATTGTCCTCTATCCTTGTGGCTGACTGGTTTGATAACTTTATTTTCGACTTTACCATTTAATGGCTTCAGAGACTTCTCTTGTCATTCAGAGCAGTAACTACATGTGTAATATATTTTAGAACTGGCAATGGAATGAATAGCTGCTAGGGTAATGCATTGTTTCGAATTGCACAGGTTAATCTAAGATCACATAGCATGTACAGTCTGAAGTTACTAATTTGTTAGTTTAGTGTCTAAAGGTTCCTTGCCATGCGGTCTGACATCCGTAACGGTAGCGCAGAGGCCGTTAACTCCAGCGGGCTCCATTCCTGAGCTGGGGGCTCTGTAGAAACAAATGAGACTGATTTGCTGTTTCATGCATGTATATTGGAGTGGGGTTGGTCATGTAGATTGAATTACAGTTTCATGGAGTTTGTGGATCATTTATTTGGTTGGGGGCGAGTGAATGTATGAATTGTGATCTTCCCATATTTAACACTTTTGAGCATTGACTATTTTTTAGTACAATGGCTAGGTGCCATCACAATACAGGAGGAAAAATATTGACCTGTTGACCAAACCATATAAGCTTACATAGGTACAAAACTATAACCAACTTAAATAAGTTGTGCATATATAATATGAGGATTGCTGCTCAAGTTTACCTTTTTAAACTTTATATTTGTGCACAAAGGTGTTTATTTAATAATACAAAATGCGTTTTGATATGCTTGTTAAAATAGTAAAACTGTTATTCTGAAATAACAATTTATAAATGTAATGTTTTCTGTCCTGGTTTTATTTTAAATGATTTGCACACCCTCCTACTTATTTGTTTCTGTGAATGTTCTTGTCTATTTACATGGGATTGCGGGTGGCAAATAACCATATAAATAATGAATATCTATTTACTAAGCCTTCTTTTGTGGTAACAGCAGCAATTAACAGTTCATCTGTTTGCTTCCTATGTTAACTAGTCTGTTCTTACAAATTACTTTTTCAACTTCCCATCTCGCCTTGCCTTTGTTGCTGGTTCATGAAAAGCAAAATGGGAGTCTGATTAAATACCAATGTATCACCCTCCCCGTGGCTACATTCATACACCAGAAGTACATTGTTAAATAAATAGACATTTGGTTCCAGGAAAATCATGAATGTCGTTGGTTAACTCTGGCTATTCGGATATTTGAGTCTACAGCGAAGGCCATCTGATAAACCTCTCTAGACCGTCTAAAACGGATGGAGGAACACACATCTTCAATGTTGCAAAGTATACCTCGTGTCTACAGTTTTCATTCCTTTTTTTAAACTGGATTTAAATATTTTTTTAGCAGAAACCACCAACAAATAGATGACCATTGCTCTTAAAATGATTATTAGGAATGTAATTCAGCAGACGCTAAGTTTTGTTTGGTACAATGAACAGTTGGGTGAAGGTGCAGGAGAGGATATTTGTTTTGTATTGCAAACGGTTCTCCAAAGAGCAGTTCAGTGCTGCGGTCAGTGTACAGGAGATAGTCCACAGTCGTCCTTGTTGGTGTGTGGCTCTGCTCAGCTGCCTGTGGTAAGCTTCTGTGTATTCTAGCAGCCTGGCTTCATAAAATGTAGATGGGGTAGAGAGTTTTGTTCATTGCTGGGTGCCTTCCCCACCTGCTATGTAACAGAGGAGGAAGCTCCTAGACAGTGGCTAGTCAGTCAAAATACTTTTATTCGATTTTAAAAAAAATCATAAAAAGACATTACATACAGATTTCATTTATACATTTTACAGTTATTTCCAGCACATCATGTTAAAAAGGGATTAAAACAAATGACCAGACTTTAAGATAGAACGTTTAAAAGCTTTTAGTTGTAAAAAGGTAGCCACAATGAAACACTGCTGAAATAGACGATTTAATCGGCAGCAAACGAAGATCCTTGTATTCTGTTAATGGATGCGTGTTTAGCTTTAATACGCGCTGCTGCAGCCAAGAAGCTTCCCATACAAAAAATTGTACGGATAGAACTCATCGACTGTAGGTATAAAAGTGCAGGTTTAACTTGTCGGAAACCCACTTCTCTGAGAATTGGGAGCAGGTATTTCTTTCGGGGCTCAGCGAACAATGTACAAAACAAAGTGAGTGGTATCCTGAATTGAATAATCGTCACAGGAACACAACGAGGCTGACTCTGGTTTAGCCAAGGATGGATAATCTCCCAATAAGTAAGATATCAGGTTTAGTCTACATTTTGTCAAGAGGAACCTATGGAAAGGTCTTGTGCATATGATAAGATAAGGTTCCATGGCGATGGCGCTTTTTGTTAAATAATGAGACATAACCGAGGATTTCTACAGTTCTTTTTCCTCTCGGTTTGATCTTGCCATGGACAAAAACTGCCTCTTGATCAAAAGTACATCGTTGTTTGTGATACTTCTGGGGGATTCAAAGAGTTCCAATCTTCCTAGCTGTTGAAATGAACTCCTCAGGTAATCCAACCAAGGTATCCTTTTGTAGTGCTCCAGTGACATAACGTCCTCCATGATGGAATGATTCAGGGTTACCTCCTTATTGAGCCACGCCCTTAACCAATAAATCAGGGGGGCCAGCTGCAGCCTGTCAGTTATATAGTCTATGCCCACCTCCGAATGGATGGAATAAGTTGGGGTGGAAGGTGGGACTGACAGTAGTGAGCGTAAAAACCTGTTCTCCGCTCTCTGGATTGGTTCGGTTTGTGCATATCCCCATATTGGGGCGCCATACATGGCAGTTGACAGGCATTTCGAGGTGTAAACCTTTAGTAGGGCCTCCATGGGTCTAGCGCCCAGCTTTTTAGAGAAGGCCATGAGGGCAGCCGATGACCTAGTCACCGATAAGGTCTTTGCCCTAACCTGTGGACCCCAAGCTCCCCTCTCCTCAAAGAGTACCCCCAGGTAGGGAAAGACAGCTGTTCTTGAGGCCTCCTGGCCCTTACAACTAAAAGATTTAATCATTCTATTATGCCTGTGTGCTCCTACTATCATTGTGTGAGATTTACCCGCATTAACCTTCATATCTAGGTCATCCATGAAGGCGCCAAATGCGTCAAGCAGACTCTGTAGGGCATTGCTGGTACGCGCAATAAGAACTGCGTCGTCCGCGTATAGGAGTGCAGGGATCTTAGCTGCTCCTACACGCGGAACGTCACCCCCGTCTGCTCTAGGCACTTCCCTAGCCCATTGATATAAATAGTGAACAGGAGGGGAGCTAATATGCATCCCTGCCTTACCCCCCGCCTGGAGTCAAATCTGTCGCTGCATCTTCCCTCCCTAGTGACCCTAACCTTAGCGGCCAGATCCTGATGAAGTGAGGACATGAAACCAACCAGGGCCTCGTCTATCCCTATCTTCCGTAACATGGCCCAAAGTTTGGATCTATTCACCAAGTCGAAAGCCGAGGAGAGGTCCATGAATGCTAGAAATATGGACCCCTCCTTGGCAACCGTATACTTGGCGAGCAGAAGATGTAAATTTGAGCACTGTTCCACTGTACCCCTCTTTTCCCTGAAGCCGTGTTGTATTTCGGCTAGCCCTCCATGGGTCTCTATACTCTCCCTCAGCTTGGTTAACAAGACTCTGCCAAGAATTTTAACGGCAGAGTCCAGGAGAGATATAGGCCTATAACAACCTGCGTCGTCCCGGTTACCTTTCTTAAAGATTGGGATAATGATGGAAGTGGCCCAGGAAGATGGGTAGCAGCAACTAGTTGCTGCGTTGAATACGTTTGTCAGAACAGCTGCCCATGTTCCAGGGGAAGATTTATATAAATCGGCCGGCACCCCATCCGGGCCTGGTGCTTTGTTCTTTGAGGTATCGTGGATGGCTTTTTCCACTTCGCCTATATTAAAACTTCGGGCATAGGCCTCCGGTGCAGCGGATGAATGGTCTTCAAGTTACTTTTGTGGGCATTCAGGTTTGGTTGGGTCCTCAGAAGTGGACATAGGATGTTTTTGTGTTGTGCACCAGAGACCGGATTTGATTTTTCCCTCGTGGAATGATTCGGCTGAAACTTGTTAAAACAGCACCTGGTGGAGGTGTAGTGGGGTCACCATGTGAATTGAGATGTGCTCTTCCACATTCTGTGACCCTGATGTATATTGGGAAAACCAACAGATTTTGCGTGGTTTGGTGGAATGAAGTAGTGCTGGTAACAGGCACTCCGGTTTTGCACTTCTCGTTTTGATCATCTTATCATTTGTCATTAATTATAAAGACTGGTGTAAGTGCCCAACTCCAGTTTGTGCTGGTTAATAACTGGCCTTTACGTATAGTGAAACAATCTCTCGTTATTAATACTCTGCCCTCACCCACCCCTATCCTTATCAATCTAGCAAGTAGAAATGACTTTATTGTAATGGACTCTATCACAATAATGGTTAACTCTTGCATTCTATTTTCCTAGTGGTACACATTGAGGGATCATTGGGCCAAGTGGCGGTGTCGACGTGTTACAGCCCCCGGAGAGCTATAGATGTAATTTCTCACTCCGTTCTGGATGAGGTAAGTCAATTTTCCAGTGTTTTATGCCCTGTATCTGAAACTGCTCTGGTTGTTCTTACAGAAGGTACATTGTTCGTGTAAAACTGAAGCATGGATAGAAAGATAATTATACGTGTATGTAGGCATGAGTAGTTTTGTTTTTTCAAAGAAGCCTTGAATCCTTGTTTACCTGTACTTGTAGAAGAGATCTCCATTTTCTTTTAGTTACATGAGCTACAAATATGGAATAACATTTAGTAAGAAGGTGCATCTTGTACCTGCAGAGTAGGTCTAATTAAGGCCAGAGGTGTCGAGTTTGGACTGAAGGAACCAAGTTAGTTTGTCGTTGGCTCTGTATCTGGTGATACTGGACAAATAACTTAATCTCCCCATGCCTGAAAAAACAAAACAAAAATTAATGTGTCCTTTTGTGGTGTAAGTGGTACTCATGTACAGCGCTCCAGTACCTTCGGCTTAAGTGTGTTCTATATAATACTGGAGGAAAAAACCTATAATGTAGCACTTGCCTAAAGGTTCCTTCATTGACGAAGGAATTACTTCACCAGGACAAAGGAAAGGACAGCCTATGTCCTAGTTTTTTTTAATTTGTGCCAGTGTATACAGGTGGTGAGCACTGGCACTCATTTTAGGGGACCAGGATTTACTTTTCTTTATCACCCTGTGCCTTTCTAGAAATCTTGATTCCTACCCTGACCTTTTATCTTTCCATTTTTGGAAAATCTTTTGAGATTTGTATTCCTTAAAAAGATGGAGTTTGCTGTAGCTGCTGCCAGAAAGTCATGGTGTTGGAGCAGCTGCCATGAAAGTGTGAACCTTGGTCAAGGATTGCCTACTTCTGCCCCAATTTGAGGCCACTTACTTGTACAATAGAGCAGTTTTAGAATTTTTTTATGGTAGAGAATACTTTACTAAGATGCATATTTTTTGGGGTGATTACACATGGATTGTCTTTTTTTTATTTTTTTTTATTTTTTTTTTGGAGATGCCGGCGCTAATTGTCACTGTGTGCCAGAGTATGCGCTCGATGGCATTACAGAGGATCGGTCTGTAATGCCCTGTGATGTTGGTGCAGACTTTGAACTCTGTTTATGTGCGTTTGCATCTGTGCGCATATTTTATTAGCGCAGACGCAAATGCACATAAACACAAACCTACTTTGGAGCACAGCGACAATTAGCTCAGGCGCAGTCATCTGTAATATGGCCTATGGTGCTGATTTTAAACTTTGCTGCCAAAAAGTATTAATATAATTAAATAGGACCATTGTTTATTAGTGGCCGTCTACCAACTTGTTTTCGCACCCTAGGGATTGCAGTGCTGAATAAAATAAATAAAATCTTTTGAAAAGGCCCAATGTTTTTAGTTCGAGCATTCGAGACCTCTTATATATACTTTAGTATATACTTATTTGTGTATGTACTTTGTGGGCTCTGGAGATCAGCCCTAGGACTTGTCTGCTTCTGCTTAGGGACTTTTTTTCTGTTCAACTGCCTCTATTTAACTGGCTTTATAGAAATCGACCAGTAGAGGTCCGTATAATACCAGAATTGCGTTCTGCTTGTTCAGCTGCCTCTATTTAACTTTCTTGATCGAAAACGACCCATACAGGTCAGTAAACTACTAGAATTGCTTTCTGCTGAGGTACTTCCTTTATTTTATTTTTCTGGCAACTGCCTCTATATAATTTTTTTGATAGAAAACGACCAGCAGAGGTCAGTAAAATACCAGAATCACTTTAGCATTCTCTAGATTCCAGTCCGTAGAAATTGTCTTCCATGAGCACCCGTAGACAATATTTTTTTCAAATCTTGTATTTTCAGTGACATGACCACCGAAGGCCCTGATTTTATATTAAAAACAGAGCTTTGAACGATACCTTTTCCCGCTGAGTCAATATTTCATGTGACCCCATACCTGGCGTGTCACACAGTTTGGTCCTTATTTCCATCCATGTTAAAGAACAGTAGATATTTTAGTACCCAGTCTAATGTGCTGCACAGCTAAATACATATAAGGTCCCAAAGGCGAGACCAAATGCGTTGCAAATGCTTGTTTCTTTCTGCCATTGCTGCTAAATGTCTGCATTGCTAAAAACCCATCTGTGCAGTCTTGATTCCTCCTCGTACCTCTGTTTTCTGCACTCTACACTTGTCACTCTTGCATGTTCTTTTGTATCCCTGCCTTCTCCCCTTGTCACTGTTGTACTGTCTTTCTCTTCCCTCCCACCGGCATAGAATAAGCACTACTGCTGTCCTTGTGGTACCTACCCTTGCGTAAGGAACCCTCCACTTGCAGCATGGAAGAAATCCAAAGCTGCTATATTAAAACATTTAGGTGACTTGAATACACCTCAAACGTAAACACAACAGCGTTTGAAGTGTTCAGCTACCGCTGGCATTAAATGCTGGGAACAATAATTGACAGTCAAAATGCTCTGAGTAATGACATGTTTTGTTCCTCTTTCTCCAGGATATTAAGGCGTTGGGTTACCAGAGGCTGAGGGTGCTTAAAGGCATTGAGAAGGTAAGATGCAGCAAAGTAAGTGGCAGGAGATTTGCTGACGTTTAAGTTGCTCACAAAATGTATAATTATTTGAAACCTTGATTTAGGGGGACGGAAAAACTGTACAAATAGTGACTTTTGGAAGTTCAGTTTTAATAATTGAAAACGTTGGGGGCTGTTATAAGGGCCCATTGCTCATCTGTTTCTGTCTACCCATGCATTAAAAGGACTAGTTTTTTTTCTTACTACTGCATGAAGGTGGTTAGGGGTACTCCAAAGGAATAAATAGTCCTTGGCATGGCACTGAGTACTATGAATGGTTGCACTAATGATTACCTCATTGTGCACGCGCCATGAGCTCCATGTACTGATGATCCATGGATGGTTGATTGTAGAGTGTGTGAACGTACAAGCGGATCCTCATTTCCAGCAAGGAGTGGACCATGCCTCTGCAAGCTATTTCCAAACCGGCTTCTAGTGAAGGTATTGTGAATTCTGATACCATACCAAGCTGAGAATGTTTACTATGTTCTGTTTAGTTCTCGCCTGTGGACCACTTTAGTTGTGTGCTGAGAGCGATCCCTGTGGTACAGCACATACCAAAAAGCGACAACCAAAACGTTCACATAGGTACATGTAGAGAAAGGGGCCGTTTGACTGCCCCTCTCAGCCTTTGGCTACAGTGGCTCATCTCGTTTAAGGCATTGGTTAAAGAAGCCACCCATCGGCGTTGGTGTCACACAATGGCTGTTCACAGATGTGGAAACTTGAAAAATAGTCCCTACTGATTCTGGCACCCAGTCTTGGCCATGCTGCCCTCATTCAGATCCTGTTTTCGTTAATTGCTTTTTGTTTGTTTTTCCCAAACACGCTGTTTGTTCATTATTTTTTTTCTATTTACGTTCCCTTCCAAGAGCAGTGAGCAGTTTTAGCATGGTAAACTTTAAAAAAAAAAAAAAAAATTGGCTGCATTTCATGGCACACACATGCTTGGCATACGCGTACATCACAACACATGCATGCTATTTCCAGCTATTTTGGAATGTGTTTTGTCCCTTTCCAAGAAGGCTGTTGGGTGCACACATGCACTCTGATGCATGCTCAGTGTGCCTGAGGAATAGTAGCGCCAGTGCAAACAAGCATTGGCATAGCTAATAGTGTCCAAAGCGTGTTTAATAAATCTAGCATTAGCCACAAATGTTCACGTTTCGCAAAAAAGCATTCAAAATACATACGTAGTCCTAGCTACATACAGGGGCTTTCAGGCGCCTTTCTACATCCATTGGTCTGTTGTAGTGTCATTCAGATCTTGCTTCTGCCTACCATACAACACAGGGCAACAGACCAGACAACTTCAGCTCTTGCTTGCCCTCTGTGTGAGTGACCGCTTTCTACCCAAGCACAATATTATGATCCACAGTGAAAATAGTAAGTTTTTGAGGGCCCTTGCAGTTAGAAGGACAATGATGCTGGGCCATGGCTGCTACTCCTGCTGTGTCATATCCCAAATGGGCACTGCAGTCGGTACTCAACTTTGTATGGGCTTTAAAACCATGGGTGGCCATTTTAATGGTTTTATTGAAGTGTAGCTATTCAATGACTTTTTCCAAGGCCTAGCATGCCACTGCCCTCCTACTTTCCTCTAGCCGATATTCGGTCCCAGGTCTCCCCTTAATTGTTGTTTGCTATTACTGTGGCAGCGTTTGTAAGCATTGTTTGTACTGTTTTTATCACTGTATTTGGCCCCACTTTGAATTTCTGTTTCTATTTTGGTTTTCCTGTGCCTTTTCATGCCCCCTGCCCTCCTGCATCTTGCCAGACCTTTACACATCCCATGGCTACTTATGGAGGCCGGTGTACGGTCACGCTGCCAGCGCGCCAAAGGCAAGCCCATCTACACCTGACTGTGTTCAGCACCAGGAACCCTGGCTCTATCGCCCTGCACAGCTACACCACTGTAATCTCCAGACCCTGGATACCTCAACAACCTAGCTGTTCCACATCCCCACGCACCACCAAAGAACCATTCTCCTGCCAACACTGCTGCTGCACCTACAGGACCGAAGCAGACCACAACACCAGAGACACCGCAAACATTATCACCCCCACTGTGTCGACCAGAACCAACACAGAAAACCTCCAGTGCCTCTTACTAAATGTTCTATCACTCAGCAAACCTGCCATGGAAATTAGGAACACTATCTCTTTCCTCACCCCAGACGTTGCCATCTTCAAGGACACCTGGCTGAAGTCCGCCTCCTCGCCAGACATCGGCATCACACCCGAAGGATACAAAATAACACAACAGGACAGACCAACATGCATAGAGGTGGAATTGCCATCATCTACAAGGACACCATTTGATGCACAACCTCAGATGACCCTACTATGGTTATGGAACATCTCAATTTTCAATTACAGACTGCAAAAGCACCACCGGAGGCACCCTTGCCTACAGACCACCTGGACCACACACCCCTTTCTTCTGTGATGCCATCCCTGACTTAAAATGCCCCAACAGACTCAAAGCACTACATATTTCCAAGGGAGCTTAACTTCCACCTCCATGACATTAATACAATCTACCTCCTAGAGAACATGAACAACATTGGCCTCAAGAAACGGGTCACTGACCACCATCCCACATCGTAGGAGAGACACTCTTCCCCTTCACTTCCAGCGACAGTCCAATACAGCCATGCTACACAGCTTACCTAGACATACCATTACAGCATTCACTTCACCATCTCAAGATTCACCAATGCAGGCACCGTGCCCCACAGCTCCACATGCAGAGACTGGAAAAGGACATCAGAAAACCGGTGGATAGCTCGAAGCTCCCACCTCCCAATCCCATCATCCGACCCAAGTCGAGCAGCAAAAATCCTCTCCTGGTGGATCACAGAATGTGCCAACACATAAAGCCAACACCAAAGGACTGACCAAAACAGTCAGCTGGTTCACAGAGTAACTGAAGTCCACAAAGTACATCAGCCAGCAACTAGAAAGGAAGTGGCGCATCTGCAGGCAAACAGAAGACCGCACCACCTTCAAGACAGCCCTCAAACATTACCACCATCTCATGCAAGAAACAAAAAAGAATGCCCTAGCAGACTGCATTGAGGCCAGCTCCAACCACAGCAAGGAACTCTTTGCCATCGTGAAGTAATTCTCCAGTCCCACTGCCACTAACATCACACCCTTAAAATTGTGCAGCACTCTGGCAGACTTCTTCCACAACAAGATCTTGGCCATCTATGAGAACTTCGAACACCGACCCTCTGCTGCCAACAGAATGTACCAGCCCAACTTCGAACACCGACCCTCTGCTGCCAACAGAATGTACCAGCCCACACACATAAACATGGGACATTTCCACATGCAATAGGACCTCCTCGCCACGCAAGACACCATCTCCATCACAAGCTCTGTGCATTCAGGAGCACCTACAGACCCCTGTCCCCACCATGTATTCAACCTTGGAAACAAGACCATACGCGACAAACTCCGGAAGGTCCTGAACACCTCAATCACATTGGTCTCCTTCCCTGAAGACTTGAAAGACGCCGAAGTGAGTACCTCCTGAAATAAACCCTCTGCCGATCCAACTGACCAATAACTACAGCCAATCTCTCCGCTCCCATTTCCAGCTAAGATCCTCAAAGTGATGAAACAGCAATTCACCCACCGCCTGGAGCACCTCACCCTCCCGGACCTCTTCCAATCCGGATTTCGAGCCAGCAACATAGCAGCCACCAATGACATCAGGGCCATCATGGACTGTGGTGAAATGGCGGCCCTCAACCTTCTGGATCGATCAGCTGCTTTCAACGCAGTCACTCATCACACATTGATCAACTGACTCCACGTTGGTAACCAGGGACACACCACCAAATGGATAGCTACATTCCTCTCCGGAAGAACTCTAAGGATCCATCTCACACCATTCATATCAGAGCCCAAGAAGACCTATGAAGTCACACGAGGTTGGTCAATCAGCCCCACCCAACACCTACATGACTCCCCTGGCAAACACCATCAGATCACACAGGCTCAACATCTCACATGCCAAGAACACCCAACTTATTTCGCTGACTGAAGATCCTTCGACTGCAAGAATCAACTACAACACCAGCATGCTGGACGTCACTGACTAGATGAGACAACTGTTTGAAATTCAACATGGACAAGATGGAAGACCTCCTCGTTAGGAATGCCTTGCTCTGGTATTATGTACAAAAACATCTCAATTGGATTTACTTGAATAACAGAAATATTTCCATGTACAGGACATTACAAAAGATCTGGGAAGGAAGAGAGACTTGGAATTTCAATTGGTTTAGAAGTGCATTTAGCATCATATATTTAAGGACAAGTTTAAGCAAAAACAATCAACAGAACAGTTTATGATAAAAGCACTGGGGGCATATAATGCATTTGGCAACCCAAGGGGGCTTAGTGTGCTACGTGATAGTGAGACAAACGGTGACGGCGCAAGTGACATATGGGTGAAAACAGCGAAGGACGCAAATTGACAAAAATGAAAAACACAATATATACAAAGTTGTTGGTTCATGAGTGAATGGGTATTGGCAATTAGTTTGGGAACCAAGGTAAATAATTCCCCATAAGTTGCGCTGTATTGTGGGTCGACTATTGATTTTAGGATCTTCATCAGGACCGGGTTGCCGATTGACAACAGTGATGGTGGTCCAGGTGCAAAAACGGAGCCCCGTTATTGCCGGTGGGTAGAGAAGATAAAACGTGGGCTCAGTTGCTGGGTCCAAAATTGGAGCCCCGTTCTGGCCACGAAGGTGATTGTGGGCAATTGAATTCCTGGGGCAGGTTCCAGGGATCCGCTGCCAACCTCCCGGTTAAGGAACAGTGGGGGGAATGAAAGAAGACCGTCCAAGTCCCGTGTTCGTGAAACGGTTGTGGGATCTGTTCAGTAGACCTCGATCTGCGTTAGTGCTTGCTCTGGTATTAAGCATGATGGCCTGCAAGTCTCTGCCCGCCACCAGCCCCAACAGACCATGCCTGCAAACTGTGTACCATCCTGGATAGCAAGCTCTTGATGGAAGAACAGGCCAAGAGCAGTCTCATCTGTTTGTTTTCACACCCTCCGCATGCTTAGCAAGATCTTAAAGTGACTCCCAAACTACACCAGGAGGATCGTCACATAGGCCCTAGACACCAGCAGGCTGGACTACGGAAACGCACTTTATGTAGGAATCACGGCATGCCTCCAGAAGAAACTTCAGACAATACAGAATGCAGCGGCAAGACTCTTCCTCTACCTACCCAGAAAGACCCACATTACACCCCACCTCAGGAATCTATAGGGACACTGAAGAGATGCCTATTCAAGATGCTGACCCACACCTACAAAGCCCTACACATTGAAGGACCAACATACCTCAACTACTGACATTGCCTCAAACAACCAGACACCTTCGTTCTGCCTATCGCTTCCCCACATGCACCCCCTGGGTCCGCCAAACCAACAGCAGAGGACACTCCTTCTCGCACCTGGCAGGCAAGACATGGACCTCCCTCCCCCTGCACCTCTTAATGGAAGAACGGGCCAAGAGCCCTCAAAACCTGAACAGTGGTCCAGTGTGGAAGCAACATCTGGCAGGACCACACCATATGGAAGAAGGCCTGAATCATCCGCATGTCTTCTTGGACAGTCCGATGCCGCACCGGGGAACATGGTATGTTTGTTGGGGGTAAGGTAGGCCCTGTGTAGATAGAACTGAATAAGCTTGAGCTTCAGTGCCCTTCTCCAAGCCTATCACACAGAGGTGTTACCAAGTCCTCCTCCAAGTGCTGACACAGAACCGTCTGGTCCTGCTGTGCCCCTTCAGTAGTGCCCTGTAAAGCAGCATGACTTCCCTTTTCCAGCCCGTGATGAGAAAGATGTAATGCAAGCATTTGTGCTCTGGCGGTTCTCAACCTCCGCTACACCACTCACATCCCATGCAAAAGAGCTCCATGGAGCAAAAGTGCCCCACTGGGCGGTCATATGTCTCCTGAAGATCCAAGAAAGCCCAAATCTTGCCCCCCCCCCCCCCCACCCCCTCCAATAAGTCATCCAGGTCAGTGCTCTCCACCATCATCCTCAGTTGAAGCCTCCACCATCCCCTCCAACCGCTCCTTATACCGGGCAGCCAGCAACAGCAGCTCGCACGTGTGTGGTAATTTAGTACACGTCCTCTATAGTGCCATAGTCCAAACGAAGTGCGCTGTTCCAATCATTACATTCATATCTTGCACTCAGGAAGCAGGCATGGGTTTCCTCAAAGAGCTAGTCAATTGCTCTTTGGAGGTTGGCCACACTCTTGATTGCCTACACCGTCTCAGTGTAGACCTCCAGTGAGCCAACCACTACAGCTCTGCCTCCATTTATTAAAGTCCGAAATTGGGCGCAGCAGTGTCACCAGCAAGCACAGCTTCTAGTGCATCACATGGCACTCCAATGTGCCCCAATATAGCATCAGTAGGATACCATCCAGTTATTGAAAGAACTTCAGCTGAACCTCCACTGGGAGGGCCAAGAACAAATAGACAGACAACGCTACCATTTTGGAAATAGCCACCTGGCCTCCAACCGACAACGATAGTGATCCAAAAGGCCACTGAACATTATAAGGTGGCAATGGTGTAGCAGAAATTGCGCTTATAAAATAAGTCCGCTGTGCAGTAAATGATTACCCCCAAATAGTGCTGGAATCCCACCACAGCGTCAGGGCAGACTCGATGCATCTTCACCCCCTGTGGTCCCCTCCAAGAGGGTAGACACAAGAAGTGTCCGGATTGACTTCTAGCCCGGAGTGGTGCCCGATATTATTCTAAGCAGACACAGCACCCCCAAAATCTGTCTTCCCCCTGTAATATCCAGGAGCATGTCCTCTGCATACAAGGAGTGATAACGAAAGTCGGAAGAAAGTTCTAAACCTCCATAGTGTACCCCGTCGGACCGTCCGGGCAAACTGAGGAGACAAAGGACACCCCTGACTGGTGCCCTGCTCCACTGCCCATGATCCTGATATCACCAAGCCAGTGCGGACCCTAGCCAACAGGCTAGTGTATAAACATTTTGGCCATTTGACAAAGGATAATCCAAAGCTCATGCCCAAAAAAGTGGCATATCAAACATACCAGCAGAGCGAGTCTGCTGGTCTGAAGCAAAAAGCAGCTGACAAATGTTGGTTATGGTGCTACGAGTAGGAATAAAGCCAGCCTGGTCAGGGTGGACTAGAGCACATATGGGGGAGTAGTCGGGTCTCCAGTGCTTTGCTCAGTTTCTTGTTAGGTTGAGCATCAAAAAGGGGCGATACGAATCGAGAAGTGGGTCCTTATCCTTCCAAAAAGCTGCTCAGATTATCGTGACATTGCATAGCATGAAGGGGAATAAGAAGTAAATTACTCTCATATCGAACTTGTTCTGATCAGTACAAGAACAGAAGTGAGGATGGCAAAGCATAGAGGGAAATTGGACTGTGATGGAGTTTCCTGATTAACAATGATCAAAGCCAGTACTATAAGTCGACAAGTCTTGCATAGTGCAGGATTTAAACCTATGCAAGTTATTTCTTATACTTAACCTGCACACGCTCAGTGATTCGCCATAAAATATATCCACACTAGAAACAGACTACCCCAAGTGTAGAGCACAGCAGGCGACATCTACTAAATAGCTTCTAACTGAGCAAGGGTAATGAATGACATTCTATGCACGGTTTGTTGAAATGGCAGATGTAGTCCATAAAGCCTTTGGGGCATGGCTCTGTATTCCTGCCTACAAAAAACAGAGGAACAAGCAGCAGCTCTCATGATTTTCTTAGTTAAGTGTTGTATAACAATTAAATGGCCATGACTCGGACAGTCCACAGTTGAGATTAGCGGAAGAATGTGGAAGAGCAGTAACTAGCAGAGGATTGATCACAGCAGAGGTGAGTGGCTGGAGGAAGATATTGCGGAATGCAGATTGTTCTGGCAATCAACTCAGTTATGTATTCCGAAGAGTAGGAACCCTGCATGGTGAAGAAGGAATCTCAATATCATGCTTTCAAACTTTAGTAGTAGAAGATAATGTAAAATCTATTTACCCCTTTTGAAATATTTAGCACAGTGCAACATTGGCCTAAAAGGGTGTCTTTTTCCTGTTTTTTGCAGTTGTTCATGATGATGCTGGAGGTGGAAGAAGCAGAAAAGAAAATGGTCCTTGTTCCGGAGGACCAACGCTCCTGGTTCCTTGATAAACAGAATCATAGGGTGGAAAGGATCTACCATGCGTTGAAAGTTGAGGAGTGCGTTAACAGCGTAGAGTAAGTGATGTGAAATAACTATTTTGCTTTACTTGTGGCATCTATAAATCAGTGAATGAGACCTAGCAGCCTTAACTTCATGGGTTTTCTACTGGTGGTCTACAAATGTATTATTAAATAGGCGAGGACTTGGCTGAGGAACTGAATAGAAATTTTCTCGCAGTTTGACTTTTTCTTTATTCTTTTTTTTTGTTGTTGCTTTCAGTGAATCAGAGGATGAATTTCTCCAGTCCTTGGCTGTTGGGAAAGGCAAGAAACTGATTGCCCGGTTGGTCCCGTATTTACAAAGCAAACAGGCAGCGCTGATTCTCATGACTGTCGCCCAGCACTTGACATTTCTCATAAAAAAAGACCTGGCAGAAGAGGTGACATTTAATACTTTACAGGGGGACGGGCGTTCTGAGGGAAGACTGGTTGATTGTAGGGCATTAAAGCAACAACAAATAATTTACTTTAACGTATATTGTGATTGCTAACAGTGACCTGACACCTTGGACTATTTGAAAATTTCACATTTTAGTAATTTTCTTTCATTCTAGCTTTGACATCTGAGATCCAAAATAGTTTTGCTAAAAGAATTTGTGTATGTTATATATATGTGTGTGATATGTACAATTTGTGGGGGGGCTGAGATCAATCTCCTTTGTTCAACTAATCGAGATGATACGCAGTTTTTAATAATTTGTTTAAGACCTGGTTTGCTACTACCATGTAAATGGGAATTCATAATTTATCTGACAGTCCAAGAAAATGGGAAGCTTCTCTGAAAGAGTTCAGTTGATAGAAATAGCCGTGCTTGGATTGAGTTTCACCTAGGAACATAACACACTTTTTTGGTTGAATCTAGGGTCAGCGTGCATGCGCTGCTCTGTGAGACATGCAGTTATTTCTCTGTGGAGTTTGAACACACCACTTATTTTATTGGTTGGTTGGTCAGCTTTTCCAAATTGCTTTGTGGTCATTGGTCAACAGTGTGCATTTGTGCCACCTTGTAGCTGGTTTGTTACCGCCCTTAGGACTGACCCTGCTACATGGATCATTTCACTAGTGGCCACATGTTTTGTTTCACTGTGTTTATTTTTTTAAGGCACAGGTTTCCCTTAAGATGTGTTGATACGTTCACAGTGCTGGTTCACTTTTTAGTAGCTGATGGAATGTTCCGTATGCTTTCTGTCTCAAGCTCTTGGTAAAGGACTTAGTTTCAAAAGGCTTTTTACACACATGTGCTGCTTAAAACCCACTCCAGATTTGCAGCTTGACCCATCACCCCCCACCTTTATGCTCCTCGTTTCAGTGGCTACATGCATTTATATTATCTTTGCTTCCTCCCTCTGGCGCTGACTATGCCAGAGGAGGGGACGGGGTACAGCCAGGGACGATCTGCAGTCTTTTTTTTTTTCCACAACAGAGGTCCTCATACAACACGGACATAACTGCTGCCTCCTCTTTCACCTCAGACCCCACTTGCCCCAGCTCACTAGAGGCTTAACATTCCAATCAGCATTAGAATTTATTTATTTCTGAAAGGAAAGGACTGTGCAGCTGTGTTTAGTTTTTTACATAAATAAACCTTAGAGGCCTTTTCGGTGATGGCTTGTTAAAGGAGGCATAACTTTTTGGTGACATTCCGTTTTTATTTATTGAATTGTACATTACAGTGTTTACTTTTTGCATTGAGCCTTTTTTTACATTATTTTAATTTCAATGTGCACAAGTGGTGTTTTTGTTTTTTTCGGTATGTGAAGTTTTCTGTGGCAGGCAACGTGTTTGTTCTGCAGTATGCTTCTCCACATCTTATATTTTTGGTTGGTTTCTATAAAGAACGGACAAAATACATTTTTACACTTGAGTAAAACTTTGTTTATTTGGAGTTTACAGTTATTTTGCCTTACGATTACTGAGAGTGCAAACAGCCACTAGATTAGTGAAGGGTGCCATGGAATGCGCGTGGCGTAGCAGGGTTGAAAAATGTAAAAAGCAACTAAAAATCCACATACCTTTTTCCGATGCGGCAGTCTGTTGTTCCTTCCCTTCTTGGCACGTCCGGAACTGGGAAGCACCCGGCTGTCCTAATTCAATCACAACACTGCAGCATTGTGATTGGTCTGAGCGCTGTGGTTTGGCGCTCAGATGGAGACTGGGGTCCTGGGCATGTTCTCCACCAGGCTGTGTAATGCAGCCTGTTGGGGAACATGCTAAGTGTACATTACACTTTGGCCAGCCAAGATGACTTGGCAAGCAGTCATGCGCACTTTGAGCGTGTGCACTCACCATCCTCCCAGGCTTCACCCCCTGCCCCGCCATAACCCAGTGCCGTAGCAGAGAAAAATAAAATTACGAAGTTGTATCCTTATCTTTTTCTTTTTTTCTGCTCTCAGAGCAGTGGGGGCGACGCTTCGCCGCTTTCACGCTGGAGCTGCCCCTGCACTAGATACAACTCCCATCTCTATCCAGCAGAACATTAATAGCCCAAGTTACCTTTACAATTGTGTTCCCTGAAAACGTCTGGACCCATGGACATGTTCTTTGCAGCAGGCATCTTAATCCTCTGCGTTATTTATGCCCTCGTAATGTAGCATCTGTTTCACCCCTAACATCCATCAGCTGCTTATGTTGCAATTCAGGTACTATTTCTCAACATCCACCCTCCCATTGTTTATGCCCCTCCCATATAACAAAAAAATATATGTAACAAACCAGCAGTAAAACAAGCCGCAAGAAGTTGACAGAATTTCATGGGCAAAAAATTTAACAAATATATATTTTCTAGTTTTTAATACAATTGTTTAGTTGTACATATTGTCTTGTTTACATAGAAGTTAAGAAAAATGCTTAGAAAAATATTTCATTGTAACTTTTCAACATGCTCCACAGCAGACACACTGCTCTACAAATAACTTTAAACATTTGCAAAGCCAATAGCTCTGGCTAAACTCTTATAAGGTCACAAAGGCGAGACCTATTGGCTATGCCAATGCTTGTTATCTTCTGGGACCACAGTGATCCAGTGAATCTGGCTGTGGTGGCCTAAGGTCATTTGCATATCTTCAAAACCTGTCCCTGTTCCAGAAAGGAAGAATGTTATTCACAACTCCATGACGTGACTTTTGTCTTGGTAACTATTGGAGTCTTGCCAAAACGGGTGTGTGGTATTGCTGATTTCCTGTTTGAATATGGCTACTTTTAGTTTAGATTTTGAATTTATTTGAGCTTTCTGTACTCAAGATTTCCATCTTGTATAAATGTTATTGCAATAGTCCTACCTTCACTGTATCATGGCTCCAGGAGGCATTGTGTGTAAAGTGCTATAGAATGAGTAATATTTCCATCCAGTTGTAGTTGCCTGTGTAAAGTGCTTGATGGGTCTGTGATGCTTGAGCATAGTTACAGAACACCATCTGAGTCAAGAGACTGTGTAATGAACTTTGTGTATGAAAGCACATCGGCTGTGTTGAGAAATGTACATTTTTATATAACGCAGTGTTGGTAGTTTTAAAAGACTACATATTGTCCTGTTGCAGAGGTGGCTCCTGACTCTGCTCGTGCCTGGGACCATTTTTGTCCCTCCACTCTTCTGGTGTTTTGTTCCATATCAGTTTACTGTAAACGCCCTTAGCTTTCAAAAGGGGTCAGTTTTGGTAATTCCTACAGTTTTATAGCTCTACAGACTTTGACACTGGATAACGTAGCCGTGTTAGCTGTGAGTCTCTCAAGCCTCTCGCGTACCCAACTATCCAGATATACAATTATTTTTTGTCCTTAATTTCCCAAACTAGTGAGCAGATTTACTATACATTATACAAAACGCACCATCTGCAGATAAAGATCTTGCTTCCTGACGAATTTGGTGTATTTATGTTCAGCAGTTTTGGCTGTAGCCTGTCTTGAAGTCTGTGGAAAATGCATAGCAAGTTTGCATTTTGGGACCTTCCTTTTTATCTCGGTGACCGCTTGATGGATCACCCCGACTTTTTCCAGGAAGCAGCTGAGTTGAATGAACTTTTTTTATTGGAAAGTTTTGTGAACATTTGCCAAAAGGGGCCTACGTTATTGGCAAACCAAAAAACGCTATTTCTATGGAAAAGCAGACCTAACTGCTATCAGGTTATATATATATATATATATATATATATATATATATATATATATATATATATATATATATATATATATATATATATATATATATATATATATATATATATATATATATATATATATATATATATATATATATATATATATATATATATATATATATATATATATATATATATATACACACAATAAAGGCCAGAAAATATAACTTACCTGAAAACATTTTTGTTGCATGCCTTGCCATCAGAAAAGAAGTTTAGTCCACTTCATTCACCAAATAAAATATATTTCTGTAGACAAATATTAAGTATGTAGGTATTTAAATAGCTCTTAAGATGCCAACGTATTACTTCCATCAAACTGAAAATCTACATTATTCGATTTGGATCGGATAGTTAATAAGTCCAAAGGTTATCTGCCCATTAAATCAAACATTAGTTTCCAGTTTTACTTGTGTATGACTGTTGACTTCGAACCATCTCTAACTAAATAATTTACATGGTTCTTTGACTGGAACCCTTCCCTAGATATTCTGTCTGTCTTCATAAAAAAGACAGAATCCATATCAGATATGTTAGGTTGCAAAAGTGGGGTCATTTGTACTTTGTGTGACTTCATGACTATTGCAATAAAGTTTTTCCCATATACAAATGTTTAAATAACCAGTATTTGGCCAAAGGCTTCATATCTAAAAATCTGTGTAAGGGACTATATTTGAAGATTTCTTTTTAAAACCTTTTTGGTTTCTAGGCGGGCAGGGCGGACGAGACAACGTTGCAGGTGGCTCCGATGAAGGGACAGGGAGCAGACGAGGCCCTGCCCTGTGTGGTGGGACATGCCGCAGGGGTCTGGCAGCGGTTTGTCGAGGATCTTGCGGCGGGCCCCCTTTCATAGGGAGCTGCCGGTGTGGATTCTGGCCCCAGTGAAGCTAATGGAGGAGAATATGTCCTTCCGGGACTGGCGGGACGGCGGATGTGAGACTCTGGTGGACCTTTATCCAGACGACTCCTTCGTGTCCTTTGAGCGAGCTACGGAAGCCTTTGACCTGAGCAGGGGACAATACCTGCACAATAGGGCACTCCAGGAGATGGCGAGGACGACCTGGCCCCAGTTCCCAGAGGCGCCCCCGTTAACCCACACCCTCAACATCCTTCTTTCCTGTCGCAGAGGAAAGCGGCTGATCACATTACTGTACTCAGCCATGCAACGGGATTCGACCCCGCCGGTCACGCCGTCTTGGGCGGCCTGGGAGGCGGACCTGGGGATTCCTTTGGAGCCGGGCCAGCGCAGACGTATTGGGCTCCTGAATCCGAAGGTGTCGTGCAATGCGCGGTTTAAACTGATCCACTTTAATTTTGTACATCGCACTTACATGACCCCGGTCTCCCTGAACCGTATCTCTGCAGTTAGGCGGGACAACTGCCCTAGGTGTGGGGCGGGGAGAGCCAGATTCTTACATCTGGCCTGGGAGTGCCCGCGGGTCGGTGGCTTCTGGGAGGAGGTGGTGGAGCACATTGGCCGTGTCACGGGTCTCCGGATTGCCCTGACTCCGCTTCATTGTCTCTTGGCCCTGGTCCCCAAGCCCAAAAAGAGGAATTTGTCCTATAAGCTGCTACAGTTGCTACTGGTGTTGGCGAGGCGGCGCGTGGCCATCACTTGGATGGGGCAGAGGGCCCCCGAGCTATCCCTGTGGCTTCGAGACGTTAGGGAATGGTCCTTGGCTGAGTAAACACACATGCAGCGCACGCGCCGAGATGAGAGGCTTCAGGAGGACTTACTAGCATGGAGAATGATGTGTGCTGAGGGGTCGCCCAGTGATGACTCGGATGCCAGTAGTGCCGAACTGTTTACCCCTGAGGAGTCGGGATCCGAGGAGGAGGTAGCGGGAGGCAGGGGGGAGGGACCTGTTTCTGGGCAGTGCCATATTGGACGCATACTAATGTTCCATATTGTATTACTATGTGATTTGTCTTGATTCCCAGATGTTTACTTTTGACTGTAATGTCTGTACCCTAATGGGCCATGTGGAGGTAAACTAACTCTTTACACGTACTTTATTAGCGATGCCAAGTATGGGGGGGGTTTGTTTGTTGTTATATGTTAGACTGTGGTTTTATTGAAAAACTAATTGTGAAGGACAATGAGAGATGAGATCAACCGGAGACGTGCGAGGGGAAAAAAAACGAATCAGCGGATACTAGCAATACATATGTAGTTCATGCAAACATTTGTTTTTCGTTGTGGCACTCTCCGACTTTCCGCCGCCTGGCCCCCGGGCTGTGGGCTACACGGCTGTGTATTATCCTGAATGATAATATTGGTTATTTTCATTTTTCAGTGCCTATGAGTAGACTTGCTTGATTGTATTTCCTCTGCTCTCCGCAATAAAAATATATTTTTTTTAAAAGCAAACTTTTTGGTTAACCACCTGTGACCACAATAATACTCTAAGTGAAAAGAAGAAGTTTTACTATAGCAGATAAAGTACAGACTCCAACCCTATCGTTCTCATCAGATTGCAGTGCGGTGTTGGAGTTCCAAAGGGCCACCTGTAAAAAAACATTGGATCATGTATATATAATTTGCAGCCTTTCTGGACTGCTATCAATGCAGTTTTAGAGAATAGTCCATCATTGACCGCAATTTTGTAGAATTTATTGCCAAATTTATATTCAACTAGAAGTATCTAGATGGAAATCTAATTGCCTTTCAATGAAAAATTATTCTAGATTTGTTGCAGTGACTGACATTCCTAACAGACTTGAATCCTGTTTGTCACCTGTTGCTCGTAAAATGGGTTGGTAACAGATTCACCTTCAATCTTTAAAATAATCCTGCTATTATTGAGCTTACATTGAGATTTTTGAAGATGTTAGTGTAAACGGATTCATCCTTGTGTATACATTTAAGAGACAGTATTAGTATGTTCAAATCCCATAGATAAGCACGCTACATGTCTTTTTCAGAAATAATCATATGCTATTAGCGCAATATTTTTAATTAGCTGAAGTTTGGTCACAAGGCTAATTTAAAATCATGTAAGTTATAACAAATTCATAGTCTGTCCGCACATGGGCTATTACAGTTCATTGTATTCACTCCAGCATTGCAGTACCATCATCAGCAACCATTGACAAGATCAAATGTAAATTAGCCTCAAATTAAATTGTTGCAGGGATTCTGCGCAAACACAGACTATGCGTAGGATCATTGGACCTTGGTGCATAGGGATGGAGCCGTCCTAACACCTTAATACTCCTGGGCCGACTAGCTAAAGTGTCTCAGTTGCTCTCCTACTCACTCAGAGACAAATGATTAGACACCCCAGAACACAACCCTTCAGACTCTCTCCGGGATCACAATTGCAAGACACACCCTTTCGCTCGCACTCATGTACTTGTCCACAATAAGATGTGACACACGAAAAAGCTTAAAATATTTATTTGTCCACAGCTGCTGCACGGGGAGGCACTGACATCACGCTATAAAGTGCCACCTTGCCCCACGCAGCACGGGACGCCCTGAGCCTTGCTTTTTGCCCGTGTCTGCTGGCGGGCAGCTGTTGACTTTTGCGGGACTTCAACCTACTCGCTGCATCGCCCTGGTGGGACTCTTGGTCCCAGGGTGCACCGCTCTCCCCAGATTGTCCACAGCTGATGCACGGGGAGGCGCTGACATCGCGCTATAAAGCGCCGCCTTGTCACACGCAGCACGGGACGCGTGCGTGCAAAGCCCGGGCCAAGGGCGGGTCCGTGTGAGCCCGTCCGAGACTGGATAAGACTGGACTCCCCTCCCCCCCCCCCCCCCCCCCCCTGGTTAAGTGGGGTAAAGTGAGTCTCTATGCGATTGTTTGAACATCGTTAAATTGCCGATGCTTACTATAGTCTAGTAAGAGCAAAGATGTTGGCCATTCATACTCTAAGTATTGTAGAGAGCGTGCTTGTCTCAGACTAGAAATCCTTACCCTTTTTTTTTTTTTTGCTTGGAGTAATTTTAGCTATCGCACAAGCATGGGGCAGAGTCCGCCTCTGCCTGCAAGGCCTAAATACCCGATATAAAGCTTCTGCATGCTCACCCATTTTGAAACTAACCGCTATCGACAAAATTTTATTGCAGGCACTAGGAGCTGTCTCTAACCAGATAGAACGCACAGAACGCCGGCTCTCCTTGACGCCAAGAATTCCATGCCCACCCATGCTTTTGGAATCAGGAGTTTCTGACCTGTCCCAGACAGTAAATCTGTTGAATGCTCCTGATCTAATGCCAGTTTTGGAAAGGGCATCTCCTGTAACTGTTGATAAATCTGACACGGGGGACAATAGGAAAGGTGGCCAAAGGAAACAAAAAGTACACAAGGGGGGGAAGCTAGCAAACTCTTCCTTGAGATCAGCGTCAAAAGCCCAGATTGAGAGCAATACACCTGGTGGAAGTAGTCCACTAGTATTGGAGTCCCCGTTATGGGCCACAAATATGTCAAGAGAAATCCAAATGCATTTGGAAACCTATACCATAGAAGCTCTTAAACATTTAGAGAAGCTTACATTTTTAGTTGATTCATGGGGGAGTAAAATAGACCTCCTCTCTAATACTTGGTCAATCCCAAAATTTCAGCTCCATGCATCAGAGCAACGGAGCGACCATATCTCCCCATATTGCCCCCAGAGCACTTAATGCTGTAATGGGGCCCCACTCTCTAGCCAATCATCCCACAGACTGGGCGGGTTACAACCTGGGGCATCAAAGTAGGGGGTTGTTGGCCAAGGCCCGTTGACAATGTTAACAACTTTGGGCCTGCAAGGGGAATGTAATCTCCCCAGTAAAAGTAGAGGTGATTATGGGAACAATGGCAGTCGCATTAGAACTGATAGAGCGCGCGGGTCACCCGACCAATAATTTCGCCGCTTCGGGCCCATATATTTCAAATCACCATATACATTGATGAGATGACCTCACGCTCTGCTATCAGGTATTTGTGAGTTCCCTTCGTTATTCTTCAGCGTACCCGACTTACCATCCACCGACACGGGTACCTATGACCACCATGGATCAGGGAGCTAGCTGTAAAAGGAAAGGCAGCAAAATACCAACCCAACAAAATAATATTCAATACCTTTTGTAAAATGACCACGGACAACTGGAAGTTTTAAAGTCTTTATCTAATTTAGTACATTTCAGAAATAATCAAATTCACAGTAATTAAGCAATCGATAATCAGAATAACAGAAAGTACATAGCTGAATAGCAAATAAGTCAGAGCAACCACTTATCGACTAATGGAATCAGGACACACTTAAATGCAGGATCAGGAATTAGAACGTTTCAGATGAATTACTAAAGATGGGATAGGCTTTGATTAGGACTAGTATTCTAGAATTATTTCAGAGGAATAAGACATGAGTTCGGGACATTTATATCTATCGGAGAGTCTATGGAGAGGGAGAGACACTATACTTTAAGGCAAAAGTTCTTTAGACAGTTTAAGTAAGGAGGTTCTAGACCATATCAGGAAATGACAAACTGCAATGCAAAATATAATTTCTAACAGATAGGATAACATAGGAACACGTTATGGAACAAATGCAAATGACTTTATGATTCAATGGTTGCGGAAAGCATGGAAAATTAACATATGCAAAGATATGTCTTTATTAAAGCAAAAGACAGAAATATAGAAAAGTGCAGTTTCAGGAGATTTAGAGCAATATTTACCTAGACTGGTGTGGAAACCAAACCCTGGCCACGGGTCAGTTAAGGACAGGAAACCCTCAAGGAAGGATACCCCTCAAAGGACAGCAGGTGCAGAATGGACACCCAGGACAGGACAGGAAACCCTCAGATTAGGAATCAGGACAGGACCTCTCGGACAAGACCCTCAGGACAGGACCAGCACCCGCAGTTCGGAAGCAACGCCTGCGCTCCACCCTCTCTGCAGCTATCGATCAAGACCCCGATTGGGTCAGCGAACTCCCAGCAAAGTGCTCCGCCAGCACTTTAAGGTTTAGTAAAACCTTAGTCTATGGTCAATTTCGGACAGAGTGCTCCGCAGTACTCTGTATCTTCAGTCACCTATTGAGTGCGTTGGGTCAGTGACAGATCAGCTAAACCAGACAAGTCGGACGACTTCCCTAGGTGAACCCAGGGTAGTTATACTGTTTGGGGACGGTGTACCACCCCCCAATGTTGCAAAGTGTCAGAATCCCTCAATTTGGATTGGTCCTAAGGTAGGCTTTGGGTAACACACCAATCAGAATAGACTATTTGGAGGCCTAATTTACATCTCTGGGTACCGCCTAGCAAGATTGGGGTTCCCATGAGAAACTGCACGGCAAATAGTAGCGCAACACACAATGTATCATATAAGGAGCAACTTTCTCCGTTCTCGTAGGGCAGAGGTGGCTTTCCCATGAGCATCTTGACGGTGGCTGCCAGCTGGCTGAGTTCCACTGTCCATTGTTGCCACCTTTCAGTGCACCACGAGTCTGCGCAGAAGAGACCCTCAATATGGCTCCCAACCGGTTCGGACCCCCATTTCCCGCAGTACATGAAAAGTAAGCGAGAACAAATTAATACATAGAAATAAATGTATGTAAACACATCATTGGTCTTGTACTTCAAACTTATCACTACAAAAATATACTATGCAGTTTAAATGTTAGCAACATATACACGCTCACAAGAGCATTAGCACGTTATTCACGAAAGCTGTGTATTACGCATGCGCACCCTTTCCCTCCAAAATGTATAACTACGTCAGGTCACGTGAGTGTGACTGACGCATGCGCAGAAGCACTTTTCAAGCGGCGGCCATGTTTTTAAAGACATGGATTAGTTGTATTAGAAATACACCTATGCAAGCTTCCTCTACCTTGTTCGAGTATGGAAATAAAAGATTAGTAAGACGAACAATTTATTAATTTATTACACACGGGCGAGGTTCTCGACTCGAGCAAGTCGCGATGCGATGCTTTCTCTATCAGAACCATACCTAAATCCAATCTGCAACGCATAGACCTACCTCTGGCCTCGACTCCCTCTACTGTTCTCTTAACTGGAGTTACTGAGGGGGAAACAGAGAGAGGGGAGTCCTATCCTGAATTAAAGGTTTTTTGGTTAAATAAACATAGACCACTTACCCCTTCAATCCAGAGCGAAATCCTCTCTACTAGGCGGGTTAGTTGGTTGGGATTGAGGAAGAAAGACATTCAGGGGACTGCGTATTGATTAATTTCAGGGATATCAGGACGGTTCAATAGATTCTAAACTGGGACCATGTAAGGGAGACTAGTGGTATAAGGACGCTTCCTCTCGGTTACTTCTATCCTCCTACTCCCCTGATAGAAAGAATGGTAGGTGTATATAAAAAATGGGCAAGAGAGCCCAGACTGACCACTTGACAAACATGGGACGGGGCCATGAAACAATCCTGTTTTTTAACATTCCAGTCAGCAATAGATTTAGCAGCTTAGACCTAGTGGATTGACTGGATCCCTTAGTAGAAGCAGTTGAAGGTATAGTTATCCAGTCACCATTGCTACAAAACTGCGAAAGATCTGAGTTTGGGGTTTGTCTTCTTGGGGATATACTTGAGGTGGACTGGGAGCATCGTTGAATACATCAGGGGACTATCTGGGAAATACACAAGATTACGAGGGGACACTTTGTCAAATACTTCAGCAGGAGGAAGAAATTTCTGACCTGACCGAAAATATAATACTCGTACAACACAAAGGTTCTTTCATGGAATATAGCAGGTCTTGCATCCAAGTTGGATCATCCTGACTGGGGAACTTACATTGATATGCATGAGCTATGTCTCTTTCAAGAGACATGGTCTGCTGTTCCATTGTATAGGCTAGGAAATGTAGCTTATTCAATCACAAGCCTTCAGGGCCTCAGGGGGGGGAGACCCTCCGGGGGCTTATGTATCTGGGTTGCTACTCATCTGGGGTGTTCAATCAAAGTCCTCGATTCTGGATCTTTGGATATACTTTGTATTCTCCTCTCGTTTTATGACCAATTTAATTTGGCTATCCTAAATGTATATTCCCGCCCTCACAGACTCTAGACTTTGTCCTCTGTGTTTTTTTTTTTTTATCGACTATTCCTGAGTCTGCTCACTTAGTTGTTGGGGGGATTTTAATTGCCATTTCGAACCCCTCAATGGTGTAAGTTCCAATATTACAAGCGTAGAAGATTGTTTGGTCAATTTCAGATTGTAATACTTATCCAACTAGGGGGTGGTCCCCCCCTTGTTCTCCAATTGACCTCACTCACCCTTATTCGCTTAGGGCCTGTAATGGTCGATTCCCTTCGGACAGGAAACTCAGCTTTTAATAAAATAGGACAGGCCTCCATAATTGATTATATATTGGTTGATGTTGAGAATTGGTCCAAAATCGGGGATTTCATTGTCCAATCACGATGTGAAAGCAATCATTACCCATTAATACTTGAGATGAGCATCCCCCAACTCAGTAAAGTTCAGGGCCAGCCAATCCAACCCCCTCCAAATATAATTGTTAGAGAAGGTGGTAGAAGAGTTTGTTGGGGTACATTAGCTGAATCAAATGAAAAAATGAGCTCTCTGTACACTGAGATCATTCCCTATTTAGAGTTTGCCTTCTGTGCAACTGAAAACTATCAAGGCCAAGAATCTATGCTGTTGATAACAACCAACCATTGGGAGATGTTTTTAAAGTTGGCAGCTTTTTTTTTAAATAAAACATGAAAACAATAATATCGACCCCCAAACCGAAACACCAATGGTTTAATGAGGCGTGCAGAGAAGCCAAAAGCACACTGGTACATGGAGTTAAGAATAAGGATGTCCTAGGTATCAGAGCGGCCAGGTCTCATTACAAAAACACCCTGGCTGAAGCTAAAGCAGCCTGGGAGAACGAAAACTGGGAAGTGATCAGGAAAGCTTTGGACACTAGAGACAAGAGATGCTTTTGGAATCTAGTGAAGACTGGTCACTCCGAAGGCAATTCGGCTATTGCTCCAAATCTAGCCGAAGAAGCTTGGAGATCGCATTTTAAAATGTTATACTCCAGGTCTCTGGACCGTACTGTAGCACAAGGGCTGGTGGATGTTCTCTATAGCCCCTTAAATATGGAACGACCACCTTGTTTACTGCTGGAATTTACTCTGGCACTGGGCAAGATACTTCCTAATAAGGCACCGGGTTTGGACAGAATCCCTGGTGACCTGTTCAGAATAGAACAGGCTGTTTTGGCACCTTACTGGCAGTCCTTGTTTATTGCTATTATTCATGGTATGGACCTCCCCGCCACTTGGGCTGGTGCGGAGATTATTCCAATCTTTAAAAAAGGCTCCCCATTAGACCCGGCAAATTATCGCCCTATTAGACTCATTGATGTCACTCAAAAGATATTTGCTCGTGTTCTTCTGGGGCGACTGCAATCATGGATGGATGAGTCAAATTTCCTAACCCCCTTACAAGTAGGATTTAGGTCCAAAATATCGACCATAGACCGAATCTTTAGATTGCAATTAATTTACTGGAAAACCGTAACCTTGAGAGGGGGTAGTCTTTATTTGACTTTTGTGGACCTTAGGTCCGCTTTTGATATGGTCCATCATGAGCAGTTATGGGGACTCCTACACCACCTGGGGGTGCCGGTTTACCTTTGCCAGCTTTTAAAGCGCCTCCATGAAGGCACTTATGCAAGGGTAAGATTTGGCAAGAATGGAGAATTGACTGTCCCTTTTCCTGTGGAGAAAGGGGTGAGGCAGGCATTTGTGCTAGCACCAACCCTCTTTTCTCTCTTCCTGAACGGCTTAATTGATACTCTTTTGGCTGTGAAGGATATAGACTCACCAAGGTTAGCAAATAGTGAAATACCAGCTCTGTTATAAATTTGTTCCCCGTGTTAGGCATTTCTTTGGTGTGAAACATTAGCTAGTTCCAAGATGTGCCATTTTTGTTAATTTATTTGGTGTATATAAATGGTACTTTTTTTAATGATTCCACATAATGATGTTGCACCTCATGGCGGTCTATGAATTTCTTTCATGAATTGTTTAAATGTATTATCTGTTGATGTGATTTGAAAACTGGTGTGCTTTTCGTTGTATTTGAAATCCCCTCAAAATATATGAACATAATTTAAAAAGGAATGGTTAAATAAAAAACTCATTCAAACAGAAAAGGCAATTGTTTTCTTGTTGCTCTAAAGTAAAAGAGCATACGCTGTGAAGGAGTCCAGTCCCTTTCTTGCATTTGATACTTTCTTAAAGTTGACATTTCCTTGCCTTAGCCATTTGGTGCCTGCAGCTTGTCTCTGGGTCGCATGACGCTGTGGGTGACAAGTTGGGCTTTGAGTATTCCTTCTAGGCAGCCACACACACAGCTTAGGTGTGACTGGATGCACCATCACTGGCAGGCTGGGAGGTAAGAGCTTGGCTCAGCCTCACTTACACCTGAATCAGTTGTGTCCTGCCTCCATGCAAAAGGCTGCATACCCACCTGTACGGAGTCTGGAGGTAGGTTCAGGAAGGCAGGGAATCTGTGCACTCCAAAGGCCTGCCTCTAGGAGCATCTCCCCAATTCAAAGGCACAACTGTGTATAAAAGGAGGACCTCAGACACCAAATCTTCAGTGCACTTCTGGACCTGTAAATACGTGGTCAGGAGGGACTGTCTTGCTGCTACAAGGATTGTCACTCTGCTGGACTGCCGCTCCAGAGGAACTACTGATTTGTCGTGCTAAACTCCTGTCCTCTTGCCTGGGGAAAAAGTACTAGACCTGTACCATCTTGAAACCTGAACCCCAGAGTGGGTCAAAGGGCTAGTCTGCTGGCCTTCTGACCTTCAAGGACATAGAAGGCTCCCCAATGGCTTCTAGACCAGTCTTCAGCGGGTTCCTGACCACCAAGTGGTGCTTCTCAATTCCTGGACCCTTGGTGTGGCTCTTGAGCTCTTAAAATCAAGCTTTTGGGCTCTTTGCAACTCCGAACAGGCCAGTCTCACCAGAACTGCGTCGCTAGCTTCAAAAATCAGCGTGATCCACCTCCAGCCAGTCTTTTTGCACAGCAATATTGACAGTCCGCAGGGGACTGCCAACACACAGCTCCAGCCCACCCAGGCTGCTCTTTGCACCATACCGACTTACCCTCACAACACTGTTTGCTCCTTGTGACCCCCTCCAACACAAATGGGACTCCTAGCACAAAACATGAGGGCAAAACATCAGTGGGGCTAATCTGGCACTGTATCTGATCTGCACTCCATTGTGGTCCGCCTGAAGTTTTGATTTTGACCCAATCCAGCATGACCAGATATTGGTTGACGCTTTATGCTTTTAGGCTTTATCTAGCAGCTTATTTTAAAAAAAATCCTAATAGTTCTACTGGTTTGATTTGTCATTTTGATCTTGTATTTATTAAATTTAGCTTTGTTTTTCTAACCTGGTGTGCGGTCTTTGAGTGGTGTTTATTACTATTTTACTATTTGAAGTGTTGCACAAATAATTTACACATTACCTCCAAGTTAAGCCGCACTGCTCTTCCCCAAGCTAACAGGGGTTTGAGCCCAAGTTAATTTGGGGGTTCCTTGTGCCATACCTTGGCTAAGTTTGTGGTTGCTGCTTGACCAGAATCCTTCCTAACAGCAGCAATTCAAAATTACTAGAGTATCTGTAATGTTTGAGGAAACTCATTCAAAGGCCTTAATGTGGTGGTTTTCTCCTCATCAATTTTAAGACATCCTGGCGTTGGCCTATACTAAGTTACAGGCAATGCACTTAATATGTAGTATGCATCCTTATATGTTTGTAGGGTTTGAAATGGGAGTTGATTTCAGGTGCAGTCACTTCATTGGGGTTGGAATCCCTGAAATGTATAGTTCTCCCATGTGTTCGCTTTACACCAACTTAGCAATTTCCATTGACAGTTTTCATTTGGCTATTGGGGCATGTTGACTAGGTAGAATAGAGTAGGATAGATGTGCACACTGCCTCATACTTGAGTTCTTGTTGGGTCCCTTGTTTCATAGGTCATTCTAAGTCAGACAATTTGCTTTCTGTCTACTTGTGTGTTACAAATAAACAAGGCACTTTATTGGAATAAAAGATTACTGCTATTGATTTGTTTTACCGCGGTCTAGAGGTTAAGTATTTTTGCTCTGACGCAACAGGCACCAGCTATGACTAGCCTACGTCTAGGTTGCTTTCAGATAAATAAGGGAGGCTGATCACTTTTTAATACTTGCTATCAACACAATTACGACCTATGGCCTTACATATTACACATTTTCCTCCTGTTTTTTCAGCATTATTCATTATTTGCAGTTCTTACGGGATCCAAGATGGCAGCCATTTATTGGATTTACTGCAGTCTAACGGTTAATCTTTTTAACTCTGATGCGATAGGCACCAGCTGTGTATAGCCCTCATTCAGGTTGCCTTTAGTTAAATCAGAGGGGCTAACAGGCCAGCCCAATTTACGAACAACTCCCTATATGTACAACCAGTTACTGTTTGAAGTCTTCTGCTAAAGTACGTTTTTCATGGCAATGAGTTTTATAACTTTGGTTCAAGTTATAGAGAAACATTTGGAATGATCACGCTGCATTTTGTTTATTTTGGTACTATTAATTAGTGAAGTGCACTTTGAGTCATTTGAGGTGATCTTATTCACCATTTTCAAAAATTCCCTATGCTCCGTGTGTAAGGCTTAACAAGATATGTTGGCGTTGGATATTGGGTTTTTTTAACTACGATTTACATTTGTTTGAATCAGCAGTGAATTCTTCGAATGCGAGTTACTAATCTGTCTTCATACACTGACTTTGCATTATTTTATTATGTTTACGGGTGTTTGCACCCCTTGTTAGGTATTTTTTTTTGCTTGATTTCTGTTCTCAGGTCTTGCCTTCCTCTTGGCGTTTCTCACTGCATTATGTGCCTTACATTTATTTGGTGGTGTATTCTATGATCACAATAGGTGTATCACGCTTGAGACACACTTTCCTTTTATGTAGCGTTCTTGTTTAAAAAAAAAAAAAAAATCTAACTTTGGGGTCATTTTTATATCTCTGCTTAAATCATACTGGTCCTGAGGATGGTCTTGCGGTTTGATACCACTTGAGACCAAAACATCGACGCTAAGCCCACCTCTCTGTTCCATTTTTGATTTCACCATTGGACACTTTATATTGATCTTCTGGAGAGGGGGGTTCCGAAACATTGACAAAAGGAATCCTGGAACTATTTATATAGTGTATATTTGGGTAAAGTGAAAAGTTTACTTTGACTCAAGCAATTGATGTGGCTCTTACATTTTAATTTTTCACTAGCTTAATTCCATTAAAAAGGCTTGCATATAAGATGACATTTTGATTCTAGATGTTACTATTTGAGCATCCTAAACTTTTATATTGTGTATCTTGGCATAAATGTTCCCCTTGTTAGCAGTTTACCTTTCTGATATTTGTTACGGCATTAACTTGCCAGGTTGAAAATAATGAGATAGAACATTCTTATGTGAATCTACTTTGACTAGGTAGTTCACAAACGTACCCTGATTATTACTTATAAGCTTGCATCTGCTTTTAAATCCCTTCGGTGGCAGTAGATGCAAAGGCAATCTGATCACTTTTTGCGAGTGGAAAGGCACTCTGAGCTTTTAAATATTTATTTATTCCAAGGTAACTTGATCAGAACAGTATCTCTAATCGTAACCAGAATGGGAGTCATGTTCAGGTTGGAGAAATCTCTCAAAAAATATTCTCAAACGAGATTTGTTTTATGTACCCTTTCCTTCAAAAAATGTCCTGTACATTGATGCTCTCCAGAATTTAAACTATCCTACAACCTAATTAAAGTTTTATCATTGCCACCAAGTATGGTATGAAATGGGTATGGGTAGCTGGATAGCCTACAAGGTGAATACTTGATCGAGGAAGCTGGTCTGAAAGAATTATGTAGAAATCCATGGGAGGCAGAGTTGTAGTTAAAAGGTTGTTTATTAATTTAGCAGTTATAGAACAACCATCCAGTTATGTCGTGGTCAAAGCCAGAGTGCTCCCAACATGGAATGCACTCAGTGAACACAACAGCATTCTAAAGAGCCATAGTAACAGAATACAGGGAATATACATAGATAGAAATGCAATGTCAAGAGCATAAAATATACAGAATATTACATCACCTCCCTTTCTCAACAAAATGAAATAAATAAAAAAAACACAAAGGGAAAAGAAAACAGAAATAAAATTATTCTCTGAACCTCAAAGGTCTATTTACAGTGCGAGTACTCTTCCTAACACCAAATTCAGAGGAAGGAGTTTTGGAGGTAAGAAGATTGGTGAAGGATCTTCTAGAGGGAGACGAGGTAGAAGTTTCATTAGTGACAACAGAAGGGTCACTGATGACCTTAGCAACTTTGTTTAAATTCCACCAGAAACCTCCCTCAACTTGTACAGCATTGCCCACAATCTTAACAACTTTCACAGGAGGACCAAATTTGCTTTCTCCTTTGTGTACATGTATAGACTTCCTAATTCTCACACAGTCCCCGACCTCCAAAACACTCTCCTTCGTACCTTTTTTTACATCAAAATTTTCTTTTTGCTTGGACTGTGCAAGTAAAACATTACCCTTTACAATGGACATGAGACTCGTGACGTCAGATGTAGACTTCATCCACTTAGACATCCATCCAGGACAAAACGACGTGTTAGGTTTGCGACCTCTCATTAACTCAAAGGGAGAAACCTTGGTGGAGGAATGAGGAGTAGTCCTATAAAACCAAATCATGCTTTTCAAGGCCTTACTGACCTCAACATTACTACTCCTAGCCCACTTTACACAATCTCCCACAACTCTGTTCATCCTTTCAACAAGGCCATTCCCTTGAGGATGATAAAGGGAACTTTTAATATGCTTAACACCTGATTTGGATAGAAAATCATCAAATTCATGACTCACAAACTGTTTCCCATTGTCGGAAACCAACACTTCAGGAAAACCTTCCCTACTCCAAATATCACACAAGAATTCGATGACGGTCTTGGTATCAGCATCTTTTACCAACTTAAATTCTGGCCACTTAGAAGCATAGTCAACTAGGACTAAAATAAATTTAGAACACCCACTCAAAGCAGAATAGGGTCCCATTAGATCGATGCCGAGTTTAGCCCAAGGACGATCAGGACACTCAACAGGCATAAGAGGAGGAACCCAGGTTTTGAGACTCTTATCTAGGACCTACAGATACAACAGTCGGCAACAAAAAGATCGATATCCGAATCCATAGCAGGCCACCAGAACACGTCACGAATTCTGCGCTTAGTGAGAGAACAACCCAAATGACCCTCATGGGCTTTCACAATGATGTCTTTCCTAAATGCAAAAGGAGGAATAATTTTGTCATTACGCAGTAGGATGCCATCCTCAATGGAAATTTCATGTCCCACCTAAGAAAAAGGTTGAAGAGAAGCAGACAAAACCTTCTCACGCGGCCAACCCACCTTGACAAAATTGCACACATCCTGAAGAACACTGTCATCTTCAAAGACTTTTCTCCACTCTGCTTCAGAGCAAACGTGTAATTCAGGGATGTCTACACAAGCAACCAAACAATCATAGCAGTCTTCTTCAATAAGACTGGAAAAAGAGATATCAACATCATCATCACAAACTGGAGGTGGAAACCGGGACAAAAAATCTGCTCTCACGTTTCTTCCACCCGCAATATACACAACATCAAAATTATATTGTAAAAGCTTAGTCACCATTCACAAGATCCTAGGTGTGCAACACTTGGTAATACCACCACCCAAAATGTTAACCAAAGGTTTGTGATCTGTTTGAAGTAGAAAACGCCTACCCCAAATGAATGGCCTGAACTTCTCAATAGCCCAAGTACAAGCTAAGAGCTCCTTTTCTATTACGGAGTATTGAATTTCAGCAGATCTCAAAACCCTGGATGCAAAACTGATAGTTCTTTCAATCCCACACTCATTTTGCGTTAAAGTGGCACCTAGGCCAACGTGACTTGCATCAACAGTCAAACAACACGACAAAGCAGGGTCGAAAGGCTTAAGAACAGAATCAGAAGTCAAAGATATTTTGACCTCTTCAAAAGCCTTAACACATTCTTCACACCAAACAAACTTAACGCCCTTTTTCAAGAGATTGCTAATAGGACGTACAATGGTCGCATAGTGGGGAATGAACCTGGCGTAGTATTCACAAATACCAAGAAGGGACTTCACACCAGTTTTGTCAGACGGAATCGGAGCCTTAGAAATAGCGTCCAAGAGCCCAGGTCTAGGTTTTATACCATCCTGTGTCAAAATGTGACCAAGATACTCAATTTCGGTACACATAAACTTACACTTTTCCAATTTGAGAACAACACCGTGGTCTTGGAACAAACTTAACACATTATCAAGGACAGAATCGTGAGAGGAAACATCCTTGCCAAAAATCAATACATCATCTTGAAAAACCGTCACTCCTTTAACACCTTCCAAGATATTACTCATAACTCGCTGAAACACCGACGCAGCTGAGGCTAAGCCGAAAGGCATGCGTCGATATTGAAAAGTGCCTAAAGGAGAGATGAAAGCAGTCATATGACGGGAGTCAGGATGTAGCTCAACCTGGTGATATGCACTGGCTAAATCTAACTTGGTGAAGAACTTAGCACCTTTGGTAGCAGCAAACAGGTCATTAATACGGGGAAGAGGGTGAGAATCAACCCAAATGACTTTGTTGACAGAGCGAAGGTCAACACAGACCCTAAGTTTGCCATCCCTTTTGCGAGCTACGACCAAAGGCGAAAGCCAAAGAGAGGACTCTACAGGTTCAATCACACCATTCTCACACAGCATTTCAAGTTCTTTTTTCAAATCATCTCTGACGCTGAAAGGAACGCCCCGAAGTTTATGCTTAACAGGTGTTGAACCCTCTTTAACAATAATTTTGTGTTTAAATCCTTTTATCTTACCCAATTTTGAACTGAAAACAGAAGGAAATTTGCATTTAAACATTTGTAAATAGTCAGTGCAGGTAGCGATAAAAACTTGTTCCTTAGCACCAGGCTTAAGTGTCATACCGAAGAGACCTTGATGAAACCAGCCCAAGATGTTGAGCCCTTTGATGGCGACATAAATTTTCCCTCTAATCTTCCTCCCCTGAAAACACAAAATGTCTTCAAAAAAACCAAGAAGACTAATTTTCCTTCCTTCGTATGACACAGGAGCACGGTCTGGAGGAAGAAGGGGTTGTGAATTATTCCAAGTATTGTCAAATAATTCTTTATCAATCATGGTAATTTTAGCACCAGAATCCACAAGAAGTTTCAAAATTTTGTTACCAACAGGAATATCAATGATAGGGTCGACACAGGAATCAGGATCACCTTCAATGATGGTTCCTTCTGAGCAATCAATGACAACTCCAATAGTTATTTCAGATTCTGAGGAAGAATCAGAGTCAACAACACCAACTACAGGTTTGTTGAAATTCTTTTTGTTTTTCAATTTTAAGCAAACTTTTGCAAAGTGTCCTACCTTTTTACAGTAATTGCAAACTACACTAGAAGCAGGACAAGAAGAACCTTTTTGGTGTGAGGGATTGCCGCACCTAATGCACATGTGAGAAAAGGACGAAGACTCTGACTTATTAGAAGCCTTTCCTTTAGGAAAATTGGAGATAGATCTCCTCTTGACGAGTCTTGAAGACGAATTTAGACTTAAGGCATTAATAGGTTCAATTACTTTATCTTCAAGTTCTTTGAGAGAAACCATAGACGTTTCTACACTCTTAGCTAACTTAATAGTGTCATCTAAGGAAGGATCGCTCATAGCTAATAACTTTTGTCTGATATTCTTATCCTTACAATGACAAACAAATTGATCCCTGATAAGTTGGTCATTAAAGTTTTCAAACTTACAATCAGAAGCTAATCTTCGCAAGATAGAGATATAAGTATCAATATCTTCAGAATCAGTTTGCTTCCTCTTAAAGAAAGTGTGTCTGCGAACCATTAAATTGGGTTGTTTGTCAAAACGAGTCTTAAGTTTTTGGACAGTATCAATGTAATCATCAGACACAGCGCCCTCGATAACATGTAACTCTGGGAGATGTTTGAAGACAGACCTACCTTCAAAACCCAGAGAGTGTAAAAGAAGGCATTTTTTTCTTTCAGGGCGAAATCTAGATGCACCAATGGCTCCTAAGTAGTTCTCAAAGGCATCATGCCAAACTTCCCATCTAATGGGAGGTTCACCAGGAGTTTCTAAGAAGGCTGGAGGAGGATTGACAGATTGTAGGGTAGACATAACTGAGATACTAGAATGATAGAAAATTAAATAAATAACAATGTGAAAATTATATCAACAAATGATGAAAGTGAATAATTATTGTGCTAGAAAGTAAAGGGTCACACTTGTTGAGGATACAAAATGTCACAGATGTAGTCCAGCTGTATGGAGGAGGAAAGAGGAGCTGTGCATATTAGTAATGACTTTACAACAAATAAGTTTTGTATAATTGGTGAGAGCTGTGCGCATCAGCGATACGCAGCGTGAATTGTGCACATGCAGCGTGAATTGTGCGTATTAGAAGAAATATGAAGAATTGGTAGATCAGCTGTGTGCATCAGCGATATACGGCCTGAATTGTGCGCATCTGCGGTGACTGATCGATAGATAAGCTGTGTGCATCAGCGATGCACGGCTTGAACAGTGCGCACTGGTTGTTAGGATCCGCGGTGACTGGTTGCTAGGAGATGTGAACGTCACAAGAGAAAGAAGAAATTGACCAATCTGGAGTGCGTAGACAATCGTCCAATGGGAAGAGAAGAGTAAATTGTTGAGCTTGATGATGTATCAGACGCGGTGACGGAGCACGCTGTTGTGACACTGCTCAGGGAAGGAAAATGACGGAACAGAGAAGCCGGGGCACGAGAGGTAAGGCTCGAGCAGGCTCTGTGTAGTTGTTGAAAATAAACAGTTAACGGCCGAGGTAAACGGAGAGGCCTCAAATGTCACAAAAAAAATATGAATTAAAGCGGAATAAGAGCTTCGAGAAAAAAAACGGGAATATACCCAAAGACGTCGCCTTACACAGGCAAGGAAATAAATAAGTCAAACACACAGACATAGAAAATCTCACAGTTTTTGGCGAAGTTCAGGTGGAGGCAGATATAGTATAAAGTTGGGATTTTTCTGTCTTCTGTCTCCTGACTTCTGTCTGGTGTTAAAATTGTCAAATGGGTAGTAGATTGAAGCTCAAGATCGGCGCAGGAACAGCACAGGAGATGAGGCTCTCTCAGTATTCTTGATAGCAGACAGCTCAGCGGGTCCCAAGGAGGTTACATATGTTGAGCACGCATCGTCGCCAGTAAAATTATGTAGAAATCCATGGGAGGCAGAGTTGTAGTTAAAAGGTTGTTTATTAATTTAGCAGTTATAGAACAACCATCCAGTTATGTCGTGGTCAAAGCCAGAGTGCTCCCAACATGGAATGCACTCAGTGAACACAACAGCATTCTAAAGAGCCATAGTAACAGAATACAGGGAATATACATAGATAGAAATGCAATGTCAAGAGCATAAAATATACAGAATATTACAATTACCTCTGGTCTTTCCTTCTTATGCTTTGTGAAAGAAATGTATTGGTTCAGTGAACTGAGATCCGTCTTTGCAGTGGTTTTATAGATACAGATATAGATATAGATATAGATACAGATATAGAGATAGATAGATGGATGGATAGATAGATAGATGGATAATATGCAGGGTCCGGTATTGACAGAGGCCATCTTCCAGGGCGGTCCATGAACCGGAAACCGGTAGCCCTGCACAATAACTATACGCCAAAGACTTCTGTATACAGAAACCTCACGGACACTTTGGGTAGTTGCAGTAGATATATTTAATGACTGCACAGCAATGCGTTTCGACTTTCGTCTTGCTCACGCCATGAAAACAAACAGTGTACCACACACATATAAACAGTTCTGCTAAACATAGAAGAGAGACTGTGAATTACACCGTAGTGATGAGAATACAAAGTAAAATAATGTGAAATAAAGCACAGCGGCCATCTTATCACTGTTCTAAAAAGGATTTCTATGCAACACTACCAGACAGTCTTGTAATTCATGAAACTCACTGGGCCAAATGGTTATAAAATAAAGTAACCAAAATATGTGCTATGTGAGTACATTTCAAATAAACATTTTATATCGTTGTCACAATTCTTTGCAAGAAATCTCTAATGGCACAAGATAAGAATCGGTACATACGTAATTTTCAACATCGGTACATTCATACGAATTTCATAATAGTCAACCTCTGATAATCAGTTGACCACGTTAGTGTGATGAGGTACCCAATTCAAACTCCAAAGCTTTATTCAGTGTGTAAAATTTACACTTTAGCATACAATAGAATGCTCAATATCATTGCCTGAAGTCTATAAAAAACTCAGCGATTATGCCCCAGTGGGCACATAATCCTTAAACTAATTTATAAATGCTGTACCCTTAATGCGCACGTTGAATCAATAAATTCTAATATTTACATGAGGTCGAAAGTTCCACAGTATTGCCCAAGTGGGCAAGTTTTCCGTGATAACGTGAGCCGCAAAAAAACACGTGCCAATACCTGAAAATAAAATGTTAAAACCATATTGCAGATAAACACTACGGACATTAGCAATGAATTTAGCAATTTCATATTACAATTTACAATTCTACTGTTGCAGTTGTACAGAAAGTTCTTCACTGGAATTTAATCCCAGCGAGGTCATTGTTTCCAAATCAATAATATACTTGGATTCTAGCTTCCGAAGTGAGAGTGGTCTATTCCTACCACGCACATTCTCAGGGACCTCATCAATGACCACAATTCGCAGTTGTTTTAATTTTGGAAATGGTGTTCAAAGAAATGTCGGGCAACTGGATATTGTCTGTTATTGTGCTTAATGGTCCTAACGTGTTCTAACACACGTTTCTTGGCACAATGTATTGTGCTGCCTATATAGGCTTTGTTGCATGGGCAGATTAGTGCATATACACAATAAGTGGTGTTGCATGATAGTGTTTTCTTTCTCATGACCTCCCTCTGGCTGCCTGAGATCGAAAGTGTGGTACAATCAGCGCTGTTACTGCAAGCCTTGCAGTTTCTTCAGTCTCTAAAACCTACTCGACTGGCCCTGCTGGTTTTGACAAGCTCAGTCACTGAATTGGGACTGAGGTCATCCCTCAAGGATCTGCATTTCTGAAGTGATCTGGGGACAGCTGTTTAGATGTTTCTCGAGGTTACTAACAGTACATGCCAATGTCTTCTCAGTATTTTACACACTGAATAAAGCTTTGGAGTTTGAATTAGATAAGTCATCACACTAACGTTGTCAACTGATTATCAGCGGTTGACTATTATGAAATTCGTATGAATGTACCGATGTTGAAAATTACGTATGTACCGATTCTTATCTTGCGCCATTAGAGATTTCTTGCAAAGAATTGTGACAACGCTATAAAATGTTTATTTGAAATGTACTCACATAGCACATATTTCGATTAATTTATTTTATAACAATTTGGCCCAGTGAGTTTGATGAATTACAAGACTGCCTGGTAGTATTGCATAGAAATCCTTTTTAGGTCTCGCTGGTGATGCAGCATGAAAGCGGTGTCGCCTGAGAGATCTATTGTGGTCGTCTTGCTTGCCAAGTGGTAGAGACTGGGGCACACGCCGATTGATGTCTGTGTACGCACTTCTAAAGAGTCGCGATTGTGCAGACGCGCTTCCATATACACACACAGCCCCTGCTTTCGCTTGGGCAGCATGCACGAACGGCGCACACACACACACACACACAGCCAGCCCCCCTTCTTTGAACACAAACACAGACGCGCGCACACACACGCACACACGCACATTGCCCCGCCCCACTCACTGCATCGGCGGCCTCAGCAGCCACTCCTGACTTCTGCAGCCACCGCGGGGCTCTCCCTCAGGCATGGAAGCCCCGCGTCAGTACTGCTTCTCTGGGCCAGCCACTCCGTGGGCACGGGCTTCCCATAGAAGATAGAAGTCCCGCCCCACGACAGGTGTGACGCACCCGAACTTCCGGTTTCGGGATGCTCACGGCTGCACATCACGGCCTCTGGCAGGAAGTTTTCATTTTTACTCAACATGGGCACGGGAGCTCGCACAGAGGAGCTGGGAGCAGCATCCGCACGGAGTTCCTCCCTGAACAGCCAACGCCGGCCACTGACCGCTCTGACCCGGGCACCCGCGAGCACCCCGTCCCGGAGGCACCATGGGCGGGTCATCATGCAGCCAACTGGACGAGAGCAAGTGCGCCTACATCCGAGGTACTGCACTTTCGGGCGGGTGATGGGGAGATGGGACTAGTTCTTAAAAGTCATCACTAGTGCCAGTGCGTAGCTCGCAGCATGACTCAGGAGCTGGTCGTCATGGTAATACGAACACACTTGTTCTAGAATTGCAATGGTTTTTAATAACCGCGCGAATAAAGATGTGACACATGAAAGTGTTTAAGACTACCACAGAGCACACGCTAGAAGCTGAAGCAGGCTGGGTTCCAAGTGACTCCCTAGCAGGGCTTTAAGTGGGATGAAAAAACTAGGGGTTCTCTCAAAGGGGTGTAGCCAATGTAATTAAGGACGTGGCATAAACACCTAAGCCAAAAATCTGTGCTTAGCATAGTGTGCCGCCCAATTTGTATTTTGCTGTTTGAAACGCGCTTGTTCTTTGTTTTGAATGACATGTGAGTTGGCATGTTGGGAGTTGCCATGAGCAGTGTGCCTGGAAGGGTGAGGATGGGCCCTCTCAGCGTTCCTGTCTGTTCACCCCAGCCCAGTGACTGATCTTCGTGTGCGCGCCCCCTGGACATCTTTAGGGAATCCTGATCCTGCGCCCACCTCGTCCTGAAACACTTGAGTAAGGTAAGTCCCTGCGCATGCGCCCAGCCCTGAAAGACCGAGTGAGGTGTGAGCCGGAAAAGGTGCTGTCAAGAGTGCAGCAGGTGAAGTGGCACCGGGGCCGACACTTTGACTCTTGCACTGCCTCGCATGTCCATGGCTAACCCATCGGGTCACAACGCTTTTCACGCAGGAACCGCCGTCCCGACTTGAGTAGCGCACCTGCTGGCCCGCACCCCCAACCCTTCACAACTTTAACACTGACTCACCGTGAGACACCCGGAAAGGTATCACCCCCAACCCCTCATCACACCCTGAAGTACTTCCTCTAGTGACCTGACAGATTAACCCCCCCCCCCCCACTTCCCGCAATGCACCGACCGGAAGGGGCAGAGCTCCCACTCCATTCACTTTGATGCCGGGTGCTAATTACCGCACTTCCTGTGAGTAATCCGGGCTGACCTTTCACTACAGTGATAATCATCAGGACTTGCCCATTGAATGCAATGGGCACCATTAAACACCCTGTGTATTAGCATGGCAGTGAAGTCTACAGCTGTGTGTGGGGGTGTAATACAGTATTACACTCCCACACACAGCTGTAGACTTCACTGCCATGGTTGGGATCGTTAATCCTCCCCAAGTGGCTAGTACCGCACCCAGGGATGGAGGGTGGATGCTTGGTGCAGTGCGATGACTCGACGGTGAAGGGTCTGTCTCTTACACCACTAAAACGCACATGCACTTTGTGAAAGCAGGCATAAATTCATGGGGGGAGGGGTGCATTTTTGCCTCGTTGACGTCAGATTTACAGCGCTCTGACACCCTCGGGTAATGTCCGCGCTTTATAAAAAATACACTAAATAAAATTGTAACTCATGAAATTGGGGGCCTTGAGTATTGATGGCTAATGTTTGCTGTCTGTAGCGACAGCAGAATAAGGCCTGCGTGAATGATGGTTGGAGGATTTTCTTTTGTATTCTCTTTCCCAACCATTACTTTAATTTATCGCCCACACCCGCGCCCACACCCGCGCACACGCCTGCGCCCACACTCGCGCACACACCCGCGCACACACACACCCGCACGCGCGCGCGCAAACACACGCGCACATACACACGCGCACACACGCGCACACACACACACACACACACGCACACACACACCGTCAGTGCACAATTTCACCAGGCACAAACACCACCAGTCGTCAGTGCACACTTTCACCAGGTACAAACACCAACAGCCGTCAGTGCACACATCAATTGTTAACGCATCCACAATTATCTATTGTAGCAATCGCAGTGTGGCGCACTTTACTTTTAAACATATTCATCTAAAGCGCAGCATGCCACCATTGCTACAAAAATAAATACACATTTTCTTTGGCCTACAATTTATAGACTTTTGTTGCAATTGGTGTTGCAATATTTAGCAATGCTAATAGCTCAAACGTAATTAATGCGAGACCTATTGCATTGCAAATGCTTGTTATAACAGTGATAAGATGGCCGCTGTGTTTTATTTCACATTATTTTACTTTGTGAATTACACCATAGTGACGAGAATACAGTCTGTCTTCTATGTTTAGCAGAACTGTTTATATGTGTGTGGTACACTGTTTGTTTTCATGGCGTGATCAAGACGAAACTCGTTGCTGTGCAGTCATTAAATATATCTACTACAACTACCTAAAGTGTCCGTGAGGTTTCTGTATACAGAAGTCTTTGGTGTATTGTTATATAGATATATTGATATATTATTTACATATATATATATATATATATAGATATATATAGATATATATAGATATATATAGATATATATAGATATATATAGATATATATAGATATATATAGATATATATAGATATATATAGATATATATAGATATATATAGATATATATAGATATATATAGATATATATAGATATATATAGATATATATAGATATATATAGATATATATAGATATATAGATATATAGATATATCTATATCTCTATATCTTGTATTTTCCGATTTATGATGGTGAGATGGATCTTGAAATCTCTGTAGTGTCTATAATAGAAATGACCGCTATCAAACTAATTACACTGTGCTTGTCTCCAGTACTCCTTTGACTTGTCGACAACTCTGGAAATGCTGTTGGTTCAATCACATTTCATGCTGGAAAAGCAGCATAGCTTATTGCATCTTCTTTGTTTATTTGTAAATTTAGTCCCTTCCAATTCTCCATCGACCATTGTCCGCTGTGATCAGCAAACTTTCCTTCAGTGAGCTTATCGGTGTCCTCCAGGAATTGATCAAGCCGCTACCAGATTCAGAGGGTATGCCTTTAACCCAAGCCTTTCACAACCAGGTATGTTGCATCAAATTTCCTAAGCATAATAATGTACTGGCACATTTTGCAGTTGTTGTGTAACTGATACTTCGTGGAAGCAAGTTTAGGGAGAATTTGGTATTTTCTAATGAGACGTTAGTGTTATGCTTTATAAAAGATCTGCTTCTAGTTTGGCCAGATAATTTCTATTTTTCCTCCTCTCGTGGAATCTGGTGGTATGTAAATCTTCCCACTCCCAAAGCTCCTGTTTTTCACTGTTATTGATTAGCCATAAACTGGTGATTAGCTGGTGTGTGTTATCTGAAATACTATTCTTTGCAGCACTAAAAGCAAAGGTGAAATAAAATGTGCTTATAAAATGTAATCGTCCATGTATTGTCCACTCTGGTGTTTGTGATAAGCATGTTCAATAAAAAGATTTAAAAAATAAAAAATGTAATCCAGTTAAAAAGTTTGTGGCAAAAGCTGAACATTTTTCCAAGTAATAATGGAGAAAAGAAAAATATGGTATTTTATGAATATGTGGAGTTACTTCTAGTGCTATGGAAAGAGGAGGTTGGGGTACAGAGCAAGTATGAAGTCCTAGAGAGCCATCATGTCAATGGAGTACATAAGGAAAATGTCCTGATTAGAGGCTGGTGTCCTTCTAAACATCACTTGTCTAATCCCATCTGAAATGGTACAGAAGAATTCCTTAGGCTGGGGCATGAGACATAGCCACAAATAACTTTCTGATTGACACTTCTAGATGAATAGTCCCCAGGTGTCCGACTGGATCCAGAAACTTTTCAGTAGTAAGTCTGCTTTCTGGTATGTGGTGCTGTGTGGCTCTGCACTGACACTGTTCCTCTCTGGAAATGTGAGTAGCCTATATAGGCACCAGTCCAGCACGCTGACATCAGTTCCTTCCTGTTGGGGCCAAGCGATTCTGATCCCAAGCTCTCATTGCTTTGAGACCCTTACAGTGATCAAAAATGTCTTTCGCGTCATGCAAGGGACAAGGCACCTACCAAAACGACCGGTTTTAAGCCCTGTAATGACAGTCCCAAACAGATGTCTTTGACAAATAATTCTCATCAGATTACCTATGGTGCCTGCAGTCAAGCCATGGCTCAAATGCCTGCAGTGACTGAGCATCGATGAACCCAAAGGCCATACGAGACCAAAAGGCGAAACACTACATCTCCAAGCACATGAGGTTTCAGCAATGAGACCAGGCTAAGTTGAAAGCTCGGCGCTGGTCATGTACGAGGTTGGTGCAGAGGTTGGTCTTTGTCTCAATCAAAGTACTTGGGTAAGTCCAGTACTTGGTTAAGTCCAAGAAAAAAACGTATCTAAGCAGGACTTGGCCCCTTCCTGCCATTCACTCTCCCATGAGAAGGTGTGGGGCTCCCCAAGTTGCAGGATTTCGGAGATTGTTCCACAACATGTCCCAGCACTACAAGCATTTCCAAGGCCGTCCGGCATGCCTAAACAGATCTGTGTTTTGACAGGCCATGTTCCCAACTTTTGGATACTTGCTGACTTCCTTTCTCTTACCAGCTGGCCCCACTAATCTGAGGTTCTATCCCTGCATACTGCCGGTGGGTTCACCCTTAGTGTCAGATGGGTCTGATCGCACAATGGGGCACACTTTGGCCCCAGACTGGATAATTTGCCTCCAGCTCCATGGTCCACGCTGGGTCTCAGTACTTTAAATCAAACTACATCTATGCTGGAAGATCTATGCTGGAAGAAAAGGCACCAGTTTTCTTCTCTGATGCAGAGTCTGCACCAGTTTGTGCTCTGCTGCTGTAGTGGAACAACTTCCTCCATTAGATCTCCCTCCAAAAGGACTAATGCACTCCCTGCATTCCTGGTTCGGCACTGATTCTGACCGACTACTAGGCTGGTGATGGGATTGGCCAACCATTTCATAAGGAGAATTGGTATGATGACCTGCAGGATACTAGAGGCATTGATAACTCACTTGAGTTGGGTATCCACTCACCCCTTGCCTAACCACTGAGGAGAGTGCTCCTTTTGCCAAGGTAATGTTTAGGGTGGCCGAAGTCCTTGACCACCCTCTCCACCCCCCCCCCCCCCATCTTGGAGGTCAAGACCAATGTTCTTACACAAGTCTTTCAGCCAGTAAAATGTCCACTGAACCACTTTTACATTTTTATGAGGCTCTTACAGATACTTTGTTGGGGGTGTGGGTGAAACCTTGCTATAGCCCCCTCTCCCCCGGTCAACCTCCAGATTACAGAACTCCACTGCCCTGCCCCATGCGACCTGGCATTTTTCTCTCCGCAATCCTCCCCTGAAAGCTTAGTGGTGCAAGCAAGACACACCAGAATATGCTCCAGACTATCCCCTCACCCCCCCCCCCCCCCCACCACCTCACCCACCCAGGAGCCGTTCGGAATTTATTTTTCATCCATCAGCTTGGCACTAGATCAGTAAATGCTAGCTGCATGCTGGGGCAAGGTTTATATGACCTTTGGGTTTTGGTAACTGAAGTCCTTCCACGTGTTCCTGAACATCTGGGACCTGTCCTCACACAGGCCATACAGGACGGTTGTGACTAGGACAAATTGTTGTGGTTTGGACACTACCGAGTCTACTGAGGGATATGGGGGGGCATTGGCACCAGCTTCTCAATTCACTGCTGTTCACCAGTTTTTTTGTGCGATATCCTGTTGTCCTACATTATCATGCTGTTCATCAGGCCTTGCCTGTTGGTGGACAAGTAGGCTCTGCTCTAGAATGGTTCAAGAAGAGCAGGGCCAGAGCACTCTGCCTGGGCTTACTTTCTCCACCTCACCTGCTGCATCAGACCTACTGCTCCTTTAATGCCTTGGGCAGCTGTACTCCGTACCACCAGCCAATTCAACCCACACAAGGCATCCAACAGTTTCACGGTCACAGCTGTACTGCCCACTGCCTCTGTGGTTGAGGTCAACAAGCCACCCAGCTCATTACTTCTCCGACAGCCCCATTTGCCAAACCGTTTAGTGTGCCCTTAGTGTCCTGCCTCTCACCGGGTGGCTGTGCTCCACTACAATTCTTGCGCTGTCAGTAGGCTATAACTTCATACCGTGTGCCCTGCAAATTGTTCTGAAGGGCTATGCCCTTCCCACCAGCTTCAACTTTCTGGTGCCAAAGAAGAATGGAGGCCTTCATCCTATTTTAGATGTGCCCTCTCAGCACCTTCCTCCGGAAGGAGAAATTCAAAATGCGAACACTTTTCCACATATTGTCTGCCACGACCCTTGAAAAAGGATAGTGGTGGTGTACCTGCAGGGCTCTTATTTTCAGATATCTGTCCTGTAGGGTCATCAGTGATAGCTGCAGTTTGTAGTGGGACAGGAGCCTTTTCGGTTTGCTTTGTGCTCCACCTCGGTCTAAGTATTTTCAAGTGATAGTGGTGGTAGCTGCTCACCTTTGGATTTCAGGGCTTTCCAGTCTTTCCCTATCTCGACCACTTGCTGTTGCAGGAGGTATCTCCCCAGGCAGTTGTCCACCACCTCCTGACTATAGCAAACTTCAGTTCATATTTGGAGTTCACTAACACACCAAAGTCACACCTGACTTCTTCCCAGGCACTCCTCTTCATCGGAGCCATTCTAGGCACTGCTAGCTTTCATGCCTTTTCTCCAGGAAAGAGAGTCCAGGACATCAGGCTATGATCCTGATCTTTCAGTCTTCGCCCGGATTTCAGTGAGGTTTACCTGGAGACTGATGGGACTAATGGGCTATGGCATCCTGCTGGTGGAGCATGGCAGGTGCTACATACTAAAGTACACAAAAAACGTGATGGATCGAATGCTTGAATTAATCTGTCTATGGTAATTACCCATGCCATCATTTTGCACCTAAGTTTGGACCCAGCTATGTGCAAATCAGTCTTGACCCTGCTCTAATTAGAACATTCCAGCCCAAACTGCCAAACCAGGTTCTCCCTAACTGGTTCTAAATGCAGGCTCTACAGTGGGATCGAAGTTGTCAGTGGGCCCAACACAAATGGGAATTCTCGACCATGTTCAGATTTTGGAAACAACTGCAAAAGATATGCAGTGGTGATTACTGGGCCACAATTGGGTCAGGGAAAACCCCTCTCCCTCGCCCTTTCCCAAACTGAACTGACAGTGGTGACGGATGCATCATTTCTGGGTTGGGGTGACCATCTGTTGAGGTGGGGGATCAGAGCCCTCTGGTCTCCAGCGGAGTCCTGATTCTATATCAACCTTTTGGAGCGAAGGGCCATCTGCTTGGCATTGAGCCTTTTTTTCCATTCATCAAGGGAAAGCTGGTACAGGTGCTCGCAGACAGTCCCGCCGCTGAGTGGTACTTCAACAAACCGGCAGTGTGGGGGTCACGGACCCTGTGCTAGGAGGCCCTTCTGCTCTGGAAATGGCTGGACCTCTAAGGAATCCTCTTGTTGGTGAACTGGAGTGCCAGGATTGTTCAATGCCAGGGCAGATAAGCTCATCTGTTGGCATGTAGCGGATCGTGAATGGCAACTACCACCTCAGGTGGTGCAAAGTGTCTTACTCAAATGGGTAGTGACCTGGCTCAATCTATTCTCTAGTGCTGTGAATATGTAATCACCACATTTCTTTGGTGTTTCTGAAGTGTATCTTCCATAGAGATGTCTTTTGCCTTGAGTGGAATTCGGAACGTCTGTATTTCTTTTTGCTGATGCCACACCTGGCCAGAGTTCTTGGGAAGATCAAGACCAGCCAGGCCCAAGTCATCCTGGTGGCCCCGGATTGGGTAAGAAGAGTAAGAGTATGGTGCCCTGAAAACCTGGGCGTAAGCATCTGTCTTTCATTCATGCTGTCCCCTCATGAGGATTTACTGTCACAGCAGCAGGGCATGGTTCCGCACTCAGTCCTTAGCATTCTCCACCCTCATTCTTGGCAGTTGAGCGGCAGCAAATTAACACATTTGAGCTTCATCCATTGATGGCATCTTGGCAGCCAGGCATCCCTCGACAAAAACGGTATGCCTTTCGTTGGGCCAAATTTGTGGCTTTGAGTGGTACTTGACAGGTAGACCCTCTCCATGCAAGGTAATGTGATGTTTCGTTGCTAGTTGTGTACCTGGCCCAGCAAGACATTGCTCTGGGCACAGTTAAATGGTAGCTTTCATCTCTTTCGGCCTTTTTGTGGATGCCAGTTCACCCCTCTTTAAGTCGCAAGTTCTTTTGTGGTTTTGAACGTTTACAACATTTCTTTCCTCCCTCTTTGCAACTCCAAAGTGGGACACCAACTTGGACCTCAGATTCCTGATGGGTGCCCCTTTTGAGCTGGTTTATCGCTGTTCCTTGCAGTTTTTCACCCATAAGACAATGTTCCTAGTCTCCAAACATTGACGCGGTGGGAGTGAACCTCAAGGTCTGTCAATCTGCTATATACCGCCTTCCTAGACAATAAGGTTTTGCGGACACTGGTATCTTTCTTCCCTAAAATTGTGATGCCGTTCCACTTCGGTCAGAACATCCCCTTGTCTGCATTCTATGCTACTCTTCTCCATCAAGGTAGAGGATAGACTCCACTTTAGCCATAAGAGACCTGAGCTTTTAAGTAGATTGTACCAAAGAACACCGGGTCAACTAAGAGCTCTTTGTGGGATTCTCTAGGGTGCAAAAAGGCAAGGCTATGCAGAAGAGAACCATCTCCCGCTGTATCATACTGTGCATTAAAATCTGGTATGCATTGGCTAAAAAAGCATCCTCCAGAAGGAATGTGCGCTCATGCTAGCAGGGCCAAAGCTGTTGTCACTGTCATGTGGCTTCCCTTTCCTGGACATTTGCCAGGCAGCTACTTTGGCTTCCCTTCATAGCCTCACATAGCACTATTTTCTAGACAGTCAGGTTCACCGAGAAGGGTATTTTGCCCACTCAGTCCTGCAGGACTTTCTGCTTTAAGTCCATCCACACACCAGAATCCAAATGCGTACAGCTTTGGTATCTGTTCAAACGGTGAGCAATCTGCATCAAGAAGTCCGCTTTAATAACAAATTGCTTTCTTTCATGAACACTCTTTCTTGAAGTCAATACCTAGCTGCAGCTTCCTCCCCAACCCTTCCTTCCTCCCCAACCCTTCCTTCCTCCCCAACCCTTCCTTCCTCCCCAACCCTTCCATCCTCCCCAACCCTTCCATCCTCCCCAACCCTTCCATCCTCCCCAACCCTTCCATCCTCCCCAACCCTTCCATCCTCCCCAACCCTTCCATCCTCCCCAACCCTTCCATCCTCCCCAACCCTTCCATCCTCCCCAACCCTTCCATCCTCCCCAACCCTTCCATCCTCCCCAACCCTTCCATCCTCCCCAACCCTTCCATCCTCCCCAACCCTTCCATCCTCCCCAACCCTTTCATCCTCCCCAACCCTTTCATCCTCCCCAACCCTTTCATCCTCCCCAACCCTTTCATCCTCCCCAACCCTTTCATCCTCCCCAACCCTTTCATCCTCCCCAACCCTTTCATCCTCCCCAACCCTTTCATCCTCCCCAACCCTTTCATCCTCCCCAACCCTTTCATCCTCCCCAACCCTTTCATCCTCCCCAACCCTTTCATCCTCCCCAACCCTTTCATCCTCCCCAACCCTTTCATCCTCCCCAACCCTTTCATCCTCCCCAACCCTTTCATCCTCCCCAACCCTTTCATCCTCCCCAACCCTTTCATCCTCCCCAACCCTTTCATCCTCCCCAACCCTTTCATCCTCCCCAACCCTTTCATCCTCCCCAACCCTTTCATCCTCCCCAACCCTTTCATCCTCCCCAACCCTTTCATCCTCCCCAACCCTTTCATCCTCCCCAACCCTTTCATCCTCCCCAACCCTTTCATCCTCCCCAACCCTTTCATCCTCCCCAACCCTTTCATCCTCCCCAACCCTTTCATCCTCCCCAACCCTTTCATCCTCCCCAACCCTTTCATCCTCCCCAACCCTTTCATCCTCCCCAACCCTTTCATCCTCCCCAACCCTTTCATCCTCCCCAACCCTTTCATCCTCCCCAACCCTTTCATCCTCCCCAACCCTTTCATCCTCCCCAACCCTTTCATCCTCCCCAACCCTTTCATCCTCCCCAACCCTTCCATCCTACCTGTTCTATGGTTGGACTCCATTTATCAATAAGATCCCAAATCTAGGAATCCGCACACTGGCCACACCAATTTTTTTATGAGGCTTGGCTTCTGGGAACGTAGTCACTCTGGAAAGCAACTGTCGTCAGCGAGCTAGTGTGGCATTTATATAGGCTCCCAAAGTCCATTCTGGAGCTGAACGGCATCAATCTGCAACTGCACGATGCTACCTACCCTGATGCAGAGGTACTGCTGAAGTTTCCGAATCCAGTCTGAAACCTGGGTAATTTTTCAACCGTTCTTTATTTTTTTAAATTAAATGTAACCACAAATTCGCATGGAGGGGCGGCGCAATATAGTTTAAAGGGGATGGGGTGTGCTGACTGCCTCCCTTGGCCTCAGAGGTCCTGGTGTCCCCATCCTCTAGAGCCAGTGATTTATTAATGGGTTGGGGGTGCAGACCCCATCCCCCAAGGTGTAGGCTCCTTCGCTGTGTCATTTGGACCTCCTTCCCAGGACACTGGTTTCCCTGCCCACGAGAGCACATTTAGGGGGAAGTCTAATTTGCTCCCACTTGGTGAGAGCAGAAACTTCCTGCCGGATGGGAGCACAAAAGTTTCTCCCTGCCTGTGCTTTAGCTGGCAGGGAACACAGGATTGGTGATAAAAGAAAAGCTGCTCCCGCAGGTTGGGAGCAATGACAGGTTTTGCCGCAGCCAGGATGGATGCAGTTGGGAGCTGGCAGGGCTGTGCAGGTTTTGAGCTTGTCCTCATAGCCCCTAACTTTAAAAAAGCTGCGGATGACCTAGAAGAGCACCAATCACCCAAGTCTTAAAACTAAAAACAAAAAGAAAAAATCCTGTCAGGCTTATGGGGCCACTTGCAGGGTGTCTTGTTGTCCCTGGGACCCACCCAACCCCTAAACTATGCCTGTGGATGTCCTGGGTGGGCACTGTGACGCACACAAATCTAAAAAATAAATAAAGGTGCAGTTCATTTATTCTTCACTGCACCAAACAAGGGGGGACCCTATAATGCCTCGTGAGGGCTGCTTAATTACGTTTGAGATCCTGGTGGTCCCCCTAGAAAGGGAAGGGCCACTAGTAGGCATGCATTTATTTATGTTGAAGGGGTTGCAAGGGAGTGCGGCTGACCCCCAGCAACATTAAACAAACATTTGCAATGCAATCGGTCTCACCTTTGGGACCTTATTTGTATTTAACTATGCAGCACATTGCCTGGGTGCTGAAATGTCTACTGTTCTTTTAGATGGAGGGAAAGTAAGCAACAAACTGTAACACACCAGGTATGGTAACACAAGGAGAGAAATACTGCCTTTCATTGGGAAATTCTCTTGTCCAAAGCTCTGTTTTTAATATAAAATCAGCCTTTTCGGTGACCAGATCTCTGAAAATACAAGATTTGCAAGAAATATTGTTTACCGGTGCTCGTTGAATACAAGTTTCTAAGGCCTGGAATCTAGGGAATGCTAAAGTGATTCTGGTATTTTATTGACCTCTGCTGGTCTATCAAGAAAGTTAAATCGAGGCAGTTCCCAGAAAAATAAAGTCCATAAGTAGAAAGCAATTCTAGTATTTTACTGACCTCTACTGGTCGTTTTCTATCAAGACAGTTAAATAGAGGCAGTTGAACAGAAAAAAAAGTCCCTAAGCAAAGGCGGAAGCAGACAAGTCCTAGGGCTGATCTTCAGATCCCACAAAGTACATACAACAGTTCTTCCAACCAGCGCAAGGGCTGTCTAGGCTCGACCTAAAAAGTAAAATAAATACAAAATACTACGTTTCTTGGGTCATTCGATCCATGCCCCTAGGAGAGCTTAGCATATGTTTTAAAAAGCACTCCAAGCTGGATATGTTTGAGCTGGAGTGCAGAGCCCCTCGTGGTGATTTCAGTGGCTAACAATTTATGGGCTGAAGAAAGTTCAAAGAAAATATTATTTTATAAGGTTCCTCTAAAAAGGACTATCATTTTTATTAAATATTGCAAAGTGTGAATTTATATAATTATAATTATGGGAAACTTTATGACAAAGATAATATGCCTCCTTTACATAATATGCTGATCCTTTATTATATCCAATAGGCCCACTTTGTATATTTTGGCTTTCTGACCCTTTGACAAAGTCAGTAGGTTTGCCTTATTTAAAATGGTACCCTTTATATTGTAGCATCAGTCTGGCATGCATGCCCATGAAGGTGTGGGTTCCAGGTCAATCAAAACCTTTGTTTTCTTTTTTTCATTGCTCTTTCTGTATTTACATATACTGGCTGGACAGTACATGTAAATACAGAAAAGGTGATTGGGGAAAAAAAAGAGAAAATATAGGTTTTGATACAATAAGCTTGATTGGAGTTCTCCACCTGGTGCACCTCCATATGCTTTGACCAAGTATCTGGTACACAGGGGCACCAAACAACGGCACGTGCTGGAGTAATTGTGCACAGGACTTTTAAATTCACAAAACCAAGCATGAGGTGCAGACCGAAAGGTCCGCCGTTGGGTTCTTTTCATTTGGATTGGGTGCCAGGGCCTGCCCCTAACCCCCACTGCTGTACAGTGTTGGGCCCTGTGGGTTGGCTGCAACTCTGAGGAGGGGTGTTGGGTGCAGGGTCTGGCAGCAGGGCATAATGCGATGCATGGTGTGGGGTTGATTATAGTAATACTTTTTGTTTAAAACAAAAACTTGGGGGGCGTGGCCAAGATGGCGACCTGATCGGACACAGGTCTGCGTGGCTCCCTGCCCTAATTCCCCCATTGCCCGCATAAACACAGCGTTTTGCCCCCACATCGCTGGATTTCAAGGGGCCCTACTGTCCACTACTGCCAGGAGTACCCCCGGCGCAGCTATGAGTCCGGTGGTGCCGCCCACGGCCCCGGGAACCGCAAGTTGACCCTGCCTGGGAAGGCCCCGGCCGACGGACGTGGGAGGAGCGGCTGGCGCCAAAATTGAGACCCCGGTTTGGGCCCGGGCAGACCGACTGTGGAAGCACCCGACAGCAGACGGCAGGGGCGGAGGACGTCGGGCTGCCCCCCGTGGCCCCCGGACAGAGTGAGGGTCCAGGCACGGACCTGGAGCGCTGGGCTCCCGGCGGCAGATTGCAGAGGGAGCCGGGGACGCGGAGATCGAAGGCCCGGTTTGGGCCTCTGAGCCGGGCAGCTGAGGAGACGTGGGAGCAGTGAGGCGGCGCCCGGCCCCAGCGACACCGGACGGAGAGCGGAGTCTCCTGAGGGGCCCCGGACATCACTGGCGGTGGGTGAGAGCGGCTTGGGAGCTCCCGCGCTGGGGCCCGGTGGGGGCCAGACGAGCCAGTGTAGACGGGGATGAGCTGGGGTGTGCTCGGAGCCACCGGAGACGCGGGAGGCGGCCACGAAGTAGGGGCCCTGGAGAGACGCTAGTGCCGCATTCACCCCTGACGCGGCCCCCGGACACTGCCTGAGAGTGCCCTGGCCAACTGCCGGATGAGGAGCAGCCGGCGCCAAAATCGAGGCCCCGGTCTGGGCCTGGGCGGACCATCCGTGGAGGTGCCAGGCACTTGCGGACAGCATCGGAGGCCGCCGAGCTCCCTCCCTCAGCTCCCGGCCAACGTAAGGAAGCAGGGCGCTGGCCTGGAGGGCTAGGCTCCAGGCGGCTAGCAGTGGAGAAGCTGCAGCGAGGGGACGCCGGGATCGCCCGTAGGACGGGGGTCTGGAGTGGTGGGCTCGGACGGGGCGGAGTGGGAGGCTCTGGACCTTGGACCAGCAGTGGATACACGGCTGGGGGCTGCATCGGGTGATCCTCTGTGCGGGCAACTGCCGTCCCGACTGCGACCGCGCTGTTGGCCGGACCCCGCTTGGCCCGACACACGACCAGGAGACCCGACTGAGCACCGCATCATAGACGTGCCTGCGGAGACAGGGCACTACAGGCAGCGCCACGATGGCAAACACTAACCGCAGAGGGGGCCGCTCCATCACTGACCTGCTGGTGAAGCAACCGCAGAAGGGAGACAAACCCCAAGCAACGTCGCCGGCGTCCACACCCGCCACCAACAAGAGCGGAACCCAGGAGGAAGCACCAGTCACGAGGTCCTTCCTTGAATCCCTGTTTGGCGCACTGCGGGAAGATTTCCAGACCCTCAAACAAGAGTTGGTGAGCGAACAAAGAGAGCTGCGCAGGGACTTGGATGGGCTAGGGGAAAGAGTGGCTACAATAGAAGACTCCAACCAAGTTCGGTGTGAGGAATTGGTACATCTCCAACAGGAGGTCCTACGACTCCGCGATCAGCAGTTGGACCTCCAGGCGCATAACGAAGATTTGAAAAACCGCTCCCGGCGGAACAACATCAGGGTCCGGGGAGTACCATCGAAAACTGAAGTGTCACCATGTACCTCCAAGACCTATTCCGGGAAATTCTAGGGGAGCCCGCGGACTTCCCCATCCGCATTGATCGGGCGCATCGAGTGGGCCTACCGCGCAGAGCCCCCGCCCCTCCCCCCGACATACTGGCTTTCCTCCCGGACTTTCCACTCAAAGAAAGGATTCTTAGAGAGGCACGCCAGTCTCAGCCTCTCCGCTTCAGAGATGCATCTGTGGAACTCTTCCAGGACCTCTCTATCATAACACTCCAAAAAAGAAGGGAATTCAAGATTGTCACCACCTTCCTGAGAGACAAGGAGGTGCCCTACTCTTGGGGTCACCCGTTTCGGCTCATCTTTCGGTGGGATGGCACCCTTTACCAGATGCGTTCCCTCCAGGACACCTGCGCTTTACTGGGGATCGAGCTGCCGGAACAAGAACACAGCGACGACACTCATACGGAGTCGCCACAAGAGCATCAGTCGCAGCCCCGACGTGAAGGCTGGCAGACAGTCCGCAGACGGCGACAACACAAGCCACGCGCACGTCCGGACCAGAAAACGATCGCCGAAGAACACGCCGCCGCAGTCAAGGAAGTGGCGAAAGACACCTCTGGGCCTCCTTAGGTCACTCACAGCGGGAGCATACATAGACAGTAGCAACACAGAGAGGGGTGGGGCGGGGAGCCACAAAGGTCGCTGATACCACGTCCCCTGTCCATATTTTGACCCCAACAGGTTTGGGTCTCTCTTGACTTTGGTCACTCTACAGGTCTACTCTCCATTTGACTGACCTGGGACTATGATGTTTACTTGGGTTTCATTGGTTTGGTTGGGGTCGGGGGGGGGCAGGGGGAGGGTCTTGGCAGGGGGAGGATCGGCGCGGTTGGGGATGCTGGGGAGGGCTCATTTTTGGGGTTGGGGATTGGGACGGGGTGGGGGGTGGGACCTCCTTGTCCACTAGTGCTGAGAGGATCCGTTTTCTCCCTTTACTTTTCTTTCTTATCGCACTGTTTGGCTCCACGCATAGCGCACCTGTCCTCACAACATACCCGGGATGACACGGCCCTTGACAGTTCTTTCATTGAATGTGAGGGGGCTTAATAATCCGAACAAACGCAGGGCAGTCCTCTCTTTTCTGCGGAACTCGCAAGCTGACATTTGCCTCCTACAGGAGACACATCTGCTGCCCGCAGATCACCATAGGCTTAAATCCCGCTTCTTCCCAGAGCAGTTTTTCTCATCGGCATCTAAGAAGGTAGCCGGGGTGGCGATCCTGGTTGAGCACTCCTTTAGGGGCAAAGTGTTGCAAAAGGAGGCGGAGATTAAGGGTAGGCTGTTAGTACACCGCTTCCTGGTAGCGGGACAGACGTTGTTGATAGGCTCAGCGTACGCGCCTAATGACGGTCAGGAGCGATACCTACATTCAGCGCTAGAAGCTGCCACTGCCAATACCCATCCACACTTACTATTGGGGGGGACCTCAACCTGGTATTTCATATCACTGCGGACCGCTCCAATCAGCGCTTTGGTCAGGTAGGGGCGCTCTCCGCAGCGGGACATGCCCACCTTGAGGACCTGGGCTTAGTCGACCTGTGGAGACTCTCCCATCCCCGAGCTACGGCCTACACACACTACTCAGCAGCCCATAAATCATATGCGAGACTTGACTACTTCTTATGCTCCTCCCAGCTAGCAACACGCGCGCAGGATGTCGAGATCCTTCCGGCCTCATTGTCGGATCACTCTCCAGTGGAGGCGACCTTTCTGGTGCCAGATGCTCCCGGGCCGCAACGGCACTGGCGCCTGCGTGTCGGCCTATTGCAAAACCCGGCCACGGTAGCGAAAATAACGACTGCCATCGGCCTCTTTCTTGTTAACAATGCCAATGATGACACCTCCAAAGCCACTCAATGGGCGGCGCTTAAAGCGGTCCTGCGGGGCGAATTTATCTCGGTGGCCGTGGCGGACAACAAGGAGCGCGCTCCGAAGAGGGCTGAACTCACGCAGAGGGTGGCAGAGTTGGAGCAGATGCACCAACGCACGGGAGCATCCAGGGCCTGGCGCCAACTATGCGCGGAGAGGAAGATGCTCGCTGCCCTGGACCAGGATGTGGCGGAATTTGCAGCCCTGCGCCTAAAGCATGCCTACTACACTGGGGGGGGACCGCTGTGGGAAGCTGTTAGCGAGCAAGCTGAGGGAGCAGCGCCAGCGGCAACACGTTCGAACAATTCAGCCTAATATCGGAGACCCGATTACTGAAGACGTGGCTATAGCAGCAGAGTTCGGTAGCTTCTATGCTGACCTGTACGAAGCAGATAGGCTAGACCTGCAAGAGGGCAGCGATTACCTAGATGGGGCGACCCTCCCATCCTTGAACGAGGCCCAAGCGAAGTTTCTAGATAGGCCCATCGGTCTGGAGGAGGTCATCTCGGCGATATCTCGCCTGAAGCCAGGTAAAGCCCCGGGACCGGACGGCTACCCTGCGGCTTTCTATAAGAAATTCTGTCACCAGGTGGCCCCCCTGTTGCGTGATGTGTTTAACACCTTTGATCAACCCGGAGCCATTTCGCCGGAACTATTGGAGGCCGCTATCTCGGTGATACCCAAGCCTGGTAAAGACCCGTCCAAGTGCGGTTCCTACTGACCAATATCTCTACTGAACATTGACCTCAAATTATATACGGGTATCATAGCCAGCCGATTGGGCCCATATATGCAACAACTGGTGGACCCTGATCAGGCTGGGTTCATCCCCCAAAGGCAGACCAGCGACAACACTAAACGTGTCCTCCACCTGATCGAAGCCGGCTCCTGGACGAAGCCGGGCTGCATGCTCCTCATGGTCGACGCTGAGAAAGCGTTCGACCGAGTGCATTGGCCCTATCTCGACCAAGCGTTAATGCGTTTCGGCTTCGGGACTGCTCTCAGAAACCATATCTTCAACTGCTACAGGCAACCTAACGCAACGGTCCGAGTGAACGGCCACACATCGCCACGCTTCCCGATTGGCAGGGGAACCAGGCAGGGCTGCCCGCTCTCTCCCCTCTTGTTTGCGCTCTACATGGAGCCTTTAGCGCAGCGGATTCGACAAAACCAGCTTATCAGGGGCATCCCCTTTGGTGGAGACATGCACAAAGTCAGCCTGTACGCAGACGATATTCTGCTGTCACTCATGGACCCAATGCAATCCCTGAGGGCGTTCTTTATTGAGCTGCATAAGTTTGCCCTAGCCTCGGGTTTTAAAATTAACTTGGATAAATCGGAGGCATTGAATGTGTCCCTGCCCCGGGAGGTGCTAGCAGAAGCCAAAGCCGAATTTGACTTACAATGGTCTACGTCCACTGTTCCATACCTGGGAGTCTTGCTAGCGCCCACGATACAGGCCACAGTGGAAGCCAATTATGCCAGACTTGGCGCGCGCCTAACCGAGACCCTCCGGAAGTGGAAGCATCTCACGCTGTCCTGGCTGGGCCGCATTGCTGCTATTAAAATGACGCTGCTCCCACGGGCCCTATACCTCTTACAGACGCTGCCGCTGCGTCCTCCGACAGGTTGGCTCCAGAAAACACAAGCTGATCTGTCGCGTTTTGTGTGGAACGGTCGCCGCCCCAGATTTAAGCACTTAATTGCCACGCTCCCCCCGGCATACGGAGGAGTGGGAATACCTGATCTGGCCCTGTACTTTCAAGCGGCGCAGCTACGCTCGCTTGTAGAGTGGTATCAGCTGGAATCCAGCAAACATTGGCTTTTTCAGGACCAAGCAGTGGCAGGCCGGACGCTCCAGGGGGTACCCTTCCTGCCCCGACGCGATAGGCCGCCCAATCTGTATGCGTCGTACGTCACCGGCACGGTCATGGAGGTATGGGATAAGGTGGCGGTCCGGAGAGATCTCACTTCCTTTCCCTACCCGCTCACACCGATATTTGACAACCCTGAGTTCACCCCGGGCCTGGATGCGCAGGCATTCGTGAATTGGAGGTCTACGCCTTGCCGGCAGATTGGCCACATGTTTGATCTTCAGGGCATCCTCCCGTTCCAGAAGGTGAAGGAGGCCTATGGCATACCGGAGACGGACCGCATACCCTACCTGCAGGTCCGACATTGGGTGTTACAGCCGTCGATCAAACCAGGAGCGCAGCGTTTTCTTACTCCCTATGAAAAATGGTTGCTCACGCGCACGTCGGAAAAGAAACTACTCTCGGATATATACCTGCACCTGCTTCTCACAAACAAATACACTTACAGCGCGAGCCAGGCTAGATGGGAAAAGGACCTGGGAAGGCAGCTCACACGCAAGGAGTGGGAGGGGATCTACCACAGAGCCAGGCACTCGGCCCATCACTCAGGCCTCACAGAGACACTCACAAAAGTAGCCTCCTACTGGTATCACACCCCCGAACGCATACACCGCTGGGACCCCCATGTCAGTGACCGTTGTTGGAGGGGTTGTGGGCAGCTAGGCACATTGGAACACCTGCTATGGAGCTGCGAGCATCTGCAGACGTACTGGACTACTATCCTAGACCTGACAGACCTCCACTTAGACACCCAACTCCCCCGATTTCCTGCCTATGTGCTGCTGGGACTACCCAACGCGTTGATGTACCCACTGAAGTCTATGAGAGGGAGACTGATAGCGCTTGCGTTGGGGGCTGCGGTGCAAAACATTGTGGCTCGCTGGAGAGATCCGCAGCCACCGCTGCAGGTGGGTTGGCTGCATAGGCTATGGACCATTCTGGGAATGGAAAAGCTTTCCCTGACCACGGCGGGCAGAGGGGATAAATTTGCTGATCTTTGGCGGCCTTTCCTGACGCTTCTTACAGGGGAATACAGGGAATTGAGCTGTCCTAGATACCTGCGACTGCTACATCTCGCAGACACACCTCTCACCGAGCCTAAGACAAAACCCCGCAAAAAGACACTCCAGACGTAGGGCTCCTTACGTGAGGCCCTGGCCACTATTGGGTCCTTTCGTGTTTCCTTTCTTCTACCTCAGCGGACAAGGGGGAGGGAGGGGGGAAGGGGTGGGGGAAGGACGGTGAGGGGGGTCGGGGGGTCGGGGGGTCTCTGTTCTCTTTTCAATAATGAATGCATTGTAGTTGCACCCGACTGCTTCTCAGTCTTTCAATCGCGGCCGGCCCAGTTGGGTTGTAGGCGACTTGCTGTGTTTAATTTGCATCATGGCACACCAGCACTGGCACTGACGCAGCAATTGTTTTGTCTTTGTTCGGCCCTTGCTTCCAAAAGCACTGGTCGGTGTATTGGCTTCAATAAAAAAGATTTAATACTAAAACAAAAACTTGGATATTCACCGACCAAATTAAAGTAAAAGGCACATTTTGATATGGTATGGTGGTAATCTTACATTGCATTAAAAAAAGCCCTTTAATTTACTAAGAAAAATAAACGTTGCAGAGACGTTATAGTTAGGTGAAAGTGACAGGTGAAACATACTATTTTGAACAAATTAAGTCATGGTTCGTTATCTCAAGTAAGTATAACTCGTGCCCTAAAGTAACTATATATCAAGTCCTCGCCATGCACTGCTAATTATGCTCCATATTACATCACTCATGACATGTTTAATGACATCATTGATAATATCACTGCAACATCTGAAATTACTACATTTAAAAAAAAATGTTACTTGAGTTTTATATAGCCCTGGCTAGACCCGGAGGTAACAGAGTGCTTTACATAAGGACACAGCGAGTTACAAACGTTTCACATAAGTTACATAATGGATAAATAAACAAAACTGGAGTAAATTACGAACACGAAAGTCAGGATAGGAGAGACCAGGGGCAGCAGTTAATCAACAGGAAGGGGACAGCAGCGGGGAAGAAAACGAGACAAATGTCGTTGATCTGGCTAAGTAGGTGACGGCAATAGTGGTGTGCCAGGGCCAATCTCCCCTATAGCTGTCGGTGCAGCTCCACCGGGAAGCGGCCATGTATGCGTTTAGGGCTCCGCCAGAGAAGAGTGAGGATCAGGAGGGGATCAGAGGATGAATAAACAATACAGGAGTAAGTTAGCGAACACAAAAGTCAGGATAGGAGAGACCAGAGACAGCAGGTAATCCACAGGAAGGAGACCGCAGCGGGCAAGAAAATTAGACAAATGTCTGTGATCCGGCTGGGAAGGTGACGGCCAAAGCGGTGTGCCAGGGCCAATCTCCCTTATAACTATCGCTTTACAAAAGCTCACACAATTAAGAGACTCTGGCTACAATGTAGTATAATGACAGGGATTTTGGCTGGGACGGGATTAACGTAAAGGATGACATAGGATCATGGATAAAAATAAATGAAATATCCGATCAGCTTTAATTTACTGTTGTGACATGAATTTCTTATTTCACATGTATTCAATCAAAAGTGCTTTCAGAATCTCAAAAAAATATGAAATAAAAAATGAAGTATCAATCTGCAGACAGTATGTAAACTTCCTGCAAGTGTTCCCGCACCACACTATCCAGCACAGATTATAGTGGATTTGTTCGTTAGAAACTGTTTTAACTTACCTTTTCACCGAACAATGAAATACCTTTAACCTTTGGGTTTTTTCATTGAATGGCAGAGAATTTGGACTTGTAGTACCTTTGACTTGGGTAATCCTTAACATCTGTTTTTTTCTAATGCCTTAAAATGGCACATCTGTGTTAGCAAGCACTATATACAGCAAGTTATTTTGCTTCCTGTTGGTGAAGCTGCATAGAATCTGTGAAGGAAGAGGGAACTATGGCTGTCGTCATAGTGGTCAGATTACAAAAGAATATTGCAAAGGAAGACCAGTTCCCTTGAACTCTATTGATCCAGCAGGTCTGTTATGACACTGAGGCCTACATCTCACAAAACAAAGCACAATGTTTTCCCGATCTGCTCATACCAAAGCATTGCTCTTGGTAAAATTGATGCCCTGCGATTTGAAATTGTGTGAGCAACTTGGTTCATGCAACTTTAACCTATTATTCATAGAAGGCAACTCTCTCATACTGAGTTCTGATATTCTTTGGGCACGTTTGGCCTTGGTATCGAATCAGTAACTTACGTTTCTTAGAACTTTACCGAATTTTCCGTTTCCGACACGTGCAGTTTTTTGGGGTTTCTTTGGCTTATGAGAACCATAAAGTAAAACATTCAGTAGATTATGAAGAATCCGTTAAGTGAATCTTTGGTGTAGATTTAGCTTCAACAGCACAATGTATATATGGGAAAACTCAGGAGTGACTACTAGAAAAACATTTTTGCATGGGAGTATTGATAAGGAATTTAGTTATTGCCTGTAGGTGCTTTGGTGGGCCAAATTAAAAATGGCGAATGTAGTTCCTTGTATTGCCTAAATATTGTGCTCCATTTTTTCAGTTTTTATGCAAATTGATTCCAGAATGCTCAAAATACTATTTGTTAAACTTTGCAACACAAAAGTGTTTTGAAGCAGGTTGCATTGGTGGACTCTAGCTAGAGAGAATGATGGGGGGGAGGATGGAAGAGAACAGGGAAGGCCAGGTGTGATGAGGTGCAGGTAACTGGATCAGGACATTGAGCAGTATGTGCTTAGCTGGTTCAGAGGATCTTCTGGTTTGATTTGATCGGGCCCGCCTTGTGTGCAATGCTGATTTGGCATGGGTTGGACATCCTGAGCCTCAGTGTTCTTTAATTTAAAGAGAATAGAAAACGGATCCTAGAAGTGCAGCTGAAGAATCGAGACCCTTATATTGGTTGTGTTCTGCGCACATTTTGCAGCATTCTGCTTTGACCACTTCATTTAAAGTTTGAAAACTCCATTTTGTAAAAAAAGATACCTACTTCAATTCAGTGGTTTATCACTCAGACTTTATTGACGAGGATTAACCTTCATGAGTACCTTATAAATTACCAAGGGTTAACAGGTTATCGCACTGAAAATTAGGTAAAAAATGTATATTGAACTGCCAGGTATGTACATCAAATGTACGCCCTTTCGATTATTTTCTCACTTGTGACCTAAAGAATGGGTCTCCTCGGTAAAAGCAAATTGGTGGCTGTGTTTTTTTTTGGGGGGGGGGGCATTGTCGATCCTAGAGGGCTGCACCTGCATTCAGGATTTCCAGTGTGTTAACAGATAAATGTATGCATAGAGGATTCAAATTGAAAGTAATTTGCACAATCCCTCGTAGGCTTCATTGTGCCAATTCTTCGAGAAGGACAGCCATTTTGACAAGTTCTCAGGCACCTTTGTGTACTGCACCAAGGATGCTGGACAGCGCGGAAGCGACTGAAGGATTGATGGTGGGGGTGCCTGCAGGAAGACTCATGTTTGATTTCTGAAGTTTTTTTTACATATACTGAATGACCGCCGCATTCTGTACTAGTTGCTCATAAAAAATGAGACCGCCGTACAACATGCTTCAGGAAATCAGAAAAAGGGAGCACAACTGGTCACCTGTAGTATTTCATAGGACTTATCAACCATAAAGGTATCCTCACTGATTGCTTATGATTGTGCATTGATGATAATCTGCATTTGCTGTTCTTTTTATAGACCCTCACAGGCGGCATGCTTCATCATCCAGTCTAATTCTGGTATCCTAGAAACTCGGATGGACTCCATCCCAGTGGCAAAACAATAGGTCTTGCCTATGGGCAAGCTATTTGCTTTGGCAACCTGGGCAGGGTAACAGGAGGGCTGGTGGAAGTGAGGAGGTGGAGAGCAGGGCAGTAAAAAAGAAAATACGCTATGAAGCTGCAAGTGTCATACGGTGTTTACCCCGCGTCTGTCTGTCTGTTTGGATGGAGGAGAAGAAAAGGAGGGTTGAGAAGAAATGGTAGCTGGTGGAGGGGGCGTGTGGAGGAGAAAGTGATGGGTGAAGAAGAAACTTGGGTGGATGGGTGGAGGAGAAGAAACAGGTAGGGTGGGAGCGAGAACTAGCAACACAGGATGGAGCGAAAAGAAGCAACAGGGACGTAGAAGAAAAAAAATAGCACTTCAATCACAGCGCCAGCGATGGAAGGACCATAATAAATTTGAAGCAAACCGTGCTTGGTCTTTGCTCCTGCAGAAAGAAGAGAAAGTGAAGACAGCTTGTGCAGATCAATTAAAAGGGAGCATATGAGGGTGACCGTGAGGCCCATGAATAGGATAAACAATGGGCAGGCTCCAAACCACTTATTCAAGACAATATCTCTCCCAAGCGAGCGTGCATGCACTCAGACTGGCGAGACCAAAAAATAACTAGGAAACCGGTCCGTACCCCTTTATTTTGGAAGCCCCTGGCAAAGTTTTAAATAAATTAATTTGGATGCTCATGGATAGGATTCTTCTGGCATCCTTAGCCTACATGTTTCATCTGTCTACTGGGGGCACTAAGAGCCCATGGTCGTCTTTAGGATTAATGAATAAAAAACCCTACTGTTTTGTTACTGTCATCCTATTTCTATCAGTCTATAGTATTTTTTGAATATTTGAGTGTTTTTATCACTGGTTTACTTCACTTATTGCAAAAGTTACCTGACAGGACCCTAAGTCTATATAATTCATTTATTCATATAGGAGCGGAGGGCTGACATTACCAAGTTACTGCAAAGTTCCTTGTGGTGTGAGGGTCTTTCGAAAGAACAGCAATACATTCTGAATATTCTCACTCCACACAGTATAAGCAATTGTTCTGAGGATGCCTTTTTGGTAGATTGATTATGCCAGGAAGGCAGCAACCACGCTTTAGGTCCTCTTACCCCCTTTGTCTTTCTCTCCTTTGTATTGCATGCAACCATTGTGACCTCCACTGTTCTGTTCTCCCAATTCACCTGCAGCTTCTGTTCATCAGAAGTAATTCTACACACGTGTATAGCCAGTGAGACAGAGATGGTAATGTATGTACAGGCTGTCCTGTTTTCAGTTTCTATTTTTGGTAAATTCTGGTGGGGTTTTTTCAGTGTTTTCAATATCTTAAACAGTTATCAGTGGTTACACATTTTCATGCCACTAAAAACAACAGAAAAACTGTTTTTCCGGTGTTTATTGAACGTTTTGCTTGCTTTCTGCACTGAAAGAACATGGTATATAGACAGTGCACGTATAGTGTATATGAGGCCCAAAGAGATTTTTGCAAATTAATCTTATTGTAGTACAACATACAATACTTCTTCAGTGAGTCTTTGGTCATGAACGCTCGCGCTTTCCTTCCCATGTAAACGTCTGTGAAAAGGCCCTCTCAGCATTCATAGCCCCTTGGGCTGAGAACCGTCAGCTAAGGGGCACAGTTGGGATGACTCTTTCTTTGATGCCACATAAAGCACGAAATGATAAATATTTGCATTTTAGTTCCTGGGCATAAGAAAACAGTGCACCCGAATGGACTAAAAAGTCAATAGCATCCCTCATTAACTCTGAAGATTGTAAAGATGCTTTCAGCATACCGTCTAACAAGTGGCAAGGATCTCCTACAGGGAATCGCTTCAGCTCGGGTATGAATTTTGACAGGTCATCACACACATTTTTTATATACGTAGCTGAATCACTACAAATACGAACAATAACACTCCAATCTTTGTTGAACTTGGAAATAACTTTTTTTGCAGAGCATAATAAGTGACAATGCATGTTTTCCAAAAGTCTGGTGTCCCGTTTTCACCACTATCCCAGATGCTTGGTGATATATATACTTGTCACTATACCTTGCATTTAATGTTTAAAGCCTGAGGTGTTGGCAATTCACCTACTATCAATACTGACCCACTAGAAACTATGGTCTGAGGTATTAAGGGTTTTTACCCATTCTCTGTGGGTAAATGTGATGACACATATTAGGAAAGATTTTTATGAAACTAGCCATTTTACCTATCAGTGAAAGAATCAAATGCAGCCAAAATATCAAATGTGAGTTTGATATGTCCTGATTCTCTACAGTTTATAAAATAATTAAACTAAACCTAAAACGTGAAACTAACCCCTGCATCTTTGGAACAAAGGCCATAAAACTGAAAAAAGTAAAAGGAAGAAGAAACAATATTTTAGTGGCATACCTAAAGAACAACAAAACTCAAGCAGAATAATGTTAGCCAGTCTTTCTTACTGCTAGCTTGTATAACAAAGTTACATTTTATTGACCCCTTCAGTAAGAACAAAATGACTCTTTCACTTTCTTTTTCCTTTCTTTGAATGGCATTTAGTTTGTGGTTGTGCAGGTGTTTTTTCAGTGTTTGTTTTCACCGGTGAGGGCTATTTTTCTTTCAGTGGGGTTTTATCAGTTATTATAGGTTTAAACCTAAAACCCCACAGCCTATGTATGTACCTGGCGAGCAAGAAAAACATTGAGGGGAGTGAGGTTACGCGCTAAAAGCAATATTACCTTTTACTTCCCTTGGGTCCATTGCTTCCTCTTTGAAATTAACTTTCTAGATCTATTTATCAGCAGCGTGAGAGGTTCCAATGTCACTAATTTCATGTCTTTTTTTGTGCTATGGCGAGGCATCGACAGGTAAATTAACATTTCAAAAAGTCAATGCATCCTATTCTCGGGTACATTTTTGAACCCTGAATAGTGGACTTGCCTGTTGATAAAATCTCAGCACTTGGATCTCAGAACAAATGGGCGAGCATCTCTGTGGTATTCTGCATTTTTTTCAAATAGAATGTGAAATTTCTATTTCTCAGTCCAGTAACGTAATCTTAGCGCACCCAGACTCCAATGTTTTCAGCTCCACGAGTGTTACAGCTCTGAGATTTGATGGTAGTGAGTGGGTGGAGTTATTTTAACAGAAAATTGGGCATGTCCAGGTGTGAGAATCACTAAAACAGATGTCAACGAACAAGGACAAATCTGTGCCAGACAATGTCTGGTATTTCAGACTTGTCTGGGAGAAAACCAACTTGGTTGTTGGTATGTGGCGCTGCTCTAAACCTGTTGCTCGCATGGCAAGGCGCATGGGGAATATTGTGTGCATAGATGCACACGCTTTTCCACATTCGCTGAAAACTACACCCTTGAGTTACAGCAAAGCTCCCGGTAGGTGTCACTCCACTTCCCAGAAAGAATAATATAAACTATACCCACTACATATATTCATGCTCAACTTAAGTGTTGCACTACAAACGGAGGCGAACTTATTTCCTGTACTTCTGCTCAATTGTTTCCATATTTTCTCACTTATTTTATTTGTTTTTCTTTTCAGTTCGGCATCTCTTTGCTCTATTCGCTTCTCAGTCATGGCGAGCGCCTTCTTTCCTCAGACACTCCCATGGAGCCCTGCATTGGCGATTTCGAAAAATGGTAAGTAACTTAATTTTCTGGATGCTTATTGAACCACTAACTTGAAGTATTTGAATATTTGCCAGAAAAACACCACAGTGAGACAGTACAAGAAGGACAAATTGATCTAGATGGTCTTTCACCAGCTTTCACATTGGCCGTGGGTGATATGGCTGACATTTGCTGAGAATGCATGCTTCCGGTCCACTCAGTAGTTGACCCCTCTGTTGCACCAATATCAGGGCCTAAGCCAGAATAAGAGTAGACATTTTAATATGCAAGAGTTGTTCGAAATTTTAAGGATTTAAAATCTAGAAGACCCATTTACTTTCCAAAAGCATGTGGAAAGGCCAGAGTACAGCCCTGTTTTTGACAGACCTTAAGTAGGTAAGGAAAATGTTTGGACTACCAAAAATGGATAGGCCCTTATAACCATGCAGTGGGTATGAACTGAAACTGGCTAAGAAGGTGCAAGTCCACCAGATGCTCTGAAGCGGAATTCCATTGCAGATCCTCAGAAGTTTGTCATTAGGTTCTTGGAGTTTTGCTGTTGGTTACTGAATTGCTAGGCAGAGAATTTCACTCTGGTGTCCAGCAAAGAGTTTCCTGTTGACTGTGGTGATGCTAATGAAGCAGGCATCTCAAAAAGGGACTAATCTATTGCTACCAACAGTTAAGGTAATCTGTGGAATGTGTGCAGCTGTGGGGAATTGGTCACGTATCCGTATGTCGTACCGGAACTCAAAGGGTGCCCTAGGAGAACATGTTTATTTAGATATTTTGCAGCCTTTTGCTGCTAAATATCTGAGTGACAAGACTACATGGTTATCAGTTGAACCTTCAAGGACTTATGATCCCAACAGAGTACTCCAGACTTTAAGCACCTCCTATGTACAAATGTAATTAAAGATTAAACGCTAATGTGAAGTATAGGTCTACAGGTTCTGTATGTGTTGAGTAGTTCAGTATTTGGGAGCAGTGATGGCAGATAAGGTGCCTGAGATGAATGATTAGGGCACACATTTTAATGTGGAGCAATAACTAGTGACAGTCGGTTGTCTTCTTGCTAGGGGCTGCAGGCACTGTGCAGTCTCTGGGGCTAATAACCACCAGAATGAGACCTAACTACAATGTCCATGTGCAGTCATTGTTGCACATGCAGTGGGTACTCATGCCTACTATGATGGCCATTACACTTTCCTGATTAAAACTCAGTAAATTCCTCCTGAAAGCTAGCTGCTATTAGTGAAAGCCTGAAAAACGATCACAAAGAGTGAAAGCAGGGACCGAAAAGAGTGAGATAAAGGAACAGGGAGTGTCTGGTAGTTGATTAGAGGCAGGAGGTGGATTAAGGACTACGTAGCCATGTTAATAGGTGCTCCGACATTTAATAGCACCAGGTGTTGGCTTCTGAGCACAGCAGCATTCATTATTTTCTAAATTAAGCGCTGCAACTTCCTGATAATTATGACAACAACGTTAAAGTCAACCAGTCCATTTCCTTTCGAATCTTAACAAATACAATAAAAGTATAAGCAGGCTTATTTAACAGTTAGTTTGAAAATGTAATTAGATTTCAAGATAGGTTCTAAAGAACTATGTTCAAGTCCTCTAGAAAAAAAAGTCTACGATCGAATTTAAATCCTTTAAGTTTCCAGAATCTTTGTGCTTGCACCGATGCAGTATGGTTCCGCCCTGTGCAGAATTTTGGCAGCTTAGTTTTAAAGATTTCTACTTCTAGTGTCTTACTTTTTCCTTGTAATGGTGAGTTTCTTTGAGTGGGTGATTAAGGCTATTTGGGAGTGGTTTCTGGCTGGTTTTGAAGAAGGTATGAAGTTGCCTTCCTTGGTCACATTCATTACTACTAACTCCGCTTCGACTCCCACTCAACAACATTTCTGGTAAAGAGTAAGATGGACTACTGTAAGACTTGCCTATTCCTTCTTCTGCTTCCTCCTTTGGCATGCTCACTGTTTAATTTTGCCTGGCATACATCACTTGCTTCAGTTGCCACCAGTTCAGCTGATTCTTCAGAATGCACAGGGCACTCTCCAAATTCCTCAGCGTGGGCTTAAAATGATTCTTAGGTAGCGTGCTTCCTTCCATCCCTGTGCTGCCCTGCACCCTAACCAGACTCGCCACTGGAACCTCTTTCACACTGACCTCTGAGACAATTTTTTTTCCTACTTCCAGGTCTGCCTTTACGGCTCACCTCTCTGGTATTGAGACCCTCCAGCCAATTACTGCTGTATTCCCCCCCTTGCCTGCTATCTTACCCCTTGTTAACTATATGGCATGCAAAGTGTACTCGTCGTTAATAACTATACATAACATTGTCATTGTCTAATCCCACCAATAATCTTGACCACGGGTATATTTCTCTAGACCATTTCTGAAGATTTTGTCTAACAAAAGGGGCTGGTGAATGCATGTGACGTTTGGGAATATACCCACACTGGATATCTACTACGTAAAATTTCTTAACAATGCGTGTGTAATATGCTGTGTACTTTCAGCAGACTAATTGTCTTTGTCTCGGTCTTACACTGTTCATACTGTTTTATCACAGGACGGATATGGTGTTCCTTGTTGCAAAAGAACTTTCCCAAGTTTCAAAGTCATCCATCGTTGAGCCACTCTTCTTTCCCAGTAACCTTCTGGCTTTGTTTTGCCGCTACCTGGATAAGCAAACTATTCATCGGCTTGAAGATAAAATGGAGTAAGTTTGATTTCACACTATTTGAGTCGTGCCACTTTGAAGTTGCCTATGCAAACCATATGCCACTTGATCTTCTGTTAGACTGTATTATGCTTCTCAACTCCAGTTGGTACCTCTGCTCTCTGTGAGCAGCCATGCTAATGCATCAATGGATTCTTGGAATTGTGCAGAAGCATCCAGTTTATGGATTTTTCCTGGAGTAGTTCATCCATGTTGACCTACTTTCACATTTCAGTGACTGCATAAATCTCATGCAGTATTATGTTATGTTATGTTAAAATGTTATGTTAAAATGGGACTTATATAGCGCAACGGCTACTCCAAAGGAGTGTCCCGGCGCTTTGAGCTCCAGACCTAAAAGGAGAACTAGATAACATAACAATAAAAGAGCAGGGGCCTAAAAGAGGGGACAAATTATCCAGCGAACAACCAGGTTTTTAAGTCTTTCCTGAAGACAAGCAGATTTGCGGTGTTTCGCAGGGACACCGGTAGAGAATTCCATAGCTGAGGAGCAAGGAAACTAAAGGACCGGCCGCCTAGCCGAGCCTTTTTGATGCGTGGCACCCGAGCCAACGCCAGAGCTTCTGACCTGAGGGATCGCGCAGGTCGATAAAAGTCCAGCCTCCTCTGAAGATATTTGGCACCATTGCCATGCAAGGCTTTATGGGCAAGAGTCATGGCCTTGAACAGTATCCTTTTCCGCACCGGAAGCCAGTGAAGGGATACAAGGAGATTGGAGGCACTAGTGCGGCGGTGCAGGCCAAAAATTGCACGCGCAGCAGCGTTCTGAGTGACCTGCAAACGCTGGAGGAGGTATTCAGGCAAGCCCAGATATAGGACATTTGCATAGTCCAATCTGGACCCTATGAGTGCCTGAACAGTGATCCTCCGATGTTGCTCCGAGAGAAGGGGAAAGAACTTGCGCAGCATTCTAAGAATCCCAAAACATGTTCCCGTGAGAGTAGAAACCTGGGATTTGAGCGAGAGCTCGTTGTCAATTTTAACTCCCAGGTTCTTAGCCCACTTAGAGGACTGAGTGGGAGGGAACATGTCAGCAGGCCACCATCCCTGCCAATCTGGTTCCGATGGGCATCCGAAGAATAGTATTTCAGATTTGTCCGAGTTGCACTTTAGGCTGTTGTGCGAGAACCAGCTAAAAACAGCCCCAAGGCACTCGCGGATCCTTTCTCCATCGAAATCTTCGCTCTTACGACAGGTGAAGAGGAGCTGGGTGTCGTCAGCATAAGAGACGATCCGGGCCCCATAGGACTCCGCCAATGTCGCCAGAGGGGTCATAAGGATGTTAAATAGAGTGGGGCTCAATACAGAGCCCTGAGGCACTCCGACTCCCAGTGGCGGCATCTCGGCGGATCCGGGTGGGACCCAGACTGTCTGGCGGCGGTTGGCCAGAAAGGAACAAAACCAGTTGAGCACCGTCCCCCATAGCCCGATGTCATGGAGCCTAGTGAGGAGATCCTCATGGGGGACGGTGTCAAACGCCGCCGACAGGTCTAACATAACTAACATCACCCTGCCTCCCGTGTCCAGCACCTCTTTAACGATCTCCGAGACTTCCAGGAGTGCCGTCTCGGTGCTTAAGTTGGAGCGAAAGCCCGATTGGGAATCATGAAGTAATTCATTAGACTCCAGGAAGTTGGAGAGCACGCTGTGCACGTGTTTCTCCAGGATCTTAGTCAGTGCTGGAAGGAGCGAGATCGGCCTATAGTTAGAAGGTGCCTCTGGGTCAAGATTGGACTTCTTGATCAGGGGGATAACCATGGCTTGCTTCCAGGCCTGGGGCAGAAAGCCCTGACTCAGGGACAGATTAAGGATGGGATTGGCTATGGGGTTGATGGCGTCTGCCATTTTTGCTAGAAATTTTGCTGGGCACGGATCTAACGGTGAGCCCGATTTAAGGTTCCTCATCAAGGCTAAGGATGTAGCAGCCGCAATGGGAGGAAAGTCTAGCAAAGTTGGACCTGGAGGAGACAAAGAGGTTGTCTCAGTCGGCACCGCAGACACAACATCTGGCGCTCTCAACGGGAACGAAACCTGGATTTGCCTGATTTTAGTGGTAAAAAAGTTGGCAATAGTATTAGCCCAGGTCTCCACAGGAGCACCCTGAGTAGAGATGGACCGGGGGCTGGTGAATTCACGCACAATTGAGAAAATCTCTTTACAGGAATTAGCTGCGTCGTCAATCCTTTTGGCGAAATAACATTTCTTGCTCTGAAGGACTAGATCATGGTATGACTTCATCATGATTCTATATCGTTGTTTAGCCTCCGGCTCGTACTGGGCTCTCCAAGCCCGCTCAGCAACTTTGCAATGCCTACGGGCGTGGGCTAGTTCCTCCGTAAACCAGGGGGCAGAGACCCGCAGGGCAGCGGACCTGGGTGGCTGTAAGGGAGCGAGCTCATTTAGTCTGGCAAGAAGCCAGGATTGCAGGCTCTCCAAATCTTTCTCTAGGTCACCCGTACAGGACACAGGGTGATCTACCAGAGCATGCATGAGCATATCTGGGGTCACCCGATGAAGTGCCCTATAACTGCTGCCCTGCTGTCTCGTAGCGCTGGCCGGAGAAGCCACAGTAGATGGTATTTCAAAATGGGCAAGAAAATGATCTGACCAAACGACAGGCAGAAGTATTACAGCCATGATAGGTGTGGTGGAAAAAACCTGATCAAGTGTGTGGCCTTTGTCGTGTGTCGGACCAAAGAGAAAGGGGGAAAGGCCTAAGGTGGATGCGATATCAAGCAGTTTAATGGCATCCTGGTCATTGTGGTCGTCCATGTGGAAATTGAAATCTCCCGCCAGAAGGCAGCGCTCCGACCTAAGGACAAGGACCGACATGACCTGCTGGAGATCATCAAAAAAGGATCCCACTGGGCCCGGAGGTCTGTAAACAATCAGACCCTTCAATGCTTGTTGCGGCGATAGGGAGATGGTAAAGGCTAGGGAGTCAGCCCCAGCGATGGTGTGAGTATGCGTGACCGTGCACGGAAGAGATTTTTTCACAACCAAGGCAACTCCTCCTCCCCTGCCCTTGTCTCTGTCCTGTCGATGGATGTTATAGTCAGTGGGAATGGCTGCCACTATGTCCGGGTAGGAGGAATCATTAAGCCATGTCTCAGTGAGCATCAGACAGGTGGGATTAGTCGTCGAAAGGAGATCAAAGATCTCTTGAGTGTGACGATGCAACGACCTCGTATTGAGGAGTAGGCAAAGGTGATTTATGCTACTCTCCTTAGCAGGGATAGGGGAAGGGAGGGAGCGGACAGGGTGCCAAAGACAAGCAGGGCACTTATGCTTACCCCTATATCGGCCAGGAAAAACCGAATGACACGACGCATTACATTTGCGCAAAGAGTAAAGCTCCTGAGCGGAGTAGGAAAGCATGATGGCCAGAGATACCTGCCACGCCACACGCCTCCGGGACGCTGACGGGCGCAGACGGGCAGGACTCTGGCACGACTCCGGCGCAGATCCGGCGCGCCCACTGATCGCGTCCACTGCGCGGAGGGAGGGGTTAGCTTTTTATAGCGCTGCTAGAGCGCGAGGGTGAAGAGTCCTACCCCCAAGATGGCGGCCAAAGTGAGATCCCAGCCCTCGGCGTCAACACTCAGCCGAGGGCGGTCTCAGAGTCCCAGGCAAAGGAGGGGAGAAAGCGAAGCGCTTACAAGCGCTGGGAAGTCTAATGGCAGGCAGCGCAGTGCTCCTACACGCTTATAACACAAGCGCGAGCACGAGCTGTGAAGGGCACACAATAAGAATAGCAGCAATGAATTTTCACACGCTAAGTTTAAAAGCCAAAAGAAAAGTAAGGAGACCTCCCGGCTTCCGCCTCAGGAGGGAAATGGTAGGTAGGTAGCAGATGGTAATGAATGTTTCTTTCAGAAGGACCTTGTAAGTGGATTTGAGGAGTAAATCTATGCCTCCAAGTCCTGCCACTTTGACAGTTTCCATGAAATGGTCAATAATTCCATTAATCTGTGGCTAGAAAGCTTCCAATTTCAAACCTATTTGATAAGAAAAATGTTTAAACGCATTCTCACTGAAGGGTGGCCTTTTGTCGACAGGCACAAACAAGAGGGAAAAAGCGCGCACATGCACATAAGTACCAGAAGAGTCTACTCTAGTCTAAGATGAGACTAGCCTGCAAGATTGGCAACTACTGCCTGTAAAGGTTGCATGCATGCATTTCGATGGACTGTCCATCCGAAGCTCACCCTCATCTGCGTCCGACATGCCACCCAGCTCACATACATAGTTTGTCCATTAGTACCAATAAGGGTCTTACCAGCCTTTTAGGGGTATCCTGGTGTGGTTTGTGAATCCAGTACATGCCCTTTGACGAACGATGCTTTGTGCGCATGGTGGTCGCATCTGGTCTTATTTTTCAATTCTATATCCTGTGTAGCAGTGATTGAAGCTGCTTTCAGGTAGCCTGTTGAACCAGTGTAATGAACCTGAACAGTGTCTGGTGATTAATTGGCCCAGAATATCTGGGCCAGGTCCAGGGGCAATTTGTTATTTAATATGTAGGCGTGGGGCACGTGGCCTCCCTCCCAGGCTGATTTCAGCCCCGGGGACTGCCAACCCCCTGTGAGAAAGAAATGGGGATGGGTGCTGCCATTAATGGCCCTGGGGACCCCATCCCCCAGGGCTGGCACCAGCTATGATCCAGGTGCCCAACCCTGGGATGTAGCCATTTCCCTGCCTGCACTGGCCCGTGCAGGCAAAGCGGTTTGCTCTTGCTTGGCTGGAGCAACTTCAAAGCTCCCACCAAACGAAAGCAAACACCAAGAGCATGAAAAATGTTCCTGCCTACAGGGAGCAGCATTTTTAAAAGATTCCTGCGGGCTCCAGCAATGCTGGCGGTGGGGAACTGGCTGGGGTTTCGGCTGTATTGGCTCCCAACAATGATTTGGTGGATGCCCTGGGTAGGCTCCAAGGCATCCACCCTTTAGTAGCTGAGGAATGGGTTCCCTGGGGCTGATGGTCCCTCTCCCCCCTTTTTAATTGGCCAGGCTCCAGGGGATGAAACACAGATTACATTGACGTTATAGTTGGGAAATAGAATTTTTTTTTTAAACTTAGAAATTCCCTAAAAAACAAAGGTTACAGGGACTTTATAGTTCAGATGTTACACAAAACCATAGAAGTTCAGCAGTTACACTTCTCCAGTAACTATAACTCGTGCCCTAAGGTAACCAAATCATGCTATTGCCCTGCACTGCTAATTACCCTATGTTTTGTCAGTCTTGACCTCTTCTATGACCTTATTGATAATATCACTGCAACATTTGCAGTGAAATTGACGAGAAATCTGTGCATGGTGGGGAGTGACTTAGTTACCTTAGGGCAAGAGGTTAGATGATCTAACATTGCAAGAGGAAACAGGCATAACAGTAGGAACAAGTAAAAATATCAATGGCAGTGATGGAGGAATTAAATTAAAACTATGGGAAAAACCTAAACGGATCAAACAAAATGGTGGGAACATAAATCCCTGACAAAATACCTGGCGGTCAGGCGAACCCTGAGGCTTGCAAATTCTCGTAGCTCCAAGCTTTGAAAATCCCAATCCTGAAATGCTCCAAGACTGAGCGGAAAGTAATTTAGAGTCATTAATGAGGTTGGTACGCTGACATTGACAAGGTCTAATTAGTCAGTCAGTCAAAAGCAATGTTTATTTAGACCGTCTTTAAACTGCAATACCCAACAATATAAAACATTGAAACAGGGATAAATACGTATTCAATAACAAACAATAAAAACATATTCGTCAATAAATCCTTATTCCTAGATGTGCTTTTTGATGGTCGTATTCAGTCTAGGGGCCACAATACTAAATGCAAAAACATAATTACTCATTAAAATTCTACCCGTATGGCACCGGAAAATTGTTTAGTTAATATTAGGTTAACATTTATATAATAATCATAAAATCACTAAAACCCAGTATAATTCTAAAAATATTATACAATATTTCGCTTGGAGCTTTTTACAGACTTTATATACTTTCCGATTGCAATGGCAGTCTCGAGGTTAGGCATTTCTGAGCACGAGACCTTATTTCATATTTTACAAAAACAGGTCTCAAGTGCAATTTACGCTGAGGTATAAGCGCAATACAGTCTAACAGTTTGTGCAGCATATCACCCTTATTGCCCAGCAGGCATTTACAATTCCCATCCGGGTGGAGCTTATTGTCCTTCTCCCTCTGATTTGTCAGCCTATCCTAACTCTTAAAATTTCACATCTTAGCCGCTTATTCGGAAGGGTGTCCAAGTAGGGGTACCAAGACTCATGTAGCCAGGCTGCAGTCATAAATTGAACTGATGGTTTCAAGCTCAAATAACCTTGATCAATTGTTCTAGACAGCTCAAGGCCTTGTGTCCTGAGATCATTTTTGGTAAATTCAGGGTCTAACTACAACAGATTGTTGGGCTAAGTGATGAAATTGACAAAGATCCACAACACGAACTGGTGGCTAAATGCACCAGGCATTGGCATAGCCAATAGGGCTCGCTTTTGGGACCTTATAAGTATTTAGTTATACAGCCCAATATCCTTGGTGCAACATCAACAACCGTTGCATGGCTAAACACTTGAAAGGTCCCCAAGGCGAGACCTATTGGCTATGCAAACGCTTGTTTACCTTATAGCCTGGATTGGAGATGCTGTACAGCATCCCTAAAAACCATTGGCAATGCCAATAGGTCACATAAGCAAGACCTATTGGCTTTGCCTGTGCTTGTTGCCTATGGCGCTCCTAACCCTCGCACCTTTCCTGGCAGGAGGAATGCTCCCTGTGATTCTGAAGACTTTGTCCTTGCACTCACCTAGCCTTCGTTCGGTGGCTTAATAGGTTTCCAGAGCTTTAGCCCTCACCCTTGGATGTAGGAATAGTTAGTCTGGCGAAAGCCCCATGCTATTGGGTCATCGAGGAAATAAAAGCGCGTTGTACCCTCAAATTAGTTGTACCCTCACAAATTCGAGTGCATTGTAATCTCACGGGCTCTGGAGCATTATAATAAGTAAAACCCAAGTAAGCAGCCTTGTACCGTTACACACGCCAGATACATGGACGCACACCTAAGATTCACCCCTCGCCTGTACACTCCACACACACCAGCGGCAGGGACTCACCTCTCAAACACCGCAGGACTCAGTGATGTACCGTAACACACTTCAGTGGAAAATACCCCCCCCCCCCCGCACACTGCAGTGCACTGACACCCCTCGCTAACTCCAGTGGCCGTGATGCACTCTTCGGATAACCTAGAGTCCAGTGTTGAACCCTCGTACGCTGCAGTCATTTGCCGAGTGACGTGGCCTCACATAATGCAGTGGCCAGGACAACACTGACCAGGGGTGACCCTCGGACGTTCTATTGGTGTCGTGGGACATTTGCAGACTCCAGTGCACACCTCAGCGGGTGCATTTTCAATCTTTCTTAGGCAAGCATGTTTATAAATTCCTTCACATAATCCAGCAATGTTGTTTCCTTTCAGGTAGGGCGCTGCATACATCACGATTCCCTGGATATACTTGTTGTAACCACCACAAATGCGTAGTTGCGCTCAGTTCTTTGTGGTCTGTAACACCACGTTGAGCAGGATAAGCCCCTTCTGAAGAAGCGCACATTTAATGTACCAGAGGACTGCTCGCACGGGAGGGCTAGTACAGCTGGCCGATGGCCAGTCCTAATCTTCCCTCCGGCTGGTCCATAATCCCGCCCAGATGCTCTACGGGCACTTCCCAGGCTCAAGGCAAGTCCAGTGCAGCCCTGGAGTTCAGCCGTTGTCAGGGAAACTGGGGGGGCAGCGCGCGCGCACTGCGGACCCAGCGGCGATCAATAAAGGTCATGTCTGAGTGCATCATCTTCTAACAGACCGCCCCAAATGCTAAACCCCAAATAAAAGCAACACTTTTTGACTTTCGTGCTCATTTTTTCTACCCATTTCAGACAGATTTAAAGTGAATCAGTTGGTTTCAGGCAGACACACTGCATTAAATCAATCCCAGGGTTACATGACATCTGGGTTCGAAAAAGTTCTGGGCGACTTGGCTTCCTGCAGTCGCTAAGATTGTTTCATAAAGCTGATTGACAAACCAGTGTCAGGGCAGCTTGTGAACTCTGAAAGTGATGGGGCATTCAACCCCCAACTCAAAGTATAGGGTGAGTCTGACGTCTTTCAGGGGTCGTTCGATAGGGGAATCCTAGGGGAAACAGAATGGATTTGTCAGGACGATAATTACATAAATTGCAAAAATAGCTTTTGGTTACAGAGGGCACTATTCAGGCCTAACTCTTCCCAAAGGTGTTGAAGGCTCTCTCCGAAGAAAACTTTAGGTAACTGGGGGCAAAACAGTGAATTTACAGTACAATTTCTCAAAAATGGCTGTCATATTAATTAGAAGCAATACAAACAAGCACAAGAGCACGCGCCTTGCGTGGCAGCGAGGGGAGGGAGGAGGAGACCTGCGCGATTCCCTTGTGGGAGCGAGCAGCAAGGCGGGTAATTGATAAAATTTGGCGCCAGCTGCTCTCTCCCGCAAGGGAATCGCCAAACGTGCACGCCTTGCCATTGAAAGCAATGGAAAGCGTGCACGTTTTTGGCTGAAAAGCCGAAGCGATTGCTAGAGGTCTTTTGCCTATGCACCGCATGTGCGCTGCGTAGGCAAGACCTAAAGAGGAGGCAATTGCTTTGTTTAAAAAAAAAAAGCAAGAAAAAAATAAAAGCACACAAAGCCCACAAATTCCTAAGAGATAAATAAGATTATGAACGTGGGCACATATTCACATTCGCTAAGCGATTTGATACCCTAAGGCGACAGAAATCAAGAACGTGGAGCAACTGACACAGACAGATTCATGCTTGGACACTGAAACTGAGGAAAGTAGGAGAAATGTAGTTCTACCAGGTACAAGCTGCAGCACAAAAGCGACACTTGTTTTTTAAGGCAGAATAGGCGACAAATCTTAAACCCCAGAAATCTTAAGCACAAACGCAAAAGGAGGAAGGACCGGCAATGCAAGCAAGTCACAGTTGAGAAATCCCCCCAAAAATGTTAGAAATCATGGAGGAAAAAAAATGGACACGCAAACCACTATATATATATATTTATCAAAAATAACATTAACGAAAGCGGAACATCAAATTCAACTTTGGGTCTCTGCTAATGCCCAGAAAGTTCACTAAAATATTAACATACACAAATAGATGTATTCAAATGTATTCGAAAAATTAAGCGAATAAAATATGCCACAAAACAGCCTAGCAGACAACCTGGAGGACAACATGCATTTAGCAATGAATCCCTGAATCAGAGGTTTACAAGTGACTGGTTTTGATTTAAGAAAACTAACGGCATTGGAAAAATGAAAGTCTGAGAATCAATTAACCGATTGCAGCAGATACAGTGACTGAAAATGAAGGTTAAAATATCTGGGGTGAGAGTGAATCTCCATTTAAACTGAGTTCCAAGTTGTTGCCATGATACAGTGGGGAAAAATACAATATGTGCTAATGAGGAAACCTAGGACACAGGACAATGTTGTAAAATAAATTTGATAAAGGAGGTAATGTTGTTTTGTGGCTAGTAAAGGTCAATAAAGAAGAAGCTGTACTACAACGTAATGATCAGGATTGCTATAAGTGGTCAATGAGAACATTGGCCCAAGTAAAAGCTAGAGTCAAAGACGATCTAATGGATTGGCGCAATGAAGGTCTCCTCACACAGGAAGAATATATTTTTTTGTAAATTGACTTCCAAGAATGCTGTTCATGTATTTAATACCCAAAGTCCACAAAAATGCATTTAAGCCCCCCGGCAGACCCATTATAGCTACCATTGGGGAAGTATATGAAAATATATCCAAGTATTTAGATTACTTTTTGCAGCCATGTGTGAGGGACTTACTATCTTCTGTAAAAGATGCAGGGGATTTGTTTGAAGATTGATATTCCCTGGGAACACCACTAGGTACTAATATCTCTTGATATTGCATCACTCTACACTAGCATTAATCACACCGATGGAATTAGAGCAGTGGAAACTTTTTTAAAGAGCAGATCATTAGTATTATATAGACATACACATGTTATTGAAAATGGTCAAAGAATGTCGAAAACAACTACTTTGTTTTATAATCCTATATACCATCAAACGTGGACCTACCATGGTTGTCTGCTTCTACCCCAGTGTTATGCTTCTCTCCACATAGGTTGGTGGGAGGAGCAGGTACCATGGGGCAGCCATAAAGCTATCTGGGAGCAGAACATAATAGTTTGGCTGCGATTCATGAATGTATTAGTAATTTTGAGGGGGGCGGAGGAAAGTGCCAAACAATTAATCAATGAGAAGAAGTTAAATCTAAAATTCACTGCTCAGGTTAGCTAGGAGAAGGTGAAAATGCTAGACCTGCAGGTATTTAAAGGCAATAACACTAACTACTATACTATACAGAAAGCCAACCAAGCAATATGTTACTGCACACCACTAGGTTCCATCTAAGACATCTGATTGCGAGTATCCCATATGGAGAAATGGTACAGGAGTAGCGCAACTGTAATTTAACCACGGATGCAGAAGCTTGTCAGGAAGAAATTACGGCGGATTTAAATGTAGAAGCTATAGTGAGAGTGCCCTGAGAGAGTCACTAGAAAAAGTTAATACATTAACATGAGAAACCATTCTTTTTAAACCCCAAAAACAAAAAGAAACTAGAAAGGTATGGTGAGACCGATAACCACTTACAGCAACCAGGGCCAGGAATTAAGAAAGGTAAGGAGTTAGAATTGGCACATCATTCAATCTGATCCAATAATAGGGGCACTGGTGCCCAAAAATCCACGAATCTCATACTGCAGAATGGTATTGATGAGAGAGAAACTGGTCAAAACTAGCCCAGAAATTAGTAGATCTGGGAGTTGGTTATCAGAAATGGCCTGAGGGCAAGAGATTCATAAGTGCACAAGGTGCAAAGCATGCACCATATGCAAAAACACAAAAGAATACCGTACACCCTTCAATAATGTACCAAAGTGTTCAATAATGTACACATGCAAAACTGATCATGCAGTCTGTGTCCTGACTTGCAGCTGTAATCGGAGATGTTGGCAGCACGGTGCTGCAGGTGCATCATCGCATACTGCAGCATATTCCTAGCAATCAAAAATATAGACTCCACCTACCCAGTGGCGAGACATTGGAAATTTCACTGTTGTGTACCAATGTGCAATTTACCATACTACGTGCTAGACTCGGTACCTCGAAACAAAAGTGGGGTGGGGACAGAGTAAAACAAATGAGGCAATTAGAGACTATGCATAGGTTTATAGAATCTAGATTCCAAGGTGCCAAGTGGGTTAAATAGTGAAGAGGATCTACACAATTTTTATAAATTTGGTATTATAGCACACGGCATCCAGTTAATAATGTATTCCTGATTTAGAAATCGTTAATTATGTAATAATTCTGTGAATCTTTATTATCTCAAAACCACCTACGCTCCAAGTACATTTGAGCTGATATACCAACAAGGTTACAAGAAAACAAATAGCCCACTATGGGCTCAATTGTGGTAGATATATTTACTGTATCGAAAATATTAGAATACACACATGTAAAACAATGTTAATTGCATGAATTTAATTAGATGGCATAATCAATTTATGGTATACCTATATATCCTTTCTAAATTGAATGAGTTATGGAAGAAATTACATTACTGGTGTGAAGAAATATAACCTTACAATTAAATAAATCTGAAGTTTTTTTTAAAGTAAAAAATATGAATAAGTGAATGAATGATGCTTTGTAGATGAGCATAGATAATGGAGAGAGAAAGAGATCACACACTGATAGTCACAGAGCCACTCAGATGACATGTTAGAAATAGTATCACTCCGTAGTGCTGAGAGAATAGTTATTTAATTTATTGCGTAGTGTGTATATATATCTTTAAGTCTCAAACATTTATGAAATGCTTACGCTTACTGGATGATGTCATCAGTGATGTAATTTGAGATGTTCTCAGTGATGTAATATCCAAGGTCCTAAGCAGTGCATTGCAGGTTTGTAAGTTGTAGTTAGCTCAGGTAACTACAACTGTGGAATTTCTGTGGTTTTATAAGAGTGACATCTGAGCAAAGCTAGAACATCCCTATAACCTTTGGGGGGTTTTCCCAGTAAATTTCGAAGGTTTATTTGAGTTCAGTTTCCTAACTGTAAACTCGGAGAGTGAATGTGAGTGGCTGAATAGGTCGGTGGGTGTGTGATTGGTTGTATGGGTCTTTGGGTGTGTGAGTGGGTCTGAGAGAGGGTGAGTGGGTTTTTAAGTTACTCCATGAGTGTTTGTGAGTTCATGCATGTCTGAATGTGTGCGAGTGGGTCTGGGAGTTGGTGCGTAGGTCTGTGAGTGGGTGTGAGTTGGAGTAGTTCTGTAAGTGGGTGCATGAATGTCTGAATCGGTCTGTGAGTGAATATGTATTAGTGTCTGAGGGGGTCTGTCATAGGGTGTGTGAGTGGGTGTCTTAGTAGCTGTGCGAGTGACAGGGCCAAAATGGAATCACACTACCCCTTTATCCAACAAGAGTCAACAGTTTCACCCAAAATATCAAGTGGAGTACTTTCGTCTGGTTAATTAGTAACTGCTACATTGCTGGGTAAATGTCCAGTTTGTATTCTTTTCTACAGTTGCGTAATGGAACACAAGGAAATGTCTCCAGTGACCTTGTGTGCATTTCGGCAATGTGATTGTTCCTTCGGCGTCTTTAATCAGAAATCGGTGATACCGGCACTCACTCACTCCCACGCCCACATAGGCACTCGCACACCCACTTACAAACCCACACATGCTCTCTCACACCCACTGATCCAACCACACAGGCACTCACAGACCCACTCAGAAATCCATGCAGGCACTGACAGTCCTACTCGCACACCCACACCGGTGCTCCCAGACCCATGGATCCACTTAGACCCACACAGGTACTCACACACCCACTCACATCCTCCGGGAACCAGCCATAATAGTGGGGGGGGGCGTGTGGCCCCCATCACGCTGATTTCATCCCTGAGGACCCCCCACCCCCAGGGCCCAAACACATTTTAATGGGGGAAGGTCACCACGTGCCTCCCCCTACCTCCGGGCTGATTTTGGTCCCCAAACCCCATCCCCCGCAGTCTGGCCTTGAAATGCTGGGTGCCCTGGAGCCCACCCATACAGCACTGTTGGGCACTGCAAGGGGCGATTGAATGTCCCTGCCGACTCCCTGCCTGCAGCGGGACCGGCATTGCTAAACATGCAGCTCCCTGTGTATGACAGCGATGGTTTTGTCTGTTTCCCTTGTACCTGACCCACATTGGGGCCCTTGCTTTTTTGGCCTGAGAGTCCCTCTGGGACCCTAGGACAAAGGCGGAGGGTTTAGGGTATTACTACCCTGCCCCTTTTTAGGTCTCGCTGGCGTTGCAGCGCGAAGCGCTGCCGCCAGCGAGACTTATAGCTGCCGTGTTTGCCTCCAAGGGAGACAGACCTGGAGACAGACCTGTGCACGAGCCGATTCTAGTATGGGCACGAGCCGACTCCGGTCTGTGAATGCGCTTCTAGCTTTGCAGGGCCGCCACTGGCAGGAGCCGCCAACGTGCACGCTCACGGCGTCACACTCATGCCCTCCCGCGTCTCTTAGGCTGTTCTCCGCTCCAGGCCGACTTGTTTCCCATAGGATCTGAAGCTAAAAAAAACTGACAGTGAGACATTCTATTGCATTGCTACGTTCCGCAGCAAAAAAGAAGAGGAAACCATGGTGCTCTATAGAGACAATGTAAGGAGACGTTGATTGGTTGTTAGATTTCACGTTTCAATTTGTTACTCCCGATTTTCTTGGGAATTGTAGTTCTTTATGGCATGCGTATATTTGTAACTTAATGAAGGTACAGGAAAAAGAAAGGACTAATCATTTCTCCGGTCCTGTCATAGGTTTGTCTTGGCAAGTCTGTTGTGCTCTGAATTGCAATTGCAAAACTATTACTGCTGTAAATGGAGGTCGAATACGCGACACATATCCGGTCGGTTCCTTGAAAAAACGCTTGTCGTGAGATTAGCAAGAGAATGTGGTTTACGAGTCAGGATAACTATCAGTCAGTTACTCGTTGAACTGAGGGAAATGCGGACTCGAATTCTGCCAGTCTGCTTGCTGTATTTGCGAGCAGTTTGTGGCTGGGTTTCGTTTCCGGCCCAAACATATTTTGTGGTGCGCTCGGGTATCGAGAACCACCCGGACTGTACCTAAATCATCGGCGCGTCACCTTCTGCGTGGTAACGTCACTGCTTGCTGTTTCCTGGGCCTGGCTTTGCCTCCAGCGCTGCAGTTTCCCATGTGTTCGCAGTGCTGATTTCAGGAGTTCCACTTTACGGGCACCAACCGCTCCTGCGCTCTTCACAACGTGGCCGATAAGAGTGCGGTGAGTGCTCTCCGTTGTCAAGAAGGGCGTCCAGGTGGTTGAGTTAAGGTCCTGTGGAAATTTCTGAGCCCAGAAATAACCGACCAAACAAAAAAATGTAGCAAGTTTACTTGTTTTTTCTTTGTCATTGCAAGGACTGCAGGTCCCAGAATGCAAAACAAGGAAGCTTTGACTAGCACATTAAAATTGTAAGTTCCAAATGATGTGTCCTGTTGAAAACATAGTTTTGCAGCAGACCTGACCAGACTTTTTCAATGCTTTGGTCACAGGCTTGTTTGTTCCGTTTTCACGGTATGTGCAACAAGTGTCCTTTCACTTTCAACCTAGTATTTTATATCATACCATAGTTCTAATCCGGAGCAAACTGGAATAATGCAGCCAGTGCCACTCCCTTGCTTTAGAAAACACAAAATGTAGGGTCACTGATTAGACCTCACCTGCACCCTTTTATTGCATAGCAACATATTTTGATATTCTTCACGTGCTGCAGGTCATTCATAAATTATGCTTTTTAGGTCGAGCCTAGCAGCAGCGCGCATGTACTGCTCGTTCTGCAAGGCATGCTATATTGGAGTATGCACTGGAAGCCCCATCCACTCTACGCTCATATTTGTCATTGGCTTGCGCCATTGTCCTTCAAAAATGCTGGCTTCTGATTCGTAAATAGGCTTGTTAGACTCTCCTTAGTACCGCCTTGTCTGCATTTGTTACCGCCCATAACAAATGGACCTTTTACTTGGCTTGTTATGTGGTCTGCATTATAAGTTGGTGAGCACGAATTTGTTTATTGACACTGATGGGGACAATAGCGGCTGCTTTTTGTATAGGCAGGGCGCCCACACAGGACAATGGCGGCCACTTTTCTTATGGAGCGCTATGCCGCTCTAACTTGCATGCTGAGCACAGTGCCGCTTTAGGAACACCGCGCTCGGTTTCAATTTTTTTTAAACTTTCATGTTGAGCGCGGCGCCCATTTCAGGGACACAGCGCTCTGCAAAACAATAGGTTTTGCTTTTGCCAAAGTTTGAACTATTGATATTGTAAATGACAATGCCTTTTAATATTATAAAAGACATTGCCATTTACAATGCCAGTAGCTCAAAATCTCGCAATTGCGAGACCTATTGCATTGTAAATGCTTGTTTCTTTATTTCACTTTTTTGTGGGGGACTCAGCTGAAACAAAGTCCCACGATGGCTGTCCACACTTCCTGGATGCAGCGTTGTCAGCCAGTCAGTTATGCAGATCACTGCACGAGCTCGTCATTTGTGAATTATTCTAGGTCTTTGATGTACAAATTTGGGTTTAATTTAGTATCTCACAAACTACTGGATGGTTTTACGCTAAATAACAAAAAGCACACTCTGTGGACCAAACGCTAGCTATCTACCAAATTTGGTGTAATTCCGTCAAGTGGTTTAGGCTGCAGGCGTGTCTAAATAATCTATGGGAATTAACATAGAAAAATGTACTTTTTTTGACCAGCCCCCTCTTTGATGGTTCGCCCCGAAACTTTCCATGCACAAGACTTAACGATTTCTTTTAAAGAAAGTGTCAAGTTAAGATTTGTTAAACAGCCTCAAAATTATACAAATTCAAAAACAACAGTTGATGGACAGAATGCAGAACAATGTCATACATTCACCCCAGTACAGAGATCTGGGCCTAAATCCATCATTTTTTTGCACTCCATACCACCCCAGTTCAGACATGGTCATATGCAAATCTGCCTTGACCCTGTCCCATGCTCTCCACACCACTGGAGTCAAGCTACCCTGGCTGATGACGGCTGACAGCCAGAAACCGGTCCTAGGATGCTTGATTCCGGTCCAGGAAAGACATGGCTTGGCAGTTCGGGCTGGACTGTTCCCATGAGGCACAGGGTCAAGTCTGATTTGCATATGGCCATCTTTGAACTGGGGTGGGGTGGATTGCCAAAAAAACGATGGATTTAGGCCCAGATCTCTGTACTGGGGTGAATGTATGACATTGTTCTGCATTCTGTCCATCAACTGTTGTTTTTTCAAAGTTATACAAGACAAATGCTTTTCCTAAGGAGACCTGATCCTAGCTATAACTACCTAGTGCTAATAGGATATATATATATATGTATATATCCTATCTCAAGGAACTCTGGGTAGTTAGTACATTTTAGGTAGAGAGCAGTTCCTTTATATGGAGCACCCTACAACACCCCACTAGCACTATAAATCTGCTCACCTCGATGTATGTTTTTTGTAGAGTTTTTAAGCATAAGATCAGTACAGTTGAGCAGACGGTGTCGTGGTGTTATAGGTTGCTCCATGTAAAGGAACTGCTCTACACCTAAAACTAGGGTACTGCTTAGAGTTCACTCCTTCCTTTTAGCCTTGACCATGAGCAGACAGATCTCTAGATAAGATCCTATCTTCTGCCTTTTATTATGGGTGGGGGGTGGGCACATTTGTATTTTTGGGGGAGGGGAGTGGGCTTCCCCTCACAAAGCCACTGGGGACCGAATCTATTGAGTGTTATAAAAATTAAATGGAAGAGGGTATGTTTCACCCCGCCTTGAGCTACTGTATGTCCCTGTGGACCCCAGCCACAGGTGATTGTTGGGCAGGGGGCATTGGGGAACCACTCCTTGTACCGATCTGCCCAGGGGAATCTCATCCCCTGGGTCCCGATACGTTGCAGTGTTCATTTAGTTCCCTTCTGGTGAGGGTTGTACCCTGCCTTCACTTTCCCAGGCTGAGAACACAATCTTGCTTCTGCCCGGGCGTGAGCAGTGAAAAAGCTGCTGCTCCCTCCCAGTCGGTGGCAAAGTAATGAAGTCTGTTCTCACCAGCACCCAGTATGGTGCTGGCTGTGGAGCCGCCAATGACCTTGGCATTGTCTGTCATGGGTGGGCACCTGGGCACCCACTGAGTAAAAAAAAAAAAAAAGGTGGCTGGGAAGCAGACGGTGGAGCCCCAGGGCCACCTGCGGTCCCCAATGATTCTCATATTGTTAGTGCCTCGGGACACCCACTTTACAATAAATTATACATATATCTATATCCTGCTGGCTCCAATAATGGGTGCTAACTGGATTGGTGACGGGCGCTGTGGGGGCCTTGGGGCTCCCCCGCTACCCCACACTTAAAAATGTGTTGGAGTGCCCTGGCGCACCCAAAATTATTTTATTTTTTAAAGTGAATAATAATTGAGGGGCACAAACAATTTATTTATTAACTGCTCCAGAGAAGGAGTGCCGCGTAATGCCCTGTGAGAGATTTTCATGTGCATGTTTTGGATCCTGGTGGTGCCCTAGAAGGGGCTGGGTCACCACCAACTATATTTTTCAAATGCTGTGGGGGGTTGTGGTGAGTTCAGCATCCCCCGCCAAACAACATAAAGTCTCCTGGATCATTAAATCCATGACCCCTGGAAAGTTTACTACATTTTTTAAGCCCTCGAAGCTGGAGCTCTATGCTGTTCAGTTGTCGTGCTGGGCCCTCTAGTGGTTGTTTTTATGGTTGCATTTTGAAGTCTGAAAAGTCACTTTAAGGCAGAGGTCTTCAATCTGTGAGGCGCGACCCACAGGGGGCCTGTGGAGTCCTGGAAAGGTGGTCGCTCATTTCCAGACCTCACTTCTGCCGGAATCGAAAACATGTGCTCTTCCTTTTGGACAAGGACACCCGCCCTCGACTCTTCATTCCAATCGGTAAAATGATTCAGCTGAAGTTTGTCATGTGCTGTGAAACGATGAGGCCCGGAAGACAGGTAAAACAATTTTTCAAACACGCATTAGTGCCAGGGTACCTGCTTGCCTGAATGTAATATAAATGTGCATAGAAGTTAATCTGCAAATGTAAAGGGTCTTCGGGAGCGATTCTGGCTTTAATTGCTCGAAAAACTCCAAGCACTGGGATGGCAAAGATGTGTGGTTTTTGTTTAGTGGCAGTGCAAAGACTTAACAACTGGGCTGTGAAGTTATGCAAAATAAATGCATTACTTATGGTCTGGTACAGTGGCGTAACTTGAGGGGGCCCCTCTGCAAAGCACATGGCAGCGCGGCCCACCATCTACCACTTTGCCCTACCACCCAGAAATCTAGCATATTTTGATTTGAAACCTTCAACATTTAAAGGAAATGCCTCTATATTGTCTTTCTCTAAGTTCTAATGAGAAAGTGGGAAACACTGTTAACATACAAGCTATGCCATTTGTAACAATACTGTCAAAAGCAGATTATTTAACTGAGGCAGCCATCAGAACAATGCCAAGGAGTGATCCTATTGTCTCAGGAACTGCCTATGGCTGAATAACAAAGAACAACTATGAAGGATCTGAAATAGAATTGACAATACCATTATTCTCTTCTTTCCTACTTCCCTTCCTTCCTTTCTCACTCTCCACTCTTCCCATTTCTTCCCCTCTTCTTTCTCCCTCAACCCTTTCTGTAGCTCTATTCTTCTTTTACTTCTTTGTTTCTTCTATTCCTCCCTTGCAGTCTTCTACCTTTACTCCATCACTCTCTCCCCATCTCCTTGCAAGCTTCCTTCCTTCTCTCCTTCCTTCATTTCTGCTTTACCACATCTCTATCTTTCTTCTAGCTTTTCTTCCATACTTACCTTCCACCATCCTTTCTTCTCTCCACCTCTCCCTTTTCCTTTCTTCCTCCCTCCCTTCTACTCTCTTTCCTGTCGTCTCCCCACCTCTCCTCCTTCCATTCCGCTCTCTCCTTTCCCCTCTTTCTGTCTTTATGCGCCCCCCACCCTTCTCTTTTCGCTCCCACTCTTGTTACATGGCTGTACGTCTGGCCCAGCTTCATCTGAAGTGCAGCAGAAACCCACTAAGGGTTTCTCAGAAATCATTTAGCAATGTTTTGTTCTGATCTCCTATGTAATTAACAGCTCGATTAATATTTTAATATTAACTTGCTTTATAAACCCTAACATCTCTGTTAACTCCTTTATTGATGCCACTTGTCAGACTGGCAATGGGCCTCACGTCAATTTAGAACAAAGAATTTAAGACCGTAAGTAAAGACAGGTGTAAGACACATCTGTGACACGAATCAACTGAAATTTAAAAAAATGACTCCAAACTGCATGATGCACAGCCAGCCAAAAAGGCAGCACTGCTTAATGAATGCATGATGTCAATGAGCTACAATGAAATCCACCCAAGTCTCAAAGGAGCATCATTTAATCATTATAGTCTAATACCTCCTGCCTTGAAGGAACTGCGCAGGCTTTCCATTAAACTAAGAATTACATTCAAAGGTTATGTATACAAATCCTTTCAAGTATATGGTCCTTTCTATCTCGCTAACTTGACCCCAAATGTAAGCCAGGAAACAACCTGAGGTCAAGCAGCACAAGTCCTCCAAAAGTCCCACATGCAGATGAAAGCAGCATGTGGAAAACAGTGAGAGCTCAGGGGATGCTTTTTGGAATTCCTTGCACCACAACATTCAAGTCACCGTCAAACTTTCATCCTCAACAAAGTACTGAAGAAAAAGTTATTCAATGAAACCTATGACCATGAGCAGACACTGTTCAGGACCACCCATCACCCTTTTTATCATAGCGCTCCTCACGGTCTGTTGGCTCAGTGCAGCTCCCACCAATATCCATCTCAAATATGCACCCCTAACAGCTGCCCACGTCTGTCTTTAAACCGAATGTTTATACTGTAAATTCCATCTCTCCTACTCGAAGTGCAAAGTTTACTTAGCAATAGGTTAGGGAATTACAAATAAATTATAAAACAAGTACATAACTAGAACACTAAAGGCAAGCGAACAAAGTGTGTAATTTTTCTTGGAACGAAATAGAAACTCCCCCCCCCCCCCCCAGCCCCATAAATTTAGAGGGTGTTCCATCCACATTCCCAATTTTGATATAGATAATTTAAGCCCATGTCAAATTCATGTTCTCCAAATAATTCAAGGCTTGCTCCCTGCCCATCCCCACACTGGATAGCTATTTATTCCCACCCTTAACATATGTAAACCCTCTACTAGATCAAGGTTGGGAATGCCTTCCAAACTTTGCCAATAACCGCACCCTGCAAGTTTTCCACTATTTTTCAAGGATCCCCCTTCCCCCCCCTCCACTCAAATGTCCACTCCCACCACTCCAGTAAGATGTTTGCTCTACCATAAAATGACATCATGATTAAATCAAGTAGCAAGTGAAAATACACGACTTTTGTAAACACTACATGCAACAGTGGAGCGGCTAAATTATTCTTAGTTATGCAAATGGCTTTGTTAGTTACGTCCTGTGTCAAACAAATGGAAATATCTGACAATTGACTGATTGTCCATCCCTTTGTTTATTGGCGTCAGTTTGTACCTGGAAAATACCCATACAGTATGCACTGTGCTGGACTGTTGATTAATGAATATGAGGTTTCTAAGGACTCTGTGTCTGATAATCAGTCTTTACCCACCTCATTTAAATTATGTATTGGGCTTTCTTATTTCTCATCCACAAAGAATGAATGAGTTTTTCTGTGGGTGGCACACTGTAGACTGAATTATCCCTAGACTTTCCTAGTCATTTTCGGCAGATGTTGAAAGGTGGAGAAGGTAGGTTAATTGCCCAGGATAACACAACGTGGTCAACTGTGAACGTTGGGATTTGAACCCTTGTTCTCCGTTCACGCTGCCTTCTTTTTCTATTTTCAAATCCCAAAGAACTCCAAGCAATGCATCTGTCTACTAACTGGCAGCGCAGCAGCGGCAGGCAGCTCATCGCGCAGCAGCTTACAGTAAAAAGATCATTATTAACACGTGCCTGATGCAGTATGTACTTCCGCAGGGCAGGGACTAGGACTCTGGCAATGTGGCAGAACAGCATTCCTCAGGAGTTGTGGTGGGAGTAGGATGGCTCTTATGTATGTGCACCTTTCAGGGAAAGCAACTTGCCTGGCTTTTTGAGGCCAAATGCGTGTACAAGTAAATGTCTGTGTTTAAATGCGTATCTATTTATAAGTGTATGTTTGTAATCTGTGCATTTATGTTTCCATCCCTGTGTGTGTGCCAATATAAAAGTGTTTGTGTAAGTTACCTGTGTATGCATTTGTGGGCATTGACATTTATGCTCGTGCCCGTTTGTTTGTATGCGCCTGCAATTTTGTGTTTGTTTATAATTTTATGTCCCTGTTACTGTGAGAATTTGTGTAATTGTGTACATCACAGTTTACCTGTGCATTTTTGCATTTGTATCTATATACCACATATGGGTTTTTCATGTGAGAAAGTTTATTTATGCGCATGCATAAGTTTGCATCTCTCAGGCGTAGTATACCCTGTGCATGCTACGTTTGTGGATTGATAGTTTATGTTCATATTCCCACGTGTACCTGCCTGTGTAATATTGTGTGATTTTCTACTACTCTGGTACCCATAGGTAAGCTTACTGGGCTCTGTTCTCATGTGAGTGTGTCTTTAAGTGTCTCTGTGACTGCAGTGTTCGCGCACGTGCCTCTTAGCTTATTACGTTGATTGAATCGATATGTGTAGGTAATATATTTAAAGGTTTCACGTTTCATCCTCCTAAAGACATGTTGGAGTGGGCACTGGCCTCATAGCAGCTGCGAGCTACCAGCTTACTGTGATTGCCCTGGAACAAGAGTGTGATGAATCGTGATATACAGGTCTGGCAGACTGTGGCGGCCTGGTGGCCTGATGCATTGCCTCCGGATTCACTTTGGGCTGATGCTGGTGGGAACTTAAGCGGTAACTTTAAGAACCAGCAGTGTGTTTATTTATTTTAAGAGTTTTATATAGCGCTGGCTAGACCCGAAGGTATCCAAGCGCTTTACATGAGTTTCAACAATGTAAAAAAACAAGATCAACAATTACACATTACATCAAAAAATAAGCAATACATTAGGAGAGGAGAGAAAGGAGAGAGAAAAGTAGTGGAGGGGGGAAGGGGAGGTGAGAAAGGGGGGATAAGGGAAGGGACAACAGGAGAGACGAAAGGAAGTCTGTCTAAAGACCGACTGGGTAGGTGACGACCAGGGAGGGAATCCACGGCCCATCTCCCCTATAGCTAAACCAGGTAGCTCCTTCGGGCATCAGACAAAATAGCTCAGTCTCAAGTGGCGGGGGAAGAAGTTCACAGAAAAACAGGGTGGGGACAAAGGGCAAGGGCAGGTGAGGGCAAAGGTCAGAGGCTGGAAAGAGTAGGAACGGAGAGGGGTGGGGGAGATAAGGTCAGGAGAGATGTGGGAGCATTTGCCCAAAGTCTGGCTGGGTAGGTGATGGTCAAGGAGGGAGTTGTTGTCAGCAGCAGGTAGTTTCCAGTCTTCCCAATCTATAACTTTGTGAAATGTGGAGTGCTGCAGGAACTATTTGGTCTCCCTTCCTAGTCATCTTTACATGACCCCTTGTTGTGTTCGTGTTACATGGTGTGTGCGACAGGGTTGAACTGAACCGTGTTGTATTCTCTTATTTTGTTTCTGCTTGCATTTCTCTTTAAATGAGAACATTCTAACTTTGCTGATGTCATGATGCAACTTGGTGTTCTTGTGTTCTCTGACTGCCAGTTGCTCCTGAGCCTTTAATGGGAACACCAGCTTCTACTCTGTACTTTAATTAAATCACCTTAATCATTTATATTACTTCCATCACTTCTTATCTCCGATTACATCAGATGGCGACGATTGGCTTTTGGAGCAAGTAGAGTACAGAGTGAGTTTATCTATAGAAACTCGACTGGTGGAAAAGAATCCATGCGGTGGAACAGAGTGGTGAATTCACTTCATGTACAACAAGGCTGAATATATGAAGAGTAAAGCAGAGAAGAATTCACGGTGAACAGTGAAATAGCGTGGTGAATTTTGACTTTAAAAAAAAGAACAGAAACTACAGAACAGTTAAGCGTTGAATAGAGCGCAGAATTTGGATTGTAAAACGGAACTGAATTGTCGGAGTAATGCAGCGGTAAGCACGCTTATTTCCATTTATGAGAAAGTTAATTCTCTACATGAAGAAAATGGGAATGAGGTGTAAACAGAAGATTTGACATGATTGTACGGGTTTAAACTGTTGCTGTAAACCTTAGCGTCATTTGAAATTACTCACGTATTCGTCTTCGCGAGCTTATCTTGGATTCCATGTACTGACGCCTCGTTTGTCTTCATTCCTACTGACGTCAGATGCGCCTAAGACGCGGCACGTAGGAAGTGCAGTATGCATGCGTGGAGCGTAAAATAACATGGCGGACATTTTTGTACACTGAACTTGTATCTTAGCAACTACAAGACCGAGTGAGAATTTTCCTCTCACTTGAACGAGTGTACGAACAAGTGTACGATGCCGATTAGTTCAACGCTTACCTATTAAATTCGGAGGAATTCATATGAAGAAGATATACATTTGTGAGTAATTTAAAAGAAAAGTCATGTTCTGTTAAGTTGTTTACGTGATTGGAAAAGTCTTCACCACATACACCGCATTTGTTACCTTGGAGGAGGAAGTGCATAAGGCATCTGTTACTTGAGAGGAGGAAGTGCATAAGGCGAGAGTAACATTGCAAAAAGAGGAACATGGAGAACCCAAGTGTTATTGCACCCCCTATGTTTTTACAGTTGAGTGGAGAACCGCCCATAGAGTGAGATGAGTGGATTGACATTTTTGAAATTTATATAGTGGCACTGGATGGTAAGGACTTCACCACCACAAGGAAAAAAGCATTATTAAATGTTATTGGAAAAGAGGGACAACATGCTTTCAAGTACTTACCGTTGGGTTTAAACCAAGATGGTAGACCGATTAACAATGTTTACACTGAGGCTAAAGCAAGAATGAAGAAACAATATTCAAAAGAGGTGAATATTGTCATGGCGAGACATAAGTTTTATACGCATCCGCAGAGGACGGAGGAGTGCGTTGACCAATTTGTGACTAGATTACGAGAACTTTCTTTAAAGTGCAATTTTGGTGAGATGAGGGACGAGATGATCAGAGATCAAATGATCGTTCCATGTAAAAACAAGAAAATGCAGGAAAAACTTTGGGCGGCAAAAAATCCCACTCTGCAAGCCGCAATAGACATAGCCAAGATTGTTGAGGAATCAACTGCGTGTATGAAAGAAATGGAGAAGAAAGACTGCAAGAGAGAGTGGGGGTGGGTTAAGTGTGTCGTCTGTTGCACAGAATGAAGTTGTGGTAATGAACAAAGGATTTGAGGCTAATGACAAAATGGAAAAGAGGAATTCAGGAGGATACAACAGTGGGGAGAAAGGAAGATATCAAGTGAGGATGTGTAGCAGGTGTGGCAGCACCTATCATGGTGCAGATTATAAACGTTGCTTTGCTATTGACAAAGAATGTAGGAAGTGTGGAAAGAGGGGTCACTTCTCGAGGATGTGCAAAACGTCAAATAGTGACAAAGTTGCGATTGTCTTGCACACCAACCTCACGCTTCACTTCAACAATGTGGAAGGTGCTGATAAAATATTATGTTTAGGTGAATTGAATGCGCAACGGATGGAACCTGGAAGGAAGTATAGGCCTAAAGCTAGCTTCAACATCAATAATAAAGTTGTTGAACTGATGGTTGATCCTGGTTCGTTCTGGACAATAGTTCCTGAATCCTTATTCAAAGAGAATTGGGAGATAACCGTTTTGTTGCCTAAGGATATCAATCCTTGTGGATACTAAGGAGAGTGTATTGATTTGTTGGGGTACATGGAAGCTGAGATTAAGTTTCAGGGACGATCCATTAAGGGGAAAGTTTACGTTGCTATTTCTGGACCTGCAATATTAGGCTGGGGTCACCAGTATGACCTTCACATTGTCATTGATCCTAGAGCAAGACAGCAGGTAATGGTTGTTGATGAGATGACTGCTGAAATGACAGTTGAAAGTATGCCAGACTTATTTGCTGAACGAATTGGCGAATTGAAAGGGTACGTTCATAAAATTGTGCTTAGAGAAGATGCAGTTCCGATGCAGCACAAGGTGAGGAAAGTGCCATTTATTGCTAGACAAGAGGTGAGGAAGATGTTAGATGATATGCTTGAGCATGGCGTGATTCAACAGATTGAAATTTCACGTTGGGTTTCGCCAGTTGTGATCACGACCAAATTTGATGGCAAATTTAGAATCTGTGTGGATCTTCGCACACTCAATCAGAATATTGTCGTGGATAACTTTCCACTACCAAATATCAACAAATTAATTCAGTGGAGTGGTGTGGCTCAATGGTTAGAGGCGGCAGACCTGTAAGCAGAGAATGGCCCGGGACCAGGGTTCAATTCCCGACGCGGCAGGGACTTGGACCAGGGTCAACGGACTCGATAATTCTCGCCTCAGTGCCTACTCTAACCAGGGAACACACTTGGCAACTCTGGGCATTAAGCTTGCCTCATCTCTACAACGGCCCCCCACAGACGCCGGGGATGCCTGGTTTCACCCTGGAGATACCCAGAAAAGGGACCATCTCACAGGGAAAACCAGGACGGGTTCCCCAGCGGTCTACAGCGCCAGGACACTCGGGTAGAGTAACAGTGCGCTTTACAAGTATCCCACATTTACATTAAAGGGTGGTAAGTTTTTTTTGAAACTGGATCTACGAAGTGCGTACCACCAAATAAAGTTGCACAGAGATTCTAAGGCGTTGACTGCATTTATCACTACTGAAGGGGTTTACCAGTTTACCCGTATGCCCTTTGGTCTCGCGTCGGCGGCCGGGGTTTTTCAGAGGATGATGGGCTCAGTTTTGAAGGGGATAAGTAACGTGTACTTTCAGGATGACGTTTTGTTGTTTGGAGAGATGATTGAGCAGCACAATCAGATTTTGAAGGAGGTCTTGAACAGGATGGAGCAGTCGGGGCTAACTTTAAGGAAGGAGAAGTGCAAATTTGCGGTAGAGGAAGTAGAGTATTTTGGCTACACGCTCTCTGCTAGTGGTGTGAGACCAAAGAGGGATCTTTTGGAGTCAATAAGGAAGGCACCGGCACCCTGTGACGAGGATCAATTAAGATCATTCCTTGGTCTTATTGAATACTATGCGAAGTTTGTCGAGAATTTTGCAGCAAGGACCGAGAAGATTAAGCTGTTACTACGGAAGGGGTGCAAGTTTGTGTGGGGTGATGAGCAGGATGAGTGTTTTGTTAACATCAAGAAGGCAATATGTGAGGCTAAAATCTTAACCCCATTTGATACTAAGCGTAAGTCGGTGTTGACGGTCGATGCCAGCGCTGTTGGTATTGGTGCAGTGTTAGCACAGGAACATGATTCAGGGTTGAGGACAGTAGCTGTTGCGTCGAGGACACTTACTAGTTCTGAAAGGAATTATTCCATTATCGAGCGCGAGGCGTTGGCAGCTGCTTGGGGCTGCGAGTACTTCAGAATGTACTTGTGGGGATTTGAGTTTAGGATGTTGACAGATCATAAACCATTGCTCAAGTTATTGTCTCCGGGTGCTGCAGGAAAAGGGTCAGCGAGGTTGGCTAGATTAGCTGCTAGACTTCAAGAGTTCTTGTATAGGGTGGAATATATTCCTGGGTGGAAGAATGGTCAGACGGATGGCTTGTCTAGGCTTCCCCTACCTTGGGAGGTTGTTGACAAATTGGGCGTTGAAGCTATGCAATCGGAAGGATCTGTGGCAGCTATAGATGAATTGGTGGATATTTGCACTGGTGCTATCAACAAGAGCAGATGGAACTCTTGTATGGCTAATGATGAGGTGTTAAGGTGTGTGAGGAAATTGATGGTCAAAGGTTCTAGGAGAGAGAGTACCCTACCTTTGGCTGTGAGTCCTTTTGTGAAGAGTTTAGAGGATTTGTCAATTCTAGATGTTGAGGGAAATGTTATCATGAAGGATTATAAATTCATTCCGCCTCAGGAATTAAGGTTTGTCTTGTTTAAGTTGGCACACGAGGGACACCTGGGGCAATCTCTTACGAAGAGAAGAATTAGGGAGTTCTTCTGGTGGCCAGGCATGGACCAGCAGGTCTCTGAGTGGGTTGAGAAATGCGCAGAGTGCTTCGAGAGTGAGAAGAGATTGAGAGTTGGGTGTCAGGGCGATTTTGGGAAAACTGATAATCCAAATTTGGCCTGGCACACTGTCTTGATTTTATTGGTCCTTTTTACTCTTTGAGTCAGGACATGAGATTCGGATTTGTTTCGGTGGATGTAACTTCAAAGTGGTTGGTGGTGAAATTTACAAAAGCGATAACGACCAAATCCACAATCAATTTGTTGTCTGAAGTTTTCAGGGAAGAGGGCTACCCTGTTAGACTGATTACTGACAATGGAACCCAATTGGTTTCAGAGGAGATGGTGACATTTCTGGATGCGTGTGGTATTGTTCACACCAGGACCTCACTATACAATCCACAGGGGAATGGTATCGTTGAGAGGGCTAACAGAATGGTGAAGAGTGCCATCCAGATGGCTCTTAGTTCTGGTGGGTGCGTAAGAAACATGGTTAATGACTTAGTTTGGGCGTATAGGACTACGGTGAATGGTCTTACCAGTAAAGTTCCGTTCGACATGATGAGGGGACGTTTGGCTGGTACCAGACTAGTTCCAGCTTGGATGAAAGAGTTGGACTGGCAGATTTGGGTGGTGGTGCATCTAAGGTTTGTGATAAGTTGATTGGAAAAAGATTGGCAGTGAATGATTGGGTAAAAGTTAAACCTGGTCGTGTTGGTTTGGGTCTAACCAAGTTTAGAGGCCCATTCAAAATTAAGTCAGTCCATGACAAATTTGTGACACTTCATAACGGTGAACACTGGAATTTGAGGAGGGTTGCTCTTTACAAGAAAGCGGAAGGTGACAATGGTGGCGACCTACAGTCTCATTCGATTCCTGATGAACAAAATGGAAATGATATTACCATTGGTGGTGGCACTTGTGTTTTGCCACAAAGGATCAGAAGGCAACCCAGACATCTTCAAGATTTTGTGTGCCATTAAGTTTTTGTATGGAAAGCGTGTGCATATGTTCTTGTAGTTTATTGTTTTTTTTTCTTTCCTTTGTTTTCTTTTGATTGGAAGGACCGAGGATATGTTGTATTCTCTTATTTTGTTTCTGCTTGCATTTCTCTTTAAATGAGAACATTCTAACTTTGCTGATGTCATGATGCAACTTGGTGTTCTTGTATTCTCTGACTGCCAGTTGCTCCTGAGCCTTTAATGGGAACACCAGCTTCTACTCTGTACTTTCATTAAATCACCTTAATCATTTATATTGCTTCCATGACTTATCTCCGATTACATCAAACCGCTCGTCTGTCCTAATAAGGTTGACAAAGTCAGCCTTATTAGATAATTTGACTGGCATTAATTAATGACTGGATGGCTCCCAACTGTCTAAAACTGTTAACAAAGAAGTGATTTTACTGTTAATTCCGTTGTTGCTCTGGTGGCAAAATCACCTTGAATATTACTAAAATCCACACTTCCTTATTTGGCGGAAGAGCAGTTTCCTACCCAGCTGCAAAGGAGTCGAATATGTTACCAAATGAGCTACGCACGCAAGCATTTTTGATCAGATTAATAAAATCAGAACCTAAAAAAATACTCTTTAAAATGGCTTTTAAATCATATTGATCTTTAAGGGTTGGGGTCCTGGGTTTCTCATTAGCGACAAGAAGTTTGTGTTCATGAGCTCTAACACCCTTAGCCTTATATATTAAATGGTTTTAGGCGTGGATTATATACTTGCAGTGAGAAAGGTATAACTCCTCCAGACTAGAGGAGCACACACAGCCAGCACTCTCCAAAGTACTGGAATAGGAAGAGCAGTGCAATTGAGAGTAGAGAGAAAAATTTAAATTGCATCTTTCACTGTGTCTCAGACTCCAAAATACAAATGCCACAAATATGGTTTGATTTGATCACTCTTCCTTTTCGTGCACTGGCTAAACCAATGAATGTGCGGCCAAACCTTTACTCCATGAATACTAGAAAATCAAATCTTAATATAAATCATCACTGCATCTTGCGCAACAAGGTGAAAGTGGGGGTGGGGTTAGGATCAGGCACAGCCACATAGCAGATGGGTTACCGATTTTTAATACAACTTTGTGGAAAGAGCTGCATGCCAACTTGTACAAACTACAGTCTAATGTGAAGAAGGTACAAACTAAGGTGAACATACTTTACCAGTACTGAGGGAAGAGTTGCAGAAAGTATAACGAACAGAAGAAATCTGCAGTGTAGTGGCAGGGCCCCTTACAAGGATTCCATTGCCCACCACCCACCTCTCTGAGACTGTCCACTCCAACCTCAGGACGTTGAGCGGCAACACGCACTATTAGTTACAATGCCCATGACAATGGAGGCATTAGTCACCAGCCCGCCCTGAAGACCACGGCATTGCGCAGACGCACAGACAACTGCGCGCCGCCACGCCCACGTAAATGTAAATGTACAGGAATTTATATAGCGCAAATCACCAAGCGGTTTCTAAGCGCTTGCTTAAGGAACCCGTCCTGGTATTCCCCTGTGAGATAACCCGGGCAGGGTATCCGCAAGGTGAAAGCCAGGCATCCCGCCGCGAGGGACAGTTGTGGAGATTAAGCAAGCTATTGCCCAGAGTCGCAGAGTGTGAACCCGTGAATCGAGTAGGCACCGAAGCGAGAATTGTCGAGTCCATGGACATTTTAGGACTCAAGACCCCGCCGAGCCGGGAATTGAACCCTGGTCCCGGGCTGACCTCTGCTTCCAGGTCTGCCTCCTCTAACCAGTGAGCCACACTTCTCCACGTACCATTTAAATAGGAAGAGCCGGCCCGGGCTTACTGCGCACCAACTATGTAATGCATTTATTAAGAGGCTCAGAGTCAGGCATGCGCATGGCACCATAGTTAATGAAAAGATAGGGTGAGGCTTGGAAGAGGCCGTCACCGTTGCATGCTCGTCACTATTTAATTTATGGGGACTGACCTGGGGTGACCTCGGCCAGGCTGTGGGCGCTGTTAACTCAAGTTGAGCACGATTTTATTTGCGAAGTCTGAGGCTTGCTTGCAGCCGTCTCCCTATGCTGAGAGTTAGGGGGGGCCCCGCGGGGCCCCTGGAGCGAGGGCCCCCCCCGCACTGCAGGCCCCCCCCCCGCACTGCAGGGGCTGCGTGGGCCTGTTACCCCCCTGGTCTGGTAGTACTAAATTCTAAATTTTAATAACTCCATTTTAGCCTAAATCTATTTGCACAGTTTGTAGCACACTATCTTATAATGGCAATGCAAGTATAAAATAATTACTTGCACATTCACAGTACTTTCTGTCACAGGTGGTGACCTTGAAGCACTAAAAATACCCAAGTCCCTATTCTCCAGTGCACCAACCAAATTTAATTCTGTGGTTCTCTTGTTACACACAGACCTCTGCAGTGCATTTAAATAGGGGGTTCATAGTGTACTATAGTGCATTTCCAACTGAGTATCAACTTTTTATGTTTGTTTTTTATTTAGCCTACCCATTCTTTTAGATCTAGCTTCCTGATGGTGAAAGACCAAAAAAGTGAACAAAATATTTTGGGGCTGATTTATGAGAGGCTTGCGCCACCAGAGAGTCACTTTTTTTGAAGCTCCAGCTGCACAAGCGACTCAATCATATCTGAGGCGACACAAAGTCACCCTGTGTGGCTTTGCATGGCCTCGTTGATATGGAGGAATGCAAGGGAGGGCAAGTCACTGCGTTGCCTTACTCCGCATCAAGGAGGTGTTTCATGGGTGTCAAGTTGGTATTCCCACACAACACCCATGTATTTTGACATTGCCCCAGATTTGCAAAACCATGTAAACCTGGGCCACTCCAAAACCTTGAACCTTCCCACAGCAGGCGTAACAAGGAGAAATGTTTTCATTTGTCCTCGTTTTTTCCTCTTTCCATGTGTGCTGCGTTTTGCAGCATACATAGAAAGAGGAAAACCCCTCTCAGGATTGTTTTTGTGCGGGAAGTTGACACTTAATGCTTAAAAACAATCCTGCCTATGTTGGTGCTAAGGTTTTGCAGGTCGGTAAGTAGGTATCTCCCAAAAAAGACCCTCATACACGTGTATGTTGGAATAATCTCGTAGCGGTATATAATGTGTCCCCGCTTTTGTTTACACGTGCGTGCCTAATCATCGGGTCGTTTCTTTGTTGTGTGTGCACCCTCCACCAGGAGGTTTTACCTTTGGTTTAAGGCAGTAGTGATCATCGATAAGTGGTGAGGTAAGTGGTGATTTAAAAAAAGTCCGGACAGCCAGAGAAGGAAGTTTTAATGATTCTGGATTCGGACAATTAATAAGATAATTCGTGCAGCTTTAGAATGAGTTAGGGTTTCGAGCGCACTTCATTCGTGAGTTAAAAAGGTCAACATGTTTCAGTCTTGAGTTGCCAACAGGTCAATAGGCTTTCGTCAGGACCATTAGGGGTGAAAAACGTGAAAAAATGTGTGAAGAATAAAGAATAGGTGAATTGTAACCTGATTCTTCAGGGAGTAGAAGGCATCATTGTACCTGTAAAATAAACAGACATACATACAACATGTAGGGAGATGGGGTAGGGAAAACATAGTTATGTACAAAGGTACTTTCACAAAATCAAATGATTTCGAAAAGTAACTAGAAAATGGCAATGCTTTTCAATGAACCACACTCATTTCTGGCGTCAACTCTCCCATTATCATGCTACGACGGGGGGAGGTGATTCAAGCTATACTGTAGTGCTGTGCCCATAGTTCTACAATTCGCTGTGACTTAATTAGTTTGATGCGTAGTCTAAGGTGGCATAACGTGGTGGTATTCGGAAAATGCCTCGTGAATTGCGTTTATTACGCTGCACACAACCAGTGATCCGGTGTCCATTCACTTTGATGCGTGTTTTATATCGTTTTTCATTAAGCAATTGTGATCGTAATTGTTACAATGGCGCTCATCTACAAGTGCTATTATTAGTGATAGTTGTTACTATGTTCTGCGATATTATTATGCGAAATTTATGTCTGCTGAGCCGCTTTTAAGTAAGCTCCTGGACGTAATGGCGCGATGTACTTATTTAAAAAGGTCGGGCATTGAAGTTCTATCTGCGTACCTCTACAATGTGGAAGAAGTACTTCCTCGGGGATACGGCAGGAAAGAGAGCGGCCTCACTGCAGAGAGTCAAAAAAACGGGGTAGCAGTTTTAAATGAGTTATGATACTTGCGGTTGCGCTTTTAAGCGAAGACGCGGTGTTGCCTGATACCTCCGGTCCTTCTTCTCAGTCCTGGCAGCTTGTGCTGTCTCTGCCAAAGATCGCCCGGAAATGCGCAAGCATTCATTTCCGGGTACACGTGTATGAGGGTCTTTTTTGGGAGATACCTACTTACCGACCTGCAAAACCTTGGTTCAAGCAGGACTAGTGATCCTTTCCCCCCCACCCCCCTGATTATGAGATATCACAACGGAGACTGAAAGGATTCATACTCTGACTCCCCCCCCTCCTATTGATTATGCGTGTCTAGCAGCGCACAGCTGTGGGAGATTTCTTTTAAGAAAAGAACCTTCTGATAACACCCTGCCCAATACGGCACTCCCGCCATGGCAGGCAGCTTTGGACTCAGCTATTCCACTGAGGACATAGATGAAATTCTCGCAAGACCACCGCTACTCATGGAAGGTGACCTCAACCAGACTCTGTCTTCTACGGCAGAATGGGACGAGCTAAGTGAAGTGAAAAAAGAACAAGTACGCACGGCTGTACATGGGATAATAATCGAATATCTTCGGGTCAATGCCGCCCCCAGAGGATTGTGGGTAACAAATGCCCCGCGGATCTTCCTAAAAGACCTAGCCTTTCGTAAAGACTGGTCGTTTATAGCATGGAAATGTACAAGAGACTATTTAGTACTAATAATTAAAACAGCCACCAGACTAACGGACGAACTCGCAGTCAAGATTGAGATCTTGGAGACCAAACTAAATAACACGGTGAACATAACCATCTATAAAACCCGTCTAGATGAAATCAATAAAGAGATGAAAGAAAGCCAGGAATACTTGACCCAAACAAAGCTGCAAAAACTTGCAAAAGAACTGAAAAGGTTTTCATTAGAACGTATTCATCCGTACAGTAGTAAAGATTTCAAACCTAATGACAATGCTTCAAATTACGACTCCAACAGTGTGTCATCAAACGACAGTGCAGCTCAGAGCGGGGATGAAACAACCAACCGCGGCAGAGGAAACTACAGAAATAGGAGAGGACAGAGGAGAGGCCATAGCAATTTCTGGCGCCCTCCATACTTCCAGAACAATGGACAAGGAATGCCAATCCATCCATTCAACCCACAATTCCAAGGGTGGCCTAACCCCTATTTCCAAGTACCCATGAATCACCAAATGCAACCGCAAGACGTTCAGAATTACCAACAAAGCCTTCCTTTTTTAGGGAATGGCCAGGGCAACCGCAGGTCCAGGCAAAAAGGAGTAACCTGGTCCGACCAGACAAGACCGGTCCAAACCAGAAGCGTCACCAAGGCCAAGACGGGGCAAGGTCCAACGACCTCATCGTGAACTTGACAGAATTAACACTAACTAAAGACCAAGAAAGCGTCCTAAATAAAGGCTTAGGCTTTGTTCCTACCCCCAAAACAGACATTTTTAAGATGAAATGCGAATTGCCAGACTTTTGCCGCACTTTGAAACTCAAAGCTTTCTTCAAGAATGACCAACGACTACCTCAAGAAGGAGACACTACTCTGAGAAATAAATCCACTTTTTGCCCTCTCAATTCGCAGGTACCCATCGAAATAAGCACTTTCGAACAAGCTATAATGAAGGAAGTGGACGAACTAAATCAACAACTTCCGAAACCTTTCCAAAATCTAACCAAGGCAGAAAATCTTGCTCTCACAGATCTTAGAAACAATAAAGATATTGTCATAAAACCAGCAGACAAAGGTGGGGGTATAGTCTTACTAACAACAGAAGGATACGACAGACAATGCATGGACCTATTGGCAGACACCAAATTCTACCAAGTACTGACAACAGACCCTACAGCACGCTTACAAAGAACCATAGCCCTAATGGTTGAAGAAGCGGAAGCCAACAATTGGCTGTCTAAAAAAGAAGCTGACTATCTGGAAACAAAAGCACCAGTAATACCGTACTTTTACTCTCTGCCTAAGATACATAAAGGCAGAATGCCACCACCAGGAAGACCAATTGTCTCTGAAATTAATTCTATCCTAGAGCCCCTCTCTGAATTCGCAGACCAATACTGGAGACCATTGGTCCAAATAACACCTACCTACTTAAGAGACACGAGATCTTATCAACATGCTACTCAATTTTGAGTACACGGAGAACACCATGCTCTTAGTAGGGTTAGACGTCGAGAGCCTCTATACCAGCCTGCCACAACAGAAAACACTAGAGACCTTAGAAACAATACTCTTTAGTACTGACTGGCCTTACAAAACTCCAAGGCACTTCGTACTAGAGTGTTGCAGACTGGCCCTTACGGAAAACTTTTTCCAGTACAAAGATAACCTCTTCCTCCAGCGAGATGGAACGTCAATGGGAAGTACTTTCGCGCCGAGCGTAGCTGGTCTGTATGTCAGCACCTTTGAGCAGGCCTATGTACACAATGAAAACAACCCTTTCAATCATCATATACTCTTTTGGAAGAGGTATATTGACGGCATTCTGCTAATCTGGCAGGGAGACACTACATCCCTAAAAGATTTTCACGTTTGGCTGAACAGCCAAGACGAATGCCTAAAGTTCACATACACAGCCAACGAAAAAAGTCTGGACTTTTTGGACATTACCATTTTCTCAGAGGGAAATACATTACAAACAAAAACTTTTTTAAACCTACAGCAAAAAATAGTCTGTCTTTTAATAGCTTCCATCCCCGGCCATTAAGAGAACCTCCCGTACAGTCAATTCCTGCTTTTGAGGAGGAATTGCAGCTCCGTGGCAGACTACAGGATCCAAGCCACTGATTTGTGTGAAAAGCTCACAGTCCGAAACTACCCCAGAAAGGTAATCAATTATTGCAAAAAACGTGCTCGCAACCAACCAAGAGAGTCTCTACTTGAAACTCATCCAAAACCTAATGATGACAGGACTACTTGCGTCACTACCTACAGTCCTATCACGAACCAAGTTAAGAAAATAATCAACCGGAACTGGAAAATCATAACATCCAATACCCTGACCTGGCCAAAACCAAGATTTGCCAATAGGAGAAGTAGGAACATCAAGGACCTATTGGTCCACACCAGGCCACCACCAAAGAAAAAGAAAGAGCAACCAGGATTATGGAATACTACCCCAGTAACCGGACATTATCCATGCGGGACATGTACCGCATGTGCAACTACAGAACCCACTAAAGAATTGCAGTTACTCCCAAACTTCATTTGGAAGTTAAGACGCCACACTAACTGCAACACAAGTCACGTCATTTATATGATCACCTGTCCCTGTCAGATGCGGTACATAGGGATGACGTGCCGTAAGGCAAAACAACGACTCTGCGAGCACCGGAGAAATGTCAATTGCAAGAAAACTACTACCAAGATGTCAACCCACTACAAAGAACAAGGACACACAGTTGACGACCTTCACTGGGTAATCCTAGAGACCCTGGAAACAGTGGACAGAAATGCGGCAAAAATCCTTTTTGAAAAGGAGCAACGTTGGGTCCATAGACTCAAAACCGATACCCAGGGCCTCAACGACTCCATTCCTTGGTTATCTCTTAACAGATAACCCCATAATAGAACATCACTTCCTTAACTCTATCACTACCAAGTATGAACTCTATACATATATGTGCTCTACACAAAAACGTGATGTAAACCAAGATGGTCTATAACATCAGGCTTATGCCCCTGAACAAGATCCATTCTTATGTTGACTAAATATGTCGATTTTTCATAAATGAGAATTTATCCCATAATTCCAATTGTAGCCTTGCCTCTCTTGCCATGAGTGGTTACCAGAAAAGTGCTCGATAATATCCTTGCGATTTTTGAGTCTCTGAGCCCATAAATTCTAATTTCTAAAATTACAGGTCTCCAGACGTTAAATTAAATGAGGCTTTAGATTACATACTAAATTAAATCCACACGCGCAAAACGTAACTTGTACAATAGTATTTCATCCATCTCTATCAAGGTTTGGAGTACTAATCTACCCGGAAATGAATGCTCGCGCATTTCCGGGCTATCTTTGGCAGAGACAGCACAAGCTGCCAGGACTGAGAAGAAGGACCGGAGGTATCAGGCAACACCGCGTCTTCGCTTAAAAGCGCAACCGCAAGTATCATAACTCATTTAAAACTGCTACCCCGTTTTTTTGACTCTCTGCAGTGAGGCCTCTCTCTTTCCTGCCGTATCCCCGAGGAAGTACTTCTTCCACATTGTAGAGGTACGCAGATAGAACTTCAATGCCCGACCTTTTTAAATATGCAGTTCTCATAAGTACATCGCGCCATTACGTCCAGGAGCTTACTTAAAAGCGGCTCAGCAGACATAAATTTCGCATAATATCGCAGAACATAGTAACAACTATCACTAATAATAGCACTTGTAGATAAGCGCCATTGTAACAATTATGATCACAATTGCTTAATGAAAAACAATATAAAACACGCATCAAAGTGAATTGACACCTGATCACTGGTTGTGTGCAGCGTAATAAACGCAATTCACGAGGCATTTTCCGAATACCACCACGTTATTCCACCTTAGACCACGCATCAAACTAAGTCACAGCGAATTGTAGAACTATGGGCACAGCACTACAGTATAGCTTGAATCACCTCCCTCCGCCGTAGCATGATAATGGGAGAGTTGACGCCAGAAATGAGTGTGGTTCATTGAAAAGCATTGCCATTTTCTAGTTACTTTTCGAAATCATTTGATTTCGTGAATGTACCTTTCTACATAACTGTGTTTTCCCTACCCCATCTCCCTACATGTTGTATGTATGTCTGTTTATTTTACAGGTACAATGATGCCTTCTACTCCCTGAAGAATCAGGTTACAATTCACCTATTCTTTATTCTTCACACATTTTTTCACGTTTTTCACCCCTAATGGTCCTGACGAAAGCCTATTGACCTGTTGGCAACTCAAGGCTGAAACATGTTGACCTTTTTAACTCACGAATGAAGTGCGCTCGAAACCCTAACTCATTCTAAAGCTGCACGAATTATCTTATTAATTGTCCGAATCCAGAATCATTAAAACTTCCTTCTCTGGCTGTCCGGACTTTTTTTAAATCACCACTTATCGATGATCACTACTGCCTTAAACCAAAGGTAAAACCTCCTGGTGGAGGGTGCACACACACAACAAAGAAACGACCCGATGATTACGCACGCACGTGTAAACAAAAGCGGGGACACATTATATACCGCTACGAGATTATTCCAACATACACGTGTATGAGGGTCTTTTTTGGAAGATACCTACTTACCGACCTGCAAAACCTTGGTTCAAGCAGGACTAGTGATCCTTCCCCCCCCCCCCTGATTATGAGATATCACAACGGAGACTGAAAGGATTCATACTCTTGACTCCCCCCTCCTATTGATTATACATATATGTTGGTGCTAGGCAGAAATTTGTGTGCCAATGCAGGGGGAAAGGACAAAAACACACCATATTTCATAAATAAGGTTTATTCCTGCCCTTTCACAGTGGAGTAGGACAGCGCAGCAAGAAGCCTTGTGGTGCTGCCCTACGCCAATGCTTCATAAATGAGGCCCTTTGTTTTTAGCCACACCTTTGACCATGCCCCCACGCTCATTGACCTTTGGTTTGCTAAATGCTGTTTAATGAATTTCCCTAGTGTCAAAATTATTGGCTGTGGGAATTGGTGGAGTTTATGGTTGTCAATAGTTGTCGATAATGAGTACCAAGTTCTTGAAATGTTTGACATGGGGGTCTCTGCATCAAAAAGTTTGAAGACCTCTGCTCTGAGGGAAGTTTTTTTATTTTTTTTTACAAAAAAACTTTATTTTTATTTAATTTAGACCAATCACTTTGTCAATGGGTCAGCAGATTTATTGGTGAGTTGACAAACTCCCACATTGAAATATTTAACAAAGTATGTTTGTCTCAATTAAAAATACACCCTTTATATTGTAACCTACTCTGCTGTGAGAGTCCATCGGGTTTTAGTACATTACTCCCAACTAAACCCCGTGCATGGCCAAAAGGCAGTGCACAGTGGACGTTGAGCACAGGCCTGGCCACAGTCAATAGACATCTTACTCAGTTTTTTTCAATTCATTTCTATGATTTTTTTTCTTTAACAACCGTTTAAGGAGCATTCTAGTTAGTTAAAAACAGTATGTTATAACATTTTCACCTAACAAAACTCCTGAAATTCACCAGTTATAGTGATCTCAAGTAATAACTCATGCCCTTGCCTTGCACTATTTATGCATATTACAAAACTCATCAAAATGTTGCAGAACAGGTCCTATCACTGCAACATCGAAAATGACATCATTGATGACAACACTGCGCTCAGTGGGGGGAGCATGTTCTAGTTACTTTAAAGCAGGAGGTAGTTACTTGAGAAAACTGGTGAATTTCAGTGGTTTTGTGTGTACACACACACACACACACCCCCACCCCCACAACCCGGGGACGGGCACGACTGCTTTACACCAAAATACATTTTGTTTTTTTTAAATTTGTTTTTTCCCCTGTATATTGTTGCAGGCCCAGCAGTTCCCTTGACAAAGGTTTACAAAAACCCATAACAAAACCAGCATTGACTAAGCCAAAAGGCTTGCAGCCAACACGAGACCTATAGCCTTTGGCACGGCTTGATTTATTGGACATAGTATGAAACACTGAGGTTCAATTCTAACCATTGTTCAAAGATGTTAGATCGCTTTTTTCTTTTCAAGGACCAGTATTTTCAGTCCTTTATAAACTTAGTTTAGGCTGCAAGCGTCCATCAGCCAATCAGTGATAGCTTGCGTGTTTCTTAATCTCAGATGATTGAGAATTAGAAGTGCAGCACGTTTAACTGGAGAGATTACGCAGTCACTCCAACAGAATGGCGTAATTCAAAATGTCCAGAAGTTTCAGCCCATCTCTGAGCATAATGAGGGGACTGGAATTCAAAGGACCTGCAGATTCACCTTAGTTCAGAAAGATGTTTATTTTTTCTTTTTAAGACTGCTGCACTTTGTAGCAAGTAACTGTTCTCCTAATTACAATTCTACAAAAACTGGTTAGGTAAAAAGCTGGTTAGTTTCATAGGAAATAATGGGACGTTGAGTGACAGATATATTGACCCACTAAAATATCTAGTAAGTAAACTCATGAAGAACTGAAATAAGAAATGCAGCTTGCTTCATAGTATAGCAATCCTTAAAGAAAACAACCAACTTGAGTACTGTATTTGTAGTAGTTGCACCATGTAAAAACAAATATGCTTCTATCGTATAGTCCTTTTCGATTTCCAGTATAGCTGACAGTACTTTACAGATTTGAGGGGATGGACTGTCCGCTCTAATTCAGTTTAGTTCCTTTCATTTGCTTTTAATGACACCACAAAATTAATTAATTTGTAATTATCTGTTTGCATTGGTCTGTAGTGTTGTCTTGATGAGCATGTATGCCCATCTCCTGTGTGCACAAGTGGTGTTTGCTTATCGACCCTCTACACATGTATTCTTTGTACTTTTAGTCTTGACTTTAGTCTTGGTGTTCCCTCTAATAGTGACACCTGTTGCCTTTGTCTATACTAGTTTACCTTCTATTTAACCTAGACAAACAGACCTAAATGTTGATGGTAAAAATAACTTCATCATGTGTTAATGGAAAGCTGCTATTTGCATACTCTTATGAAGTATCTGAGACTATCATTAGAGGAAGATTGTTGCTTCCTCCTTCTTGAATAATCATTTTTGTACTGTTACACAGTTTAATTCAATAATAACAAGTGATGTTTCCAAGTTCTTCCTCTCCCTTTCAGTGATATAGACTTCACTTCATTCGAACGTCTTCAGGCTTTTTTTTGCTGCACATACGTCTGACAACCCTAGTTTAATTTGTAATCCCTACTCTTTGATCTTTAGCCTTATTGCTCCCCTTCATTATTTCTCCTACAGTCTTTTGTTGTAGTCCCTGTACACAACAGTCTCTGCTTATTCTCTTGCATACACTTAAATCCTTAAATTCTTACAGTGACTTGGCGGTCTTTCAAACTTATCCACTGCTTTCTTTGTTAAATTGTTTAAACCCTTATGTCAGAGGACATCCATTGTATGATGATTTAATGAGGGAACTGGTTTGCTTTCTTCTCCCTTTTCTAAATTTTCATTTTGTTATTCCTTTTCAGTAGTTCTCAAAACTGTGCGCCATGGCTCCCTGGGGAGCTGTCAAACCAAGCAAGGGGAGCCGCGCACCAAGCACTTTAATGCATTTAATGTTGAAGGGTCTGTTGGTTTCAGTTAAACTAATTAGACTTAAATGCATGTTGGCGATGATTTGTAAGTGACCTGCCTAAAGCTGTAAACGTAGTGTTTAATTAAGGGCATGTCGAGGGAGATGACCTCCATATTTCACTGGATCCCCATGTTCCAGCACTCCCAAAGTAAGCGGAAGATGCCTGATTTATTTTATTAGACTCTGTAATAGTTTCATTTTTTCCCAAATGCATTTTACACCAATGCAAGTTATCGGGAAAGTTAAGTTGTCCTGTTTATTAAAAACCCTAAGTATTAAGTATTGAAATTTGTACTTGAATCATCGGTACTACCAGTACACATTTCTTTCAGTACACCCACATTTCCAGACATGCCTGCTCTCTCCATGAGCACAGGGAAGTAAAATACCATACACAGCTTAATGCCAACATTTGAAAGCAAGAAAGAGGGACGTTTAAAATAAATAAATAAATCTGAGGTATTTATTTTACTTGCATTGATTTGAAGGCAATTTTAGGGAGGAGACAGCAAAAATAAAGCTGTATGTGGTTTAAAAAAATCAGGAGTCACCCTGCTGAGACAGCTATGTTGGCGTGTATGACATGGGTAGAAATGGAAGCGCATGCAAATAATCTTCAAGCGCAGAAACACTTTGGCAATGGGCCTACATGCATAGGGGTGGCATCTAGCACTGTTAGTGGGATAAAGTTTGAGAGGGTACTCTAAAAAAGTAATGGGCAAAGAAGTGTTTCTAGGTATCTTTTATGCCATCTTAGTAATGCGAAACAGTGTGCCTATATGATTATAATACCTTCGTTAGCTCCAGCCCAATTATTTTCAGGGAGAAAAATGCAAGTACTCCCAAGGCCTGGCACACATCCCCCCCCCCCGCCCTCCAATAAAAGTAACAGTTGGGGGCCACAGGTAATGGGTCAAGGGAGCCAGGGGTTGAAAAAGTTTGGGGAACCTACATTGTCCTAGATAAGCATGTGTATCTGAATGTGTATTTATATAGTTTTTATTACTTTTCTGCTGTAACTTTCGTAAAGCTTTCTAGCACTCTTGGGCCATGTGTTTTTTAAATATTTTTTTTATATAGAACTGTATTTTATTTCTAAACTTTTAATGGCACGTTAATGGGCCTTTCCTACCACCTTCATTTTACCCGTTTCTACCCTTTCAGTAGAAATTGTTTTTAACACGGACTTTGATTATTTTAGAACTAATGTATGTTAGCAAGTTATGCATCACAAGGGCATTCTACCCTGATTTCATTAACTATTTTAATTGATGATTAAATGTTATCTTGCAGATGCCCTCGGCTGCCTGCATACCCGGCTGTTCCATCCTAACATCACATATCCATTCAAAGAGCAGAAGGGAGAGATCCAGCTGCGTAGTTCTGCCCACCCCATGCCTTGTGGGAGTGCAGTATATTTTTTCCATATCGGAATTGAATATTTAATCCTGTTTTAAAGGAAGTTTTGGTTAAATCAATTACCAAAAGCGAGGTTCTATTCTCTATGGCATGCTTTGTTGAAACATGTTCAGTCAAAAATGGTAAAGCATTACGTTGTGACCAATTGTAAAACTCTCAAATGTGAGACTCTTAAAAGAACTTTTTTCCTTTTTTTTGTTTCCTTTTTTTTGTTTTCGTTTTCCTCCACTAATCATTGAGTGGAATTATGTATGGCACCAATTGCAGAGGAACAAATTACAGCAAGTGTTATTAGATGGAAATTTTTGGTATTTTTGTGGTGAACTCCTATCAGTGTGTCCATCATAGGCTGAAATGTACTTCCTTCACTTGAACTGTAAACTATGCATACTTAACAGTGTTCTGGTGCTGCTTTGGGATTGGTGCATACCATTCTAAATGTGGTCGTGTTTTGGTAAACTTATTATTTAATCCTGTTTTAAAGGAAATTTTGGTTAAATGGAATTACTGTAAATTAGATCTTTGATCTTACTTTCATGTTATTGAAAAGGCATGTAAAATTAGAACTGCTTAAGATTCAGTTCAACCATGTGTTAAAGCACAAATACGTATCTTGAAAAACTAGGAATAGTTTTTCCACTGAACATCTAAGATGTTCTGTACAGCACTTGCAGAATAAAAACCTACAAAAATTGGCAATATTGTTTCTCTTTGCATTAACTTACTAAGCTTTAGATGGGGGGGGTGAAGGGGCTTTGTTTGGCGAGGCTTTCGCATGAATAATAGAAAGAGTAAGCTAAAAATATAAGAAAACTGTGGCAATTAGAAATTGGGCAGAAAGACCCCTCTTGAATTAGTAGTGGTTGGCATGTAGCAGCACAGGGATTCCTGAAGTTGGAAACCGCATGCATGAATCCTGTTATCTTTAGAGTAAGAACGTGCACAATGGGGTAAAGGGCAGTAGAGCAGGTCTGCAAGAATGGCACGTATGCACGGATATTGTAGAAACTGACTTGAAGAAAGGTGATAAACAAGACAGCCGGACCAGCTTTATGGAGGTAGAGGCACATTAAGCCTGCTCTCGGTGACGGTGTGGGAAAGGGCAACATGGAAGATTGGATGAGCCCAGAAAATCACGAGGGCACCACCACTTTGGAAGTGGACACAGCTATGGGAGATTAGCAAATTACAGGGCTTTGGGGCATTGGATTTAATTGGAATCTCCACTATTGGGCATATTCTGAGAATGGGGAATTTAAATACCTGACAACTTTTTGTTCAGAGTAACTTGAATAAGTCCTAGTTTTTTTTAAATATGTGCAACGAAGACATGCTTCCATCGCTGAGGGCCTAACTGCACTGAGATCCCGGAATACCTCTCATTAGAGGGGAGACAGCTGCAAGAGGAACTCACTAAGGAGGCCATTTCTCACTTATCTACATTGAATAACAATATGCCCAACAATATTCGCAACCTTAGGGACCACTGGGTGAGAGATGTGGGTAAACTGGGAGACATTGACTGGGAACTCGTGCATCCCAGGGACGTCACTCAAGTTTTGGTTGCGTCTAATCCAATACATAATCCTACCTAGGGTGTACAATGACAGGGTAAACTACACACAACGGGTAGAGCACAATCTTCTCCATGCCTTCGGTCCAATGATAGAGGAGATTTCAAGCACACATTATGCGGTTGCCCCTTGTCCTCGGGTACTGGAACGCGATCCTGGTTGAATGCTGTAAGGTCCTGGAGGTTGTGCTTCTTGCTGAACCCACACATGTCCTATTTGGTATCCAAAACGATATAGATATTCCAAGTGACCACCCTCTCTAGTGATTGCAAAACGGGATGTGGCGTGGGGGTGGCAGAAGTTCAGACAATTTAAGAATGGAAAAGTGGTATAGACCATTACATGGTGGCAGAGAAGGTAACCTATGCCAGTAGGGGCTTCTCCTGAAAGTTTCATAAAATATGTGGCCGGTGGATCAAATATTAGGAGTGTGATCTTGTAAATGATGATCAGAACGGTACACCAGACCCCTGAGCAAATGAGAATAAGAGGACCCCCGGAGCGGAGGGGCCAGTTCATAAGACTGTGGCAATAGAGGGGCGAGTGGGAGAATATGCTGGTCGGCATTGTAAGTCTGACACCCATGTACTACCTATTGCATGGGAACTTACTGTACTATGATTTACTGCACTATGATTTACTGCAATCTGTGTCCTCCACACCACTGTTTTTAATGTTAATTTTGCAATGTGATTCCACTGAAAATTGCTAAATAAAAAAAGATATTTAAAAAACAAAGACAACCGGGCCAGCTAGCAAGAGGCATGAGGCATCCGGACTACTCTTAATTTGGTGGAGTAATAGAATACATTATATGAGGAATGTTCAGGAGTACTGTTGTGGTGTCTCAAATGGTGTAGTATATGGAGATGTATATGAGTCACACTGATTATCATGGGGCAGAGCACCTTCCTTATAAAACACAATCACTTCTGAATAGTGTAGCGAAACAGGAAGATGGTGCACCAGATTTTTCTATATTGTTTTAGTCGGCACTAAAGGGTTTCTTTTAGGTGTTAATATGATGCTGTCATCCCAATGTGGCGACACCAGTAGGTTTATTCCATAGAGTGGTCGGAAGTAAAAGTGGAGTAAGTTGTTTAATAGAGCCTGGTAAAAATTGAGGGGTGTGGTCTACCGTGCTTGAATTAGAAAAAAAATACTTCCTTGCAAATGAGATCTTTGAAAGTAAGCAGTTATGATCACATGACTGTCCAAACATTCCTGATAGTATCACCCAGTACCCCGAAAGACTTGCAAGTATATTCAACCCAAAGATGCTGATAACCACCCACCATAACTGATACTGTGAGGGCAGGGTGTAGGGGATATTCCCCATGGCCATTGTAGTCACATTGAATTAGATTTTATGGACCTCAACTTTGAAACTTCAAGTGCAACTCAGAAATAACCAGCAAGAGAACAGCATGAGAGGACTAAGGAACAGGGATATGGCAGATTGACCAAGAAAAGGAAAGCTGGTAAACTAATGGAGACGGACAGTAAAAGCAGAAGTGAGAGGGAGAAACTGAAGAGATGGGGGGGGGAGGAAGATGCAGAAAGAATGGATGATGCAATGGATGATGCAAGAAAAATAAGGGCAAAGATGTAAGGAAAGAGTAGGGAGATGAAGAAAATGGAAATAAGAGGCAGGAAAGAACTGGAAATTAAAGATGAGGAGAACTATCTGCAAAGAAAGACAAGTTAAGATCTATTAATAGAAATGGAGATGGTTGGAAAATGGAAAAAAGATCAAAAGATGTAAAGACAAAGGAAAGAAAGGTATAGAAATAAACAAAAGTAGTAGGAATGATGAAAAAAGTTTAAAACTGAAAAGATGAAATAAAATGAGGTAATTAAAAGTAATGGGGTAACCCAGTAACCCTCAGAACCTGGGTGGGTAATTAAACAACAAAATGGTTCTGTTGGGGACACAATTAAATTGAAAAACGTATTGAATACATAAAAAGAAACAATATATCCAATGAAGGATATATCAGAACAACGAACACTGACCACAATGGAAGAAAAGATAAATCTTTAGTATTTAGCCTTTTAACAAATTAAATTCAAAATGCCTTAGGCGAGATATCCAAAACAAACAAAGCATGGACTAAGAATACATAAAGTGAGTGAGTCGTGACTGGTGACTGAATGTTCCAAATGATTAAACAAATACACAGTAAATCATAAATATAGACAAAACAATACATCCGAAATATCCACTGTAAATCACAATAGTCTCAGGAGGATACATTATTTCTTTATTTCGTTGGGACTCTGTGCAGACAGATATATAGAAAAAACGTTGGCGTTTCGACCCTAGGTTGGATGCGCTGATTTATGTGCATCTATAGCTGGTCTTCATCAGGACTGGAATGTGATAGGATAGCCTATGAATGTAAATGAAATATGGTCAAGGCCTAGTGTGTGTCAGTGTTAAAACCAAAAGGTGTTATGAAAACCCTTTTTCGCTCACCTCAATGAAAGTAGGTGTATCATTCGTCAGTTCTTCAACTTGGGGAGGAGATTGTCAGCCGACAAACTCAAGCGGCGTGATTGACGCAATCTTTCGAAAAACAATATATAAGGTAGAACTCAGGCCTCAACTTAATTGAAGTAATGAATGTCATCCTGGCTGATGTGTATAGGACTATGCATACCTTAATTCTTTATTTGTATCCTCGACACCAGCCGGTGGGAAGATGATGTGGGGTGGAGCAGCCTTGGTGATCGCCTAAAGGAATAAGGGATCAGGTCTCAGTGCAACAGTTTTTTTTTATCATACTGATGGATGGCTGTTATTGTGTCACCCAGAAATGATTAGGCTTGGGTGTTTGTTTATTTTACAGTGACTTGTGTGAATTAAATTGCCCTAGTAAATAGCCAGTTGTGAGAGCTGTGCGCGTGCTCAATGGTCGTTGTGGTTCCTGTAATGAAAACTTTGTTTTTGGCCACAGAGCAGGGAGTGAGCTACGGTTTATTATTATTATGCAGTGACTCATGCGTCGATTGGTGAGCTATGGACATGCTTAACAATTACGATTGATAGTTACAGGCACGCTTGTGCGCCGCATGACCCTTGTGTAGGATGTGCATCTGGTCATGAGTGGTCTAAGACCGGCATGCATGTCTTATAACATCAGGAGAAGTGGCGATGGGCTTACCACTATGGCTCACGCGAGTGACTGTGCTGTTTTCGTTAGAAAACTGACTCTGTGCCGTTCGTGCCGAGTGTCTTAGGAGTTAAACAACAGTTAAAAACGGCAGGCTCTGTATCTTCTCTTGTGTAGATAATCATGCCGTGAGTATACCACTAATGCGGGCGAGTGATTGTGCCGGTTCATTATTAAAACAGAACTCGGTGCCGGTGCAATATTAAAACATAACTCTGTGCCGGATGTGCCAAGGCCGTGTCTTGGGAACTAAAGTTCCATTTGCTAGATAAACCCTAATACTTGAGTCCAGACCTAACCAGCTCCAACAAGTACAGTAGAATCTGATGTAGCTCTGAAGTTACTGGATGCAAATCTCTGGAGTGGTACCAGATGCAGAACTATTCAGCATAGCTTGACAAGTTTCAATCATTGGGGGTGTTCTAGCTTGACAATCTCGAGCAATATCTAGTCAGGAAAATTCCCGAGTATTCAGGAATGACACTGTTCAATTGAGACACCCTTGATTGTAGTGAATCTGGCCCCCCTCTCTCTCTCTGGAAAGAAGTAGATGTCAACTCATTGGGATAATGAAAGGTGCTTTTGACAGAGGGACTGGTGAACCATTACTAATGAGCCCTTGCTGTAGCCAAAGAATCAGCTTGCAGGGTTGTGCCTTGATCTTATAGCATAGTTACTAGATCGCACAGCAGCTTTTGACACCTTGTCCCCGTCAATTCTGATTTCCTGGCTCAAGGACATCGGATTAGGAGGCTCTACCCTAAGTCTGCTCTCCTCCTTTCTCCATCATAGGGAACAGAGAGTAAAAATGGGCAACTTCCTCTCCGATCCCCAAAAGGTGCAATGTGGGGTTCCTCAGGGCTCCTCGTTGTCGTTGAGCCCGCTTTTATTTAATATATATGTTACCCCACTTGCACAGGTGGTGAGATCACTTGGCCTGGATGTGCTATCATACGCTGATGACACACAGATCTTGGTATCTATCACCCAGCCAGTCTGTGAGATTGCTTCCAAATTCAGAACCTGTATGGAGGCAGTCTCCAAATGGATGACGTGTAATTTTCTAAAATTAAACGGCGAGAAAACCGAAGTTATGGTCTTCGGAGGGAGCAAAGATCTATGGTCGAAGGAATGGTGGCCTACGTCCCTTGGAGATTGCCCAACCCCTACTCCTATTGCTAAGAATCTTGGAGTACAAATTGATCCTACCCTCTCTTTCGACCCTCAGGTAAATAGGACAGTGTCAACTTGCTGTGGCACCATCAGAATTCTAAAGAAAATTGCTCCTTATCTATCGTTGGCAGCTCGGAAACAAGCCACAGCTGGCTTAGTACTATCGAGGCTAGATTATTGCAATGCCCTTTATGGTGGCATCAATAAAGGTTCAATCCACCGCCTCCAAATGGTACAAAATGCGGCAGCCAGATTGGTGCCAAGTCTCCCTAGGAGAGCATCTGCAACAACGGCCAGAAGGGATCTTCATTGGCTTCCAATTCCATCTAGGATCACTTATAAAATTCTCTGTTTGGCCCATGGTGCCATCCATGGCTCGGGATCTGAAAGCATTAGATCTCTTCTGTGTGCTTACACCCCTATCAGAACTCTTCGTTCATCTGTAAAGAACAGGCTGGTGGTTCCTAGGTTCACCAAGGTCATGTGGGGAGGCAGAGCTTTTTCCATCCTGGCACCCAAATTGTGGAACCTCCTCCCCCTTGAGCGTTCCAGCCAACCATCCTTAACAATATTCAAAAAGTTACTTAAGACCTGGCTTTTCTCTCGGGCATATTAGGTTTTTGCTTTCCTGATGGCCTTTGGTCCTGGCGTTTGGAGTTTTAGATCTCTTTGTCTGTCTGTAGTGCGCCTTGATGCCCTTTGGGGCGAAGTTTAGCGCGGTATAAAAATGCCTTTCATTCATTCATTCATAGTAGAAAGGTGTATGCATGGATCTCCCAGCTTGACCTCAAAATACCTCGATCTCTATCCTCCATATTGGAATGTCACTGTCTCGTTCCAAAGAATCACATTATTTTCTCCTGGGATTTTTATCAAATTCAACACAAGGTGGCCCAATTGATGGAAGAACTCCTCTACTAGTTCTTTGGTCAACTGCAACTCGTGACTGACTTGGACATCTGCCATCCTGCTGACTGTATCCATCCATGAATTGTCAACTCCTGTCAAATGTTCTACAGTAACCAACATGCTGCGATTTATGGCTCAATCCAAATCCTTTTGCTGCAACTCTGAAAGTGGAAAATACTTTGTAACTCTTCCCTTGTTTACTTAAAGTATAGTTGTTGTGTCTCACCTTGTTTAGTTTTAGAAGAAACTATTGTATGCGTCTTCTGACTGCTCTGAACCCTAAATTATTTATATACAGCTGCTTCACTGTCTCCGACCATTGGCCTGAGGCTTTCAGGAACTGTAAGAGGTTTCCCCGCCCACCTAGAAATTTATCGGACAGCATCACATTGGATTGGAAAAGTAGGCTGTCATATTGAATCCCTTTCTTCCACATTTCCAATGTCTTGATTATGGTCGCGATCTGAATGAAAGAGCTACACACCTGAAGCCATGAGCATTCAACACTTCCTGCAGAGGCCACATACTGACTGAGCATACAATAAGTAATTACCAAAGTATTTGGACCTGATCAAGAGTTGCTTGAAAGTATGGACAGTTGCTGGATTCAATATTTGGACCCAAGAAAGCAGAGCTTGTAATTTCTGTTTTCTATCTTGTGATGTGAAAGATTTCTCCATAGCCATGTCCAGAACCATCCCAAGAAATTGAATGCATCTGGAAAGCTCTAGGTGCAATTTGACATTGAGTAAAAGACTAAATAGATTCAGACAGGAGTCGTTTGATGACATAACAATGTAGGATGACTTGCCATATTCAAGCCAATTGTCTATGAAAATGTTTGTCGTTTTAGCCTCAGTATGCTGCTACAGTGGTCATATCCTTTTTGATTTTGCCTTGAGGTGACAGGCAGCACAGTGAGCGGATAGTGGCATCCAGCGACTTAAAACTGCATATATTTGTAATGTCTGGGATGTGAAACATGGGTCCTGCAAATCACATCATGTACTTGCCATTCTGAAGCATTTGGAGAACAGCATGCAGAATAACCATTGTAAGAAATTGTATTATTATTAAGGGGTGAGTGACTAAATTAACCTGAGCTCAGCCACCTGGTTGCTTTGGCACATAATGTCTTAAATTAGGGCAGTGTGCAAATTATTTATACAGTGCAGTGCCAAAACAGTAATGAAATGAAAATGCAACACAAAAATTCCAAACAAAATTGGAAAACTAGAATGAAATGTAATAAAATAACACCAAAATGGCAAAAATCCAATAAGGGGAATCAGATTTTAGATGTTATGCATGAAGTGTGCCAAGAAGCATAAACTGCAATGATAGTCAATGGTTGCAGTAGACCGGAACCTAGGCACAATTTGACACTGACCGCAATGGAATGCGGGTCGGATACACCAACCAGATTTATACTGGTCAGTTTTTACTTTCGGACTTTACCTCAATCCACCACAGAGTACATTTCTCAAATCCCTGGGGGAGGCACTTGGAGACTTACAGGGTGTCAGCAGAGTCCAGTCCAGTCCTGGTCCAATTGCCACTGGTGAGCTGAGCAGTTTCAGGACCGCACCTCGTGTCCCTGTAGCTTTGACAAGAGGTCAGCCTCATGATCCATGGTGTGCTCTTCTTTGTCCTGGGTGTAAGAGGGCGAGCAAGGGATAAAAAGTCTAGTCATTAAGGGATCTAAATTCTCAGGGTGCAGGTTCAGTCTTCTGATCTCCCAAAGGTCCAGTAGTGTTTTGTAGTAGGTGCCTGGAGAGGTCACACCTATGCCTGGCATGAGCTAATGGGTGGAAATTATTCCTGGACACACCCTAGCCAATGGGGTAAACGTTCCCTGGGCCAACCCTACCCTCTTTGGGCAATTTCACGATGTCAGAAGTCTTTGACCACACTAAACTCCGGCTCTGATGGCTGGGGTTTGTATTATGGCAATCCTAGGGATATATTGCTCAAGCTTAGGTTTGGCCACTATCCAACAAAAGATAGGACAACTAGATGGGTTACAAGTTTGGCAATCACAAAAATGTTGAATATGTGGTTATACTAATGAAACATTACTGCACATTGTATGTATTTGCCCCAAATTGCTTCAAGAAAGAAACACTTTTAAAACCAATATTCAAGGAACAAGGGGTGAGAACATGTCGCCAAGCAATAATACTGTGCCTTCAAGGGCATATTATCAATTTAAGTTTACTTTGTTAAATTTATCATTGTAGCTGAGAAAAAAAACTGTCTTGGGACGATGTTTTGCTCGTGCAATAAGAATGGACCTAACTATATTGTGTTTCCTATATTGATGATATAACTGTATAAATTCCAACTATGTCTATCTGTCGCTGATATAGTATCTAAGGTACAAGGAAGTCCTAAGAAGCACGGATGCACTTTATATATTGAGCATTAAGATTATAATTGGATTGAATGTGTTACCTTATGCATAGCTTCTTTTAAAGGGCTGTTTAAATGCCAGAGAGAGGATTAAAAGATTATTTGTATGGATGGTTTAATTACTATGCATGGTGATTAATAATGAAATGTAATGTTTTTATCAGTTTAGGAATTAAATATTTTCTATATTTTATGCACTTCCAATGGTTATAAAGGTATGTTAACACTTCCTCAATATTTTTAAGGAACGTAAGAAATTTTGTTTTATGAATCGTGTTTTTATTGTAATGATTTTAATTAATTGGACCATAAAGAAGTATGTTTATGGTAATCCTCGTGTTTTCCCGCATCCTACACTAAAATGCAGTTTGGTGGCAGTCACTATACCCCCAATAAACACAGACCGATGTCTGGTAGAACAAAGTGCTCTATCTATACACCCAGGATTTGACATTCAAACAGGAGTTGACATTGTAATGTTAAATAGTTTCACTTTGATTGGAGCCTGCCTAGAGTAGGGGCACCAAGGAAGGCCTAACCACACTTTTCATCCTGTCCATGGAACACCATCACCTCCCCACACCTAGTCCTTTGTTCTCTGCTTTAGGGGCAGTTTCCAGACCTCATCCCATTCACTCCAGAGACTTAAGGCATGGAAAGGTAACTTTCTAAAAGTACCTGTTCCTTAATAGTTATCAAAAATGCAACTTCACAATTAAATTGGATTTTTAATAGCTATTAAAATAGATTTATGTAGCTGTTTAATAACCAAGCTTAACATGATTAAATGTAATAATGTAACCCTCTGTTTTCCTACAGGACAGCCAGCCTTGCTTTAGTGAAAGTAATATTTGTGGCTTTTTCATGTAAGGGTATGTATAACGTTAAATTCCAACATGTCACACTTTTTAAAAAAAATACCATGCACCATGCTTTATGGGCAAGATGGCCTACAAAGGGGTGACCAATGTAAGGTTTTGACCTATCTAAAGGGGTTATTTTGTCATGTTAAATTTGCAGTATAAAACTCCAACAACCAGTCTGCAATGGTAGGCCTACAGTCATGTTTGCACTCTTGTCTCTGCAGTTGGTGGCACAAATGGTGCTGAAGTCCACCAATTTCATTTAACTTATGGGCACTGGGTGCTTTCTTCTGTACTATAAAATAGGGACTTGTAATTAAGATAGGTATGCAAATTAGGCATATGCCAATATCACCATGTTGGAAGGGGAGCACAGACACAATCAGTGGTTAGCAGGAGCGCAATACACTTAGGTCCACAACAAGCAAAAATATAGGGTACAGTAAAAGGGGAAGAATCCAGGGGGCTGCAGGACCGAAGAATATAGAACTTGGTCCTGATTTGACATTTCAACTTAGGTGTCTGATTTTTGCCACTTGGTCAGGTTCCCCCTGACTGGAACTTGCCCTTTGTTGTGGGCCAAATGTAACTGTGGTAGCTGCACTATGCTGGGAACCAGTTTCTTTCAGGGCCTGAGAATCTGGGCGACCAGATATCCTGCATTATTTCACACCAAAAGTATTTTTAAATTTTCTAAATTCTGTAAAACACTGGTCATTTTCCAAGTTTGAGATGTCTGAAAATTCATAAAAAATACATCTTTATAAATTGGTGTCCTTTTGTTGTGTCGTCTCCTTTACTTTGTTGAGGAGTTATTGTGTTGGTAAATGGTTTACACATGTTCCTCTAAGTAAGCTTGGTTGCTTTAGTGCCACAGATCCCCAGAACAGAGCTGGGTTGCTAAGACGCACCTTACTAGTCCGGTCGAGGGTAGAGTGATGTTAGTTGGTATACCCACTGTTGGAACTGGGTTCACCAGCTCCCCGAGGGTAGCATGGCACGAGCGGGTAGGCATCCAAAAGCTTATGTGTTAAGCGACCATACAGCACACGCAACCACTGAGACGGTAAAAATGGGCACGCAATGAGTGACACCACTCCAGTTAGTTTGTATAAAAATTAGATAACTTTTATATAGAGCAGAGTCAGGGTAATCAAAAATTACAGTATCAATTACTTATTAGTTTTCCTTTCAAATACATGCATTTCAACACTTGGAAATAAATACTTAGTGGAATAAATATTAAGTAATAAATAACCACAGGCCTGACCTCAGCCTTACTTCTTGTCAGCACCTGTAAGGATTACATCACAAAGGCAACTAAATTACATTGCATCTTATTAGATCTGTAGGCATTTTACCCACTTCTCACCAAGCAAGGGTGAGCGTTCCACAGCAATAAACATGTAAATAAATAACTGTAGGCTTCCAGTAAATGTGACACTAAAGGGGAGAAAAACATTTCATTAAGAATAAACATCCCCTTGTGCAGGATTAATCATTTTAAGAATCACTCCCAGCAGGAATGAGCCTTAAGCAGTTCCATAGTAGAAATAGAACTTTTCATTAGTTATGCACCAAAATTTCATCCAGGAAGTAACCACTTCTCTGAGCAGAAGTAAACATTTAATAACAGGTGAACCATGCATAAGGCCTAGGCTGAACAGGACACTAGGCGAAATATGGAAAATCCCTGGGTTTGGGCCTAGCCCTCGCTAATACTCTTCATCCTGGTACTGTAGGCATTCTATTACATCCTCTAATCAGGGGTTATTCTTTTATGAATTGAGGCCTATAAACTGTGGGCCTTGGGACCTCTAAAACAGTCCAATACCAGGGTAAACACCCCCTTAATCTAGTAGGGACCTTTCATTAGGAATTATCCTGTTCGCAGGTAAGAACAACATTTCATGTAGAGCCATTCATATTCTCAATAGCAATAACTTATTTCAATAAAGGTTAAAACATTCAATTAGCAGAAGTAACCTTTTCCTTAATCAGGGATAAACAGGTCATTAGAACCCAGGCCCCATTAGCAATTTTGCGCAGCAAGCTCCTCGAATTGGCAGGGCCTGTAATAAGGTTTTCCTAGCTCCTGCAGCTTAAAAATAACAACCCATTATGTAGGACTAAACATTTCATTTACCCAGAATAACATTCTCCTTAAACAGGGATCAACCTTCTATTAATTATATCTAAACCTGTGCCTAAGAACCAGTAAGACAATGGCACATGAGCAGGAATTCTCAGGTTGGAACAAAACCTTTCATTAGACAGGCACAATTAACCAATTCCTTGCTCTGCAGTTCTTGACGCAGGGATAAAACATTTCAGTTTTCAAGAGTATCCCTGTTGGTAGGTAGAAGTTAGAACACTGGGGCAGGAGTATAAAACATTCCATTAGGTAAGTACCCCATAAAAAGGCTCAACATTTCATGAGAGAATAAACGCTGCATTACTCAGCCATGAACATGCATAGGGCTACACTAACTGGCATGCAACTGTACCCCAGGCAGGGGTTAACTTTTATTAGCTGAGGCCCCCACGGTGTCTTTTGGGGGGGCCGTAGCCCAGTTCCAGTACTTGAAGGGGCCAATGGGGATATTCCCCTGTTCAGGGAGCCTTCTGACACAGCGCCATGCAGGAAATTCAGGTCCTGGGCACACAGCGCCTCGCTGATGCAGCGCTTGAAGTTGATGACAGATGCTGGATGTACAGCGCTTCACAGTACCTCAAGGGTCCCCAGGCAGCAGCCGAGCTCTCAGGTTCACAACGCTTCGCAGTAACAGCACTGGTAATGGCTTTCTGGTGTCAGTTGTAGGGGAAGGGAATATGGCAGTCCTGGAGATAGCGCTTCTCTGGTACAGCGCTTCGCAGGGGACACAGCAATTCTGGGAGCTAGCGCTCAGACAGCAGTAGCGCTTGGGCAGTTTCCACAATAGCGCTCCTGGCAGCCACAGATCCTCAAATGACAGCGCTGGGCACTCAGGGTGAGTTACAGCCCCAGCGCTTCGCAGGCACAGCGCTTCTCTTGGGCCATTCCCATAAATAAGGCAGTTCAGGTAGCGCCAGCAGGACAGGTAGTCCAGGGTGCTAGCGCTAGGGAATAGGAGCGCTTGGCCAGCAGGCAGTTTATTTTAGTTGGAAGCAAACCAGCAGATCAGACAGGACAGGCCACACGACAGTGGCAAACCAGCAAAAGGGGGTCCCAGGTGGCATCAGGGAGCGCAGGAGGGTGACTCAGCGCCAATACCTGGTTGTTTTCTCAATAGTCCTGTGGTGATTTGGTTTCTTCTCGGCGCTTTGTTTCTTGCGCCCTTGTAAATAGCAGTCTCTGGGTTCCTTGAAGGGGGGGGGGGGGGTTGGAGTTGATGGCTGGTACCAAATCTCCTCAGCCGGTCTCCTCAGGTGGACTCTGGATTCCCCTCCCGCCGGGCCAGATCAGGGGGTAAGTTCAGGATTCCTCAACACTTGGTAGGCAGCACCTAGGCCCTGTCACTCCCAGTGTCATAGGTCCCTGTCTAGGCCCCACTGCCTAAAACTCCTGCGTAGGTTCTTCCCCAGGTCTGTGCTCCCTCAGTCTGACAGGAAAGTTTTCCTCCCTTTCCTTATTTAGTGCCAGTTGACAGTTGGCAGTGGCAGTTGGTGTCACCTCACCTGTTCCAGAAGGTTCTAGGAGGTTCCACCATTCTGGCTATGGGCAGGCTGGCAGGCTAGCATTGATACATTGTTTGAGGGTTCTAGCCAGCTACTGGCCACTAGAATGCGCCCACAAAGACTGCGCTACAGTAGCAGGGGTCAGTGGCAGCCATGTTAGGGGAAGTGGGCACCTGCACCTTAACATTAGCTTGACATTACACAGGGCTTTCTCCACTACACAAGGCCTATACCCTTTTGTTACAATAGGGGGCACCCTAAATTAAAGGAATAAAAAACGAAAAATTCTGGGGAAAGGGCCAAGTCCTACACCCACCATATAAGAACTCACTATACGACGAAGGGTAATCGTGTTATAAGGATTTATAATGTTTACAAATGATTAATCAATATAGCCGAGGGGCACAAATTCATCACGTGCATAGATGCATATAATGCAGGCTAAAAATAAAGGAACAAGTATTAAATACTGAATCAAGCCCGAATGGACAGGCAGATGCGAGTAAATCTCGTGCCAGCACAGTTCTTCCATACCAGAGAGGATGAATAAGTGAGCCATATTAGTTTTCAACACCACTGTAAGCATTGCATACATTAAAAGAGAAACTCGTAAAACACTCTGGAGAAAATGGTAAGGGTTTAGGGAAAAAATATTATTGTTTGTTACCCTTAGAAGTTGTTTATTTTCCATAGTTGTACAGTGCCAACTTAGTAGGGGAACAGCCGAGTGCTACTCATATGCCTGATGTTAGTAACACAAGGGTGTCCACACTTTTGTTTAGACTATGATGCCGGAATTTATCAAATCAAGATTTCTTCTCAGGCCATAGCCCAAAATGGGAGACATTTATTGTGTGTTAAAGTTTATCTTAATATGTCCACATATATACATTTGGTGGGTTTAGTAAATAAAACACAAATTGTCATTCAAAGACTTCTTACCCAGGTATGAGCAAATACTGACACCAAAAAGGTGGAGATAGATTTAAGTAAAACCAAAACAACAATACTTGATAGAAAAAGAGATAAAAAAAATAAGGTTGCCTGGTACTTATAAAATACATTTGTGGATAAAGTCTCAGAATATAAATACTTTGGTGTTACATTTTTGACTCATTTACAGTAACTACGTGCAAAGGTGTGTGCTCTTACTTCCGCTTCACTCTACAAAACCTTAAGTGGTCCTGTCCTTAGTTCATTATTGAAGATTGCTGACGCTACATTGATTCCCACAATCGGTTATGGCAGTGAAGCTCACCGTGGTTGAGAGGCATACATTTTGGGCAAAATAATTGAAAATTGCAATAAAATGTTATTTCGGATGCCAAAATCCACAAGTTTGTTTGGAGTTTGGGCTTATAAAGCAAGAAATCGCATGCACAGGAGAGTTTTTAAAATGCCTTTTTAAACTCCGATCATTACAAAACCATAGCCTGAATAAATCGAACTAACCAGCAGTGGCATAAACGTTCCTACACGTAGACTCATGGAAGAAACTCTGATTAACCTCCAAGCAGCAAATTTATGGAGTGAGTGCACCAGTCACTTAAACTTCTCAACAAAAACATGAGGAAATTATGACGTTGCCAGGATCTGCACATTCTGAAAACGTTCACATGATTGGATGGTAATTAGTAGTTATATGACCTTGCATGCACAAGTTTACTGTTCAACTGGATATTCAAGATTTCTAAAGCACAGATTATTTTTATTCCATTCTGGCGGGCTGCACTCTCTTGATCTCGTCTCGATCAATTACTAGGGAGACGCATCTGTAGACTCTGCAAACTATAGGATAAAACATTAATTCATTTGGTCTGTTTTTGTCCAGGATTCTTGTCAGATTGGAGAATAATATACTCAGAAAACTGTTTAATCTAAGAAACCAGAACAAGCCATAATCTGTAGTTTAAATCCAGAGGACCCCATTTTAAACGATGCCTTTGTAAAAATGTTCATGTGGATGGAAAAGAAATAAATGGTGAGAGTGATTAATCCCTATTTGAGCTTGATTTTAATTTATTGTTATTGCTTTTTATGACTTGTCATGTAATGATTTTATGTACTCGATCATGAGTGTATTTGAAATAACAAGTTTAGGTGACAATTTGCTGAAATGTACTGTAAGGGCAGATTGGCAATCTTGTTGCCTGAGCTGTCTTTGACTGCCTTCAGTCACTATGATTGACATGTGTGGTTGGTTCTTCGTGCCCCTGATCCCTCCTTACTTCTTCACGAAGCTGCTCTCATGTCTCTATTGAGTCCACCCTACAAACAATATTCTCCCCAATGGGGAATGGTGACGCATCAGTTGACCTTCATGGCATGTTCTTCTGCGAAACCATGCCCCTTAAGCATGTTTCTCTTCATGTGACGGGGAAGACTTACTTGTGGGATAGGAGTCTTCTTTAGCATAGCTCATCCCTTTGCAGGCCATGCACCAGGGAAGCTGTTTTCGTTTGATCTGTGGCTGTGTTCATTATTTCTTCTGCCTCTAGATGGCATACAAATTCTACTAAAATGTTGGAGCAACATAGCCCACAGATTCTGCATATGTTTATATTCTCTTTGAATGTTTATATTGTCTGTTGCCTGACCCATTTAATGCCGCTGCAGTCAGCTACAGTTTAATGGTCAAAAGCCTGTTTTATAAAGGATGATTAACAAAATCCTTGTGAAAATTCATAATCATATATACATAGATGGGTGTTCTGTCCGATCTCTTCAGGTGCATGTATAGACATGTAGGGGAAGCCATTTTTCAATGTTTTTTTTTGTTTACTTTGAATAATTATTTTTAATAAAAGTACAAGCACTGCCAAAGTTTATAAATAGCTCAGCAGCCAAAGCTGGACCTATTGGCTTTGCCAATGCTTGTTTAGAGGATTAGACAAAACCCTATCTTCTAGCAGAGAGGATTCGGTGAGTTTAGTGCCCAGTGTGATGTGGGTCGAATAGGCGTGTGCATCTAAAGGTCTCAAAATCTCCCAGGTGATGGCCTTGTTGTCGGGTTTTTAGTGAGACCATTTCATCCCCTGACCATGCATCTCCTAATTCGTTTCGTATGAAGTCTTATCTTCAGAAACCCTTAGGTTTGCCTAATTCAACTACTAGGGCATCACTATCCCCCCAATGGTGTCTCCACCACAAGTTGCTCTCTCCAGGCTTCCTTCCATATTGTCACTCATGTATTGTTATTGACCAGCAGTGATATCAGTAATCTGTCTCTATATAATAGTGGTGGATAGCCTCTACGTCCCGTGGCAGGCCTGCCGGTCTGTTTTGAGGGTTGATCCTGTTGTGTGAAGGCCCAATCGTTAGTGATTGCCAAATATGTGGCACGACAGTACTTCCTTTTCATGGTCATCATGGGATGTGACCATTGGGGGCGGTGGCAGTGGTACCAGGATACTTCATGTCAGAGGTTGATGAACTGCAGATAAAGGCTGGAACATAGGTTAATGAGTTCCTCACTGTCACTCAACAGGAACATGAGTGGGCTGCTGCACACCGTGTCTAATCAGAAGTAGGAAGGAAACCTTTAATAATCTGACATCAGATGCAGTTCATTTATTGAATTCACTGGGACCCTCCGCATGGTGGACTAATATTGTGGTGCTATGTAATATTCGTCATATAATCTGGAATGATGATGACCATATTCCCTGTGTGACTCCGCATCTTTTCCACCTTCATAATACTTGCAGGGCTAGTCTTCTTGTTTTCTAACCTGTTCATTCATACTGTTCCTTCTCATCTTCTCCCTGGTACTCCATGTGAAGTTGGGCCAGGTTGGTAACTGGCCTAAATGAACACTCCTAATGAGATTCTCCTTCTGAATGAAACTGCAATACAGTGCATGGTGGGAAAGGCGATGCTTTGCCAGGGGATGTGTTGTGAAGCTTTCAAAGTGTAGGAGGCCCATTGGCCGATTTTTCAACTTTGTGAATTGTCCAGCTGGGGTTTTCAGCCTTGTTTATGGTATGGTGTAATTTTCATGACTAGGGTGCTGTGGTTGCAGTGTGTGAACTAAGAGATGTTAACAGCAAGGTAATCAACAGCTAATTCATCAACCACTTTTAAAAGAATGCAAAAGTGGCTATGAAGGGTTGAGTTGTTGGTGAATGAGAGAGAAAGGCCTCATCAACGGTGGTTTTGGCTGTTAACTTTTCAGCAATTGGCATCTCAGAAAGCACTTTGTTTTGGTCTAAGTTGGCTTTTATTTAATTTTTCTGCCTTTCTGGGTTTTTTGGTGTTCTCTAGATGTTTAGGGCAACTGTGCCATTTCTATAAAGTCTTGCCAGAATATTCGTATTTCAGATGTCTTTCTTTTGCTCGAGGAGGTTTCCTCCAGTGGATACTATTGTTGAGCTTTCTTCTTTTGGAACCACCTAAGCATGTGACACTCTGGGTCATTGATAGTCTTCATGGTAAAACGTGCAACTTTGCGGGCCCGGCAAATGAGAACTGAATGTTGCTCTTCTTCAGTTTGTCTCGTAGGGCTAAGAAGCCCTTTCTCGTGTCCACTGTTGGCTTGGAGTAGTCCTGCATGAAGATGATCTTCTGGCCACTCCATGTGATCTGCTGGATTCTTCGCGCAAAGTTAAAGATGGCCTCCGTATGTTGCTTTCTCAGGGGTTTGGAAATTATTGGGCAAGGCGCACTTAGTTGTGGATCTGAAAGCAGGGACTCTGTAAGCCCTGTCAAGCTCGAAATGATGGTCAAATTTTAGGTTTGTTATTTTTGGTATGATGAGTTCCAGGAAGGCCAGGCAAGATCCTGCTTTGTCTTCTGCCCCTTCCGGGACTCCTAGGATTCTTATGTTTCCCCGCTTGTTGCGGTCTTCCAATTCTGCCGTTTGCTTCTGGAGGGTCTCTGTGATTTTAGTTAGGTTTTTCAGGTCTTTGTTAACTTTTAGATCTGCATCTTCTATATCGTTTATCCTTTGTTCTGCATCAGACAGCCTATTGTTAGCTGTATGCATGTCCGCTCTGACCGCTGCCAGCTCCAGTTGTATCGCATCTGTGGACTGTTTTGTAGTCTTTGCCAAATCATGAACCTCTGCCAGGGTTTTTAGGATCATCTCCAGGGTGCTGTTTATGTCTGGTTTCTGCTTAATTGGTGAGTTGGATATAGAGGGCTCGCCCTTGGTTTTTTTCAGTTGCTGCTGCAGTCTTCCTCACTAACTTAAATGACTGGAATTTTTTTATATACATTCCAACACTCAAGAAATTGGAATCACGCTGGCTTAGAAGTTCTAAGCCAGGGAGCAAACCTTTTAACAAACTGCACAATCAAGAATTGGATGAAGACCAGAGAAATTGTGGGAACATGGAATACAAAAGAAATTCCTAATTGCCAGAAATCAATGCCAAATCTTAGGCAATGACGCTAGCAGAAAAGGTGCACTTCTCTGAAAGCGTTATTGTGGCACCAAGATAAATTAAGGAATTTCTTAAGCTTAACCCAAATAACAAAGGCTTCTAAATTGACAATGGACCCATGCACAGTAGCTTGTACGAAGAAACTTCTTCCTACTTGTATAGCTGACATAAGTGTTATTAAAGCCTCCATTCTCAGTGACACAATACATGGGTGCATTGAATCTTGTAATGGTTCTCTCACTCTTGACAAAAAAAGCAGAGCCTCAGAACTTGTCTAACTACATACCAATTGCCACCTTCTATTATGCAAGGAAAATCCTGGAAAGAGACATACTCTTGAAGAATGTATGAAACAAAAAAACATTCTTCATGTTTTCCAGTATGCGTTTAGACCCCTATAAGGTACAGAATTGGCTCTGAACAACATTGAGGAGAATCCGCTTATCACCTTTGATGAAGCTGCTTTGTTCTATCAGCAGCTTATAACCTGGATGACCACAACGTTTTTGTTAGAGACTCAAAGAATTTACTAGCATGTCTGGAATACACATGCTTCCAATATAGCAAGCTCTTAAGCAAAACTGGGTGCACTCTCAGATGCATGCGGATGGTGCCCTTATCTAATCCAACAGTGAATAAGTGCTCAACTGTGGTGTTAACTAGTTATCTACCTTAACAACAGGAATGACTGAAGAATGCTGGTTTCCGAGGAAAGTTCCCACAAACTTGCTGGCCTCCAGCTGCTCTATTTTCTGTTCGTCAATGCAGTCTGTGTTTTTCTGCTGGTGCTCTGATGTGACCAGGATAATGCACAGGATTTAACTGTATTGGTCCAGGGGGAAGGACTGGGTCATGGATCTTATTCGGTGGAGAGGGGCGGGACAGTAATGGGGTTGCATCCTTACTGAGGGACTGGGTAAGGGGTGAGCATCAAAACGACAGACCAATACTACTAGGGGGAGAGGAAACGCAATAAGAGTGAGGGTGTTCCCATCCGAGCAAGGTGGTATTGCTCCCTATCATAAGACTGGATACTGTCTTGGATACTTTTTTTCTTCTATTAAATATGTGTTCAACAAATTGCAGCCATTAACTAACCTCTGTTTCCATGAGATGGACATCCTGATTAAGAAGAGGTGTAAAATCTAAAAGGGTCTACCAGAATATTTATCCACTGCTGGTTGTTCTATTGCTGCAGGCCATCAAGATTACATTGTATAGTAAAATGATCAGACCAAATACTAGGAAGAACCTCTAGTACGAAATTTGCTGTCCAAACTTGGTCAAGGTTATGACCTTTAATATAAGTAGGAACTAGCATAGGTTGCACTAGATTGAAATTATGTAATAGGTCCATAAAATCTCTGGACTTCTGACATGTTTTCACTGTTGGGCCTGTAATTAGAATCTCCAACGATAATTAGTTTCGAGTGATCTAATAAAAAAAGAGAGATCATCTCATTGAAAGTGCTAAAGAAATGTTGGCAAAAGAAGCCATTATGCAAGTATACAGGTTAATGAGGGATTTCAAAACTAATTTGCTTTTTTTACTAAAAAGTCAATTTTAGGAACAAAGTGACATTAAAATATGGATGATTTAAATTTTTGATGAATGATTGCTGCCACAGCCCCTCTTTTCTTGCCCGGTTGATTATTAGACTGAAGACTATAATACTTTTCTGGAACAGCAGCCAGAATATCTGGAGTATATTCCTCTGTAAACCAGGTTTCATAAAGAAGCTAAATGTCAGGGCTTTCAGCAACGAGAAGATTGAAAACTTCCAATGTATGCTTTACTGGGGAATATGCGTAGCGGTAAACGACAAATATAGTATTGGTGTATCTCAATGTGTTAGCATTACATTTTCATGCAGGTCTTCTGCATTGTGGGTTCTAACTTTCTCAGTATAGAGTAGAGGGCAGCAGGTAGTTAAAACCTCATTAATTTTATAAATAATAAATGTCTGAGGACTGTTAGAGTAACACACTCAATGGAGTATTCCAAGTTCATAAGAGGTGTTAGTACATTTTGTAGCATAGTGACTGGTCTAGGCCAGGTGCAGACGGGCTTGTCTTTGGCACACCAATGGCAGGTGTTTGTGCCATGACAATGAGTAAATAGTGCTAGGCAGCAAAACTGAGATCAACTAGAGTGCGTTTCAAAAATGACAGCACTGTGTGCAAATCGTAAGCATAAAAACTGCCCACCAAGCTCCCTCCCCAAGTGGATGGAAAGCCCACTCATGCAGTAATGAGATTTTAGGTACGAGATGCAGGGGTAGAGGTAGTCAAGGATGAAATAACAATTCAGGATCAACATAAAAATTCATTAAAATATAATACAATTCTAAATTCATATAAAAATAGAATCAGTCACAAATGATCTTAGGTTAAATATTTCATGCTGATTAACAATGTGGAAAAAAGTGAATTTAGCAGAGGAAACAAGCCTTCATAATATTACTTTTGCAATAAATGAAATGAAAAGTGAGATTTTTAGACCACACAACTAGTTCGAGACGTGTCCCAGCGCTGAGTAGAATGTAAGAGAGCGCAGGATGTCGTAATTCAAGACTGAAAAGCCAGGTCTTGAGTTGCTTTCTGAAAAACCTCTCACTTTTAATTTGGTGTAATTTGACAGGCCAACTGTTCCGGGCATGGAGGCCCAGACGGGAGAAGGATCTGCCTCCAGTCTTTTGCAGCCTGACCCTCATAACTTTAGCTGGGTGCCATATGGCATGGATACAGAACAGTGCCAAAGCTGGCAATGTCCATGCTGTATGTACATCATGAAAAAAAGGCACTGGCAGAACCAATAGTCTCAAAGAAAAGTTATATAGACGTTGCCAATGCTTGTTAGGACTCAGCACAACATCCTTGGTATTCTGAGCTAATCTCCCAATAAGTGAAAAAAGATGTTTTGCTAAAATGTAACATAAAGCAATTGGACCCATTTTCATATCTTAGTGAAAATATATTTGGAAGCAGAGAACAGCTGTTGTCACAGCAAAAGCAAATAACATATGTTGTCACAATAAACATCCATTTCAAAGGAGATAAGGGCTTCTTTGAGAGGTGTGTGTGGCATAGTAAAATGTAGCTACAAATGGCAAAATATTCAACAGTCTACAGCGAAAAGGAAAAAATAAAGTAGCGCCTCAATCACAGAATGATCAGCAGACGGAGTAATCAAGTTGGTTGGTGCTCCAGTAGAAAAAAGAGGAAATTAAGCCATCACGTGCTATCCAATTAGAAGGCAGCAAATAAGAGAGAAAATGAAGCCAACAAATGTTAAGCAATGGGCAGGTTGCAAGCCCCTTGTTGTACACAATTTCTCTCACAAGCGTAGGCGCAAGCAGCTCATGAACTGCTGCAGGCAAGACCTAAAAAAGGAAGAAAGGTGAAGGAAGAAAGAAGGAAAGAAAGAAGGTGAAAAGAAGAAAAAGAAATAAGGTGACGGCAAGAGATACAAGGAATGAAGGAAAAAAAGAAATAATTATTAAAAAGTATTTCAAGTGCTGAACATTAAACACGATTAAGGCTGATTTTCTTACTGGAAAAAGTTTATTTAAAAATCATTGATAAAAATTGAGTCCAGAATAAGCGGGTTCTGAAGAATTGGCTGCTTATGAATGCACTTGGATAATATTGAGGCTTTTGGTTTGTGTACTGCATCATAGTAAAAAGAGGATAATTAAATCATAACCGTTTCAAATGGACCCAGTCTGTTATGTTGTGAAATACCAGCAGTCAGATACGCAAATGACACTCAACTTTTTTTTTTACAACAGCATTGGCCAAAGCATGGAATATGGCCTGTGCTCACATATGGTAAAAATGTTGTGCTATCACCTCGTGCTACAAAATCAATAGCTGATACAAATATCCGTATTTTAGTTTTTTGGAAGGTACTACCTCTGTGTGTGGAAATCGAAAATAATTGCCGTTAGCATGAGCTGAAGCCATCTTGTTTGTGGCATCCATTTTGTCAGCCATGTAATTCTTCCATCTTCACTGTTGCTTGCCTTTCTATTCTGCTTGTGTCATCAGCTTTAGTTAACTCCTTCTGTACTGAGCCAAAGCAATGTATCAGAAAAGGACTGTAGCTGCTAGAATACACCTGGCTAAAGATGTAACTGTCGATCACTCTTTGCTACTGTACGCAGTTCTGTTCCCCCTCCCATTTTGCTGACAAAGTGATCTCCATCTGCCCATGTTTGTCGGTAGTTACTCCTGTGTATGCTTGTAACTTCTATTTGTAACTACATGCTTACCAGTGCAGAACATTCAGTATGTAAGCACCATGGTCTGTGTGTTCAAGCCACTACCTCCTGGAACACCTGAGGGTATTGAATGGACGTGGTCTCACTCATGAGTGAATACACTTGTTATTTTGAATTTAAGCTTCAGTGTCAATCTCTCTTTTGTTGGTCTATGGACTGTGGACAAGATAAGGGTGAACCCTGCACCGGTGTGCCCCTTAAAAAGGCAAATTTTCACAGATTGGCACCCGACATGGGTCCTCATCGGAGACACCGCCGCCCAAAGGAGTGGTCTTGACAGAAAAATGGAATATTACTGAGGAGACGTCCTGCATGAGGAGACCCTTGTCTTTGCAGACAAAGGGATTTTTCTGGTTTTCTTGATCTGACCCTCCAGGTGGTGGCCGGTCCTGATTGAGGTTTCCTGTGGCGCAAGTATTTGCAGTGACCATTAGGTTGACCAAGAGATTGGCAGTTGGAGGCTGGAGACTCTTGTTTGGTAAGGTCGCTGAAGCAGTACTCTTGATTTGCTTGGCCAAGATTCTGGTTTTGTTCGTTTGATTTATTTTTTGCAAAAAAATAAAGGCAGGTAATGTGGAGATCTTTCTCTACTTTTGAATATATTTGATATGTAATATTTTACACAAAATTGGTAGCATGCCTGTTCCCAGCACACTCCATGGGCTGTGTTGCTGTCTTGGAGGTACCAAAATGGATTTAGAAAGAAGTCAGCCGGCTACCCCAGAGGGGACACCTAATAGGCATATGTACATTAAATACGGTATTTCTTCCATAATGTATAGTGCACTATGGAACAAATATACAAATAAGGATCCTAATTTACAATGGCCTGCGAATGAGTCATTTGACTTGAAAAAGATTCAGTATGTAGAGCAGTGTTTGTTTAAACGTAAGAGTCAACAAGATATGTTTGTGTACGAATGTGGGAGAAAGAAGTGCAAGAGTGAGGAAAGAAGAAGCTTTAGCAGAAAAAGAGCAGCATAAAATGATATATCAAAAAGCATTGAAATTTAAAAATAAGGAAATGAAGGAAATAAAAGAAAAAGAGGAAAGGGAGCATCATTTAGAGGTAACTGGTCAGTGCCCTATCAGGCACCCTATTTATCCCATACTTATTAAACCTCAAGATGATTCCATCTTGTTAGATAGACCTTCACCCCCATATAAATTCCCTAGTGCCCCTGATAATAAGGTTTCTGATGAGGAGCATTTGTCTTCAGATGAAAAAATAAAGATAAGCAAGGTGGGTGGCTAACTCGCTCTACTTTGACCAAGGAAGAGAAAGATAAATTACTGGACATTGCCAGAGAGGAAGCACATCGGACTACTAAAGCGACGGTCCTCACAGTTACAGTTCAGACTTGGGAAAACGCCAAACAGTTATATTTTTTAGAAAAATTCTCTTCGGGGGTAATATATGGTTGGCGGCATAATTCTAATGAAACAGCCAGATGATACAAGTATTGATTATAAACAGTTAGTAGATGGGACTTTCCTTTTTTTCAAACGTACCTGGTATGATTAGGCGAGTGGTCAAATTACGAGATGAAACATTACATTTACGAAAAGAGAAAGAGTTAGCTAGAAAAAATAACATTGTAGAAATAGCTCTATCTCAGACAAAGGAAGAAGATGCTAACAAACCTAGTAGTAGTGAAGCAGCACCTCTGTATGTTCCCCCAAAGGGAGCGGGAACGAATGAGGATAAAACCTCAGATGTAAAGGGATATTTTATTTATAATTGGGTCTATACCCCTTGGAGTAGAGCAGATGTTATGGCTCTTAAAGCTGCTTTGCCTCATCCGTGGAAAAATCTGGCTGCTTTTTGTGGAGTGGAAGGAGCTATTAGCTCCTGCACTATGACCTTGCCAGATATTGATATGTTTTTTTTTCATAACAGTATTTATTAGAAGTTCAAGCAGATCAAGTGTACAGTCCTCCAGGAACAGGAGAACACATCAGCAGGCAAAATACAGTAGAATATACGTATAGCTCAAACTCCTGTCTAGCCCCTACCCGACCCAGTATCCCCCCCCACAACTGTAACATTTCCCACTACCCACCCCTTATCCCGCCCTAACCCGATGCACGTGATCACAATCAGCTGCAGTACACATAAGAAAACACGACTAAGTGTCTTGGAGCTATCCAGGCCCTGAGATCTCAATCAGTGGATAGACCATCTTCTGTTTCAGCGGGAGGTTCCAATGTCAGGTCTCTATAGTCCGCCCACCGCTTCCAGATCTTGTAATGTTTCCGAGGGCAGCCCCTGGCCTCAAACACCGGCAATTCCAGCCCCATGAGGAAGTCTAAGCCCGCCTTCCATGCGCAAAGTGGGGGGGCGCGGTCACTCTTCCAGGCCCTCGCCAGATCCCTCTTGGCTACAACAAGTCCTAATAGAAGGAGATGGCGCTTATAAATGTTCCCACCCACTTGATCTAGGACATGAAGAAGACCCAACCTAGGTGTACGAGGTAGATCCCATTCCAGCACCTCCGATAGGCAGTCCCACACCCCACCCCAGAACCGGACCAGGCTCACACACGACCACACAGTATGCACCAACGTGCCTCTCTCGGCCCCGCAGCGCAGGCAGTCTGGGGAAGCGATAAGGCCCGCCCTCCACAGTCTCTCTCTGGTGTAATAAGCCCGATGCAGGTATTTATATTGTATGAATCGCAACCTCACTGCTATAGCCGTGCCTCGGGGGGATTCCAGCGCCTCCCGCCAGTCATCCTCATCCAACGGACCAACATCCACCTCCCAAGAGGCCTTCAACGACACCAGGGAAGAGGAGCAGTGAGTGATCAGTGTCTGGTAGATTTTTGAGACTTTTTTATCCCCTAGGTCTCCCATGAAAAGCTTAGCTTCCACGGGGCTAAAGTCCGGAAGCTGGTCCAGCTCCACCAGACTCGGCGCCAGAGCATGACGAAGCTGTAGATATTTAAAAAACTGGGTCTTGGGCATGTCAAACTCAGCGCCGAGCGCTTCAAAGGATTTAAGGGTAGTCCCAGTAAGTACATGACCAAGCGACGAGATCCCTATGGAGTCCCAGCCTCCAAACCCCTGCAATGAGGCCAGCGCAGGGAGCCGTCCATTGTTCCACAGCGGAGTTTCGGCCGTCAGTCGTCCCCACCAGCCCATGCGACGCAGTGCCTGCCTCCAAATCAGGAAGACCACTTGAGTCACATGTGGCAGTTTCTTCCGCCGCCCTGCCGAATACAAGAGTGTATGGAGCGTGGCATCACCCATCAGAAAATGTTCTAGGGCATACGCTGGATCGTCACGGCCACCGTACCACCACTCATTTAAGACCAACAAGTGAGAGGCTTGGTAGTACGACAAGATATCGGACGTCGCAAGACCACCACAGTACGTGGACAAAAAGCAGGTCCGCAGTGCTACCCTAGAAGCACCCCCAGCCCATAAAAACCGGCCTAGCAAGGAATTTACACGCCGGAACCACTGCGGGTCCACTCTGTACGGATGATTTTGCAGCTGGTAGAGCAGTCTAGGGAGGGCAACCATCTTAAAAATAGCAGATCTGCCATAGATATTAAGAGGCATGCGTGACCACGTTTTGACGTCGGATTGAACCCTATCCCATACCGGTTGTATGTTACGCTCCCACGCAATAGCGGCAGATTCCGACAGGAAAACTCCCAGATATTTCAGGCCGCCAATCACCACCTGCAGATCCGCTGCCCAAGGAGACACCTCGCGCCGGCCCCCCAGCACCCAGAGAGTCGATTTGCGCGGGTTGAGGTAGAGTCCCGAGACGTCACCGAAAATGCGTAATATCTCCAAAATACGCGGGCCCGAGCGATCAAGGTCCGTCAGAAAGAAAAGGACGTCATCTGCATACAGTGCGATCCTATCTGTGAGGCTCGCATTCCATACAAAGCCCCAAAGCTGCGCGTCTATGCGCACCCAGGCAGCCAGCGGCTCCATGACTAGTGCAAAGAGATACGGGGACAGGGGGCACCCCTGCCGGGTCCCCCTAGCAACTGGGAATCTCTCCGAGGTGGCTCCCGAGACACGTACCGAGGCCGTGATGTCAGTGTATAACAGTTTGACATATGAGACAAAAACCGGACCCAAGTTGAGGCGCGGTAAGAGAGCAAAGAGGTAAGTCCAGCTGACAGAATCAAACGCTCTGTCGATGTCCGCCAGTAGGAGTGCCGCCCGCTCCTCAGTCGCCCCCATCGCACCCACCGCTACCTGCGCCCGTCTGATGTTGTGCCTTGTCGCTCTGCCCGGCATAAAGCCCGCCTGATCCGGGTGGACCAGGTCCGCCACGTATGGGAGAAGACGATTCGCCAACGCCTTAGCCAACAATTTGGCTTCGAAATTAATGAGAGATATCGGGCGATACGACTCGTGTCTGTCAGGGGGCCTGCCCGGTTTCTGGAACACCACAATCTCAGCCTGACGCCAGTCCACCGGCAAGCAACCACACTCCCGAGCTGCCTCCAAAGCCTGCCGATAGTGCGGCCCCAGCTGCAAATGAAATGTTTTGTAAAATTCACTGGGAAAGCCACTTGGTCCGGGCGCCTTACCCGTGTTAAGTTGTCCCAGCGCGTCGCCCAGTTCCTCCGCCGACAGGGGAAGGTCTAGAGCTGCCCTGGCCTCATCTGATACCACCCGGGGGGGAAGGTCAGCTATGAATTTGTCAATTGCCTCCGGTGGGAGACAATCCCGTGAAGCGTATTGTACCTTATAGTAGTCGGCAAAACTCGCCGCAAGCGCAGCAGGGTCTGTTATGGCAATCCCCTCCCCGTCCGTCAGGCCCGGCAGAGAGATCGGCTGCAGAGTTTGCTGACACAACCGGTGGAGCATAGTGCATGATTTGTCGCCCCATTGGTACACCCTACTCCGCTTGGCCAGCCAGGCTTGGCGAGCCTCGTCCAGTAGGATCGAAGCATATGATTGCTGTGCCTGTAGGAGTAGCCTGAGCGCCACATCGCCTGCACCTCCTTTACACTGCCCCTCCAAAGCTCTCACCTTAGCCGCGGCTGCTACAGTGGCCTCCTGACGCTTCCGACGGGCGGCAGCACACCAGGCGATGTCTACCCCCCGCAGCGTGGGCTTCATGGCTTCCCAGACCGTCACACTATCCATGCCCTCTGTCGAATTCTCCCTCCAATACTGGGCAATCGCTCCGCGCATGTGTGTCGTATAATCTGCCCGTTGGAGATGCCACGAAGACATCCGCCAACGGAACGGCTGATGTGGTTTACGCAGTGCAATCCGTACTGCAACCGGGGAGTGGTCCGACAGACCCCGAGGTTGAATCACGGCCTGCTTCACCCTATCGAGGAAGGCCCCGGGTACAAACACACAGTCCAAACGGGAGAAGGAGCCATGTACTGCTGACACATACGTGTATTCACGCGACCTGGCATGCAAATGTCGCCATGCATCTACCCAGCCCAACCCATCAATCATCGCTTTCAGACGCGTAGGGGTAGGTGCCACTGCGGCCACCCGCATTCTCTGCCTGTCCAGACCCACATCCACCACGTCGTTCCAGTCACCCCCTATCACAGCCAGGCATTCAGGGACGTCGGCCCACAATTCAAACAGGCGCTCCGCCAGAGACCATTGCAGGGGAGGGGGAGCATACACACTGCCGAACACCACAGGTTCCACACCAATCATGCCCTTGACAATCACAAACCGACCCTGGGGATCGAGCCAATGGCGTTCATGAGTATAAGATAGTCGTCGGTGAATAAGGACAGCTACCCCTCTCGACCCCCTGGTAAAGCCTGCATGGAACACCTGGGTATAGCCAAATCGTTGTAAACTCAGAACTTTCGTTCCTAACATATGCGTTTCCTGCAACAACATGACATCCGCCGAGTCTCTCTTACCCCAGCGCAGTACCGCTCCCCGTTTAATTTTGTCCAGCATCCCCCTGACATTCCAACTAAGTATTTTCATGGAGCCACTAACAGGCGCCTTCACCGGGGAATCACCCATAGTCTCGGTGGGAGAGCATCTGGAGACCCTCGGACCCAGCCCAAGCACCTTGCATTACAGAAATCACAGCAGCAAAGATCACGTGCATCTCTACCCAACTACCCCGCACCCCCCCCTCCCCGTTCACCAATACAACACCCCCAACTACCAAACCCCCGCCTATCCCCCCTCCCCCACCCCTATACCTCATGGAACAGTGAAGTACCTGTCGCGGCATGAAGAGCCTCAGGCCCAAAACAGAGCGCCCAAAGCCCCCCGCGCCAATGGATCCCCCTACACTCCCCAACTAACAGTACCTCCCCTTAGGGCCCCCCTCGAACATGAGGAGTAGGCCGCCCATGGGTCAGCACCCCGAACCCCATTAAGCACATGTGACCCACCGCTTAAGCGCAGCGGGACAGAACTACAACAGACATTACGCCCTTCCTGTGTCCAGCTATGGCCCAGACCACACCACACCATGTACCCGCCCATCAATCAGTAGTGTTACCCCAATGGCCATCAGCCAAGGCCAGAAACGAAATGTCGCTTAGGAGACAAGAGGGGGGCTCCACGGCTCTCAGGTCCCAGTCCCAGACTGAGCAGTGTCTGACTGTGCACCATCCAGTTGGCCACCCCCGGATCGGGAGCGTCGCCGTGACCTAGACTTCCTGTGTCTCTTGCTCCTGTTGGATGATTCGCCCCTCTCTTGCGACGACCCACGCGATGCTCCGGAGTTCAGGCCCGGCGGGGCATTCGGTCGGATCCTGACTGTCTCATCTGTCCAGCTAAACACCGCCTCCGGGGTGTCGAAAAAGTGGGTCTTGGAATGAAACACAACCCGCAGACGAGCAGGGTACAACAGTGAATATTGAATTTTCAATCCACGTAACTTGGCTTTCGCATCTTGGAAGGATCGGCGCTGCTGCTGCACCAGCCTGGTATAATCCGGGAAAATCATAATCATGTGACCCTCGAACGACAAGTCCTCCTTTGCTCTTGCTTCCCGGAGAATAACGTCCCTGTCATGAAAGTTAAGGATCTTGGCGATGACTGGACGTGGTCGCTCTCCGGCCGGCGGTTTCTGCGCCAAGGCCCTATGGGCGCGCTCCACCACAAAGCAGCGTGACAAGACGTCCGGGGGAAGCCAGCTCTCCAACCAGCGTGTCAAGAATACATCCATGGACCCCTTTTCACAATCCTCTGGAAAGCCCACAAAGCGCAGATTATTCCTTCGCGCCCTCCCTTCCGCATCCTCGACACGGAGCGCTAGCCCCTTTTGGATCCTGGCCATGTCCTCCACTTTCTTTTTCAAAGCCACCACATCGTCCTCCACCCCTGTAATCCGAGTTTCGGTTTCGGTGATGCGGGCCACAGCATTGCGGAGATCTTGACGCAGCAGCATGACATCGGCGCCAACCGCCCCAATTTTGGCATCAAGCATGTCTCTGGACTGCGTGATGGCGGCCATCAGGGCCGCATTATCAGGGCCTGTGTTCTGGCCACCACCGGAGGCCCCGGATCCTCCACTGGGCCCTGTGAATTTATCAATCGTCCCTTGCTTGGTGGACCCAGTGCCGCCCCCACCTCTCGTCATGGTTAGTGGCAAGGAAGAGGGCCTCACTGCCCCAGCGGTGGGCCCCTCGTCTACAGCAATTCAACCGGATCGTCCACTCGGGGGGGCCAAGGAGACTCCGTCGGGGCTCAAATGCTGTCTCTAGTGGGCACCCCCAGAACACAGACACCGCAGCTCAGCTCCGGGCAGCAAGCCCCAGCGGGAACGTTCAACAGGATAGTCACTTCACCAGGTTAGGGCTTCCTGGATCTCAGTCCGGACCTCACCCAGGATCTGCGAGCCAGGACGCGCAGAGGAAGGTCTCAAGAACCGGGGACGTCCAGCCCCGTCGTCTGCCTGGCCACCCCACACCCCACTCGTGTCCCAAAGCAGCGGATGATGCAGGGCAGACACTCGGGTCTTCAGACTGACTAGCCCCGAAACACCTCCCGGGTCACAAGTCCCGTCACAGCGCCCCAGCGCCGGTCCACCAGAGGGGAGGAGGAGGGGGGGGGCCACTCACAGTTTGTCTCGGGCTATCCGTGGGAGACCTCCACGCACCATCCGGGCAGTAGGCTCGTCCCTCCAGGCACCACCAGCTCCAGCCATCCAAGTCCGACGTGGCGTGCAAATCTCTAGCTCTCCAGCTGCTCCGAGCCCACCTCCCGGTCTAGGAGCCAGGGAAAATACCATCCGGCCGAGGCCCACCAAACTCGAGGCCCCGGCGTCCCCAGGGCCAGGCAGGCTTCAAGGACACTCCAGAGCCCCAGTATCCGAGGCAGGATCCAGCGGGGGCTCCCTCCGTCGTCTCACCGGCCCCAAGCAGTCTCGGGAACAGGCCCGGGGAGGCGCGCCTCAGAGCGCACGTTATGGGCAAAATGCAAGGCCACCGGGCAGTCGGGTGTGATCCGCGCCCCAGCCCCTCCGGGTCCTCCTGGACGTGGTCAGTGGTCGCTGCGCACAGCAGGTGTCACACCGACCCTAGGAGCCAACCTCTGCGACCCCCGGTCTCTCAGACTCGGACCGGCCCGGGGTCGCAAAACTCGAGGTCCCGGTCTCTCGGGGTCCGCACAGGCCGCGGTGCCCCCACGCTGTCCCAGGAACACCCCAGGTGTAGCCTCCGGCGTTCCAGGTACCCCCAGTGGTCCTCGTGAGCTCCGGCGCCGATGCTGCAGGGTGGGGAATCCCCCGACCGGCCCAACCACTGGCCGTCGGCCCCGGGTCTCGAAAATCGAGGCCCCGGCTCCACTCGTGGACAGTAGGCCGCACCGCGTCGCCAACAATCGCGGGTCACTGGAGCAGCTGATTAAGCGGGGCGGCACACCGGAGAGGTCTCGGTGCCACCCGGAACACTCCCAGCACAGGTAGGGCAGTTTGCGGGGCTCGGGGGCCAGGATAATGATCGGATAACGTGTGGGCCGGCGGGAGCTCCTCTAAGCTGCGACCGCCATCTTCGCCCTCTTAGCCACGCCCCATTGATATGTTTTTTGGACTTATTTTGCGCCCTGATATGTGGAGAACAATTCGGAAAATAGATGATAATGTAGCAAACGGTGATACTTGGGCGCATTTAGAAGAAATAGATGCGGCTATGGAACCTGCGCAAAAACCACAACAGGCGATATTAGATCTTCCCAAAGATATTGTATCTAAGTTGAAAACTCTTATACCCCCTAAGAAAATAGATTGGACAATGTTAGCGTCTTGTAAACAGAAAGCGGATGAGTCAGTTTCTGATTTCTTTACAAGATTTGAAGAGACGTTCCATGACTTTAGTGGGCAGTCATTGACAGATGACACAGGTAAGCATCTGTCGCTAACATGTTACCAGAAATAGCTAGTCGCCTAAAGGCCAGTGAGAATTCATGGACTAGGTCTTCCCGAGTCTCCCTTTTGACTATGGCCCAGTATTATGAGCGTCAGGAATTTGAAGCAAAAGGCAAAGAGGATAAGAAGGTTAAGGATTTAAAGACAAAAGTTATGTTGGCTCAAGTATATGGACCGCCATTCAGAGGTGGTGGTAGAGGCGGACGTGCAGTATATACCCCTGGTGTACTCCCTTTCTCTAAAGCAACTTGGTCTTCTGATCAGTGTGCTTATTGTAAAGAGATTGGACATTGTCTTTCTGAGTGCCCCCTTTTGCAAGGTCAGCAGTATCAACAGGATAGAGGAAGTATGAGAAGACGACCAGGGAATTCAGAATAAAGGGAAGGATTAGGAAATCGTACCAGATTTGAGGCAGTTGAACATGGACCAAACTATTCTAATACTTTTGACAGACAGAATCAATATCAAATGACAGACTATTCGACTAATGGTCTTGGGGATTCTAATTATGCATAGGAATGCCTAGGATGGGGTAAGGAATCGGTTGAGGTGCCAGTGGATCAGAAAGGTCCTTATGTTGATGCAAATGTCTTTGGCTCTACTGATCAGTTTCTAGTTAATACATGAACTACTCATAGTGCTCTGTCTAAAATAATGGTTCCTAGGGCTTCCCTGTCTGGCGCAATGATAATATCGATAGGATTTGATGGGACACCTACACTTAGCCCACTGTCCCAGCCACTTGCATTTAGTCTTGATAAATTCACTGCAGCATGTCCATTTCTGATTTCCCCTAACACGACGGATAACATTGTGGGTATTGATATGCTTAAACATTTCTGTGCTACAATACATTGTTACCCAGAAGGTGTGCATGTTATTTTAAATGATAACTATCCAATGGTTGAGAGGTCTTGTCTCATTAAAGAGGATGTTGCTCTGGCATTGTTACCTAGTACTTTGTGGGCTACATCAGATACTGATGTGGGACAAATGGTTGTTCCACCAGTACATATTCAAGTGAAGGAAGGTGCTGTGTTGCCTCCACTGCACCAATATAAAATATCCCGGGAAGGAGAAGAAGCAATAATACACATTGTTCAGGATTTGATCAGAGTCGGGGTTGTGAAAGAAGCCCCTTCTAACATTTGTTATAGCCCTATTCTTCCTATTTTGAAAAAAAAACACTGACACTAAAATGTACAGATTCATTATTGATTTACGAGAAGTCAACAAAACCGTAGTGCCCCAAAACCCGGTAGTCTCTGACATCACAACACTTCTTACTATGGTTCCTCCTACTGCCACTACATTTATTGTCATTGATTTGAGGAATGCATTTTTTTCAATACTTATTCATCCTGATAGCTGCTATTTGTTCGGCTTTACTTTGAATAATCGATCCTTCAGATTCTGTAGAGCTCCACAAGGGTATACAGAGAGTCCTAGCATTTATAGCCAGGCATTGAAAAGGCAGCTTGATTCTTTTCCTGTACCGCAAGGGGTGGCTCTTATTCAATATGACGATTAAATCTTGTTGGCCGCCGATACCCATGAACAGTGTGAAGAAGGAACAGTCCCTATTATCATTCCTTACCTCTCATCATCACAAAGTCTCTCGGAAGAAATTGCAATATTGTAGACAGCGGGTTACCTACTAAGATCGCCTCCTAAGGAGGGATGTGCACTCACACCAGATTGCATTCAAACTATTTTAGACACTCCTATGCCCCGTACTCAGAAGGATGTTTGTGCATTGATTGGCCTTACTTCTTTCTGTAGGCAGTGGATCCCTAGTTTTTCTTCCATTATTAAACCTTTGATGGCACTTTTGACTAAAGACACTCTGATGCCTCTCCCATGGACCACTGAATGTCAGAATGCCTTTTATCAGTTACATCACGTTCTTTGTTCTGCACCAGTATTAGGAACTCCAGACTACACTAAGGCCATCACACTCTATGTACACGAGAGGGACGGTTGCGCGCTCTCAGTTTTAACACAGACACACGGTGATAAGCAACATCCTTGTGCATATTTCTCAGCTGTCCTTGATCCAGTTGCTTGCGTGTTGCCTGGGTGTTTTCAAGCAGTGGCAGCGACGGCTGTGTCCATGCGTCAGAGTGAGGGAATAGTCTTGTCACATAGATTGCTTGTGCTAGTACCCCATTCAGTTGATACTTTGTTAAACCAAACGAAAACACATTTGACTAGTGCCCGTTTCACAGACTATGAATTAACACTTTTGGCTCCTAATATCACATTGAAAAGATGTTTGACTCTGAATCCTGCTACATTATTGCCATTCCCAGCTACTCTGTCTCAGTCACAAGAGCTACATGGCTGTGTACCCCTTACTGAAGAACTAACAAAGGGTCGAATTGACCTACAAGATACACCTCTTTCTAGTGTTGATGGGAATTGTGGGTTGATGGGTCTTGCCCGAAGTTGCCTGATGGTACTACATCTGCTGCTTATGCAATTACAACACTCAGACAGTAGTTAAGACTGCTCGTATCCCACAGAAGACAGCTCAAGCTGCCAAGTTGATAGCACTGACAAGAGCATGTGAGCTTAGTACAGATTTGCTTGTTAATATTTACACTGATAGCCAATACGCCTTAGGCGGGGTACATAGCTTTGCCCAACTCTGGAAAGAAAGAGGCTTTCTCACTTCACATGGGACACAAATAGTGCATGGGAAATTAGTACATAATCTCCTTACTGCCTTAACCTATCCTAAAAAAGTGTCAATTGTTATGTGGAAAAGTAAATTTTGCCATGTTCTGTGTCCCTACGTGTCATCCATCATACGTTATGTGTGCATGACCAATATGCATATGTTATTCCCCATGTCCGATTAATGACGCAATTACAGTTGTGTCCACCTCTAGTATGCTAGTTTCCAGTCCTCGTGAATACTACGAATATCAGGCCTATGTAAAGTTATGTTGCCACGTTTCTCAGTGTGCACGTTATTTCATTATAAAGTCCCCGTTTCCAGGCCTCAACAGGGCCCGGACATCAGATTCAGCTCCTGTCTCCAGAAGCCTCGCTGAGGAGCGATACAGCCCCCACCTGTATCCTCGACCTTTCACTTACTTCCTGCCTCGCAGTGCCCGGTGCAGCTTGGCTCTGCCTCTGAGTCTGCCAAGACTATGTTATGATTCCAGCTATCAGTTTAGTCCTCCTTCTCTGCATTCCTAAGCTACTGAACTGCATCAATAGTTTCCGTCATTGTCTAGCCTATGCGGCTCCATGTTAAGAGAAATACTGTATTTAATGGTCATTTAATATTCTTCATCACGCACTACATGTAGAATAATGCATGGTCCAGTCTTAGAGTCAGTTAGCTTTTCCCCTCATGACTTCTAGTTTATATCAACATGTTCCCTAAACATCAGATACTAGATAGGGTTTAGGTACATGTCGCTCCGACCCTCCAGACTTTAGTCTCTGCTCCTAGCACAGAGTTCATAGCCCCCAGCTTCTCCTAGTAACACGTCATTGCCAGTTTGCGCGCACCATCAGGTTAGAGGTCCCGGCTCCTTAGGTAGCCCCCTCCTATGTTTCCGCCCATTCATGACATATTCTGTTACGTCTGCACCACATGCCTATGTATACGCCCAGTTACACCTCTTTTTACTCTTATCTTTCGCGACTGCTACGCGTCACACCCACTGCTACGCCTACCGCAATGTAATGCTATGTGTTTGCGCTATGTATATATGCTCGTGTATTGTTATTAAAAGTTAGCGCGCTCATCCCAGACCCAGCCCCAGCAGCTGCTGGGCCCTGCCATCCTATTCCTATGCAGGTTGTCCTGTTCCTGTCCTTATGCTGTAATAAACCTGCAAAACTCCTACTACCTCGAATCTTGACCCTTATTTATTGAGCTATCTGTTATTCATTCATTCATTCAAAAATAGATCCGGTATTATTTATTTATATACCACATAATGGCGCCCGAATAGGGACTTGCCCTTTCCCCACGCGTCGGTGAAGCCACGCCGACCCCCTGACCCTCTGCAGTCGTGACGGAACTCTTCTGCGCAGTGGCAGATATTTCTGCTCAAGTATCCCTCAGGCCCACGGAGGAGACGGAGGAGGCGGTCCAGCATCCAGACGAGACGGTGGAGGAACGCGGCGAGTCCCGACCAGAGCCCAAGCCAAGAGTCCAAGGTCCGAGGTATCCGGAGGTCCACCCGTAACTGAAGTCCGAAGTTCGTCATCGTAGCAGTCCAGTCCAGTCCGAGGCCTTCCGTTCTTGCTGCCCGGTGAGTACCGTTACTGGGGTGGTATCTAGACAGGGTCAATTTAATTGACTCTGGTCTGTGGGTTGGTGGTACACAGTCCCACAAACGAAGTGTTCACTTCGGTGGATACGGGTCCTGACGTGTCTCTTTAAGAGACCGGTAAGTTTCGTACTGTTTCAGCAGTGCATCTAGTTTCTGTTCTAGTCAGTTTCTGTTCTCGAGAAAATTCACGTGTTCTGTTCTCAGTATTCCCAGGTAGTATTCTGTCCGAACTGTTATTTTAAATGTTTTTCATGTATTCTAATGTCGTGGTATGAATGGGAAATAAGTATCGTGTTTATTGTGTATTGTATTGTGTCTAGATTACAGTTCAGTCATGCCCATATTTTCCAAGTTACGTCAGTTAAAAACTAGAAAGGGTCTGCTGGAAGCAGCAGTTCCCGTCCCGCCCAGGGACAGTCCAGGTCACTTTATGTATCAGAAACATGGCATAAGTGCCATATTGTATCTAGATTTATGGGTAGAATATACCAAACAGTTAGAAGAAAAGTATAGATGGCCCGTATCGGGTACATGGGATGCCGAATGCATCATGCGAGTAGAAGAGGCATTATGGAAAAAGAAAGCCAGACAGTCCCAGAAAGACGCCATCGAGTTATGGCGCAAAGAAGCTCATAAGAGAACCGAAAAAGAAATCAGAAAGTCAGAACTAAGTAGAGAATCCCAAGAACGAGCCCAAGAAAGAGAATTAATCGAGATAGGTGAACAAGTCAAAGCTGAACAATCAGACAGACAGAGGCATGCCCTTATTAGGGGTATGTATCCTCTTCTTGCCGAGGGCTTGCCAAAAGCGACCCCAGAGGCATCCAGTAATTTTCCGCCACCATTAGTTCCGACCAAGCTACGTCACAAACAGACCGCAGCTGATATTTTCATTTCGTCCTATTTGGACGACACAGTCCCAGAATATGCAAATCCTGTCCGCACTCCGCCAGTCCCTGTAAACCAGGTAATTCCTGCTCCTCCAGACACCGGGGTGCCCTTAACAGCCCCCCCGGGTCAGCCCGCCATACAAGTCCAGCCCACGTTACAATTACCCACCCTGCCAGGACGAAAAGCATCAGTTGATGATTCCAGTTTAGGGGCCGCAGGAGGAGGTCTTCCTCAAACCCCGCCGCCATACAAGCGTTTATCAGCACTCGAATTACATGCTCAAGCATCACAGCGTACTCCCAAGAGTAATAAGTCTGTTGCAGAAATCAGGCAAACCCTTGGCGAATGTGTCTATGACCCAGTTCCAGGCGAGTTTAATATGGTTTTATATTCCGTACGCGTAAGGAGAGTGACCGAGTATCTAGTCACCCTGCCGAATATGAAAGAAGATCTAGACAGGATATATCGTTTCATCCGTACAGGGGATGACCCACAAAGTATTAGTGATGCCATGTCTCAAAGGAAAGCCGAGATTCAGCGCATGATATTAAAGTTCTTAATTAACTGCCTAATAAGAGAACAGGATTACCCGTCTAAAGACCCGGAAGAAATGAAAACTCTAACAAAGTGGAGTGATAATATAGCCGAAGGAAAGCACAATACCATTGGTGCCATGGAAAGTATGTACAAGAAAATCCGTAGAGAGATAATAAAGATACACGAACAGCGTAAAGCAGCACAAGTAAGCGAGAAAGAAAGTACCTCTGATCCTGAAGAGGAAGACGATGAGAATACTGCCAGAATAGCGTATGTAGGAAAACCTAGATTTCCGGATCGCCATTTACGCCTAGAACACAAGCCTACTTTCCATCATTCAGCACCAGAACAAGGTTCCCTAGAACAAGTATTTCAAGCTACCGATCACATTCTGAAATCACGAATCGGTTATAGTGAGTTAAGTACCATGCATGAACAAGAAATAGTTCGGTCAGCAGTCCGATGGATTACTGATTCTACCACTTTTCCAGACGAAATAGTGGCACAAATGTTTCTGAAATTGCCCCCAGCCGAGCAGCGACTGGTGGGTATGTATATGATTCAGCACCTCATTACTCTGTATGAGGGTCAACATTCTGATCCAGGCCCGTTACATGATATCTTGAACGAGTTACTCCAGTATAGATGGAGAGGTCTAGGTACCGATTTAATTAGTGTCATTCTAGAACAACGCCACAAATATAGAACATTCTTGAACCCGCATTTTGTCCATGTCTCACCCCCAGAAAGTAAATCATTCTACATAGACAGACAGAATCCATTACGAGAAGTCCACCCAGTCAGAGGAACGGGTGGCGAAATGCAACGAGTGTTTGTATACACTCCGATCACAAAGATGGAACTTCTAGAGATGAAGAAATTAATTCCCTGTCATGACAAAGATCCAGCAGGGTTCCATAGAGAATTAAAAGACATGCTCCGTATGGGAGAATACACTTACCCAGATATCATTAAAATGTTAAAGGTTCTGCTACCCGCAGGGGTGTATGAAAAGCTAAAGGAAAAAGAATGGGAGGTGGGAGAGAAAAAGATAGACTGGGCAGTCCTAGAAGCAGAAGATAAGATACGTGTACCAGGTACTGGTCTTGGAGATAAATGTAAAGAATTACCAGAATTATTGATTCAAGTTTTACCCAGATTATTAACAACGAAAAAGGAAGACTGGGATGCAATCTCAGCCTGTAAACAGAAACAAGATGAAGATATTAGTGATTTTTATTCTAGGTTTGAAAAATGTTTCAGTATTAACAGTGGCCTCAAGACAAGCAGTGAGTCATACCCTCACCTTTTCGTTACTAAATTAGTCGAGAATTCAAGCCCACAAGTTAAAAATCGAGTTCTGAAAGTCGAAAGCACCTGGCAAGCAAATACTCCGTCCCAGATGCTCCAGATGCTCCAGTACCACCAGAATAGAATCAGGGAAGAGCAAGAACACGAGAGAAAACGTATGAAAGACACGAAAATGAAAGTGCTAGTTGCACAATCTGTTCCTCAAGACAGTCAGAAGAGGGGTCCGAATCAAGTCAGTCATCCTGCAGCACCCGTTAAAGGGAACTGCAATTATTGTAAACAGCCAGGTCATTTTATAAATGAGTGTGCAGTTCTGAAACATAACATAGCTACTGGTAAGACTAAAGAAAGACCACGTCCGCCTAGACAAGAGCAAGTTTCACAGACTCCTCAGTCACAGAATGCACAACAGACAGTTACAGCACCGCAGCCTATCGCTGCAACACAGCATGTTACATCGCAGATGTACCAGTATGCACAGTCTGAGTATCCAGAGTACCAGCCATATTCATGAAACAGCCTAGAGAGGGAGGTAGGCTTGCCTCTCATCGAGATACCTGTAGATCAAGAAGGTCCCTATGTTCACAGTCAAGTATTAGGGAAAGACAGAAAGTTTTTGATTGATACAGGGGCAAGTAGGACCACAATTAGTCACGCCGAAGTTCCAGGGGCTCCGCTCTCAGGCTCAAGAAATGTTTCCCTTGGATTTTCAGGAAAACCTATCGTAAATGAGATTTCAAAGCCAGTTACTCTAGAAGTAGGTCCATTGTCCCGCACTACTGATCTGTTACTTACTAAGTCATGCCCAGAAAATCTATTAGGCATTAAAACACTGAAAGAGTTAGGTGCAGTTATATGTTGTTCCCCGGAGGGAATACGATTGTTCCTACGTGACTTTAAGGGTCACTATGTATTACGAGATTTTGATTCCAGACTGTCTAAAGTTCCGCAGCATTTATGGGCGAAAGGTCCAACTGATGTAGGTTACATGCGAATCACACCCCATCGTGTGACCCTGAAACCAGGTGTAGTGTTACCACGAATCAGGCAGTATAGATTGCCACCTGAGGCTGTAGCAGCCTTATCCAAAATTATAGACGAGCTCATGGCTCAAGGAGTAGTTGTAGAAACTGACTCCAATGTATGTAACTCTCCGATCATTCCAGTTATGAAACGTACTGATCCAAATGCACCCCCAGTATATCGATTAGTGATTGATTTACGAGAACTTAACAAATGTATTATTCCTCAGTACCCAGTTGTCCCAGACATCTCTTCCCTGTTAACTGCTATTGATTCCGAAGCCACGTTCTTCACTGTCATAGACCTCAAGAATGCATTTTTTAGTGTTCCTATTCATCCAGACAGCCAGTTTCTTTTCGGATTTTGTTTAAATGGAAGGAGCTATATGTTCACACGCGCTCCTCAAGGTTTCACAGAAAGTCCTAGTATTTACAGTCAAGCACTTAAGAGACAACTAGACAACATTCACATGCCAACTGACACTGCCCTGCTCCAGTATGTCGATGATCTACTGATCACAGCCCGTTCTGAACGTGACTGCGAGCGTGCGTCACTGACGGTTCTGTATTTCCTAGCCGAGATGGGGCACAAGGTGTCCCCTTCGAAGCTTCAATTCTGTGTCCAGCAAGTGGTCTACTTAGGACACTTACTGTCCAAGAGGGGTAGGCAGTTGACACCAGACCGTATCCAGTTAATAGTGAGTCTTCCCCAGCCCAGAACCCAGAAGGAGGTACGTGCCTTTATCGGCCTTACTTCTTATTGCAGACAATGGATTCCTCAGTATGCATTTCTAGCCAAGCCACTGATACAGTTAACGACACAGGAGGCAGCCGTAATGACTGTCCTCCCATGGACATTTGAACATACACTTAGTTTCAACGAGTTAAAGAAAGCTTTATGCCAAGCTCCAGTTCTAGCTACACCGAACTACAGTAAGCCTTTTACACTTTTCGTTACTGAACGTGAAGGTACAGCATTATCTGTTCTCACACAAGACCAAGCAGGACAATACAAGCCGTGTGCTTATTTTTCGAGCACATTAGATCCAGTCGCCCAGGCGTTGCCTGCGTGCCTCAAGTCAGTTGCAGCCACAGCACTAGCTATCAGACAAAGTGATTCCATAGTTTTAGGACATACCTTGACAGTACAAGTCCCACACTCCGTGGAAGTTCTTTTAAACCGAACACAAACACAGCACTTGACAATTGCACGTTTAACAGGTTATGAATTGACACTGTTCCAGCCACACATAGAAATCAGACGCTGCAACGTTTTGAATCCTGCTACACTGTTACCATCAGTTAATTCAAATCCAGCCACACATGATTGCGTGGAAGTAGTTAACATTACGACAAAGCCAAGACAAGATCTGACAGATATTCCGTTACCAGATCCTGACCTGACACTTTATGTGGATGGTTCATGTATGAGAACTAGTACAGGAGATCTAGTCGCCGCGTATGCAGTGACTACTGATACTGAAGTTATTAAGACACACCGCATTGATACCCTGTCCGCTCAAGCAGCAGAGCTAGTTGCTCTGACACAAGCCTGTATACACGCCAAGAACCTGAAAGTTAATGTTTACACAGATTCACGTTACGCATTCGGAGTTGTACACGACTTTGGAGTGCTCTGGCAGGAGAGAGGTTTCATGACTTCTCATGGAACCAAGATTCAGCATGGTCTCCTTATTCAAGCTCTGTTAGATGCCATACACTTACCGACATCTATCGCTATCATGAAATGCAAAGCACATACGAAAGTTACTGACATTATTTCCCAAGGTAATGATCTAGCAGATCGCACAGCCAAGCTTACAGCACAGACTCCAGACATTCAAGTTAATCCGACACAGACACATACTCCAGATCCGACTACATGTATGACAGTTAAAGACCCTACCCAAGATGTCATAGATATCCAGTTACATGCTACTCCCGATGAAATCAAGAAATGGTCTGAACAAGGAGGGGTCCAGACAGATCAAGGATGGTTAACAAAGGGTAGGACCGCATGGTTTCTCCCCGACTCTATGGTTCAAGTCATTATTAATACCGCACATAGTCCAGCACATTTAGGAGAAAAAGCTATGTTAGACAGTATCCAAAACATTTGGTTCAACAAGCATTTACGAGCTGCAGCCAAGCAGAAAGTCCGTACCTGTATGATATGTTGTCAGTTTAATCCAGGTAAAAGTGTCCCGGTGGAACAAGGGGGATTCCAGCCTCCTGACCATCCTTTTGAGGTCCTCCAGATGGATTATATTCAGATGGAGCGATGTCGAGGTTTCAAGTATGTTCTTGTAGTTGTATGCGCTTTGTCCAGATGGACAGAAGCATATCCAGTCCCAGATTACACAGCCGCGACCACTGCCAAGCAGTTGGTTCGTGAATTCTTCCCTCGATATGGACTCCCTAGAGTCGTATATTCTGATAACGGTCAGCCATTCTCATCTGAACTCATGAAGCACGTTTCCCTGTTGTTGGGGTACCAGTGGAAGTTTCATTGTGTACGCCATCCTGAAGCAGCCGGTCTAGTCGAGAGACATAATCAGACTCTGAAAATTCGAATTGCCAAAATATGTAAAGATAAGGGTGTGGACTGGCTAGTAGCTCTGCCAGTTGCTTTGTTTTATATGCGCATGGTCGCACATTCCAGATCAGGTCTGTCTCCGTATGAGGTCGTTTTCGGCCTCCCCCCTAACATGTGGGGTACTCCTAGACCCCGAAGTATTACTGATGTTTCATGTAATATGTTGACAGATTACCTAGCTTCCTTGATGTCTGCCCTCAACTCATGTCGTTCACAGGTTGCCGCCGCATTTCCAGACAATACCGAGGTGGCACCGCATGAGATCGTTCCAGGTTCGATGGTGCTCGTCCGGAACTTTGACAGATCAAGTCCGCTGGAGCCACGTTGGAAAGAGCCCCGTCAGGTCCTCCTCACCACCCGTTCAGCTGTGAAATTGGAAGGACGCCGCGGCTGGGTGCACCTTTCGCACGTCAAGAAATTCTACGGATTAAAGCCGGTCTCTAAAAACATTTCCCAGGATATCAAGACTTGTCAAAACATTGTTCCTAAGGACTGTCCCGCAAATGACATTGATACAACCCCTCCCTTGGTAGAGAAAACTCCGCAGCAGGAGTATAAGCAAAAACTACGGTCTAGTAAAATAAGTCAGTCAGTTTGATTGTCTAAGTCCTCCCCTAGGTGAAACGGTTAGACTGTTTCTGACATGTATAAAATAGACCCCCATAGTGAGAGAGTTAGTCAAAACTCAAATCGATGTATCGTTTTTCTGAGTTTCATATTATTTCTCAGCATTTTGATTTCCTGCACTAGTTACGCATTTTTCCTGTGTTTTCCAGTTCCTCATGTAAATAAGCATTCTAATGTTACAGTAGAGCACACGTTTAGTGATCTGCCTCCTCACGAGCTGTCCTACCGCCTCGCTATGCGTAATAACTCATTTATCCGCATGTTACATTACTCACACCGGACCAGCAATGCCACTAATTGTTGGGTGTGTGGTCGACTCCCCCCCTTTCCAGACACCAAAGGGAGTTCTGCCACTTTTTCCTTATCCTTTTTCACATAATGGTTCGTGTGGAGCATGGTCCACGTTAACGTCATCCTCAACAGATATGTCTTTTCTTAACAGTACATGTTTCCCAGACAAGCAAGGTTTCCCCCACAGAACAGGTTTAGATCTAGAAAATGAAGTGTATAATTTAGGTAACTATTCTTCGAATTTTATGGTCCTGAATGTTCAGTCTGATACTACTCCAGACTCACCTGCTATTTCAGTATTACCAGTCAAAGGCGAATTATGTGTCCGAAATAATGGTTCTGTACATGTAGGACATAGTGATTGTACTACTATTATCAAGTATAGTGACAGTGGGAAATCTATTTTTAAAGCTTCACGTCATTCTTATTTTGTTTGTGGTCAAACTGCATATGTTCGTCTGCCCCTCGATTGGGAAGGAACCTGTTACATTGCCTTCCTACTGCCACCTGTTTTCCTAGCCCCACCTGACTACCATAGGAATTCCTACCTAGTACATACTAGACACAAGAGAAACCTCCCGATTGTCGATTATACTGAAACTGCTGCAGAGCAATTCATTGATATTGATAAAGGTGTGTTCCCTTATTTAGGTACAGTTGTAAACAGTAAGCTAATCCGTAGGTTAACAAGAACCCTTGAAGCTGTAGTAGATGAGACTGCCTCCGCTCTAGGTAACTTAACCGAAGAGCAATCCTTTCCAGAATCGTCTCGTCCTTGACGTCATACTGGCCGATAGGGGCGGGGCCTGTAGAGTCCTCGGATCCAGTTGCTGCATTTTCATTCCAAATAACGCGCCGTCTGTTTATTCAGCTATAACCAGACTTCATAAAATTGCCCATCTATTACACCAAGATCCAGGCACCTGGACATGGTCCGGTTGGTTCTGGAATATAATTTCCGCCTGGGGATGGAAAGTCCTGTCCTTTCTAGGTATCGCAGTAGCGATCATATTCAGCTGCTGCCTCTGTATACAATGTGGCCCTGCGATTTGCGGCATGTGTGCTACCTCTTGTATTCCTAGTCCCAAGCCCCGTTCTAAATCCCGTTCCAGGATAATTCGAGATGAACAAATGGTACTGTATGAAATGATAGATGGTATCATGAATATTGATGTTTCCTGATGGAAACGTAGTGACAAGGAGGGAATGTGGAAAAGTAAATTTTGCCATGTTCTGTGTCCCTACGTGTCATCCATCATACGTTATGTGTGCATGACCAATATGCATATGTTATTCCCCATGTCCGATTAATGACGCAATTACAGTTGTGTCCACCTCTAGTATGCTAGTTTCCAGTCCTCGTGAATACTACGAATATCAGGCCTATGTAAAGTTATGTTGCCACGTTTCTCAGTGTGCACGTTATTTCATTATAAAGTCCCCGTTTCCAGGCCTCAACAGGGCCCGGACATCAGATTCAGCTCCTGTCTCCAGAAGCCTCGCTGAGGAGCGATACAGCCCCCACCTGTATCCTCGACCTTTCACTTACTTCCTGCCTCGCAGTGCCCGGTGCAGCTTGGCTCTGCCTCTGAGTCTGCCAAGACTATGTTATGATTCCAGCTATCAGTTTAGTCCTCCTTCTCTGCATTCCTAAGCTACTGAACTGCATCAATAGTTTCCGTCATTGTCTAGCCTATGCGGCTCCATGTTAAGAGAAATACTGTATTTAATGGTCATTTAATATTCTTCATCACGCACTACATGTAGAATAATGCATGGTCCAGTCTTAGAGTCAGTTAGCTTTTCCCCTCATGACTTCTAGTTTATATCAACATGTTCCCTAAACATCAGATACTAGATAGGGTTTAGGTACATGTCGCTCCGACCCTCCAGACTTTAGTCTCTGCTCCTAGCACAGAGTTCATAGCCCCCAGCTTCTCCTAGTAACACGTCATTGCCAGTTTGCGCGCACCATCAGGTTAGAGGTCCCGGCTCCTTAGGTAGCCCCCTCCTATGTTTCCGCCCATTCATGACATATTCTGTTACGTCTGCACCACATGTCTATGTATACGCCCAGTTACACCTCTTTTTACTCTTATCTTTCGCGACTGCTACGCGTCACACCCACTGCTACGCCTACCGCAATGTAATGCTATGTGTTTGCGCTATGTATATATGCTCGTGTATTGTTATTAAAAGTTAGCGCGCTCATCCCAGCCCCAGCAGCTGCTGGGCCCTGCCATCCTATTCCTATGCAGGTTGTCCTGTTCCTGTCCTTATGCTGTAATAAACCTGCAAAACTCCTACTACCTCGAATCTTGACCCTTATTTATTGAGCTATCTGTTATTCATTCATTCATTCAAAAATAGATCCGGTATTATTTATTTATATACCACAGTTAAGTGGAGTACGCACAAGAAAGTGACTGAAAAAATAGGAGCAGGCAATGCCTTTGCAGACTACACAGCTTGTGAGATTGCAATGCAACAAAGTACTACATCGTAAAATCACAGTCTGAACGATGGCATGGTGCCAGGCAAGAAGTGCTGGACATGCAACAATCTGCCTCTGTCGATGAATTAGACCAATGGTCCAAGGAGGGAGCATTGGACGATGAGGGCTGTTGGAGGAATAAAGAAACGACAAAATGGAAGTTACCCGCAGCCTATTTACACCCTATGATTCACATGGCACATGGGCCGGCACATGTTGGAGAATCCTCAATGGCAAAGCAACTTATACAAGCTTGGCATCATCCAGAGATTGTGGGTATAGCTAGGAAACTAGTCCAGTCCTGTCTGATTTGTCTGCAGTATAATCCTGGAAAGGAAAAACTAACTCCAACAGGAGGGTTTGCAATACCTACTTACGTTTTGAAGTTCTGTAAATGGATTATATCCAGCTTGAACACTGTAATTATCTAAAGTATGTTCTGGTACTGGTGTGTCCCTTTAGTAAATGGGTGGAGGCATACGCCATAAAGGATAATACAGCTCTTACTACAGCAAAGGTGCTCCTAAAGGAGTTTTTTTCCTAGATTTGAAATTTGTCGAGATTTGTGGAGTGAAGAAAAACCAAAGGTTTGTGGAGTGACAACGGACCCCATTTTATTGGAAAAGTTGTTGAGTATCACATGAAAGGGTTAGGAATTCAGCAGAAGTTTCATGCTGCATTTCACCCACAATCAGCAGGGCTAGTAAAGCATTACAACTCCACCCTAAAATTAAAGTTGGTAAAGATTCAGGCTTCCACATCTTTGAAATGGCCTGATGCAATGCCCTTGGCATTGCTATCTATTAGATCAATACCACATACACGATCTGGCCTCACACCGTATGAGGTGGTTTTTGGAAGGCCAATGAATATTTGGGCGATTCCTAAGCCACGCCCTATACACGATGTACCCTATGTATTGATGAATGACTATCTCAGTTGACTGACAGTTTGTTTTCTATTTATCAACAGGTTCAGGAAACACTTCCAGGCAGGTCACAAGGTGAGGGCCACTGCTTGCGCCCTGGAGATTAAGTCCTTCCGGAGAGCTAATGCCCTAGCACCCAGATGGCGAGGCCCTGAGCAGGTGCTACTGGCTACCAGGACTGCGGTTCGAGTGACCAACAGGAAGAACTGGATCCATGTGACACATTGCCGGAAAGTGTTGCAAGACCTAGTGACCCAGCTGCGTTGGCAGATCACCGCAACATCCTGGCTACAGAGAAAGGACAAGATACATTACCTGATGGACCTGAGGAAGTCTTCCCAGATTACACTATCCCTGGTACATCTCAATATCAGTTGTGACCCCTGAAGAAAGACACTTTGTTGCTGAAAAAGACTGTTTGAGCCACTGTCCTGGGTGGTTAAAGACTGACTACAAAGGGGGGGGGGAGCATTTTAGTGACTGCTCGTCTCAACCTCAGTGAAGAAACCAGCGTCTGCCCAGGGCCTTAGGGCACCATCTGTTTTATTGTTCAACGACGAGATGAACATGCCTAAGGAGAAGAAGCAAACTGCTGCAAGAGTCTGTGATCGAAAGAGTATGTTCGTTATTGGACTCTGTTACTAGAGCAGTATTTGACTGTAATAAACAATAGTATTTTTTGGTCCTCACACACCACCTATTTCATTTGTGGAAGTAAAGGTTATCACCACCTACCTATTGGGTGGTCTGGACGCTGCTATGTGTCCTTTCTGCTTCCACCTGTGTTTTTGGCACCTGCATCCTACCATAAAGACTATAAATTGTATAATGACATTTCTAAGAGCCCAGTCAAGAGGACAATAAACAATGATGAGGTGGATCAAACTGATACTGCACTGCAGCAGTATATTGACTTTAACTTTGGACTATTCTTCTTTGTTGATGCGGCTTTAAACCGAAGAAAGATCCGACGCTTGACACGTGTTGTAGAGGCTGTAACCAATCAGACAGCCATGGCACTTGGACATATCACAGAAGAACTACAAATTGCGAGAATTGAGGCGCGCTAAAACAGGATGGTCCTCGATGTCAACCTGGCTGACCGTGGTGGAGCATGTCGCATCATTGGGAGCAGCTGCTGCATTTATATCCCTGACCACGCCCCTTCAGTTTTTGAAGCGATTTCCAAGATGCACAAAATAGCCACTGAAATCCACCAGGATTCAGGGACATGGACTTTAACTGGATGGCTATGGAATATGTTTACTGTAGGGCTGGAAATTACGGTCATCTCTATGTATATTCGCTGCCATTCTTTTCATTCCTTGCCTATGTATTCAATATGGCCCAATGCTCTGTCCCCCTTTTATTTTTACCTGTACCTCGTGTATACCGACTAAACAAAATGCTAAGAATGTAAATGCCCGCCTAGCAATGGACTAGGAAATTAATGAACTCATGAGAATAGATGTAAATGATATCTTCCATGTCCCTTCCAAATCATAGAGATGTCTTCAGCTAATGCTAAAAGGGCCAGCTGTGGAAATCGAAAATAATTGGTGTTAGCATGAACTGAAGCCATCTTGTTTGTGGCATCCATTTTGACACCTATGTAATTCTTCCGCCTTCACTGTTGCTTGCCTTTTTATTCTGCTTGTGTCATCAGCTTTAGTTAACTCCTTCTGTACTGAGCCAAAGCACTATATGAGAAGAGGCCTGTTGCTGATAGAATGTATCTGGCTAAAGATGTAACTGTCGATCACTCTTTGCTACTGTAAGCAGTTCTGTTCCCCCTCCCACTTTGCTGACTAAGTGATCTCCATCTGCCCATATTTGTCGGTAGTCATTCCTGTGTATGCTTGTACCTTCTATTTGTAACTACATGCTTACTAGTGCAGAAAATTCAGTATATAAGCACCATGGTCTGTGTATTTAAGCCACCACGGTCTGTGTATTTAAGCCACCACCTCCTGGAACACTTGAGGGCGTTGTATGGACGTGGTCTCACTCATGAGTAAATAAACTTGTTATTTTGAATTCCAGCTTCAGTGTCGATCTCTATTTTGTAGGTCTAAGGACCCCTGGACAAGATAAGGGTGAACCCTGCACCGGTGAGCCCCTTAAAAAGGCACATTTCCACAAGTGGAAGAACTACTGAAAACTGAGGAGGAAAGTTAACAATTTGTATATGTTAAGAAAAATATAAACCATATACCTTTTGCAAAACTGGAGAGAATTAGCAAAGCTTACTGAAGAAGAAATAATCTATCCGCATTGGCACCGAAGTGTGTCTTTCCACCAGACATCCCTCAACATAACCCTTAGCATCCTAAAGATTATTTGCTACAGGAAGCAAAGACGATCCTTTACAGATGATGCTACCGAGCCATTAAAAAGGGCGTTCAGAAGGCATGGAGGCAGCAGACCAAGTATACAACAAGTGTGACAGGTTCAATGAATAATGTATGCCATGATTCTTTGATAACTTAATCAATTAAAAGAAATCTAATCTTGAAAATGGCAGGACAAAACAAGACAATGTAAATACTGCTCTTGGGCCTAGTTTGTACGCTTGCTTGGTTATTTTATCAGAGTGTATATTGGGGTTAGTTCACAATGACACTAGGTTTTGAAAGTGTCCTTAAGCCAGATACAGAAACTAACGTTAAACTGTATCATTGCTCCGTATGTTACAGAAAAATATCACCCAGCAGAGGAAATCCCACATTCAAGGATGAAATGGGAGAGTTTAGTGACGAATCAACCAGTCTCTGGAATGCCATTCTCCTAGGGTAGCTAGAATATCCTCTCAGATGTTGTGCCATGTAGAACAAGGAGGTGGGAGCAGACAAACATAACCTTGCATTTGCTTGGAGGCACAAGAAGTCCATATAGAGCATGAATATTTAGTCTATATCAGGACATGTAAAGTCAGAGATAGGGTTTTCTTTTTAACTGGATGCTCAGTCAAGCCACTGTTGTAACACTGGGACATAAATCTGCACTGCAGTTTAAGAATACAAATTAGACCCTACAACTAATGTGGCAAGTTTCTATAGGATTGTTGCTGTATCAAGAATTCCTGCTGCGCTGTCTAACACGTTCGGTACAAAAGGGGGTGGTGATGGACGGAGCATCTGAACCAATCAAACACTCACACCCAGTCAAAAGATCTGGGCTTAATCCATCACCGTTCTTTAGCCCACTCTGCCACCCCAGTTCAGACATGGCCATATGCAAATCAGTCTGACCCTGTGCCTCATGGGAACAGTCCAGCCCGAACTGCTCCAGCCAGATCTGTTGACTGGGTGTGAGTGTTTGATTGGTTCAGATGCTCCGTCCATCACCACCCCCTTTTGTACCACTTTGTTCGCCATAAATTGGCAGGGTATGCTCAGACGTGAGTCCTTTGCTCACTTTGCCACTGGATTCAAGCAAGCCGGGCTGAAGACGGCTGAAATTCCAGAAACCGGTCCTCGGAAGCTTGTTTCCAGTCCAGGGAAGGCATGGCTTGGCAGTTCGGGCTGGACTGTTCCCATGAGACACAGGGTCAGACTGATTTGCATATGGCCATGTCTGAACTGGGGTGGCAGAGTGGGCTAAAGAACGGTAATGGATTAAACCCAGATCTGTTTACTGGGTGTGAGTGTTTGATTGGTTTAGATGCTCCGTCCATCACCACCCCCTTTTGTACCACAGAGTTGTCAAACAAGCACAGAAAAAATCATGGAGAAACATCTGCGAGCTAATCAGAAAATTAAAGGGTCTGTTTCTCACGCATCTGAGAGCTACCCTGGACATTAAAGCACCTCCAACATCTTGCAGGGACATCTGAGAACTAATCAGGATTACAAAGTTGTAAGTAGTCCAGATGGGTTGTATAAACTCCTTCTTTCTCCCTCATGCGGATATGATGCCAGCCCTTTGATTGGTGGTTGTTGATTGAAAAGTGATTAAGAAAATTGTAATCAACGAAAAATAGGTCTTCACATATGTGGGTATTATTGTATAGGAAGCTATCAGTAGAAACCTGTGCAATTTAGGCAACTCTTTCTCTCCCACAACAGCCCTTGCAATTGGTTGATTTGAACTGTAAAGCATAATGCCCATAATCCATGAAGGGATTTTGTGTTACAAGCCACATCATAACCAGGATGACTTGGATTTGTGGTGTATTGATTATATCAGTGTGCTCTGCATCTTCCTCAACGCCGCCCATAAGCACCTGGACAAATTAATAAAATGGGCCTGAAGGGAAGGATGAGTCATTAACTCATGGACCGGCTCAGGTTGTTACTTTGGTAACACTGCTAATTCCAAATATTTGGCAAGCCTAATCTCAAAAACATGACCAGTTTTTATTTATTTCAATATTTATTTATATTGTTTTTTCTTTAGTGTGCACATGATACAAAGGGATGTCAGGGTACTTTATAAGGATAACGATGCACAACAGAGTTACATTCATGAAGCAGGAGCCCACAGAGAGGTAGAGGGGTTTGGTAGCTCAATCGCATACAAAAACAGTGAGTAGGACAAGAATAGCACCATTAAGTTTGGGAAACAAGGGTAGTGGGGCAATACTTTATATACACCTATGGGTATGTTGCCGGGTCACAAGGGTGAATGGAGGAACTGATGAGTTGTAGAGGAGAGAGAGCGAAGGAGGACGAAAGAGATACAGTTAAGGAAGCAATATGTGTTCAATGGACAAGTTAGCATCCTCTGTATAGAGGCGTCATGTGTGCACAGGCATGAAGTTTACAGGCAAGGATAGCCAATTCTTGTGATCCTAGGGCTGGGAGCAAGTCCTCAAAGGGTTCTCCAATACTTCAGTAGTAGATCTTCCTTCAGTCAGTTCTTAAATGTGGGAAAGGAGAATTATTGCCTGATTTTTAAGGGTGTTGTGTATACATGACTAGAGAATTAACAGGAATGAGATGATTTTTTTATGCAGCGTAAGGTTTAAAGATAAAGACTGAGAGTACGGCAGATCTGCTTGCTTTTTTGCCTTCGAGTTTCAGTGTAGTGGTGCTCCACAATCCTCAATCACTCATCCATCTGTAGAGGGCCTGGGTGATCTGCTGAAATGGGCCAATGTAATTTAAAGGATGTTGGCTAGAAACAGAAGAACTGAACCTACCTATGTCAATTGCCGTGTATTTTACCAAGCATTTTTACCAATGTGGATGTTCTAAGGGCATTCATAGACAAAGTGCATTTTCTACATTTGAGCACATCTACTTCCCTTTCTTCTACTGGAAACCTCTGGTTCCATGAATTTGCATCAGAGCTTCAGATGTTTTAGGGATGACATCTTGGCTCTCAAATGTGCTGGAGTGGCAGGATGGGAATCCGTCTGGAGCTGCGCGTCTTTATTGTGTTTAGTAATATAATTTCAGTATTTGATACAGTTCAGGTCTACTTGCTACACTGAGCAGCACAGCATTTACTGAACTCCTGTGGAAAATTAGTGCGTTTTGGTGAACATTATCTGCGCCATCTTGCCTCTTCCCCTGATGCCACACTTTTGTCGTGCGCGCCCGCCATTTTAAGATGCCCCGATCAGAACAAACCCTTTTGCATGCCGCTAGCCCCTGACATAGCCCTTTGCCTTCGCTAAGCCTGCACGCTGACCACCCCCTGCTTGCACCTGCCTTGAGTCATAAACCCCTCTTCGGCGCTGTTCTGCCCCCGGCCCTCATCCTGTTCCCAGCGCGACACCTCCCTGCTTTCCTTTCATGATCTCCGGCCCTTAGATGCAAACCCCCTTTTTTCCCCGTGTGCCCGTTTTGTCCTCCCCGTTCCCAAGCCGACACCCAGCTCTGCCGATACCACCCTTGCCCCTCCCCGTACAATAGAAAGCTTCCCCCATCAAAGAAATCCCCGGGTTGATCAAAGCCCCCACCCCATGAGACCCAATCACACTCCCCACATCCCGTGACTCGGCGGATTATCCAGCTGCGCGATGCTCATCACCTGTTGTGATTAGGGTGGGGATTTCAACTGTAAATGTGTGTGGGAACGGGCCCCAAAGGGGGATTCCGGGTATGTCTTTCCGTATATCAAAGCTTTGTCACATATATGTAAACTGCAATAAAAACCATAGAACACTGTATATAAGGGGCCAGGCCTCAAACGTAAGTTAGAGCACCTCAGAACGATACCTTCTGTCCGTTTCGTTGTGTTCTCCTCCGGAGAGAATAAAAACCCTTGTTTCCTGCCTTCCAGTCTCCAGCGCCTGCCTCTTCATTGATTTAACTGACTAGAGGGTCACAGAGGCAATACCGCCGGGCAAATATCGATTGTCCCCGACCCGACAGAAACTGTTTTTAGAATTGGCGTCCCAAGCGTGGGGCCCATCAGCGACTCGTGGATCCAGTGGGAGAGGTCCCGACGACAGAGTGAACGACTGCAACGATCGGGAGAGCTCTTGCCCAATAGACCCTCGTCTGGCAGCCGATCATCCGAACTTCACTAGTTCCGAACAGACCTCTCTCGAGTGATCTACGGTCCTGACTGGGAACCATCAGGAGTGCCGTGAGAAATACGAGAAAAAGAGGACGATCGGGCGCTGGATTCGGAAGACAAGAAACTGTCCACATGGTCCGGGTAAGGTCGTGTTGCCACGACTAATTGCGAAATTTGTTTTGATCGTTTGATTGTTCAAAATACTAGTATTGCCTTGTTTATTTTTATTTAGAGATTCACTGTCTGCAAACGGAGAAGCAACAGGCTCTCTCTCCCTTTGCAAGCAGTGGAGGATAAGTAGGGTAGCAGCCGTGCTTATTCTTTTTCTCCCCCACTCAATAATTGCTTGAAACTGAACTGTTGTTCACAAACTATTGTTTCCTGGAGATTCTCTGTCTGCAAGCAGGGAAGAGACCATCCTTTTTGCAGATAGTGAAAAGGGTAGGTAACGCAGATCTTTGCGATCCTACTCATTCTCCCCATTGTTATTTTGTTGGTCTATTGGTTTTTTTGGGATCCATGAGGTATTCACTGCCTGCAAACAACGTAGAATAGAAATATTCTGTCTAGTCTTTGCACCTAGTGATAAGATAGGCAGTGCTGACTTTTTAGTCCCTCGTTACGAGCCGTCATGTCTGTCTTCTCCCCATTGATAAATAGCCTGTTTAGCCCGGACCGGGTGTTAGAGGTGGACCATATGGCTCCACTAGAAGGCACCCCAAATAAGGACATGTTCATAAACTATGGGTTAGTCACCATAGCTTATAATAAATTATGGCATAGGTATACCGAAGATAGCCAAGATAAACAGTGGCCACTGGCAGGATCCTTTGACCTTGATAAAATAGAAACGTTAGAAATAGCCCTTCGAAATAATAAGACGACGCCAATTATGCTCGACAGTCTTGGTATGTGGCGCAGAGAGGCTACGAAACGACAGAGAAAAGACGAGGATAAACCAAGTAGGGAAATATACCGACAGGACAACCCCAGGACACCGCTACCCACAACTTACCCCCCGACACTATACCAAGGACGACCAGACTTAGGGTCAGACCAATGCGCTTTTTGTAGGTATGTCGGACACTGGAAAGCCCAATGCCCGACTCTACTGAGCGTGAGTAGGAGCAGAGGACCGACAGGAACGACAGACCGACAGTACGAGAAAAGGCGCGAGACAGAGAAGAACCCGACTTACATAGACAGGCCAGACAGAACCACCACGTTTGATTATGCCCGATGGCACAGATTTCGCCAGGAAAATCTCAGCGGCATGATCAAGTTCTCCTAGGTCGGGCAATGTCAAGACGGGAACCCAGCCTCGTTTAAAAACTTACAGACGGAAAGAGATAATTATGACCGATAACTGTTTTTATATTTGTCTTGGGTCTTTGTATGTCGTACTTGTACTGCCCCCCCCCGTCTGAGTTCGTGTGTATGTAAATGTACAAATCTGCGTCACCCCTCTACACGTGTTTCCATGTTACTCGACCCCTGTTAACAGAAACTTAGCATAAAAGCAACCTGGAAAGAAAGAAATGATAAAACAAAATCCGTAGAACATTAATAAACTTGAACTTTTAATTTAGCACAACAAACAAGGAACAATAACGATAAACTGTAGAAAATGAAAGTCAAACAGAACATTCGCCCCCCCCCCCCCATTCTGGAACCTTCCAAAATAGGGCAGGGTTACGGCTACGCCCAACCAACGGCAACCCATATAAGGCGAGCCCCGCCGCCAACTCTTGGTCAGGAAATCTTAACGTATGGGGGAGCCGGAGGAGAGGCAGGAGCCCGCAGCCTGGGCATTTGCAGGTAGTCCCGCCACATGTCTCCTTGGCCGGCCGCAACGGGCCTGGAAAGACTAAGGTAGTCCCGCCACATGTCAAGAGGAGAGCGAGGCATCTCTTCCTTTTCTCTTCTGTCACAGCCGCAGCAGTCCTGGACGGCGGGATGTCCTGCACGTACCTCCACAACAATTTGTCCAAGTTGGGCTGGGAGGGAGAGGCGACGCGGACGAGCCTCTCCCACCTCCACCGGTAGGAGGTTTCCCAGCCCCCAGTCCGACGCCGAACACCCCCAGTCAGGCGATGGTGCCCATACTTCCACAGCACCGGACACACCATGGTGGCACCCCAGTACTTGCGCAGCACCGAACACACAATGGTGGCACCCCAGTATTTGCGCAGCACCGAACGTACGATGGTGACACTTAGGGAACACCGGATGTGGAGAGGCCTTCATGCAGGGCGATGAAAAGGAGCGGCATGGAGTGCACCGGGAGAAGGAGACGATGTGAACGAGTCTCCCTCGCCCCCCCCCCCCCAGGTGGGGGCATCACAGCTGCACCCCAGCTGAACGTCCCGCTCTCACAAAACAGGGACCTCTTCCTTTCACTCCGAAGGGTCTCTTCCATTCTTGCAAACTCGACGAGGGTGGCCCCTGTAGGGCCTCAAAATGGCGTCTGGATCCGCTGGAAGGCGGGCCCCGGCCACTAGAGTAACTTCGGCCAGCCATACAACTCAAACATTTGTCCCATGGAGCACGAGCCCCCATCTCCGGCAGCATCTCCGCAGCCTTGAAGATCATACAAAGGTCCCCGGCGGAGCCTTCGGCCTTTGCAGGTTTCCGGTAAGGGACGGCTGCTTCGATCGCCAACGAAACAAACATGACATTGCCACACCTTCTGTTAGCGTGAATTCTAGAACTGCCGAAAAGGACTCTGGTCCAAACTGCCAGTAATGGAAACATTTCCCCCTGATGCTGCTTCCGGACTGTGCCGGCCCCGCCCAAAATGGCGCTGGTATCAATCGGAACTTACGAACACCTCGTGGTGTTCCTTCGCACTAATATAAACTTGATGTTCTGAGATTTTTGTGATCCTTTGTACACTTGGCTAGAAAAGACAAGGAGAGCTCACTCGACGAACAGTATGAAAAGATCCCCGTTACAAACGTTGATTACGAATATACAATGTATTATATTTTTATAACTGATGTAAACCTCATTTACGATACATGCGTACGGTATGTATATAGGAAATCTGATTACACCTGTTATGCTTATGTTTCTAAATTATGAAAATATATGCCCCCGAACCCCCAGCCAATTAATAGACGTTTTAGTCTCTCACAAATGAATGAATGAAACTTTCCGATGTTTTTACTGTTGCAAACGACACCCCCGCTGCACGCACTTTAGCCATTGCCACGACCGACCAAATACGACCACACCCTCCTAATCCATATGCTGAAATGAATTTGCAAAATAAAGTCTTTGAAACTATGGACGGGTATTGCATGCTTTATTTTAAAACAAATATGGGATGGGTAGGAAAGTTCTTTTTCTGTGCACCCTACTCTGCTCTCTCTTTAAGGTTAAAGGAAGATGGTTGCCCAGCCCTGGAGGACGGATCGGATCGACAACACGACACTCCGTCTTAAAAGTACGCGACTGACTCATGAACTCTCGCGTAGAGGAAGACCGTGACTTCCAAGGATGGGTAAAACGAATGGTGTAAATGAGGGAATGTAAAAGGAGGGTGAAATGAAATAATGTAAATACTGTAAAGTACAACGTTCCAAAGTAGCAGGGACCCAAGAACCGAAGAACTTTAGAACGCCACGGCGTTGAAAGAGGTTTAAGGATCCCGATAGTGAGATATATCCTTTGACTAGATACCTCGCACTAGGCACCTCTGGTTTCCTTTTTATGTTTCCCCGCACACGCCCTACATGAACACACTACCCCCCCCTCGACTCCGAAAACCATATCCCCGGGGACCCTGCCCCAAGGAGGAAAGACGAGTTAGAGGTAAGTAAAGGACTTATGAATCCATGTATTTGTATGCGCGCGAATGCTGTCTCCCCCACCCCCTCCCCCTTTTTTCCTCCCTCTGCAGGTTACATCAGAGATTACAGCCAAGGTGTGGCGAAGATCTGAGACCTTGCCATGTCTAAGTGCACGAAACGGACTAGCGCCGCAGGGTGGTGTCTAAGCACGCCTGCAAAACTACTCACGTATCGAACAAACCCGAAAAATTAGCACAACCTGATAAAAAGTGATCACCCTTAAACCAGACCGGACGAATGAACCCGCGTTACGTATGATGCGAAACTGTGAGGGAATGTGTGTGTGTGTGTGGCTGAGGCGTTGACCCAACTGGTCAAAGGACCGAGAATGCGAGAAAGTGCGACAAAATGGTACCTCCTTTTTCTTCTTTCCTTTTCCCAAAGCACGTCCCCTCTACCCTGTCTAATGCTCAAACTGCATGATTACAAGCTAACGTGGACTCGTGAATACCCTTTACTGTGTAATGCACTAAATAGCCTTTCTCGAACGCACTGCCGCCCTCTCCGTTGCACGTGTACTATTTAGCCTGCCGTTGCACTCTCTCTCTCTCTCTCTCTCTCTCTCTCTCTCTCTCTCTCACTCTCTCTCTATTTTCTCACTACCACTCTTCCGAGTGGTTAGCCCCGAAATTGGCAGATTGCCACCCCTAGCACACCACCTAATTGGCTTCAAATACCGTCAGTATTTGCACAAACATTTGTCTTTAATGCAATCACCCTGAGGCCGCGTCATTACCTCTCCTTTTCCGCTAGAAGTCAATGAACCCAGGTTGGGCCGTAAGGGAAAGGACAGGTAAGACGACAGAGGTTCCCTAATCTGGCCCGAAATAAGGGAACTACATGTCAACGGCTCCTATAGTATAAAACAAGGACCTCAGAATACGCGACCCTCCCCTCCCCGAATCGTCGTAATACCCAAACCAGAAAAACGATCACCCCCGTTGCCTCCCCTGTCTATGTCCCTGGTTGTTTCCCATAAATCCCCTGTCCTTCCTAGTTAAGTAACCGGGCTGTAAAAGGTTACGTAGGACCCAGAATGATGTTTTACAAGGTTAACAGACTAGACCAAGGTAAAGAAATCGTCAAAATGAACCTCGCAGTAGCTGAAAAACAGGATGCACTGATAGAAAGGAAATGTTTAGCCATGTTCGTCTCTCAGCGAAATACCTGTGTAGTACCATGTTGACGACTCACTGTACCCTTTTGTAAATGTGAAACTCTAGAGAACGGCATACCTTTGCCAGATTTATCTCCCGAAGGTGGGTTACCATCAGATGAACTGTCATGCCTGTAATAAATGATTATGAAGGAAAGTCATAGTAAATCCAGCAGGTCCGCCACCGGTCATTCATATGCCAGTTGTGAACGTTAAAAATGACGGACATTTTCATTCTTTGCCTGGAGCTGGGAGAGAAATAGACTTTTTGATTATCTTCATCCGAAAATGTTCTAAAAGACTGTCTTTTCAAACTTGTTTAAGGGTACTGCTGTTGGAGGAGAAAACGACCGGATGTGGGAGCACGAGGCCTGACTGCAGACTAAGGGACACCTACGACATTGGCCAAGGCGAGACCACGACTGAAAAGAGCTGCAGGACGAGGCACTGTTTTCGACAGCATGAAAAGAAAGGGTCGACCTGATGCCCCTGCTCGACGTCCAGTGCCTGTCGACAAGTCCCCGCTCTCTGAATTCCGTCACACGCCCGCCTATTTGAAGTCTCTCGTTCCCCTAGTTTGTTCCTAATTTGGCCTTGCTCCATCCCCCTCTTTTTCCTCTGACCTACCCTATAGACCGTTTTGAGCGCTCTTCTTCCATCGGAACTTTCTGACAATCACCTCAAAGGACACGGGGCGAAAAGGACCTTTTCCGACCAGAAACGCGAGGAAAGGGTCGTGCCCTGCAACGCAGAACTTAGACCAGAGCTGGACTCGTAGCTCCACCGCCGGTGCTCAACAGCGCCAACGAAAGACCACAAAGAACAATGAGAACTCGTAAACTTCGAACGTTTGACCTCCTCAACCACCGTTTTTTCTACGCCTCATTTCTCTCCCAGCCACCATTGTATTGATCCTGCTCCAATCCGAATCCGAAATATGTATTAACCTGCCAGTTTACGTTATGATATGTACTTGCTGCTCGCCGTTTTGTATTTCATTCCTATGACTTTCCTGCTGAACCAATTTATCAAAGTTCATCAAATAGGTGCACCTCCTAAAAACTAGTAACCTCAAAGTGTATTGTTTACAACTCTTTATCTTGGGTTTCCTACCGTTCTCTCTTTCATGCTCACCACAATAGACCCGAGTAGAAAATGAACCAACAAGATGTCTTGAATATGTTAAAGGAGGGACTGTGGAAAATTAGTGCGTTTTGGTGAACATTATCTGCGCCATCTTGCCTCTTCCCCTGATGCCACACTTTTGTCGTGCGCGCCCGCCATTTTAAGATGCCCCGATCAGAACAAACCCTTTTGCATGCCGCTAGCCCCTGACATAGCCCTTTGCCTTCGCTAAGCCTGCACGCTGACCACCCCCTGCTTGCACCTGCCTTGAGTCATAAACCCCTCTTCGGCGCTGTTCTGCCCCCGGCCCTCATCCTGTTCCCAGCGCGACACCTCCCTGCTTTCCTTTCATGATCTCCGGCCCTTAGATGCAAACCCCCTTTTTTCCCCGTGTGCCCGTTTTGTCCTCCCCGTTCCCAAGCCGACACCCAGCTCTGCCGATACCACCCTTGCCCCTCCCCGTACAATAGAAAGCTTCCCCCATCAAAGAAATCCCCGGGTTGATCAAAGCCCCCACCCCATGAGACCCAATCACACTCCCCACATCCCGTGACTCGGCGGATTATCCAGCTGCGCGATGCTCATCACCTGTTGTGATTAGGGTGGGGATTTCAACTGTAAATGTGTGTGGGAACGGGCCCCAAAGGGGGATTCCGGGTATGTCTTTCCGTATATCAAAGCTTTGTCACATATATGTAAACTGCAATAAAAACCATAGAACACTGTATATAAGGGGCCAGGCCTCAAACGTAAGTTAGAGCACCTCAGAACGATACCTTCTGTCCGTTTCGTTGTGTTCTCCTCCGGAGAGAATAAAAACCCTTGTTTCCTGCCTTCCAGTCTCCAGCGCCTGCCTCTTCATTGATTTAACTGACTAGAGGGTCACAGAGGCAATACCGCCGGGCAAATATCGATTGTCCCCGACCCGACAGAAACTGTTTTTAGACTCCTTTTGCTGCAGGGGGAGCATCTCCAACACGAGGTGCAAGGCACAGAATCGTGTTGTATACAGTATCCAGGTGACACGGATTACAGAAAACAGGATGTGATGCACGAGCAGACCGGAACATGCAGTCTGAACAACACTAGGTAGCAAAGCACATATTTACACATGACACAATTGCAATTTGAGTCACGGAGAAAAGTGATTTATGCAGAACTACACAAAATGTAGGTGCTGAAGCCAGTATTAAAATCTAGATTTCTGGTATGGAAAGAAAGAAAGTTACTAATCCAAAAAGGTTCGTCTTTTGAGTTTGTTATTGAGTTTTTGTATGTATGAATGAGTGTATACATGTATGTAGTATTTACATAGAGTGAAGGTTATTTCTATGGTTCTTTTTCTTCAAGGTGGGTGTTTTCACCTTATGAGCACGATTTAAACCTAATTTTAGTTGATAAAGCAATTTTGGACCCCCTTCTGTAAGGGTGGATTTTTACATTTATTCCCTGCCAAAAATGGTTTACGTTTTGTTGTAGTGAGAAACACGTATTGGTGATTCACGTGAACGAATATTTTGTGTAAAACGGCCTAGAAGTCAATCTCTGGCAATGTTTCACTGAGATAATACACCGGTGGAGAGGCGGTTTCTGAAGTTAATCTGGGGTTCTGATATGAGTGCCCTCCCATGTGATTTCTAGCTTCCGTTACTTGTCTTGCCTTTGCATTGTCTCCTGAGGTTTTGCAGAAAGGCAGCCTTGTGAAAATTGAGTTTTGATATGGACACACTGCAGCTGAACGTGCATAGCAAGGTATACTGAACATTTTAAAAGCAAGGTGTACTCCATAAGGAGGCGCGTCTTTGAAGAGCATGAAAACATAATGAAACTGGCTGATGCTGGGCATTCAAGTTGAGGGTGTGAAGACTCACTTTCAACCTGACATTGGGGTACCCTCAATGGAATGTATGATGATGAATTTGCCAAATTACCCATCAATGAGGATCTGCTACTGCCATCAACATCTATGCATACCAGTCTTACATTCCCCTCTCCTGCAACTGCAAGTATTACTTTATCACTGTGCTGTTGCATGAAAATGGCAAATTGGGTGTCTACATAATTGCAGTGGTGGTGACGCGTGGTGCCCAATAAGCTTCAGATCTGCATCTAAGTTATCCCAGCTCCAGGTACTTTGCCGGATTATCACCAGGATAGAAGCACGTGCAGACTGTTTTATTGACAAATTATTCCAAAACTATTTGAATTCATGAGCAAGCTGACAGAGCTTTAATTGCAAGAAACTGTGAGGCCTATTGTGCTTTTGTTTCAATTACTTCCTGTTTGATATTTGACAAACGTTGAAGGAGAGCTCAACAAAGTATTGGAATTGATATTATCGAACCATCAGGTCTCTTCAAATGCTGTCGTGATCAAAAGGCAATTTGCGGGAAACAAGAATCATTGAGAATATGTGAGAAGCAAACCAGCCATTCACAGACAGTGCCTTCTCCGCCCTTGAATCTAGGACAAGTTATGCCAACAGAATAGAGCATAATTCTTCCCCGGATCATCCTGTACAAGCTGTCTCATCAGTTGGTACAGGATGAGGCTGCACTGCCTCACCACACTTGCCACCAACATGGGCTTGTTCAGCGGCAAACAAATAAGTTTCGGTATATTATTAGCCGCTGAAGTTCTCCAGGAATAAATAAAGAAAATTAGTCAGTACATTCCTAGTTATCTTATTTTGCCTTTAAAAAAAACAACTAAACATTAACGCATTTTTTTGTTGATTCCTGGGTATAGAAAGTTTAAGTTCCAAGAACTATAAAAAAACTATAAAAAAAGAGGGGGTGGCCTAACGGCTAAGGCGCTCGACCTCGGACCTGGGGATCTGGGTTCGAGTCTCGGTAACGACGCCAAAAAACCCCTGTGATTCTGGGCAAATCACTTAATCTCACCGTGCCTAAAAAAAAAAAAAATGAAAGTGTGTCCTCATGTAACGTAACTGGTGCTATGTAAAGCGCTCTGATAACTGATTCGGTTCGGTTCTCGTTTGCGCTATATAAAACTCGGGGAAAAAAAAAAAAAAAAAAAAAAACAACATTCAAGACTCAACCAATGCCCCAGTGAGGAATCTTAAAATAAAGGACTAGAGTGTCTATAGTCACAGGACTGTCATGCCACTTTTAGTGGCATAGAATCTGGATTGCTGAAGTGAACTATATGTCACATTTGGATCACATGCTAAACTGTGAAGTCTTCCTTCATGGTAGCACAATTGGCCAGGGGCCATTTTGTTTCCATGTGAAGCCGGTCAGAAGCATCAATCAATCAATCAGTGGTTTATAGAGCGAGCTACTCACCCGTGAAGGTCTTAAGGCGCTGGGGGGAAGAGGGCGAACAGCTCCGGGTCAGTCGAAGAGCCAGGTCTTGCGGTCCTTCCTGAACGTGTGGAGGGTTGGGGAGCGTCTGATGTTGACCGGGTGCTCGTTCCAGGTTTGGCTGCATCGTAATGCCCTTTTAACCATGGTATCAGGAATTTAACAAAAGAATGAAAAGGCTATTCACAGGCAGGAAAGAAGAGCTTTACAGTTGTATCGGGCTGTAAGCACTTTTATCCCTTCTTGCGTGGCAAGGTCTGCACATCTGTAACTGATTTTCACACTCTGGCTATTGTTGGCAATTGCCTGGTTTGCTAAAGTGCCTAGAAAGATGGGGCATGTGACTACAGGATTATCCTTACACACAGAAACATGGGGCCTGCTATTAGAAGTTTGTTTCTTTTACATACTGCACGAACCTGGGAAGGATTGCAATCAAGATTTTCTCCAAAGCATTATTGCAACTCACTGCAGAGAAATAAGCACAACACCCTGGGACAAATGTAGCCCCTGCCACCCACAAGTATATAATTGAATCCACCTTGGATTTCTGATATTAGGATGCACTAAATATGAGTGGAGAATCCAACAGGAGCTATGCACTCTTCCATCTCTCACTGCCTCCATAACCACAAACACAGGAATATGAGCTCAAGTGGTAGAAATGGGGCAGTGCTTAATTTGAGCAGGCGGTTTCCTTTGTAATGCAGCTGAGCTAATAACGGCCACCAAAGCCATTCTTATAGCTTTGGAGGCTGAAGTAGTCTGAACTGTCAAACGTTTAGGAATCTGATGGTTAGTTGTTGTTTTTGTACTGTCATTGTTAGCAATGGCAGGCACAATGGGTTGTGGTAGCTGTGGTGGCCTCCAGGCGAGGGTCCTGGCACTTTATTTTTTTTTAACATATTAAGCACTGAAATCTGGACGAGGGAATAGAATAAATTGGAAAATAGAGAAGGCAGACTACACCACTTTGACTCATATTCCCTGTTGATTAAGGACATCTGCGGGATGTAGTATATACCTACAATGCAAAAAGAGATCTTGAGTAACACGCCATAGCAGGTTCTATGCTTGGCTGTGTGGGTGAACAAATATGTTTTATGACTCTTTGTACTCTAAGGGAGAACTTGTACATTCTGAAAACTAAACAGAAAATTAGTAAGTGCCACAAATATATGTTTACAGATATCTCTCCAATGATTTGAAGATCTCCCTTAAGCTTCGTCTCTATGCACTTTCTGTGGAAGTTAAAGTTTCCGCTTAATTAGGTAACCAAGAATTTTAATATTCTGTTGCTTCCTAGCCTTGGCAATTTGCATGTCAGTACTAGGACTATAAAACATGGTACTCGGCATTTATTCATAAAATGAGCAACACAGTCCTGTCAAAGTATCCTTACTGCTCTGTCTCAGGATAACCTTTAGCACATTAACAACCCCTAGTTATAGAAGAGTTTGTAAAAATAATAAAAAATGGTTCAAAGTTTGTTTCAATCAACAACACAACCTTCTGAACACTTCTCAGTATTTGCAATGACCTTCAGTACAAATCCGTAGGAAATCAATGGGTTTTGGCAAGGATTGCATCACGATTGCCTAGATCAGATTCATTGGGCCATGAGGGAAATGATACCTAGATATGCAAGATAGCACCTTTTTTCCCAGAATACGAAACATCATGGTCTGTTGGGAATTGCAGTTACTTACTTTCTATGTGCATGTGCAGTCTTAGGTCAGACAGCGCTGGCATGCCAAGATGACTGCAATTATTCGCTGAGATAACTAACTGCCTGCATTTCCCTCTTGAAAAGAAACTCAATGCGAGCAGGTTTCGAGTATTGTTCCCTCACGTTCATCCAATACCAAGCAGTAAGCAAGGCTGCAAACCCTGCTTCCTGACATTCGATACTTGTAGCTTTTACTAAACTCACCCAAGGCCTGAGGGACCTTAATAGAGAGAAAAGCTCACTGCTGCAGTGACCTCTGAAACTGAAAGCACTCAAGATGAGCTGGAGTGCTCAAGAAAAGTCCAAATGCTTAAAGCCCCCTATCTGGTGATCCCACTCTTGCTGCAAATGGAGGCTGTGGACCTAGCACATAAGTGTGATGGTGGTTTCAATGAAGCACCCTCTGCAACAGAAGGGCAGTTCTCATTTCTTGATGAACTGGTGGACGAGATGCTCATCTCCTGTCATGTGAAGCAATGCCTCGCCAAACAACCTGCACTGAGACGCAGTAATAGGCTGAGGGATAGCAACTGATGCCGAGTAGCTGTATCATCTCATCCCACATCCCACTAATAGAGTCTCTAGCAGGGAGCACTCGAGACAGTGTTGCATCCTGCCTTGCTTGGGACCTCTCCCCCTATCCCCCTATCCCCTCTGGTCTACCTGTTTGCATGTGTTTGACCACGTGCACCAGAAGAGTCAGCACAGATGGATCAAGCAATGCACTGCTGATGACACCATAGAGTGCATCCTCAAATGCAACACTTTCAGAATGTGCCAGGCGGAAGTGATCTTGAGGATGAAGGAGGGAAGAGAAGCACACTGAGCAAAGACTGCAGGAGTACTCTAGAGAAGTGTCGGTTGCGTTCAGGCCAGTGACCAAATAGTCTTGATAATTCTGTTTTGCAGAAGTTGATTAGTCTGGTTGATGCAATTTTATTTATTTATTTTATTTTATTATTTAGAAGTTTTCTATAGCGCTAACAAGACCCGAAGGTATCAGAGCGCTTCACAGTAGTGGGCATGAAAAAGAGAACAACATGAAACAAACCCAATAAAAGCAATCGGCGACAGACAATTTGGAAAGAAGAAAAGTTCGGACAGCAGGGCTTCTCAGTACTGGATTCAACAATAACGCATGGATTCTGAGACGTTTGCAGCTCCAAGTTATCCATAACCAAGGGAGCGGATCAGGTACAAGGATTTAAGTTGGCTCTTGAATTCTGCATAGGACGGTAGAGTTCTGATGTGCGGGGGGATGGCGTTCCATATTTTGGGGGCATTTCCTGAGAAAGAGCAATCCGCAGTTCTTTTCCTTCTGGTTTTTGGTAGGATGAGCAGCAGGGAATTAGAGCTTCTCAAGTTTCTGGCTTGGCCTGCTTTTTTGAGCTTGTTAGCCAGGTATTCCGGTTTGCCGGTGTGGAGGGCCTTGTGGGTTAGGCAGGCCGTTCTGAAGGTACTTCGCATTTCCACAGGGAGCCATTCGAGTTCTTTGAGAGCCGGGGAGATGTGATCATATTTTTTGCAGCCTGTGATCATTCTTGCTGCCGCGTGAAGTGTTGTTTTTAGTGGAGCCAGGTGGGATTTGGGGATGCCTGTTAGGATTGAGTTCCCATAGTCCAGTCTTGATAGAACTAGAGATTGCGTGGCTAGTTTGAGGTCCTTGTTGGGAATGTAAGGTTTAATTTTGTTCAAAAGTCTGAGGTTGAAGAAAGCGCTTTTCGCCGAGTTCTTAATGTGATTTGACAGGGTTAGTTTAGGGTCTAAGGTGAAGCCCAGGGATTTAACGGAGTCGGCTAGCGTGAGGTTACCCTTGAGAGCATCGATCGACTTTAGCCACTCGATGATTTGAGGGTTATCTTCTTTGTTTGAGATGAGGAGTGTTTCTGTCTTATCGGGGTTGCAATAACTTACATGTCAACCCTCCCGATTTAGATGGGTGGCTCCCGAAATACCTGCCCCAAAAATGCTGTTAGTTTAGTCTGGCTTCAAAACTCTTCGAGTCCAGTTTAAGATAATGGGGAAATTAGCGTCCCCCCAACATTGTCTACAAATCAAGCTCTGAGCTGTTCCTGAATATTGCCATGCGTGCCATAAAGATATGCTATAGAAGCCAGTCTCTTCAAGAGCGTAACAGAAGGCACCACGGGCACCACTAAGTGGAAGGCCCTAACTGCCTCAACCTGGGGAAGGGGGGGAGGGGGGTTATTCACTTCTGCGGCCTCTCTGTAAAGACACGCAGAACAATACAGAACAGCTGCTGCACAGCTCATCTCTTCACTATGTCTTCATCCTGAAAGTATGAGCAACAATGTTGAAAGATATTGAATTGTTGTTGGTGTTTCAGGGCCTCCAAGCTAAACGGCGACCCAAAACCTATAAATTTCACTGATTACTGAGTAAAAATAAAAAAATACAGCAGCACTGTCAAGAGTGGGATAGTCAATCAGGAAAGGTGAAGGGCAGAGGAGACCAATGTTGGTTTACCTATATTCATTTAGCCAAGAAAAAGGTTCTTATTTAGTAGGCTGGGTTGCACACAGGAGAGCATCTTACACTGGAGACAAGCTAGCCTTCTATCCCACCGGTATGATGGTTTAGAGGGGAGTTAGACCAGAGTCCCTGGCCCTGCATTTCTAGTTGCCCTCTGTCCACACTCTTTTTGGATTTCCCTCCCTCGACTTCCGGAATATGCACCCTCCTCTGCCTATTTTTCTTTTTTGCGCTATCGCTACCTTAGTGGCCCCTCCTCTCCCTATCATGGCTTCCATTCGAAATAAGTCGGGAGTTAACTGCTTCAAAGTCATTTATCCCTCTAATCTGTCCAAAGCAGCAGCAAAACGGTTCAAGCACAACACCATTGAAGAGTTCCCCGATTCCCTCTTTGTTGATCAATTCCATAATGGGTGCCTCAGGAAGCTCAAAAATGACTTAATTTTTTTCACTCACGATATCCCTTCCAGGTCCACCAGCTTCTTCAATGCCTTCAACGTCTCCTCCTCCTCATCTATCCCGCATGAAAGCGGCTAAAAATGACCCCTTCGGCCAGCTTTAATGGCTCTCTTACCATTACACTTTACAATAATGGCACTGTCATGATTCAAGCTACAGACTCCTGTCTCTCTCTCTCTGACCATCTCTTCCACTCCCTTCGTCCAACCCATTCAAATATGATCTCCCTAGATTCTTCTTTGAGCACCTCTCCTTTCTCTCTTTCTCCCCCCGATACTCCATCAGGCTGCGTTCCCGGGAGTCACAGGCCTACCCTTTATTTCCCCCTACTTTTGCTCCCTCATTCCCCACTATTCCCCCTTCCCAATATGTTCCTCCCCGTATCCCGTTTGCTTTGCCTCCGGCTTCCACTCCCCCTCCCCACCCTACACCTGCCCGAGTCACCAACGCTCTCACCTCCCCCCTATTCCAACCAACCTCCCCCTTCTTATTCCACCTGTTTTACAACCAGGTCTACCGATCAACTTTCCTTACCTTCCCCTTCCCTCCCCTCCCCCTCTCACCTCATCCCTTTCCGCTCTTCCCCGTCCCCCGTATCCTAAATTCTTCTCTCACACCTTCCTTCTCTCTTCAACCTCCCCTCCCTCTTCCTTTGCTTCCCAACCATGTCTCACCCCTCTCACCTCACCCCTTTCTGCTCTTCCCTGTCCCCATCCCCTTAATTATTCTCTTCCACCTTCCTTCTCTCTTCAACCTCCCCTCCCTCTTCCTTTGCTTCCCAACCATGTCTCCCTCCTCGACAATTCCTTCCTCGTTTCTCCCTCTGACCTTGCAGTCCCTTACTCCCTCAGTTTCCATCTAGCTCAATCCCCCCCACTCCACCTGTTACCTGTCTCCCTTCATTCACCGTTCATAACCTACAGTACCTGTCCAGCACCATCCTCTCTTTTCTCTCCATACTCCTTGCCTTCCTGTACAGCACCTTCTCCTCTCTTCTCCACGTACCTTTGGCATTCATCTAACCCCCTGTCCTCCCCTCCCTGTTCAGCCTCTTCTCCTCCCGTATCCCCTTACCTTTGGCCTTCATCTGACCCCCTACTACTCCTCAACTTTCTTCTTCTATTAATGATCTCTACTCCTCCACTCTGTTCAACACCAGTACAAATATTTCTCTTCCCACCACTGTTTTACCATCCACTCCTATTGCTCGCCACCTTTCCCCACCTTCTACTCTTGCTCCCCAAATCCCCACCCATTCCCCCACCCCTCCTCTCCATCCCTCTGCACTTCCTCCCTTATCCCGTCCCCCCACCGTGCCCCCTCCTCCTTCACTCCCTGCTCTCCCTCCCGTTTCCCACTCCTCCATCCCTCCCTGTCCTCAATCACCCTCTGCCCCACCTCCCTTATCCCGTTCCCCACCCCTCCCCGTCCCCCACTCACCCTCCGCACTCCCGCCATTATCCATCATGCCACCCAACACTCCGTGCTCAGCTCTCCTCTTCCTGGAAAGCAAACTTGATTCTCTCATTTCTTCTATTTCCCAGCTTGTAGCGTCCATCTCACTTTTAAGCGCCAAGTTGTCCCACTTCCCTAATATCCTCCCGAGGAGTTCCGTGCTCCCGCGCCCCAATAAAGCCAACCACAGTCTGTCTTCTACAGACATCTCCAACATACTAGCCAGCTACAAGACCACCAGCGTCACCCCCCCTCAACCTTCCTCTCCTAAGAATTCTACGCAGTTCACTATTCAGACCATCTTCTCTGTCAGAACCTACCATCCTCCCTTGTACCGGGCACCCTCATTCAAGAATCTTATCCCTATCTCACTTAACAGCCCTAACACCCCAGTCACCAAAACAGTTGCATCAGAACTGCACTGCTTGCTCCACAACTGCAGATCTGCAATCAAACACAAATTGGACATTTCTGACATTATCACCCTCCAGAATCTTGACATGCTCTTCCTCACTGGGACCTGGTTTAATGACTCCTCTCATACTCTGTTTGATCTTCTGGTACCCACTGACTACTCTATCCTCAGAAATAACAGATCAGACAAAATTGGGGGTGGTGTCGCTATCATCTTCAGGAATTCCCTTCAAATGAAAGCTTTCCCTACCATCCTTTTCCGTACATTCAAATGCTTATCCCTAGAACTGCAAATACATCATGGCTCACTCTTTAGATTCCATGCCATCTACCCCCCCCGCCCGGTAACTGCTCTGCCTTTGTGGAGGAACTCACTGACTTCATCTGTGACCAATTTTCTCAAAGTGACAGGCAGATCTTCCTGGGTGATCTTAATCTCCATTGGGGCTCTTTCGAAGACGCGGCTGCCAACAAGCTTGCCACCTTTCTCTCAGCTAACGATCTATTCCAACAGTGCTCGGAAACCACTCATTCCAAGGGCTAAATTTCGGATCTTGTTATATGCAAAGCAGACCTGCTGACTACTGCTCCCCCTATCCATGTAGATTGGTCTGACCACTTCCTTGTTCCCTTCCGTTTTCATCTTTCTCACGTTATAACGCTCGGTCAACCTAAAAGAGCAACTACCTGGTTCCGCAACACTAAAAACATTGATCTTGACACTTATTGTGACTCTGCTATGTGGTCATTTCCTAGACTTGACCCTAACATGGATGTCAATGTTCTCACCTCTCAGTGCCTCTCAGTCCTAACTGTCGAAATTGACAAGGTAGCTGCACTCCAAAGCAAAAGGAAAAGACCCACCCCCTCAGCACCTTGGATCAATAAAGCTCTCTACGATGAAAGGAAAAACCTTAGAATCCTGGAGAAACATTGGAGAAAATTTCCTTCCACCTCCAATCTCTCTCGGTTACGTTCAGCAGGATCCAAATACCACAACCACATCTTCCACGAAAAAGCATCACATTTCAGATCCCTCCTCGACTCAGCCAAAAACAGACCCAAAAACTTTTTGATCTCATCAAAAACCCGAACTGTTCTCCCCTAACTTCTAAGCCAGAGGACTCCACAAAGAAAGCAGCCGATTTTGCTATTTTCTTTGATGAACAGGTCAAAGCACTGGTGAATCAGGTCACCCACCCCACCCCCTTTGAGGAGCGGAAATCCTTAGTCACCTGGCAACACTTTGACGTCATCTCGGAAGATGAACTCCTCAAATGCATCCTCGAAACCAAACCATCCAACCATTCTTCTGCCCCCATCCCTTCCGTCTTTGCCATCGATTTCTACACCCATACTCTCTCTTACTGGACCAGGTTAACTAATCTCTTCCTCAGTCAAGGCTCCTTCCCAGTCGCCCTTAAATCAGGTCAGGTTACCCCTCTTCTAAAAAAAAAACCTCAGCTGATGCGAAAGACCTTAACAACTTCCGCCCCATCACCAACCTCCCTTTTCTTCCGAAAATCACCAAAAAATGTGTTGCGAAACAACTTGCCCTATATATTATGGACAATAATCTCCTCAATGTTTTCCAATCTGGCTTCATCCAAAATTGAAGCACTGAAACAGCCCATCTGCAAGTGATTGATGATGCGCTGCATATACACGCCTCTGGGGAATCGTGTCTTCTGATTCTTCTAGACCTCTCTGCAGCCTTTGACACTGTTCAACAGAGAATGGGATTGGATGGCACAGTGCTGAAATGGTTTGCCTCTTTCCTCTCGGACAGATCCCAAATGATTAAGATAGCAAACAGTCTTTCATCTCCACTGGCTGTAGGTCAAGGCGTCCCGCAAGGTTCTATCCTGGCACCCACCTTGTTTAATCTCTACCTGGAACCATTGGGGAACCTCCTAAGCAAATCTGTGATCCATTACCATCTTTATGCGGATGACACTCAAATCTACCTCAAGGTGTCTTCTGCACACGATCTCTCACTTCTCAACTCTACTCTCAACTCCATTCACAACTGGTTGTTAGCTCACCAACTTATTCTAAATCCCGCCAAAACTGAATTCTTCCTCCTTTCTACCTCTCTCTCACCTCCTCCCATCCAATCGTGGATGGATCAGCTGAACTTACTCAACAACAAACCCATCATTGTCGACAGTGCTAAATCCCTAGGTGTCATACTTGACAAAAGACTCAACCTAATCTCCCACATCAACTCTATTGCCAAGAACGCATGATTCCAGTTGTGCCTTCTGTGGGGGAATCCGTTGGTTTTACTAGGAGAAAGACTTAAAAACCTTGGTACAATCGCTGGTCCTCGCAAGACTGGATTATTGCAATTCTCTTCTGACGGGCCTACCTAAATCTCACCTCTCCCCTCTCAAATTCATCCTCCATTCAGCAGCTCGCTTCATTACAGGGTGTAAACGAAGTGACCACGTCACTCCTATCCTGTCCTCTCTTCGATGGCTTCCGATCGAGGCAAGATCGATCTACAAAACTGCCTGCATCACGCATAAAGCCTTGCATATGTCCTCCCCTAGTCACCTGGCAAACAACCTGAAATTATCCGGAGGCTCATGACCCTCGCGCAATGCGGAAAAGCTTCTGCTTGAGCCCGCCCGTCTTCAAAAGGGAAAGATCGATGGCACAATCCTTCTCAGGCAATGTGGTGAGTGTTAGAAGGGGCAATCTCCGAGGGCCAGGTTGTGCTCACCCAGACACCCCAAGATCCACCTCTCCCACGGAACTTGCCGAGTCTTGATTGTGAGGTCCTCACCGGGGAGGACTTTGGGTCTGGGATCGTACACACTGAGCTCACACCACACTACGAACAGACACTACACCGTTGGATTCTAGTAACAAGTTCTTTATATAAGCAAATAACGAAGAAAGCACTCTTATATACACAGTGGCCACAGGACCACAAAGGCTCTGAGGATTCGGGAAGAGGGAAGCGGGACAGTCTTTTAGTCTCTGGGTCAGTACGAGGCGTACCCTACGCACAGCTCTCAATCCTCGAGCCGGGGGGGTACGGGATGGTGGTCGTACTGGTTGCCTCACCTTCGTCGAGTCGGCTCGGTCGTGATGGTGGTCTCGCTGGTCCAGCCGGACCAGAGTACTCCTCGAGCCGCGACGAGGTCAGCAGGGCTCGAATGGTCTTAGAGGTCGAGCCGCGAGAGCGTCAGCAGGGCTCGGATGGTCTTAGAGGTCGAGCCGCGACAGCGTCAGCAGGGCTCCGATGGTCTTAGAGGTCGAGCCGCGACAGCGTCAGCAGGGCTCCGGTGGTCTTAGAGATCGAGCCGCGACAGCGTCAGCAGGGCTCCGATGGTCTTAGTGGTCGAGCCGCGACAGCGTCAGCAGGGCTCCGGTGGTCTTAGAGATCGAGCCGCGACAGCGTCAGCAGGGCTCCGATGGTTCAGTTCCTTAAGGCGAAGAAGGAGCCGCGACAGCGTCAGCAGGGCTCAGAGGTTCCAGATGAGTCTTCTTAGGGTCAGCCGCGATCAGATCAGCAGGCTTCAGGTCCAAGATACAACTGCCCGCTAGTTATCAGGCGGCCCCAGTTATAGTCCTTCTACTCTTTGATCTCCGGACCCTCGCAGGCAGAGGTCTCCGGCCCTGGGGGCTGGTCGTTGGCGAGGTCCGGCGGTTGGCTCTTTGATCCCTTTGAAAGATGGGTCCGGGAATTCCCAGACGCCCAGCGGGTCTGGAGCCAGCCCTCGGGGAGGCCAGAGGGGTGATTGAACCTGGCCCACAGGGGAGGGCCAAAGGTGTGACAGAAACCAGCCCCTCAGGGGAGGCCGGAGGTGCCATCGAAACTCCCTGGCTTATCTCACTCGGGAGCCCTTTACCCCCCAGCCGGGACTGGCGCGCCTTTGGAGTCTGGGCTTCGCTGGGGGCCGGGGTCACGCTAGGCCCGGGGAGACAGGGATGTTGGGAAGGGAAGATGGCGTCCGGGCCTTGTGGGGCAGGTATGGTTAGGCGCTCGGAGCCGGGCGAGGAGCGGGAAAGGCCGGCCTGGTCAAGGTTCTCGGGGGATCTAGGCGTCACTGGGTAGGACGACCAGGCTCGGGTTGCAGGCTACACTAACGGGGTGGCCGCGCAGGGGACTCGGGGTACAGGCCTACCCTCACAGGGTGTGGAGGGACAGAGGTGAACCACGCCACGAGGCCGGGTCCAACACGCGTCCCCCCCAGCTGAAGGCGGGGAGAACTACCAATCCTCTTGGGGGTTCTCTTCGCTGAGGCGGAAGAATCGGGACAGGCCGTCAGCGTTGGCGTGGTCAGAGCCCGGCCGGTGTTCGACAGTGAAGTCCATCCCCTGGAGGGAGATGGACCAGCGCAGCAATTTGGGATTCTCCCCTCTCATCTGCATTAGCCACCGGAGAGGTCGGTGGTCGGTCTGGACCCGGAAGTGAGTACCGAACAGGTAGGGCCTCAGCTTCTTCAGGGCCCAAACTACCGTGAAGGCCTCCCGCTCGATGGTGCTCCACCTTTGTTCTCGAGGGAGTAGCCTCCGGCTAATGAATGCCACTGGTTGGTCTAGGCCGTTCTCGTTCACCTGGGACAGGACTGCTCCGATGCCATGCTCGGACGCGTCCGTCTGGACTACAAACTCTCGTGAGTAGTCGGGGGCCTGTAGGATGGGGGCAGTGCACATGGCGTCTTTTAAAGTTTCGAACGCCTCTTGGCAGGCGGAGGTCCAGCTGACTTTCTTCGGCTGGTTTTTGGAGGTTAACTCCGTGAGGGGGGCTACGATGCTGCCGTAACTCTTGATGAACCGGCGGTAGTATCCCGTGAGCCCTAGAAACGCCCGCACTTCCGTCTGGGTCATGGGGGCCTCCCAGGCCACGATGGCATCGATCTTGGGCTGGAGGGGGGCTACGAGGCCGCTTCCGACCTGGTGCCCGAGGTAGATTATGGACCCTTGTCCGATCTGGCACTTGCTTGCCTTAATGGTGAGACCGGCCCTTCTCAGGGCCGTCAGCACCGCCCAGAGGTGCTGGAGGTGCTCGGGCCAGTGGGAACTGTACACGGTGATATCGTCCAGATACGCAGCGCTGAACTCCTCCAATCCAGCCAGTACCTGGTTCACCAGTCTCTGGAAGGTGGCGGGGGCGTTCTTCATCCCGAAGGGCATCACCCGGAAATGGTAGTGACCATCCGGGGTGGAAAAAGCGGACCTTTCCCTAGCTCCCTCGGTGAGGGCGATCTGCCAGTATCCACTGGTCAGGTCGAACGTGCTAAGGAAGCGAGCAGCCCCGAGGCGATCGATAAGCTCGTCGGCTCGGGGGATGGGATGAGCATCGGTTCTGGTGACTGCGTTGAGCCCGCGGTAGTCAACGCAGAACCTCAGCTCGGGAACAGCACCGGGGGCGGCTGCCTTCGGAACCAGGACCACGGGACTAGCCCATGGGCTGTCAGAGGCTTCGACCACTCCGAGAGCTAGCATCTTTGATACCTCGGCCTTGATGCAGGCCCGGACTCGGTCAGGGACGCGGTAGGCTCTGTGCCGGACCGGTGGGCTGTCCCCGGTGTCCACGTCGTGGACGCACCAGTTGGTGACGCCGGGGGTGAGGGAGAAGAGGTCCGAGAACTGTCCCAACAACTGGTGACAGTCCTCGCGCTGCTCGGGAGAGAGGGAGGAGGAGAGACTCACCCCCTCTACGGAGCCATCTTTTTCTTTCACGCACAGGAGATCGGGGAGAGGCTCCGTTTCTTCTTCTTCCCCATCGTCCGTGGCTAGGAGCAAGCTCAACTCGGACCGGGCGAAGTGGGGCTTGAGGCGGTTCACGTGAAGGACCCGCAAGGGGTTCCTGGGGGACTCTACATCGATGAGGTAGGTCACCTGACTCTTGCGCTCTACCACCTTGAAGGGCCCTGTCCACTTGTCTTGCAGGGCACAGGGCTCTACGGGGGCCATAACCCAGACCTGCTGTCCGGGCTGAAACTCGACCAGAGTGGCATTTTGGTCATACCACCGTTTCATTTCTTCTTGGCTGGCTTCGAGGTTTGTCTCGGCCAGCTCTCGGAACTTCCTCGTCTGGTTCCGGAGGGCCAAAATGTATCGAAACACATCGGGAGGGGGCTCTGGGGCCGCCGTCTCCCACCCTTCCTTGACCAGGGTGAGGGGTCCCCGGACGGGGTGCCCGTAGAGCAGCTCGAAGGGGCTGAACCCCAGGGATTTCTGGGGGACTTCGCGGTACGCGAAGAGGAGACAGGGAAGGAGGACGTCCCACTTGCGCCTCAGGGGCGCTTCGAGTCCCATGATCATTCCCTTGAGGGTCCGGTTGAAGCGTTCCACCAGACCGTTACCCTGGGGATGGTATGGGGTGGTGAACTTGTACGTCACCCCACATTGTTGCCAAAGGGACTTCATGTATTTCGAGATAAAGTTGGTCCCTCGGTCACTGACGACTTCTCGAGGAATCCGACCCGGGAGAAGATGGCCATGAGGGCCCGCCCCACTACGGGGGCGGTCACCGTTCGGAGGGGAACGGCTTCGGGGTATCGGGTGGCATGGTCTACCAGCACCAAGATAAAGCGGTGCCCCAAGGAGGTCCGGGGGTCGAGTGGGCCCACAATGTCGATTCCCACCCTCTCAAAGGGGGTACTGACCACGGGGAAGGGTTGGAGAGGAGCCTTGCGCTTCCCTCCGCTCTTTCCGCTGGACTGACAAGTGGGGCAGGACTTACAGTGGGCCTCCACATCGGAGCGCATGCCCGGCCAGTAGAAGTGGGTGACCAGGCGCTGGTACGTTTTGTCTTGTCCCAAGTGTCCCGCCAGGGGCATGTCATGGGCCAGGTTCAGGAGAAAGCCGCGGAAGCGTAGGGGGACCACCAGCACTCGGCCGGACCCTAGCTCGGCGGACTTTTGCTCGCTGTATAATAGGCCGTTTTCCCAATAGATAAAGTGGGAGCCGGACTGGTCACCGGCGGCCTGGGCGGCGGCCTGCTGCCGCGGCCCCACCAGGGATGGACAGGATGTCTGCTCTAGGCAGAACTCCTCTCGGGACGGTCCCCCTTCCTGGCGCCATTGGGCCAGCTCAGGAAGGTCGTCCAAGCTCGGGGTCGGTTCGACGTCGGGGCCGCGGGGCCCTGCGTCGGGGAGGAAGCTCTCCCCGGGGAATAGCTCAGGGGTCTCAAAGGGTTCAGGGACCTCGGGGTCCTCGGGGGTCACCGGGGCTGCCTCTAGGGTCGCCTCTTCGGGCGGTCATCGACCGGGTATTCACACAGGCCCACTCGGGTAGGCCCACCATCTCTAAGTGGGTCCTTTTCTCAACCCGCTGCCATGGGGAGCTCTCTAGATCGTTGCCGAGCAGGCAGTCCACAGGCATGTCGGAGCGGACCGCCACTCGTAACTCCCCAGAGACGCCCCCCCACTCGAACGGGACTTGAGCTATCCGGCAGGTGCGGACGGAGTTATCGGCTGCGATCACCCTGCAGGAGATGTGGGGAACAATCTGGGCTTCGGTGACGAGGTGCCGTTTGACGGCGGTGATACTGGCCCCAGTGTCTCGGAGCGCCCCTATGTGATGGCCATTGACAGTCACCTGCTGCCGGTACTTCTCTGTGTTGTCGGGTAGGGGAGCTCCGGGGACCATCTCCCTATCACCCAGGGAGACCAACATCATAGCTGCGGGTTCCGCTCCCTCGAACTCTTCCTCCCCCTCCTCTTCTAGGGCTACTGAGGTGATGTGGCGCACTGGGGGTCCTGCAGCGGCAGGCTTCTGGAACAAGGGGCAGCGGGGGTCATTGGCATAGTGCCCGGGTTTCTGGCAATGGTAGCAGGCTTGGTTGACCCGGGGCCCTGGCGAGCTGGGGGAAACCCTGCGCGCGCTGTGGGAGGTGAGGTACCTGGCTGGTTTCTGGGGGGACTGCGCGGGGACCCTACCTGGGAACCCCTCTGTCTATTCTGACCCCCTCCTCCCCTCGGGTGGGATGGTCCTTGTTCGTTTCGGCCAGTGTCCCCCCCGGGCCCCCGGGTTACTTTGGTGCTCACCCAGCGATCGGCCTCGATGGCCAGCTTCCGGGGGTCGGCCAACTTGCTGTCCAGGAGGTGCTGTCGGAGTTCCACAAAGCAATTCAGGGACAAGTGCTCATACGCAATGAGGTCGATGAGCCCCTCGAAGGTGGATACTTTGCTGCCCTTGATCCACCCTTCCAGGGCCCGGCTGTAGAAATTGACATATTCTACCCATGTGGTGCCGGGGATCTTCTTGCATTCTCGGAAGCGTTGGCGGTACATTTCTGGGGTGAGCCCGTACCTTGTGAGGAGGGCCTCTTTCATGTGGCTGTAGGAGGTCTGTTCGGCAGACGGTAGGTCGAGTAGGGTGTCTCTCCCCTCACTCAGGAATCGACCCCACAGCCCGGCTCCCCAATCTTTCTGCGGAACTCGGTGTGAGGTCATAGCTACCTCGTAGGCCTTGAACCATTGCTGGATGTCATCGTTTTTATAATATTCTTTGACCACATCCTTGGGGATGTGGACCTTGGGTTCCACTGGGGGAACAGACTCTCGGGTCGCTGCTGTTTTGTTGCCTTCGTTCCGGGCCTTTAGTTCGATTTCCAATATGCTGCGCTCGTGCTCCAGCTGGAGCTTCTTTCCGTCATGTTCTCGCTGGAGTTTCTTCTCCTCCAGTTCTCCTTGCAGCCGCAGCTGCTCGATGGCTAGCTTCTTCTCGGCCAGCTTGAGTTCTCCTTCCATTTTCAACCGGGCTAGTTCTAGCTCGTGGTTTCGGTTGCGTTCTCGGTCGGTCATCTCTTCTCGAGACAGACCTCTCTCGGGGCTGTAAGTCCGCGTCGGGGACTCTGCTCTTTCTTGCTGTGGGGCGTGGGTTCCGATCAGGGGTGCTCCCCCTCCATCGGCTTCCGTCGGTGCTGGATGTTGGGCTCCGGTCTCCACCCAGGCTGTTAGAGCTTGTTGGAAGTCCTCTTTGGTGTTTAATCCCGTTGACGGGATATGGAGATCTTTGCAGAATTGCTTTAGCTCACGGTGTGAATAGTCTCCCAGAAGCTCCATCTGGAAGGTGGTCTTGTCGCTCGTGATGCTCATTGTTGTTCTTCGTTTGGGTAGTGTGTCAGTGCTGTACGATCCCTAGACGTAGGTTCTTATCGCGACGCTGCCACCAATGTTAGAAGGGGCAATCTCCGAGGGCCAGGTTGTGCTCACCCAGACACCCCAAGATCCACCTCTCCCACGGAACTTGCCGAGTCTTGATTGTGAGGTCCTCACCGGGGAGGACTTTGGGTCTGGGATCGTACACACTGAGCTCACACCACACTACGAACAGACACTACACCGTTGGATTCTAGTAACAAGTTCTTTATATAAGCAAATAACGAAGGAAGCACTCTTATATACACAGTGGCCACAGGACCACAAAGGCTCTGAGGATTCGGGAAGAGGGAAGTGGGACAGTCTTTTAGTCTCTGGGTCAGTAGGAGGCGTACCCTACGCACAGCTCTCAATCCTCGAGCCGGGGGGGTACGGGATGGTGGTCGTACTGGTTGCCTCACCTTCGTCGAGTCGGCTCGGTCGTGATGGTGGTCTCGCTGGTCCAGCCGGACCAGAGTACTCCTCGAGCCGCGATGAGGTCAGCAGGGCTCGAATGGTCTTAGAGGTCGAGCCGCGACAGCGTCAGCAGGGCTCGGATGGTCTTAGAGGTCGAGCCGCGACAGCGTCAGCAGGGCTCCGATGGTCTTAGAGGTCGAGCCGCGACAGCGTCAGCAGGGCTCCGGTGGTCTTAGAGATCGAGCCGCGACAGCGTCAGCAGGGCTCCGATGGTCTTAGAGGTCGAGCCGCGACAGCGTCAGCAGGGCTCCGGTGGTCTTAGAGATCGAGCCGCGACAGCGTCAGCAGGGCTCCGATGGTTCAGTTCCTTAAGGCGAAGGAGCCGCGACAGCGTCAGCAGGGCTCAGAGGTTCCAGATGAGTCTTCTTAGGGTCAGCCGCGATCAGATCAGCAGGCTTCAGGTCCAAGATACAACTGCCCGCTAGTTATCAGGCGGCCCCAGTTATAGTCCTTCTACTCTTTGATCTCCGGACCCTCGCAGGCAGAGGTCTCCGGCCCTGGGGGCTGGTCGTTGGCGAGGTCCGGCGGTTGGCTCTTTGATCCCTTTGAAAGATGGGTCCGGGAACTCCCAGACGCCCAGCGGGTCTGGAGCCAGCCCTCGGGGAGGCCAGAGGGGTGATTGAACCTGGCCCACAGGGGAGGGCTAAAGGTGTGACAGAAACCAGCCCCTCAGGGGAGGCCGGAGGTGCCATCGAAACTCCCTGGCTTATCTCACTCGGGAGCCCTTTACCCCCCAGCCGGGACTAGCGCGCCTTTGGAGTCTGGGCTTTGCTGGGGGCCGGGGTCACGCTAGGCCCGGGGAGACAGGGATGTCGGGAAGGGAAGATGGCGTCCGGGCCTTGTGGGGCAGGTATGGTTAGGCGCTCGGAGCCGGGCGAGGAGCGGGAAAGGCCGGCCTGGTCAAGGTTCTCGGGGGATCTAGGCGTCACTGGGTAGGACGACCAGGCTCGGGTTGCAGGCTACACTAACGGGGTGGCCGCGCAGGGGACTCGGGGTACAGGCCTACGCTCACAGGGTGTGGAGGGACAGAGGTGAACCACGCCACGAGGCCGGGTCCAACAGTGAGAATCTGGAACTCACTTCCCCCATTGCTCCGTGCCACCTCCTCTACCCAGATCTTCAAAGCTGATCTCAAATCTCTCCTCTTTCAAAGACACTATCTATGTAACCTTCATTTTTAGTCTCCTGTTTTGCTTTGTAATGTTTTATTGTGTTCCACTGTTCTCTTGTAATGTAACTGGCTCTATTGTACAGCGCTCTGACACCTTCGGGTAATGTCCGCACTTTATAAAAATGCACTAGATAAAAATACAAATAAAATAAATAAAAAAACAGGTAAATGGAAAGTTACCAGTAACTAATGAACTACTCATTGGAGAAGCCTGCGCTAAAGAGACGGTGAATGGTAAGCGACAGCTTAGAGAGACGCGGAGCGAAGTGTGGGGGGTGAGAGAGAGAGAGAGGGGCCCGGCACCCCACCTTGTGAGGAGGTTTGAGGGGGTTGGGGGGAGGGCTAACGTTACGCACACCACCGAGTCTCTTGCCAGTGCTTTACTCAGATATCATACCGTGGTACATGACAAATACAAGTTTACAAACGAATAAAAACATTTTAAACAATAGTTTCAGTTGCTTTCCTAACTGCAACGTGGAGCAGCGCTGTCAAGTCCGTTTAATCTACAAACGCAGGTTTCTGCAGGGGGAAAAATTAAGAATTCCGCAGATTTTTCTTCCTGCTTAGCAGTAGTGTGCGCTGATCATGGAAGTTCAGACAGGAGATCAACAGTCTAGATCAGTGGTTCCCAAACTTTTGACTCCTGAGGACCCCCACTGAGTCACCACTGGAAGCCGGGGACCCCCTAGCAATTTGTATGAGTTAAATTTCAAACATTAAAACAATAATTCGAAAAAAATACACACGTGTGCACACAATACAAATACTCAAAGTACTAAGGATTTTGGGGCCAGATGTACGACCATTTCATTTAGCGCCTCGCAATTGGCGACACATTGCGAGTGGCAAATTGCGAGTCGCTAAATGAATTGTATAACAGTGTGTTTAACACTTTGGGATTCCCAATGGGGTCGCAAATTGCGAGGTTCATTAATATTAATGAGCCTCTCGCAATTTGCGAGCCCATTGGGAATGCCAGCCCTCCCAGTGATGGTGGTCTGCTGGGCTCTGCAGGCCACCATGTCTCGGACTGCATTTAAATAAAGCAGTTTTAAAAAAAAATGCAGCCTGTTTACCATGCATTTAAAAAAAAAAAGAAAATGAAACGTTTTCGTTTAATTTTCTAAGGGCAGGCAGAGGTCCCTGGGACTACTGCCTGACCTTAAAAAATAATTTTGCATGCATTTGCAAAGGGGAAGGGGTCCCCTTGGGACCCCTTCCCATTTGCGAATGCATTACTATCTACTTGAAGTAGGTGGTAATTGTGACTGTTTTGCGACCGCAAAACATTTGTACATGGTTTTTAGACTCGCTATTTGGAAGGGAATGCCCCTTCCAAATAGCAAGTTGCAAAACCTATTTAGAGAGTCGCAAACAAATTGCGACTCGCGAAATAGGCTATGTACTTGGCCCAATAGGTTTTTGCATGCGCAAACGGGTTCGCTAACCCGTTCGCGCATATAAAAACAGATCGTACATCTGGCCCTTAGTATTTTATATTGAAGTAATAGCCCCTCTGTCACATGTATTTCATTTGTTTTGTAGCATCTCTCATACCATTGTAGGATGTCAGAGCACTTTACATCACACACATATAGAGACATTGAATCATACATGCAAATCAGTGTGTATATAAAATGTTTAAAGAGTGCTTGGTCTGGAAAAGCACAAACTCAGGATTCCGAGCAGAACACAGTGGCTACTTTTGACTTTAACATTAAAAATGTATTTCCACCCAAATATATCTTTTTAGCAGCATCAGGATAATGAATAACTGGGACAAAATATAAGTTACTAACTGGTACCATGCAGTTTGCAAGCAGCTCTTTGATGACAGTTTATAGGTCCCTCTGCTAGATTACGATTGTCACTTATGAAGTGCACAGTAATAAAGGAATCTCTGTGACAAAAGCAGTAACCACGAACCTAGGCACATAAAATGCTGCTTTTTAAGATGCATGTTACACGTTCTTTGCAGTAGGCACATTAACCCTCTGTGCTACATTAGTTAAATCAAAGCTGCCACTTAACAAAACTCTCCTCGCTCTCCAGCAGGTACATTAATCACTGGCATTCTCTTGACACTTTAATTGTTGCTGGAAAGCTGCTAATTTTACAAGAAATGTTTTTGTGCTTTTAAAACTGTTGCCTACGGACCCCCTGGGAATGTGTCACGGACCCCTGGGGGTTCGCGGACCACAGTTTGGGAAACACTGGTCTAGATCTTAATGAGAACTTCGGGCATATTATCAAGAAATAGCGATACATTTTTGACTCTTTTATCGGCAGTAAACTGCCGATAAAGCGGCGATAATGGGCTTGATAATATGCCCTTGTGAATTCTAATAGAAGCCCAGGTTAACACCAGAACCTGGGCTTCAATGGGAATTCACAAGGGCATATTATCAAGCCCATTATTGCCGCTTTATCGGCAGTGTCCTGCCGATAAAAGAGGCGATAATGTATCGCCCTTTCTTGATAATATGCCCCGTCGTTCCTTTAGGCAATATAAATAACAAGCGACAAGAAAATGATCTAGCAAAACTTGTCACAAGAAATTGACGTGACTTTCAATGTTACATTGTCATGGTGCACGCAGGTCTAAACGCTATCATTTCGGAGAGGGCTGTGACGGCTAGGTTAGTCCTAGTATTTATTTCGGATTAAATTGCGTCCTAAAGGCAGCAACTGCTTGGAATGATCTAACAGACTAAATCGCATTTCAAGACAACACTGATATAAACTATTTGGGAAATTAATAACTCCCCCCAAAATATTCGAGATCTAAAGACCGAAAAGCCAAAAAAGCTATTTGACTGTTTTGGAGAAAGTTGCACTTTCCGCTGATATTCTACGGCTAGATTTCAATTAATAAATACGCCTATTTAGAGGACTCAGTGTACGGTAGATAGTGTAGTCGGAGTGAAATTTGTATGTGGTACCTTTGCAACACGTAACTTTGTCTGGTACCCCGGGGGTACAGCTAAGAGCGTAGTTCCGTCAGTGGGCGTGGTTAGACGTGTTTCTCCGTGAGTTGCTCTGTAGTTCTACTGAAGGATTGTGGTCTGCTGTGCAAAAGCACGTGTTTTGAAGAAGCGAGCAGGGGCGGCGGGAGAGGCGAGCAGGTAAGTGCAAGATCGCCTTCACTGTGCAGGGATCTGAGCGAGTCACTGTAACCGCACGATTCAGTCCTTTTACTGTAATGTCTGCTCCTTTGTAGCTCGCAGGGATTGCTCTCCATTAGCCTGCAATGAGTGCAATGCTTAATGGCGAATCTGGCACCCGTGACCAAAACAGAAGTATTCCGAAAGCTGGGTTACATGAGAGTCAGCATCAGCGTTGCAAGATAGTGCGTCCTCTGAAATGAGAAACAGTGCCCACCTGAGCGGGGTAGACGGGAGCTTCTCCAAGGAGGAATATCGAAAAAAAATTAAAGGTTCTGGAGATTTGGGCTATGGCGTGTACCGTGGAGCGCAAAAAAGGCAGACGAGGGAAAGGAAGCAAGCGGCTGGATGATCAGATAGTAGACGTTGGCGAACCACTGACAGCTCGAGCCTGAAGGCTGGCTCAGCGCCAGGGCCGGTTAGCACCTTGAGTCCATAACGAGCCTTTCGTTTGGTTTCTACTGTCCCCATGTAGTAATGCTGCTCACAAGTAGAATAATTATTAATACGTTCTTTATTAAATAAAGAGACTCCAGATGTAATCAGATAAAATGGCAGGCTCCTACCTCCAGCTCCTCACAGCCTTAATGCAAGTATTCGATATGACATCATAATGCCCTAGCAAACTATAAGCCACAAAGAACCATAGGATCAAAAATGCACGCTGACAATTTACACCACAACACTTTACCCTCCTAACAAGTGTGCAATTTATTATCACAAGTCTTATAGTATAAGCAAAACCTCTTAAATACTATAGCAATTAATAAGGTGAGACGATGTTATACAAGATATCATATGATACTTACATAATCTTAGAATTTTATTTAGGTTCTGTTATTCTGCTTCTCAGTCTCATTTTTACAACCTGATTTAGGCATTGGTTATTCTGTAGATTTTCTTCCCCCGATTCCATTTCTTGAAGTCTCTGCATCTCATTCTCTTCATTTATTCACACGCCCCTCCGACAACGAAAGGATCCATTTCCACAACCTATTGTTTCGTTTTTTATCCACTCCATATCAGTTTCCGGACTCGTGCCTCCCAGCACTTCTGTTTCCATGCTATTCATTGCTTTACATTTGGATATGTGACTGACGTTCCACACTTTACCATCACTCAACAAAACAGAATTGCAAAATATATATTTTTTCTACTTTTAAAGGCTGTAAAAACCTTCCTTCCACTTTCTTGTACACACCCGGTTTCTTACCCTTTCCCAGTCTCCTACCTGTAACACAACTTTTTAGGTTTCGCCTGTCGAAAGTTGCGCAGGCGAAATCTTATGTGTACAGTATGTGTTTGTTGTTCCGCCCTCTCTTTCCATTGGCTAGCTCCATAAGTGGAGGCTAGCCATTGGAAGAGAGATCGGCTCGTCATTCTGCGAGCAGATTCGTGGGCGTTCCGGCGATTTTTAGGCTTTTCGCTACGTCATGCGGCTATGGACGTGTACTTTTTTTTTTTTTTTTTACGTGGATGTTTTTACTCATTGCTAAAATCGTCCTGGTCCCGCATGGTTGTATCCCGCTGTCCGTCCCCCCTCCCGCTGTCCGTGTCTTTGTGTATCCCGCTGTCCGTCCCGCTGTCCCGCACGACGGCCCCCCACAGGCACCGTGCACACTTCACTGCAGGCAGCGCGGCATCCAGCGAGGGCGGCGATCACCGTAATACGTCCTGAGGCAGGCTCCTGCAAATACAAGGTATGCGCGTGGCGCGATAAAGAGGCCCCGCGCTCTTTCAAGTGCCTGCTGCCATCCACGTGACCTGCCCCAAGAATACCGCGTGGAGCTACAGGAAGGCCCACCAAGTCTGAGCACAGCGCTTGCGCCCAAGCTCCGCCCTACTGCCACTGCGAGCATCAGGTCTTTTCACTGCTGCAGTGCCTCTGCTTACAGGCACTTCTACTGCTGCCCAGCCTCCTACATTCACGATACATGAAGCAATCTGCTCCACAGAGCCCCGTCCACTGCACTAGGCCCAGCTGCCTTTCCTCATCCACGTTCATACAGTGTACACAGCAACACGCTCTACAACAGGGCCAAGCATGATTATCACCCATAGCCCATAGAAGAGGACGACGCCCAGGTGCCCCCAACGCTGCCAGTGCACCTGGGACTGCTTTATAGGGCTAGACAAGCACCCTGCTGCCGCCTTCTGTTGTGTCCCCGGGGAGGGGCACGCACCACCTGCTCCACTCTCAGGAGTTGGGCATAAAGAGGCCCCGCGCTCTTTCAAGTGCCTGCTGCCATCCACGTGACCTGCCCCAAGAATACCGTGTGGAGCTACAGGAAGGCCCACCAAGTCTGAGCACAGCGCTTGGGCCCTAGCTCCGCCCTACTGCCACTGCGAGCATCAGGTCTTTTCACTGCTGCAGTGCCTCTGCTTACAGGCACTTCTACTGCTGCCCAGCCTCCTACATTCACGATACATGAAGCAATCTGCTCCACAGAGCCCCGTCCACTGCACTAGGCCCAGCTGCCTTTCCTCATCCACGTTCGTACAGTGTACATAGCAACACGCTCTACAACAGGGCCAAGCATGATTATCTCACCCATAGCCCATAGAAGAGGACGACGCCCAGGCGCCCCCAACGCTGCCCCCACCCCCCAGTGTGCCAGCAGAGGGAGCAGGCACGTGGTCTCTGCCACCTGAGGGCAGTGGGACATAGAGCTAGTAGGACAAGAAAGCGACCTGTGTGATCCTCGGCGGAAACCCAGCACCCTTCGACACCTCGACACTGGAGCTCTCGTCCTCCTCTTCTCACCTATTATTTCTCTTTTGTTAGTTTCTCTTTTGTAATTCCCCTTTCCCTCCACCCTCAGCCCCCACCGTCTTATCCTGCATACTCAGTTGTTACACTTTTTCTTTCGTGGTTTATTCGCTCTTTTTTATGCTCTCTCCTTTGTTACTCCCTCTTGTTTCTCCATCTTTCCATCTCTATCAGCCGTAGTCCTCCCTCTCTTTTGCTTCTCTCTTCCTTTCACAAGCACTTGCTTCCCACCATTTTCTCTCCTATTTTGTTTTATACTATATCTTCCCCCATGCTGCTACCACGTGCCACTTAAACCTCCTTGCCTGAGGCCAACGCATGTTTTTGTATAACTTTCGTCTGTCTTTTCCACTCCCCTCTCTTTACCCCGTCACACCCACTTCCTGAACACCTTTCTTTATTTGACTTTTATCCTGTCGGATGGCACCATGAAGCAATATTTACGCGTCACGCAGCGCCTTACAAACAAATATAAATAATTACTTTTACTTCCCTCTATCTGTGCTGTCTATTCTGCTGTATGTCTATCTATAGGTGACTTCCTCCGTACACTCCAAAACACCCATTGGATGACAAGAAAGAGGAACGAGGCGCAGGACGAGAACTTGATTTGCCTAGGGTCACACATTGTAGGTCACGTAGGACAGCTGGGATTCACACCACGATCTCCTGGGTTTTAGCCTTCCAATACTCCACCTCTCCTCTGCTTAGCTCTCTTCGTGTCTATTCTCTATCCTTCCTTATATCTGCCTTTCTCGTGTCGGTCTGTATATGGGTGTCTCACCGTATGTCTTTCTATTTTTCGCTTAGTCAATCTCTCTCTCTCTGTCGTGACATACGTGATATGTGTATCCTTCTGCCCATCAATCCCTCTATTCCTGTACCGATCGGTCTCTCTTTCCAGCTCCGTCTCTGCCCGCCTTTCCCTCCCTCCAACCCTTTGCTTATCTTTCTAACTTTGCATGTCTGTCTATATTCCTGCCCTCTCTCGAGCCATATCTTATCTTTCCAACTTTGCGTGTCTGTCTATATTCCTGCCTTCTCTCGAGCCGTATCTTATCTTTCTAACTTTGCATGTCTGTCTATATTCCTGCCTTATCTCGAGCTATATACCTGTGTGCCTGTCACACTCTGGCTCTATTCGTGTCTGCCTGTCTTTCCGCTTTTTAGGTTTCGCCTCGCGATCCGCTGCGCATTATTTTTAGCTTCCTGTAATTTTGCCATTTAATATGAGGTAACAGGAGGGAGCACTAGCTTCTTGGAGTTTCTTGTTGCTCAAATGGCTGTAATTTCTGATATTTTGAAGTTTCCCTCGTCCTCATTGCATGATTTTTGTTCGTGAGAAAGTGTCACTCATAGTCGCTGAAATGTCACTCATAAATTCGCTGAAATTATGAAAATGTCACACATGGCAATCTGAAACCTTGGCAGCTATGCATGTCGTATTTAATTTGTACCCCCCCAAGTAGGATACGTATCGGAGGGTAGGTTTTGTAGCCTGCAGTGTTATCCGCCCCCCTGCCTCAGCTCTTGCACCCTTAGGATCCACAGTCAGCGATCGACTGCCAGCCTCGGCGTTGCAGCCACCGAGTAAACATGCCCCTTCTTTTCTAAGCAAAGCCTTTGCGGAGTAATTTGTTGTGCCTCGCCCACACAGCTAAAATCTACCTATTATGTTGGTGTGATTTTAATTTAAAGAGTTTTGCTGTAAATATGCGTCCATGCATTCTCGTTCCTAAAGGATGCGCCGTCCCCTAGCGTGTCCCACGAATTTCATGGAAGTTTTTAGAAGAACCGTCCCATTTCAGTTATATTTATATAGGTTGTGGTGACCCGGAAGTGTTTTCATTCTGTCATTCTAAAAGTTTAGGATAAAGTTAGTTAGGACTGCCATGTTTTTGCCTGTTTTTATTTTACATTTCCATGATAGGAGTGTGGTTATGTGTAACATTTACACGTGTCATGTGTGACAAGTTGTGCAACATTTTGTTGCGAGGTCAGCATAAAAGATATATATATATAATAATGATGACTTAAGAAATGATCTTACAAGAGTTAACTAAAAAAAGGGCTTAAAAAGCTCTACCAGAATAGAGGGGCTTAGGCTCTGCCCACATGTTGTTAGAGTACAAGTTTTGATTGGGCCGCATTTGTGTGCTTCAAAGTTTTTACAAGACTGTTTGTATTGCAGTTTTTGGCTTGTGGCAAAGTTTATACTTGATACAGTAGGACTGAGCTGGTTATGGTGGCAAGCCAATGATCATAGCCATAGGCCTTGTCACTTTATTATTAAATATTAAGTTTAACCCGTTCCGTGTTCGCGTCGGCCGATGCGAGCACTACCTCCTTGGTGCTGAGCACAACCGTTGGCCGACGCAGTCCCGCCCACCTAATGGAACGCCCCCACCACAGCGGAATTTGTGCCGTGGTAAACATGTTAAGGGTACTAGGCCTGATATATTTGTTGTGAAAGGTATATGTTAACGTCAATAGGCATTTAAGTGTGATTGTTATTAGTTAGGTATTTTGGTACATGGAATCTCACACATTTCTGTAGTAGGCAATGGTTTTGGTGTTAGTTATCCCTTGTGGCAAACCATGGACACAGAAGGTTTGGTCTTCGAGAATCCTTGTTAGGCCGTCGTAGGAAAGGTAGTATTTTGCTTAGAAAACTGTAATTTTGTATAGCTTTCTAATTTTATGACTGTGTGCCTGACTCGTTGCTTTGTCGAAAAGCTCAAAGTCAAAACTATAGGCTTGAGTTGGTTATGGTGACAAGTTATAGGCGAACTGAACCCCTGGGTTTACAAAACTGTTGATAAAGCTGACGACCTATTCGTAATGGTATCCCTTATAAAGAACGATTTACCTCACCCACCATAGGTGGCATGCTTCATCATCTGGTACCTCCTCGCACCTTGATGCCTAGTCAAGGTATGGGTTATAACCCCCTCTCTGAGAGGGAGGAGCTCAGGGTTGGATTAGGGGAGGAATAATAATTACCATTAGGGTGAGCTAAGGGTGATGATGGCAGAAGAGTAAACCAAATGAAACTAGTGATAGTTAAAACTAGCTACAGGATCCGCAAATACCTTTATTAGTGCGTCCCCGTGCCAGCATTTAACACGGGGCACTGCAGGGAAAGATTAAACCTACTTTCTAGTGTCAAAAAAAGAAAAAAGTTGACATTTTTCAGCCTATTACCTTCAGCAGAAGTAATGCGGCCTGGCCTCCTTTAGGACCTATATTTAGTGCTGCTTGCTCAGTATAGTGCTCAGAACAAAATATAATATATGCAAAACCATCCAGTGATCTGGTGAGAAGCCACGTAATGAGGATCCACTGGTGGTCACCTGCTAACGTTGGGAGCCTGTTCCTTAACTCACCCTTGCATGTGGGTCAGGGTACTCCCTTTCCTTATTACAGAGGTGTTCACGGCCACTCGCCTCGCCAAGCAAGAGTTTAAGGCCTCATTGAAGCACTATTGAATTAGAATTTTTTATTAAGTGTTCAATTAATTAAAATCATTACAGTGCAAGCAGACGCTATAAAAAGAATTGTATGTTATTTAGCAAAAATGTCGCACTCCTTTCCCCGGCGCCCTCCAGTTCAACCAGAACCTGAATTTATAATGGTCATGTGCCCTTAAACAACTTTGTGCAGCCCTTCAATGTTCTGTAAAAGTAATTCTGATTAAAACACCTCATTAGAAATAAAAAAAAGAAAAAGAGCACAATCTTAAAAGGGCTGATTAAAAAAAAAAGGAGACGCCCTAAAAACTTTAAGTCTGATGCCATAGGTTTGGTCTGCTTATTATGAAAAATTATGACTAAAGGCATTTGGTCTAGCGTATTGTGAAAAGCATATGTTAAAGCCGGTAAGCATTTTAATGGTTATCACATTGTGTTACAGGCCATAGACAAGTATTTTGTTGCATGTAATCTCGTAGATTAGCGTAGTAGGAAAGGTTTTTGGTATTGGCTACCTGATCTGACAAAGCTAGGGGATTTTCACTGCAATAATTTATGTTAAGCTGGTTTAAATCTTTCCTGACCGGCCGCCGGCAAATGATCTGGGCGCCTCCTTTTTCTGCTGATATGCCGCCGCTAGAGGTGGGGGTGCCTCAGGGTTCCATTCTTAGCCCCATGCTGTTTAACATCTTTATGGCCCCTCTGGCGGCGGTTGCGGAATCCTTTGGCGTCCAGATCATATCCTATGCTGACGATACCCAGCTCCTGTTCACATGTGACAGAGGTGGGACTTTCGACGGCACACGGATTAGGGACTGTCTCGATGCTGTCTTCGAGTGGTTCCGATGTCAGGGTCTTAAATGCAACTCCGATAAATCGGAGTTGCTTTTCTTTGGCTGCACTCCTGATCCTAGCTGGAAGGCCTGGTGGCCTCAGGATATGTTTCCCCCGGACAATGCCTCTGTCAAGGCAAAAAACCTTGGAATTCTGATTGATTGTGACTTATCCTTTAGGCCCCATATCATCGGGCTCTCAGGGATATGCTTTGGCATTCTCAGGATGCTTAGGAAATTTCTTCCTTTGCTGTCACTTCACCACAAAAAAACCATCGTGCAGGCTCTTATAGGGTCGCGTCTGGACTATGCGAACGCCCTCTATTTGGGTCTACCCAAATATCTTTTGACCCGCCTGCAAGTGGTGCAGAATTCTGCGGCTCGAGCCATCTTTGGACTCCCGAGATGGGCCAATGCTGCTGAGTTATTAAAAGCTTTGCATTGGTTGCCCATCTCTAAGAGAATCCTATTTAAAAGCCTAACTCTGTTTTTTAAAGCCCTTCACGGTATCAGTCCTAAGTACATTGGGAAACGTTTTTAGGTTTTGCCTGGCGAAAAGATGCGCTCTGCGCATCTTTTTCGCGCAGGCGAAAACCTGATGAGAACTGTAGTGTGGTTTGGAACGGCCTCCGTCATTTATTGGCTGGCTCCATAAATGGAGCATAGCCATTGGACGAGGGGCCTGTCCGTCAATGCCGGACCAGATTCGGGGGCGTTCCCGAGATTCTTTGGCTTTTGCCGACGTCACGCGACGTCAGCCGAAAGCCGGGAACGCCCCCGAATCTGGTCCGCCATTGACGGCACTCGGCGCCCCCTCCACGAGTCCTGGGATGTCCGCTGCACGCCTTCTCTCGTTTGCTTTGTTGCCGCCATGTGAGCTGATCTGGTGTAGCACTGTGACGTCGGCACCCGTAGAAAGGTCTCGCATACAGGCGGGATCTGTGGAGCTAGGGAGCTGACTGCAGCCCGGCGGGAGGGGACCCAGAGCGCACAGGAAGGCCAGCGAGCTTAAAGGCTGTACAAACACGGCACCCCAGAGAGAAATATCTTTATGGCGTGTACGATTAAGGTTAGTGTAGGGTGTGGCTCTTCAAGACAGAGGGCAGTACACCGGAGCTCGGCCGACTGACATAGTTGCCCGTTCCCACCCCCTCTCCTGCTCTCCGTGTCTCCGGACCCCGTTCCCGCCCCCCTACCGCTGCCTCGCTCTCCGTGTCTCCCCGGCCCCGTTCCCGCCCCCCTACCGCTGCCTCGGCTGCCGGAGTTGCAGGAGAGCCCCACTGGCTGAAAGAAGATGCTAGGTTTAGCTTTTTTTCTCGTGTCTTTACTTTTATTGAGCCATGGGGAGGGGTAGGGGGTAGGTGGAGAGGGTAAAGGAATAAGCCCTTTCAGTGCAATGCAGTTCTCTCGCGCCGGACCGGAAGTTGCTGTGTTTGTTGTTTTTTTCGGGGAGGGGGGCAGGAGGAGGAGGAAGTTGTCCGTGTTTCCCCAGGACTTTGCAGGGCCGAAAAAAGGGAAGGCCCGACCCGGAGAGCCGAGCAGGTTGAAATCCGGTCAATCAGAGCCGGAGAGACTGACAAGGAGCACTGAGGTAGGAGGCTGGAGGAATCCGCGAAGGGGCTGGTGTAGGAGGATAGACAACAGATGAACACAGCTGTACCTGACAGGGAGGAGGGTGCCTCGAATACCTGTCAGGAGCGCGTCAGCACGGGTATCTATAGGTGGCAACGGTGGGGCGAGCGGGCCAAGCTATCTTCTGACAGGTGGGGGTCTGGCATCTGAGCGGGTGGAATGTGGCTTGTTGCCGGACAGACGCTGTTGTTACCAGCATGTAATGGGGAAGCACTATTGTGTCTGACAGAACAGGGAGTCCAGCACTGCAGGGAAATTCCTGCCACCACAGAGAGACATATGGCACCTGTCCAGACAGGAAAGGGTTGTGGATGATTGCAAACGGCGCGGTGGAGAAGGAAACATTTTCCTGGTGGAAAGTGTACTGTAACGCAATTGGTCTACCACACGTTTCTAGCCACAGACTTCATGTGATTGGTGTAAGTAATTCAATTATTATTTGCTATGGGTGAAATAATCAAAGCCCTTAGCACAGTGAACCTGCAGATCAGAAAATGATCTGAGAATATTCTCCCCTCACACAGCACATGACTAAAAAAGAAATGATCATGCTTACTGTCAGAGCCATGGGGAGGGGTAGGGGGTAGGTGGAGAGGGTAAAGGAATAAGCCCTTTCAGTGCAATGCAGTTCTCTCCAGTCATCCATCATATCTACGCTATCCATCAAGTCAGCCAACTACATTCGAAAATATGTGCTCTGTCCCTGTTCATTGAGGATATCCATTTTACCCGTCATTACACAGTTACCATTGCTTGTCCGTTTCATAGGGCTCTTGCTTATGAAACATCTATCAGAAGTAATCTTCCTGGTCCATGTTTATCACTTCTAGAACAAATAGACAGCCACCCCTCTGTTGACGGTAGAAGACACATAATAATATCACTGTCCACCCCATTTCTCTGCTAGCTTGGAATACTCCATGTGCATTTTAATGTGTTTCCTGCAGGAACTCGATTCCTACCCTGTTCTGTTTAAGGAAAGCAAAACAAGTGATGGGTCGACTTCATGAAATAATGTCAGCCACCAGTAATCGTGTGCCCCTGTTGCCTGCGTGTGCCCCTGTTGCCTGCTTGTACCTCCGTGTGCCCCTGTTGCCTGCTTGTGCCTCCGTGTGCCCCTGTTGCCTGCTTGTGCCTCCGTGTGCCCCTGTTGCCTGCTTGTGCCTCTGTGTGCCCCTGTTGCGCCTCTGTGTGCCCCTGTTGCCTGCTTGTGCCTCTGTGTGCCCCTGTTGCCTGCTTGTGCCTCCGTGTGCCCCTGTTGCCTGCTTGTGCCTCCGTGTGCCCCTGTTGCCTGCTTGTGCCTCCGTGTGCCCCTGTTGCCTGCTTGTGCCTCTGTGTGCCCCTGTTGCCTGCTTGTGCCTCTGTGTGCCCCTGTTGCCTGCTTGTGCCTCCGTGTGCCCCTGTTGCCTGCTTGTGCCTCCGTTTTCGTGCCCCTGTTGCCTGCTTGTGCCTCCGTGTGCCCCTGTTGCCTGCGTGTGCCCCTGTTGCCTGCTTGTGCCTCCGTGTGCCCCTGTTGCCTGCTTGTGCCTCCGTGTGCCCCTGTTGCCTGCTTGTGCCTCCGTGTGCCCCCGTTGCCTGCTTGTGCCTCTGTGTGCCCCTGTTGCCTGCTTGTGCCTCCGTGTGCCCCTGTTGCCTGCTTGTGCCTCCGTGTGCCCCTGTTGCCTGCTTGTGCCTCCGTGTGCCCCTGTTGCCTGCTTGTGCCTCCGTGTGCCCCTGTTGCCTGCTTGTGCTGTGTGGGTGTGTGTGGAGGGCTTTGTGTGGCTGTGTGTGTGGGAAGCTTTGTGTGGCTGTGTGTGTGGAAAGCTTTGTGTGGCTGTGTGTGTAGGAAGCCTTGTGTGGCTGTGTGTGTGGGGGGCTTTGTGTGGCTGTGTGTGTGCGGGGCTCTGTGTGTCTGTGTGGGTGTGTGTGTGGGGGGGGCTCTGTGTGTTTGTGTGTGTCATTTGCGAGAGATAAAGCTAGTGGCATTGTAAATGACAATGCCATTTATTTATGTTAAAAAAACATAAATAAAAATAATGTCAAGAGCAATGCCAATAGCTCTAACTTTAACAAAGGCAAAACCATTGCATTGTAAATGCTTGTTCTTTTTACCTGCCTAGCAGGGCTTTACGATCTGCTTCTTTGGCCAAAGTGGCTGTGCCTGCCATTAAGCGTTCCAGAATTGGAGGCCGGGCTTTTCGATATCTGGCTTCGCAGGGCTGGAACGAGCTTCCTCTGGTTTTACGAAGGGCAAGTAATCTTCTTGCCTTCAGGAAGGAATTAGAGACTTGGCTCTTTTCTGTATAGGTGTTCTTTTGGTGCTTTTTCTCTTCTGTTTTTAGTTGTTGTGTTGTTACTCTGCATAAGTTTCTCTTCGCCAAAGCGCCGGGATGCTCTTCGGAGTAGCCGTGCGCTATAGAAGAAAATAAATAACATAACATAACATAATCCAGATTGACAGGAGTTGAATATTGTTTTGTAATCTGCATTTTTATAGATATTTATAATTTCATTACTGTGGGCGCAACATTTACTAGTTTACATGCAATTGAAAAGGCCGGTGTTGGGTAACGTGTGAAGCTAATGTTAAAGTGTCTCAATGGATATATTTGAAATAATCACAAAGCCCCTCTCTCCTGGGCACTTCATCAACAAGTGTCGGGCACGTCAGCTTCTCAACTTTGAACTCATTGTGAAACCTATTTTTTGTGGACCATTGATAGATGCAGGAACTGAGAAAAATATGTATTTTAATCAGGCAACTTGTTTAATGCACACTTGTGTTTTCTCACTGAGCTCTATTGCACTCAGAATATCTCTTATATTTCTATCGAATACCCTCCCATCCGTTCTTCGAGCTACTTTCATCCCCATCTTTTAATATTCGATCCAACATCCCACTCAAGAAGTCTCTCTTTTCCAACCAACTGTTGACCAATAACCCTGTTACTTCCATATTGTCTGCCTTTTCAATTTCTGCCCCCCCCCCCCCCGATGCATTTCCTGAGCCTCGGATAATAATTTAATTGCCAGAATATTGCTGTTCCTTCTTTTCTCTCATGTGACACATGGTGGTGATAGTTTATTAACGAATTACATAAATATATCACTTTATTGTATGTATTAAAAGAGGAGTATTTTGTAACAACACTTTGACATGCATCTGCTGGGCTCTCATCTATGTATGGCATCTCCTGTCTCACTTCAAGAGTTGTGGTTTTCTTTTAAACTAATGAATCAATTAATTTTAAATGTTGGCTTTTTGTGTACTAACTTGATATAAGCTAGTTTATTTAATTGTTTTTTTTCCTGTTTACCATGGGCTCTTCTCCATATTTATTCTAATCATACCAGAATCTTGATTGGGGATGCCCCTTCTCAATCCTTGCAGCCAGGACCTGGAACCACCTCCCGATACACCTCATAACCTCCCCCTCACTCATGGACTATCAAAGGAACCTCATGACAGGGCTCTTACAAACGAAACAGGCATGATCTCCTCCTCTGCCCTCAGGCATGCCATACTCCGCGCCCGGGTTCTCTCACGGGTGATTAGCTGCGCTCTACAAATGAACATAACATTTCTATTATCTCTAATTACATTATGAACAGTGCTTTGGAAATTCCATGAATACTGTCCTGCCCATTGCAGACCTCTCTAGAACAAGCAGTGACTGTCCAGCTTTAGTCTTACATTGAGTTGGACGGCATCTCAGAATCTTATCAATCCAGGTTCCACCCACAACACGTACACAAGACACCAGTAGTGACCATTTGGAACAGTGTGCTCGTCACAGCACATCCAGGCTCCTTAAGTAGGCATATACTGTTCAGCCTCTCTCTGTTATCCTCTATCCTGTCAGTCATATGTGCTTCCCCCTTTTTGGGTCTCACTGAGCCAGCGCATGCGCTGCTCTGCGAGACATTTAGTGTGTGGCTCCAGAAAATGCTACCACACGCTTTCTGTGTGTCTTCAAGCTTGCGCGCAGCAGCCATCTGGCTTTACTCGCGGCACCCTTACAGCGCGACTCGCTCCGCCCCACCCCACCACAGAGCACGCAATCGCGATCTTATTATTCTAAGTTTGCAACAAAGAGCACATCTTTCCACCAGATGGCAGGCTAACATTGCATATGAAACGGAAGTATAGCATTCGTTCGACGTTTACATTCATCTGATGTCGCGTTTGCTATGTTTTTCACTTATCATGCATTTACTTTTTTCATCATTAGTGAGGCTCTACTACTGATATTTGCAGAATTAATAGAACCAACCTACACACCACAGTAATACTAACCAGCTTCTAATAGTCACATTCTGAACATTAACTTCCTAACTGGCTCTACTGTGAAGGTTGCTGCTGCATACTTGTTTTATGTCACACATCAGTCTTTAGCTTACACCATTTAGTATGGCCGCCCCTTTCCTGGCTGTGTTAAGTTTGCTGTCTGTCAGTAGTTCATTTGTAGCTTGGACATTAAGGATAATCCGTGTCAAAGATCAAAGAAAAGTCTAGGGGCCCGATTCTCAAACAAATTCGTAAGCCAACACACCTTACAGAGGTGCAGATCTACGCTTTTACTGAATCTGCGCAGGTTTTCAAGGGTACTTACTGGAAACTTGTCAGTCGCAGCTTTCCACCCGTACCCGTGAAAATGGGTAGTGAATTCCTAATCATATACATTCAAAGACAGTTCTCCATAAGTAGCTGGATATGGGATACAATTGTACATTCGAAAATGCCATTGTATTAGTTAAGTTGGACACATTTTTGGTTCAGTTTCCCCATGGAGAAACTCCTTTTCTTAACCTATACCAATTTTGCAATTCACCAATGTTTGAGGTGTTCCCTGCCCTTCCACACCTTCGAACGGGGTTTACTCCTGCCCATTACAGGAGGCATTCACTGACTGTTTTTAGGGTGAATATGGGCTATGAATACATTTGAGAATGATCTCAAACGTGTGAGTTTCAGATGGCTCCTAAACATTTCAACTTTCCCACCCTGGAATGCCCACTGTGTAAATATCACACTTGACATGGGCCATGCATGTGTATGACAAGAGATTGAGCAAATAATGGTTTTTTTATTTCGCTTTTTTAAAGGTGTATTTTGGTCTGTTACTCTCTTTATATGTTAGAAGTGTGAGCGGCTAGTGGAGTTGTGGAGGCACCATAGAGCATTTTTATAGTTAATTAGGTTGTAACTAGTGAAAAGTCCCAGTTTCTTTTGCTCAAGGATCTCTGTTTTTTCGGCTGCTGTAGCCTCAGTCCCCAAATGGAGTCGCCCCTCTCTAAGCTTTATATTTAGTGCTCACTTTTTAGGTTTCACCTGAGCCAGCGTATGCTCCCTACCCCTCTCTGTTTGTATTTGTATTTCTATAGTGCATAAATCACCCGTAGGTCTCGGAGCGCGAGCAGATGCTCAGGGGAGGAAACAGGTAGCCAGACAGAGCTAGAAGAGCCAGGTTTTTAGGTTTGTTCGACCTCTCTCTCCGCCTCTCTCTCTCTCTCTCTCTCTCTCTCTCCACCTCTCTCTCTCTCCACCTCTCTCTCTCTCTCTCTCTCTCTCTCTCTCTCTCCACCTCTCTCTCTCTGTCTCCACCTCTCTCTCTGTCTCCACCTCTCTCTCTGTCTCCACCTCTCTCTCTGTCTCCACCTCTCTCTCTGTCTCCACCTCTCTCTCTGTCTCCACCTCTCTCTCTGTCTCCACCTCTCTCTCTGTCTCCACCTCTCTCTCTGTCTCCACCTCTCTCTCTGTCTCCACCTCTCTCTCTGTCTCCACCTCTCTCTACCTACCTCTCTACACCTCTCTACACCTCTCTACACCTCTTTACACCTCTTTACACCTCTTTACACCTCTTTACACCTCTCTCTACTTCTCTCTGCCTCTCTACCTCTCTCTCTACCTCTCTCTCTCTCTCTCTCTACCTCTCTCGCTCTACCTCTCTCGCTCTACCTCTCTCGCTCTACCTCTCTCGCTCTACCTCTCTCGCTCTACCGCTCTCGCTCTACCTCTCTCGCTCTACCTCTCTCGCTCTACCTCTCTCGCTCTACCTCTCTCGCTCTACCTCTCTCGCTCTACCTCTCTCGCTCTACCTCTCTCGCTCTACCTCTCTCTACCTCTCTCTACCTCTCTCTACCTCTCTCTACCTCTCTCTACCTCTCTCTACCTCTCTCTACCTCTCTCTACCTCTCTCTACCTCTCTCCATACCTCTCTCCATACCTCTCTCCATACCTCTCTCCATACCTCTCTCCATACCTCTCTCCATACCTCTCTTGCTCTACCTCTCTCTCTACCTCTTTCTCTCTCTCTCTACCTCTCTCCATACCTCTCTCTACCTCTCTCCATACCTCTCTCTACCTCTCTCCATACCTCTCTTGCTCTACCTCTCTCTCTACCTCTTTCTCTCTCTCTACCTCTCTCTCTCGCTCTACCTCTCTCGCTCTACCTCTCTCTACCTCTCTCTACCTCTCTCTACCTCTCTCTACCTCTCTCTACCTCTCTCTACCTCTCTCTACCTCTCTCTACCTCTCTCTACCTCTCTCTACCTCTCTCTACCTCTCTCCATACCTCTCTCCATACCTCTCTCCATACCTCTCTCCATACCTCTCTCCATACCTCTCTTGCTCTACCTCTCTCTCTACCTCTTTCTCTCTCTCTCTACCTCTCTCCATACCTCTCTCTACCTCTCTCCATACCTCTCTCTACCTCTCTCCATACCTCTCTTGCTCTACCTCTCTCTCTACCTCTTTCTCTCTCTCTACCTCTCTCTCTCTCTACCTCTTTCTCTCTCTCTACCTCTCCCTCGACCTCTCCACCTCTCCCTCGACCTCTCCACCTCTCCCTCGACCTCTCCACCTCTCCCTCGACCTCTCCACCTCTCCCTCGACCTCTCCACCTCTTTCGCTCTACCTCTCTCTTTCTACCTCTCCCTCGACCTCTCCACCTCTTTCTCTCTACCTCTCTCTTTCTACCTCTCTCTCCCCCCTGGTTCTTGGGCACTTCATCAACAGCTTCTCACTTCTGAACCCATTGTGAAACATAGTTTGTGTGAACCATTGATGGATGCAGGAACTGAGAAAAATCTTTATTTTAATCAGCTTGTTTAATGCACACTTGCAAGTTCTAATTTCAACATTGAGACGGAGAAAGTGCGCTTTTCTTGACACTATTTAAAATTATGATCAAACAAAAAAACCATGACGATTTTGGCTTTTTTGGGGGGCACGGGTTGGGTCACCAACATTTTACATAGAATGAGAAGGTATACATTTATGTCCAGAGTGCTTGTAAAATAATTCACATACATATTGAAGAACAGAGCCCACAGTTTCCGGTTTTCCATGTTGTATGTGCATCACACACAGTGCAGTTGCTCCTTGTGTTGCATTTTACTCGATGCTGTGTTGTTGGCTTTTTTCAGTGTGTGGGTTACTGAGTGCATGCTCGGCTCTAGGAAGGCAAAGCTATTGTAATCAAAATGTCAGTCTTTAATTATTGGGAGGGCATGATCATCTAAACATTTATGTTAAAGACCTATTCCCTGCAGTACAGAATACTATTTTATGTTTATCTCATTAAATAATCATGCCAGTGCCAATCTCTTGAAGAGTTTTGCTATTATTTTACATACATTAGAAACACTCCTGGTTTCGGCGTTTTCAAGCCATGTGCACCAGCTGAAAATAACTTGCTTGTCTGCCCTATAGAACATCAGCTGACCAAAGAGACTTTAGCCCGAAGCAACGCTCTGATTAAATAAAGGGGCCACTCCTGATGACAGCACTTGGTAATAAAATAGGAAAACTCTTAAGGCGCATGATATGTTTAAACAAAAGTTTATTAGCACTCGGCACCCTCTGAATTGATCCCTGAACTGAGATGACCTCCCTTGAACTCAGGGTCGCCAACAAACCAGGGCCCAAGCCTGACATAAGTTAGTACAATGATGCAATTGTTACATTCTTCTGCCATGTTTACTCGTTCAGATAAACTGTCCCCAGCATATACCAAAAGCCTTCCAGCGAATGCCAAGAGCCTGCAGTCTCTGTCCCATAGGTAACATCGTCCCATAGATTACCATATTATTCTGACACATAGTGCTTTAATTCATACAATTGCTACATAACTGCACGAGTCTTATCTTGGTGCTAAAAAGCTCTAGGGCCTCGTGTTTTTTTCGGTTTTTCTCATTTTACCTGCTCTAGTATAGCTACTCATAAGTAAAGCGGCACAGACTGAACGTTGGATTAAGTGTTATGATTGTGTTCAACTATATCTAAGTTGCAAGCCTATCACTTCTGGAGTAAGACTTGTTGCGTGCTTGCCTTGCTCCCCTGAAAGAGTAAACTTTTAGAAAGGATATTGTTTGGTACCCTATTGGAGTGCAGCAGTTTCTGAGGCCTGGGTTATCACTGGTTAACAGTCCCTAGCAGGGATACTGCCCCTAGGACTGTTGATAACAAGCACATTCAATGCAATAGGTCTCACATTTACGAGAGTTTGAGCTATTGGCATTGTAAATAATAATGCCTTTTATTTATGTGTCATTTTTAAAGCTGATAAATAAAAGGCATTGTCAATTACAATGGCAATAGCTTAAACTCTCGCAAATGCAAGACCTATTGCATTGTAAATACGTTTGGCGCCCTTTCTATTATTTTTTTTTCTAAAAAGCGTTAGAAGAGAGTGTGTCCTCTCTGCAACAGCAGGCAGGGCCAAACTATTTGAGAAAATAGTGCTTGGGGGCTGTAACAAAAGCCTATGAGTAACCATACAGGGGGTGTCGCCATGGGAGGTTACACAATGGGACAAGTCAGTACTAAGGAGGGACTACTAAACCAATTGACCAATGAACAGCCGCAGTTTACAGTGGACAATGACACACGCCTATGAAAAATATGGGTGGATAGTGGTCGCAGCTTTAAGTTCTAGCTGAACAAAACATGCCATGTGCTGTACAGGCTCATTCTAAAAAAAGGTCCACCGACCCACCACATTTTTGTCAAATTACAATTGTAAATCCATTTTTAGGTCGAGCCTAGGCAGCGCGCATGCGCTGTCTGCAAGACCTGTTGTTATCTCTTCTATTAGCTTTTGGCATGCTCATGAATTGCCATTTGTTCTTTGTTGTGCCATTTAGAAATACAGGGTTTTTATTGGTGCATTGGGTCTTATTCTCCCGCCTTTGCGTTCTTGGGTCACACCCAGGCGATTTCACTCATTGTTTGCTTGCGTTGGCCATCCCAATAAGTCTGTGGTTCTTCCTGGTCATTCTGATCTGTCTTTTTAATTTGTAGGCTACCAACATCGTTTTAGGCTTTCAGGCCGTTTCACGTAGCAATGCTCTGTTCAGCCACTACAAAGTGGCAATTTCTGTAGGGTTGCTGTTGAGCTATGACAATAGCTTCAACTCAGAAACAAATGCAAGACCTATTGCATTTCTAATGCTTGTTTGCTTTGGTTAGAGCACAGTCTATTTGTTCGGGAACTGATAAAACAGCACCCACGAGAATATGATGCACATTTTGAGAATTCAGTAAATGGATTTGCTTAGTTAGGCCAAGTGATAGAAGGTGTTCTTTATTTTTCTTTTTATGAAAATCTTTATTTGATTTTTAGATTGTGTTAGATATACAAACTCACCTTGAGAATTGTGCGCCTATAACTGTGACCTGGAACTCGTAAAATTAATCGATGGACGCCTCACCAGAGGGGTAGGGCCTGCTGCGAAAGACATGGCAGCCTGAAGAGTTGAAGAACATGTCTTCCTGGGCAGCTGGTGGGAGGTCGAAGTGGAAGGAGACGCACTTTGGGGAGATGGCAGAGAGTGGAGAAGGAGTTCTGGGGGACTAAGGATGAGACTGGAGAAGGCACCCCAAGGAGAAGATCAAAGAAATGATTGGAGGAGGGAGGGATCAGAGAAAATGAAGGACAAGACTGAAGAGATCCAGCGCAAGTGAGCAAGGACCAAATGTTTAGGGAGGGAGAACTGAAGAATCTGGGAGACCCCAGGAGGGCACATATTCCTTTAAACTACAAACATCAGTATCAGAAAGAATGAGAGTACCCATTAACCGAACCAGGGAAATAGGATACTACTAGCAGGTAGAAACAAAAGTTCCCTTGGTGCAAAATTGTATGAATACCAGGTCTTAAAGTTCCCAGCAAAGAAAAGGAAATATTAGCCCATATACTAGATCATACACAATTCTAAATATAACTATGCCACATGTAGAGTATATATTGAAACCTATTTTTATTAAAAATCAATGATGTTTGCAATTAAAAAACACAATAAAAAAATCTTACAATCACACTAGATATCAAATTAATATACCATAAAAGGACATATATTGTACATATACATTAGAAAGACAATAGTATATTGAGCTAAATGAGAATACGTTGTACTCAAATTACAAAGAAATGGAAAACCCTGTACTCGAATATCTCAAAACAATTTAACAGAAAGACACAAACAGACAGTACATTTTGTCATTTGATAAAACACCGAGTTCAAAAAGTTGAGCACTGATCCTAGATACAATCTCTTTTTCTTATCTATAGGATTAGCAATTCCTACGGGTTGTGCTCGAAGGCTGCCATACTCATGGGGTGCCAAGTGTGAGACAAGCCCCAATGGGTGTCCCTAAAGGTATTGATAAAGACTAACCACCGCCTGACTTATCGCATATGTCTTACTTTGTTTAAGCGGCACTGATCCAGACAGTCTGAGGGAGAAATAACTATGACCTGTTTAAAGACTTCAAACCACACTGTAATGTTCTCATTCATGTGGACTCAAAATTTTCTTATTAAAAAGCAAGTCCAACCTTTGAATTGCAAGGCTCTGCTCACAGGATCCCTTCTTAGTTTTGCCCTATTATATTTAATACTTTAAATTAACAAATATTTCTGATGCCCCATTACAGCCAAATGTTATTTTAAAGATCTGTTTTACATTTTTATATAGAATCAGTCATCCAGAAAGGTCCCCGTGCGCTTTATAGTATACCTAACGTAAGAGACAGCAGGCCCGGTTACCTTGAAACAAGCTGTACAGATAGAGGACGCTGATATAACAATTATCAAACAGATATCTAATGACACAGAGTCTGGTTCTAAAATTTGATTAAGCAGTGATATGTTAATTAAGATTTGGGGTACAGAAAGAAAGGAATGGAGAGAGGAATGGCGAAGAGATAAGTAGCCACTGTGCCCAGGGCCAATTAAAATGACACGTACAGAAGGCAAGAAGTGGAAAGAAACAGGGTGGCAGGGTACGTTCAAGTGGCTTTAGAATAGAGATGTTTTCAATGTTTTGTAGGAAATTAAGAAAGTCTCAAAGACTGGCCATATTCTGTCTCCAGGTTTTATTTATTTAGAGACTTTACCACTTAGTTATTTTAGAACATTAGCTAGATTTTACTGTGTCTTGCAACAGCAACTCATCTGTCTATAGCCCTTTCGTGATGCAGCCTCCTGGTTGGACCACTGGACGCTTTTTTGTGTTCATTATTTTTCCAATTGATTTTCATTTATGTTTATCAGCTTGCCATTAACTTTGACCCCTTCCTCATTATGTTTTCTTCATTTTTGTAAAAAAAAAAGTGTATTAAACTTATAGATTTTCACTTAATTGTGGTGCGACAGTTTCTATTCTTAAATGTTTGGTTTACTGCAACAACAAATAATGCAAAATGTGTTCTTTTCAGATCTTACAGCAAAACAATGACAGAACGCGTGCTTGTGATTGGCAGTGGGGCTAGAGAGCATGCTCTGGCCTGGAAGTTGGCCCAATCTCCACATGTAAAACAAGTCATTGTTGGACCAGGAAATGCTGGAACCGCAAACAGTGGTAAAATCTCAAACTCTGGTAAGAAAATACATGTATTAAAAGAAAATGCTATTTATAAGTCTTTCTAGTTCAGCAGATTGAGCTAACTAGCATGGCTCTGTGCCCCTCTCCTAAACGTTGTGTGAGTTGACTTACTCCCTTGTACTTGTGTGTCCTGCATAGTGAGACTCGTCAGTGGAGGATAGGTTAAAAGTAAACTATGTCATGGTAATAATATGAGGGTTCCCATAATCATAAAAGTTTCTAACCAAATGCCTATTAAGACAGCTTTCTTTCTATCTTATTCGTATGCAAAGGAACATGTTATTTGTAAATCTAGTTTCTTTGTATATTATTTCAGGTGCTCTGATCTGTTATTCAGTATGTTGTACTCAGTACACTCTCTCACATCACTATTGTTCTTGTGGCAGGTGGCCACTGGGGTTACATAAGGACTCCTGGGTTTATTCTCACAGTGGTGCCACCTCAAATTCTCTATATTCTTTCTATATTAATTAATGGAACAAGATACCATGAAACATACTGCATTCCTATTGATGTAACATGCCCCTGTGGGCATATGTGCTACACAATTAGTCCTGTACAATATTAGTCTGTACAATATTAGTCTGTCCTATCTATCTATCTCTGTCTTTCTATCTCCTGTCACCACTGGTCCTTTCAATAAGAGCAGGTGCACCTGCTTTCACCACAACAACATGTTGTGGAATATGAATTTTCGTTTTGATGTATTCAGAAAGAGAGCATCTCCTTCCCAATACAGCTGCAACTCCTCTAAGGATTCTGTGGTAAAGGTCGCAAGTATTTCATGTAATATTGTTCATATTTGAGGGCAATCTAGCTCCCACTCTCCAGTAATGTAGTAGTCTTTCTGTCTTCCATTCCTATGCATAAATCAAGCCTTGATCCAATCAACCCCCCTTGCATCCGTTGCAACTTGTACTCCATTCGTTCAGTATGTTAGTTATAGAATTTGTTCCCGTTTTCTCACTTAAGCAGTCATTTTCTGTTCTTGGTTCAGTTTCATTGTATGGAAACAAATCAAGGCATTTCTCCTTGTTTCTGTACATCCAGAGTGACTTTCAGCCTGTCTATCGCAATTATGTTGGGCTTTGTGGACCTCAAAGACTGCCTAATCTTTATCATTCTTGCCCAAAGACGCTTACATCGGTTCTCCTGCAATCCCTGTTGACTTGATGTCAATGTAGTACTCCCTGAAGGACTCCATGTGAAGCGTTCCCAGGTCATACAGGGTTTACCATTGCCAGTTTAATTTTCCAGGCAATTGTATTACTTTAGACTCTTTCTCACAGGCAATCACTTGCAATTTTTCTCTTTTCTCATTAAACTGTTTTATTTATTTCCTAATACATTCTTCACTTTTAAGGTGTTTAACAGATTAAAATTGTGACTGACTGTGGGTTTCCATCTACTGGTATGCATTTTTGGGCAACTAGTTTGTCCTGTTTTACCCATTTGTTTAGTCTGTGAGGGATCCTTGATACACCAGTCATTTCCGTTTTGTTTGGAGTCACACAACTTGTAGATCATTACCACTTCAGAGTACATAATGTTTTGTTAAGAAGAATTGTATGGCGCTCATATCACTGTTGGAAGGTGTGTGCATCTATATATTAGTTCATTTTGTGCATTATTAACAACATATTGGTTTTACACTCTATTACGCATGTATACACTGATTTAGTACTGTTGTCTTTAAATTAATTTCCTATGATGTGTAGAAGTGTGATTTACTGACTCTTGTTAAATAGGCCTCATTTAGGGTCTAGCAGACCTATTTTACAAAATGGATGTCTCTCCTCTCTTCCTGTTGCATGTTTCACTGTTTGCTGTTTCTGCATTACACAATCAGAATAATGTTTGTTTATTCCCATTGCCATTGATCGCGCTGTTCTCGATGAATCTTCCCCAGCCCTGACACAAACCTGTAACTATATGTCCTGCTAGCTCACTGTGCCCTATTCATTCATTCTCATGTGTCTAGTTTGTTCCACCATCTTCTGATGGCATTAGTATTGAGTGGGCACAATATTCATGTAGTTTGATAGTGCTTAGGTTCTAAGGCAATATGTAATTTTGATAAACTTGTTATCTGATGAGAATCTAACTCATGTGATCATACCGTGATGAAGCTGTAGTTTTAGTAATTTCATAGGGCAACATATATATAAAACCCCTCAATTTTAGGGGTTAGGCAGAGATCTTTACTGTTCTACAAAGGATGCTGTCCGTTTCTGTCTTGATTTTGCTGCCCACTTGGGATTTAGAATATTTTAGACTTTGCATTTCTCTTTCTATTTGCTAAGAGCCTTCATGGAATGGACTCTGTACCGCATTGAGGGTTACAAGATGTAATTTCTAACTTTCATCATTGCTTTCTCTTGGTGGTCGGTCACATCTGCAAAAAGTTGGGTGATCTTCATTTTGTTCTAACCCTACATGTTTTCCATCAAACACGGTTGTCAATCGGACTGTGATTCCCCACGTGCTGTCAAGAAGGCTTCTTTTTTATTGTAATCAGGTGGCGGCTCTCTTGGTGCAATTTCATACAACTCATGCTGCCCACTTTGAAAACGAGACGTGCTTTTACTCATGGCTTCATATAGGTCCTATGACCCTAGACAAATCTCGTTATATGTCCTAATTTCTGACTTCTTAAACACAGTTGTAAATGTAAATGTGTTGTATTTGTAAAGCGCACGGCTGCCCACGCGACGGGGCGTCCCGGCGCTGCACTCATACCGCTGTGGAACCCTTCCTGGCTTTTCCATGTGAAATGTCCACTCCTGGGCACCCCCAAGGTGAAGCAAGGCATCCAAGCGCTGCTGGGGCCGTTGTGGAGATTAAGCAAGCTATTGCCCAGAGTCACAGAGTGGGACCCATGATTAGACTAGGCACCGAGGCGAGAATTATCAGGTCCGGGGAGATTGAGTCCAAGAGCCGCCGAGGCGGGAATTGAACCCTGGTCCCGGACCAGACCTCTGCATCAGGGTCTGCCGCTCTAACCATCGAGCCACGCTTCACCACAAATGGGTGGCCATGCTCTGTTTACCTCATTTTTTCTAGTCCAGGGCATTAGCCCTGCAGATGTATTCTGCTTTGCTAAACTTTCGTTGGCATGCTGCTTTTGTCCCTGCTTCTGTTTGTTTAACCTTTCTTTTTCTGTTCAAGTGCAGGGCCCTCCAGCAAGCTTTGTAGTAACTGTCATTGGGCAGCAGATTGACCCCAGTTTTGTGCTGGTTTTTGTCCTGCGTTTTCTGAAGTAGTATCCTAGCTGATGGATATCTAGGGTGTGCCCCAACGGTATAAGACACATGACTGTTAATGGGATTGCACTGGGACGGACTTCAGTCCGCACTGGCCTTTGGGCAAATCTGGTTTGATATCTGGCGTTGATTAGTATGTGAGGTCACAACAGGGTTCCCAGCTCCCTCTGTCCCCTTTACCCAGATGGTAGGGCTGTGTCCAAATTTACCCGGGGCTAGGTTGACCACGCCACCCTCTCCTTAGCACCAAGTGATACCCCAGGACGGGAGGAGTTCTGGTGATCCTATCATGTGTGGCCGGTAGATCATGAAGACATGGCATTCACACAGACTGTATTTGTGAGGAGGTTAAACTAAACTGTCTTTCTTATTCCTCTTTGACGTGTACGTGATCCACAGGCCTGGTTGTTGAATGAAAATGCAACATTTGACATGTCTGTCCGCATTTAAACGGTAGCAAGGCTCCTTATGCATATTATTTATTGATTATTGCTTTTTGAACTTATGGATGCCAGATTTGGCATTCATGCCCTGGATTACCTTTCACTTAACAGCTAATTTTACTTTTACACGTTCTACGTACTCTTGATTAGGATCTCAGTGGTGGTGGGTTTTGAGAGAGGGGTTGTTTGAAAACCACCGCCACCCCCTGACCTGCTCCTTCTTGGGGAACATCTTGCCTTTTGTTGTGGTTGACTCTGGACTTCCACTGAAAAGGGAGGGAGCCTGGCTCTCCTGGTTATCTTTGGTGTCAACCGTAATGAAGCAATAGCGTAACTAAATCTGTTCCTAAGAATGCAACTTGTGACCATGGAAATAGAATGAAATACAAGTTTTCTTTAACTGTGGGCCCCTAGGTCAGGTGTTCTGAGACTAGTTGGGGAGTCTTGGGGCATGGGTCTCTGCCATGTCTCCTCATTGACTTGGATTGTCTTATTATCTTCCGTTTGGTTATTTGTTTTATTTCCCCTTTTTCTCTGCTCCTAACTCCTCCTTTACTTCTGCCACATTAATACTTCTGCATTTTGTTTTGTCTACTCTTTTACTTCAACCCGTCTGCTCCTTTCCCTGTCTCCATCTCCTCAGTAACCTCTAACTCTTTTCTTGCATTATATCTTCGTCATGTATTGTCTTTTATCTCGTATTTAGCCTCCTTCTTTATCTCTTATTCTCTCTTCTCCTTGAAGTGCCTGTCTCTTCCTTTACTGCCTCCGCCTTCACCTCTGCTTTCTTCACCTTTGCCTCTCCCCCTTCTTTTTGTGTTGTTCCCTGCCCTTCTCACCCCGCCACTCCCCCTCCCCCCCCCCCCCCCCCCACTGCTCTGTTTAATGCACTGTAACATGATGGCGCTTCTCCTCGGGGGTTCTCATTGCCTTGCTGCTTGGTTTATTTATATACTGCTTTTGTCCCTGGTAACCCATCGAGGGCTTTCTGCCTCTCATGGTGACTATGCCAGCCCTTTCTGCCTCACCGTGTGACCCTGGTCCCTTGACACTTGCACAAGGCCTGTATCTGGGCACCTTTGCCTGTCCCTCCCATTCACCAACGCCCATAATGCTTGTATGCAGGATCTTTTTGCCTCGCATGGTGACCCTGCGAGCAGGGACATCTTAAGGGTTTTGGGGGCTTGGACCGAATGGATTTGGAGCCCCCTGTTTGGAATTTAATCCAATTTCAGCTCTTCCATGCCCTCTTTGGCAAAGTTACAAACATAGCAGGGGGCATTCAACCGTTGCTCCATCTAATATTGGGGGACAGTTACTTGTGTTTCAATATTTTAACACATCAGCAGCTCACTCATATCACTAAATCTGTGACACCCTGTCATTTCTCGTATGTTTTGATCTAAAGGAAACTTTTTTATGGATGTTGAATGCAACATAAACGCAACATTTCTCTGAAAAATGTCAGTAATAGATTCACTCACATTAGACATTATTTAAAGGCGAAAAAGTATTTAAAACAAGCTGTTTAAGAATGATGTATGGTCATCAGGGCAAGGCTCTGCAGAACAAAGCTGGCTCTATCGGGGGACCCCTGGATGACTGGGGCCCTGGGCCAGAGCCCACTTTGCCCATACATTAAAACGCCTCTGCCTGCGAGGCCTCTCTGCCTCACCCGGTGTCCCTGGGCGATCACACCTCCACAAGGCCGGTATCAGTCTTCCATACACACTGCATGTATTCGGCCCCTTCAGCCGGTCCCAGCCCTCCGTCTTCCACGAGGTCTGTATGCGGTCACCAAGTCCACTACCCTTGTGTGCCACTCCTTTCTGCGTTTCCCGTGACCCTTCACTCCACCACAGGGCCTGTATTGCCCCTTTCGGTGTCTTCAGGGTTGGGCTGGCCTATTGGGCAGTCAGGCGATAGGGGAAGGGCGGCTCTGACAGGACAATGTATGGGCTGTTTTTTTAAATTTTTTTTTTAGGTCTGATACAGGCTTTATCTAGGAGTGGTTGTATTTTTTGCTCACATAGACTATGTAATTATCATTGGAAATGCACATTTTAATGCATGCTACACGAGGAGACTGTCCACAGGACAAATAGTGACTTTAACCGTGCTCTTCATTGTGAGAACCATTTTCAACATCTGTTTGCCAGAATAAATGATCTCGTGTACCTTTCCCTCATGAAAGTCCATGAGACATTTTTGCTAGAACCAACAATCATGAGCTAAAGCTATGCAGTAGCATAAGCGTGATGAACACCGGAAATGATGTGAGTTACAAGTAGCCCAGGAAATGGTATCTATACAAGATTACAATCCTATAATAAAAATTCAGCATGGTCTAGTTTCATGTCCTCTTAATATTTAGATCTGTTGCTGACAAAACTTAATATGTGGCGGAGAAAGATCAGTGTCAATGCATATTCAGTGCTTGTTTACCTCGATGACCCCCCCCCCCCTTTGGCTTTTGCTTCCACGACGTATGCTTTGATTTAATAGAACAGGTTTAATTTATTGGCTTTCATGGAACGCGACGAAGGACTTAGTCTTCTCAGAACACTTTAGAAAAGATTGTTTCTGACATACTGACAAATTCAGTAGCAGTTTTAGAACAAGCATTTGCAATGCAAATGGTCTCGCATTACTGAATGTTTGAGCTATTGGTGTTACATTATTAGCAATTCCAATAGCTCAAACTTTAATAATGTGAGACCTATTGCATTGCAAATGCTTGTTTCTATGGGGCTTGAAAACCAAAATGCCCTGAGTATTTAGATTGGGATTCCATTTAGAAAACTGTGTGGCTACTTGTACTTTCACTCTATTGTAGATCTAATCTGTGCACATAGATGGATACATCTGACTCCATTCCAACTATGCATACTTGACTAATTAGAATGACAGCTTTGGTTTGTGACAGCCTGTTATGTTATGTTAATTTATATTGCGCACAGATACTCGAAAGTGTCCCGGCGCAGAGCAGAGCGAGGCAACCATCAGAGAGTTAAGCAAAGAGATACGTTTTCAATAAATAAGTTTGGCAATAAGGCGTGTGGTTTCTCCTTTTTGTCGTTCAGATGTTTAAGCAGCAATTCTTTTTTGCATGCATTCTAATGAATACCTTCGATAAATGTACTGCAATGTGGGTGATAGGTTTCTAGGCATCACTTTGTGTATGCTGTACCTTCTGTGCTTTTGAACTGCATTATTTCTAATAGTTTTCAATTCTTGCAGCTATCCAAGCCAGCGATCATGCAACTGTTATCAAGTTCTGTAAAGACAACGGTATTGGTCTTGTGGTGGTTGGACCAGAGGCTCCACTTGCTGCTGGTAAGAATTGAACTAAAATCATACTTTTGAAGAGCTGTCCTTTCACTTTGCGTAACAGTGTATTTTGTTTTAGGAGGAATAAAAGTAAGATGTGGTCTGTGGATATTAAATGGATATACATTTTAAAGAAAACCAGCAGTTTGCTACACCAGCAGTGCAGTGTGCTGGTGTCGCCTTCTTGTATCTTCTCGAACTACTGTGGTGGGTATTGAAGCTATTTCAGCAGACACTGAGACTACTGGGGGGTGGCAGCAAATTGTGTGAGGTGATAGGTGGCAAGACTCCTGTGCTTTACAGTGTAATCAGCAGGTTTTGAATGGGCAAGCCTGAAATTAGCATTGGAAGGAATAAGGAAATGGTAAGACTTTGCGGTGCCTGTGCTACTGGGCTTTAAGTGCCTGGCTTTAGTTTCATTTCTCCTGTGGTGAAAAGCTCTGTGTTTCCTGCGTTCTCTCATAGTTATATGTGTAATAAAATGGGGAATAATGGTATAGGCATGCACATACTGGATATGTAAATTTACTTATAAATGGGTTGACTTGTTAGGGTTTGGTTTCCAGTAAACAATCCATCCAGGTAGCATAATCTAAGCATCACATTTAGATTCAAGAGCAAATGTAACATTTTCTGTTTCTGTATGTCTGTTAAAAAAACTTGACTGTTTTATGACTGGCCCTTAATACATATCCCCTCCACACATTCTTCTGGTTCTCATCTAGTCAAAATCCAACTTCCCTACTCAAAACTGCCATGATGCTGCCTCAGTTGGATCTTGCTTTTCCCCCTCATTCAGTGTATGTACCCACAATGTGTGAGGAACTTGACTGTGAAAAAAGAAAAATGCTCCCCCAAAAGGCCGAGCCCTCTTGCAACCCTTCAGCATCTTCAATAAATGTTGTCCTTCCACATAAGCTCCCCCTCCCTGGGACTTCACTATCGCTCTCTTTGCACCAAGCACACCTTCCTTGAAAGAGATGCATTGGCAGCAGTGTCCCACTAGTGGTTATGATTTTATGACCTGTGTAGCTTCACACCTCTCTTTATAAAGAATTGTTTGTGGAAACAAGCTCAGTGGTGGACATTTTTACAGCTCTCCCTCGTAGGATTATTTTGCTGGGTTGCAATGGGTATAAAGGCGTTCCTGCTTTTTATCCTGACAGTTTCCTGATTGTCCATCATCTAACTCTGATTAAATTGAGCTATTTCCTGCTCCCTTCAAAAACATTGTACACATCCAGAAGGGCACATGCCTAGCAGACCTAGATTTATGATACACCACATTTTAATTTAGGAATGTGGAAATAAATATTAATTCCTCTGAGTAACATTCATGAAAGTTTTCAGTAAAATAGTTCTCATTTATCTCCAGTAATTATTAATGTCTTCTATACTAGTCTCTTGTGAAACAAATGTATTTGAGAATTACAACAATAGTTTGCTCTGTAGCATGTAACTTCTTAATTGACAGATTCAAGTAAGCTGTCCTATTACTTGGTAGAATTATATTTTATGCTTGCCATAGAATAGATGACTTTTATGCTTTAACTATACACAATCATAACCTCTATTCTGCCTACCTCTAAAGAATTAATTGGATAATATTATCAAACTTCCATCACAGAATGAAGTTTCTAAATCTCTTTGAATTATTATTGTAATCGACTATATTTTTATTTGATGTTCGGTTATGGTTGACTTTTATTGCTATGTGTGAACTTGAGGACTGAAGGTGACCATAATCCTCTCTCCCCGTCTATGCAGACTCTTTACACACTTCTATCCCCAGCTTCTGGTCTGTCTATCCTCACCAGGGACATTGCACTTAACTCTGATAAGCGCCATCTAAAGTGGAGCCTACGAGCAGACTGCCCAGATATCTTTTCAACCCTCACTGCCGACCTCAATGACGTCATGGTAGGGATTGGGGCTGGGCACTCCGTTGCCCCATACCAATTGATCCTTACTCATGCAACTTTTTGTGAACGCATATCGGGGCACTTCATTGTCTTGGTTACCATAAAAAAGCGCCATACTCCCAAGACCTGTCTGTGGGTCAATAAAGAATGCTGCAAGCTCTAGCTCTACTAAGTCCGAGCCATTAAAACCAAAGATACACCCCGCATCCCCCTGGCTAGGAAAGCCTATAAAATAGCCACTATTCCTGCTAAAATGAATTGGGAAGAGCATAGATGGAATGCTGTCAATGATGCCTGTCTAGACCGAGACTTCACTCTATTCTGGCAGTTAGTTTCCCGCAGTGGTGCCACGGTTGCAATGGAACCTACAAATAACGTTGCTCCCTCCGTCTGGGCTGATTACTTTACCAATCTATACTCCGATGCTCCCCTAAGTACCCCCAATGACACCACTCTGATCCTACCTTGTCTCTTCCCTTCCACGCTGTTGTTTGAGATCTCAGATGTGCTTCAATCTCTCCCAGCTTTTGGAAGGGAAAGGGCTGTAAGGCAGGACAGCATTCCTGCTGTTTTCCTATCTGACATGGAGTTTTGGCTTCGCTACATCTTAATCATTGCGAATTCTATTGCTGAAGGGGCTCCCACCCCTCAGTCTTGGAAAGATGCCACTGTAATACCCATCCATAAAAAAGGCAATAGGTCTTATTCAAACAACTATAGACCTATAAGTCAAAAAAGGTTTAATTGAACGCATCCAAAAAGTATTCTGTTGCTGCGTGCTTGGCAACATCTGGGATTGGATGCTCTAGATGGACACCCTCAGTCCCTTGTAAGTAGGCTTCCAGATGAGTCCCCACCATCGCTCGGGCTTTCTGATTTCTCCTGATGTAATGGTGCACTGGTATTATCGGCAAGGGCAACCTTTATTTTGCCTTTGTTGACCTTGGATCTGCCTTTCATTTGATCCCACGTCCTGCCCTCTGACAGGCTCCTCCTAAAATGAAAAATCCTTTGAATATCTTGTCACTGATGATATGCCTCCACAAGGGCAACTTTGCAATCATCAGGTGGGGGAAACTGGACAAGTTGGCTGAGTGCGATCCCAGTGCTCTGAGGTGTACGCCAGGGCTGCAAATTGGCTCCCGCACTTTTTTCTTTATACATTTAACTACATTTTTCCATTTTTATCCCAGGTTGTGGATGCTCCTTTATTGGCTCGAATTAAAACCCCTATTCTTTTATTTGCAAACAACACTTTGTTGGTCTCTAAGATGCTGAGCGGGTTACATAAACTCCTGTATCGTTTTTGAGGAGTTCTGTCTTACTCAGGGTCGGGAGATTTGGAGATCAACACCACCAAAACAAAGCTGATGTTGTTCAACCCCCACACAAATCTTTTAAGAAGAGTACAGTTCTGGGAGGGGGAGTACCTTTTGAGACGGTGGACTCTTTTACTTACTTGGGTGTCATGTTTAGTAGACGCATGTCCTGGAAAACCTGCATTAATAAAGTAGCCATGAAGCTTAAACAAATAACAGGGCAATATTAACAGAATATTGTACCCCCCAACCCAAACCCTTTCCACCTGTGCTCCGTATCCATGAGGCCAAGGCTTTTGGGTCTGTCCTTTACGGGGCGGAACTGTGGGGCTTCTCTAACATCGAGATATTAACTAGTGCTGAAAATAAATTCCTGTGCAGCCTCGCATATTCCCCCCACGCACTCCCTTGTACCTGCTTTTCCTGGATATGGGAGTAAGAAGTCTTGCTTGCCAAGCCAGGCTATGCCCCCAGTTATATTGGAGGCGGTTGTGAACCACCCCAGAACTTGCCAACTATGTTACAGCCCTCCAGGATGTAATAGCAGCTGATTAATTTTCTAAAGGCCCTTGTATATCCAAGAGTTGTTGCTTCATTCTCTTGGGTTGTCTGATCTCTGGGACCACCTTGTTACCACCTGCCTCCCGTCTAGGAATTCATTGAAGTTGCTTTACTGGGCAGACACAGTGTTCAATGACTCCAGAAAGGCTGCTTCTTCCAAGCTGGCCAGCGACTTTCTCGACTATAACCCTGTGAGTGGGTAGGAATCATGCTGGGCGATACCAAAGGGGATGATGGACGGAGCGTTTGAGCAAATCAAACATTCACCCCCAGTCAACTGATCTGGGTTTAATCCATCATCATTCTTTAGCTCACTCTGCCACCCCAGTTCAGACACGGCCATATGCAAATCAGTCTGACCCTGTGCTTCATGGGAACAGTCCAGCCCGAACTGCCAAGCCATGTCTTCCCTGGACCGGAAACAAGCATCCTGGGACCGGTTTCTGGCTAATCAGCCGTCATCAGCCAGGCTAGCTTGAATCCAGTGGCAACGTGAGCAAGGGACACACGTCTGGGCATACCCTGCCCCTTTGGTTTTGCTTTGTTCGCCCTAAGTTGGCAGGGTATGCTCAGACGTGAGTCCCTTGCTCACATTGCCACTGGATTCAAGCTAGCCTGGCTGATGACGGCTGATTAGCCAGAAACCGGTCCCAGGATGCTTGTTTCCGGTCAGGGGGAAGACATGGCTTGGCAGTTCGGGCTGGACTGTTCCCATGAGGGACAGGGTCAGACTGATTTGCATATGGCCTGGCCATGTCTGAACTGGGGTGGCGGAGTGAGCTAAAGAATGATGATGGATTAAACCCAGATCAGTTGACTGGGGGTGAGTGCTTGCATTGTTCAACACTCCGTCCATCATCCCCTTTGGTTTTGCAATGAGTCATACTGGGATCAGGTGACTGTCTCGATAAACAGGAAGTTATACTTCCAGTTAAGTGTGGGTGCTCTTCTGCTGACAATCTTCACCTGACAGTGGTCTTGCAGGGCCAATGACGTATGTCCTGCCTGTAGTTTTTCTTCGGAGATTGTTGCACACATTTTCTTTGCTTGCCTAGTTTATGCCTGCCCCCGCAGAACTTGGCTACGTCCATTTGCAGACACCAAGGTGAGCCTAGTCACTCTACTGCCCTTCGCATTCTGAGATCGGACTGTAGCCCAATGTTTGCCATCTCGGTAGCTAAGTTCTTAGGAGCCATGCGGATATTTTGCAGAAAGGCACCCCCCCTTTATTGTTATGTTGACTATTTTGTTTCACCTCTGTTCTCCCACCGTGCATGTCTGCAACATTAAGCAGCCCTCCTTGTACCATTCATGTATTTTGTGACGCAAGTTGAAATTTTGATCTCTTACTGTATTAATTGTGGCATCCACCTACATGAACTATGAATCAGTTATACTGAAATGTACTGTTTTATATATTTATTATTTATCTTATATCTCCATTTGCACTTTTATGGCCTTGGATGCCAAAAATAAAGCTATTTGACTGACTGGTATGATTTTAGCACTCCTATAGATTTATTTGGCTTACTACTTAATATATTTTGCTAGGATTGTAATATAGCCTTTTAGAAACAAAAATATTTTATTTTACCGAAATAACCCATGCCTTTATTTCTCATCAGTCTGTGATGGCCTCAAAGCCATGCCCCATCTAGAGGTCCTACCACCTTAGACGCTCCACCTCCTCTCACAAGGCAACAACTTTCCAAGCTCTCTTGTCTGGAATAGTTTTGCTTCATGTAGCTTGTTCTATCTATGCCTATGAAGTCCTTTTCTTCCAGTACAAGCATTGAAACAAAGCTTTTCACAGGTGTGACTAAAGAGATGCTGCCAGCTATTTTACAGCTAAATGAAGATTAAAAAAAGGAAGTAAGATACAAGGTCCAAATCTTCCATAATGCTACTGGGCACTCCTGCTCCTGATTCACTGGCTTTCCTCCCTGTTTATCGTGTTTTCTCTTCCCTGGAGCATTTAGGCTTCATTCTGCTTTTTGATGGGTTTAGTGTATACTTCCATTGCTGACATCAGTGAACTATATCTTTATTTATGTATCTGAGTTTTAGCACTAGGTGTGAGTGCATGCGTCTGTGCTCTCTCTCTCTCTCTCTCTCTCTCTCTCTCTCTCTCTCTCTCTCTCTCTCTCTCTCTCTCTCTCTCTCTCTTCTCTCTTCTCTCTCTCTCTCTCTCTCTCTCTCTCTCTCTCTCTCTCTCTCTCTCTCTCTCTCTCTCTCTCTCTCTCTCTCTCTCTCTCTCTCTCTCTCTCTCTCTCTCTCTCTCTCTCTCTCTCTCTCTCTCTCTCTCTCTCTCTCTCTCTCTCTCTCTCTCTCTCTCTCTCTCTCTCTCTCTCTCTCTCTCTCTTATATTTTGCCCCCATTTGTCGCCTCTCATTTTAAGTCATCTCGTTATCTTATTGTTCACTTTCGCCCTCCCCTAACACACATAAATATACATTGCCGCTTACTCTTTCTTCCTTTCCCGACACTAAGCCCTTCTTTACTGCCTCTTCTGACACTCTTACAACCCTGTACCCACCTGACCGTCTGCCTCCCTTGACACGCTACCCGCCGCTATTGGCTTTGTAAATGCTTGTTAAACCACGTCGCAAGGATGCATTGACAGTCATTAGTGGAAGGTGATGCCTTCGAATGTTATTTTGTAATCCTACAAGCAGTGACAAAGCCAGTACCAGCAGCAAACCATGTCAGCATTCAACAACCATTGGCCAAGCAAGCCTTTGTTTTGCCAATCCTTGCATTATTAACCACTTTACTGATGTAACCTTAAGTCGCAGGATTATGTCCTTCTCTCACCAAGATATTAAACACTGTTGTAGGATCTTTTCATTTGGTGGGGCTATATAGACCTTTTAAAACTCTTTAGCTGGGCAGACATCCTTGGGATGGCTACAGGGTTGATCGCGTCAGGAGAGACGGATATTCCTGCCTCCATCCATGATGGGATTATGTTTAGTAATCAGTAGTCCTTTTCCTGTTACTCTGGTGCTTGATAGAAGCTTTGATGGCTGCGTTTCTTTTGTAAAACGTCTCTCTGGTATCACCCTTCAAACAGCAGTGACCTCCAGGACTCCTGAAAGATGAGAACTCTCCAACAAAAGGGCCTTCTGCGTGTCTCCCTAGGATACAAGTGAAAACGATTAACTTTCTATGCTAAGATATTAGTATTGCACTAGTTAATGTGGGATGGAAGATGCTACCTATGCGAGTGGGCAAAAAAACACCTTTTTCAGATTATGCTTTTTCCTGTTTCTCCAAGGCTTACTGGCATTCGCACTTGTGGATGCCTAGTTGGATGAAGTTTTAGCCTCAAGGTTATGTAATCCAAGCACTACATTCTGCATGAAAGGGTAATTTTTGGGTTAGGAGATGGTAGAACGGGCAAGTAAGCCTTCCACAGTGATGGTAACTGAACATACCAAAGGTCTGAATAATGAAGAGGAGACTGCCAGAGAGCAAGAATCATTCCAGGGATGTTTATAAGGATGTAACATGTCGAAAACAAACACATCTTCTACATTAGCTGCTGCTCCGAAGCATGCTGTTGTGGCAGCTGAATTTGCACACACTGGTTATTCGTTCACACACAAACGATCAACTTAGCATTACAGAAGGATACATGAGCAATACACTGCTATAGAAGTTTAGGTCTGAATCAAACCCTGTGCCATCTACTCATCTTATTTATCCTTAACACCCTGCAAAGCAAGGAGCTTATGAGAGGCATACTGTGGGAAAAGAGCACTACAAAAGCTTCCAGAGCACCAGCAGTCCACTGTTGACACACTGAAACAAATGAAAACTATGTTACCCATGACTTCCTACTTGGTAACATGGCAAGGGTTGGCCTAGCATGCGTTACTGGGCCCCTAAGGGGGTGGAGTTTGGAAGATGATACTACAGTTATCGAACGTTTAAAGGGATAAATAATATTTGTAATTCTAGATACATTGAAGAGAATGAATTAACTACACTGGCACAAATGTCTAAATGGGCAATGATATATCAGCTGGGGTAAAATGGCATCAACAATTTGGTGAAGTTTTGGGCTCGGTCCCTAAATAAGCATATATTATAGAGCTGCCTGTACAAGTCTACAGTGATAGAAAAATGGCACATGCCACGTTCCAACAACATTTATCGGGCAATTGGTACGGATCGGGTTTGCTGAACCCATTCCCTGACGTAAATTCTTTCTCAGAATCCTCTGATCTGTGCTCAGTGTAAGGATAGTTGTTGTTGAATAAAATGCTCACCAGAAACTGAAGCAGAATCCCAAGGTCAAGGTTGTCCATAGTGCCTAATTTGACTCTACTTTTAGCCTGCATTCTTGGTACCATGTCAGTATGTCAAGTTGTAGTTGAATTACCAGTAGTTTAAATGGCGCAAGCAACCCCTGTTTTTTCTTCTGGCAAACTGCCTTGGCTTTCCCCAGAATAAAGGTATGCTATTCGCCCTTTCATCCACTACCTTTACGTTGCACACTCTAGACTTTTGGAGGCACAGGTTAACAAAATCTATTCTTGCCTAAGCACCAGCGTCTGCTGGTTCTAGATTGTGCTTGTTTTTTGATGATAACTTGGGCTGCTAGGAGTAGGGCTTTATGGAGCTCTGTTGATGTCTTCAACTTAACACATGATTTTGACTTGTTAAAACTGATTAAAATCTGACTTCTAGTTTAAAGCACACAACTTGACTTCAGCTGAGGAAATTTGACAAAGCAACCGTTCTGGACATTTCTACTGCAGAGAGACTGTTGAATTACAGAGGAATTGTTGCTTAGCATTAGAAGCAGTTTACCTTTTTAGGTTTCGCCCTGGCGTTGCAACTGCGTAGCAGTTGCTCCGCCCAAGGGCGAAATCTAATGTTAGCTCTATAGTGGCGACTTGGAACCGCCCCTTCTTCCATTGGCTAGCTCCATAAACGGAGGCTAGCCATTGGAAGAGATTGGCCGTCAATCACGTTTTCCAGAGAAAACGCAATTTGGGGGCATTTCTGGGTCTTTTTTTAAGCCCCGCCCCTTGTTGCCGTGTGTCCCGGGCCGCGCTGTGATTGGCTGCAGGCCCGGGACACCCCAGTGACGCCATTTCCCGGGCCGCGCTGTGATTGGCTGCCGGCCCGGGACACCCCCGTGACGTCAGCCAATCACAGCACAGGACCTGACTTGTTTTTTATGGGTTGCTGCGGCAGTTCCTGTTTCCATGGCACCAGGAGTCTAATTTTCGATTTTATCTGTTACGTTTTCATTTTTTGGACTTTCTAAGTAGGAAAGAATGTTGTAGGTCTTTCTTAGAGGAGCTCAATAATGATTGGCTCTCCGCCTCCTCCGGTGATGCACGCGGCCGTTCAGTATTTCTGTTGCCATGAGTACAGATGCAGAGGGGATGTGCGACCTATGGCGAGGGGCCTGCGGGGAGGATTCGGGGTGGGGCCTGGGGCGCACAGGTCTTCGGGCTCCATCCGTTCATCCCCGGACACAGCCACCCCCGAAATCACCCACACGTCCAGGGAGCCGGAGGTGTGAAGGACAGGCCTGTCCTGGTCTGAGAGGGCGTCGAGGGCTGAGGTCAAGCGGTCACCGGCGGTCCCAGGAGGGCTCCACTCCCGGCTCTCCCTCCAGCGCACAGTGTGGGTGGAGGCGCTTGTGACGCGCTGCACCCACCTCGGTGGCGGTTCCTCCTACACGTTCCCATCCAGTCGAGCAGCCGAGGCTCTCTGCATGGTCTCACCCAGGCCAGGGGGGCTTCAAGGCGCTTGTGACGTATGGTACCTACCTAGGCAGAAGGGGTGTGGGCAGAGGGGCCTACGTGTTCCTCCTACACGTTCCCATCCAGTCGACCAGCTGAGGTTTTCTCAATGGTCGCACCCAGGCCGGGGGGGCTTCAAGGCTGCTCTCCCGTGACCAGCTCTGGGACTTCCGCCCGGGGGAGCGTGTCTGCATCCGGCCAGTGCCTGCGGAGGGGGTAAGAGGGCCTTCTCGGCGCCTCTGGGTCTCGATCTTGAGCTGGCACTTTATCCGTCCTCTAATAAACGACGATCGTTGCCAACTCCACTTTCCACTCTGATATACACCTTATGGCTGATGTGCAAGCCATGGGGCACTTCACACCTGCGTCCAGGTACATACGTGCAGAGATTCCCCCCGCCCCAGTGCTTGTGTCACGCTGCCCTGCTGAATAACTACCGAGTGGCCCGCACACTGTATCCCGCATTCACGCAGCACGGCGCTACACCTGGGGCGCGTCAAGGCACCGTTTTGAGAAAGTTCTTGCCTCGGCTCTTGGTCACTTCCGCCAACGTGGCCAACTCCAGCTGTTCATCCTTGCGAGCAGGCGTTATAAGTCGCTACATAAAAACGTGCATAACTCACTGATGTCTGCCACCCTTAGGCGCTACATAAAACAGCCGTGCGTGTCGCACTGACAGCAGCCGCCTTTAGGCGGTACGTAAACAGGCCGTGCGTGTCGCACTGACAGCAGCGCCTTTAGGCGCTACACAAATACGCCGTGCGTGTCTCACTGACAGCAGCCGCCCAGGTGATTGTGGGATGAGGGTGTTGGGCCTCGTTCCCACTCATTTCACGCTAGGATCGGCGGGCTGCCGGCTCACCGTGCTGTTGTGTTAGACCGAGACACGCGATGTGCTGCCCTGGGCACCGAGGCGCTGTGCTGCGGCTCAGACCCCAAGCGCAGTGTGTCGTTGGGGGTCCCAGTGCAGGGTGACCGGATGTTGAAAAGCAAAAACCGGGACGGGCAGAGTTAAAAGTAGGAGTAAAGCCTTTAGCCTGATTATTATGTGCCTATTAATCCTCACATTTACAAGTTACACTAATATAATATTCGCTCATGACAGGACCTCTACTCTGGGCCCCCTCCCCATCCTCCCCACTGTCTCCCCTCTGCTGCTGCATGCCCCCACCTCCTCCTGCCCTGCCTGAAACAGATGCATTACTTAACCAGAATATACCTTTTAATTCTCTTCTGCAGGATGACTTGACCTTTGCCCCAAAAACCTCGGTCATGTATTTAAAATTAAGGAAAGCGTCGGGACACCGGGACAGTCCTCTGAAAACCGGGACTGTCTGGGGAACCAAAGACGCCAGCTCACCCTCTGCTGGGGGCGACCTCGGCAGGGCAGGGGGCTACCTCGGCAGGGCAGGGGTAGAGTGAGTGTGTAGAGTGAGTGTGCAGAGTGTAGAGTGCGTGTGCAGAGTAGTGAGTGCAGAGTGCGTGTGTAGAGTGAGTGTGCAGTGTAGTGAGGGCAGAGTGCAGAGTAGTGAGGGCAGAGTGCAGAGTAGTGAGTGTGCAGAGTAGTGAGGGCAGAGTGCAGAGTAGTGAGTGTGCAGAGTAGTGAGGGCAGAGTGCAGAGTAGTGAGTGTGCAGAGTAGTGAGTGTGCAGAGTAGTGAGTGTGCAGAGTAGTGAGTGTGCAGAGTAGTGAGTGTGCAGAGTAGTGAGTGTGCAGAGTAGTGAGTGTGCAGAGTAGTGAGTGTGCAGAGTAGTGAGTGTGCAGAGTAGGGAGTGTGCAGAGTAGGGAGTGTGCAGAGTAGGGAGTGTGCAGAGTAGGGAGTGTGCAGAGTAGGGAGTGTGCAGAGTAGGGAGTGTGCAGAGTAGGGAGTGTGCAGAGTAGGGAGTGTGCAGAGTAGGGAGTGCAGAGTAGGGAGTGCAGAGTGAGTAGGGAGTTCTAGGGAGTGCTAGAGAGTGCAGAGTGAGTAGGGAGTGCTAGAGAGTGCAGAGTGAGTAGGGAGTGCTAGAGAGTGCAGAGTGACTGCAGAGATTAAGCTAATGTAAATGACAATGCCATTTATTTATCTGTTTTCAAAACCAACACATAAATACAAATGTTGTCATTTACAATGCCAATAACTCTTAACTTTTTCAAAGGCGAAACCATTGCATTGTAAATGCTTGTTATGTTTAAGCCATTGCTCCTAACTTGTGAGTTTTTTTTTTTTTGCAGTTGGGTAAAATCTGTGAACTTTGTATGTGGTATTGAGATGGTTCAAGCTTCACAATTTTTCCTTCGAAGCAGCACTTTGTGTTCTTGATTCCAGAATTTGAAGTTTGCTTCTGGTAAGCTGCTGTTAGGGCAAAAATCAGAATTGGGTGTTCCTTGATGTTCTCTACTCTTGAAGTGGTTGCCTTGTTTTCCTGGATTTTATACCAGCACTTCCTCCTTATATTCTGCATTGTTTTCATTGAACCAGGACCTTTTCTGTGCATTTGTTTGGAAAGGGCATTACTCTGTCCAGTATGAAGCCGCTCCTCTGATATTGTGTAGTGTGTGTCTTTCTGTGGGAACCAGCTGGCATTTCAAGGTTGCGTTTGGTTTACACCTTCCAAACTACTGCAGATAGAGCCTGATTGTTGAACATAAAGTCGTTTGCCTCAAACTATAAGACAGTGGCAGAAACGAAGCCCTGTGCTTAGCGAGGGAAGAATGAATTTGAAGGTTATAGCAATTATTTGAACTGTGTTCAAAAAGGTGTTGCAGCAGTGGAAACTGTTAATTTTAATGTGCTTTAACAACTCGAACAAATCTGCTTTTGGTTTTTTTAAGACAACAGTCCAGCTACTGCAAGGGAACTACCCCGAAATTCCTACACCTATCAATGTATTTTGATATTGCTCAGACAAAAAAGAAACCTCCAACATCTTTCAGTTTCTTTCTGCAGTGCCAAGAAACCGCTTGGTAGTAGAGCGCTCTACAAAACTCTTTCAACTTTAGGATACATGTATATTCAGTGCTTATTCTGCCCTGCTGACTTCTCCCGTGCTCCGGTGTCAGAGGGGGAAGGGGAGAGAGCGTGCTGCGAGAAGGCATCCATCATGCATTGAGATATCCCTTCACTCATGTTTGTATGCAGATGTGTTGGTTGTCCAATGGACAGAGCTTGAAAGCATGGAGGAACAGGGAGAATGAGATGGCAGTTGTGGCTGGCAGGATCATGCTCACCAATACATCTAGTTAAACTCATGGATGTTTGTGTGCTGTACTATATCCGGGTCACGGGCAAGGTGAGGGGACTGCCATGTGTACAATTGACCCCCAGTGACCTAGTCTTAACCACCTTTGTATGGATTGCAGGGCTTTGTGAAAACCATTTTATTTTGTTCCGATGGTTAAGACCTTTTTGTGATTATGCACACTATGTCTGTCATTCGCACATTGCACACTTACTTTGCACTCTCACTGCACTGTCACCTGTGGCACATTTTAATACACTGGAATTGTCTTTTTATTCATGACTAGTGAGTAACTAAAAACATCCTTTGTGAGAAGCAGCGTTATTGCATGTGGTAATTCCTGCAAATGTCCAAAATACTCTCAAGTGATTCCCTTTGGGACAGAGTTGTATTAATGGCCATTATTATTAGGCCTGGGTGGTAAATTCCGTTCAGCTCGCGGAATTTGGGTAATTTCGCGTTCCGCGGAGAACGTGAAATTGCCCAAAATTCTGCGTTCTGGGACTTTGCAAATTTTTTAGCTTGTTCGTGTTCTCAAAATGCGTGTTCACGAGATATTTCCCCCCGAGCGCGCAAACCGTGATTGCGAACAGGATAAAAGCATCGCGAACAAGCAATTCCGCGCGTTCACCGAATTTCTGCGTGTTTGCAGAGATTTTTTACCATTTTACGGAGATTTGTGTAACGCAATTCCGCAAATTCCGCCCACCTCTATTATTACCCTAGTTCCTTGGGAATACAGGGTGCCCCTCATATAGAGGGAAAGGCAGTTCAAGGCCATACAGAAAGTAGTGCCAAGGAACGACGTAAACAAACATACACCCATGTTGCAGGGAATTGTCAAGGTAGTGCCATGATGCAGTTCCAGCTTGAAACACTATGACTTTGATATGCAATAGAACTGAAGTGGCATTTCCCTCATGTGAACTATCACTGTGATAGATTCTTTTTTTTTATTTTACTAATTTTAACCTAGTGGTTCATATAGCGTACATTTGTCCTATCAACCTCTGCTTGCTTTGTGTTTTTCTTGGTTGTGTAGTGATATACGGGTGCTAACTTATTGCTTATCCATTTAGTGCTGGAAGTAACAATCTACTTCAACTTTTCTCATTAGGCATCATCGATGACTTGACCGTAGCTGGTGTAAAATGTTTTGGTCCCACAGCAAAAGCAGCGCAGCTCGAGGCCAGTAAAAGCTTTTCCAAAGATTTTATGGACAGGCACGGGATACCTACTGCCCGATGGAAGTCTTTCACTGATCCAGAAGAAGCGTGCCGGTTTATTAATGGGTAAGTCATGTGTTGATGATGCAATTCTCTTAGCCCAACAGGAAAGTAGGTTGTCATACAAAAATCAACTATACCAGATGCCTGCTGTTATGAGCCTGAAGCCGCTGACAGTAAAACATTTTTGATAATGGATAATGCACACTTCTGTAAGAGTGCGAGATTCTATCAGGCTTTCTAGATTGGAGTGGCCTTACTGTGCCTTAGATGAGGTCCCACAAAGCGCTTGTCTAATAGCTTACAGCTGAGTCAAGTCTAAAATCCTCATTGAGGTACCCTGCGACATAGCTAAGGTTTAGTGCACATCTCAAAGCATTGACTCTATTGATTTTCTTTTCTTTGCCCTGCACATCTGACCATCATAATTGCTATGTACCTAAAAACATTGTCCTGGATATGTTGCTTTCTCTTCCTTCACAGTGACTTTCCTGATATCTCAAAGATGTCACAAGATGGTGCCAGACCCATGTCTCTGCCTGTGGGTCTGACCTTGTCTAGATTAACATATTGCCTCCCCATCATGGTCCTGCTGGCACAGGCTTCCTTGTATACAGGAACTGTTAGACGGGGACCTGGAGGGTCGGCCGAGCACAAGGGGAGAGGCCTCCGGTGAGGGCCGTCCCCAGCGATCGTACAGACAAGTAACTTCCCCCCCACAGATGGACACCACACGAAGATCAGATTAACACCTTTTATAGGCAGTTCTTGAAGTAAGGTAGTACGATACAATGAGATCAGGACACGATGATCCTCTCAATTCTAGTCTCTATTAGGGAAGGGGGTAGCGGGACAGTCTTGGTACCCGTAGGTACGGCGGTGGAACGGTGTTAGCTCACAATCCTCGAGCTTGGTGTTCGGACGGGTCAGACCGCGGCAGCGCCAGCAGGTCCCGAAGAGGTCGTAGGTGGCAACGGGCCGCGGCAGCGCCAGCAGGTCCCAACGAGGATGAAGGTTACAACGGGCCGCGGCAGCAGGTCCCACGAGGATGAAGGTTGCAGAAGGCCGCGGCAGCGCCAGCAGGCAGGACAATAGTTCAAAAGGCAGGGCTGCGGCAGCGCCAGCAGTCCGTCAAGGATGAGTTCGTCGCGGTGTCTCTCGACTCCAGGATACAACTGCCTTCCTGTTCTGGGGCTGCCTCAGTTATAGGTCTGGCACTCTTTGATGTCCGGACCCTCGCTCTTGGAGGTCGGGAGGTCCGGGATGAGGGAGTCCAGACACCCAGCAGGGGGGTGGAGCCAGCGCCCGGGGAGGCTGGGGGTGATCGGCACCTGGCGGGAGAGAGCCATCGACACCTCTTACTCCCGTTGACCTGCCAAGTGGTCCGTTCACCTCCTGGGTGGAGGGTGGTGCCGGGATGTCGGGACCTGGCCAGGCCCGGGGTTGGGGTCGAGCTGAGGCCACGCGGCCTCGTGGCGCAGTGTCTAAGATGGCGGCTGGCCCGGGCAAGGGTGCTGACGGTGGCCCAGGCCAGGGACACAGGGATTCCCAGGAGCAGACGTCCCATGGGGGACGGGTTGGGGGTTGCTTCTGCGGGTAGTACCTGGAAGGCCGGTACCAGGGCCCTGTCATGCGGGGAGGGAGCGAGCCCTTCATGGGGCCTGTCCAACATGCGTCCCCCCCAGCTGAAGGCGGGGAGAGTCACCCATCCTCTTGGGGACTTTCCTCGTCGAGGCGGAAAAAGCGGGACAGGCCGTCCGCGTTGGCGTGGTCTTGACCAGGGCGATGCTCTACAGTGAAGTCCATCCCCTGGAGGGAGATGGACCATCGCAATAGTTTGGGGTTCTCCCCCCGCATTTGCATGAGCCATTGCAGGGGCCGATGATCTGTTTGTACCCGGAAGTGGGTTCCGAAGAGGTAACGCCGGAGCTTCTTGAGGGCCCATACTACTGCGAAGGCCTCTCGCTCAATGGTGCTCCAGCGCTGTTCTCGGGGCAGTAGGCGTCTGCTGATGAAGGCCACTGGGTGGTCGACTCCTTCGGGGTTCAGTTGTGAGAGGACGGCCCCAATACCATGGTCGGAGGCATCAGTCTGAACGATGAACTCGCGGCTGTAGTCGGGGGCCTGGAGCACAGGAGCGGTGCACATGGCGGCCTTCAGCTTCTCGAAGGCCGCTTGACAGTCGGGAGTCCAGTTGACTCTTTGTGGGTGGTTCTTAGACGTGAGTTCCGTGAGGGGCCCCACAATGCTGCCATAGTCCTTCACGAACCGCCGGTAGTATCCGGTGAGCCCCAGGAAGGCTCGGACCTCGGTCTGTGTTTCGGGGGGTTGCCAGGACTGAATGGCAGCTACCTTGAGTTGGAGGGGGGCCACCAGACCGCTCCCCACTTGGTGTCCGAGGTAGGTCACGGACCCCTGGCCGATTTGGCGCTTGCTGGCCTTTATGGTGAGGCCGGCCTGTTGGAGGGCCTGCAGGACCTCTCGGAGGTGGTGGAGGTGGTCTGTCCAGTGGCGGCTGTATACCGCGATGTCGTCCAGGTAGGCGGCGCTGAATTCCTCGAGGCCCGCCAATACCTGGTTCACCAGTCTTTGAAAAGTGGCTGGAGCGTTCTTCATGCCGAATGGCATCACTCTGAAATGGTAGTGCCCATCCGGGGTGGAGAAAGCGGAACGTTCTTGGGCCCTGGGGGTGAGGCCGATCTGCCAGTAGCCCGCTGTCAGGTCGAAGATGCTTAGGTAGCGGGCTGCCCCCATGCGGTCGACTAGTTCGTCTGCTCGGGGGATAGGGTGAGCGTCGGTTCGGGTGACCGCGTTCAGACCCCGATAGTCGATGCAGAATCGGAGCTCAGGTGTGGTGCCCGGGGCCGCGGCCTTGGGGACCAGGACGACCGGGCTGGCCCAGGGACTGTCCGAAGGTTCGATGACCCCGAGGGCGAGCATCTTGGAGACTTCTTCTTGGATGCATGTACGTACCCGATCCGGTACTCGGTACACCCGGTGTCGGACAGGAGGACTGTCCCCAGTGTCCACGTCGTGCAGGCACCAGGAGGTGACTCCGGGTGCGAGGGAGAACAGGTTTGCGAACGGCAGCAGGAGGGCCCGACAATCTTGACGCTGCTCTGGGCTCAGGGCCTCGGAGAGTCGGACCCCGTCCACCGAACCATCTCTTTCACGGTTCCTCAGTAGGTCAGGGAGGGGCTCGGAGTCTCCTTCTGCGCCACTGTCGGTAGCCATCAGCAGGCTGAGCTCTGAGCGCACGAAGTGGGGTTTGAGTCTGTTGGCGTGGAGAACCCAGAGGGGGTTCCGGGGGGACTCCAGGTCGATGAGATAGGTGACGGGACTCTTGCGCTCGATCACCTTGAAGGGCCCTGTCCATTTGTCCTGCAAGGCACACGGTTCGATGGGGGACATCACCCATACCTGCTGACCCGGCTCAAACTCGATGGAGGAGGCATGTTGATCGTACCACTTCTTCATGTCCTCTTGACTGGCCTCCAGATTGGCTTTGGCGATCTCCCTGAATTTCCGGGTCTGATTGCGGAGGGTCAGGAGGTACTTGTAGACGTCTGGAGGGGATTTTAGGGGGGCCATTTCCCATTCCTCCTTCACTAGGCTGAGAGGCCCGCGAACGGGGTGTCCGTACAGGAGTTCGAAGGGGCTGAAGCCGAGGGACTTCTGGGGGACTTCTCGGTAGGCGAAGAGGAGGCACGGTAGTAGCACGTCCCACTGGCGGCGTAGGGGTTCTTCTAGCCCCATGATCATCCCCTTGAAAGTGCGGTTGAACCGCTCGACCAGTCCGTTTCCCTGGGGGTGATAGGGGGTTGTGAATCGGTAAGTGACCCCGCACTGCTGCCAGAGGGATTTCATATACTTTGAAATAAAGTTCGTGCCCCTGTCACTGACGACTTCCCGGGGGAAGCCCACTCGAGAAAAGATCCCCATTAAGGCTCGACCCACTACTGGGGCTGTTATAGTGCGAAGGGGGACCGCTTCAGGATAGCGGGTGGCGTGGTCCACCAGGACCAGGATGAAGCGCTGCCCTTGTGCTGTTCGGGGGTCCAGGGGCCCCACAATGTCTATTCCCACCCTTTCGAACGGGGTGGTCACCACGGGGAATGGTTGTAGGGGTGCCTTGAGTTTGCGGTCGCTCTTCCCGCTGGCCTGGCAGGTCGGGCAGGACCGGCAGTGGTTGGAGACGTCATTTCTCATTTTGGGCCAAAAAAAGTGAGTCACCAGGCGGTGGTAGGTTTTGTCTTGCCCCAGGTGCCCAGCCAGGGGGACATCATGGGCCAAGTTCAACAGGAAGTCTCTGAAGTGGAGGGGCACCACCAGCACTCGACCGGCCCCCAGCTCGGCGATTCTCTGCTCGCTGTACAAGAGATCATTGTCCCAATAAACCCAGTGGGCCCCGGTGGTGTCTCCTTGGCCCTGGGCGAGCGCTTGCTGTCGCAGTCCCTCGAGGGAGGGTCAGGTCTTTTGCTCCTGCCGGAATTGTTCTTGGGTGGGCCCCCCTTCTTGACGCCACTGAGCCAGGTCGGGAAGCTCGGGGGGCTGTGCGGACCCCTCTGGGGTTGGTTCCGGGTGGTCGGTATGGATGGAGTCGTCTTCGGGAGCGATCGGGGGAGGAGGTGCTGACCATTCGGGTTCTTCCGGTCTAGGGATGGTGCGGGTGGCCATGGACCGGGTGGTCACTGTTAGACGGGGACCCTGAGGGTCGGCCGGATGCTGAGAGAGAGATCCCCGAGGGGGACCGTCTCCGGCGATCGTACAGACAAGTTACCTCCCTCCCCACAAACAGGCACCACACCAAGTCGAGTTCAATGCTTTATATAAGGTTCGTAAGGCAAGGATATCAGCGATACAGGATATCTCGGACCCGGGGGTCCTCTCACTTCTAGTCTCTGTAGGGAAAGGGGGTAGCGGGACAGTCTTGGTACCGGGTCGGTACAGGTAGGTAGTAGTAAGAGGCGGGCTCACAATCCTCGAGCTGGAGGGTCGGTGGATCGGGCCGCGGCAGCGCCAGCAGGCCAAGATGGTAGTCTCACAGGGCAGAAGGCCGCGGCAGCGCCAGCAGGCCAAGACGATGGTTACACGAGGCAGAGGGCCGCGGCAGCGCCAGCAGGCCAAGACGATGGTTTCACGAGGCAGAGGGCCGCGGCAGCGCCAGCAGGCCAAGATGATGGTTTCACGAGGCAGGGGGCCGCGGCAGCGCCAGCAGGCCAAGACGATGGTTACACGAGGCAGAGGGCCGCGGCAGCGCCAGCAGGCCAGTCACGGATGAGTTCTTCTCGGGTCTCTCGACTCCAGGATACAACTGGCTTCCTGGTCTGGTCCTGCCCCAGTTATAGGTCTGGTCCCCTTTGATGTCCGGACCCTCGCGCCTGGGGGGCCGGGAGGTTCGGGATGAGGGAGCCCAGACACCCAGCAGGGGGGTGGAGCCAGCGCCCAGGCGGCCGGGGGTGATCGACACCTGGCGGAGGAGAGCCGTTGACGATTCCTTTCTCCCATTGACTCGCCAAGTGGTCACTCTGCCTCCCGGGGGGAGGTTGGTGCCTCGATGTCGGGCCCGGCCGGGCCCGGGGTGAGGGTCGAGTTGAGGCCACGCGGCCTCGTGCTGTAGTGGCCCAAGATGGCGGCTGGGCCGAGGCCGGGGTGTGGATGGTGACCCGGGCCAGCGGGGTCCGGAGTTGGTGCCTTGTGGGTGAGGAATTGCAGTGTACTTCGGGTGGTCGTCGGGGACTCTGGCTGGGGATGCAGGAGGAGCCAGGGTCCCGGTCCCATTGTGGGGAGGGGGCAGCCCGACCATGCGGCCTGTCCAACATGCGTCCCCCCCAGCTGAAGGCGGGGAGAGTCAGCCATCTTCCTGGGGACTCTCCTCGCTGAGGCGGAAAAAGCGGGACAGGCCGTCGGCGTTGGCGTGGTCCTGGCCTGGACGATGTTCCACCGTGAAGTCCATCCCTTGTAGGGAGATGGACCAGCGCAACAGCTTTGGGTTCTCCCCCCGCATCTGCATCAGCCATTGCAGGGGTCGGTGGTCTGTTTGCACCCGGAAGTGGGTGCCGAAGAGGTATGGCCGGAGCTTCTTGAGGGCCCAGACTACGGCGAAGGCCTCTCTCTCAATGGTGCTCCAGCGCTGTTCTCGGGGCAAGAGGCGTCTGCTGATGAAGACCACCGGATGGTCGACCCCTTCGGCGTTGAGTTGGGAGAGGACGGCCCCCACACCATGATCGGAGGCGTCCGTCTGCACAATGAATTCCCGGCTGTAGTCGGGAGCCTGGAGCACGGGGGCCGTGCACATGGCGGTCTTTAGTTTTTCGAAGGCTGATTGGCAGTCCGGGGTCCAGTTGACGGTTTTGGGGCTCTTTTTGGAGGTGAGCTCTGTGAGGGGCCCCACGATGCTGCCATAGTCCTTCACGAACCGCCGGTAGTATCCGGTGAGCCCCAGGAAGGCCCGGACCTCCGTTTGGCTCGTAGGGGGTTGCCAGGCCTGGATGGCAGCAATCTTGAGTTGGAGGGGGGCCACCAGCCCGCTTCCCACTTGGTGTCCCAGGTAGGTTACGGACCCTTGGCCAACCTGGCACTTGCTGGCTTTGATGGTGAGCCCGGCTTGCTGGAGGGCGTGTAGAACCTTCCGCAGGTGGCGGAGGTGGTCAGTCCACTGGTGGCTGTACACAGCAATGTCGTCCAGGTAGGCGGCGCTGAAGTCTTCCAGGCCCGCCAGTACCTGGTTTACCAGCCGTTGGAACGTTGCCGGGGCGTTTTTCATGCCGAAGGGCATGACTTTGAAGTGGTAGTGCCCGTCTGGGGTAGAGAAGGCGGATCGTTCTTGGGCCCTAGGGGTGAGGCCGATCTGCCAGTAGCCCGCTGTTAGGTCGAAGATGCTCAGGTAGCGGGCGGCCCCCATCCGGTCAATTAGCTCGTCTGCCCGGGGGATGGGATGAGCGTCGGTCCGGGTAACTGCATTCAGCCCTCGATAGTCCACGCAGAACCGGAGCTCAGGGACCACGCCCGGGGCAGCTGCCTTGGGGACCAGGACGACTGGGCTCGCCCAGGGACTGTCTGAGAGTTCGATCACTCCTAGGGTCAGCATCTTGGACACCTCGGTCTGGATGCAGGTTCGTACCCGGTCTGGTACGCGGTATGCTCGGTGTCGAATAGGAGGGCTGTCCCCGGTGTCCACATCGTGGAGGCACCAGGGGGTGACTCCGGGGGTGGGGGAGAACAGGGAGGCGAACTGCCTCAGGAGCGTTTGGCAGTCTTGGCGTTGCTCCGGGGACAGGGCCTCGGAGAGCTGGACCCCTTCCACTGAGCCATCCTGCTCGAGGGCCCTCAGTAAGTCCGGAAGGGGTTCGGAGTCTTCTTCGGTCCCAGTATCGGTAGCCATCAGGAGGCTGAGTTCGGATCGCACAAAATGGGGTTTGAGCCTGTTGGCATGGAGGACCCGTAGGGGGTTCCGGGCAGTCTCCATGTCGATTAAATAGGTGACGGGCCCCTTGCGTTCGATTACCTTGAAGGGCCCGGACCATCTGTCTTGGAGGGCACAGGGCTCAACCGGGGACATCACCCAGACCTGTTGTCCAGGTTCGAACTCAATGGAGGACGTGTGCTGATCGTACCACCTCTTCATGTCCTCCTGACTGGCCTCGAGGTTGGCTTTGGCGGTGTCTCGGAACCGCCGGGTCTGGTTGCGGAGAGCCAGGAGATACCGGTAGATGTCCGGGGGAGTTTTCTGGGGAGGCTGCTCCCAACCTTCCTTGACTAGGCTGAGGGGGCCCCGGACGGGGTGCCCGTACAGGAGTTCAAAGGGGCTGAAGCCGAGGGACTTCTGCGGGACCTCCCGATAGGCAAACAGGAGGCATGGGAGTAGCACGTCCCACTGGCGTCGAAGGGGTTCTTCTAGACCCATAATCATCCCCTTGAGGGTGCGGTTGAATCTCTCGACCAGTCCGTTTCCTTGCGGGTGATAGGGGGTCGTGAATTTGTAGGTGACCCCGCATTGCTGCCAGAGGGACTTCATATATCTGGAGATAAAGTTCGTGCCCCTGTCACTGACGACCTCCCGGGGGAACCCCACCCGGGAGAAGATCCCCATCAGGGCCCGGCCCACCACGGGGGCCGTCACAGTCCGAAGAGGGATGGCCTCGGGATAGCGGGTGGCGTGGTCTACAAGGACCAGGATGAACCGGTGTCCTTGGGCTGTTCGAGGGTCGAGGGGCCCCACAATGTCTATTCCCACTCGTTCAAATGGGGTGGTGACGACAGGAAAGGGTTGTAACGGTGCTTTGATTTTTCGGCCACTTTTCCCGCTGGCCTGGCAGGTGGGGCAGGCCTTGCAGTGGTTGGTGACATCCTTCCGCATGTGGGGCCAGAAAAAATGGGTCACCAGGCGGTCGTAGGTTTTATCCTGCCCCAGGTGTCCGGCAAGGGGGACATCGTGGGCTAAGTTCAGGAGGAAGTCTCGGAAGCGAAGGGGCACCACCAGCACCCGGCTGGCCCCTAGTTCTGCAATTTTCTGCTCGCTGTAGAGCAGGTCTTGGTCCCAGTAGATCCAGTGGGCCCCCGAGGTATCCCCGGTGCTCTGGGCCAGGGCTTGCTGCCGGAGTCCTTCGAGAGAAGGACAGGTTTTTTGTTCGGCCCGGAATTGTTCCTGCGTGGGGCCTCCCTCCTGCCGCCATTGTGCCAGGTCAGGGACGTCCCGAAGCTGGTCGGGTCCTTCTTCGGATTGGGTCAATGGTATGGCTTCTGGGGCGGCCTCCTCGGGGATGAGCGCGGGAGGAGGTTCTGGCCACTCGGGCTCTTCTGGGCTGGGGACCGCGCGGGCGGTCATGGACCGGGTCGTGACGCAGACCCATTCGGGGAGGCCAAGCATCCCCAGGTGCTCCCTCCGTTCGACAGCTGCCCAGGGAGAGCTTTCAAGGTCGTTTCCTAGGAGGCAGTCCACGGGGGCATCATCGCGGACAGTTACTTTTAACATCCCTGTTACTCCTCCCCACTCGAAGGGGACGCAGGCCATGTGGCATAGGCTTTCGGAGTTGTCGGCTGATCGGACAGGGCAAAGAATGTTCGGCAAGATTTGGTCTGGAGTGACGAGGTGGCGTCGGACCGCCGTTACACTGGCCCCGGTGTCGCGGAGGGCTTCCGCCCGGCGGCCATTAATGTTGACCCATTGACCGTACTTCTGTGTGTTGGCGGGAAGGGGGGCCCGCGGAATCATGTCTCTCTCCCCTAAGCAGACCAGGGCCATGGCGGCGGGTGCCCATTCAGAGGGATCGGTCTCGTACTCTTCTTGATCTTCCGGGATTATTTCTTCCCCTAGGGCCGCCGCTGCAACTTGGCGGGGAGTAGTGTTCGGATTCTTTGGGCAGTTGGGATCACTGGCGTAGTGGCCGGGTCGCTGGCACCTGTGGCACGTAATGTTGGCCCGGAAACCGGCCCGGACGGCAGGGCTTCCTCGGCCAACCGGGGTCGAGGGGTTTCTGGGGGGTGACGAGGGGCCGGGGTCTCTCCCCCGACCCTGACTTCCTCCTCCCCCTCGGGGGCGATATGATCTGGATGCTTCGCTGGGTGCGCTCCGGCCAACTCGGGTGCTTTCCCACCGGTCGGCTTCGGCGGCGAGTTGTCGAGGGTCGGTTAGCTTACTGTCTAGGAGGTGTTGCCGGAGCTCCACGAAGCAGTTGTTCGACAGGTGTTCCCATACGATAAGGTCAAAGAGTTGTTCGTAGGTGGTTACTTTGTTGCCCTTGATCCACCCCTCGAAGGCTCGGCTAAAAAAGTTCACGTACTCCACCCAAGTTGTACCCGGAATCCGTTTGCAGTCGCGGAACCGTTGGCGGTACATCTCCGGTGTGAGCCCGTATCGAGTGAGGAGGGCGGCCTTCATGTGGTCGTAGGAGGTCATCAGCTGGTCCGGGAGTTGCAGCAGGGCGTCCCGCCCTTCGTTGACAAACCTCCCCCATAATCCGGCTCCCCAATCGCTTCGGGGAATCCGGTGGGAGGTCATTGCCACCTCATAGGCTTTAAACCACTGCTGGATATCATCGTTCTTGTGGTATTCCCGGATGACATCTTTGGGGATGTGAACCTTGGGTTCGGTCGAGGCAGACGGGGTCGGTCGTTCGGGGAGCCCGAGGTCTTTATTCTGTTTCTGGATCTCCAGTGCTTTGAGATTGCGCTCATGTTCGTACTCTAGTCTCTTTTCCTCTAGCTCCCTCTGTCTTTGCTTGTCTTCCCGCTCTTCCCTGAGCCGTAAGTGTTCCAGGGTTATTTTTTGTTCTGCCAGCTTGAGTTCCCCATCCAAGCGAAGTCGGGCTAGTTCTAATTCGTGGAGTCTGGTTTTTTCTCTTTCTCGGATCTCTTCCAGGGAGAGATCCGCTCTTTCTTTAGTTGGCGCGGGGCTCGTTTCGGTTGTTTGTGTTCGGGGTACGGCCGTACCCGTTTCCGCCCAGGCTTCTAGGGCTCGTTTGAAGTCTTCCTTCGTACTCAGACCCGTGATTGGGAGACCAAGTTCCATGCAATATTGCTTCAGTTCTCGGTGGTTGTAGTCTTCCAATTTTTCCATCTGGAATTTCTCCGTTGTTCCGCTCTCTGTTGTCATGGTGGTCGTGTGTCGTGGGTCGGGTGACTTTCTGTACGATTATGCGTAGGTTCGGATCCCGTCGCTGGCCACCAATGTTAGACGGGGACCCTGAGGGTCGGCCGGATGCTGAGAGAGAGATCCCCGAGGGGGACCGTCTCCGGCGATCGTACAGACAAGTTACCTCCCTCCCCACAAACAGGCACCACACCAAGTCGAGTTCAATGCTTTATATAAGGTTCGTAAGGCAAGGATATCAGCGATACAGGATATCTCGGACCCGGGGGTCCTCTCACTTCTAGTCTCTGTAGGGAAAGGGGGTAGCGGGACAGTCTTGGTACCGGGTCGGTACAGGTAGGTAGTAGTAAGAGGCGGGCTCACAATCCTCGAGCTGGAGGGTCGGTGGATCGGGCCGCGGCAGCGCCAGCAGGCCAAGATGGTAGTCTCACAGGGCAGAAGGCCGCGGCAGCGCCAGCAGGCCAAGACGATGGTTACACGAGGCAGAGGGCCGCGGCAGCGCCAGCAGGCCAAGACGATGGTTTCACGAGGCAGAGGGCCGCGGCAGCGCCAGCAGGCCAAGATGATGGTTTCACGAGGCAGGGGGCCGCGGCAGCGCCAGCAGGCCAAGACGATGGTTACACGAGGCAGAGGGCCGCGGCAGCGCCAGCAGGCCAGTCACGGATGAGTTCTTCTCGGGTCTCTCGACTCCAGGATACAACTGGCTTCCTGGTCTGGTCCTGCCCCAGTTATAGGTCTGGTCCCCTTTGATGTCCGGACCCTCGCGCCTGGGGGGCCGGGAGGTTCGGGATGAGGGAGCCCAGACACCCAGCAGGGGGGTGGAGCCAGCGCCCAGGCGGCCGGGGGTGATCGACACCTGGCGGAGGAGAGCCGTTGACGATTCCTTTCTCCCATTGACTCGCCAAGTGGTCACTCTGCCTCCCGGGGGGAGGTTGGTGCCTCGATGTCGGGCCCGGCCGGGCCCGGGGTGAGGGTCGAGTTGAGGCCACGCGGCCTCGTGCTGTAGTGGCCCAAGATGGCGGCTGGGCCGAGGCCGGGGTGTGGATGGTGACCCGGGCCAGCGGGGTCCGGAGTTGGTGCCTTGTGGGTGAGGAATTGCAGTGTACTTCGGGTGGTCGTCGGGGACTCTGGCTGGGGATGCAGGAGGAGCCAGGGTCCCGGTCCCATTGTGGGGAGGGGGCAGCCCGACCATGCGGCCTGTCCAACAGTCACGCACGCCCAGTCCGGGAGACCCAACATCCCCAGATGCTCTCTTCTTTCAACAGCTGCCCACGGGGAGCTCTCGAGATCGTTCCCCAGGAGGCAGTCCACGGGGGCATCGTCGCGGACAGTTACTTTTAGCATGCCGGACACTCCTCCCCATTCGAAGGGGACGCAGGCCATCCGACACAGGCTCTCCGAATTGTCTGCCGATCGGACGGGGCAAAGAACGTTTGGCAGGATTTGTTCTGGGGTCACCAGGTGACAGCGGACGGCCGTCACACTGGCCCCGGTGTCACGCAGGGCTTCGGCCTTGCGCCCATTTATGCTCACCCATTGGCTGTACTTCCGAGTGTTGGCTGGCAGGGGAGTCCGCGGGACCATGTCTCTTCCCCCTAGGCAGGCCAGGGTCATGGCGGCAGGTTCCCACTCGAACTGCTCCGACTCGTATGCTTCAGTGTCTTCGGAGACTTGTTCTTCTCCTAGGACGGCGGCCGCCACCTGGCGGGGCCCGGGAGCCGGGTTCTTCGGGCAGGTCGGGTCACTGGCGTAGTGGCCGACTCGCTGGCATCGGTGACACGTAACGTTGGCTCAGAACCCCGGGCGCATCGGGGGGTTTCCCCGGCCGGCTGGGGGCGGGGTGGTGTTAGCGGGAGTGACCGGGACAGCGTCTCTGCCCCGGCCCGGTCCTCCTCCTCCTCCTCGGGGACGATGATGCCCTTGGTTGGATCTGTTCTGCTCATTCGGCCCACTCTGGGCCACTCGGGTGCTCTCCCACCGGTCCGCCTCGGTGGCGAGCTGCCGTGGTTCAGTCAATTTACTGTCGAGGAGGTGCTGCCTGAGCTCGACGAAACAGTTGTTGGAGAGGTGCTCCCACACAATGAGATTGAAGAGTTGTTCGTAGGTGGTTACGTTGTTACCCTTGATCCACCCCTCGAAGGCTCGGCTGAAATCGTTTACGTACTCCAACCAAGTTGTACCTGGGATCCGTGTGCAGTTGCGGAACCTCTGGCGGTACATTTCAGGCGTAAGCCCATATCGGCTGAGGAGGTCGGCCTTCATGTGGTCATAGGACGTCATTTGATGGTCCGGAAGCTGCAGCAGGGCATCACGGCCCTCATTGACGAATCTTCCCCATAGCCCAGCTCCCCAGTCACTTCGAGCGATCCGGTGGGCCGTCATGGCGATCTCGTAGGCCTTGAACCACTGCTGTATGTCGTCGTTCCGGTGGTATTCTCGGACCACATCCTTGGGGATGTGGACCTTCTGTTCGGTAGTACCCGGGGAGCGCGGTGGCTCGGGCACCCCTAGGTTTGTGTTCAGTTTGCGTATTTCTATCTCTGCTAGTTTGCACTCGTGTTCGTATGCCAGTCTTTTTTCTTCGAGATCCCTCTGTCTCTGTTTTTCCTCTCGCTCTTCTCTGAGCCGTAAGTGTTCTAAGTTTATTTTCTGTTCCGCCAGCTTCAATTCTCCGTCTAATTTGAGCCGTGCCAAGTCCAGCTCGTGTAGTCTATTTTTTTCCCGCTCCTGGATCTCTTCTCGGGAGGGACCTGTTCTCCGTTCTTCCGTCAGGGTGGTGTTGACTTCCGGGGCTTCGAGGTCCCGGGGTGTGGCGGTATTCGTCTCTGTCCAGGCCTCTAGGGCGTTTTTGAAGTCTTCTTTTGTGCTTAGCCCGGTGGTAGCAATGCCTAAGTCCATGCAAAATTGTTTTAGCTCTCGGTGGCTGTATTCCTCCAGCTTTTCCATCTGGAACTTCTCTGCCGATCCGCTCTCTTTGGTCGTCATTGTGGTTTAGTCGTAGGGTGAGTTACTATCTGTACGGTACGCGTTGGTTCGGATCGCGCCGCTGGCCACCAATGTTAGACGGGGACCTGGAGGGTCGGCCGAGCACAAGGGGAGCGGCCTCCGGTGAGGGCCGTCCCCAGCGATCGTACAGACCAGTAACTTCCCCCCCACAGATGGACACCACACGAAGATCAGATTAACACCTTTTATAGGCAGTTCTTGAAGTAAGGTAGTACGATACAATGAGATCAGGACACGATGATCCTCTCAATTCTAGTCTCTATTAGGGAAGGGGGTAGCGGGACAGTCTTGGTACCCGTAGGTACGGCGGTGGAACGGTGTTAGCTCACAATCCTCGAGCTTGGTGTTCGGACGGGTCAGACCGCGGCAGCGCCAGCAGGTCCCGAAGAGGTCGTAGGTGGCAACGGGCCGCGGCAGCGCCAGCAGGTCCCAACGAGGATGAAGGTTACAACGGGCCGCGGCAGCGCCAGCAGGTCCCACGAGGATGAAGGTTGCAGAAGGCCGCGGCAGCGCCAGCAGGCAGGACAATAGTTCACAAGGCAGGGCTGCGGCAGCGCCAGCAGTCCGTCAAGGATGAGTTCGTCGCGGTGTCTCTCGACTCCAGGATACAACTGCCTTCCTGTTCTGGGGCTGCCTCAGTTATAGGTCTGGCACTCTTTGATGTCCGGACCCTCGCTCTTGGAGGTCGGGAGGTCCGGGATGAGGGAGTCCAGACACCCAGCAGGGGGGTGGAGCCAGCGCCCGGGGAGGCTGGGGGTGATCGGCACCTGGCGGGAGAGAGCCATCGACACCTCTTACTCCCGTTGACCTGCCAAGTGGTCCGTTCACCTCCTGGGTGGAGGGTGGTGCCGATATGTCGGGACCTGGCCAGGCCCGGGGTTGGGGTCGAGCTGAGGCCACGCGGCCTCGTGGCGCAGTGTCTAAGATGGCGGCTGGCCCGGGCAAGGGTGCTGACGGTGGCCCAGGCCAGGGACACAGGGATTCCCAGGAGCAGACGTCCCATGGGGGACGGGTTGGGGGTTGCTTCTGCGGGTAGTACCTGGAAGGCCGGTACCAGGGCCCTGTCATGCGGGGAGGGAGCGAGCCCTTCATGGGGCCTGTCCAACAGGAACCTTTCGCCAACAATATGGGACAACTCAGTAAAGCAAATGGTGTTTAGGATGCACATGTTACCGTGACCCTGGATCAGCTTCCCAGATGTTCATAATTACAATTTTAACTGGTCCTTATTTGGTGCCTTGAGCAGTGAAAAGTAAATTACAAATAGGGCAATATACCCTTTTCAACCTTTTTGTGGTTGTCTCCCTTGCAAAGCTGGTATTGGAATTGAAGGGAAAGGAAGTGTCTCCCTTCGTTCCCTCTCTGGCCATGTCCATAGGATACATTCTATTTGGGCATCTACTGGGAGTCCTGGGCAGGTCAGCTACCATTGTTTTCAGGCCTTTAGTTGTTTTGTTAGGTACCTTTGCTACGAAACGCCTAATGCCTTTGTCCAACTCTTTTGGCAAACCCTTGTAAGCAGCTGTGGTGAGATGATTGGGGTCATTTTCTTTTAGGTCATCAAGATATTCACTGAAAGCTTGTGAACACTAATCCCTGATGTGTTCAGACAGGAAAAGGAATTTAAATCTTGTGCTTTAATACCATTGAGCCAGCTGTCGCAATTTCTTTTTGCTTCAAGATCCACCTTATCTATCTTGTCCTTATCCTTGAAGTTTTTCTTGCACTTGGCTGCCCAACCTCTGGATCTCAGCATTTTTCATACAGTTATAGAACAAAGTCTTAGTATCACACAATTTAAGAATGACTTAATTTCCACCTAAGAAAGGGTGACTTAGCCACTTACTTCTCAGCAAGGCCTACCTTCTGAGCTGCACCAGCCAGCTCAAAGTTTCCTGCCAAGCTAAGATGCCTGAACACAATTGTTTAAGAGGGTGCCCAATCTCTGCGAGGTGGTACACTGTTACAGGACCTCCAGAGGGAACTTTTTTTTTTTAAGTTGTTGTTTTTACCATTCCCAACTTGTCAGTACATAACAAAGTGTATTACACACAAAAGCATTAATAAGTTAGAGACTGCCTATTTGATAATTTAGTGTGTATAACAAAACATAGACCCCAAGTATGCCACCTGTACCCAGGTTGGCAGACAGGAGTGTGTGGGATCAGCACCTGGATTGGTGATCAGCACCCATGTTGACTGTGGAGAGCTATGAACTCGAGGTGAGAAAGTTTGACTTTAAATGGCCCCAGATGTCCCTAGGTCTGGTGGACTGTGACACCAAGTCAGCGTTACGTTCCAGCTGCTCACTACAATAGACAATGGAGGTCAGCCACTGCTCTAATTTAGGAGACTTCCTCCTGCTCCAGCAGTTGGCCAACGGCATCTTGGCCAGTAAAAATGCTAAGGCAAGAACTTTCTTGTGTGATTTAGTGTACTCCTGCTCCAGCCCAGTGTAGTAATCCTGGGGTCCGAATTAATCTCACATTGAACCACAGTGGATAGGGCAGACATCTCTTTGCATCAGTACAGTTGTATTTGGCTGCAGCATCAGGCCAGGTGAAGGATTCTGAGCTCCGCAAGTCCTCATCTGGAGGAGTTTGAGTGCTCTCTCTCAGACCGAACCTCCAAAGTGCTCTAACAGTGTAGTATGCCCTTTGGAGGAATTTGTAATGTATTATACACAACTTGTACTGGAGGAGACCATACCGGTCCATGTACAACTCAATTTCGTCATCTTCTCTGACTGCTGTAGGCCCTTCTCTCCCCCATTCTATATGGGCATTCTTCACCTTTGTGAATAGCTCCTCCTGTGCTCTGCGGTATAGCCAAGTATGTCTTGTGTGTGTGGTGACTCGTAGCTTTTCCAATGCCTTGAAGGGCTATGCTCTGTAGATAAAGTTGGGATCTCTGATTTACTTGCTCCCGTAGTCAGTAATATAACAATACGTCCGGGGTATGGATGGTCCCCAGCATATTCCGTTAGTTTGCAAAATGTGTCATCCTTGTAGAGCCCCCCCCAAGTGTATGAGTCTTCTAGCTTCCAGCCGAGGGATCCCATTTGCCTCATGTACGGGCAGGTGCGTGGAGTACATTATACCACGACTCCCCTATTTCTATAATCTGTCCCAGGCTCTATTTGTGCATATATCGCTAGCGATATTTCTTGTATGTATAGGGACTGGTGTGCCAGTCAGTGACTGGAGTGGATGCGGAGCCATACTATCCAACTCCACTGCAGTATGTGATTGGTAAGGCATCAATCCGTGCCTGTATGTAGCGAAGTGTACCTGTGCACATAGATGGTCCCAACCTCTCCTGGCATTTTTGCCAACCAATGTTAACCTGATCAGTTGGGTTTTGAGCATGCTAAAAATGATCTGGAGTGGGACTTGGGTATATTTACAAATAGGTATAATACCTTGGGTAGGACCACAGTTTGGGCTACCTTTGCCATTTTATAATTCTGTTCCTCAACCATAGCTTTTTTTTCTAGCTCCAACCTTTCTTTTCCCACTGCCCTATCTTTTTCCTTAGTATCCCTCTTACTCTATTTCTCCTCCTGAACTAGCCTCATTTTCTCCAGCTCCAATTCTGCCGCTTTTCATTCTCCCGGGCATTTGCTTTAGGGAAGGTTAGTTCTAGTTTCTTAAGGTCTAAAGCTCTGAAAAGTTGGGCCCATTTTCTCTGGGGAGGGGAGTTCAGATACAGTGAAGTCGGAGGGGACTAGGTGGAAATCTAAATACATGTCGAGAGTACAGTGTTTTCTGGACCATCGAAGTACTACCAACCATATACATTTGTTTTAAAAAGTTTCTATTGTGCAGAATTTGGAGACCTTGGCTGGTCTGTAAATGAGTAAAGCAAGATCTTAGTCAAAGCTCATCCACACCTATGGTCGTTGATGGACCGTCTATTTATTTGAGCAGATGTTGCCTTTAAATGAGTATTTGAGTAGATTCCATTTGGCTGCTCACTTTTGCTCATGCTTTTCTGTCTTCTGATCACAGTGCAGATTTCCCTGCGCTTGTTGTGAAGGCGAGTGGTCTGGCAGCTGGTAAAGGAGTGATTGTTGCAGAGAATAAAGAGGTGGCCTGTAAAGCAGTACGTGAGATCATGCAGGTTAGTTGTGTTTTTGTCGTTTTTTAAAACTTCTTTTTATGTTTTTCTTTGAACAGTACAGATGTTGTTCGTACAGTCAGACATGATATATTATATGAAGTGCTATGCATCGCATGTGTTGCATTCAGGTCTCTCAGACCTCCCGTCCTGTCATGACTGAGTCTCTAGGTAACAGTCTAATAATTAAAATATGTCCAAGATTTCTTCCTGCATCCCCAACCATAGAGGCCCGCTCCTTGCTGCCATTAACCCCGAATTCTCACATATTTCCTCATACATCCACGTGCTTTATAAACCGTTTTCTCTGCTGATGCAAAGTTGTTCATATCCCTACGCCATTCTGCCAAAGCGCATGAGTTGTTGGAGTTCCTGCTCTTCCATTTCCAGGCAGTGTCTCGCTTGGCCTGTACAAATTCAATCTCCACTAGAGTCCTTTAGCTGTAACTTTCAGCTGCCCATAATACCTAAACTTGCTACTTTATGATCTAGTGCCACTGGGTGTGTTTTTTCCTTTTTTAAACGTATTTTTAACACTAAGGGCCTGTACACTCTGCCTAGTAAATGCAAGACATACATGAATACGTCGCACACACGGAGTACATGCCAATTATTGCAAATTAGAAGAAAGACAAAATTAGCCTTGGGATGCACTGCTACTTATCCAACATAAATTTGTATGAATGCATATGAAACATTTCTATACACAGTACATCTGTAGCTATAAATTTGTGACGTTAAAGTACTCCCCTCCTTTCGCCTTCCCACCATACGTTTTTCAAATCGTTCTTTAGTCTCGCAAAATATTTGCATGCTCTGAGATTGTCAGACCTTGGAGGTGCTTTGGATAAATTGACTAAATATACATGATGTAATCTCCAATTGACTTCTTAAACCTAATGCATTTGTTTGTCATCCATTGTACATTTCTTGCAGTTTATAACATTTGCTCTTATAACTGGTTTCATTTGTTTACAAATTGTGTGACCATTTATTTTTACATTTACTGCAGACCTGCTTCAGGGGTGAAGCCTGCAAAGCGTGTTTTATGTATCCCCAAGTCCCTTAGAACTGTTCTATTACAGTATTCAGAATACATTCATGTGCAAGCTGTCCTTATCAAGTTCTTAAACAAGCTTCCTCTTCAGAAGCCATTTTGTTGTACTTTGAAAACACCCTTCCCTTTAATTTCAAACGTGGTCTGATAAGGAGTGACTAAGAGACCTGGAAGGGCAACTGAATTTCCTCGAGCATATGCAGTGACTTATGGTGTTTTTTAATGCAGGACAAGACGTTTGGCACTGCTGGAGACATTGTTGTGGTTGAAGAGCTTCTGGAAGGTGAAGAAGTTTCGGTAAGGGGCTTTCCATTAATTCAGGCACTTGATAGTATTTTCATTGTATTGATTGCTGTCATTCTTTTTATTGGAAGAAAAGGTCACAGATAAATGAGGAAAGCATATTCAGTAAAACATTGAAATGTTAGCTGGAAGTGGATTTGCTGTTTCCATTGTTCTTTGTTTTCGCTTTCATTTTCAAGTTGTAAGCAATGTGTGGCTTCTGCATGGAAATTGTAGATCAACTCTAACTTGCTTCTTTTGTTGCAGTGCTTATGTTTCACGGATGGTTTGACTGTTGCCCCTATGCCACCGGCCCAGGACCATAAGCGATTAATGGATGGTGATCTTGGCCCAAACACTGGGGGAATGGGAGCCTACTGTCCAGCACCCCAGGTTAGTACTTGCATTTGTTGATAAAGTATACAGTCAGTTTAGTCGTGCCTTATTCAAACCCTGCATTAAACAACCATGCGTCGGATGCACATTCACATGCGCCGTCCTCCCTGGTTCCTACATTCACCACCTGTGCTACTGCGAGGTAACATATTCCAGACGGAGAATGCATAATCCATCTGTCCCACATATTGCCCATTTAGACAGAGCCACCATATTTAAACCTCCATTGCACTGGCCGTTCAGTCTTCCCTCATCACTTGTCCCTTAACATGGTCTCTTAACCATCATCTTTCTATACACTGTGCAAAATGCATCTCTAGCGACCATCTGCCAAGTAATCAGTTTGTTTCATAGTGTTTTATATTGGTGATATTTCGTAGCTCGACTTTAAAGTAGCAGACCAGGCTGTGGGCTTACTGAGGGAACCACTGTTTTTGCATAGCTATCCTGAAGGTTAGATAATGACTAATGGTCCTCGTATAAGGAGCGCAGATATTGAAAATGACTAAGGCCTGTACGTGGGGGCTTCTGGCATCTTTTTAAAAGGAGATTCCCCAGAAGACTTTCTTCACAGGTCGAGGCATACAGAGGCATATATAGCACATATTTACATTTAAGGTATTAGTTGTGTTCACAAAAGCACCTTCTGTGCTTCAGCCATAAGGATTTGAGTTGTCTGCTGATCGATTACAGGTCAAAATAGAGATTTAAACTGTGTTTCTTGCAGCCTCAGCCTTGTACCACTTAGTAATGAGATTGCAGTACACAGAACATTGTTTAAACGTTGAAGCTACTTAGGAGGAACTAAGCAAATGTTGTTCAGATAATCGGACCTGGAACAAAATAATGGTTACAACAGCTGTGGTGTTATTTGGAATGGTCTGTAACAGGGCATGGTGATGAAGGTCGAAACCAGTAGTGCAAACCACAAGTAATCTTAAGGCCCTACAAATAAAGGGGCAGCGGGCTAGAACTAGATTTTTGTGATAGAATAGATTAGGGTGGGGCATCTGCTTAATCTGACAACCAGATATTTCTTTCCCTTGGCGTAGAGTCACCACCGTCAGTTTTAGCCATCCAGACACTAATATCTGTGAGTCTTGGATGAGTTGATGGACTTGAGGGTCCTGGTGATTGTGATAGGTTAAATAATTTCTCTTCTACAATTAATACAATTTGATACCAAAGGAATTAATCACTATTATGCCTGGAGTTGGATGGAAAATGTCAGAAAATTAGTTATTTATTCAGGAATGAGGTAGGTAACCTTACCAACTCAATAAACCCACTCTAGTCTGGTCTCGACACTATTGTAAGAGAAGCTCTGCTTATCCCCAGGTAGCTGTGCCACAAGCTGCTATCAGTTCTGCAGTATTAATTTCAAGCAGTAACCACAATTGAGTGAATGAGGACAATACAATGTCCAAAACAATTTAGAATAATTTAGTAATCCAAATTACACTAAGACCATCAAAAATTAACAAGGGGAACTGGACTATGAATTTTGTAGATTTTTAGGCAAAAGGTGCCAAGAAAATTCAAAGTGCAAGAACACACAAGGAGCATATTGAACAGGTGCGATTACTGGATGATTGTCATGGAGTTGGGTAAATCAGGCCAGTAAAGGTTGCTTACCTGGAGACTTGGCCTACTTTTTAGAGGTCGAAATCTTTCAGCTGGGCGATATCCAAAGCTTAAGCTAATGAGGGTCCCTCGAAGTCTGATTTGCTGTTTTAAAGCGCTTGCTGAAACTGTTGGTTTTAGCGCCAACATTTTTAACCTAGACAAAGCTGGATTCTGTAATAGCTGATGTTGTTTCGCCTCTGGTGTAGACTTCCTGCCTTACCCCGGTCTAAGATTTTCCGTTTGGACTTGGTCATTACGTTTGGTTTAAAAAAAATCTACAAGCAGGGCAGGCCTGTAAGCTGTAGGTGGGTAGGACTCTAGGAGCACAGATATCTTTGCCACAATGTCCTGAGATTGAAAAGATTACCAAGTGCCACTTTTCTCCAGCTGCTTGGATACATCGTCCTTGTCACCTCTGCAGCTCTAATACTCAGGGCAGACTTCTAGGCACCAAGTCTCTCTTTAACTAGAGCATTGGCAGGGTCCATTTCTCAGTAGTCAGCTAGGTCTTCTGGGAGTACGGAGGAGTGCAGCTTTAACTGCCCATGAAGCAGGTTCCAGTAGACCTACCAGTTCGTCTTTTGAACAAGTGTTTCCGTGCCGTCAGGAGCCTTTGGTGTAGGAAGCTGGCTCTCTACCTAGTATACCAAAAAGCGGTATACATACTGGGCAGAGTGTCCAGCTATTCCATTATGAGTGGACAGAGCTTGCTCTAGCAATCACAAGGTGCTCTTCTAGAGGGTAGTGTGGTCGAGCAGTCTTATGAAGAGAGGAGTATTCGACATCTGTAAAATACACACAGTCAATAAGTGATGCACACGACTCAATAAGGAGCTCCTCACCAATTTACAAAAATAACACGTACCTATATATATTTTTAGACACCAGAATCAATAAAATCATGTATGTTTCGAGATAGAAATTCTTTAGGTTTTCAAAAGTTGCATTTTTCATAGACTTTATCTTATCGACGGAAAAACAAATACGGCATACAGGTAGAGTACAGCGACGTACGAGACCAGTCTCCTGGACTTAAGGTGAGTATGGGGCAAGGTCCAAGGCAGAACCAGCAGGTAACCTCCAACGTCATTAGAGTGGCTGAGCACAGTGGTGCAGTGCCCAATATTAGTGTATGAGGCTCGTGAAAAGAGGCTGCAGGTTTTGTCTGGGAAGCCAGTCGAGCTGAACCAAAAGGGGGGCTTGACACCTTATGATATTTGGGGACATCGCGACACCTTCTGTTCTCTTCTCCTTTGGTGACTGGTGCAGTGGTGTCCTTAGGTGTCCGGTGTTTGTTACCGGGAGCTATTACGGTAGACGTGGCCTGCAAACATAGGCTGCAGGCAGCGTAAAAGTCCACAGTGAGGAAACCCAAGGAGAGCTTCGAGTCTTGAGGGTCTGAGGACCATGTTGGCACCGTTGGCCCACTTCTGGTCGGGCTAGGCGGCTCTGGTGCAGTGGTGCTTTCTGGCATCGAATTTTAGCGGCCTTGGAGCCTCACAGCTCAGTCTTGGTATCTGCAAGATGTTGTGGAGCAGCTCCGCTGTTCCACACGAGTTTCTGGTTCTTGCGCGAGGTGCTGGCAGTACTCCCAGACTTTGGAAACACAGCAGCTGCAGAAAAAATCTTCTTGGCGCAATTGTCGAAGCCAGCAGACAGGCCGATGGGGTTGGCGGGTGTGTCATTTGCTGGTTCTTCTGTTCTTGCAACACTTGAAGTCTGTCTTCTTCTTTTAGGTTGGCGGGATCTGATTTTCTGGTGCCAGGTGCCTGCCTAAATATTAGATTTAGCAGTGTTAGGGGAGTGTAGGGTAATAGCCAAAGGGCTACTTACTCCTGGGGGCACTACGCTCCTATTTTCCCACTTCCTGTAGGAAGTGGGCATAGCCCGGTCCCAGAGTTCCTAAGTTTGCCAGCACAAAGATAGCAGACTCTGAAAAGTTGCATACACTTAAGGTAGCCCAACTTAAAGGTGTTACTAGCCTGAGGTTGGGCATGCCATCTGACTACTAATTTTCCCACCTGTCAAGCCATCAGATGTGCCCCGAACAACGGGAGGTTGGCATCCTCTCCTGTGAGAGAAGCCCTAACCGCACAACAAAGACAGCGGGCGCTTTGAAGCTCTCTGCCTTGGAATGCTAATTCACAGGTCATCTGTGGGAGAGGGTGTAAACACCCTCTGCCCGAGCAAAGTTTGTTTCTGACCTCGTGAGAGCAAAAACCCTCATCCTTGGGGTTAAACCAGTCACTTGTTGCAGGCTGGCTCCGACTAGTAAGCTAGCACACTAGTAGTTGGTAGGTTTTCAGGGGGCACCTCTAAGGTGCCCTCTTGGTGCATGTATTGATAAATCCATCACTGGAATCACTGTGGGTTTATTAATATGATCTGTTTGATACCAAACATCCCCATTTTCAGTGAAGCCATCATGTAGCTGGAGAACTTGTTTTTATCAGTGTCTAGCACATGTCCTTAAAATGGCTTCCCTGATCTCTTGTACTGGCAGCAATGGAACTGCCCAGCACAGGGACTTATCTGCTCATGCAGAGATATCCTCACATGTAAATTAATGCACCCCGCATTGACTTATAAATATTATATGTAGTGTTAGGGGACGTGGCATTCAGGGATGTGTGACGTTGTGCTTTCACTTTTGTCTGCACCAAAACATGCAGCCTGGAGTGGCTGTCTGTAGGTGCTTGGTGAGGGGTCCCTTAGGGTAGCACAATACATGCTGCTGCCCTTAGGGACCCTCTATAGCCTTGTTGCCCTAGGTACCAGGGGTACCACTAACTAGGGACTTACAGGGTGTGCTATAGGTATTGCCAAATGGGGTACAATTGCACAGTTTTGAGAAGGAGATCTGGCACTGGCGACCTGGTTAGCATGGACTCCGTGCACTTCCAGTCAAAATCGCATCAAATACCAGGCAAAAAGTTAGGGTGACTGTGTCTAAAAAAGATACTTTCCTACACGAGGGCCTTTTTCCAGCAGTTAGGCAGAGACTTCTTTCTTCAAAATGTTTCCTTCCCAGATCCAATAGTGTTCTGAGGAGGTGGCGACGAGGTGCAAGTCTTATCCTGTTTAATGACCACCAAATCCTAACTACTTTCGCCCAGAATCTCCACTGCCTTCTTTCACATCACGTCCTTGCCAGAAGTTTTAAAACAAGATGGCTTTAGCCATCCTCCACCCTAAGGAGCTTTGGTCTTTTGGTACAATTACCAGGGTACATCAATGACAGAATCCATGTTGAAATAGTAAACAAAAAGCCCATGATACTATGTAGGTGACTGTCATCTGTTGAGTTGTTTGAAATGACACAGAAGTAAATGCAGTTTACAACTTTTTGACTATCCACATTCTTCTGGATCTATCTGAAGTGTTTTCACAGTTGATTTATATAATCCAGGTTAATACGTAACTGATGCAGCTGAGTTCTTCATAATTTGGGATCTCGGGGAACTCTTCACTACCATGTTTGTTGGTTTGATGGCCATTGTGATTTGAGTAGGAAGGCATGGGCTAAAACTCATTTGTTTATACTCCATTATTCGTTTGTTGTCATGCCCTCGCTTACATTCATTATTCTGTGATATCAGTGATAAAATGTTTAGAGACCCTGACAGTGACCTTGTTATGGTGTCCTGGGTCAAAAAGTTTAATAAAGAAGCATTATTCCTGTTAAGACTCCCCAGCAGTATCCTACCATAACTCCTTTCATACTTCCATTAACCAAGGGTTGGCATCTTCAGTAATGCGCAGTTCAGTTAATCTAGTTTGCTAAATGCAGCCCCCCCACTAAATACAATACTGCCTACTCTTGTTGGACTGTTCACAAAGTGGTGCCTTACCAACAATGACTCTGGTTGCGGTCACACTTATGCCCGCAAGATAGTTTTATCATGAATCCTATGAAACTGCTTTCTTTTAACCTGTCTACTAAGACTTGAAACCTAAAGAGACTAGCTTCTCCAGTCATGCCACTCTACAATATACTCACCATCTGAAACTGAGCCCACCACGATCACCTTTAGCATCCTTCTCACCCTTGACCCAACTCCCCCGCCCCCCAAATAAAAGAACCCTTTTTAGACTGACACTAGTCACTTTTGTCACTGGCAGAGAATTGTGGTGCAGAGTTTCACGAAATCGGCTTTGCTGCTGTTGGGGACTGAGATGCAACTGAGAACATGTTCATTTCATTCAAATGCTCTTTCTCTTTAGGTTTCTCAAGATGTACTGCAGAAGATCAAGGATACGGTCCTTCAACAAACTGTTGATGGCATTCGACAAGATGGGGCCCCATATGTAGGTATGTCAGTTCATTTAATCATGCCAATCTGTTTTTGTACTTTAAAATCCAGTTTTAAAAGTAGTGTGGAACTATGTATGGTGTACTTTGTGAAGCAGTATTATATCTCTGACTTTGAGTAGTGCTTTGGAACCACTGGTTATATTGTCTTTTGAAAATTCTATTACTTATTCTTTCAGAAATGTGTGCTGCTGTACATTCAAGGCCTAGTTTTGCAGCTGATGACATACACCACACCTATAATTTGTTCCTTCTTGTATTTCTGTTTACACAGTCAACCATGTGTTGCAAATACTGCCCTGACAGCCTTTTTTTTAAAGCTACTCACATCATAGTAATAGTTGCATTACTCTTGGGATTAGTTGACAAGGATCACCTGCACATAGTAGTGGCTTGGGGGCAATAGAAGCACCCAGTCTGTTAAAATGTAAAGGTGCTTCATTGATGAACTCCTTGCAATCCTATTTAGGCTGTAGTATGCCTGAGTGAGCTAAATGTTCATTACAGAGATATGCAGTGATCTGCAGGCCACTACTTTGAATCGCAGCAAGACACGCTCGGCCTCCCGTTCTTCTAAGTTCTGTAAATTGAGTTACTTTAAAATTAAGTTATTGTAACATTTTTGTGAGGACTATTGTAGGAGTCAGAAATTACTGAGCATGATCTTATTAGGGCAATATTGTTTACCACTTGTGCCTCACTCAGCACCACAACACGCATGCATCTCACACTGGATAACCAAGAGACTCCTAATAAGTGGTTACCCATCTCATGATAGTAAGAGCAAGTAGTAAAGGCATACTACGAGCTGGGGGGGGGTGTTGGGGGCCCTGGAAAATAACGCAACTCTAGCTCCTTGGAGGCGTCCTCAAAAAGTTTTATTAGGTGCCTTGTGTTGAGCTTTAGAATTCCCTTTAAAGTGGAACCCAGTGGCCAATGGCATCTTTTCCTTTCATTCAAACTGAGGTTTGAATGAAAGGATACAAGGAGGAAAATTGATACCCTGCTTCTTCTTCGATCTTGTTGCCTATGGTACCAAAGAATGTTTCTAATGGAAATGAAGAAGTTCCTTGACCGGGATGGCTCTTGCTTATCCTGGACTTCTACGCAGAGGTGACATTGTGACCCCTTTACAGTATTGATACCTTGATCTGTCCTCAGGACAGTCTCTCCCGTCAACTAGGCCTTGAGCTCTCTTTCCATGTATTGGGTCACTTCTCATGGCAGACACAGCTCATCAGATAGATTCTTCCTTTTCTTCTCAGGTTGAGCATGGGGCGGCGGGGATTCTACAACCTCCCCACACTTGGGCTCACTCTGGAGTGAAAATGGCAGCAATACAGAGGTTTCAATCCTAGCACTTGTATGCATCTCTCTGTGGCTGGTGCGCTGCCCTCCTCTGTATCTAGTCAATATGTTTACCAGCATACTGACTGAGAAGCCCAGTCTTTTTTCCTATCCTGCTGAGCAATCCAGACCACACTGAAACTATTTGGCTGGCTTGTGTGGTATGTGTATCCTAGCTCCCTTTGTCTGGGATGATGACCTCGATACAGAAACAAGGGAGGTGTGGGATTTCACTATGGTAGGGGAAACCTGAGGTGAGACAAGTTCACACCGCTGGTAACTTCTCCCACCCATCAGATACACATGTTGTAGGGAGGGTACAGGAGAGGATGTACCTACAATATCCAAGATTGCCCTTTCCAATACTACACAAAGATTAGTGATTTGTACAGCAGTCACTTAGGAGTTCTGTAAAATGCATATTCATACATACATATACACGCTCACATGTACACATGGTAAAATGGCAGGCATCCTTCATACATGTGCCCAAAAAGAATCCATCTCTTCAAAGAGAGAACCGGTAGGCAGTCTTCCCACAAGGATAGTGCTGAAAAGCCCTTGGCCCTGCCTGTAGACACACTGCCTCCATTGTCACTCACCATTTAACCTGGATTGAGAGGTAATTTGGTGCGCTCAGACACAATGGGGTACAATTTGATTGTGCACTGGACTGTTTCCAAGATGCAGTTTAGAATTGTACCAATGACACTGTGTGCAGCCTTTTTATCTCTTCATTCTTTTTCCTTCTCTCTGAAGTCAAAGATTAGACTGGTTTGATCTGGACAGTGTAATTAGTGGATTTAATGTCAGACAAACATGAACACAGATAATTGTTGACTATCTAGTAGCAGCACAGTAAGAGGATAAATTGTGTATTTAATTCAAGCGGGGAGGAACATAGTCTACTCTTTTAAGATGCTTTTGTTATTACTCTATTGCCGCACCGTCCCTGACTTATAAATGTGGCAGCCATTGTCAAATTATATTGGAATGGAATGGTAAAAGATTATTAAGGTATAGAGAAGTCCATTTCAAGATGGTTGTCATGTATATAAACAGTAGAGGCAATGTGATGCAGCACTGGGAAACAAATGTTTTAAAACATCAGACAAATAGATTGCTATGGGATGTAAAGGAAAATAACCATTCTTTCTGTAGCTTTCATACTTTGATCAATTTGCAAGTACTCACTGCACCATTCTGTTGAGCGGCTCACCAACTGTAAAATAGTATTCCAATGAAGGTGAAAGAACACACTCAAACTGCCGGTAGAAAAACATTGACTCTAAAATATTCCTGTGGACTGATCCCAAATGTGATTGGCAATGTCTCATGCCAATGGCCGAATGTTCTGGAGCAAAAGAAGCCAATGGTTAAAAGATGCTGACTCAAAGCCCCTTAAAGTGTGCATGCAATGCAATAGTGCCAGAACATTTCAGAACTTTGAGGGCCGCCAGGCTCAAACTGTAACAATGAGAGACAAATCACTGGAGTCCTGGGCCGCCTTTACCTTACTGTTGAAACCAAAACTGAAAACCAAGTCCTATTCTTTAGCACTAGACCCCCAGAATGGCAAAGCTGAAGAGACCAAGTTGTACTCAAGAGGTAGAGCAGGATAGGAATTAAGAACCCAATAAGCCATATCACCTTGCTCTATACATCAATGTCCAGTTGGTGCATTTTTAATACGAAACAGTACTTTACTTCTTACGCGTGCAATATTGTACATAGAGACACTCAAGAAATTGTAAGGTATACAGCAGTAAGGTAACCGTTGTTATGTAAGGGACTTAGCTGTTATCAACTTGGGCTGCTCGCAGATGATTTGGTATTGAAGTGAAACATTGTCCGTGCACAATAGAAGCCAGGTTCCCCTTGTGATGGTAAATGGTTAGGGCTCTTGTAAAGCTCCCCTGGGTATTGTGTACCACTTCCCTAAGTCAGTACTGAACAGTTCCTGATAGCCCTGAAAATAATTTTAGTCCTCCATGCAATGCTACTTGCTTGCACTGTACCTGGCTGTGTAAGTCTTTAGTGGGTAGACTAGCTTACGCCGACTGACTGCAGGGGTTGCACAGCTTCCAAGTTGTGTGTGTCCTGCAAATTCCACTCGGTACAGACAGGCGGACTTGGCCCCTGCCTGGCGATTCTGCTAATGAATCTGGCCTCCTGTCTAGTGTGGAGATACATTCTCTAGCTTAGGAGGTAGTATGGTGCAGGAGCGCTCTATGGAGATAGAGGCTGCGCTCTGCTGGTACTTCAGGAGCAAGTACGCCCTCACTGGTGGTTCTTGTTTGAGCCGGAACACAGACCCACCAACCAAACTGAGAAGCCCACCATGGTTTGCACCAGCCATCAGTTGGAGATCGTTGCAGGTGCAGTGGAGTTTGTGATCTCAAAGTAACATCAAACTTCTCTAGATCCTTCGTCTACTGTGGAGATGGCCATCGAAGTGCAGTCTTGATTTTTCAGTCACAGGTGCTTGATTTTGTTACGGAGATACCGCGGGATACAGTTGCAGTCTCCACCGCACTAGGCTGTCTGAGGTGCTCAGCTTCTTTCCATGCTGCAGGGGTCAAAGTGTCTTAATGCCTTTCTACATGGCTTAGCAGTACAGATTCATACCTAGATGTCGTGGGACTGTGTTGCAATCCTCCTGACTCCGCTGCTCACAGCCTTCTTTTAAACAGCTCCTTCTTCATGCACAGGCACTCCAACACCTGTTTTCCGCAGTCGGTCAACTCCTTCCCTCTAGTCAGGCCCAAGGCAGCTCCTAGTGTTAGGGCGCAGAATGCCCAGGTTCCTGTTTTGGAACCTGCCAAAAAGTAGTTGTCAGTCAGGGATCTGAAGCATGGAACACAGAAAAGTGCTTTGGTCTCCCCTGATGCAGGACCATGGATTCTGCTAGTGAAATAGTGGAACACTGGCTGGTAGTTTCTGACCCATACTTATACGTTTTATATAGTTTGTACAGTCTGCAAGTTCAACTCTGGGATTGGTTTCAGGTGGTTCCTGACTTCTGTGTGTTCCTCACATACTGGTCCAGCCACAGTCTTTGTCTCACAGTGTTCACAAGAAGGTGTGGTGATATCACAAAGTAGGGCACCTGATTATTTGGCATCATCCCTGTAAGAACAACACAAGTTCTGTGGGTCACAAGTTTGTACAGCAAATCATATAGTTCCACATGATACAACAATTGACTGTGGAGGGCTTTGTGCTCCTCCCTAAATAATGTTCTTTGTTATAGGATACTATTATATGGAAAACCCTTACTGGCTGTGCACACACCCCTAAGAGCGCCTTGTACTTGCCCCCACCTCGTGAAACCATTGAAGAGTATGTGAGGCTGCTCTTCGAAATCTGATAGCTCCAAGATATGCCAGCCACGATTGGTCAGTGCAGGTTGCTTCCTCAGTAAAGTGGAATAGACGCAGCCTCTGCTCTCTGGAAACCTCTCGCCTGGTCACACTAGACTGTATGAAGTACCTTGATCTGATAATGTGTTTTTTTTTTTTGTCAAATATGTTTTTATTGCAGGAAACAAATAGTGTCACATTATTGGCACCTGATAGGTAATGAAAACCACGAGGGCATTAATGGTATAAGCTCTATACACGGCCATTCAGCCCACAACCCGGGGGTCGGGCGGCGTGTGCCATTAGTTTACAGTGAACATCCCTCTGTTCTGGTAAGGCATAGCAGGTGAAAAGAATAGAACTCATCTGCTTTTCTAAACAACCCAAAGAAAATACCCCCCCCCCTTCTCCAAACAGTCCTATCCCCCCAGAGGAGTAAATTGTCAGTCTCAATGGTATAACACTCTAATGCTTGAGGAAGCGAATAGCGCTCCCTTTCCTCTTTCCTCCTCCCTCCCCGTCATCGGCAGAATATTGTACGGTCGATCAGTAGGTGATAAGAGACTTAGGTCTTCTTTGTGGGCCAAACCCATCAATAGCCTGCTATCAGGATCTAGGCTGCTCCCCATCTGTACTATCAGAGTCAGTATGTGTGTTATGGTCGCGCAGGGCCTGCACCAACGTCTCCCATGTTTGCGCCGCCTCTAGAGCTCTCTCATCTCGCCGTCGCCTCGCCTGTTGATATCTCAACGTGCTTTCACTCCCCGCCCACTTGAGAAGTTCATTACGCCATTTATCACCTGTAGGACCAACTCGCGCCTTCCAGTGTCTGGTGATTTCTCGTTTGTCTAGAAGCAACCCTAAATCGATAAATTTATTAGTAATCTTATTTTTGGGGGTATGTGGAAACCAGTGTAGGATCCCTACAGCTGCATCCATCCGCAACGATCTACCAGTAACGTCGGACAGCGTGTCTCCCACAAACAACCAGTAGGAAGTCAGCATAGAACAGGACCATAGCATGTGAAAGAGGTCCGCTCCTTCCGTCCTGCATCTAGGGCAGGCCGCCGACTCCAGGTCGAAATATTTCTGTAGTTTCTCCGGTGTCAAATAGGCACGATGTAATATATAGAAGTGGACTAGTTGGAATCGGGCACTACGCGTGCCCTTCCAGGCCCGCCGTACCAGCTGGGTCCACGTGGCCTCCGGGATTTCCCTCCCTATGTCCATTTCCCATCGGGTCTTAAGTACCGCCAGGGGGGTCAGTCTGTCAGCTATCATCCTGGAATATAAGCATGTTACTGCTTTAACCGTTCCCGCAGACATCATGACGTACTGGCACGCCGCCGACATCTGTGGTTCCTCATGACCAGTTTTCCAATGTGCCTGGAGCGCTCTTGTGACCGCCGCATGGAGCAAAAAATCGCCTCTAGGGACGCCGTATCGGTCTAGAAGCTCCTGGAAGGGTAGCAACGTCCCGTTTTCGTAGAGGTCACCTAGGGTCTGTATACCCATCTCCTCCCATTCTCCCAGTCGTGACCAGTCGCCACCATGGGGCAATGCAGTGAGCACTCCCAGCGGGATCTCCGGGGCATAAGGTCGCGGTCTTCCCAGTTATGTTATGTTATGTTATGTTATTTTTTATTTGTTAAGCGCGCATACGCCCGAAGGCTTCTTGGCGCTGGAAAGAATCAAACATAACAGTGCATAAAAAGACACAAATCGCTACTTATAGTAAACCTGAGAAAAAAGGAAAGTTTTAAATATCTTCCTGAAAGTAAGGAGGTCCCTACTGTGTCGCAAAGTCAGGGGGAGAGAGTTCCACAATGAGGCCGCCAAAAATTGGAAACTGCTACCTCCCTGACGTTTCCTTTTAAAACGGGGGACCTCAAGTAGGTTGTGCTGGGCAGATCTCAGACTGCGAGGAGGTTGGTATCTACGCAGTAATTGTCTAAGAAAGATAGGGCCCTTACCCTCCAAGGCCTTAAATACAATGCAGCCTACCTTAAACATTGCTCTCTGCTCCACAGGCAGCCAGTGCAAAGTCTCCAGTCCATGTCTAATCGATTCCCACTTCGGGACTTTACAAATGAGTCTTGCTGCTTGATTTTGCAATATGAATATTGAGTTTGCGATGCATTCTGTTCCAACACGAGCGTATGGTGCGTTCCTCCTGGGTGAGGTCCCTCAAATCGAGCCTCTGTTGCAGCGCAATATATGATAAGACATGCCTGGGTATGCCAGTGCCCCGTGTCTCTACCGGACCCCGAAACTCACGCGCCACCTCCTGGGTATAGGTCTGTAGCTGAGCAGCTAAATAGTACGTCTCAAAGTCGGGCGCCGCCAACCCCCCCTCCGCCTTAGGTCTCTGCAAGGTCCTGAGCGCCACTCTTCGGTGGCCCGAGCCCCACAGGAACGCCACTATCATGGAATCCAGGCCCTGAAAGCTAGATCTAGGGATCCAGATCGGAAGTGTCCTGAAGTAATATAGTAGGCGGGGTAGTGCCACCATCTTCAGTAGCGCTATTCGTCCCGCCACTGATAGGGGCAGGGTGGACCAAAAGGCCATGCTACCCTTAAGCGCTCGGATGCCTCTAGAGATGTTACCCTCGAGTGTGTCAGCAGGGCGATGGTAAACATGCACCCCCAGGTACTTAAAGCAAGCCGGCTCCCATCGGATCTCTCTGTGAATGTCCGGTTCGGGACTATCGTTGTGGACCGGAAACAGGCAGGTCTTAGCCCAATTTACCAGGAGCCCCGACATCGCACCAAAAGCCGTGAGAGCACTGAATCAGCTCCGGCCAGGGCCGTCCTAGCGTCTTCAAGGAAAAGCAGCAGGTCGTCAGCGTATAGGGAAATGTACTGGCGGCCCGACGGAGATTGTAACCCCCTGTAGTGGGCCCCGGTACGGATCGATATAGCCAGCGGTTCCACTGCCAGGGCGAATAGCAATGGGGATAACGAGCAGCCTTGCCTCGTGCCTCGTTCTACTGGGTAACGTTGAGAAATCAGCGGGCCCGATTTCACCCTAGCCACCGCCGAGGCATACAATACCGTGGTCCATCTCAGGAATCCCTCACCCAGGCCAAACCGCTCTAGGACCCTGTGGAGATAAACCCATTCCAGGCTGTCGAAGGCTTTCTCCAGGTCTACCGAGAGAATCATGGGATCGGGAGCATAGGTGTGATCCCCCTCTAACAGTCGGAACAAGCGTCGGATGTTCATCGTAGTGTTACGCCTGGGGATGAAGCCCGCCTGGTCTTCATGTACTAGAGAGCTCATGTGTTCCAACAGTCGTGCGGCTAATATGCTGCTCAAGATCTTATAGTTGACCGTGAGCATTGAGAGCGGTCTATAAGACGTCGGCTCCACGCCCTTGCGGTCGGGTTTAAGGAGGGGGATCACCAGGGCCTCTCGCATCAAGCCCGGTAGTCGTCCCAGAGTCTTCGCTTCCTTATAAACCTGCAGGAGTTTGGGGGCCAGGAGTTCTATGTACACAGAATAAAACTCCACTGGGAGTCCATCAAGGCCCGGCGTTTTATTTCGCGCCATTTTTTTATGGCGCTTCTGATCTCTCCTAACTCCACGTCTCGTCCCAGGGCCTTCGCCTGTTCCGGTTCCAGAGTGGGGATCGGCAGATCGCGCAGGAAGGTATCTGTCGGAGTAGTATCCGGCGGTAAGCGACTACGATAGAGCTGCTCATAATAACTCCGGAAGCATTTAAGGATCTCGGGTTGAGTATAGACCTCTCTGTCCTCCGCAGTCCGCATGGCCACAATGAGCGTGGTGCGTCTCGTTGGGTTGGCAAGCCAAGCCAGTAGCGTACTTGATTTGTCGCCCTCAGCCAATGATCTGGTCAGGTAAGTTTTATAGTCATAACTTCGTAGTCGCTCAACCTCTGCGGCCACCGCCTCTTTCGCCGCTAGGGTCTGTTGCTGGAGCTCCGGGCGGCCAGGGCGGGCAACTTCCAGTTCGCGGAGGACTCGATCAGCTCTAGCCAGGTCTTCTAGGAGTATGCGGCGCACTCCAACTTTCTGTGTTATACAATAGCCCCTAATCACCACCTTAAAGGCGTCCCATTCCGTGGCTCTCTCAGCAGTCGTGCCCTTGTTTGTCTCAAAGTATCCCGCGATCTTGTCCGCCAGGTCACTACGGAACACCTGGTCTTCCAATAGCTCCGGTCGCAACTTCCAGGTTGGCACACAGGGGGTGTCCCGGAGCCACTGGAGATCAATCAATAACGGATTGTGGTCGGAGATAGTTCTCGTCAGGTACTCAGACCGCACAGCCAAAGAAGCCACCTCTCTCGACCCCAGCAGGCCATCCAGTCTCACATGCAACTCGTGCATGCCGGAGAAATGGGAGTAGTCCCGGGCATGTGGGTGTTGCGCCCGCCAGATATCCGTCAGTCCCCGCTTAGTCTGCCAGTATATCCTGCCCCTGGCCACCCGATGCGTCGGGGAGTCCGGAAGGGGAGGATGGGATCTGTCTAGGTGAACGTCGAGCACCGAATTAAAGTCGCCCCCCAACAGGATGGGTCCCGAAAGGTAGCGGGCCAATGAGCCCGACAACGCAGTCAGAAAGGCGAGCTGGTCCGTGTTAGGCGCATAAATGCAGCAAATGTTCACATCTCTTCCCCCTAGTTTCCCTGCGATTGCTACGTATCTCCCCTCTGGATCTACAGTGTGACTATTTACCCGTAGGGGTACCCCCGCTTTTATCCATATCAGCGCGCCTCTGGCATAAGCTGAGTACGTGGTGTTGTACACCTGGCCTCGCCATGTACGCTGTAGCGCCAGTCCCTCTGATTTGGTGAGATGAGTCTCCTGCAGCAGCGCAATCTGTATACCTCTGCGCACTAGATAAGCGTGGACCTTATGTCGTCTGGACATGGTGTGCAGACCCCGCACATTCCAGGTGATGCATTTCAGAGTTGAGAGATCAGCCATTATCCCATGTCATGTTTTCCTGTCCCTCTAAACACACTACAGGCATGGACAAGCACCCAGCCAAATCCATACCGATGACGAGTTCCCCCTTCAACAACAATAAATCAACTTTCAAACATGAATCCCTCAGCCACCCCCCAGAACAGGTTCCAAATAGTACCATCTAGTTCCCATCCAAACTGTACCCCCAAAAAATCCCCCTCCTACTAACCTGACGGTAGCCACCGCAGGTGTGCCTTAAGGGCAATGTGGGGGGCCGAGCGACAATGTGGGGTCTCCCCGCTGCAAGCAACCTTGCGATCGAGCCCTATACCATCAGGGTCTATGTAGGGAATCCCCGCAACCCTCCACATAGTCAGTGAATTAACAGTTCCCCGGACGAGTCCCACCCCCCCCCCCATTCATGCAGTTGCCCATCTCCCCAGCCCCCTCAACCAGAACTGGCTCACCCGAAAGTTTCATTGTTCGTCAAGCAGATCTGCTGCTGTCTCCGGGGTGACCACCGGGAGCTTCACGCTATCAGTTTCAGAACCCTCCGTGTCCGAGCGGCCCCCACTTTCTCAAGGTTCCGATTGTGCAGTCTCGTGGTCACCCCGAGGGCCAGATATGGAAGATACCATCTCCAACGCGCCTCGCCGCTCCGCCGCTGTCTCTACTGTAGAGGGACGAGTAGTTCTGCCCCTGCGATGTCTGAACCTCTTAGGTTTCCGCTGTAGAACGTCCTCCAGTGTGGATTGGGAAGAGGTTCCAAAACCGTCCTTGCCAGCCCTGTATAATTCAAGCCAACTACACGCTTCGTCCGGGGTGTCAAAGAACTTGGTGGAATCGTCTATGATGATGCGGAGTCGTACCGGAAAGAGTAGGGAGTATTGGATGCCCTCATCACGTAGTTCTCGTTTGACCGCTAGGAAGGAGGACCGACGTCTCTGCGTCTTGTAAGTATAATCCGGGAAAATGTTCACACGGCTGTTGTCTAACTGATAGGGTCCCCTCTGCCTAGCCGCCTGCAGCAGGAAGTCTCTGTCGCGTAAATGGAGCAGCCGCGCCACCACTGGGCGGGGGGGTCGACCTTGCAACGGCGGTTTGGCCGGCACTCTGTGTGCCCGTTCCAGTGTATAAAAGGGGGACAGCCCCTCCGGCGCCACCGTCGTCCGCAGCCAATCTTCTAGAAACGCCACCATGTCCACCCCTTCAATTTTTTCCGGAAGGCCCACTATCCGAATGTTATTTCTCCTGTTGCGTCCTTCCGCATCTTCCGCACGTTTCTCCAGGGCTTCTATTCGGGACAGAGCGTCCTTCATCGTGGCGTCCAATGTTTTCTGCGCCGGTTCTAGGTGCCGCACCGAACCCTCTACCTCCTTCACTCTGTCCGAGAGCTTACTGTGGTCAGCTCTAAGCAGGCCCAAGCCCGACGCAACTTGAGCTATGTCCTCTCGGAGGGCCGATCTAGTCTCAGTGATTGCCAGCAGGATTTTGTCAAGTTGCTCCTGAATCGGTGGGTTCCCTGGCCCTTCTAGGTGCAGGCGCTCTTCGTTATCAGGTGGCTCCGCGTCGGAGGCGGTCTGGGCGCCCCCTTTAGGTCCCCTCTGCTTACCCATGTTGTTCAAGGTCCACTGGATGATCTCCGCAGGAACGGGGGGTAGTCAAGCCGGGGGTCGTCGTCGGCGTGGCGCGGCCGCTAGAAGCTGCAGTTCGCTTCCTCGTGGCTATCAGCAGGCCTCCAGGCGAGCGGGCCCCCAGGCGGCGGTCAAGGCGAGTGTCCGCCGGCTGGTTCGTCCAGGGCAGAAGGGCAGAGCGCAAGGAGGGGTCCAAGCTCTCCCCACAACTGCAGCCTGCTAAGCGGATGCGCGCCCTCAGCTTCAATGGCAAGGGGGCAGGGGAGGTCCTGCAAGGGCGCGGAGAAAGCCCGGGGAGCTGCGCGTCCTCCGGATGTTCCCGGTCTCCAGCCCGTTTTCCGGCTACTCGGGCGAACGGCACAGCACCACGTAGTGTGGTCTTGTCATGTGTGGTGACGAGGGCACTCCTCAAAGCGCAACAGCGACCTCACAGCGGTTCACATTCCATTAAATCGGGGCCATAGTTAAATCGGAGGGCCGCCTCAGCCTCCTCTGTGTAGCACGGAGCGAGCTGCCCCTTCTCCTCCTCTCTCAGCCCCTCCGCAGCGCCTTATAGCAGAGGATCGGGGGCCTCCCCCCTCGGCCGATCGCCAGGCGTCTCTAGGCCTCTCAGCTGTCGCTCCTCAATGCAGCGCCATGCCGCCTCGCATAGCTCCCTTACTTCAGGGAGTGGAGAGGGTGATCCCCAGCTTCCCTCCTCCGCTCCAGAGCGGTCCGCTCTCAAAGTCGAGTCGGGTGCCAGAACCCGTGCTGCAGGCCGCCACCGCCTCTCCCCGTGTGGCTGAGGGTAGGCCGCTCCCCCCCTCCCCCCACGCAGCTCCACCGCAGCGTCCCGCAGCAGCGGCCCAGGGCTCACCGCGTTGGCCGCCGGGCGTCTCCAGTCACCCCAGGGGACGTCAGGGGTCAGGCCGTGGAGTGTCCCCTCAGTGGGGAAGGATCGCCTGTCTCGCCGGGGTGTCGGGACGTCCGACGCCTCTGGGTCCCCGGCCGCCTCCGATGCAGTCAGAGTGAAGCGGGCGCCATCTTGGTCCCCGCCGCTCGGCCCTCTCGCTCCGTCCCACCTCCGTCTCAGAAGCCGCCACAGACCTGCAACCGGGTCGGAAAGGCGCTCGGGACACAGGGGATTTCTGTGCGGGGTTCGGGACTCCCAGGGGCCCTCAGTAGCAGGATTAATGAGGGCTCGACCGCGGAGCCGAGCTTCTAGGCGACCTCCGCCATCGGCGCCCAAGCCACGCCCCCCTTGATCTGATAATGTTCTACGAAACTCTGTGATTTGGATGGAATGAATGATTAATATACAGCCAGCTGCTCATTACTCTGCAAACATATAGATGAAATAAATTCCCTTCTCCCTTGCAGTAGACAAAGTTGATGAATGCATAGCATGGTAGTACACAAGATGTTCTGCTCTGCCTACATCTCCTAATATAACGGGAGAAATTGGAGTTTTTTTGCCAGGGGTGACCAAATCCATGAAAAATAGATTGAGAGGCTTCCCACTTGATGTTATGAGTTCTGTAGAGCGCACAGCTGCCCCAGCAAAGGGGCGTCCCAGTGTTGACTGTTGCAGATATTGAGAGCACACTGAAAGAAGAAAACTAGGCCTATACCGTAGGGAAAAGATGAGTTTTAATGGCTTTACGAAATGCAATATGGTGGTTAATGCTAAGGATGTGAACCGGGAGAGAGTTTCAACGTTTTGCAGCAAGGGCTCGAAAAGAGCATCCTCCCGCTCGCACTTTCCTCACCCAGGGGACTACGGTCAGATGCTGGCCCAAGGATCATAGTTGACTGGTGGGTATGTAGGGTGAGAGCAGATTTGCCAGGATATCTGGAGCATAGAGATTCATGATTTTGTGAGCGATGCAAAGAGACTTACACTCAATGCGTTGCGCCACCAGCAGCCAATGTAGTCTGCGGATGGCGTTGGTCGTGGGACAGGTTCTTGGAAGGCCAAGTAGGGTTCTAGCAGCCGCATTTTGAGCTCGTTGCAGATGTAAGATTTCAGCCTCATTTGCCCCTAGGTAAAGTGAACTGGCGTAATCCAGTCTCAATAGAATTCAGACCTGGATGATGACTTGGCGAACTGTGGGATCAAAGAAACCCCAACAGTGGTATGAGCCCGCTGGAGTCCGACACAGGTCCCAGCTACTTTTTAGGTCTCGCTGAGCCAGCTGGTGCGCTGATCTACGTGACATTTAGTAAGCTGCTTTTGAAAGTGCCACCACAGGCTTTTAGTGGCCTCAAGCTTGCGTGCACGCGCGCAGCTGCAATCTGCTTCTCGCGGCCGATCTCGCGCGCGGCCTATGCTTGCAAAGCTCGCCGCAATCACTTTCACCTAATTCTCCTTCCTTAATCCTTTCCGTGCTGATGATGGAACCGCTCCGTCATCAGCTGCGGTGGCGCTGTGCTGCTGACGGAGGGTTTCGTCATGGCCCGGCCGCCGCGCCTGCGTGGCGCGGATTCCGCGCCTGCGTAGCGCGGATTCCGCGCCTGCGCTGGGCGTTCTATTGAGCGGGCGCGGCCATGACGGAACCGCTCCGTCATCAGCACAGCTCAACCAAGGCTGGTGACGGAGCGGTTCCGTCACCAGCATGCGGCCGCCCCGCCCCCTTAGCGCTGCGGCGGAATAGCCGCCGCAGCGATGCGGTTAAATAAACCCAGCTATATTGCATCAGCAGGACAGATAGTTCCCACCCTCTCAACATCCCTTTTCCAGGGATTTCCAAATCCGTTGCTCGCTAGTGACACATGCGCACAATAAAATCATGCAACGTGTGAAATGCCTGACTAGAGTCGGGATCGGGATCGGGATAAGGGCGCGCTCATGCGCGTACTGAAGTTTTTCTAGTTCTGGCATGTTTACGTAGATGCCTTTAGCACACATGCTGAAAACACCCAGCTTTATTAAAATGTTCTATTGCTACGGCTGCCTGGATATCTGCGATTAAATCCATGGATAAATCACCGGGAAAGACCTCCCTGGACTACCAAAAGCAAAAAGACACCATTCTATTTGTAGACTGTGCGTCGTATCAATACCATACAGCAAGCAGCTTAACTAGCACCCCTAATTCGCACACAATGCTGCTTCTTTGCGGCCTTGGCTAATGGAACAGGGTAAATTATCGTTGCCCAATTTAAAGGTACCGTACTCTTATCTTAATGGACATCAAAAGGAAGAAGGGCTGAACTGGCCCGGCTGGGGTTTGCACCTCAGTTGGAAACGTCAGCAGCATATGCACATCAGACTGCACCTCGGCTGCGTAATACATCCAGATGGTACTAGGAGCACACTGCCCAAGGTGAAGTGCTACCCGTCTGCTCCTGATAAAGTGCCCATCCGGCTGTGGCACCGGCCATGCTGATAGCACTGCATTAAGACTCGCATCAATAGTTATACATTGTTTATCAACATTTGCAGATTAATAGATCATTGCCCGGGGTGTCAAAAAGATCACGACTGATCGGAAACAGACAATTAAATGTAACTAAAATGGTATGCGTGCTGTCCCTTACCCCATGTACATCCTGCGTGAAATGAAGGCACATCCCTTTTTTGTCAGTATTTAGACATCACAACCTCTGTCCAAGGGCACTTGAGCCCTTTGCAAGAGCACCTGTTACATTACACAAGGTCTCAATATTTTTAAGCACTGGGGAGATGAAGTGATGTGCTGCGAAACACAGGAATTCTGCAAGGGGCCGCCGGCCGGGTGAAAGACACCTCGCCATTTACCATTGTCTTCATTTCCAGAAACCAAGGGCTGCGCTGTTCCCTACAGATTGGAGTGAGGGGGGATTTTAGGGATTCCGCGAGACAAGTCTGCCTGTCCCCCACCCCTTGGCAGAGCATAGGCCCTCGTCCTTTGTGCTTGAGTGGGCAGTTGGTTGGGAAGCCGTTTTGACAGTGCTGTTACTCCGGAATGCCCATCTTTTGTCTACGCCGCCTGGTGCAGCATATATCTGAGGCATGACTGGGCTTGGGCCTTAGGAGACAGTCACCGGGCGGAGGCTTGCAAGAGGGAAGCTTTAGAAGTCCGACTCGGACGCCCACCTACGAGCACCGCGGCGACTCCCCCTGGCCCTTAGGAACACAGCAGCGGCTCCTCCTTGGCCTTTGAAGATGGCAGTTCCGCGCTCCTTCCTTCCAGTGCCCACTACGTGACCCTTACTCCTGGCCCTTCTGTTTAGGGCGCTCTGTTCCGGTCACCGGGAAGCTGCGCAGCCCGAGAAAGCTATGGGCTCCTCACTCCTGTACAGAGGTCACCCGTTCCACGACAAGACGCATCACTAAGCTCCGCAGCCTTCCAGAGCACACAGCAGGTGCGAAGTCCTGCGGCTGTCCCCGTGATCATGTGACCGGGCATGCTGATAGCAAGCATGTGTGCTCTGTGATTGATCTGGGGCTGTTAGCTTTTAGATATCTCATGCAGGCTGTATGTTGGATGCACAGATAGCCACTAAGGGCCACTAGAATTTGTAGTAGATGTTTCCCTAGCCTCATGTGACACTGCGGGAGAGATGTTCTTGTGTCCGTGCCGATAAGAGCAGTTATGTCCTGCGTTCTCCCTTGTATTCTATTACAGTTTCCTTTCCGTCGTCTTAACTCCAGAATTACAAGTACCATAATGTAATGAATACACTGGATTGTGTGAGCCGACTTCACACTCACTCTTCTCTCTCAGTGCTCCTAGCAAGTAGAATGAATACCCTTTTAACAAAGCATTTGCCATGATGATATGTCACCGATCTGATAATGCGCCCCCCGCCCTATAGTGTGTCGAAATCAACGCTTAATCATGAGACCGGGTGGCAGCATCATGACTCAGTGCTATAGTCGTTCGCTGCTTGTGCTGTTTCTGCCTCCCGCCGTGTCGTGACTAGTAAAAACGCTACAGATTTGTCGCGCATGCGTACGATGTAAGGCATCTCGCGCATGCGAGACAAAGAGTGCAAATTCACCCTTGAATCAAATAACAAACCAGCATTGAAAATGCAATAGGACTTATATTTACGCGAGCCCTATTGCATTTTAAACGTAAGTGCGGGCGTGAAATAAGTCACGAACGGGGGGGTGCTGGTGTTCCAAGAAGTCATGGACTATGGGAGGGAACGGGGAGAGGCTGGGGAACAAAAATGTTTTTGAAGTAAAGGGGCTGATGATAACCTCGGAAGAAAACAAATGACGACATAGCTGCCAGAAGGCAGGACTATTAAGCTGAACACCAATCACAATCAAAAATATGGCTGGAAAGTGGGCGGAGCTTCCCCTGCTATACTGTAAACAGCATCTCTCGACGAGACTGCATGCGCTGCCTAGGCGATACCTAAAAAGGGGAAAATGCTCTTCTAACTAAAACAATATCAAGATTACACTGTGCAGAGCCCAAGTGGAATCTAATAGTGACGGGATTTTAATTCCAATCTGATATTCACGCTGGATAATGATGAAATCTTAACAGCAGATAATTCATATTGGTGTGTTCCACAGCAATATTATGCTAGGACCTGTCGTGTGGACCTTATTGGTCAGCAACTAGCAACGGATCTTGAATTCCAAGGTGTGCATGTGCTTAACGGAAGAACGGATGAAGATCGCCCGCCGAAAAAAACATATCACGGCCCAAGGGTGCAATCGACGTTAGATTTTACACCAATAACACTTCCTCTAATGCCATTATTGGCCCGTTTCCTCATAGAGTACACCACCTTGAGTGATCACTCAATGCAGGACCTCATTTTTTATTTAAACATGGCAAGATTTCATTTTACTAATAAACCAGAGGGCAAAATTACTTAAATAAATCTAAAACGTCTGAAATGGACAAGCAAAACCGATTTGTTCTGAACAATAAAGGTTCTCATGGCAGAACAAACAACACAACCCATGAATAGAATCCAAGGTTGGTCGCTTTTTCTAAACAAATTTGCAAAAATAATAAAAACTTGAAATCAGGGTTAAAAGATATGATTAAATGAAAGATCTACCAAATGATCTACAAATGCTAAAGAGGGATCTAAAAAGAGGACAAAGGAATCAGCATTTAGACAAAATCCGAGGGGAAAATATGGGAAACATTTCGACAACTGAGAAAACAATTTAAAAAGAGAAGGTGGGAATTTAAAAAAGTGAAAACTGAGAGTTTCCGTTCCAAACTAATTTACAACGCAAGACATTCAAATTCGAATTAATTCTGTTGGACAATAAATAACCTCTCAAGGCCTCGAAATGCATTAACGTTGTTTGTTCACTAGCAGGAATCAGTAATTTTTCTCAGGGAGAAATTTAAACAGGAACAACTCCAAGACGTGGACGATTGCCAATCGCTGACCGCGACACAGTCAACTGAGCATGAATTGGTTCCACTGACAAATCAGTTATTTTACACAACAGAGGAAATAATAAACATAATAAACCAAGGTCAAAGTGATGGAGCTCCTAGTCTGACTAGTACTCCGCAAGCCATTTTTAAACATGATTCGGAGTATTGGAGCACGCATTTAGTAAAACTACACTGATGTTGAACTTAAAATTCTAGTGCCAGATAGTTGGCGGGGATCAATCATTAACCCTACTCATAAAGGAGGAGACAGATCTAACCCTGCAAATTATAGGCTAATTGCCTTCCAGGATGTTGAAGCGAAGTAGTTTGCCTCACTTATCCTTGAAGATCTGGTTGATTGGTCAAGAGAACGTAATTTAATCTCAAAAAATCAAACAGGATTTAGAAAGGGCATTGAAACGATCTCCAATATTGTGAGAAAGTGCCATCTTTCTTGCCTTGGTATGCCCCCACTTTTTTTCTGAACTGCTGATGTGCTTTGACTGAGTGTGCCCTGGGTTCCTGCCAACCAGTTACTTAGGGCCTGTATTCCTTCCCTAACACTGTGTTGAAACTAAAACCCAATTGGCATCTCCGGCCAACTATCAGCCCCTAGTAAATGGTACCCAGGGCATGGTGACAAGAGAAGACCCCTGAGGACTGCAGCACTTATTGTTCCACCCTCAGGGGCCCTGTACCCTGACACCCACACACTGCCTTTGCAGGCTGAGTGTCGAAGTACAGACCTAAACAAAGAGGCTACATGGCACACATCCCTGTGTGCCATGCCCACAGAACCAACTGCCTTGGCATACTTCAGTCACCCCTCTAGCTGGGTGTCCTATGCCAGAGGTGTGGGCAGAGGTGCATGAGCCCTGTGCCCCTACAGTACCCAGGGCAATTCCTGGGCACTATAAATGCAGTGATGCCATTGAGAGTATATGGTGCTGGGAGGTTGTCATTACGAACTCCACACACCATAATGGCTACACTGAAGACTGACAAGTTTGGTACCAAACTTCTTAGCACATTAAACCCGCACTGATGGCAGTGTGGGATTTAATGTAAAATGCACCAGAGGGCATCTTAGAGATGCCCCCTGAAAACCTAACCTACTTTCCACGTCTGGGCTGCAGAGGCTGCCACACAGCAGACATGTTGCTGGACCCTGGGTGGAGAACCCCCCGCCCGCTCTCCTGGGCCTGCAACAATTCACATCCTGGGCAAGGTGCTAGGTCTCCTCCCCCAGGATCGGCAGGGGGAAGCTTCAAAGGCAAGCGTGAGCTTCTCCAGACCATTTGCTGTACCCAGCAACTGGCCCCCACCAGTTCTGACCCCCACTCTGGCGGGAAGACTGGCGGGAAAAACTACGTCAGGAAGGGGGTTGTGCCAGCCTTTGCCAACCCCGCCACTCAGGTGGGGGAGACGAGGTGAAGCACGACCCCGTGCTCCGGCCATCTTGAAGATGGGGATCCCTGCCCAATCACAGCTAGGCTCCTGCCCCCCTCCCACAGGAGAGGAGCAGGCTAGGTGGTGTACCCACCCCAGGACAGGGACCTATTGGTCCCTGCCTTTGCCCTACCTGTAACGCCCCTAAATTCGGTATATAGGGGCTCCCTGAACCTTCCTTTCTCAGATCCAGATTATGAAACAAGAAAGAAGATCAAGAAACACGAAGACCTGCCGTGCAGCTGCTAAAAAGAGGAAGACACCAACTGATTTGGCCCCAGCCCTACCGGCCTGTCGACCCTCGAACCTGCTCCTGTTAAACCCTGGCATCTCCAGTGGTCAGAAACCTCAAAAGCCCCATATGACCTGATTGCCTGGGTCTCCCCGAGTAGTGGTACTGCTCAAAGCAAGTAACAAGCCCTGGCATCAGCCCGGAACCACGAACCACGAACCCTGCACCCGCCAAGCCTGGCCTATGCCGAAGTGAATCAAGTCCCCGACGACGTCCCCCCTGGCGATTCTGACCTGACCCTCCTCCACGACCCCGACGACGTCTGCAGCCTCAGAACAAAGGACCCCTCCGACCGCGACCAGCAGGGGGTAAGATTTCTCGACCTCAAAAGACACCCCTGCACCCGGTGCCTCACGGCCTACCTATCCTCCAAGATTCCAACTTACCCCTCGAAGTGTTGGTCGCTCCAGAAGATCCACCGTCCCGAGCCTGCAGCCTTTTTTCCCTTTTCAAGATCCTCATTGAATAACATTGAGCGCCCGAAGTCTCAAAAGCACCCTGCACCCAGCCGCCAGAGTGCCCCTGGGAGTGCAACCTTTGTCCTATCCTACTTCCCCATTTGCCCTGAGCAAGTGACCAGGAGCCCAGCTCCCACAGCCGCGTGGCCTTCTAGCCAGCAGCCACCCACCGAAGGCCCCCTGCCTCTCATTGGATAACATTGGGCCTAACTACCTCTGCACCCGGCCGCCCCTGTGCTGCTGAGGTTGTACCAACTGTACCTACCTGACCCTGGGGCACCCCTGAGTCTATGCCCAGAACCTTAACTTCACCAGTCGAGTACTCACCTGAAAACCGATGACTCACTTTCCTGCCATAGGATAACATTGACTGGTTTGACTCGAAAAATCTTCGTGAAGTGAAAAGTGTGAAGTTTTGAAACTTTAAAATATTCATCTAAAATCAGCCGAATAACGAATTTCGAATTACTCACCTGTGATCAGGAGAGAAGCCAGTACTGTACCCTGTAGCCCAGTACTGAATCGCAAAAGTAATCACAACTGTGTTTGCTAGTAATCTAAATTTCTGCCATAGGAAACCATTGACTGTTTTTTTGTGAAATTTCTTTTGTCTACTTTTGAAAATTACAAATATTCCTTAAAAATTGTACCAACTACTAAAACGTAATTACTTACCTGTCTTAGCTAGAGACCCCAGTGCTGAACCTAGGAGCCCGGTACTGGATTACAAAAGTAACGAGAACCTACTTTACCTGTGCTTTGAATTTCCTTCTATTGGATAACATTGCTCGTTTTTCACTGAAATGTTTCTCTGTCAACTTTTAACATACCTTTATATTCTTTAAAAATCATTGCAATAACTAAAACGTTTTTACTAAACTGTTTTCAGCTTAGACCCCAGGACTGAATCTAGGATCCAGTCCTGAAGTTACAAAAGTAATCTAGAAAGTAATCCGCTGCATTTATGTTGAAAAACCCATTGAGCTCAATGTTAAATTGTGTTCAGAATTGTGTTGCCTACTGCAACCATTGTACCTATTGTGCTTACAACGTTTATTGCCTCTTTGCAAAGTAATTACATGAGAGTACTCATATCGAAACAATATTTTAATAACTGTCAGTTGTAAAAATAAAACAACTATATCTTTGGATATAAAAACAATTGGCCTAGAGTTCAGTTCTTGAGTGTGTGAAACCTTTTGCTGACTGTACAACAAATGCTTTACACTGTCCTCTGGTACTGCCTTACTGCTTGACCAAGCTACCACTTTGGCGAGTAAAGTCAGACCTGACTTTAACCTCGGTTATACCTCTGGGGATTGTGTACTCTACACACACTGTACCTTACTTTGGTCCAGTACATATAGAGCCACTTTCTCACAAATATCCTGTCCATTTCACTGATTTCTGAAAAATGTAAAAACAAGAAACAGGACCTGCATTTGTGTTATTAAGATTTAAAAGCTGCTTTTGACAGCGTAGACTGGAAACTACTGTGGGCTAAACTAAAATCCTGGAACATACCGGAGAGAATACTTAGAGGTCTACTGCTGGTTTATGCAGATACCTGGGTTTGTTTGAATCTTAGGGATGGAGCTAGAATTTCCAGAAAGGTGTAGACCACCATGGGTTTAAAACAGGGGTGCGTGTTGGCCCTCATCTATTCAATTTATTAATCTCAGACCTATCTGGAAAGCTCAATGGAATTAACTCACATTCACCAAAGTTAGGCAGACTACAATTATCACACCTTGCCTATGCAGATGATATTGTTCTGTTGAGCTTAACTAAGGTGGGTTTGCCAAGACTATTAAACGAACTCTCTGAATTTATGTCTGTAAATAAACTGAAACTCATTTAATCCAAAACGATGCTCATTACAAATCGAATAGCCCCTTATCATAATTTCAGACTAAAAGGCAAATTATTAGAGAATGTATCATGCTACAAGTTTTTAGGATTTTATGTAGATGATCAGCTATCTTTTCGAGATCAAAAAAAATACAAGACCCATTGAGCGTGGTCCCTAATATTTGCAATGAGATCACTTATCATATGCCAGTGCCACTATGCATGGGAAGGACTCGGAGACTCTTAATAAGCTAATAACAAGTATTTATAAAAAGGTTCTACAGCTCCCCAAGACCGCCTCACCAGCGCAAATGCAATTAGAATTTGGGCTATTGAATGAAACATTGGGCTGAGTCTACACATACATAAAGGTGTGGTACAGAATAAAGCAAAATGTAGAGGAAAATAGCCTCAATGAATCTTTATGGCTAGAATTGGAAAAGGAAAAAAACTTCGAGTCTACAAATTCTTAGAATATGCGCGTAAGGTTACTGGTATCATTGATCTCTGGAATAACAATATGCCCTATCCAACATTCAAGCTAGCACTGAATAAAGCTGCAAAGTTCCATTCGTTACTGGTTGATAAAGGCATTTTTGCTAAAAGATCTCATTCTTGGACAGTGATTAATAGCTATAAAATACTGAAACAAGCGGCCTATTTGGACTCCTCCTTCTCTATCCATGTAAAAAGACAACTAATGGCATTGTGGTTTGGAAAATTCCCTACTCTTGCAGACGCCCCGCAATGGAAGCATACGGAGAATCAAAAATGCCGGCTTTGTGGCAGTAAAAAAGATTTGGTTCATCTTGTTTTCCACTGTAAGATACTGCAACCAGCGCAAATTACCTTTTTACGGAGAGCCTTCTTGGACAGAGGAATACAATTGTGTAGACTCCACCGATTCCCAAATGAATTGCAAATTGATAGTTTTTAGGCATTCGTGAACAAGAACTGAAATCAAAAGCATTTTAAAGAGCTAATTTGAAGAATATTTTAACGATTGTGTATATCTTATGATGTTTTTTAGATTATAATAATGTAAATTTTAGAAAACATTTTGAATGAAGGAAATTGTGTATGTAATATTGTTATGGTTTTAATTAACTGAACAATAAACTATTATTATTATTAGTACAAAGGACCTCGAGCATGCTGGTGAGCAGCCCCAAAATTCATATTGTTTTTCCGGGGCTGTCTCCAACCTCCAATTTATTTTGGCTACTTTGGTTCAGAAAATGAAAATGATTTCCAGGGTTGCCACAGTCACTTGCATCACACTGGCACCACACTTTATCTACTGCGCATGTTTAAGCTACACACACATGCAATCCATATCCCACATGGATTGAGTGAAGGACCCAGTTGTAGGGAACTAACAGAACAGCGTAAAACACAGGAGAGACCACTGGCAGTCAGTTGGTAAAAAGTCTTACTCCGTCTCTAGAGTCTGTTGCAACCACCACTGCCAGTCTTCTGGAGCCTGTTGAGCTGATGGTATTGTCACTGGAAAAGGATTGCACAATTGGTGTGCCCTCTGGACCTCAGAGTCAGCTCTGGGTCTTATTCCCTGTCACAGGACACCCACAGCTCACTTGATTGTTCTGTGTTCTGAGGCACAAACAACCTCCCAGAAGATCGTAACGGGAAGTTGAGGCAGAGGGGCGTGTGCTCTCCAGAGGCATGCATAGGAGCTTCCCAGTTCAAACAAGTAGGTTCTTCATGAATGGTGCAAGCGCCATCCAAACATGTCCATCCTCACCACTTCTCTTGGGCTGCTCATCGACGAAGAAAGGGGTAATGGTGTCTACTCCAGGGCGTTTTGTGAATGATACTTGATTTGATTGACCATGTTCGGCCCCTTGATCTGTTGTGCTTTCATCATACCCTGTGCTTATTGGTAATGTCGTTTTTTTAACATTTACTTTGAAATTGTTGAGTGGATAATGTGACGACTGATGTATACAGTTCTCACTTCTGGTTTTGACCAGCATTCTGATAGTTCATTGGTTTGGTGGGAGGGCACTTATGATGTCCCGACTTTCCACTAAGCCGGAACCCTACTCTTGAATGATTCCTTATATTGTGGAGTTTGGCCATTGTACCTGCTGATAAGTCCAATGAGAAGTACAATGTAAGGCATGCCGTAAAAATGAACATGCGGCCTGTGGCTAAGATTGATTCAAACATTCCTTCTGTCACTATGTTGTTTGTTGCATAAAAATTGGCAGGGCCATGCTTAGCACTTCAGTTCCAAAATGTCTATCAAAGATGCCAATACTGGAGAACTATGCTTAGAAGGAAATCATTATTTCATTGGCAGTAAGCTGCAGTATGATTTGAACATGCCGAGGTAGTTTTGGGCACAGACCGCTTGCATTTTAAAAGTTGTTCAAGGTGTAGATCTAAACTGGATATACTCAAGAGTAAAGACTTTTATTGTTGCAATATACTTCAAAAGAAATGTTTGAAATTGTGTGCATAATAACATTTTCTTTTTAAGTTCTTTGCGTTAGGTTTAATGTAACTGTTTATTATTTGTTTAGGCGTGTTGTATGCTGGATTAATGCTGACTAAAGAAGGCCCCAAGGTGCTAGAGTTTAACTGTCGATTTGGTGACCCCGAGTGCCAGGTAAGGGGCTTTGTTCAATGGAAATGCTTAACCTTGAACATGTGGCTAAAAAGTGCAATCTAATGGCTTATAAAAAGATATGGAATTACTAGTGAGTCTTGATTTGGAAAACAAAGGCTGCTATAAGATGTTGTTCATATAAGTGGTGTACTTACGGGATGGAGGAACAGGGACAGTGCACAGAGTGCATATTGTACATACTTGGACGGTATGTCTTAATAAACCCATTTTAGACTCAATATTTCCGAAAAGATGATGTGTATTCTATACAGTACTTGTAGCTGCAGTTGAGTTGTTTCATAGCGCTTTAAATAACAGATGTATCTTTCTCCATTTTCATGCCTTTATTTCTTTGACCACTCTAGGGCCTAACCCCTACTAGCCTATTGGGTGTTTTGCGAACACGCACATTAATTACCGGAGTTAGAGATGTGACTTTTTTTCCTTGATTGGAGCATCACCCATCGTGAATTAATGAAAGAAAGTTGGCATTCCTGTTTAGGGGTTGTCCATCACTGGTTGACATAGGTTGGAACCTTTCTAGATTTTTATGACTTAAATACAAATGTAGTTTCTATAAAACTTATTAATTTACACATAAGTGGTTTCCTGAAAATCTGTGATAGCCCTGTTCTTAGTCATGTAGGGCGAAGGTGACTCATGTTAGTTCCTCAAGGCCGAAGGTGACTCGTGTTAGTTCCTCAAGGCCATCAACCTGTGTTGGCCCATTAACTGCAACGCACTGTATAAAGGTCAAATTCTTATGAGACTATCACCTGCTCTACTGGCAGCAGAGAAAAGTGTGTAACGTTTTTGCAGTGTTTAAGAGAAATTGTAGAGATGCATACATTAAAGTTGCTTTGTTTTTGTGCCATAAAAACAAATTTGGACCCCCATGGAGCTTTTCAGACAAGACAATTTGCATCCAAGCAATACTCATTGGCTACGACTTGATACAGTGACACTGATTGAAGGGTTGTCTGCATATCATATATGTGATTGTTCCTCAGTGAGCTATTTCACAGTACAAGTTGGTAATAGTGCATGTGCTTACCTTGTCATTTGGGTTGCACTTGCATAATTTTTTGCTACCCTTCTATCCTTTGCAATAGTGATAATTTTCAGTGGCAAACATTAGTTGTTGTTCCTAGAAGTGAGTTTTTTACACTTCGTTGTGAAGTAGTTGCGATGTAATAAACTTTTTTAAACCATTTTTCTTAGGTAATTCTGCCATTGCTTCAGAGTGACCTCTATGAAGTTATTCGGTCTACCATCGATGGTAGGCTATCAAGTTCCATGCCGGTATGGCTGTCCGACCACGCTGCAGTGACTGTGGTTATGGCTAGCGGAGGGTATCCTGGTGATTATGCCAAGGGTGTTGAGATAACTGGTAAGACTAATTTACTGCCCTCCTTCTAGTGATATGGGTTTCCTAATATGTGGCATGCGGATGAAGTCATGATTGTAGATGCTGATGGACTCTGCCAGATATTTTGCTAATACAAAAAAAAGTTAGTTTCCTTGGGCTAAACTTAAAGGTTTAAGAATTAATTACACTTTAATTAAGTAATGTTATGGTTTACAGGTGAACGTACATTTGTGAATTACATCTTAGCATCCTTAAATGCTGCTTTGACAGTTTCCTGTAAATGTCTTTTTAAAGGATAATAAATTATAAAAGATTTGCAGTATATAACCATATTTAAATGTAACAACAAGGAGGGCATATCTTCAGTATCTGAAAATACTCAATAAAGCTTCTGCACTGCTGAAAGTCACTTTGAACTAGGAAATAATACTTCGCAACTTCTTTCAAGTTTGTCTTACAAATGATGTGTTCATTTCCATCCCTGTGGTAGTTGAATGCTCTGTTTTACCTTTCTGCATATAGGTAGATAAATGGTATGCTCATATAGGTGATGGTTCTTTGCACCTTATGCTGCAAACACAAGATCATAATTATATCAAAGCTTTTGTTTCTAGAATCCCCAGAAATATTCTTTACAGCAAGGGTCTAATCTGCCCTTCTGAGAGTGGTCAAATGTATTGCATGACAGTAAATGATTTGGACATTACCTTTTTTACACATAGTGCAAAATATTGCACAAGTCATAAAATATCTGTAGTTAAATCCGGGTATAATATGCATTTGAAAACTAAGACCTGTGTGGCTAATGAAAGTCACCTGGCCAAGATGTTGTTCTATTTTATATACCTGCTGCAGTTTTTAAGACAATTGTTTCCTTTAGTTGGACGTAAGGGTCTGTTCTAGAGTTTTTTGAGTCATGTAGTTCTTTGGCGGCCACCACTGGACTAAAGATTAATTCTTGCATGTAATCCATCTCCTAAAATTTCTCCCTTTGATTAATTTTCTTACATGGTTACATTAACACCTCCATTAAAATAAGCTTACATTGCTTGTCTTTGTATCTCTTCTTTCATATTGCACCTTTAAATTCTGGTGCAGAAGCTACTCCATCTTTGTAGACATCCTCTCTAGTCTCTATTATGTTTTCATGTAAAGATGTAACCTAATGAGGACACTGTTTTCTTTGACATTAATTGACATTTGGGACTGTACAAGTCGGTTTCTTCTAGGTTTGGCCTGATGACTACCATATTAGTTTGTCAAGCCTTTTGGGGCTATAAGAATTAAGGACCTGGTGTATTCTGTTGAACTGTTGAGTATGCAGTTGGTTAGGTGAGAGATTTAAGAAAGTGCCAGGAATGGAGGTTAGTGTCTACACCTCAATAATGGGACATCTTCTGTTTGCTCTGCTGCTGAGAGAAACTCACAAGCACGAGTAATGCATTAATAGTAATAGCATGTGTGCATTTATATACTGGGACCTCTGCACTTTCTGTCAAATAGATCACACAGACTCCTTCCCCCTGCCTCCCATTTTAAAGAGTAGATGTCAGCAGAGCAGTGTTCATGTTTTAACATATTGTTCTTTTCTCATAGGATTTTCAAGAGCTACAGACCTGGGTCTTGAGGTTTTCCATGCAGGAACTACTGTGAGGGATGGCAAAGTGGTAACTAATGGTGGCAGAGTACTGACAGTGACTGCTATCCGGAAGGATCTCATGTCTGCTTTGGAGCAAGCCAACAAAGGAGTGCAAGCCATACAGTTCCATGGTGCCGTTTACAGAAAGGACATTGGTTATCGGGCAATAGCGTTCCTACAACATTCTAGGTATATATTGTAATTGACTCTCTGACATGAATATTTTATTCTGTACAAACTAGATGACTGTACATTAATTTCCCGTGTGCTCTGTAGATTTTTTCTGTGAAGGATGTTAAAAATCAAATAAACTCATTCAAGACTCCCTTACTAAAACTGATATTCACGATTGCTAAATAAGGCTGTGAACCACGATTGGTGGGGGCGGAGGAGGGGGTGGGATGTTCCAGATTTAAAAAAAAATTAATCCTTATGTAACTTTTGATAAAAGTGGAAAAACGCACTCCACAGCACATAGTTATATGATCCCCCCTATGCCATAAGAGTACATTAACATTCTAGCTTCCCATTTCCCATGAGTTGGGTCAAAAGAGGAATTATTCTTTGACTAGCGACCCATGTTATACTGTAGCTCGCACTGATGAGCTGACTCAATTTCCAACTTCACAATAACCTTCTCGCAGAGTCTTTCCAGAAGACCATCTGGCATTGTTTTGCATGCTCATTATACAGGGGAGTGCTGCCTACAAGCCTCCTATATTCCCTTCTTCCTAAACCCACATCTACTAAGCTCTTCCCGTCCAGGCGACATAGTATCAAGGGGATCAGTTAACCCTAAAAGCGTTGCTGCTCATTATAGAAGGTCACCTGTCCACCTATCATCCCATCTCACTTTTTTCATCAAACCATTTTCCGCAACAGCCCATTCATGCACATCTCGTCAACATGCTTTTAGTTGTGGGCTTTGTGGAAACAGAGCGGTTCCATTGACGGCCAAATGCATAATCTACGGTTGGAGCACCACCTTGGGTTCATACGTGTAAAAAGCCACTGAGAGGTCCAAGGTGATTAGAGCACATGCCATGTGTAGGGGTAGAAGTCTTAGCATGGTAACTCTCCCCTATCACCATGTTTATTTGATTCCAGCCTGATGATTCTTTCTTAGCCTCCCCCGATGTAGACTGAACAATATGGCGGTGTGCCAAAATGTTAACTCCTGTTGAGTAGTGTGACCTAGAATGTCCTTGTTGGGGGCTGTATCCAATGTGTCCATAGTGGTTGGTTGCTACTGCCTCACCATAGCAGTCAATTGAGAGATCAGTGCTTGAAAGCAGCTTATAGTTGTATGAGGATTCAGGCTGGTTTACCTGATTCTCTGGTGGGAAGACAATCTTCCAGCATTCCCATTTAACATTTCTACAGGCCCCTATAAATAAGGTTGATGCCTTCCCTACAATGATAAATGTAGGTTTGTCATTTGTGAGACTGTAAGACTATGTTCAGTGACTGATGTCAGTAGAGGACAATGCGTGTGGGCTTGCACGATGATTTAGAATAAAATAAGAAAAGATGATAGATGAAATGTTTGCAAATGTTTTGACCACTGACAACCACTCTGACCAGATTCCAGTGCATACTTTTTTCTTTGCCCCACTCCATACGATGAGCAACTGTAGGCAAATCCAACTTGATCCTGCTTCAGTAGGAACTGTGCAGCCATGGAACGCAAGCAAGACTTTTGCAAGCATTTCACCTTTTTAGGTCTTGCGCCTAGCGTTGCAGTGCGCACCATTGCTTGCGAAGCGCGAGACCTCTTGCAAAGGGAGCTTTGAAAGCTGACCACATGCACACACCCACGTGTGAGTGTTGGGGGGTGCTGAGAGGACCGCTGCCCTCATGACACAGACTGGCAGGAAGGTGCGAGGTGGGCAGAAACACACACCCATTACCTGTGAACCAGCATCTCACGGTACACGCACGCACGTGGGTGTGAGGGGGTGGGGGGACTGAGAGGACCGCTGCCCTCGTGTCACAGACTGGCAGGAAGGTGCGGGGTGGGTAGAATCACACACCCATTACCTGTGAACCAGCATCTCACGGCACACGCATGCACCCTGGTGTGTGTGTTGGGGGGGAAGGGGGCTGAGATGACCGCTGCCCTCGTGACACAGACTGGCAGGAAGGTGCGGGGTGGGCAGAAACACACCCATTATCTGTGCACCAGCATCTCACGGTACACGCACACACACACGGTGTGTGTTGGGGGGGCTGAGAGGGCTGCTGCCCTCTTGTCAAAGACTGGCAGGAGCTGTAGGACCCAGGTGAGGGCAGGGAGGTGCATCCTCTTCATTCTCGGCTCTACTTCATTCCCTCTCCCCCTCACTTGATTTCTGACACACCTCCCTCTCCGCCCCTTCTTCCGCTCCTCCCCCTCCCTCAGGGATGGCTTTAGTACTGGTGGCGCACTGTGCAACAATGTTTGTTGGCACCCCCCATGACCACCTTGCTTCGAAATGTTATATAAGACAGAGACCTACAAGGTGTTGGAGTCCCATGTCATCCATACTGGTAGGCAGTAATAGTTTAAGAGTCTGTGGTCTGGAAAAGCACAAATTCAGAATGTAAAATGTAGCACCTTTGTTAGGGGTTTTCTTTAATAATAAGAATTGATTTCTGCCCAAATTAACTCTTTTTGCAATATTAGGATAAGAAAAGACTGGGCAAAAAACATGTAACTATGATATATTCCTTGCAGTTTGCATGCAGCTCTTTGAGGACAGTTAAGCGCTCACTGCTTTATATTAGGATTTTAACTCTTAAACTGCAAGAAACAAAAAGATTTCTCTGACAAAAGTGATAACCCATTGACCTATTTATTGTGTATGCACTTTGTGATCTGAATGGGACACGTTCTTCGCAGCAGGCAATTTCACCTTCTGCGCTATGAGTCGAAACTACCAGTAAAAGATTCTCTCTCTCGCTCGCTCGCTCTCTCTCTCATATTAATCACCAGAGATCATGCCATTTTTATTGAAGCTTGAAAATTGCTGGGACAAGGAATGTGGCATCTGGTGCTTTTCAAAACAACAAACAGGGCGCCCCCACCTCAAGGCAGCGCCCGGTGCAGTGGCACCGATTGCACCGCCCTAGAGCCGGCCCTGCCCTCCCTTCTTCCTCCCGCTCGCTTCAGACGGTCCCTCAGTGCGCTATGAAAGGTGGAGTTAAAATTAACACCACGTGCGCAGGGGGACTTTTGGGAAGAACGGCGGTGTGTTGTAGGAAGTGGCCTAATTGGAGGGTTTCCTGTCCGCGCCCACCCCAAACGCCTGAAATGGGAGGTGTGCGGGCCTGCAACCTGCGCTGCTCCACAGTAAAGGAAGGGGGGAGGGGATGCGCGTAAGTGTCCTCGCTCATGTTTACTGTCATTCTCTCTCTCAGGTAAGGGGGCCTGCTCGAGATTGGCTGACACACGCACGGTTTGGCGGGTTTCTCCCTTGGATGTATTAATTAATGTGCATCTATATACTTTTTAATGAAGCGCCACGAAAACCCCTTTGGGCGTTAGGGTGCTGTAATGAACATCTTTCAGATCTAGAGACCGTTCGAAAAGACATAGCATCTCTGTACAGAACAGAGAGAGCGCATAATATATTGCTTTGGAATGGGTACATTACAATTGCTGTTTTGAGAGCATAAACCCTCACTGACAATAGAAGGCGTGGTCAGGACGTTACACTCTGTACGCCCTTTAGCTGGTGCATTAACCTACAGTGCAATCTTATCGGGGTAGATACGCACCTGTGCGCAGGTGCAGCAGGACTAATAACACCTTTACAAGGATCCATCTGTGGCAGGTGACAGGGCAGGTATAATCTGAGCAGCGCATCTAAAAAGAGTCTGAGGCTGGGGCGGTGTCAGTCACACGTCAGGCCGTTTGTTGCCTGGGTGGCAGGACATGTCTAATCCAGGACTCGGGTGCCAGACAAGGTCAGACCCATGGCCAGAGTGCCACGCCCCCTCACCTTTCCACACACCCCACCCTACCTCTGTGGCCCTGAAGGCAGCCCCGCATCGCTGGATAGCCGTCTCCCCCGCCGCTCTCCCCACCTTGCTTCGGAATGCCTCGTCCCCCGCCACCCCTAACCCTGCCACCAGACCAGTTACACGCCAGTGCCCAGTGGGCAGAGCCTGGCAAAAACATCCCTCCTCCATGAATGGCGCCCAAATCGCCGCCCTGCCATTCTCGGGCACCTGCGCACACCTGGCCGCACCGATGATGCCCACCCCACCCACTACTCCGCCACCCGATCGTGCCCACCCCTTGCAACCTCCTCCCCACCAAAACGTTCTTGCACACTTCTCCACTCCTGCCACCAGATGCCCCCAAGGGTATGGGCGAGAATCAGTAGCACTGTGGGACAGGACACACACCGTCCGCATTTGAATGTATAGTCCACTACGCCTCCCTACCCACCACGGCAGCCTCCGCTCCAAGTTGCATCGCTAGGCACGGCAACAAAAACAAGAAGCAACACCACTCCGTTCCTCGTGCATGAAACGCACACCACACAAACCCCGTTCCATCCGCGGCACAATTGGAGCAACGTGCCACCCCTCCACCAAAGGTCCCCAGCACCCCAGTACAAGCCAGATGTACCCCCCCTTTACGCCCAACTTCCAGAGGTCCTGCACTGAACCCTCGCTCGGCACTTGGGTCTCAGTTCTCTGTGCTGCTCGTCCTGTGTGGCCAGCAAGTACATATGTGTTGGCAGTTCCGCCTTGGGGGCAGAACACCCTCAAGAGCAGCTGCCCTTGCTCCCTTCGCCCGTCCTCCGTCACCGCAGAAAGGGCTCGGGCAGGTCCGTGGCCCATGTGGGGGAGAGCTCACCGATGCAAAACACCGAGTCCTGCTAGTAGTGAAGTGCTCGCCGACTGAGACGCTGGATGGTTGCTTATCAGGTTCACTGTGTACTCTTTGGCACTATAACTTGGCTCATAATCCGCAATTGCTGTGCATAATGTTCGATCGCCTGGCAGCAGTAAAGTGCATCATGCACAAACACATGGCGGGGGTGCTACTCCTTTAAAGACAGACATTGTGTTTTTTTTTTTCTAGTGTCTTCAGTGCCCCTGCTTTTACTACCGTGGTGTGTTCCCCTCCCTCCCTCCACACCCACACCAGCTGTTTTAAAAAACACTCTTGAGCAGGACTTATTAGGATGCATGCTGTTTCTGTATATACTGACCCAAGTTCTGTCAAGTTACCCAATCTGGTAGTAAGTGGATTCATTTTAGTAGCTGTTGTCACTTATTTAAGGTTTCAGAATGTTTAGTTGTTTGGCATGTGTTTTTTTCCGTGGGTCACTTCCACCCTTTTAAATAACAAACACGTCCTGCTTCCTTCTTTTCTAAGCACCCGGCAGGCTTATCTTGTTAGCGCTATATAGGAATGCAAGAACAATTACAGTGCACCACATTCAGCCACAACATTCAAAGCAATACACATGGGTAAAAGACATTGCCATTTACAATGCTAACAGCTCTATCTCTCGCAAATGTGAGACCTATTGCATTGCAAATGCTGGTTATGTTTTAAAGTTGTATCCCAGGTGCGATAAATTTGTCCAGATTTGGTTCCTATGCTTGCTGTGCCCTAGGATCCAAGCTGCAGCTCATTGTTGATGTCCAACAAAGCTGTAACCAGACTTAATTGTGTTCCCATTCATAGGAAACATGCCCTTGCAGATCGAGCTAGACAGCTTCTATGGCAGCAGGACTGTCTTTAGTGATGCCATAGGAAAAATAAGTGGATTAGGCAATTGAGAGTGCATTCACCCATCACTTCCTATTGTTATAACACAATAATGGTTGCTTTTCTACTCTGTGGACAGGTCAACTGTACATTTCCTTTTTGTTTGCATTCCATTTCTGTGATAAGTAGGTGTTTAGAGGTCGGGGACAATCTACATCTGTTTTCCTATGCAGCCAGTAGCCTGCATCAGGATCAAGATGAATTTACGTGAAACTCCTCCTCTACTTCTCCTGTATATATTGTGTGTAACTGAGCAACATGTGAACTTAGCTTAGGTTGCTTTGGCCCAGTCTATAAAACACTCTACTCCGGTTTGAACTCTCTCTTCCATTACATGTGTGCCGAAAAGCCTGGAAATGAAGATGACTTTGCAAAAAGATGCATTCTGTACCTACTGGAGCTACATCAAATTCTGAAGAAAGTAGTTTGGATTTCTTGGCAGCAGTCTCAAAGTTGATTAAATACTGTCCCCCTTGAACCAGTAATTCATCTGGACTTCGAGGAGACTTCACTAACTCAGAATGTGTGTTTGCCAATAACATCACATTACCAGTAGTTGATTTTCTCCTCTTGACCATAATCTGGTCTAACAGCCATAGAAGCCATGCTTTTATCACTGGTTGAAAAAAGTGAAATTCTGCAAGTGTTGGGGACTAAACCTGGTCTACTAAAACCCAGAGTACACAAGAGCATGTGAGCCTCCATAGATCCACAAAGACCTTGCAGCCCATATGAGCAGTATTGTCTTAAGGGTATCTATTTTACTCAGAAATTGAAGAGTTGCATAGTTACTTTCTGGAACGCTAAATTGTCATAAGCATGCTCTGTCACTGACCAGTCCAGTGGCCTATGATAGACTGTGTCTATCCAGATCCAGGCCGAGAAGACGCATTCTTTCTCGGCATCCAAGGTATTGATCTGGTGGTAGCAGCAGATCACCCTGATCTTGGAAATATATGAATGGTATGACATGAAAATGAGAGGCAACCAGAGTTTTCGAATAATAACAGCTAACACTTTTGCTGAAGTATGGAGAGAGAAGACCGACAAGTTGGTTTTTGCTTTCTTTTATTCTTTTCTTCTGTAACCGCGACCATTAGTGTCATACTGGCGCGTCTTTCTGTTTGGTAAAAACTGGAACACAAGCGTCGACGTCTGATTAGAATCCAAGACTGTATGAATTGCTCAGATATCCTTAGTACTATAAATGATACGCCGTGTTCGGCATGGATGGTGCTTGTAGAGACTGCTGCGTACGAGCTCACACACAGTGAAGTCGAACTGATGGTGGCGGTTGCAGCCTGACACCTTTGTTTGTTCAACACATGACCAAATCGAGTCCAGAAGCACTGCCCTGAAGAACCCTAAGTTTAGGTGAAATGCGTTGGCTGCAAGCATTTATTTTAGAAAAGAAAGCAAGACTTTTAAGCAAAAACTACCTTGTCTGTCTTTTCTCTCTCTCCCCATACCTCAGCAAAAGTGTTTGCTATTATTATTTGAAAACCTTGGTTGCCTTTCATTTTCATGTCATATATTGTCTAAAGTGTGGCCGACTGGTAGCGGGTCACTTGAGATGGGCAATAATCTTTGCATATCAAACTTGTGGTTATTTTGGGTGGTGCAGTTACTAGGTTCCCGAGCTGCCAATATTTGTTCAATATCTGAATGGTCTCTCTAATTATAACCATTACAGAGTTGCATACATTTCGTACCTCAGTTTTCTGATACTAAAATCCCAGTTGTAGCAAGTGGGTTCAGTGTGTGTCCCATGCAGCTTCAGATGTTGACTGCTATACAACGAGAAATTCTGAAATGCCAAGGAGGAAAAAATATATTCAAACTCTCACTCTTCAATAGGGGACTGTATATTCCTCTATTGTCAGTCCATAATCCTGTCATTCGTTTCATTCCATTTTAACAAAAAACAATCACATACCATAAAACGCGTGATTACATAATTTAATTATCGTAATCTTAAATCACCATCATAATTTTCGAACTTTTTTCAACAAACTATATACATATATATACACACACACACACTCATACAACAGTGATATACAAATTACAACAGATACATATACAAGAATCATATACAAGTCACAAAGTGTAAACAACAATTCATAGATTCCTTCCACCCGATTCGTCAAAAAGAAAGTGTTCACCTATTCCATACAGGGAATACACATCGAGGTAGTCTTATCTGCAACAAACTTGTTTGAGATACGGGCCTCTGAAGTTTGTAAACTTTGGAATCCCTTTGAGGGTCAACTATAGCAACCTGCTCTCTTTATAACTGAGAGAGCTGTTGGGTCCTTAACTTCCTTACCCCTCTGTCACTGTGCCCAGAGTACTGCACCACTTTGACCACCACATCCTAACTAGACTTAATAATTGGACACCAAGGCTTTTCTTTTGCACTATGAACATCTTTTGACTTTGGGTGCGGCTTTATTCCAGGTTTTGGTTGTGCACCAAGTACAAACAAGCATTTACAATGCAATGGTTTCGCCTTTTGAAAAGTTTGAGCTATTGGCATTGTAAATGACAACATCTTTATTTATGTGTTGGTTTTGAAAATAAATAAATAAATGGCATTGTCATTTACAATGCCAATAGCTTAATCTCTTGCAAATGGGGCAGGGCCATGACGAAGTTGTTGCTTTTGAGTAACTACACCGATTTTCAAGAAAATGATATAATGTTACACTTAATTACATAAAATAGGGACCCGCCATTTAACGCTTTATTTTTAGCCCAAAATGATTCTACCGCAGTACACAATTGTCAAAATAGCTGCTGACGCTCTGGTTGTTCTCATTGTTTTTACGCACTCTCGCTATAATGGTGTTGCGAACTGCAGCGTAATAATTATGTGATCTGGCGTAATTTTGGGCATTTCATACCAATTCCTGAAATGACAATGCTGTTGTTAAAATGTCGGCCGGGCCTAGTTGTTACCAATGGTCAAAATTAAGTCCAGCCTTCCCATTACTCGCTCTTTAGGTGTGCCCGGAGATTTCACTAGTCACCATCTTGTAAATGCTGGTTGACGTGGGGCAGGAGCGCAGAGTGCCGACCCATGTGTCAAGAGTCACAGTGGCCGCACACATGCAGCCTGCAAACGTCGCTGTCTGGAAAAATGGTTGTCATTGAAATGGGTATCCCGCTAACTACGACCTGGCTAGCGCCATTCAGCTGAACAGGCGCTCAATAAGTAAGTTGCCAGAAGTGCTCCGTGGCGTGCACCCGCAAGCACAGTTTACGAGACTGTTGTTCCAAATGTTTTGTGGCAGGCCGGTTGTGCGGTTTGAGTTACACCCGCATTAGCGTCCCGGTGTTTCCAGGCTCCAGTGTCTGCAGGAGAGGCGGGTACTGGACCTCATAGTTACCTGTTGCTCTTGTCTAACTTTAAATTACTTGAGGGATTCCCCCTGCAAAATAAGAACTTTCTAAAAAAGTGCTCCAAACCGCTCTCCTGCCGCTTCTAAGCACTGTAAATAGCAGGTGTTCGGGTCACCCCATGTAACAGGCTCAGTTTGCCGACCTCAGAAGGATGAGAGGCAGAGAGGCGTACCTGGGAAGTGATCCTGTGTCTAGCATGCTATGTAGAAGTTTCTGCGGCGCGGGTATTAACCCATAGAGCTCTTCAGGCTATTCAAAATCAGGCCGCCCGTCTTATCCTGCACCTTCCCAAGTTCCTCCACATCACTCCTGTCTTGAAATCTCTCCACTGGCTTCCCATCCGCCAGAGAGCACTTTTCAAGATGGGCTGTCTGGCCTTCATGGCCCGTGCCCGCACTGCCCCGGTCTTCATTAATTCCCTCATCAGCCCTTACACCCCCAACCGTACCCTCCGCTCCTCCAATCAAGCCCTTCTCATCGTCCCGCGTTTCCGCAGATCCAAGTCTGGAGGCACTCGATTCTCTGTACTAGCCCCTTGTTTTTGGAACAGTCTCCCACTGTCCATCAGATCAATCCCAGTCTACCTTCATTTCCGCAAGGCCCTTAAGACCTTTCTGTTTTCTCAAGCATACTTCTGCTGATTCCTCTCAGTAGAATTACACCCTTCCCTGCCTTCTACTTCAGCGCCAGGAAGCCGCTAGGTCACAGTGCGCTCTATCAAGAACTTTTAACTTCAACTTAACTTCAGCTCTCTGCATCTTGAAGAGCTTGAGGCCTGCACAGGACCAGGGCACAAGTCCCCTCAGGCCGCACCAAGGGCTGCTCTGACAACAACTCGGCACTAATCCGATTAGTATCAGCACTTTAAAACCACAGGCACTCCGGGGAGAGGAGGGGGCGGCGGAGGAGGGGAGAGAGAGGGAAAATAAAGAGCGGGAAGGGGAGTGATAGAGAAGGAGGGAAGGAAGGGCGGAGAGAGGTTAATAAAGAGCTAGGAGACATTGTAAAACAAGCGGTGCAGCACTAGGGAGCCTAGAGGAATCCAACCAAATGCTGCCCACGATAACAAACGTGCCATGAAGCTTGATATTGGATGTTTCATATAAGCGTCTATAGCCTGCCCTCAGGCAATCTAGGTCTCTTGAAGAGGCTCCCTCACTGGTCACTGCAGAGCACATGTGAATGGGTGGAAAGGCAACAAACCCACCCCCGCCATTGTACAGGGGATATCGGAGGCCAGGCCCTTGGCCCTTGGCCACAGGCTTCACCAAGGGGCGGTTTCTCACAGGCAGGAACAAGCCCGCTCCAGAGAGCGAAACAGAGCCGCCCCCCGTACCACTTAAGTTGGAGGGCAGGTAAACTGAGCCACACACAGCAACCTGCTGTTACAACGGCATGTGCCAAGACACAAGATATACATGGTTTTTAGGTCGAGCCTAGACATCGCATGCGCTGTCGGGAAGACATGCTGTATTGGATACGTGGGCTTTCATGCCACCCACTGCAGAGGATTGGTTAAGTAGCACAAGTTGAAGGGGTAACAAGGTCACCAACCCTTACTGACCAATTAAATGAGCTTCCAATCTGTTTGCGGTTCAGCCCTCAGGGAGGGGGACACCCCTTACCCCCTTGTTAGCGTAGAGAGAAAAGGTTGTGCTGGGGCTTGAAAGTTTTAATGTTAATGCTTTGGAATAATTCCAATAAATTCCCATAGGTTAGTTGTGAGAAGTTGGCCTGATGTGCAGTGCTCACTATTCTAGTGATCACTATATATCAGTCCAAACAACCCTTATTGATGATTGGTTGTAAGTCAACCTTATAGACCAGCTATCCTAGTAGCATGGATACGAGCAGTCTAAGGCTAAGACTCTAGAGGGCGTGTTAAGCCAGCTGTTTTACCATCACATTACCCCTTGAACACCCAGTGAAAGGACACCACACAAGTTGTTAGGAAAATAAACAGTGTATTTATTTATAACAAGACTACCCTGGCTCTTTATGAGACAGGGAGCTAAGCACACAACAAAAACTCTTACGAAAATACTTTTAAGTTAGCACCTTACACAAATGCCCGAGGGGCACGAAAAACCATATACGCTAAAAGTGGAATGCGAATTACTAGCAGGTAAGTAACAGTTCTAATAGGCTTTGGAATCGCTAGGACTGGACTAGGGAATCGTTAGATTACTACTAGGAGACCCAGGGGACTCGGGTGCAGAGTGTGCACTCTCACGCGGGATGCGGGACAAAGTCTATGGAAGCTAGAATTCACAAAGTTAGTGTTCACGGGCGAACCCGACCTGGTAGGGAGAAAACGACAGTGGATCCTGACCCTTGGATAGTGAGGCTATGCTGGGACACCGGAGTGCCGAAGTTACCTAGCCCAGGGGCTGCAGCTGCATAGGTCTGAAAAGACGTCGGGGATCTCGTTGCCGGACCAGGAGCCTGGAAGGAAGAAGTTGCTGGCAGGCGACCAGTGAAGAAAAGTTCGATGGATCCAAGCCTGGATCAAGGAAGAAGAAAACCTGAAAGCAGAGGGGACCAAGTTCTTGAATCACTAGCCAGTGATTAAGTGGGCACCAGGATGGCACCGGGCGAAGTCACCGCAGTCAGGTGAGTGGGCGCTGCTGGGCTCTGCAGTCTCTCGGACCAGGAGGCGTTGTCGGCGACCAGGGTGGAGGTGCGAGCTGTCCCACGAAGGATGAAGTCGTTGGCGTCGAAGTTACCCAGGATTGGGCAACAAGCCTTGGCTAATTCAAGCCCACGCGGTGGACTCAAAATGGCGTCTTGAGTGGACCAGGAGGGTCCGGGGTGCTCCTCTTCTGGAAGGGAGCAAGGGCCAGTCTGGAGCAACCAGACCAGCAGCAGAAATGTCGTCGGGCGTCGTCAGGAAGGCCACAAGCCAACGGGCTAGTAGCCAAACAACGCGGTGAGCAGCGGAAAGCAGAAGGGCCCCACGCAGATCGTGGAGATGCTGGGGGGCTGCACTTCGGAGCTGGAGCTGCTCAGAGTCGGGGCTTCTCGGACCCCAAAGCACTCACCAGTAGATTACTCGGCGGGCTTGCTGTGCAGAAGTCGTGCAGTCTTGCAGATGGCCGGTCCCTTGAGGTCTCGTCGCACCCACGGTTCTCAGCTGGGCTGTAGAGGTGGGTAGAGGTCAGAGGTGCCAGGGAAGCCGGTTCTCGTCGAGCTGGGCAGTCGGATTCCGGAGGAAGGACTTGCAGCAGACCGCAGTGTTCTTAGATGGTGCCTGCGGATGCAGGGTGACTACTCCTTAGTCACAAGGGAGAAATCTTAGGAAGAAGTCTTGAGTTCCTTTCGCAGAAAGTAGTTTCAGGATTCAAAGATGGTCTGATTTGGAAGGGGGCCAGTCTCTACCTTTATCCTGTAAAAAGGGGCTGGCACGCGACTAAGTCCTGCCCTATGGGTGGGACTGGGAGGGGGGTGGTTACACCCACTTCCTTGGCGGGCTTTTCCCCAGCACAGGGTCTGGAGTGACCCTGGAACTGGTTCCAGCCAGCCTATGCACAGTGAGCACCGGGGTGCCACGTGCAGTCACCTTCCTCTAAAGCCCTGCCTACCTACAATACACAAAACCCTGTCTGGGACGGTGCTGGCACCGCCCCTGGCAAGAAACCCTTTGTCCTTATCTCCTGCTCTGGGAGGACTCCCAGCAGCAGGAGGGCAGACTTGTGTCTCGGTGGCAGCATCCATTTTGTGGATGCTAAGGCTCTGTCTGACTTTTAACCGGGTTATAGGTTACAGGCATGTCGTGTCCCTCTAGAAGGGTGGAATGCTAACCCCGTCGCCAGAATTGGCGAGGGGTTAGTATTCCAATTCGTATGACACCTTACTCGACATGTTTTGATAAAGCGATACCAGAGTTGGCATATAACCGCGAGGATTATAATGCACTTAAGAGTATATGGTATGCGATATCATGGAAACGGCTAAGGGATGGATCCCGAAAGCCGCAGACAGGCCCAGCTCATGCCAGAGCACCATCTCACACGATTCCAAGCACTCTGCCTTCAGGATTGTTAAGGCCTGCCATAGGAGTGACTGATAGGAGATCTGTGTGTCCATTTTAGGGTTAGATATAGGTATACTATATCTAAAGCAAAGGGTGATTACACCACCTTGCCCCAGCTGTCAAGCAGCCAGTTGTGTCAGATTTGGATGGCCAGCCAGGGGTGGCATAATACATGCTGCAGCCCCTGGTAGGCCCTGGGTACACCTATGCCCTGGGTACCTAAGGTACACTGTACAGGGACTGATAAGGTGGCTCAGTATCCAATTTAGATATGTACCTAAGGTACATGGAATCCATTTTACAGAGAGAGCAGTGGGCCTGAGGTCCTGAATAGCAGGGCCTCAGGTCAACTAAGTCAGAAAACCAGCAAAACACCAGGCAAAAAATTGGGGGCAACCATAGTCAGGGATCAACCTTCCTACATAACCCCCCCCCAAACGAAAGGAGATAAGGCTATCCTTGTCCAGGTAAGCCTATATTGCCTAAGTGGCCATTTAAGGAAGTACCAGCACTGGCATGGTTACCCCCTATGTCATGGTCCACTAAGCAATCCCTCACCCTAAGGGTGTCTGAGGGTCTCCACCATAGGGAATCTCTACCTGTGGTGTGTTTTGTCAAAGAAAAAGGCTGGGGCTGAAATGGAGTACTGAAGTGAGGCTCCACTAATTTTGGGCTCAGCTTCCTCCAATCATTTTCCACCATATAGGCCTTTCTTTCCAAGACTGAGTTGTTTTGGGCTCTCAGGGTCAACCTCTGGCTACCTACAGCTGGAGGTTGGGTCCCTCTGTTTGGCTTACTGGAGGGACAGGTCAGGTCTGGGGCCCTCAGGTCCCAAGTTTGGCTGTGCCCAACAGTGTCCATCTGTGGGAGGTCCCTAACTAATTTTAAGGGGGATCCCTCAGGAGTATGTTTTATTTTCACTTGGCTAGGACTACTAGCTTCAGTGCCCTTAATCTGCTGATTGGGAAATTCTTTTGGACAGGGGGCCCTTTGGGGTCCAACACTGGCCTCCCTGACCTCTACAGCCCTGGGCTGACTGAGGCAGGGTAGAGAGGGGCAGGTTACCTGCTCCAGACTGGGTCCCACCTTGGAAGGGTCCACTGACATCAGGGGTTCTGCCAGGCTAGGCCTGACTACCTCTGTGGCAGTTTCTTCACAAGGGGTCAGATCAGTTCCCTGAGGAGGCTGATCCTTTCCTAAAGTCTGGTGGGAGGGAGATTTCTCTTCCTCCTCAATACTCTCTGTCTGAGTGGAGTGATCCATATTTTCAGGCTTCACAACACTGTCATCTGTCTGAGTTTGAGCTGTGGCCATCACAACTCTCCCAACCTTTTCAGGAGGGGGCTCAGTTTGGGTGTGGGCTGTGACCATCACAGCCTTGACAACCTGTTCTGGGAAGGAAGTTGTCTGAGATTGGGTTGTGACTGGCACAACCCTCCTGACCTGTTCAGGGAGGATATCTTGGACTGGGGCTGTGGCTACCACTGCCCCACTAACCTTACCATGGATGTTCACCATTCTAGAATGGGTTTCTTGCTCTACTTCAGCCCAGGCTGAGAGCTCTAAATCATTCCCCAGTAGGCAATCTACAGGCAAGTTTGGTGACACTGCCACTCTCTTGTGGCCAGTGACACCTCCCCAGCTGAGATTGACCACTGCCATGGGATGATCTCTCTGTACTCCATCAATATTGGTCACCTGGTATGTGGCACCAGGTAAAAGTTGCCTGGAGGGGACTAGACTCTCAGTCACCATAGTGATGCTAGCCCCTGTATCTCTATAGGCCTCAACTTTTATACCATTGATGAGGGGCTCCTGTCTGTACTTGCCCAAAGTGTTGGGACAAGTTGTGAAGTTGGCAAACCCCATGCCAGTCTCACAGACAAGAGTATCTAAGTTTGGGGACCTGGTTAGGCCAGAGTCCCCAGGAACTCCCAAAGTAAATGCACCCAAATTCTTGGGGGCACTCCCACCACCTGGGGGATTACTACTAGTAGTAACAGGAGGTTTGGGAATGTTACTTGGGGGTATGTTTTCCTTATTGTTATTCTTGGGGCAACTGCTGTCAGTTTTTAAATGACCCACCTGTTTACAGGGATAACAATAAGGTTTCTTCTGGTTGTTGGAAGGATTCTGGGACCCACCCCCCTCAGAGGATTTTTGGGCCCTGATGTGGTTTGATCTGTAGATTTATTCCCACCCTTCTCTTGAGGCTTGGTTGATTCCTTTTTCTGGTCACCACCTTGGTTCTTGGGCCTAATCCTGGTTCTGACCCATTTGTCTGCCCTCTTACCCAATTCTTGTGGAGAGGTCAGATCAGAGTCTACCAGGTGCTGGTGTAATAACTGGTTCTGACAATTATTTAAGACTTGCTCTCTCATAATTAGATTATACAATCCTTTGAAATCAGTAACCTTACTACCCAGTAGCCAGCCTTCCAAAGCCTTAGTGGCACAATCAACAAAGTCTGACCAGTCCTGAGACTGAGTTTTCTGGGTGTCTCTGAACAGCAACCTGTACTGCTCAGTGGTTAAACCAAACCCATCAACCAGTGCATTTTTCAGGACCTGGTAATTGTTAGCATCCTCCACTCTTGTAGTGAGGAGCTTATCTCTACCTTTACCATCAAAGGAGAGCCACAGTATAGCTGCCCACTGACTCTGGGGAATGCCCTGCACAGTGCAGGCCCTCTCCAGAGCAGCCATCCATTTCTGGATGTCATCCCCTTGCTTAAAGGGGGGCACTATTTTAGTCAGGTGTTTAGTATCTAAACCCTTCTCTCTATCTCTTGGGAGATTGCTGCCACCAGTGGGAGCTAGCCCACTCATCTGCTGCTCTCTTGCCAGGGCAAGCTTCTCTTTGGCCAGGGCAATTTCTTCCCTTTCAATCCTCAGTTCAGCTTGTCTCATCCTAGCCTCATGCTCCTTTCTCTGAGGGGAAGTAAATCTCCTCTGTGGAGGATTCCTTCTCCCCTGAGAAGAGGCATTAGAGTGCAGAGATCTATTGGAGTCCCTAGAAAGAGATCTATCTCTCCTAACTCCAAGGTTAGGCCCACTTCGGGTTAGTACTGGGGGGCCCCCAGATCCTAGCCCAAGTAAGTCTAAGTTGGTCCTAGTTAGCCTTCTGACTACCTCAAGACCCTTGTCTACCTCATCCCCAGAGAGTACCTCCTGATCCTCCTCCTCAACTGCTGAATCAGTGTTGTGGAGATCTGGATCCCCAGAGGTTCCCTCTAAGGCTGGCATGTTCTCATGTAACTGAGAAAGCTTTCTGGCATCATATGTCTCTAAGAGACCTATCAGAAAGGAAGTGGTGGGGTTAGACCCCTGCTTCAGTTTTCTGGAGACACAGATCTGTCTCATCTCATGAAAGCTGAGAGCTGCATATCTTGAAGTGACCTGTGGAGGGTCAACACTGACCAGGGGAGTCTCAGTAGAGTCCTCCTGAGTCGACATGCTTTTCTAGTGAGGTGTAAGTGGTGCACTTACCTACACTATATGTTTGCCTACTGATCCCTTGCTAGAGTTGTAGTTTAGGGTGTGCTAGGCCCTAGGAGCTACAACAGCTGGTTCAGTAGAACTCAGAGTATTCTAAGCTAAGTTATATGTACCTTTAGTACTTATGTGATCTTTCACAAATTATTCTTAGGGCATGTGTGGTAAAACAACAGCAAGCTCAAATCCCAACCGCTGCTCACCAATGTGAGAAGTTGGCCTGATGTGCAGTGCTCACTATTCTAGTGATCACTATATATCAGTCCAAACAACCCTTATTGATGATTGGTTGTAAGTCAACCTTATAGACCAGCTATCCTAGTAGCATGGATACGAGCAGTCTAAGGCTAAGACTCTAGAGGGCGTGTTAAGCCAGCTGTTTTACCATCACATTACCCCTTGAACACCCAGTGAAAGGACACCACACAAGTTGTTAGGAAAATAAACAGTGTATTTATTTATAACAAGACTACCCTGGCTCTTTATGAGACAGGGAGCTAAGCACACAACAAAAACTCTTACGAAAATACTTTTAAGTTAGCACCTTACACAAATGCCCGAGGGGCACGAAAAACCATATACGCTAAAAGTGGAATGCGAATTACTAGCAGGTAAGTAACAGTTCTAATAGGCTTTGGAATCGCTAGGACTGGACTAGGGAATCGTTAGATTACTACTAGGAGACCCAGGGGACTCGGGTGCAGAGTGTGCACTCTCACGCGGGATGCGGGACAAAGTCTATGGAAGCTAGAATTCACAAAGTTAGTGTTCACGGGCGAACCCGACCTGGTAGGGAGAAAACGACAGTGGATCCTGACCCTTGGATAGTGAGGCTATGCTGGGACACCGGAGTGCCGAAGTTACCTAGCCCAGGGGCTGCAGCTGCATAGGTCTGAAAAGACGTCGGGGATCTCGTTGCCGGACCAGGAGCCTGGAAAGAAGAAGTTGCTGGCAGGCGACCAGTGAAGAAAAGTTCGATGGATCCAAGCCTGGATCAAGGAAGAAGAAAACCTGAAAGCAGAGGGGACCAAGTTCTTGAATCACTAGCCAGTGATTAAGTGGGCACCAGGATGGCACCGGGCGAAGTCACCGCAGTCAGGTGAGTGGGCGCTGCTGGGCTCTGCAGTCTCTCGGACCAGGAGGCGTTGTCGGCGACCAGGGTGGAGGTGCGAGCTGTCCCACGAAGGATGAAGTCGTTGGCGTCGAAGTTACCCAGGATTGGGCAACAAGCCTTGGCTAATTCAAGCCCACGCGGTGGACTCAAAATGGCGTCTTGAGTGGACCAGGAGGGTCCGGGGTGCTCCTCTTCTGGAAGGGAGCAAGGGCCAGTCTGGAGCAACCAGACCAGCAGCAGAAATGTCGTCGGGCGTCGTCAGGAAGGCCACAAGCCAACGGGCTAGTAGCCAAACAACGCGGTGAGCAGCGGAAAGCAGAAGGGCCCCACGCAGATCGTGGAGATGCTGGGGGGCTGCACTTCGGAGCTGGAGCTGCTCAGAGTCGGGGCTTCTCGGACCCCAAAGCACTCACCAGTAGATTACTCGGCGGGCTTGCTGTGCAGAAGTCGTGCAGTCTTGCAGATGGCCGGTCCCTTGAGGTCTCGTCGCACCCACGGTTCTCAGCTGGGCTGTAGAGGTGGGTAGAGGTCAGAGGTGCCAGGGAAGCCGGTTCTCGTCGAGCTGGGCAGTCGGATTCCGGAGGAAGGACTTGCAGCAGACCGCAGTGTTCTTAGATGGTGCCTGCGGATGCAGGGTGACTACTCCTTAGTCACAAGGGAGAAATCTTAGGAAGAAGTCTTGAGTTCCTTTCGCAGAAAGTAGTTTCAGGATTCAAAGATGGTCTGATTTGGAAGGGGGCCAGTCTCTACCTTTATCCTGTAAAAAGGGGCTGGCACGCGACTAAGTCCTGCCCTATGGGTGGGACTGGGAGGGGGGTGGTTACACCCACTTCCTTGGCGGGCTTTTCCCCAGCACAGGGTCTGGAGTGACCCTGGAACTGGTTCCAGCCAGCCTATGCACAGTGAGCACCGGGGTGCCACGTGCAGTCACCTTCCTCTAAAGCCCTGCCTACCTACAATACACAAAACCCTGTCTGGGACGGTGCTGGCACCGCCCCTGGCAGGAAACCCTTTGTCCTTATCTCCTGCTCTGGGAGGACTCCCAGCAGCAGGAGGGCAGACTTGTGTCTCGGTGGCAGCATCCATTTTGTGGATGCTAAGGCTCTGTCTGACTTTTAACCGGGTTATAGGTTACAGGCATGTCGTGTCCCTCTAGAAGGGTGGAATGCTAACCCCGTCGCCAGAATTGGCGAGGGGTTAGTATTCCAATTCGTATGACACCTTACTCGACATGTTTTGATAAAGCGATACCAGAGTTGGCATATAACCGCGAGGATTATAATGCACTTAAGAGTATATGGTATGCGATATCATGGAAACGGCTAAGGGATGGATCCCGAAAGCCGCAGACAGGCCCAGCTCATGCCAGAGCACCATCTCACACGATTCCAAGCACTCTGCCTTCAGGATTGTTAAGGCCTGCCATAGGAGTGACTGATAGGAGATCTGTGTGTCCATTTTAGGGTTAGATATAGGTATACTATATCTAAAGCAAAGGGTGATTACACCACCTTGCCCCAGCTGTCAAGCAGCCAGTTGTGTCAGATTTGGATGGCCAGCCAGGGGTGGCATAATACATGCTGCAGCCCCTGGTAGGCCCTGGGTACACCTATGCCCTGGGTACCTAAGGTACACTGTACAGGGACTGATAAGGTGGCTCAGTATCCAATTTAGATATGTACCTAAGGTACATGGAATCCATTTTACAGAGAGAGCAGTGGGCCTGAGGTCCTGAATAGCAGGGCCTCAGGTCAACTAAGTCAGAAAACCAGCAAAACACCAGGCAAAAAATTGGGGGCAACCATAGTCAGGGATCAACCTTCCTACATAAGTGCAGAACGTATTTATTGACACATCAGAGTGAACAGCCAACACGTGTTTCACCCCTAAGCTGCCAGAAGGCCTTGGGCTTCTTCAGGGCGATAATATTTTGGTATAACTTTTCGGCTTTTAGGAAGTTCGTCAAAAAGCGTTTATTCTAGTAGTCACGGCACAATGCTAAGTTCCTCCTGAATCGAGTCGGATAGCAAGTTGGATTGGTTAAGGACCGCGTCACTCGCAAATGCTTGCTTCCATGTGGTTTCTTTTCCTTATAAGTCCTGCCTTCTTGTGTCTTGCTCCTCCCCTGGAGTTTTGGCCTATTACAGCCATCCTTTAGCTTTACTGTCTTTGTTTTGGTAAACTCTATCGTTGCAGAGTGCCTGTGTTTCCAGAAGGTTCCACCACCCGCCCAGCTTTATTTTGCTGCTATTCATTTTTCCACCACTCTCTACCTGGGACCACCGTGCCACTTAATGTCTCTGTACCCGCCCCCCTCACCCCTCCCACAACACTGCTTGTTTCATTTGGGGTCGTCCCAAAACAATGTGCTTAACCTGGTACATCGAGCCTCCTATAAAAAGCTGGACCGTGTTTTCATATTCAGACGCTGCCAGTGTTAACGCATAGGCACTAGTATGAGAAGTGGATGAGACGCAAAGGGACTGTGAAAGCAGTCTGCTTTTTTTTTATTTTTTATAAAGTAAATTAGCTCAGCTGCGTTTTTATTGCACTTTGGTGCAGGTCCATCTTTACACATCCGTTGCTGCATCACTTTTACACCAAGCGGACTGCGCTTTTGCTTTCAGGTTTAAGCTCGGTCACGTTAAGTAGAAGTTAACCCCTTCATGTCCAAAAAGCGTGGAGATGTCTCATCAAGGATAGTGAGCGCTATATAAATACAATACAAACACACCAATCTCACCGGGAGTCACGAGGTGGCCTGCAGACCCTGGTATGCGGTAAAAGGCCTGTACCCCAGGACTACCAATCAGCTGCCTTCAACCATCAGTCGTGTCACTGCTGTTACGCAAGCAGTAGTCACCCATGCTAAAAGGCGTGTCACTTGGAGAGCCTCATCTACAGCAAAGTACTACAGGTACAAAAAAAATACAAAAAAAAAGTACACTGCACGCTTTCAACAGTAGTAAAATGAGTGGAAGGTGCCCTGCAGCACCTCCAAGTCCAGCTGCCATTTGTAATTTACCACACAATGCCAGCAGAGTTTGCCCGCCTCTGCATTCAATGGTCATGTAAGCGATCAGATGGAGAGAGCTGTGAAAATGAGATCACAGAAATGAACGAGGAAAATCCAAAGGAAGGAACCAAGACATTAAAAGATCGCCCCCCCACCCGGAAAGGTAGAGTCGTCAGTAAGCCCTGGCTGACTGAACGGAGGCTTCTGGTCAGATGGAACATGCAACGCCTCTGGTAACTGGTTTTAAAGGCCACTTTCCTCTTACTGGAGGCCAGCAGAGGGGATTCAAGATAGAGACAGGGCTAGAATGACTGGTCACATGAAAGCACACTGGGCCCCTTCAGCACGGATGCCTAACCCGCTGTCCTACTGAAACATCCGCTCCAAACATACCATGCAGTTAGTTTATCAATGAACCATTTACTAAACGTAAGCCAACATTCAGGATACTCACTGCTTTAACAAGCACAGCTACCCAAAAACCCGTGACAGCAAAGCCAGCAAATAACTCACTTCGTTCTGGTAAACGTGCTGAATCCTTAATAAGCACGTTTGCTCCGTCCAAAGACACGAACAGCACCTTTACCCAGAGACCCAGAGTCCCTGACGGACTTCCATTTCCCTAAACTTAGGTAAACCAGTCCCAGGGGCCAGGGCAGCATTTAATGTTAAGAATTGGGCCTTTCTCGAAGCTCGTCCACTACATAAACAGATTATACAGCAGAAGCCCTCTGGGAGTCGCACACACATCAACATTTCACAATAATGATGAGCGCAGCCACCGGGGAGAGGGGACGGAAACTGCACTTTATCTGGTCATACTCCCGTCGAGGACACGAAGTGCTTTCTGGGTAGTAGCGTAGGAAGTTACTCAGCTGCACCATTAGTAGACGGGTTTATGGTGTGAGTTTTGAGGGAAGTGTTGGTTGTCCTGCATGGGTTCGAGGGGGCTCCAGTTGTGCCACGACAGACGTGTAGATGCGATTCGGCACGTTGTACTACAGAAAAGAGTGACAGCTGCCTTGCTTCCAGACGCACATCTTATCTGGCCTGAGCCTGACCAGGTGAGACAGGACAGGGGGCACATGGAATAAAAGGGCTGCAGGCAAGGGCAAACATGAGACTTCTTGTTTGTGGGGCACTGCCAACAGTGCAGGCCTACTCGTTAGGCCTATTGGCATCTTATGATGTAATCATTCGAAGATCATGAAAATCCAGCTGAAAACGATGAATTTCAGGAACATCGAGTGTTTCCACTGCACACTGCAGCTTCATAATCTGTAAAGAGTTCAGTCAGTCATAAGGTTTCAGCGGCCTCTGTCTTGCTCCTTCTGCCTTCAAATGCCTGCTTGTGTCCAGGATCAGAGGCGATCCAGTTTTAAATGTACGCTGATGGACACCACATGCCTGGGACACGGGGCACGATGTCCAGACAGAAGAGGATGGACGGATGCCTTGCTCTACTGAATGAAGGCGGATTTCCTAAAAGTTAGTGGCACAGAGCGTTGTAGTGTGGAGTTTGCATACTCCCATTACAGATTATACATTTTCCATTGAAGTGATTACATTTGCACTTAGTTTTACTGTTATAACTATACACCGATTTATTTTGATAATGTTAAATTATTTGTTTCCAGCAGTCCCAAATAAAGAAAGACAAGGAAAGGCACAGACAGCGGGAGGGCGGCGGGAAAGGCACGGACAGCGGGAGGGGGGACGGGAAAGGCACGGACAGCGGGAGGGGGGCAGGAAAGGCACAGACAGCGGGAGGGGGGGCAGGAAAGGCACGGACAGCGGGAGGGGGGCGGGAAAGGCATGGACAGCAGGAGGGGGGACGGGAAAGGCACGGACAGCGGGAGGGGGGGGCGGGAAAGGCACGGACAGCGGGAGGGGGGGCGGGAACGGCAAGAAAGGCAAAGCAGAAGGCAGCACTCACCTGGACTTCTTCCGGCGGCGGTCGGCCTGCAATGACCAAAACAAACCTTCCCCCCCAAAAAAATAGGAACCGCCCACCACCGCAATGACGTTGTCAAAGGGGCAGGATGAGAAAAAATCGCCGGGAACGCCCACCAAACGCCTCGCTGAAAGACGGACGCCTCTCTTCCAATGGCTAGCCTCCATTTATGGAGCTAGCCAATGGAACAGAGAGGCGGGACTTTTGTCCATACTAGTAAACAAAAGTTTTCGCCTTGCGCGAAAGTCTGCTGCGCAGCTTTCGGCGAGGCGATACCTAAAAACTAGTAAAATGGTACTGTTGTTGTCTACCTTCATGGAATGTATTGCTGTTTGCGTCGTCTCTGTTCCTTTGAATGACTAGACTTAAACAAAATGTAGTAAACCATAATGTTTCCTAAACTCTGCTAGGAGCAAGCAACTGTGCACTCCTAGGATAATATTGGCAAAAGATGACTATGATATAAAAGTATAGCATGCAACTGCTCAAAATATTTTGGGGTCCTATATTGGCAGCTGAAGTTGTCAGCATCTTCTGTTTTTGAATATAATCTATTTTTAACTTCCCTATTTTAACTACTTCTATATGAAGTCTCAGTGTTCAGCCATAGTGGAGAGATTAACCATGCTGCCATCTATAGTAAGCCTTGACTGCTCAACCTCTTTGATTTGATGTGCTGTGACTATCCTGCCTAGATGTGTGTGATAATGAATTTCCTATCCTGTGCTAACTTTCACTGCCTGGGCTCTCATACACTGTACTTCACTGTGCTGGTTCGAGGGAGTAACATGACTGCTTGGAGCAACAATTAGCTGTTCTATACTGTTTGTTCTTTGAAACCTGAACATAGACCTACAATGTAGCACGACTGTTTCCATGTTAATACTATCCTGTTAGGCCAATCATCAAGGTACCCTCGCAATGCTTTTGTGTGCCAATTGTTTCATTTACATCCTGCCATAAAGTTGTCACATCTTACCTCTTTAAATGAATAAAATAAAAGAGTGAGTGAATCTAATCACAGGTGTCTCCCTTTATTTTTCTTTACGTTAGAAGCATAATTGGATCTTCTCCAATATTCTTCCATTTTGAAGGATTGGATAATGTGGCTAATCTTTTATTTGTAAGCATGAACTATAATCAGTATTTCTGTTGAGTATGTTCGTTGAGTTGCCTCAATCTTGTCATCTTTCTTAACACCTGCTACAACTAGTTATCTTATTAACTTCTCACTAATATAACTTACTCCATAAAATATTTTTGCTTCTATTACTACATAAGATTTTAACTTTTTATACCGTTAGAAAAGTGAACATGCTATAGCGGTATTGATGTTTCTTTTGGACCAGGATGGCCACGTCAAGGATCTTCATTACTTTCGTCCTGCTGTACATATGTCATCACTAGGTTGAAAATCAAAAAAGGAGGTCTTCTCTTTTACACGCAATGGCTATGGACAAACAGTCTACCATTGATACGCCGAGGTTGTGTGTAGAATACATCTTTGATGTTTTTCTTTCAGAGGCTTGACATATAAGGACAGTGGAGTTGATATTGAGGCTGGCAATACCTTGGTTCACAAAATCAAACCATTGGCTGCATCCACTGCTAGACCAGGTATGTCACAATACTCTTAGTGGTAGAAATGCATGTATTTATAATTAATTTATGTATTTATTATGCTGCTTCTTTTTAACAATTTGTTTTGATAATACAATTGAAACAACATTAATGTACAGTCAGATTGTCTTAGGCAAGTAAATGGAATTTAAAGAGAAATGCAGTGTTTTTGAAGCAGTGTATCGTATAGTTAGGCTCATCAATTGATAATCAACCTAACCATACAGATCGGGTCCTTAACCAAAGAGAAAATCAGGATGTGTAAAAAGATGCACCATAAGTAATGAAAATTGGTAATTATTTTCTCCTAGTATTATTATATGCTGACAACCCCGCTATAATGGCCAGGATGCCCTGTGCCTTGTGCACTCTGGTAAAATATTTTGTATCATTTATGGGTAACCTAGGCATGCTCATCAATTTTGGGAAGTTACACATAATGGCCTGTGGACCAGGCAGGAGAAATATGTCGGCCCTAAAGCTGGAAGAGCAATCCCTGATCACGGTACAGAATGTTTGTTGCTTTGGCGTTACAGTTGATTCCTGGCAAACCCAAGTGAATGCAGGACGCCTGAAATTAGGTCAGGCGGCCGGGTCCCTATTTAATCTTGTCTGGAAGGAAGGCAGGGGCACTATTTCTCCCTTACCTCGAGATTTATAATCTGCAGCATATCTGTGCAGATACATATGGATCGGGGACTTGGGGGTACCACAAAGTATCCCCCATACAGATAGAATAAAACAGGATGTGCAGGCGGTTATTGAATCTCCAGCTATCTGACCCCCATTTTATTTTACATTCCAAACTTAATTTAGAGTATGTCTTAGACAGAGTTAAATTGGCCTCTCCTGCCTTGGGTGAGTGTGTGGACCAATATTGAAGCAAGCTTTAATATAGAAGTTATTTTAGATTGCTTCAGTATGGGTCTTGCTTTCCCTTTTATGAATTTCGTCAGTAAGTCCTTCACCGTCATTGGTCTCCCCGAAATGTTCATTGCCCGATACATTAAGTAAGCAAGATAAGAGGCAGGCTAAATCCTGCCTTGCAGAGTTCAGTTTCTTCCAAAGAATGGAGGAGGGTTTCAGTAAACACTCTGTTTGCAATTATGTTTTCACACTAGCGACTGGTAATTGAGTTTACACGATAGGAGAGGTTTCTCCTCCTTAGATTTAGGTCGGGTATTGTGTGGCATATTATGATTTTTCTGATGGGGCGAAGGCTTGGGGCAGCAACTTACCTGTATATCCTTGTGATGGGCTGGCTGAGCAATCTTTGCTGCATTCTGTTTTTTTGCCAATTTTATCGTAGCTTTTATTCAACTCTGTCTGAAGCACAGTTTGAAGTCATTTGCTTCTAAGAAATGTAGGGAGGCTCTAGCGTATCTTCAGATGTTGGGTAGCCCCGATATCTGTTTCAGAGTTTGTTGCTTCCTTAAAATGTCCATTTGTAGTAGGAAATTGGTGGAGGGGTAATGGGACTGGAAGTAGCTTATCTCTTTGTTAATGCACTTTATACAACAGCACATTTTACACCAAACTATGGGCCTTATTTAGAAGTTAGTGGAGGGGAACACTCTGTCACTGATATCCCGCCCGCAGAGTTCTTCAAACGTTTTTCATCTGAGTACCCCTAAGCAAATGTTTGGTTGACGGCTGCCCCTCCAAAACTTTATGGCAAGATTTAAGGAAGGGGGAAGAGCAAGTCTGATGGGAGGTGGTGGGAATTATGAGGTTATTTTTTGGGCTGCTTTTTCTTTAGCTCATGATCCACACAAAACATGAAATTTCTAAAACAGCTAATCGCCAAAGAGAAGGTGACTAAAACACAACTTCTCCCCACACACTTCTAGGCCCCAATGCAACTGCTGTACTAATAATACCTTATCGCCGTGAGTAGCAGGCTGTCTCCACTGCCTCTTTCGTCGCTTATCCATCATGCCTGACCATCACTCCAATCTTGAAACAGACTCTAACCCTTTGAGGTAAAAATGGAACTTCCACAGGTTGCTCGCCTCTGTGCAGCATGGATGCCCTCAGGCCTAATACTAGCAATGAAAATGAGACGTCATGTCTCTTTTGAAAAGTGATAGTCATAATTGTGATGCAATGGGCCACTCATCCTTCTTGGCTCAAGTGCCACTGCAAGTGCTTTACTAATGAGAAATTGTCCTTTAAATGGATTCATCAAAATGTTTGCACTGGGCTGCTTATCTATTACTAAAATTTGTTCTTTGAAAGCACTTGTTTTAGCTTAAACACTAAATCATTTTGTAGCAGCCTATCTTATACTCTGGGCAACTGGATTTATGATTATGTGATTCTGTCGCCGCAGCGATTTCTGCATAGCCGCATAATCCGTCATTTTATGCATAATCTGCAGAATTTAACAAACAAATAATTATTTGTATGGAACAGAAGTTACTAAAAACGTGTCCCCTTGTGCAGTGGAAAGCCCGTCACAAAGGATGACTGGTCATTTTTCAATTGAATATTGCTGTATTTGGGTGTTTAACTGCGCTAATCAAGTAAAATCTGTGCAAAGGGCAGTGCTACAATGTGTAGCAATTAACAAGATATATATATACATTCACAAAATGTGCTGCATTTGCCAGATAATTTACCTTTTCTTGCTGTTTAATTTAATCAACCCTGCTGCATAATTTAGTCCCCTGCTGCCACATAATTCCAGTACAGCTGCGTTCGAGGCATGTGGGCTGCTAAATTCATATCTTTTGCATTAGATCGCCGCCTAGTGTCCTGGAAGAGTCTTCGAAGTATCCTGAGATAGGTGGCTCCTCCCCTGGACTACAGTGCGCATGGGCATCGGCTCCATCCCCAGATTGTTTTTTTCCGCCATTGGGTTCGGATGCGGTCTCGACGTCTCTCTGTCGGAACCGAGAAAACTAGCTTTTTTACGGCCAAAAGGCCTTACTTTCATTACGTCGGTATTGTTTGCGTACGGTCTCGAGTTCTTCCGTCTCTTTGAGTCGGAATCTACGGAGTCGTATCACTCTTCGGACATCGAGGCCTTCTCATCGCAGCAAGACCACGACTTTTCAACATGGAGCGGAGCCCGTTTAAATACTGTGCCGTCTGTGGGTCCAAATACCCACATATCGACGTGCACCCTGTCTGTAACAAATGCCTCTCGCCAGACCATAACGAGGACAGCTGCATGGCCTGCTCCAGATTCAGGTCGAAGAAGACGCTCAAGCTTCGGCGCGCGGTGCGCCTTGAGGCCAGACAAGCGGCCCCAGATCCAGAGAACATCTTCGGCGACCAAGCAGAGGAGGGCCTAAGCCATCATCTTCAAATCTCACCGCCCGCGACGGAGGTCGAGGCGGATCCGGAAGACGACGACGGAGTCGTGGGTCAAGGCCTTGAATACGTCGACGAGGTTGGGGACGTCGAAGAAGTTTATGGGGCCGCGGAAGATAGCTCAGGGGATGAGCTATGCCCCGAAGGTTACGCGGATCAGGCTCGGGTCACGGGATCGCCACTCGGCCTTACCCAAGACCCCGTACCGCAAGCCACGGCCCCGCCTTCAGGCCCGGCCACGGACATACTTGCTACGCAGCCCGTATCGAAACCGAAACCAACGGTATCGACTACACCTAAAATGGCCGACCCGAAAACGAAACCGAAACTAACGGATTCGCGCGTACCTAAGATGGCGGCCGTTCCAACTAAAACACCAAAACCTGCTACCTCATCGACTCCGTCGGCCTCCGGTCCACAGAAGTCGAAGAAAACTGTCGATTCAACAGTGCCGAAGTCGTCAGCAGAAGAGGCGTCCTCTAAGAAGGTCGTACGGCACGGGTCGACCGGTACGACGCCGTCAAAGTCCGCCAAAGCCGGCGGCAAAACTCCGTTACCGACTGGGACGTCGTTAGTCGGACGCGTGGTTGAGACGGAGCCTGCAAAATCACACGGATCGAAGGGCGGAAGCTCAACACATCGGTCCAAGGACTCTGTGTCTACGGCTGCAGCATCGACGTCTAAGACTCCGAAGGGCCCACAAGACGTCGGATCCGAAGGCAAGGTGAAGGCCTCCTCGTCGGCGCCAAATGCCGCTGCGAGTGACGCATCTCTCATCGTCTCTTCACTCCAGAGAATTCGGGATCAGGCCTCTGCGATGTCGGCTCCGGAGCCGTCGCACCAGAAGCCGATGGACATGCCGGCAAAGCCTGCTGGTAAACTTCTCTTCCTTCTGCCGCCAAAGGAGGCACCAAAGGCCTTTGCGCCAAAGACGGCGCCAAAGACATCGGAATCGTCCACGTCTGCAGCACTTTCAGGTCAACAACTCGACTCAGGAGAAGATTCTGAGCGTTTTATCGACGCAGACATGGGCAAATTGACCCTTTACAAGAGGAAGATCACTTCCCAACCAGTGGACTCCTATGTTATCCCACTGAAGAAGAAAAGGCTTGCACAGGACGCTCCAGCCCTGATTGAACCTACCCAGCCTCCTCCTAGAAGGAGCCCAACACCTTCCCCAGAACACTCTGAGGGAGAGGACTATGGAGAAGATGACCAGTACACTTTCCCCATCAATGAACCCGATGCACAGCAAGATTCCTATGATGACATAGGTGACCAAGGCACCCAGAATGTGGGGCAGGACCCACAGCCTTTCAGTGCACGTGCATCCCCAACAGAAGACTCTGCAGGTTTTCATGCACTCCTTGAACGGGCAGCTGCTAATCATGATGTGGACATGCATGCTGACCCAGTGGAGGAAGACTTTCTATTTGACACTTTTTCATTCTCTGAAAAGACAGTAAAGACACTGCCTATGCTCAAAGGTGTCCTTAAGCATGCTGCGGACATCTTTAAAGAGCCTACCAGGGCGAGGGTGGTCAATCCACGCATCGAGAAGAAATACAGACCAGCACCTGCGGACCCTGCATACATTCGGGGACAGTTGCCATTAGACTCTCTTGTGGTCGCAAATGCCCGCAAAAGGGCAAACTCCCAGACGACGGGTGAAGCTCCTCCCCCAGACAAAGAGTCTAAAGTGCTGGAGGCAGGGGGCAAAAGGGTAGCTGCGCAGGCTGCCAATTTCTGGCGTATTGCGAATACACAGGCACTATTGGCACGTTATGATAGGGCGCATTACGACACCCTAGAGCAAGTTTTACAACACCTGCCTTCGCAGTTTCAAGAGGGTACCAAACTGCTTATAGAGGAGGGCAAACTCATCTCCAACGCAGCCATAAAGTGTGCACTTGATGCCGCAGACACAGCAGCTAGGGCTATTAACACTAGCGTCATGCTGAGACGACAAGCGTGGCTACGCATATCAGGGTTTAAACCAGACATTCAAATAACCATACTCAATCAGCCCGTCAATCCTGATAGACTGTTTGGTCCTGATGTTGACACCACCCTCGAAAAGATTAAGAAAGACAACGAAACAGCTAAGTCTATGGGGGCCCTTCAATCATAACAATTTCGGGGCAACACTTTTCGTCGCTCAGGTGCACGTGGAGTCACCAGAGGACAGATGGGTCAACAGTCAGTTCTCTAGAGGTGGAGCACAGTCCTCGTACCCCAAGCAGAATAAGGGGGGTTATCGAGGAAACAGCACCAGAGGACGTGGCAGAGGAAACAACAACTCCCGTTCCTCTGCCCCAAACAAACAGTGACTCTCTGTCACTGCCCCCCGACCATTTAACACCTGTCGGGGGGAGACTTCAGCAGTTCCTGCCAGTCTGGACGAACATCACCACAGACAGGTGGGTACGACAACTTGTCCAGTACGGTTATTGTCTAGAGTTAAAGTCCACTCCACCCAACATTCCACCAAGGCAACGGCCTATGTCCGCAGAGCACTTGCACTTATTGCAGCAAGAAGTAGGGGTGATGCTGCAAAAAGGCGCAATCGAGCTCGTGCCAGTGGAGGAGGAAGGCACAGGGGTATATTCCCTGTACTTCCTTATTTCAAAGAAGGACGGATCTCTCAGACCCATTCTGGATCTGCGTCCCCTCAACCTGTATATACTGTCAGAACATTTCCATATGCTTACACTGCAACAGATTCTTCCCTTGTTAAACCAAGGGGACTTCTTAGCAACCTTAGACCTCAAGGATGCTTATTTCCACATACCACTACACCCGTCCCACAGAAAATACCTCAGGTTCACTATCCAAGGCAGGCATTATCAGTTCAAAGTCCTACCCTTCGGAGTGACCACAGCCCCAAGAGTGTTTACCAAGTGTCTGGCGACGGTAGCGGCGCACCTCAGGAGGCAGAACATACATGTCTACCCCTACCTAGACGACTGGCTCGTTCAAGCCAAGTCGGAACAACAGTGCGCCGCGGACATGTCAACTACCATTCACCTCCTTCACAATCTGGGCTTCTCGCTGAACTACCCAAAGTCGCACCTTCAGCCGGCACATGTCCGGCAGTTTCTGGGCGCGACGATCAATACCCTGACGGCCATGGCTCAGCCAAACCAGGTCAGGATAGACAGCATGCAGTCTCTAATCCAAAGGTTCAGACCACAACACTCGCTTCCAGCTAGAGTGTTCATGCAGTTGATTGGCATGATGGCCTCCTGCATCTTCATAGTCCCTCACGCACGTTTACATATGCGGCCGCTCCAGGAGTGCTTAGCAAATCAGTGGACACAGGCTCAGGGACAATTGACAGACCTAGTGTTGGTTACCAGTCGGGCGTACAACTCTCTGCATTGGTGGAATCCACACAACCTTTGCAAGGGCCGACTGTTCCAAGAGCCAGTGCCACAGATTATCCTGACAACGGACGCATCTCTCCAGGGATGGGGAGCTCATCTGCTCACTTACACAGTGCAGGGACTATGGACGACGCAGCAACAGAAGATGCACATCAACTATCTGGAACTGATGGCAATCTTCATGGCGCTCAAGTCCTTCAAGGTACATCTGTGCAACAAGGTAGTGTTAGTCCGGACGGACAACATGACAGCGATGTACTACATTCAAAAGCAGGGAGGCACCCACTCGCCACAGCTGTCTCATCTGGCTCAGAGCATGTGGAAGTGGGCCATTCAGAGGAACATTTTCCTCATGGCAGAACACCTCCCGGGCAAGGACAATCAGATGGCGGATCTCCTCAGCAGATACAGCCATCAAATGCACGAGTGGGAGTTACACCCATCAGTACTCCGCCCGTACTTCCAGCAGTGGGGTCATCCGGAGATAGACCTGTTTGCCACAAACGAAAACGCAAAATGCCAACACTTTGCCGCCAGGTTCCCTCACCCACAGTCGCAGGGGAATGCGATATGGATGAACTGGTCAGGCAAATTTGCGTACGCTTTTCCACTAGCACCTCTGATACCGCTAGTGGCAAGAAAACTAAGGCAGCACTCGATGACACTCATCCTAGTTGCTCCAACGTGGGCACGCCGAGCATGGTACACCACGTTTCTGGAACTCTCGGTGGTGCCGCATCAAAGGCTGCGCCTCACGCCCAGGCTTTTGACGCAGAACCATGGAGACGTTCAGCATCCAGATCCGCAACAGCTCAACCTGGCGATCTGGCTCCTGAAGTCCTAGAGTTTGGCTACCTTCACCTACCTCCAGAATGCATGGACATCATCAAGGAGGCAAGAAAGCCGACTACCAGAGCATGCTATGCTGCAAAATGGAAGCGTTTCGTCCTTCACTGTACAGCCAATAACATAAACCCGCTAGATGCATCTATCCCTAACATCATTTGCTATCTGTTACATCTTTACAAGTGCAATCTAGCCTACACTTCCATTCGGATACATCTATCCGCCATAGCAGCTTATCTTCAGAACAGGCAACATCTCTCTGTCTTCAGAGTGCCTGCCATTAAGGCCTTCCTTGAAGGTCTGAAACGAGTCATTCCCCCAAGAACACCGCCAGCTCCGGTGTGGAACCTCAATGTGGTCCTCACCAGGCTGATGGGACCACCTTTTGAGCCACTACACTCGTGTGAACTCCAGTTCCTAACGTGGAAAGTAGCTTTCCTTATTGCTATTACGTCACTGAGACGTGTCAGTGAGCTGCAAGCGCTCACAATCCAAGAGCCATTCATCCAAATTCATCCAAATAGGGTGGTACTACGTACTAACCCCAAATTCCTTCCGAAGGTGGTGTCACAGTTTCATCTCAACCAAACTATTGACTTGCCTGCATTCTTCCAAAACCCACAAACGGTGGCGGAAAGAATGCTTCATACTTTGGATGTTAGGAGGGCGTTGATGTACTATATTGACAGGACACAACACTTTAGGAAGACAAAACAACTTTTTGTTGCCTTCTCGCCACAGCACAAGGGCAACCCTATTTCCAAAGCAGGAATAGCCAGATGGATTGTTAAGTGCATCCAGATCTGCTATCAAAAGGCTAAACGCACCTTAACAATACCCCCAAGGGCGCACTCCACACGCAAATTGGGGACATCCATGGCTTTCCTGGGGAACATTCCTTTAGAGGACATTTGTAGAGCAGCCACATGGGTTACACCACATACCTTTACAAAACACTACTGTGTTGATGTGCATTCCAAACAGCAGGCAGCTGTTGGGCAGGCTGTTCTCAAAACACTTTTTCAAGTTTCTGCAGCTGGCACGGGCAACCGCCGCTAATGGAGGGACTGCTATATATTCTATGCAAAAGATATGAATTTAGCAGCCCACATGCCTCGAACTGAATATGCTACTTACCAGTATGCATCTGTTCTTGGCATGTAGGGCTGCTAACATTCATATCGCCCACCCTCCTCCCCGGTGCCTGTCGCAGCTGCAGACATACTCTTGCATTCAATCATTAGCATGGACATCCTTTACACTTTACACTCCATCTCTGCCACAATGGCTAAAAACAATCTGGGGATGGAGCCGATGTCCATGCGCACTGTAGTCCAGGGGAGGAGCCACCTATCTCAGGATACTTCGAAGACTCTTCCAGGACACTAGGCGGCGATCTAATGCAAAAGATATGAATGTTAGCAGCCCTACATGCCAAGAACAGATGCATACTGGTAAGTAGCATATTCATTATACTGTACTTAATACAATTTTAAATAATAACTACCATATTCACAGTGCTTACTGTTACCTGTTGGGACTTCTTAGCACTATATGTGCACAAGGACCTCTTCCGAACTGTGCCAACTAGATTTCAATTCTGTGACTATATGGTCTCACAGACCGATATTTGGAGTGATCTCATTAACTAACTAGATTACATTACGTAAAAGAGTGCCTCCTCCACCATTACTTTAAATTGCACTTATTTTTCACTTAAACGTGTGCATTATTTCATATGCTGTTGTCTACAGGTGAAAAAAACCCAACAAACTACTTTAGAATATTTGGTTCATTTTAGACGCTTCTCTGACCCCGCCAGCACAGAGTTCAGGATTACAATTATCATGCTTGTTTTATGCAGTTGAAACGCTGGGATGTAAATGAAGGTAGCTTGTAAAGGCTACAATCAAAGTCTGCCTTCCAGGCTGTCTACATTTACAAGTGCTTAGAGGCATCAGCACCCCCTTGGGAACATGTCCACGCACGTCCCTCACTCCTCCAGTGGGGCGGCCCCACAGATCAAAGACCTGTTTTAATGGGATGCTACTTGACCCTACTATAGCTGCCTGGTAGAAGCCTTTTACGGCACCGCTACTGAACAGACAAATTGACCGGCACCACCGCCCACCTCTGAGGGTCCAGAATGTCTTTTGAAACACACATCATAAGAGATCCTTGTGGTTCAGGCCTCTGTCCAAACCCAATAAAACTGCTGTTCCTTCCACTACCCCAGACCAGAAGTTGACGAGCATATGAGTGCAAGTTCTTCGTCTAGGATGATTATTTTTACAGGTGGCGAATTCCTTTTGTTTCTCACTTGCTATACTCGTCTTGTGTGCGTCTTGTGTGACCACAATTATTGCACTTCAGGGAGCATCTATTGTCTCAGCAGATAAGCCATGTTTTGCATACCATTCCTGACTATTCAATTTGCATTCTTGGAGATTCATAGGATAAAACTGAGCTCTTATGTTCTGTAGTAGGGGATCTCTGTGTATAGTCATAATCTAGTGAATAGTCCCGCCCATGTGCGTGGACCCCGGAGCAATCAAAAATAATCTCTTACAGTGTCAAAAAATGCAGAAAAGCATAGACACTTAAGAGAGAATTTAAAGACAGATAATGCAGCCTAAAAAGCTACACTGTCCAGTACTTCAACTAGAAATTGTACCATAAAATCCACAAAACAGCAAAAAAGCCTGTACAGATTTCCCTTGCTTTAACAGCAAACTCCCTCAGGAATGATAGAGAGAAGAACCTGGACAGACAAGCCCCATAGGCTGCCATTATGTGGCTCAGAACAGGATACTGTGCCTTTAAGAGAATCTTCCAGAACCATCTCCCAGTATCCCAGAATGCATAGCAGGTCCAACTTACTTTCAGTTCTTTTTTCCGGCTCCTGCAAGCAGGACCCTGGAGCATTGAGCTCTCCCTTTTCAAGGGTTTTGTTGGTGTTTTTTCACTGAATTCGATTTTGTGTACTTTTAAAGTACTTTGGTGTCTTTCTTCTTGGTTTGCTGCACTCTTTTGTTGTCCATAATGCCTGCATTATTTGACAAATGCCCGGAGTGCTCCAGGAAGAAGGCCAAGTCAGACCCCCATGAGGTGTGTATCCTCTGCCTTCCCTCTTCCCACATCCCAGAGGAGTGTGTGATCTGTAGAGGCTTCTCTGGCAGGACCCTGAAGGACAGGAGGAATATCAGACTTCAGGGACTTGAAGAAAGAAGACTGAAGGCTCGAGGTGGTTCTGGAGGGGCTTCTACTGCCCATGCTGAGGCCTCTGGGGGGCTCCCCAGGGGCAGGAAGTCCAGCAAACGTCCAAGGTCTCCGTCTGGGTCGGTTGCTCTGACCACGACGTCGAGAGGAAGGTCCACGGCCAGTTCCCAGTCTCCCCAGGGCTCTGGGTTGAGAAAACGTCGCCCGTCGACGTCGAGGGACTTACACAGGCCGCCGTCGAACCCGGTGTCGATTTCTTCGTCGTCGGCGTCGAGTGGACGACATCGGAGGGCCCGGCGTCGGCGCTCGCCGTCGAGGCGACACTGCCGTTCGCCGTCGAGGGCGAGGTCATCGTCGCGATCCTCATCGTCGAGGCCGCCGTCGAGGAAGGCGAGGTCGCCGTCGAGGCGGAAGAGGTCTCCGGCGCTGAAGAAGTCGACGTCGAGGCGCTCGAAGAGGTCGACGTCGAGGCGCTCGAAGAGGTCGACGTCGAGGCGATCGAAGAGGTCGACGTCGAGGCGATCGAAGAGGTCGACGTCGAGGCGATCGAAGAGATCGTCGTCGAGGTTGCAGTCGAGGAGTCAACGCCCGTCGTCGAGGTTTCGTGGATCGTCCATCTGGTCGGGGTCGACGTCGAGGCATAGAAGCCGGTCGACGCCGAAGCGCGTGGAACGGTCGACGCCGAAGGGCCGCTTGACGTCGAAGGAACCACGGTCGACGTCTGAACACCGGTCGTCGACGTCAGGGGGTCGTAAGGACAGGCCGAGGACTGTGGGGGGCTCCCCGCAGTCAGGTCAGGATGGTGGCTCGCCGGGTACGGCGTACTCAGAGGTGTATACCCCGAGGAAGACTGTTAAGCCGCCTCCTCTTACTCCTTTGCCTGGAGGTCCTCCTCCGAGGGCTTCGACTCCTCCTCCATTGCCTCCTCTACCTGCTCTTCCGTCAGGACCGCAGGCCCCGGTACCGGGTGCTCCTCCTCCGGTTCCGCCGAGGTCGGTGTCGATGCCCAGACTTCCGACACCTCCGAAGAAGACTCCTAAGTCGAAGGTTCCTCCTCAACCCAAGACGTCCGGCCAGGGGAAGCCTGCGGAGCGTCCCAGGCCCAGGAGATCGAGGTCACGCTCCGGGAGGAGAGATAGATCTAGGAGTGGACACAGTTCCTCCTCGAGATCCAGAAATCGCCATAGGAGGCATAGGTCCAGGTCCCGTTCGGCCTCTGGGACCCGTTCATATTCACCTACATTGTCGGATTCACCGGAGACGAGGGTGTCTCCGATAGATGACATTGGCACGTTCCAGGAGGTTCTCCTGAGAGGGGCGGCGAAGTTGGGGATCAAGGTGACGGCCCCTACGCCCACAACTTCTGTGATCTTCGAGACTTTGCACACGAAGCACCTGTCTCGCCCCCTACTGCCTTTGGTGCCAGGACTGGTCGAGCCTGCTGAACAGCTCTTCCTTACGCAGGCGGTGGTGAAAGCTGCTCCCTCCAGGCTTGTCAAGAAGTACAGGGCTCCAGATTCGGACCCGGCCTTCTTACGGAAGGACCTAGTGCCGGATTCGGTGATTGTGACGGCGGCTCGGAAACTACATGCTACCTCCCCGTCCTCCACTGTACCTCCGGATAAGGAGAGTCGCTGGATTGACTCAGCTGGACGGAAGGCGTGTGGGACGTCTTCCACGACGATGAAGGCCTCCAGTGACTCGGCGTTGTTGGGACGATACGACCGTGCACTGTGGGAATCCATGGAACAGTTTGCGGACCTTGTCCCGCGCGACAGGAAAGAGGACTTCATGGAGATAGTCCAGGAAGGGATGCTGGTTTCGAACCAGGCCATCAGCGCCGCGGCGGATATATCCTTGCTGGCCGCGCATGGATACTGCCACGGTATCAATCAGAGACGCCATGCTTGGCTCCGGCTGACGTCGCTCAAGCCTGAAGCGCAACAACGAGTGGCAAATTTGCCGTTTTCCGGCGACACTCTCTTCGGGAAACACGCAGATGACGAAATGGCCAGGATGAAGGCCGAGGCCGAAACCCTGACGTCTGTGGGCTTGGAGAAGCCCAAAGAAAAGAAACCCTACCGCCAGTTCCAACGACGGTTCGGGTTCGCAGGGTAGAGGAAGGGGACAGTCTTCTGGGCAACAACAGCAGCAGCAACAACAGCAGCAATACAGAAGACCCTTCCAGAAACGTCAGCGGGGTAGAGGTGGACAGCAGTCCTCTACCGCGAACAAGGGCCCGGCTGGGCCTCGACCCTGAGCGGTTACTTCCCCTTCGTCCGTTACCCGCTCCGGTGGGGGGAAGCGTTCAATTTTTTCTGGCCGAGTGGAGAAAAATTACTCAGGACAAGTGGGTGCTGAATATTGTTTGCAATGGATACAGTCTTCGGTTCATCAGCCCTCCTCCATCGATTCCTCCGGTCAGCTCGCAGTATCAACTGCGCGAGCTCCAGGCGGAGGCCGACATCCTTCTAAGGAAAAGGGCGATAGAAGATCTACCTCTGTCTCAAACAGGAAGAGGTCTGTACTCCCGGTTCTTTCTGGTCCGCAAGAAGGACAAGAACGAGTTCAGGCCCATTCTGGACTTGCGACAGGCAAACAAATGGATTCGCAGAGAAAAGTTTTGCATGCTGTCGTTGCATCAGATTTATCCTCAGCTGCAGCGGGGAGACTGGCTTTGCGCCATAGACCTACAGGATGCGTACTTCCATGTGCCCATTGCACACAAACACAGGAAGCTCCTGCGTTTTCAAGTCGGCACCAATCACTATCAGTACACGGTACTTCCGTTCGGGCTGAAGTCTGCGCCCCGGACGTTCTCGAAGTGCATGGCAGTGGTAGCGGCACACCTGAGGAAGAACAAGGTGTTTGTCTACCCGTACCTGGACGATTGGTTGATCAAGGCCTCCTCCTTCTCGGAAGCTCAAGCACACTTCCTGAAGACGTGCGTTCTCTTGAACAAGCTGGGGTTGCACATCAACATGTCCAAGTCTGTCCCGACTCCGGTCCAGTGCATCCAGTACTTGGGAGCCTCCATCGATACGCTGTCAGCAAGCGTGTCTCCTTCGGAAGAGCGACGTTTATCACTCCTTCGGAAGGCTCAGGCTCTCATGTCCGCTCCATCCACGACAGTGAGGACGGTGTCTTCTCTGCTGGGATCGATGGCCTCTTGCATCTTCCTGACACCGCATGCGCGGCTGCACATGAGACCGCTGCAGGAGTGCTTGGAAGATCAGTGGGACCAGAGGAGAGGATCTTGGGACGACAAGATACGACTGTCTCTACATGCTCTTCAGTCTCTGAAGTGGTGGTGTTCAGTGGAGAATCTCCTCAGAGGGGTTCCCTTCCACAAGGACATTCCCACTCAGACTATCGTGACGGATGCTTCTCTCCTGGGTTGGGGAGCGCACTCCGGAGACCTGCAGATTCAAGGGAAGTGGTCCCCGTCGGAATCCACGTACCACATCAATTTCCTGGAACTCAGAGCTGTTCACTTGGCGCTGAAGGCTTTTCAACCGTCCTTCCGGACCAACTCTCTGCTTGTACAGCCGGACAATACGACCACGATGTATTACCTCAACAAGCAGGGGGGCTCGAGATCACGCATTCTGTCTCAGGAGGCGCAGGCGATCTGGCATTGGCTTCTGGCTCGAGGACTCTCGATAACGGCCACTCATCTGCCAGGTGTGCAGAATGTTCAGGCAGACGAGCTGAGCAGACTGATTCAGGAAAACCACGAGTGGGTCCTAAACGACGAAGTACTGGGAGAAGTCTTCGCAAGGTGGGGCACTCCAGACATCGATCTGTTCGCCACCGCCGAAAACAGCAAATGCCGAGACTTCGCCTCCAGGTACTACCAGCCGGGGACGCTGGGGAACGCGTTATGGATCAACTGGTCGAACAGCTTTCTGTACGCTTTTCCACCCATTCCCCTGATTCCAGCGGTTCTCATCAAGCTCTCCCAATCCAGGGCGAAGATGATTCTGATTGCCCCGGAATGGGCCAGACAGTGGTGGTTCACGGACCTGCTTCACCGGTCTCTCCTTCCTCACATGAAGCTGCCGTGCAGGCCGGACCTTCTTGCGAAGTTCGGGGGGCGGATGGTGCACCCCAACCTCTCGTCTTTGAGTTTGGCGGCATGGCTCCTGAAATAGTGCAATATGGCCATTTGAATCTCCCAGAGGATTGTATGGACATACTGAAGGAGGCTAAGCGACCTTCCATTCGGACTTCCTATGCTTATAAGTGGAAGAGGTTTTGCATTTGGTGCAAGTCTAAGAACTATGACCCTACGACATGCAAGGAAGATGTCATCCTTCCATATCTGCTACATCTGGCGCAGTCTGGCCTTAATGTCCATTCCATTAAGGTTCATCTGGCTGCTTTGACTGCCTACAGGAAATGCCCTTCACAGACTTCCTTCTTCCAGATCCCTGTGATCAAGGATTTTTTGGAAGGCTTGAAGAAAGTGTTCCCTCCTGTCAGGCTTCCTTCGCCTTCATGGGACTTGAATGTGGTGTTGTCCAGATTGATGAAGGAGCCTTTTGAACCTATTCATAAGGCTTTGTTGCAGCACCTGTCCTGGAAGGCGGCGTTCCTCGTGGCCATTACATCGGCCCGCAGGGTGAGTGAAATTCAGGCGTTGTGTTGCCAAGAACCTTATACTGTATTTCATGCTGCTAAGGTTGTTATGCGTACTCACCCTAAGTTTCTTTCCAAGGTTGTTTCTGATTTTCATATCAACCAGACTATAACTTTACCTACGTTCTTTCAGAATCCTTCCTCTCCAGCGGAAAGGTCTTTGCATTCCCTGGATGTTAGGAGGGTGTTGAAATTTTATCTGGATAAAACCAAGGATATTCGTAGGTCAGACCAATTGTTCATCAATTATGGATCAGTCAGGACAGGTCTTGCTATCTCTAAACAGTCCATCTCGCGGTGGATTGTGTCCTGCATACAATTGTGTTACCAAAAAGCTAATAAGACCTTAGGAGGTAATCCTAAGGCTCATTCCACCAGGGGCAAGGCTGCCACGACAGCATTGCTCCGTAATGTTCGGATTGCAGAAATCTGCAAGGCGGCCACTTGGAAGTCGGTTCATACCTTTGCTAAGCATTACTGCCTGGACTCTGATGCTAGGGCGGATGCTCAGGTTGGACAGGCTTCGCTGCGAAATCTGTTCGCACAATAGTGGTGTTGATTCTCTTTTCTCCACTGCCGCTTTGGTGTGGGGATGGGCTTGCCATTCTATTCACTAGATTTTGACTATACACAGAGATCCCCTACTACAGAAGGAGTAGTTTCTGTCCTGTAACTCCAGTTCTGTAGTAGGGGTATCTCTGTTATAGTCATAAGCGCCCGCCCTCCTCCCCGGTGGAGAGAGACATATTCCTTTAAGGAATGCTACAGGTCTGGCGTGTTAGGCCTTCAAAAAGAACTGAAAGTAAGTTGGACCTGCTATGCATTCTGGGATACTGGGAGAAGGTTCTGGAAGATTCTCTTAAAGGCACAGTATCCTGTTCTGAGCCACATAATGGCAGCCTATGGGGCTTGTCTGTCCAGGTTCTTCTCTCTATCATTCCTGAGGGAGTTTGCTGTTAAAGCAAGGGAAATCTGTACAGGCTTTTTTGCTGTTTTGTGGATTTTATGGTGGAATTTCTAGTTGAAGTACTGGACAGTGTAGCTTTTTAGGCTGCATTATCTGTCTTTAAATTCTCTCTTAAGTGTCTATGCTTTTCTGCATTTTTTGACACTGTAAGAGATTATTTTTGATATCTCCGGGGTCCACGCACATGGGCGGGACTATTCACTAGATTATGACTATAACAGAGATACCCCTACTACAGAACTGGAGTTACAGGACAGAAACTACTCCTTATTCCCCTGGAGGTCACGGCATTCACCTTGAAAGCACATGTATAAAGTCTGTTCATGTGGTTTGCTGAATTCTTGTAAAGAGGTAGGCCAGCTCAATTACTGATAACTCGCGCACCTTGCTTAATATTATTCACCTAGCATCCAAATCTGATTCCCCTCTTGCAGCTGTCATCCTAGATGCTGAGAAAGCTTTCGATAGGGTTAGCTGGGACTTCATTTCTGGCTCCCTGAGATGGCATGGTTTTAGCCCCACTATTATTAATTTTATTAAACTGGTATATTCTGCTCCGACCACTTAAATCTGGGTCAATGGTTGTCAGTCTGGTAACTTCCCTCTTCGTCGCGGTACCAGGCAGGGTTGCCCCCTTTCCCCCATCCTTTTCATTCTTGTCCTGGAACCCTTTCTTGAAACCATTAGACGCTCCACACTGTATACCGGTTTTCATTTTGAAAATGTTGATATTAAATTCCCGGCTTACGCCAATGACCTCCTTCTCTTCCTTTCCAACCCATCCGTCTCGCTACCAGAATTTTTTTCTTTATTGAGCAGTTATTCTGCTGTTTCTGGCTACAAGTTAAATGTCGATAAATCTGAAATTTTACCCCTCAATAAATTCTGTCTTCCCTCTGTTTTCAGACTCCGGCTTTGAATGGTCCTCCTCTCATATCAAATGTCTTGGTGTTCTATATTGTAATAATCCCAAGGATCTTGTTAAATTTAATCTTGCTGAAATTTGCAAGAAAACATCAGCCCTCATCGATAGCTGGTTTCCCCTTTTTCTTTCCTGGTGGGGCAGATTGGCCACAATTAAAATGATGCTTCTCCCTATTATTAATTTTTATCTGTCTATGCTTCCCATTTCTCTTCCTAACACTTTCTTTCGTACCATTAATTCTATACTTATTAAGTTTTTGTGGAACAACCGTAAATCCAGAATATCACTCGCTAGACTCCAACTTTCTAAAGATTCCGGGGGGGTTAATTTTCCCAACCTTAAAAGATATCATTCAGCCTTCACTTTGAAACAAATCTGGACTTTCCTTTCAGATTCTACCTCCTCTTCTTGCACTGCCTGGAGCTCTTTAGAACAGGCTCAATACTCTCCCTTTTCCATTCTCTCCGGCCTCCTCATAACCTTACCTCCAAAACGTTTCTCCTTTCCTACCTTTGCTCATTCTAAGACTTTAGCTTTTTCTTCACTACGTTCTCATCCCTCTCTTCACTCTAGCTCTACTAATATTCCTCTCTGGTACAATAAACTTTTTAAGATTAATAATCGCGCCTTGTTTTGGAAGGAGTGGATTGATAAGGGTATCATGACCCCTCAACACTCGATGAAAGATGATGTTTTTATGTACTTTTCTACTCTTCAATCTCTATATCATTTTCCCTCACATTATGCTTCTCGTTATAATGCTCTCACTGATGTCCTCACTCGACACTACACATCTGTGCCTTCCGTTCCGGTTACCTCCACTGACCAGTCACTTCCTCCCCCTATCACTATTAATTTTTCCACTCCATTCAAGGCGGCTACCATTTACAAAATGTTATCTCATCCCCAGACTACAAGAGTTAAATCCCCCTTAGAACTCCAATGGGAAAAAGATTTGTGCTTAGACCTCCCCATGCATACCTGGGAATTGCTTTGGTCTAAGATCCACACTACCTCCCATTCTGCTAGTACAACACAAACCCTATATTATTTTTATAATAGACTCTTTTTGATCCCTTCTGACCTTTATCGTTTCCATTCGATAGACTCCCCTAAATGTTGGTCATGTCCTCATGCTAAGGCAGACTTACTACACATGTTTTTTCACTGTCCTTTGACAAACACCTTTTGGACCACTATTTGGAATAAACTCAACGTTATCCTCCAACTTGATGTTCCCTTTCATTTTCATCATATTTTCCTGGGTAGTCTTTCCCCTGTTTTTGCTGATCTTAAGGAGGTTTCTCCTTTTATTAACCTCTTTTTGGCAATTCCCTTTCAATGTATTACTGTTAATTGGAAGGATACTTCTAAAATTTCTTATCAAGCCTGTGGGAACTTACTATGTCATCATCATAGAATGGACAGAGCTTACGCTAGCTCCACCGCCTTATTAATCAAGAGAGACTCACTATGGTTACCCCTCACTACATTTTTGTCTAGAAAGTTAACCTGATTTATGCTGATTTTATCTCCTATTTGTTACATATTTCTTATTGTAATTTTATTATTGATGCTCTTTCCTTTTTTCTTTTCCTTTTCTTCTCTTTTCTTTCTGCCTCTTCTCCTTGTTTCTCTCTTGTTTCTCTTTTATTTTCTCTTCCTCTTTCTTCTTTTCGTCCTCAGTTAAAATTCTTTCCAAAAAATGCTCTTGTTACTAAGTACAGTTTATATTTATAGGATATTGTTTTTCTAAGTTTGTTATGCTATTTCCTGCTCATTTCTTTTTTTGTAATGATGTTTTTCATTGCTTTTATTCCTTAAATAAAGCATTTTAAACTTAAAAAAAGAGGTAGGCCAAACCTTCTAATGTATTATGTTTTGGTTTTTTACTTATCTAGTCGAGGACTTGTCTTGGGATCAGTGAAGGGCTATGTGGCTGCTCTCAGCTTTCCAGTGCTATACTAGAACTCAATGTTCAAATCGTCTTTGATTTTACATTTCATGAAAGCATGGAGTTATCTTTTGCCACTTTTTCCCTTTGTAATGCATCTGCAGAATCTGAATATAGTAATTATCTTTTTTGTGGCACTGCCATTCTCAACGAACAAGATGTCTGTGATATTCATGCACCGTATGTGAATCTGTCTTTCATTATGCTGTTCCCTGATATTTGTTTTTCATACTTGTATAACTTTCCTTCCCAAAGTTGTTTCTCCATTTAACATCACTTTGCAGATTTCTTTCCTCCTCATCCCTGCAGGACAAGGAGCAATTGCAGCAACTCGATCCTAAGACGGCTGTCAGCCTTTACTTAGATAGGATCATATTGTGTTGTTTAGATGCTCATTTGTCTGAGCTTTACAAGGCAGAATAACATGGAGACTCTTCAGAAGCATATTATTTCTGGCTAGATTGTGCTGTGTAACAAGATCTGCCATGCTCTGTCAAAAATATATCCACAGAAGTGCATTAGGTCAAGACTCCCCCAGCTAGTTGTCCAGAGCATCTTCTTGTCTGATATCTGGCGTGCCGCTACATGGTGTTCAGTCCACACTTTTGTGAAACACTAGACCCATTTATAACGAAACAATTAAAGCTTTGCATTCCATCATTCAGTTTTCTGGAGCCATATGTTGCTTTTCTTTCAGGGAGGCAACAAGGTTTCCTAATCTTTCTCTCCCAGCATTAACACTGAATGAATGGTTTGTATGGATCGTAGTTTAATAATGTTTATCCCTTCTGTAAACATGTTTTATATATTATTCTTTCACTAGGTTTTAGCCTGTTTCTTTTTCATGTTTGTTAGGCTGCAATCCTGAGCTGGGTGGATTTGCAGGTCTCTTTGACCTAAAAGAAGCAGGTTATACTGATCCTATTCTGGTGTCCGGTACAGATGGTGTTGGAACAAAGCTCAAGGTAACTCTGTTATAGTGCAATGCTAAACTAATTCCACATACTTTTATTTTATGTTTAAAGAAAGCTTACTGTCAATGCTATTTTGCTACAGAAGCTGTCACTCACCGCATTACAGGGATGATATGAATGAGGGCTCTGTGCATGTGGCTGTTTAGAAAATGGTATTTCGGAGAGCCTGGTCACAGACAGCTTGCCTATTAAACAAATAGTGATGTTAGATAATTCAAAATTTGTCCTTAGTAATTTACGACAATGCTGTATTTATTGTTAACTTACTCCAATTAGCAAAAAAAATGAATTCAGTTTTGAAAAGGCAGGCTACATAATTTGAGATTCTAGTACTTGGGTAAACTTAGATACCCACCCAGTGAGCTCGCTGCAATATGCAGGAACCATATTTCTCATACGCCCAAAAGTCATTCATCTTTTCTTTGGTTGTAATGACTGTCACTGAAGCACACTGCAGCAAAAGATAACATTTTACATCAAATGTATTTACCTCGGGTTGTGACCAAGATAGTGGGCGAGTAGGAGCTCCTCAATACTTGCTGCCGCTAGACTCCATGACCTACCAGCCCGGGCCACTATCAAATAAGCCTCCCTGCTGATTTGAGTGGGGGAAACTCTCTTGAGGGGAGGGAACAATGACATACTACCCAAGGGCTACTGATACTGTGAGAAGTGGACCCGACTCGACGAACGGCTTTCGAGGCTGGCTCCAACATGGAGGCTGCAGCTAACAACGCTAGGCAAATAGCCCAGCCTGATGACAACCTGCAGGGAATGTGAACAACCCTCAACAGCGGATCCTTGTGCCTCAGGCATGAAGAAACTACACCCTCAACGTGCTGCATTTATACCATCCGAAACGTCCCGCACCAGCATAATGCGTCGGGCCCAGGGCCTACAGTCAAATTGACGCAGCGGTTGGGTCGGGGGAGGGAATGTGCTGTTTCTCAGGACAAGCCCTGGTGTCCAGCGGCCCACAAAATGGGAAGGTACCCTTTGTCCTACTCCCAGACCTCACCGTAAACACTGCTGAAGCCCCCCAGGGCACTGCGATGACCCACACCTCGATAAGCACACTGTTGAGCGGCATGCAGGGGGACCTAGCTACCATGCTCAGAACCCTGGTGCCGATTTAGTACGGTACAGTCTCCACCCAGAGAGGAGAGCATACGGAATAAGGCGAGAAACCGGAGGGCATGATGGTTGGTGCTGCGCCTCTGACCCTTGTACAGACCATCAGCTGTGGACCACCCAACTGCTGGTCCACGCCATGGATGACAGAGGGACAAATCCTGCAGACACCAACCTGAACCAACCACATGCGTCGATGATCGTCTTATAGGGTCAAACAATGCTGAGCCCTGAGCAGGCCTGTACATTGTGGCCCACCTAGCCAGTGCCTGGCTGGGTCCCTGCCGGGGCAGGGAATTTCACGACCCATGGCAACAAGATGCAGGGACAGACTGTGTGGAGTGGTACACTCCTATACAATGGTAGCACACAGGGCTAAGAAACACCCCACACTTAAGGACATGTTAACCAAAGTATCATCTAAAAAAGTGGAATCCCTGCAAGACGCACCTTCTGTGGACCCTCTGATACAAGATGTGCAAACTCCAGCCATGGTCAGGCAGTACCTGACACGTCGATCACCAGGTCCTTCAAGGAAACCTTGTTCGCGAAAATAAGGGAAGACTTTGCTGCTCAGAGTTGACATGGCCACAGATATCAAAGAAATCAGGGAAGAAATGTCAGAGATTGGTCAAATGTTGCACAACTGGAGGACAACATATACGCCTAAGAAGAAGAACTCGACAACTGCAGATGCAAATCTACTTAAGCTACAGGTACAAAATATTGTGCTGCAAACGCATCTCGAAGACTTAGAAAACAAATCATGGTACTTTAATATAAAAATAAAAGGGGCTCCCCCACTGCAGAGGACTAGTTCACATTCCTTTTCAGTCAAATACTTTGGGACGAGGCTGACAGTCATTGATCTTGATCACATGCGCAGAATGCGATTCCCTTCACCCCCCCACCCCTGCCCCCAGCTCACTATTTCACCACAAGACATGTTAACCTAGACCTTTCACCCATCACGCTCCAGCAAAGATGATCACTTAGGGTGGCTACCACATTTTTTCAAGAGAAAGTAGTAAAATACAAATGGGGCGCCCTTTCCATCTAACCTTTTTGTGGGACATGGAAATACATACAATTCACCCTATGAATGAGGCCCAGTATCATACTGGGCCTGGGAGATCCCCCTCAAAGATTCACTCTTCCATAGGAAATATGGGACATGGAGATTCACCAGGAAAAACACCCCCTCACCCTTAGCATGTGAAAGCCACTGTGAATGCTCAGCAGTGGTCCATCTGCTCCAAAATCAAAACTCCTCACCGGAATAGTGATCCCAATAGAGCAAACACACACTTGGATCAGGAGACTGCCATGGAGTACTCCTCGCTCCCTAAACTGCTTTGCTGCTCTCTGTTTTGGGGACACTCGCACCACTCGCCCAGATTGGTGACATGCTACTTTGATAGTTCTGAGTCGCGACAATACAGAGAGACTATACCTTTCTTTGACATGACCACCTTACAATATGTATGTACCACTTCCATAGGGGTAACGGTTGAGTGAGTTAGTTCTGCCCTTGTTGTTTTCCCCACCCAGGAAACCACCACTGAGCGTACAATTCAATACCTGGAATGTCGATGTCTCACCTAGGTCATGGTCACTTTCCTATCTACAGCCACACTACAAGCCCTCCCAACCTTGACCTCATGGTTAAAGTACTAAGCCTAAATAGAACAGGCATAAATGCTTCCACTAAACAATTAGCGACATTGTCTGTGCTGTGAGACTCAGACTTTGATATTTGCCTCCTGCAAGATACCGATTTCCTTAGCTTTGAAGTAGGAGAAGGTTCTGGAGGTTCCATCCAAGAGGTGCTTTGGAATTTCCTGCCCCCTGCCTTGGCCCCAGCCTGTCTGGGGACACAAAAGACTAGTGTAAACCTCTTTGCGAGTTTTCTTATGCAGAGTCTTTGTGATGTGCCAGTGTGGTGACCGCTCTGCCCCCCATCAAGTATGAGATGGCCCATCCTCTGGGAGCAATACACAGACCAACTGGCAGCTACTCCTAGTCTCTTGACCAGAATACAGACAGCAGGCACCAAATTGTTGGGACAGGAAAATGCCAACTTTCTAAAAGTAAAACCAAAGGTGGTGATGGACGGAACGTTGACAATACAAACACTCACCCCCAGTCAACTGATCTGGGTTTTATCCATCACCGTTCTTTAGCTCACTCCGCCACCCCAGTTCAGACATGGCCATATGCAAATCAGTCTGACCCTGTGCCTCATGGGAACAGTCCAGCCCGAACTGCCAAGCCATGTTTTCCCTGGACCAGAATCAAGCTTCCCAGGACCAGTTTCTGGCATTACAGCCGTCTTCAGCCGGGCTAGCTTGACTCCAGTGGCAAAGTCAGCAAGGGACTCACGTCTGAGCATACCCTGCCAACTTAGGGCGAACAAAGAAAAAAGGTGAGGATGGACGGAGCGTTGACAATACAAACACTCACCCCCAGTCAACTGATCTGGGTTCACCCTATGAGGGAAGGGTATGCCCAGACGTGGGTCCCGTGCTCACTAGGCCGCTGGAGTCAAGCTATCCTGGCTGATGAAGGCTGATAGCCAGAAACCGGTCCTAGGATGCTTGATTCCGGTCCAGGGAAGACATGGCTTGGCAGTTCGGTCTGGACTGTTCCCATGAGGCACAGGGTCAAGACTGATTTGCATATGGCTATGTCTGAGCTAGGGTGGCTTGGTGAGCAAAATAACGATGGGTTAAACCCAGATCTGTGACTGGGGGTGAATGTTTTGCCATCGGGCAACATTCCTTCCATCATCTTGTGTGTTTTGCTGTTCACCCTATGAGGGAAGGGTATACCCAGACGTGGGTCCCGTGCTCACTAGGCCACTGGAGTCAAGCTATCCTGGCTGATGAAGGCTGATAGCCAGAAACCGGTCCTAGGATGCTTGATTCCGGTCCAGGGAATCAATGGCTTGGCAGTAGGGTCTGGACTGTTCCCATGAGGCACAGGGTCAAGACTGATTTGCATATGGCCATGTCAGAGCTGGGGTGGCTTGGTGAGCAAAATAACGATGGGTTAAACCCAGATATGTGACTGGGGTGAATGTTATGTCATTGGGCAACATTCCGTCCATCATCTTGTGTGTTTTGCTGTTCACCCTATGAGGGAAGGGTATGCCCAGACGTGGGTCCCGTGCTCACTAGGCCGCTGGAGTCAAGCTATCCTGGCTGATGAAGGCTGATAGCCAGAAACCGGTCCTAGGATGCTTGATTCCGGTCCAGAGAAGACATGGCTTGGCAGTTCGGTCTGGACTGTTCCCATGAGGCACAGGGTCAAGACTGATTTGCATATGGCCATGTCTGAACTGGGGTGGCTTAGTGAGCAAAATAACGATGGGTTAAACCCAGATCTGTGACTGGGGTGAATGTTATGCCATTGGGCAACATTCCGACCATCATCTTGTGTGTTTTGTTGTTCACCCTATGAGGGAAGGGTATGTCCCGGGCTCACTAGGCCGCTGGAGTCAAGCTATCCTGGCTGATGAAGGCTGATAGCCAGAAACCGGTCCTAGGATGCTTGATTCCGGTCCAGGGAAGACATGGCTTGGCAGTTCGGTCTGGACTGTTCCCATGAGGCACAGGGTCAAGACTGATTTGCATATGGCCATGTCTGAACTGGTGAGCAAAATAACGATGGGTTAAACCCAGATCTGTGACTGGGGGTGAATGTTTTGCCATGGGGCAACATTCCGTCCATCATCTTGTGTGTTTTGATGTTCACCCTATGAGGGAAGGGTATGCCCAGACGTGGGTCCCGTGCTCACTAGGCCGCTGGAGTCAAGCTATCCTGGCTGATGAAGGCTGATAGCCAGGAACCGGTCCTAGGATGCTTGATTCCGGTCCAGGGAAGACATGGCTTGGCAGTTCGGTCTGGACTGTTCCCATGAGGCACAGGGTCAAGACTGATTTGCATATGGCCATGTCTGAACTGGGGTGGCTTGGTGAGCAAAATAACGATGGGTTAAACCCAGATCTGTGACTGGGGATGAATGTTTTGCTATTGGGCAACATACCGTCCATCATCTTGTGTGTTTAACTTTCTAAAAGCGGCATTTTCAGAATTTAGACTTAAAGTCCGACTATACTATTAAACAGGATTCTAAATTACAGTTCTTTAGACCCCAAACTCAACATTCCTACTTGCTCCCAATTGAAATTAATCTTAATAAAGTCACCCAGCAATGTACACATGCTCTCATTTTCTCTTTCATGCTGTTCTCCAGATGGCTAGGAATCTAGATACCATCAGCGTGTAATTTTAATTGTTCATGCTAGAGATCAGGTGTGTGTGTGTGTGTGTGTGTATAACCCAGTGGCACCGTTTAACAACTCTCTATGATACTTTCCAAAAAGATGCTACTTTTTGATTAGTGTGTGCATGGAATGTTACGGGTTGATCTATCAAGCGTGGGCAGAGAAAAAAGGGGGGTGGAGGTTCAAAACACAAAGTCCCCATGCATTTTTCATAGACTTCTTTAGATAGATCTACAGCAAATACTTATGAACAAAATTACAGCACATTTAGCAGGTAGCTAGACCTTGGTACGCAGATTGTGCTTTTTTAACTTTGATGTAAATACGTTCAGTAGTGTTTATAAGGTTAAAAAAATATATAGGTATCTGGTCGGTTGTGTACGAGGGACTATTGCGAGAGTCCCTCGAACTCATTTTTAGAAAATGGAGCCAAAAACAGAAGTAGTGGGGAGTCAGACATTCATTACAAATGCACAGTACACCATAAGTATGTTATTAATATAAAATCCTTTTATTAGAAATAATTCACAAATCAAACATAGGTTCAGTATAGTTACAATCATTACAATATTGTGCTCATGTAGACTTAATAAAATAAGCACTGCAGTTGCCAACACGTGATTTGCAGAATTCAAATCTGCTTCTTCAGGGCTGATGACCAGACGATGAGGAAAAAATATATATATGAAAGCGAAAACGTTACATTAATAATTTCACATCTACTCAAAAAAGTGAACCTTGAACACTCAAGTCGTAATACAGTGAATGAATTATAGCATAGGACCACTACAAAATAAAAAAAGCACTTGAGCTATGCAATGAGGAACACAATCAAAATTCAATATTACCCATTGTAAAGTACTCATGATCTCTGTAAACAAGATAATCAGTCTTTAACTGTTAATATGAAAAATTGTGTTCATACCATATTAAAGCAACACCGTGAAGGGCATGAGATATTACTGAAAGAACAAAGACAAGAGAAAACCAAGGACATGCAAAGACCAAAACGAAATTGAATACAAAACAACACCAGTGGATACACAAGTAGAAAAATGAGGACTGGGTGCTCAGCTCTTGAAATTGTGTGGGATCGAACCAAAGATGAGTTCTAAAAAATACCCAACATTAACATGGTGTGAATGCCCACAGGTAATGTGTCACCAACTAAACACTTAGTAAAAGGACTTCGAAGAAGACATATGCACTCAAACTAAACCAAAGCAATGGTAAGTAAACACTCTTATAGAATGTATAATCTCTCCGAGGACCTGGAAAATAATAACACCAAACGCAATCTTATGTCTAGGCCACAGAAATAAATACACATGTAGCCGTGTTCCTATAGCAGCAATCCATATCTTACTCTCAAATAAAAAAGCCAAACTCAAGGCTCATTTAAAAAAACACAAGGCTCGATGTTGCGTATAATTCATAGAAGACATTCCTGCATAGCAAAAATAGATAATCTTCAGAATTACCGACCAACCCCCATGAGTCCCAGAAAATAATTGTAATTCTCAATTTGCATGAACAGTAGAGTAACAACCACACATCATACATACCAACATACATGCCCGTCAAGCAGACGGGAGCCAAAAAAACAGAAGCATAAAGTTTAAGTATTCACGTAAGTGCAAAACAAAACGACGCTTACCAGCATGCTATATTCAAAGAGTCCGTCGCTATAATAGCTCTGTCCGTTCAAAGCACACACAGATATAAATGTTTTTATATGTGCACCAATAAGATTTTTAAATCTTCTAGCATACTTAGAGCTACAATGTGCACATTACATTAAAGTGATTCTGTAGTAAATGTCAATAAAAGGAGGTGATCATAACAGAAATACACCTGAATTGTCACTTCATGCCGGTACTCACCAACACGCAATATTTAGAGAGTCCATCAGTATAGTAGCACAGTCCATATAAAGCACATCCAAATATAAATGCTCTTGTAAGTGCACCAATTTATTCAAATTTGTCAAATATTTCTGAAAAGAAACAAAGAAACAATATATCGCTCAAATTGTAACAACGAAGCAACAATAAAAAACTGGGTCAATGGAAAGAACACAACTTACTCTTTATTGTCTGACAGCGTTCCTGCTGCAAGCCACCTCTCCAAACAAAGTTAAACATCTGTGTGGATCTTATATTCGTCACTACACCAGTTACTTCTTAATTAATATCAACTTCTCAGCTCTCTGTCAGAGAGAGAAAAAAGTTTTGATGAGCCAATCGCATAACCTCAAGCAAAAGGTAAAATGCATCCTGCAGGGAGAACAACAAACTGCAAAAATCTAGTCGACAAATCCTAGGAATATAGGTATTACAAGCAATGAAGTATAACATGTATATACAGCAAGATGGTTATAGGCAAAATAGTATTTTTTAATTCAGTACACGAAACAGTGCAACATTTGGAAAATAGAACCATGGAATGAATAATAAGAAACATTGTTATAAAAATGTTGTTTGTTTCAAAATTGAAAACACCAAAGAACATCACACCCAAGCGGGTTTCGAATCGTTGAGCTTTGTTAGAACATGCTTTTAGATGCTCCGAGACCAATCCTTTATGCTACTGTGACTAGACATGAAAAAGTGTTCCGACAGGCTCCAATAATTAGAAACAAAGCAATAATGACAATGAAATAAATAGCATGTCACAAAGTCAAGTAGCTATTAGTGCATAGATGCCTAATCTATGCCACACATCAGAAAGCAAATTGTAGGGGAAAAAATATGATAAATCTAAAATATTTAATCAGACCTAAGCCGGTTTCGAACTTGTAACAGTCATATATTGCAATCATAGGAGCACAGTCCATTGTGCTACAAATGCTGTACGTGAAAGAGCAATACAAAAGGAACATACAAGTAATGCTGCAGCAACCAGCGGAGACCGACAACTGCAAGGCCCTAGGACAAACAGAGCCCAGCCAACCTTTCCACTCTGCACCCAAGCGCCCCAGCTCAGGTACCGACTAACCGCTGTGCCCCCTTGTCCCCAGGACCCTTGTGACCCGAGCTTCCTCTTGGAAACTTCCGGACTTGTCCCTCTCTGCGGCCTGTTTCTGCGTGGCCCCCTTCTTTCCGCGGTTTCACGCACACAGCTACCAACACAATTAGCACATCTTCACCCTGGTGCCAGGGCAGGTAATTAGGCTGCTACGGCCCTAAGTTCCAAAGGAGACCTCCAGAAACCAATCGCAAAAATGCTGAATGCAACATATGCCTTTTTCCTATAGGGAAGCATTGCTGCGTAAACTCGCATTTAAGTGAACTATTTACTTACCTGTAAAAATTCATATTTTAGAAAGTACTTAATTGATGACAACGTTTTTGGTATCAAAATGTATATAAAATAAGAGTTAATTTTGTAAATTGGTCTCAGATATATTCTTGCGTGGGTGTCTCATTTTTGCATCTTTAAGTACAACAAATGTTTAACACCACCCTCTGATAAGCCTAAACTGCTTGCCCACACTATCACAAAAGATAGCATTTAATGTTCTAATTTTTGCCTCTGTAAACCGATAAGGGTTGCCTGGACTCTTTACACAGTGTACCTCGTTTTGGTCCACTATATAAAGAGCTAGCTTCCTACACCAGGGCAGTACAGTCTACGTTTGACATATAGGTCACTTGGCATACTGGTTACAAATTCTATAGAAGTGAAATTGATGAGAAAAAAAGGAAAGCTGAGAAATTAAAAGCAGAAAGGAAAAAAATCATAAAGAAATTGAGATCTATATTCAAGAGGATATCCAAATCAAAAACACAGTATACAGTCAAAGGCATATTTCAGTAGCAGTGTAATAAGTATATAGAGGATAGATCACAAAACCTCTATTTCATTAAGTCAAAAGATGACCGTGTTAGAGACGTAAAATGCAGAACCTAACCAATAGGAGAAATCGTTCATAATTGTAATCCCTCACAAATGTTTATATAGTAGCATACATTTCATGATCTATATTCAAACCATATTTCACAGATTGTAAACAATTCTTCCACTAGCTTTCTTTGTGTCTTTATCTATGTTCCCTATCATCACCTCTGTGGTGTACTGGTATATGATCAGTACCTATGAAGGAAATCTGACGGATCTGACCTAGTTGATGTAAATCCTTAAAGCATATTGCAGCGATTGGATTTCGTATCTGCATGTCTAATGGGACCCAAATGTTCCTTCCATCTTTCTTTTAAAGCTCTTAGTTGAGCCCACATATTGATGTGCACATATATAGGTAACAGTACACATACAGAAACTTGTGTTACAATTCATGAAAAAGTTGATCTTGAACCATTTTGATTTATTATGATTGGTGAACTGGACAGCTTTGTCACTGACATGTTTGCAGGAGATACAACCACCGCATTTATGGCGACCTACTGATTTGTTGTCTAACCATGTTCTTGTTGTGGCATCTGAATATTGTTGTATCACTAAGGCGCAAATAGTTTTGAGAGTATTAGCTTTCATGAATGTGGGTGAGCAGGGCCTCAAGATCTGTTCATCCAGGTTATTTTCTTAGATACAAAATAGAGCATTCTGATTGGCCCAGGGCACTTTTTTCCTTTGGGCCAATTGAGTCAGACTCCAGCGGGAGCAAGCACCCTGATTGGCTGCCGGGAGCAGAGAAAAATGTTGCTAGCAACCATTACAGAACTCTGGGACTTAGGACTTAGTCTCCTGGCCTGAAGTAAAAAAAAAAATAAAAAAAAAATAAGGGGGCATGGTAGTTATACCTTGCCCCCGTAGGGGGTGATAGGACAAAGTTGTGCAAAGAAAAACAATGGTGGGCTGTACCGCCACATTTTTCAATTCTTCTCGTGGTGCCCCTCCGAGTCATTGTAGGGCCAGGGGAGAATAAATAGCTGCTCCCTTATAGGGAGAGCAATGCCGGCTCTTGCTGCATGCAGGGAGATAGCTAAAGCCGCAGGGGCTCTGGGGTTCCCTACCAACGAAGTGTATGATGTGTGCCCTGGGTAGGAATCAATGCACCCACCTATATGAAATGTAAGCTCTGGGGATGGGGTCACTTGTTTTGTAAGTTTCATCTCCAGTGTGGTCCCCTGAGGCCTTTATGACTTTCGGAGGGGGGCCCATGCCCCCTTCCCTTTAAATAAAAATATAAAGGCCCTGGGTAATGGGATATTTTTAAAGTGGCACAACCGTAAGAGTCTCTCGAACCTCATGCAGACCTAACCATCCAGATATACAAATATTTTTATTTTAAAAAAAAAAACTGAACGGATTTATACCAAATCACCAAAAAGCACAAACTGTGGACCAAGATATAGCTTCCTGCTAAATTTGGTGTAATTTCCTTAAGTAGTTTTGGTACCTAAAGAGGTCTATGGAAAATGAATGGGGATATTGCGTTTTGGAACCCCCTTCTTTTCTCGGCTCCTGCTTAAAGGATCACTCCAAAACTTTTCATGCATGAATTAATCAAAAAGCATCAATGTTTTTTAGAAAGTTATGTGGAAATTTGTCAAACTGGGCAAAGTTATTAGCTGAACAAAAAATGCTTTCCTAAGGAACAGTTGACCTACCTATAACCACTCACTGGCAACCGATGGATAATAAATATATATATATAGAAGACTTGAATCCAGAATGATATTAGGCATGGGAACTGAGGTGCCTTTTGGACATAATCTGGATGCCGAACTGCATGTACACCTATAGACAAAAGACGAGGTGATGTAAATAAGAGACTTATTGCACGTATCAGAGGAGTATACCTAGTGGACATAATGAGTATGAAAATTAATGTAAATAGATGTGAGGTAAACTGGATTTAGCATATCATTCAGAACCCAAACCGTAATAGCATTTAAAGTTCCCCCACCTCTTTGTACAGGATGAACATGAGTTAGAATGGGCATACAAGGATAAACATAGAACAAAGGGATGATTGGGATGTAGACTTAGTTGATAAAGTGTACTTTACAGTTATTGTTAATAGTCAACCCCCTTGCCCAAATATAGAATTGCCATAAAATCTAGGATCAACTGAATATGTACATATTTGTGAAATAATGACTGCGATAGCGATTATAAATATGTAAAATTTTGTATATATATCAGTGCAACTTTGACTTGGCCGAGAAAGTATGTTGAAAATGAATAAGCCCATAATCGTGAAAATAATAGAGTACTTCACCGGAAAAAGAGAAATATCATGCTATTACAAAATCAGAACTGTACAGAAATAAGGGGATTACAACTGTAAAAATGTGAATATGTATATATTACAATGTGGTTTGGAAGGTTTTGACTTAAAATGAGTACTTTACGAAAATATGGAAATGCAAAATGGCCATCTGAATGTGCCGGCTGGAAACAACTATGCAGGGTTGTTGGTCTAGATGACCAAGGAAAGGGAAGAGGGTACTTACACTTAGCACTGTTTTAAATTGAGATCTAGGCTTGGGGACTCTATGGTCCAGTTGAAGGCGAGGAGCCGAAACGCGTAGACCGTCCGTAAATTGATGCACGTTATTTTGCACATGGTGTGTAAATAAAATCTGCGAACTGACCTGTTGCTGTGCTGTGACTTGATCTGTGGTAAATCGTGGGTAGAAGAAACAAAGCAATATATATATACACATATATATATATATATATATATATATATATATATATATATATATATATATATATATATATATATATATATACACAAATGTGCAATCACTGAAAAAGCTGTTAAAAAATAACATGTTCAAATGTGTAAAACCTCTGCATTTTGCCAGTGATTGTGGTCATACAGAATAAAATGTTATCCATGAGTTTGCAGTGTGAAGGTGCTTCCGATACACGTACCTGCGACGTGATGACCTAATGAACTACAGCAGAGCTGTTGTAGTAATATTAGTCAAATGTCAGACCATACTCTGGGATGTGTATGTAACACCTCCGATTCATTTTGAAAGTAATGCAGTTCTAAAGTTGGGCCAGTGTTGTGTGTAGGATTAATAATTTATAAGGGAGTGCTAAAACTTTCCTATTTTTGATCAGTTTTGCATGGGGTTTTCTGGGTCTGGGTGTTCCGTCCAATCAATCAATCAAAGCATTTGTATAGCGCGCTACTCACCCGGAGGGTCTCAAGGCGCTTGGGGTAGGGGGGTCCGCTACTGCTCGAACAGCCAGGTCTTGAGTTGCTTGCTGAAGGCGAGGTGGTCTTGGGTCAGGCAGAGGTGGATGGGGAGGGAGTTCCACGTCTTGGCGGCCAGGTAGGAGAAGGATCTTCCTCCCGTTGCTGCTCTTCGGATGCGGGGGACGGCGGCGAGGGCGTGGCTGGTCGATCGAAGCTGGCGGGTGGGAGTGTAGAAGGTCAGGCGGTCGTTGAGGTATTTTGGGCCTTGGTTGTGGAGAGCTTTGTGTGCGTGGGTGAGGAGTCGGAACGTGATTCTCTTGCTGACGGGGAGCCAGTGCAGGTTTCTCAGGTGTACGGAGATGTGGCTGTGTCGGGGGATGTCCAGGGTGAGGCGTGCTGAGGCGTTCTGAATGCGCTGGAGTCTTTTCTGGAGTTTTGCAGTGGTTCCGGCGTAGAGGGAGTTGCCGTAGTCCAGTCGGCTGGTGACGGGGGCCTGGGTGACCGTCTTCCTGGCTTCGGTGGGGATCCACCGGAAGATCTTACGTAGCATGCGTAGGATGTTGAAGCACGACGAGGAGACGGCGTTGACTTGTCTGGTCATGGAGAGGGAGGAGTCCAGGATGAAGCCCAGGTTGTGTGCGTGGTCTGTGGGTTTGGGTGCGCTGCCCAGGGCAGGGGGCCACCAGGAGTCGTCCCAGGCGGAGGGCGAGGATCCCAGGATGAGGACTTCCGTCTTATCGGAGTTCAGTTTCAGGCGGCTGTTCATCATCCACTCGGCTACGTCTTTCATCCCTTCGTGTAGGTTGGTTCTGGCGGTGGTGGGATCGTTGGTGAGGGAGAGGATCAGCTGGGTGTTGTCGGCGTAGGAGATGATGTTGAGGTTGTGTTGGCGTGCGATGGCCGCAAGGGGGCTCATGTAAATGTTGAACAGCGTGGGGCTGAGTGATGATCCTTGTGGTACGCCGCAGATGACTTCAGTGGCCTCGGATCTGAACGGGGGGAGGCGGACTCTCTGTGTTCTTCCGGCGAGGAAGGAGATGATCCACTCCAGTGCCTTCTCCTGGATTCCAATGTTGTTGAGGCGCTGCACTAGGGTGCGGTGGCAGACCGTGTCGAACGCCGCGGAGAGGTCCAGGAGGATGAGGGCCGCTGTTTCCCCATTGTCGAGCAGGGTTCGGATGTCGTCGGTGGCTGCGATGAGGCGGTCTCGGTGCTATGGTTAGCCCGGAAGCCGGACTGCGAGTGGTCGAGGGATACATTCGTCTCGAGGAAGGCGGCCAGCTGTCTGTTGACGGTCTTCTCTATGACTTTGGCAGGAAACGGAAGGAGCGAGATGGGGCGGTAGTTTTTGAGGTCGGTGGGGTCTGCTGATGGTTTCTTCAGTAGGGCGCTGAGTTCGGCGTGCTTCCAGCTCTCTGGGAAGGTGGCGGTGTCGAAGGAGGCGTTGATGATGTCCCGTAGATGGGGTGCGATGACGGAGTCTGCCTTGTTGAAGACGTGGTGAGGGCAGGGGTCGGTTGGTGATCCGGAGTGGATGGAGTTCATTGTGCTGATGGTGTCTTCGGTGTTGATTGGGGTCCAGGCGCGGAGGGTGGTGGTGGGGGGCGTTGGTGTGGTCGTAGGGTGCGTCGGCTGTGCGCTGAAACTGTATGTCTGCGATCTTGCTGTGGAAGAACGAGGCGAGCGAGTTGCAGAGGTCTTGAGGGAGTGATGTCGTTGTTTCCGGCGCTAGGGTTCGAGAGCTCTTTGACGATGTTGAAGAGTTCCTTGCTGTTGTGGGCGTTGTTGTCCAGTCGTTCCTTGAATGCGGTTTTCTTGGTGGCGTGGATCAGTTGGTGGTGTTTTTGAGTGGCGAGCTTGAGGGTGGTCATGTTGTCTGTAGTTGGGTCTCTGTGCCAGGCTTTCTCGAGGGTTCGGCAGTTCTTCTTGGAGCTCCCGAGTTCGTCGGTGAACCAGGAGGCTTTCTTGGTGCTGGGTCTGGCAGGGGGGGGTTTCAGTGGAGCGAGGTCGTCTGCGCAGTAGCTGATCCACCTCGTGAGCTTGTTGGCGGCTTGGTTGGGGTTCGCTGAGCTGGCGGGAGGGTTCTGGCTCAGGGATGTGGCGAGCTGGTCGGCTGTGATCTTGTTCCTGCTTCTGCGGGGGACTTGTTGCTGGTGGTGGTGGAGCGTGGTCCTTCGGAAGCTGAAGTGGACGCAGCTGTGGTCTGTACAGTGGAGTTCGGCGGAGTGGCTGAAGGCGATGTCCTTGCTGGAGGAGAAGACGGGGTCGAGCGTGTGGCCGGCGTAGTGGGTGGGGGTGGTCACCAGTTGCTTGAGTCCGAGGTTGGCGAGGTTGTCCAGCAGGGTGGTGGTGTCGCGGTCGTTGTTGTTCTCCAGGTGGAAATTGAGGTCCCAGAGGAGGATGTAGTCCGCGGAGGGGAGGGCGTGCGGGCTGATGAAGTCGGCGATGTCTTCGCTGAATTGTGTGCGTGGTCCCGGGGGTCTGTAGATGAGGGTGCCTCTGAGGGTGGTCTTGGGGTCGGTGTGAATCTGGAAGTGCAGGTGTTCAGCGGCTGTGAGGGTGTCGTCGGAGTTGGTCGTGATGCGGATGGTGTTCTTGTGGACGATGGCGATGCCTGCTCCAGTCTGGTTGACGCGGTCCCTCCGGATGATCTTGTATCCGTCCGGGATGGCGATGGCGATGTCGGGTGCTGAGGAGGCATTCATCCAGGTTTCCGTGAGGAAAGCAATGTCTGGGGCTGTGGTGTCGAGGAGGTTCCAGAGTCCACAATTTAGTCTCCCATTATAGTATTGTTCTGGAGCTGTCATGCATATGATTTCATAGAATTTCTCAGTAGAATTTGCCTAAGCTTGAGTTTATTTCACAGTTATTAACCATCATCTCCTTTTCAATTTCTAGATTGCACAAACTTGTGATAAACACTGTACCATTGGCCAGGACCTAGTGGCAATGTGTGTCAATGACATCCTGGCTCAGGGAGCAGAACCACTCTTCTTCTTGGATTACTTTGCTTGTGGACAACTCAATGTTGGAGTCGCTGAAGCCGTTGTAGCTGGTATTGCCAGTGCATGTAAGGCAGCTGGATGTGCTCTTCTTGGTACGTTTATTATGGATTTAAAGAAGATCTTTTTACTGTAACCTTTAACATGTTAAGAAATAAATACCAGATGCACTGATGTGTTTAGTGAGCTTACTAGTGTAAATATTTGAAACAGATCTGAAAATGCTGTGGTACTGGGTTCGATGTTTAGCCGAGCATGCTTACAAATAAAACTTCTATGGCCAGGCCTTTTCCCAACCAGCTTTGCTCACAATTTGAGACACAAGTTCAGCATTCGCTAAGTTCAGAGCAGTGTGAAATCCTGGGAATATGTGCTGCCCCTCCTGTGTTCTATCCTTTCGTTCTGCCATGCAAGCCAGTTTCTGTGGTGAAGTCCCTTTTCTGCGGCTGGCATATTGGTCAAGTTTCTAGGACACTTAGTGCGAACCACTCTTGCAACCCTTTCCTTAGGATATTTTAGGGATTTTTTGTGTCCACAAGTTTTGGCCTTCTAGGCACTTTTGCATTAGTAAGATGATTACCCGTTGTTTCAGGGCCCGGGATTGATGGAGTTCCCATACCGTGGTTCAAAGGAGATGAAAGCAGACTTTCACCAATTTTATCTGTCTGGAGTGGAACAGGAATGTTCCATACACAAATGCTTTACATGATCTTTTTTTGGAAAACATTTGTATATTGTCTTTTTCAGTTTTACATCCACTGTTCATACCATAGCACATGCATAACCGCTGCTGTAACAAAACAGCCATATATACCGAGACCAGATTTAAACCTTAAGTAATCAACTGCACAAGTAAAGCACAACCAATTAACAAAGGAAGAACAGTGCTGCGTACCTACTACAACAAGTTGCATGTGCTTTTTTTCAGCTAAATTGATCTTGAATTGGATGCACATGTTTACAGGCCTCTTTTGCATTTGTCAACCTTAGTGTAACGGACCTCTAATAAACAGAAATAATATGGAAAGGCACAGTCTTATTACAGAAGCCCCTTCTGTCGATGATATGTTCTCAGTGGACAGACTGTGTTGGAAAGAAATGTATATAATTGTTGCATAATTCCCTACAAGTGATGACCTATGTTGTTGATTTCACCTAACATCCAGGCATCGTTTACAGAGTCCATGTGATCTAACAAAGAACTTGGTCTAAGATGATGTTATGGTATTATATTGGGCTTTCTTTTGAAGTGATTAACAACCATAGTTCCACAGCTGTTTATGGCTGTTTATGGTACCCCTTCAGTTCCAGTGCTCTCTAAAAAGCCAATTTTTTGAAGCCACCTATACCAAACGTGGGGTCAGACTCATTCGTGGGTTCATTCTCTCACATCTTCTTCCATTGTGCATCTCAATGATGAGGGTCATTGTAAGAATGTGCCCCTTTTTGACATGGTTGCCCACACTTTTTGCCTGGTAATTTATGCAATTTTAACAGAAGTGCACTGGGTTCCTTCTATCCAGGTCCCCAGTGCCAGATCTCTTGCCCTAAAACTGTACATTTGTTCCCCCCCCCCATTGGCAATACCTTTAGCACCCCTGTAAGTCCCTAGTAAATGACACCCCTGGTACCTAGGGCCTGTGTACTAAAGATGGTCCTTAAGGGCTGCATCATGTATTGTGCCACCCTAAGGGACCCCTCACCACACTCGTGCAGACCGCCATTGTAGGCTGCGTGACATAGTGCAGACAAAATTGAAGACACAACATGGCAAGTCTCCTGCATGCCATGCCCACAGACACTGCATGCAATATATGTAAGTCACCCCTACAGCAGGGTGCATTATATTACATGTGAGGACATATCTGCATGAGCAGACATGCCCCTGTAACGCCCAAGTCGATTCTTATGCATTACCAGTGAACAGGGAAGGTGTCTTGAGTATATATACTGGGCACCGGTGATTACGAGTTCCCTAGCTACATAATGGCTTCACTGAAATTAAGGATGTTTAGTATCAAACATCTCTTATTTAAAAAAAAACACACTTATTCCAGTGATGGATGTATTCATGTATGCACCCATAGGGTACCTTAGAGATACCCCTTGAAACCTACTAGTCCACGAGGGTGCTGGCTGGCTGACTGGTCTAATCCTGCTGCCACCACACACGTGTTTCTGACCCCCTCTGGCAGGAGGTGTTTACTCCTCCTCCAAACAGGATGGCTAGCAATCCGCATACCAAGGCCGAAGGTTTCAGAGCCATGTCGCCATTGATATGCTACCCCAGCATCCCCCAGATGCAAGAAATGAATACTGCTGTGAACTTTTGGTACCACATCCTGCCTGCCGCACAGAGACTCGACATCTGCAAAGACCTGACTTGTCCTGATGCTGAGCATCCTCCACAAGGCCCTCAGGGTTTCCAGCACTTTGTCCAGCAGCTAATATCTCTGTTGGAGTAAAGGAGATACTACTTTCCTGCTGGCACCGACCGCGACGTCCGGTTTAAAGAAGCTGCTGTCCTCTAGGTCCACCAAGCAGTGGCACCCAGGAGAAGGTCCGCGCACTCAAGGAGGTCAGATCCGTCTTCCTGCCAAGCCTGAAGACGCCAGGACCTTCACGAGCCCTCCTGCACCAATACCCGGGGTACTGGACCCATGCAGACCAAAGCTTGTTGAAAGTCCAGTCCGGACTCCAATTACATCACTGATGATCAGCCGATAAGGGAGTGCAGCACTACACAGGCCAGCACTGAGTGGCCCAGCTGTCCTGTTTTGTCCCCCTTGCTGGTCCTTACTGACATCCGTGGGCGCCTTGATGCATGAGAGCCAGCCGACTACAAACACTCTGCACCCAAGCTGCCCAGATCAGGCCCAGAGACCCCAACTGGTGCCCCTTGCTTCCAGGACTCTCACGATCCAACCCCCCGTTAGGAGCTCCCGGACTTTTCCCCAAGTTCCCCACTCGTAGCCTATTTCCAGGTGCCCCCCCTTCCCTTCTACTGCATAGCATGCAAGCCTACCAACTCGTCCAGCACCTCTGCACCCGTACTCACTAGGACAGATACAACCGATCTGCTGGTGGAACTTTGGTCATTGCCTCTCTACCACCTCACAACCAAAAGGGGTCCAGCGGAAACACTTTGCAAGTATATGTATGCAGTAAATGTTATTTTCCCCATAGGAAAGCATTAAAACATAAAAACACTGCTAAAACTCTAAAAAGTCCATTATGGAAAAGTTCTTAACCTGATTACGAAGTTCTTGGGTTCAAAGTATATATAACAATGCCTGTTATTTTTCTTAATTGGTGTGGAGCTCCTTTTTGAGTGTTTGCATCATGAATTGACTCGGTGTGTGCACAAATGTCTGACACTAGTCTCCGATGAGCATAAGGCTACTCAACCACTCTACCCTAGATAGAGCACCTTGGGATTATTAGAGCAGGCCCCTGTCCACTCTTAAAGGATACCTGGACTCTTTATATAGTATACAAAAAGATGTATGCTCTGTAAAGAGTCGGCTTCCTACAGTCATCAGTAGAGCACAACAACTCCGGTAGCATTTCCTCTCTGCTGCCTACTATTGCTGCTTCAGCTATCTTGCTTCTGACTGTCACTGATTCTTCTCCACGTCCTTCGATGGGCACATCCATGCACTCAATGCTCCTCATAGATAAACATTAGACTATCCTAGCCTTGCCAGACACTATCCACTATGACTCACTTTTAATGGATACAAAACACAACCAAATGCAAAACTTACAGAAAATTTGGGCTTGAGTTAGTGATCATTCCAGAGTCCAACAGCCCCAAAGGACCATAGAAATGCCCCCAGTAACAGATATCTTTCCCTAAAACCGTACGCTTGTTTCCACAATTGGCAATACCTTTTCATAATATTACGTGATATCATGAAATATCCCATGTCAGGAATGTTACTGGCAGGCTGGGGATTTAGCGAGCTCCGCCATTCATAAGATCAATACCTTGTTTGCTTCTACTTCTCTCATTCTGAGTGAAAAATACACCATCAGTTCTAGGCCTTCTTTCTGGGAAATGTTCATATACAATGTTACATCCATAGTACAAATCCTTACTTTTGTCTACATCCAATGAAATTTCTTGAAATTTAGGGGGAAATCATTGGTGTCTTTTATGTATGTGCTTGCGCCTCTCGTAGTTTCCTGTTAAAAGGTGTCTAGTTTGAGTTGACAATGTTAATTGAAATTGATATTGATCTTGGCTTCTTGGTATCTGTTCATCTTTCAGTTAAATTATAATAGTGCAACTACTAATACTAAACACTTGAAACATGTGATGCACCCATATTTTCACTGTTATTGTGCTTCACAGTGTTTGGAATTGGTATAAAGTGTCTAAAATAAAGATGCTTTAGATGTATATTTGGTAAATCATGTACATTTATATTTATGAGTGTTACTGTAAATCTTTTTTTCCCTGTCGCCACACAGGAGGAGAGACTGCTGAAATGCCTGGCATGTACGCACAAGGGGAGTATGACCTTGCTGGCTTTGCGGTTGGTGCAGTGGAACGTGGGCAGATGCTACCACAACTGGACAGGATCGTGGATGGGGATGTAGTCATTGGAATCTCATCTTCCGGCGTTCACAGTAATGGTTTTAGCCTTGTGAGGAAGATTATTGACAAGACTTCCTTGCAGTACTCCTCTCCAGCACCCTTTGGATGTGGGGACCAGACCATTGGTAAGATGTTTTACAGTTAAACTCCCCAGAATAATGTCGGGCGTGACCGCTGTGTTACAAACACAGACCAGATCTGGTGATTGGTAATAGTTACATTATTTTTTGTAGCGACTATGAAGGACTTAATATTGTATATTTTAGTGCTATGCACTCAGATTGCCCCAATCAATCCTATATTGTTTGAAACTTGAAAGCTTACATTTTGTAAATGTTTCCAGAAAGGAGGAGTGTGTTGGACATGGCCGGTTTACCTCATCTCATAATGCACGACATTACTGCAGAAGCTAACCTGTTTTTTTTTTTTCCAACGATGAGCAGGTTTTGTAATGAAAGTTCTTTGCATGGCTTTGGGAAGCCATCTTGCCCTATCTGCCTTTTCAGATTTTTGGTAGACAGCTGTTTACCCTCCAGTGATCTTGACAGCTGTGCAAGCCCACTGGAGGTGCTGCATATCTAGTTTTTTTTTAGAAATATATATTTATTTTTGGTTTCAAAGCTATTTTCTGATGTCATGGGGGACGGCCAGCGTGTGCACCCATTGAATTAACAGTGACTATTTCCTACTTAATTCAGACATGAGGTGACTTTTTTGGCAGCAGGATTTTAGTTTAACAGTGAAAGCCATTTTAGCTGTACCCTTGTGGAAGAACAGCTCTCCCCAGTTAAAGTTTGTCCAGTCTGAGACTTGGATCTGGGATGTGTGGTTTATGGATGGACTGGTGATGGATGGGGTCAATTATGACTGTGCGTGTCATTGTGTGTTTAAAATAAAATGGCAGTCCCATTGTGTTGAGCTAGTTACCCTTGGATATCGCAAGGAAAGTGAACTCCCTAACGGGTGCATTTGGGATTCAAAAAAAATCTACCAGTAATTTATCCTACCAACCTCTACTTAAAGTTATATCTGCAAAATTACTACCTTCCCTAACCTACGGTAGTGAGGCGTTAAACGGAAAAGATGCACTAACAATAAACAAAAAAATCTCAAAAACTTTCCGATGCCTTTTTTGTCTACCTAAAAATGCTTCACAATCCCAAATTAGACTGGAATTCGGCTTGAATAACCAACTATATGCTCGAATGGGTAATGTAAAGTATGGAACAGAGTACAAAATGACAAGGAGAATCTAATTTCACAGCTTTTATGGAAAGAAATAGAGGGCAATATCAAATCATCTGTTTGGAAATATCTCAAAGGCTTTGGATGAATTTGGGCTTAAGGGGATTTGGACGACTACTATTCCTCAGGAATCTTTATAAAAAATTGTGAATAAAACAACTGATCTTTTATCATTGATAAATGACAAAGAGTCCCTGGTTAAAAGGAAGCACGCTTGGTCCATAATAAATGGTTATAAAAAAAAGAGTCCGCAAGAATACTTGAATGCAGCTTGGACTTGGAAATATAAAAATATATTCATGAAAGCACGTTTTGGAATACTACCCGGAGAATCTCATGCACTACCATGGAAAAAACTCAAAAATAACATATCATGTCGGTTGTGTAACACAGGAGAAGAAAACATTATACACCTACTGTGCCTCTGTCTGGAATTAAAAAACGAAAGACTAACACTATTAAGAAGGTTATTCAGAGGAGGAGCTTGGCGGGCATCCGAGATGGCCGCGTGAGCACAGCGCTCCCCGGACCCCCGGCACTCCCGGCATAATATCCTGAACAAATCCTGATTTTTTTACGAGGATTAGTATAGAGGACGTTGGGCTGATCTACCTGGACCTTTCAGAATTTTATTTCGACACCGGGTGCCGGAGTTACGGTGATTCGAACTTTTGGGCTCCGCCCTTGAGGTGCGCCCGGGACTGGGTGAGGCTCAGTGGCCGTCTTGGAGTTGAACAACAACGGCAGGGGGATTGGACTTGTGGGTCCCCCTCTTAAGTTTCGGTTTCGATTCTGCCTCAGACTGAGACATCGGCGAGAGAGTCTGGCCAGGACTGGGTCCAGGGCACGAGTCGGCAGTCGGGCCTTTGGCTGGACTATTCTCCTGTCCGGCTGTCCCTATCCTAGTTGTACCCTTGTTGCGGCCCTTTGGTCCCGAGGCCTCACTTTCTGGTGCCCGGTCCGTTGACCCTGGTGAATCTCCTTGTGACGCATCTCCAAAATGGCGGGCAGAGGGGACCGGGAGACACGGAAGACGAAGACACCTCTGCGCGGGGGACCGGTCCAATCTAACGTCATGGACCGTTATACCCACTCGAAGGGGTCCCCCGGAGCTGCCCTGCCCGGTCCCAGCGCGTCTGACCACATCGTGGATGCGTCAACGGAGCCTTCCTTGCAGGACATCATGGGCGCCATTTCTGGCATGAGGGAGTCGATAGGCCAACAATATGAAACCTTGGCCCACAAAATCGACACCGTGGCCATTGATGTGAACTTAATTCGAGCCGATCTATCGAAAACCAATGAAAAGGTGAAATCATTGGATCTCAAATCATCCAGCCTCACGGCAGATGTCTCTGAGATACAGACGGAGATTGGCAATCTCCGTAGGGTGAACGATTTCATGACCCGGCGCTTGGAAGACTTTGAGAACAGGGCACGTCGCTGTAATGTTCGCGTGGTTGGTGTTCCGGAGAATCCGGAACCCCACTCGGTTGATCTCCTAGTTGAGGACCTGATCCAAAACCACCTCTCTCCATCTGGACTGAGTAAATTTTTCACAGTGGAGCGTGCACATCGTGTTCCGGGGGGCCAGGGTAAGCCAGGTGCCCCGCCGAGACCTATTGTTGCAAAACTTTTCCACTATAGGGATCGGGACGCTATCCTGCAAGCATCACGTGTGAAGGGCCCGGTGGCCTTTGAGAATGCCACGGTGAACTTTTATCCGGACTTTTCCCAACAGGTCCAGAAGCAGCGACTGGGATTTCGTGGTGCCAAGAAGCGTCTTAGGGACATGGGGATGCGCTACGCTATGCTTTTTCCGACCAGGCTGCGGGTTGAGTACAATGACCGAACTTTTTTCTTTGATCGGCCGGATGCTGTGAATGACTGGCTGGACTCTCTGCCTGACCGACCTCCTGAGACTGAGTCCGATGCCCACCCGGGCGGTGCTGAAGGTGGTGTAGAGAGCTGATCTTTTTGTCTTCGCCTGGGGCCTTGTTTTGGATAACTCTTTCCAGGATTGTATGCCTACGTTCCTCTACTGTTTATGTGATTTGTTGTGTGTCTTTTCTCGTTCTCGGTCTTGATCGGGGTGGCGGGTGGGACGGAGCCTTTCCTCCTCCGGGGTCTTTGTGTAGAATGGGGGTTCTTGGGCGACAGGCACACTGCAGGTTGGGGTGGCTTTTTAGCTTTTTGCAGGGGTGCAGGGTGGGGGGTGTTCTTTTGTTTGTTGGGGGGTGGGCGGTGGGGAAGTTTGTTGTTTGTGTGTTCTGTTCTCAAGGCGACTCTATCCTGTATTTGATGATGTTTCTTGTGTCATGCTCATTGGTGGGGGGTTTTGGCGTTGGTGGGATGGGGGGTAGCGGGTTGAGATTTGTTTCGTGGAACGTTAACGGTCTGGGGGATCGTATCAAACGGAGTGTGGTGTTGAAATGTATACGACGTTTATCTCCAGATATTGTTTTCCTGCAGGAGACTCATTTGGTGGGCAATATTTGTCACGCGATGAAGAGGTGGGGCTATCGCCTCGTAGCACATTCGGGGTTTACCTCGGGTTCTAGGGGTGTGGGTATCCTTGTTCGGGCTTCCCTCCCCCTGGCTATTGATGATGTGATTCTGGATGATCGGGGGCGATATGCTGTCCTTGTGGGTCGCTATGAGGGTCGTGCCCTCTCCTTATTTACGGTTTACGTGCCCCCCGGCCTGCAGACTTCAACCTTTTCCGATTTGGGCCGTGTGTTGTTGGACCTCCCTGATAGTACTCTATTTATGGCTGGTGATTTTAACTCTGTGTTCTCCGGTCTACACGATCGCCACCCCCCTAGAGATACTCCTGCGGCCCAACAGTGGTTGGGTGGGTTTTTGGATACATTTGGCTTGGTGGATTGCTGGAGGCTTATGCATCCTACTCAGCTTCAATACACCTTCCACTCTGGGGCCCATGGGAGTCTGTCTAGACTGGACTATTTCCTGATGCCTGCGGCTCAGTCGCCAGCGGTGCGTGAGATTGTACACCTACCCAGGGGCATTTCTGACCACTCTCCGCTCTGGCTCCGTTTTGAGATTGGAGTGGAGGCGGTGGGCCGGGTGGCTCCTATCAACCCGTGGTACCTTACCTCCCCCGAGACCCGCAGCCTTTTGCTTAAGTCTTTAGACGCATATTTTCTGGATAACGAGGGGTCGGTTTCCTCCGCGGTGTCCCTGTGGCAGGCCTTTAAGACGGTGATTCGCGGGCAGGCCCTCTCCCTTATTGTTGAAGCTAAGAAGGCGAGGAATCGGGAGGTGGTGGACCTTGAGGGAGAGATTTCTGCTCTGGAGGCTGCTTTGGAATCGGGTGTCACGTCTGCGAAACTCCACGCCCTGGGTCTGAAACAATTTGCCTATAAGTCCATGGTCACGGATGCTGCTAAACTGATGTTTCGGGAGCAACAGGGTCGTTTGTATGATGTGGGGGACAAAGCGGGTAAGTTACTGGCGTGGTTGGATAAGAAGGAGAGAGCTAATCGTGTGGTGCCCGTGATTCAGTCATCGAGTGGTGCGAGTGTGACGGACCCGATTGGAATAGTTGACTGTTTTGCTGAGTATTTTCGTGTGGTTTATACCCCTGTGTCTGTGAGGGATGTGGCTGACTCTCGCCTTCTGTTGCGTGATATAGCTCTGCCCAGTGTTTCCGATTTGGATCGGGTAGCGCTGGATTCCCCCTTTACAATTGATGAGATAGCTACTGCCATCCGTTCACTCCGTTCGGGCAAAGCATTGGGCCCGAACGGGTTGCCCATTGAATTGTACAAGCTACGTCCCGACAGAGTGGCGCCCTATCTTCGTGCTATGTTTCTGGAGTCCCGGGAACGGGGTATTCTCCCATATGATCAGCGTCTGGCCACAATAGTTGTCATCCCCAAGGATGGTAAACCGCGGGACCTTTGTTCATCCTATAGACCCATATCCCTGCTGAATGTTGAGCCCAAGGTATTGGCGAAACTCCTGGCGACCCGCCTCCTGACGGTCATTGGTGACTTGATCCATCCAGATCAATCCGGATTTATCCCGCATCGCAACACGGCTCTTAACCTACGTCGTCTCCACGGTGCGATTGCGAGGGCGGGGCTTCTGACGGAGCCGGCCATTTTGGCATCGTTGGATGCCTCGATGGCTTTTGACACGGTGGAATGGCCTTATCTTTGGGCGGCTCTTGAGAAATTTGGTTTCGGGCCTGAGTTTATTGGTTGGGTCAAGTTATTATATGCTGAACCCTTAGCGCAAGTTGTGGTAAACGGTAGAGTTTCGGCCCCTTTCAACCTTGGCAGGGGAACCCGTCAGGGTTGCCCCTTGTCTCCGTTGCTTTTTGCACTTGCCTTGGAACCGTTAGCTGCATGGCTTCGGTGGGAGCCTTCGCTTAAAGGGATTCGTTGGTCACCGGACTTTGAGGACCGTGTCTCACTTTACGCGGATGACATTCTTTTATATCTCACCTCCCCGCGTAAATCTCTGACGGTTTTATTTGATGTTCTTACTTCATTTGGTGCCAACTCAGGCCTCGTTATTAATTGGGCCAAGTCCTGCGTGTATGTTCTTTCGGGTGTTTTGCCCCCATTGCCGAGCAGACTTCCTATCCAGGTGGTCCAGTCTGGCTTCAAATATTTGGGAATCTTCATTACGTTGGACTCCTCACTCCGATTTGAGCATAATCTCCTCCCCCCGTTGCTTAGATTGCGACTGGACGTGGCCCGTTGGCGTAAGCTCCCTTTGTCTCCTCTGGGCAGGGCGGCTTTGTTTAAAATGATGTCCTTGCCGCGGTTCCTTTATGCGCTCCAGAATTCCTATGACGACATCCCCAAGACCTATTTCCGAGAGATCGAGAGTCTTCAAAGGCAATTGATCTGGGACGGGCGTCCACGTATTGCCCTCGAGAAACTCACCATCCCTTGGTATGACGGGGGCATGGCGCTCCCCGACATCAAGAGATATTATTGGGCTTCCCAGCTATCTGCCAATAATCACGTGATGTTTTCACCGGGTCGTAATCCTGCCTTTGAGATGGATAGACTCCAGCTGCCGGGTGGGGACTTTAATAGAGCGCTTTATTCTAGATCTGCCGGGCGCTATCTAGTAGGCCCGTCCAGGATTGCAGTCACGGTGTGGCGAGCCGCGAATGTGAGTTTGGGATGGGAGGATCGACTGACACTGGCGACGCCACTTTATGCCTCTGAACGTTTGGGGTGTCTCTGGTCCACTAAGGGCTTCGACCGCTGGGATATGATTGGGATATGTAAGGTGGGTGATGTCTGTTCGAAAGGTAGTGTGAAGTCATTCCAGACCCTTCAGGCGGAATACGGTTTGAATGGTAGAGAATTTTTTCGCTATCTGCAGGTCCGACACGCCCTCGCCTCAGTCCTGACTCCTGATGAGACCCTGCCCGAGTCTTCCCCCCTCGAAGATCGTGTCCTTGATGGCCACCTGCCTGATAGCACTATTTCCCTGATCTATAAGAAACTGATCAATAACCGGGCAGACTTATTGGTCCGACTTCGAGAGGTTTGGGTCGGCGATGGGTTGGAATTGGACGACGAGGATTGGCAATCGGCACTCTCTTCTCCGAAAGAGGTAGCCATCCCTGCCCGTCTCCGTTTGGTTCAACTTAAAATCCTTCATCGAGTATATGTCACTGGTCCGCGTCTGGTGACAATGGGCTTTTCCCCGGATGGGTTATGTAAGCGTGGTTGTGGATCGAGTGCTACTTTTTTACATATTCTTTGGGAGTGCCCAGTGGTGGCGGCCTACTGGACTGCTGTGCTTGCGGTGATGACTGCTGTGACTGGTGTTGCCCTGCGGCCAGAGACGCGACGGTGTTTGTTGAATGTGTGGGAACCCACCGACTACTCTGGCCCAGACCAGATGGGCTACCTTGGGATACATGATTGCAAAGCGGGATATTGCGCAACTCTGGGGCGCGTCCAGACCCCCTGAGGTCTCGAAATGGGAGGACAACATGGACTGGTCCATGTTTCGTGAGAAGACCGTATATGTGGCCAGGGGCAGACCCAGGGCGTGGACGAAGATTTGGGGCCAGTGGAACGAATATCGTGGGGATATCTGTACCCCTCCCGTTGTTGGCGTTACTGATGTTACCCTATCTCCCTAGGCGAGCGTTCCCGGAACCTTTTCATACTGTTCTGTGAATTTCCGGTTCTCCCCGCTGCTCCCCCCCCCCGACCTTGTTAGAGTCTCATGGCTCGTGCTATGTTCTCCTGATTGTTGACCATCCCCTCCGTTCTTTGGGCTGACCTTGATTACTATGCATTCGCCTTTTTAGTGTTCGTTGTTTTTATGTATAAAACAGGAAAATTAATATGCTCTGTACTATGTTTGGAGTAATGCTCGGTACTTGATTTGTGCCTGACCTCGGGAGTGCATTTCTGCCTCTTTCATTGTGCCTTATTATTAGCGGCCAGCCCGTGAGGTTGTAGGCCCATTCTTGTATTTTCCTATGCTTGCTCAAATAAAGGTTTTTGAAAAAAGAAAAAAAAAAAAAAAAGGTTATTCAATGAAAGATCAACAAGGACTTGTAGACAAGCACTGATCCAGTGTCTTTGCCCAGACGACATACCGATTAACTCTGCCTTCTCAAAATTCTTAGCATTTGCATGGAAAAAACGTGAACTTTTATAATATTAACTGTCATACCGTTCATATTTCTCTCTTCTATACTTTTAAACATATGAATTTACAAATTTAAAACAGTTTTATAATTCATGTGTACTATTTTAAAAAAGTTTTATGCTTCATTTTTAAAATTATTTTCTTTTTATCGTATTATCATAATTGAAATGTTTATACTGTGCATTCATTCTTTGTAAAGATTTTAAATAATCAATCAATAAAGATCACTGTCACTAGTTATACCCATCACTGACATACTAGCCTTTAGGTGCACCCTTTCTATTACCACCCACCCAGTCTCTTTCCTTTTCAAATCCTATGTACCTATACCTTTAGGGGGACCCATCCCATTGTCTTTTTCCCAGCCTAGGTGCATGGGTGCAACCTCCAAGCGTCAGCCAGCAAGAGCCTTAGGATGCTTCTGGGGACTAGAAGGAGTCCAAACCCTTTAATCTATTCTAGGAATCCACCTAAACCACCCCAGGATTATAAGTACTTGGCCCACTCAACCTGTACTTGGATCCTTCTCCATTCAGACTGGGCCCAGGTCTAGGAAAGCTTGCCAAGTCACCTTGCTGTGTGACTGGAGAAAGAAAGGTTCTCTCTACCTACGTACCTGTATGAGGAGGTGCTGGCTTGTGCTTTTCATAGGGAATGACTTGATCAGAGGGAGATAACATGAAGCCTAGGTGGCTGGATAGTCCTGGGCAAGAACATCTTTAGGGATTTGCTTTCTCAGAAACCCCATTGTTGCCCTGGGACCACAAGGTTGCCCTGCTGCCTAGGGTAACCAATAAGAACATCTGGATTAGGGATTTGCACCATCATCTTTGAATATCAAGAAGAGTTAGCTTGCATAGTCTCTGAGCAATATCTCTGCTTATCTTCTCGCAGAGCCAAAGGGATCCAAATACAGTCTGCTTTCACAACCTAGTGTGGAATTTAGTTCTGCTGGCTGGAATAATTCATCCAGAATTTAAAGCAGTTTGAGCAATTATTCTAGACCTTACCGGTCAAAAGATTTCTGCAATTGTAGATTCGGTCCCCGATTCATCTGAAATGACCAGTGTGTATTGTAGTCAACCTGTCCTCTGCTGGTGCCCCTGTCCCTTAGGACCCATCTCTGGTGGCAAATGCAAAAAGCACAATTGATGGACAGAATGTTGAACAATGTCAAACATTCCCTCCAGGACAGAGATCTGGGCCTAAATCCATAGTTTTTTTGCTCCCCATGCCATTCCAGTTTGAACCCAGCCATATGCAAATCAGTCTTGACCCTGCTCCCAATGGGAGCGGTCCAGCCTGAACTGCCAGGCCAGGTCCTCCTAGGACTGGAAACAAGCATCATAGGATCGATTGCTGGGTTTTAAATAGGGAGAAAGGTTAAGCTTTTGACCCTAAAATCCCCAAAGGGATTGTCCAAAAATATACAGAGGATAATGATATCGCCAAGTAGTTTATAGCCTTTGAGAGGGCCTGTAAAATGAGGAAACTCAGCCAAAAGTATTGGGGCTCCTGAAACTGAATGTGGCAGATGCTGAGTATAATGACCTCATAAAGGATGCCCTATTTGAGGGCTTTGGACTCACCACTGAGAAATACAGGAACAGGTTCAGGGAGACTCGAAAAAACCCAGAGTCACACCTGGGTAGATTTTGTAGACTTCTCAGTAAAAACACTAAGTGGTTGGTTGAAAAGAAACCAGGTGCAAGAATAAAGAGTCTTCTCAAGGCCCTCAAAAACCTGTCCAGGCAGGTTGGGCACGAGCCAATACATACTCTTAGGATGGGTACCAGGTTAATAACTGGGATGCCAAGAAGGCTTTATGCTTTAATTTGAAGGTCAATGGGCACTGTACTAGAAACCCTAGCTGTACCAAAAAGAATCTTTGTTGTGGACCTGCAGTACCTGCAGTGGTAAGTCTACAGATGGGATCCCTGGTGAGCTCTGACCATATCAGAGCACTCACTGAAGAAACTTTAGTCTCAGAGGGTGGCGTGGATGTAGCGGCCCTGGCTGTCTGGCCCAGTAACCTGGAAAAATACTGCAGCCACATAAATGGGATCAGAGTTGGAGCACTAAGGGATACAGGTGCAAAAACGGATATCCCCAGAACAGTATCTGACTAGTGAAAGTTTTCCAGTCATCAATGCTGACAACCAAACTAAGGTCTATCCTTTGGCAATGGTGTCCTTAGAATGGTGAAGGGGTTACTTGCCAAACAAAAGAAGGTGGTGGTATCCTCTGCAATTTCTGTACCCTATCTGCTTTGAAATTATCTGGAGTCTTTGCCATGGGCTGAGGTCGAGAGAAAGACCAAGGCACCTTTGCTGGGTATACTTGAATGGGTGTGTAAAAACTAGCACAGAGCAAAGCCCAGGGGGAAAAACTGAAGCATGAGCCTGGAATAATGGCCCAACCTTCCAAGAGAAAAGGAAAGGAGTCTGGGAAACCAGCTTCACATCAGACACAAGCTCATATCCCCTCTCCTCAGGCAGAAGACCTGTCAGACCAAGAGAGAACTGAACCCCAGGAACTTGGGCCTTATATAGCAGAGTTCCTAGGACGAGGGGCAACCCTCTTGGGAAGATCTATGCCAGGAACAGAGGACCTGCCCCACTCTTGAAAGCCTGAGACAACAAGCTGTTGATCAGGAAAAGGAAGTGGCTGTACACTGAAACCAGAGACTCGAAACCTGGTGCCACCAGGACAGTGGTAATGCCTCAGCTGTTTAGAGAGTTCTTACTCACTTTGACTCATGACATCCCCTTAGCTGAGGATCTTGGCCAGGACAAACTTTAGAGTAGATTAGTCACCTATTTCTACTGGCCAGATATGTCCCAGAAAGTGAAGGAGTTTTGCAATTTCTGTGCCACCTGCCAAGCCAGTGGCAAAGCAGGTAGCCACCCAAAGGCATCCTTAATTCCACTTCCAGTGGTTGGGGTTCCCTTTGAAAGGGTATGGGTTGACCTGGTTAGCCCCCTAGACTCTGCAACAGCCTCCTCAGGGATCACATTTATCCTGGTGATTGTGAATCATGCCGTCAGGTATCCTGAAGCTATTCCCCTAAGGTCTGTCACTGCTCCTGCAGTTGCCAACGCCCTCCTTAGTATTTTTGCTAGAGTGTGTTTTTCTAAGGAGGTGGTGCCAGAGGTAGTAACTTCATGTCTGGCTACCTGAAAGCTATCTGGGCTGAATGTGGGGTGACATACATGTTCACCACCCACAGCACCCACAAAGAAATAGTACAGTTGAGCGATTCAACAAAACCATTAAAGGTATAATTGGTGGAATCCCCGAAAAACTCAGAAGGAGATGGGATGTCTTACTGTTCTGCCTGCTCTTCGCCTTCAGGGAAGTAACCCAGAAGAGAGTAGGGGTTTCCCCCCTTTGAACTTCTGTTTGGTTATCCTGTAAGGGGACCATTGTGTTTTGTGAAGGAAGGGTGTGAGAAACCTCTCAAAGAGCCTAAGCAGGACATAGTGGACTGTGTGCTTGGTCTACATTCAAGGATGGCTGAGTGCATGAAAAAAACATCCAAAAACCTTGAGGTGTGACCAAAATGCTGCACTGGTAGAGTTCCAACCAGGGAAGAAGGTGTGGGTTTTGGAGTCTGTGGCTCCTAGGGCGCTACAGGATAAATATAGTGGACCCTACCCTAGCCTAGAAAGAAAAAGGGAGGTCCCCTGTCTGGTGGACCCTGTTAGTTACAGTAACTCCATGAGGGCAATACATGTAAACCGCCTTAAACCCTATTATGACAGGGCAGAGGTGGCCGTGCTGATGGTCACTGATGAAGTTTAGGAAGAAGAGATTGAACCTCTCACAACCATAATGATGGGTCAGTAGAAGTAGTTGTCTGTTCAGACACCCTCTCTGCCCAAAAGCAAACTGACTCCAGGCAGCTTCTTCATCAGTATGTTGAGCTCTTCTCCTTGACCCCTCACCCAACATGTACCACCTGCCACTGCAGGCTGCTTGTCTTGGTGCAGATAAAAGTGAAAGCACGACATGGCACACACCCCTGTGCGCCATGCCCACAGCCACTGCATGAGGTATTTGTAAGCCACCCCTACAGCATGTCTTACAACCCTAAGGCAGGGTGCGCTATACAATGAGAAGATATGCCCCAATGCTGGTCTGTTCAATTGCTGCCAGTCCAAGTGATCGGGGAAGCCATTTTAAGTGCATGTGCTGGACACTGGTGAAAACAAGTTCCCCAGCTGCATGATGGCTTCACTAAAACCAGAGATGTTTGCTATCAAACATCGCATATTAATAAGCCCACACTGGTTCCAGTGATATATTTATTAATACAAACACCCAGCGGGCATCTTAGAGGTGCCCCTGAAAACGTGCCGACTACTGGTATACTAGCTGACTGGTATTAACCAGCCTGCCACCCCAGACAAGTTTCTGACCGCCTAGGCTGAGTACCTTTCCTCTCAGGAGGCCAGGAACAAAGCCTGTTCGGGAAGAGGGTGTTTACGCCCCCTCCCTCAGGATGACCTGCGAATTAGGATTCCAAGGCACAAGCTTCAAAGAGCCAACCGCCTTTGGTGTGACAATCTGTCTTCCTTCACAGGAGAGGATGTTGAACCCCCCCCTGCAATTCCCCCCTCCCTCTCGCCCCTCGCCCCCTTTGAGCAGGGCCAATTTGGCGCTTGGACAAGGTGGAAAAATTACTAGTCAGATAGGTGTGTTCACCTTCAGGATAGTTCCACCATTAAGGTGGCCTACCTAAAGAGAGGACGAAATTTCTGAATCTGCCATCTTGGTGATGGCAAACTTAGGAACTCAGGGACAGGGTTATGCCCACTTCCCAAAGAAAGTGGTCATATAGGGAGCGTAGTTACTCCATGGGTAGGTAGCCCATGGCTACTAACACGGCACTAATACCCCTAAATCTAGTATTTTGGAGAGACCCTGGCACCAGGAAAGTTGATCCTGCCAACTTTAAAGAAGACCGGTGTGAAGAGAAGCAAGAACAGAAGAACCAGCATTTGACTTGGTGCTAACCCTGCCGGCCTGTCTGCTGACTTTGACAATTGCACCAAAAGACGACTTGTCCTGTGTCTGGTGTGTCTCCAAAGCCTGGGAGAACCACCAGCTCGTCGCCCTAAGAACTGGAAACTCCAGTGGAACAGCAGAACTACTCCCCTACACCTTGCAGGCACCACAAAAGAACTGTGAGGCTCCAATACCGTAAAAACCTGATGGCTGAAAGCACCACTGCATCCGAGCCGACTAGCTTGAGCTGAAGTAGGCCAGTGGTATCAACGTGGTCCCCAGACCTTCCAGACTCTAAGTCCACCTTTGGTTTCCCACTGTGGAATTCTCGATGCCACCTGCAGCCTCTGTCTGCAGACTGCCTCTACTGTGAACGCTCCCTACGTGACAAAAACCCGACGGCTAAGGACACCTCTTTGCCCGTCGACCCTGACCCGTGGAGAAGAGGACCAAAGGTGTCCCCACGTCCCTGAGCTTCGTGAGGCCTGAGCCCCTATGTTGGTTCAGTCCGACTGGCCTCCCTGTCCAAACACTCAGCCTCTTTTCTCGCAGACCGATCTCCATTGACTAACACTGTGCCCCGATGCTTTATTGCACCACTGCACCCGGCCGCCCTAGTGCCACTGGAGGTGACCTGCTGGTGCAGCCTTGGACTTTTCCAGATACTCGCGTTAAATCCAGGAGATTGGTCTCGGAAGTCGCTGTACTCTACCTGTATGCCATACTTTTTTTCACTCCCATAGGATTCGAGCTACTAAAAACTGCACGAAGTGTCGACTATTTAAAACCAAAAGTATTTCTCTTGCAAAACGTACTTACATGATGGTATTGATTCTGGTGCCTAAATATACATAAAGATGCATGTTATTTTTATAAGTTGGTTTGGATCTCCTCGTTGTGTCCTGTGCATCATTTATTGGATGTGTGTGTATTTTGCAGATATCTAACCCTCCTCTCTGATAAGCCTAAGAGTGCTCGACCACACTACCCGCTAGTAGAGCACCTTGCAATTGCCAGAGCAAGCCCCTGTCCACTAATAAGGGAATACCTGGACTCTTTCCCCAATATACCTAATTTTGGTAAATCATATATAGCCGGCTTCCTACAGCCCCACTAAGACTTTTAACACAACAGGAAGATTTTGAGATTGAGGCACCTAAAGCTTTAGGACATCCCCTTCGGGTCATGTTGTGGGTATCGGCCTATTCTTTTCTTCTTTCCCTTCAAGCCAGAATCTATTTAGTGCCCTAAGTGGCCCTTGGACTCCAATAATTGGCCTACGACTTTTTTCAGCACACACTTTAAGTATCTAATTGGTACTATCAAAGTAGAAACTGCTTGTCTCCAGCTAAACCTATTTTTACCTAAAGAAACTAGAGCTCTTTTGAACTTCACCAAGTCTACATAAAGTATCACCCTTAGTACAACATTGACATAGAACTCAGTGTTAACTTGAAATCTAGCACCTAGTGCAAGGGATGTATAAAGACGTTTGAGGTTGTTACTTGTCCCTAGAAGATGGTAGCCCCTTCCAGTTTTTTTTTTTTTTTTAAATGTATTGAAAGAAAACAGACATACAAATAACAGACCAAACCTCACAGGGCAGAGACATAATAGTACAGTGTCATGAGACCGTGCGGGCAAAGCTCAAAGGCAAAAGAAATACAATGCAATCAAATAAGACGGGTGCAGGGGCGGACAAGGAAACAAGCGAAATCATCAACCATAGATGACGAGTGAATGTCAATTAGGGGGATGAAGATACATCAATCGCCACATCCTGTGGGGGTGTACATATGTTACCACGATAGGCATTCCATTGGGACCAGACCTTACCCCATTTCCTGGGCTGACCCCGGGAAAGGTACACAGTCTTTTCTCGGAACATGCACCAGTCAATGTTTTCTTTCCACTTGGATAGGGTAGGCGGTCTATGAGATCCCCAGAGCTGGGCAATGTCTCTCTTAGCGACCATGTTACCAAGGGTCACCCAAATAATCTGTGCTGAGCTGTAGTCATTAGGCTCCCAGACATTCAGCAAGCAACGCCTGGCTTCGGGCAGCAGGGACACACCCGTGACATCCTTCATGACCGCATGCACTCGGGACCAGAACCGAACCATCTCCGGGCATTCCCACAATATATGGAGAAATGAGCCAGACATACCGAAGCCACGCTTACATAACCCATCCAGGGAAAAACACATTCGAACCAGACAAGGCCCGGTGACATACACTCGATGAAGAATCTTAAGCTGGACAAACCGCAAGCGAGCAGGAATGGCGACTTCCTTGGGCGAGGACAGAGCAGCTTGCCAATCTTCATCGTCCAATTCAAGTCCATCCGTACCCCATGCAGCCCGAAGGCGAACCAGCAGGTCAGCTCTGTTATTAATGAGCTTGTAGATCAAGGAGATCGTGCTGTCGGGCACAGGACCATCCAAAATACGGTCCTCCAGAGGGGAAGACTCAGGAATATCAGCGCCCGCAGCAAACACAGACAACCGAGCATGACGAATCTGGGCGTATCGAAATAATTCATTGCCACTAAGCTCATACTCCATTCGCAGCACATCAAAGGACTTGACAGTACCCTTCGACCACAAATCACCCACTCTGCTGATACCAATCATGTCCCATTTATCAAAACCTTTCGTTTTCCACAGATGGCCCAAGCATTCCGAATCGTACAAAGGGGTGGCACGAGTGAACCTACCACACCAACCCAAGGCAGCATTCGCATCACGCCACACTTTCACAGCAATCTTGGTGGGACCGGTCAGTGTTCCGCGGCGATTACCAGAATACAACGCTCTGTTGAAGGTCCCCCCAGGCAAAACAAATCTGTCCATGGCGAACTCCGGGGCAGGGCCCGGTGCGTAGGTCGCATGATTAATCGCACTCAACTGGGATGCCCAATAGTAACGTCTGATGTCCGGAAGGGCAATGCCGCCATCGTACCAGGGGAGCGTAAGTTTAGAAAGCGAAATACGGGCACGCCCCTCCCAGACCAATTGTCTCTGTAGGCTCTCCACTGCACGAAAATAACCCGAAGCAATCGGGTCAAAGGAATTCTGAAGTGCGTAAAGAAATCGAGGCAGAGACATCATCTTAAAAAGCGCCGCTCTACCGAGGGGCGACAGCGGCAACCTACGCCAGCGAGCCACATCAAGCTTGAGCCGCTGAAGGGGGGGCAGTAAATTAAGCTCATATCGCCTGGAGGGGTCCAGGGAAGCATATATCCCCAAGTACTTAAACCCGGTCTCCGCCACGTGAATCGGAAATCTACGCGGCAGGGGAGGGAGATCTCCAGCCAAGACGTAGACGCAGGATTTAGCCCAATTGATGACAAGACCGGAGTTCTTACCGAAGGAAGTAAGAACATCGAAAAGCACATTAAGGGACTTCTGAGGGGAGGTAAGATATAGGAGGATATCGTCCGCATATAACGAGACTCGATCCTCGAAATCAGGAGCCCATCGGATACCCCGCATACAAGGTTCCCAACGGAGCCATTCCGCTAGAGGCTCGAGAGCGAGAGCAAAAAGCAAGGGGGACAGCGGACAGCCCTGTCGGGTGCCCCGTCCAAGCGTAAAAATGCGAGACACTCTGCGATTAACAACCACCTGGGCCAGGGGACTCTCATAAAGAAGTTTCACCCAGGCTATGAAGCCCGGCCCAAACCCGAATTTTGAGAGGGCCGCCCAAAGGTAGGGCCATTCGATGGTGTTGAAGGCCATGGTAGCATCGAGAGAAGCCAAAATGGCCGGTTCAGTCAGCGTCCCGGCTCTCGCGAGGACCCCGTGGAGTCTGCGCAGATTCAAAGCAGTGTTGCGATGCGGGATAAAGCCGGATTGATCCGGATGGATCAAGTCCGCGATAACAGTGACCAAACGGTTAGCCAACAGCTTGGCCAAAATTTTAGGTTCGGCATTGAGCAAAGAGATGGGTCTGTATGAAGTACAGCGATCCCGAGGCTTACCCTCCTTGGGAATGACGACGATAGTAGCAAGTCGTTGGTCCACGGGGAGGGAGCCAGACTCCAGCGCCTCGAGGAACATGTCTCGCAAATAGGGCGCCATTTTGTCGGGTCGCAGCTTGTACAATTCAATAGGCAAACCATTGGGGCCCATCGCCTTACCCGAGCGGAGGGAGCGAATAGCAACCGCGATCTTATCTACTGTAAGCGGAGCGTCCATGAGGTCTCTGTCAGAGTCAGAAAGGGGAGGCAAAGCGATGTCCCGCAACAACAAATGGGAGTCTTCCTCATCCCTGTCACAAACGGAGGTGTACACCGTCTCAAAGTGATCCACGAAACACTGAACGATCCCAGCCGGGTCAGTGACACATTCACCCTCAAGCTTCTCAATCACGGGGACCACACGATTCACTCTCTCCGTCTTATCCAACCACGCCAGCAGTTTACGCGCTTTATCACCTTCATCATACAGTCTTCCCTGCTGCTCCCTATACATCTCTTTCACAGCATCCGTTACAAGGGCCATGTAATCGGCTTGCTTCAAGGCAAGGGAATGCAACTTTGAACTGGAGACGCCCAACCGAAGATCGTCTTCCAAAGCGGCTATCTCGGATTCGATGCGCACAACCTCCACAGTAGCGGCTTTTTTAGCAGCAACAATCAAAGATAAAGACTGACCACGTACAACAGTTTTAAATGCTTTCCATAACGAAACAGCAGAGAAAACAGACCCCACATTGTCCTCAAAATAATGATCAATAGCTTTCACAAGGTCAGAGCGGATCTTGGGGTTGTGAAAGTACCATGGGTTAATAGGGGCCACTCTACCCTCATCACCTGCCCCCACCTCATATCATAGCCACAGGGGGGAGTGATCGGAAATACCCCTAGGGAGGTGACGAATTTCTCTGACGGAAGAGGACTGGACCGCTGGCAGTAAAAAATTGTCTAATCTAGAGAGGCTGCCGTGTACCCCAGAGTGAAAAGTGTACTGTAGCTGTGTAGGGTGTAGCAGCCGCCAGGCGTCCACAAGCCCGAAGGTCTCTAGCAAGTCAGTCAGCCATCTTTGCGCCCGGGGTAGGTCCCGGAGAGGATGACGATCTAAGGTGCCGGAGACAACCGAATTTAAATCGCCACCCAGGATCAGAAGCCCCTCGGGAAGGTCCAAAAGGACGCGACACAGATTGGCATAAGTTGAAACCTGCAAACCTGGGGGGACATAGACTGACAGTATGGACAGTGTCTTCCCCTCCCACCTGCCAGTGAGCACAGCGTAGCGCCCCCTATCGTCTAGCCTCACCTCGTCGATTGCGAAAGGAAGAGAGGACCGAATGAGAATACCAGCCCCCCCTGGACCCAGATGTAAACCCCGAGTGGGCCACCAGTCGATAGCCGCGCCTATTCAGTGCCTGACAAACGTTGCCCACTAGGTGCGTCTCCTGTAGGAGAACAAAGTCGGGGGAGTGGCGCCTAAGAAATCGCAAAACAATACTGCGCTTAATTCTGTCCCCTAACCCATTGACATTCCAGGATAAGTCTCAACTCGCCGCCCCCCATCCCCGAAAAGTAGTAAGAGCAAAACCCACACAGAAACCCACGATCAGTAGAAAGAAGAAAAACAATACGATGCCCTGTGAGTGAACAAAAACACAAACACTCCCCCCCCCCCACCACCCTCCAACGTGACCCCATTACTCCCCCCACCCTGCACCCCTGCGAAAGACTAAGAAGCCACCCCAACTTGCAGTGTGCCTGTCGCCCCATTACTAAACTAAGCTACGCAAAGAACCCAGGAGGAGGAAGAGTCCCCATTTACCCCCGCCACCCCCAGGCTGATCTAGGCCCAATAAAAGACCCAAGCCCAGACTCAGCTGAAACAGCTTAAAAGTTCAGACGCCGGGATCCGCCAGTGAAGTCCTCAATCGGCCACACCGCCTTCAGCGCCTCCGGGGTGCTCGGTACGCTCAGTTCTCATATCCAGGGAGTCGAGCCAGTCACTGACGTTTTCTGGGCGATCAAAAAAGAATACACGTTCCCGATATTCAATCCGGAGCCTGGTAGGGAACAACAAGGAGTACTTGAGACCCAAGTCCCGCAATCGCTTCTTAACTCCCTGAAAGCCAAGTCGCTGTTTTTGGACAAGCGGCGAAAAATCCGGATAAAAGGAAACGGAGGCATTTTCAAAGTTCACCGGGCCCTTGTCCCGGGAGGCCTGCAAAACAGCGTCCCGGTCTCTGAAATGGAACAATCGGGCAATGATGGGCCTCGGAGGGGCGCCCGGCTTCGCCTTTCCGCCGGGAACACGATGAGCCCGCTCGACCGCAAAGAACTTGCTAAGTCCAGCGGGAGAAAGATGGTTGGCAATCAAGTCCTCCACCAAGAGGTCGACCCCAATAGTCTCGGAATTCTCCGGGACACCAATAAGGCGCACGTTGTTGCGACGAGCCCTGTTTTCGTAGTTCTCGAGACGGCGAGCCATTTGGTCGTGTGAGGAACGCAGATTGCCGATCTCAGCCTGGGCCTCTGTGACATCCGCAGTAAGACTAGATGTCTTCAGGCGCAACGACTCGACCCTTTCGTTGGTCTTCGAAAGATCCGCTCTAATCAGCGAAACGTCGACGGCCACCGTATCGATCTTGGAGGCTAAGGCCTCGTATTGCTGCCCCATTGAGGCCTGCATGCTGGCAATGGCACCCATGACGTCGTGCAAGGAAAGGTCCAAAGACGCTGAAACGGGGGTTTTAGGATTGTCCGCAGCACGGCCCGCAGCGCTAGGTGACCCCTTGACCTGCGAATAATGGTCCATGATGTTAGTTTGATTTTGGCCGCCACGGAGATGTGCCTTAGTCTTGCGCTTCTCAAGAGGCTGCCCAGAGGCCATTTTGAAAAAGGGACTCCGAAGGGGTCCCTGCGACCTGGTGAAAATGGCCGGGCGCAAAGTGTCCAAGTGGTCAACCAGACTAAATCCGAGAAAAATAGGCACAAAAAGATAGAGTTGTAGACAGGTAGTCGTGCCAGTACCAAACAGAGAGGAGACAACAGGCCAGCCAAAAATGGTGAAAGGCTTCCTCCCCGCACTTCAAAGCCGGGAGCAGAAAACGAAACCGAAAGTCAGGAGGGGCGACCACAGAGGGAGCCCTGCTGCCGTTGTTGATCAACTGCTCCACGGCCAGCAAAGCAACCGAGCCCCCGGTCCGCCACGGGGTGGGCCCCAAAGAGTAGATACGCTGTAAAAGTGGACCCCGGCGTCCAAATTCGATTTTTCAAAGTGTCCAAAGATCAGCAAGAATGTGCGAACAAAAGCCCGTCCTCGAAATCAGGATGTCGCCAGGATAATCGTGAAGGGCGGCGCGGGTCCGGGGAGCTCTGTGCTCACGCGACCATCTTGGATGCCCGCGAAGCTCCTCCTCCCCCTTCCAGTTTTTAGGTCTCGCGAAGAGAGAGACCTAATGCCGTCCATCCACAAAGCTGACTTTTTACGATCCGGATTCTCAACAGTTCCCGAGAAGCGAGTCATGTGACAAGCTCCTCGTGCACGAGCTTCCCCCTGCCAGCAGCATCACATCAAAGGGTTCCGCTGCCCCGCCGTCACTTATTCACGGCCGCAGGCCGTGACTTCAAAGGGTTCCGCTGCTCCGCCCCCTGCTTCATGGCCATCTTTTCCCCAGCACCTCCCCTCTCTCTCCCCTAATTATTCACTGCTGGCCGGCCGGCCGACACATCTAGTTTTCCACGGCTTTCGTTTTCCGCTTGATTGGTTGCTTTGCTAATGCTTGTTCTTTGATTTCTTGCTCTCTTGTGTGCAACGTCACTGCCATTTACTGCTAAACTGCCCATTTTCACAAAAAGCTTTTGTGCGCTTTTGAAAGCATTTTTTATTTCGGTTTAGTATTCAAATGGGGTTTGCCATCTAGAAACAGATGCCTCATGCCTATGCCTACATTAGGCTGGTTCTCTTTTTTGTTTTGTTTACACAAATATAGGTTTGGAAATTGATGAACTAACTGTTCCCTGTCTCGTGTTTTGGGCTCGGACTCGGAGCAGCGCAGTACGAGTTCGAGAACTGAGAAGGTTATTTATATGGCAGAATGTAAATGGAGCTGATTAGCACATTAGCACTCTTTATCTTTTTTGCTCCAAAAAATAAGTCTGGCAGATCGCAGCGCTCAGCACCTTTCAAGCGCCGTCTATCTCTCCGACTCTTCTGATCCAGCTCCCAGGAGAATAAAGAGAGGACGCTTTATTTTCTTCTACTTGTTTCAAGAGGCAGCCCTTACCCTCTCTTGCGTCTCCTTTCCTGTCCATTCTTGTTTTATTTCTACAACACACCAGCGAGCAACACTGAGTCGGCGGTCACACGCTTTAAGTGCCCGAGCACCGTAACTAGTGTACTGCGCTGCCTGATGAGCTACTCACCATATAATTTTCCAGGAATCTTAATTTATTTAATAGGCTGCAGGCAGGACGGGATGTGCATGAGACAATTAATTACTAAAGAACATGGCAGCATTCATCTCTGGTTAAACTTTTGGCGGAGCGGGATATAATATACTTCGCTGTTGTCACCTCTTTACCCTTTGCCATTCTCGGAGACCTCGTAATCTATGTGATTTACATAACTATCTGCAGGCAGGACGAACGTACATTAGGCGTTTATTAATTAAACAAATAAACATGGCAGCCAATCTTATCTGGTAACACTTCTGGCAGAGCGGGTAATACTAAAGGCTACTAAAGTAAGAGTAAAGGACTACGCGCCTTAGCCACTGATTACAACCCTGTCCTTCGGCGGCATCTAACGCGGCTTTCACTTGCAAAGGAAAACCACAGTTCCCGCCATGCTGTGCTGCCATCAGGAAACTGTGCACACTTGGCAAGGAGCCAGGACTGGGACCAGGTAGGACTGTTTCTTTATGCTATCACACTCAGATCAGGTGCCCCACTCAGAACAACAGAGGCTCAGTTCCCAACAACCTCACTAAGGTCCCTCTCACTATAGACCCCTCCTCCTCCCCTTGCACCCCCGAACTTAAATGCACACTTCTCAACTGTAGATCGGCCCAAAAACACTCGTCGGAGGTCCCCGACCTCATCATGTCTATGAACCTTGACCTAGCCATTCTAACTGAAACATGGCTAACTGAATCCTCCACTCCTATCATGGATATTCTAGTCCCCCCCAACTACTGCATCACTAGACTTGACAGGTCCAACAAGACCGGCGGCGGAATCGCATGCATTTACAAGAGCAACCTCTCAATTATTAAAGTCACCGCCCCTTCTCTTACCTCCTGTGAATACTTCTGCCTTGATGTCATCAGTGAAAACAAACCTGTATGTTCACTACACATCATATACCACCCTCCTGGGGACAACCTCATCTTCTCCCAACAGCTCATGGACACAATGTCAATCAACTCAGGACGGCAAAACACACAAATCTACCTTGGCGACTACAATCTTCACTGGAATGACTGCAGTGGCGCAGTGGTTAATAGCCTCAAAAACTTCCTTAACGCTTCTGACCTCACACAAATCTGCAACAGCCCGACACATGACAAAGGCTCTATCCTCGACCTTGTCATCTCCAAAGAAGGCACTATTCAACTTGACTCAATCCAACCTTGTGACTGGTCAGACCACCATATTGTCACATTCTTCATCAAGGAGAAAGTTAAACGTATCCCGGTCCAATACTCCAGGCCCAAAGTTTGGAAAAGAGACCTGAGGAAACTCAATCCAAACTCTCTACCCCCTAACAGCTGCAATCTCCTACTCCCCCCTACCGACGTCACTGACGTCCAGTACCTAACTGACCACTATCTCAACACCATGGCCTCAATAATCAATGAGGCTGCTCCAATGCAACTGAAAAGAGTATCCACCAAGATATGCAACCCCTGGTACAACGGGAGTCTCAATGAAGACAGACTGGCTATGCGAATGGCAGAGCGCACCTGGAGATCTGTTCCCTCGACACTGCACCTAAAAACTCTGAGGAAAAAGAGAAACGCCTACTTCAGGAAAATAAAACGCTCAAAATCAGAGTTCTTCAGACTCCAGCTCGACCAAGCAAAAAACCGTCCAAGTAAACTGTTCGAGCTAATCCGATCACAATCTAAGGAACAACCCCCAGCTGCTGACATTATGGGCATTGCTCCTTCCTGTGAAGATTTCTCTGCTTTCTTTAACAAAAAAACTGACAATATAAGGAGCGATCTCCTCATTGACGCAAGCCTTTACTCAAAACCCCACTGCATAACACACAATGAACTAAAAAACAATGCGACATGGTCATCCTTTGACACCTACTCTGAAGAAGAAATTGACAGAATACTCAGCACCCTGAAACCATCCAATCACCTCACTGACCCTCTTCCTGCTAACGCCGTAAAAGACTTCACCCCTTTGCTCCTCCCACTCTGGACTAAAATTATCAATAGCTCACTTCAACAAGGAACCATCCCTGACACCCTCAAAGTTGGACAAGTTACACCTTTACTGAAGAAACCAACAGCCGACCCCACTGATCTAAACAACTACCGTCCGATTACCAACATTCCCACTCTCGCCAAATTGTTAGAAAAATGCGTCCAACTACAACTGACAAAGCACATAGAACAGTTTGATCTCCTCAACCCTCATCAATCAGGCTTCCCAGCAGGGCACAGCACTGAAACCGCTATGACTCACATAATTGACAACGCCCTCCAAATTTTAGATCAAAATGATACCTGCCTCCTCATCCTTCTTGACCTCTCTTCAGCATTCGACACGGTGAAACATGAGAAGCTACTCGAACTCTTAAATACAAGAATGGGCTTCTCTGGGACTGTTCTTCAGTGGTTCACTTCCTTTCTACACAACCGGTCTCAAAAATTCAAGAGCAAAAACTTGATGTCCTCGCCAGTACCTGTTTCGTTAGGTGTCCCCCAAGGTTCATGCCTATCCCCTAATTTATTCAACTTAGTTATTGAACCTCTCACCACCCTGCTACAAGCATCCAATGTACACTTTCACATGTACGCCGATGACACTCAACTATATCTCAAGCTACAATCCCCCAAAGACATCTTGCATCTGAACTCAACGATCAGAAGCACACAATCTTGGTTGGCCGATAACCACCTCAAACTCAATGCTATGAAAACTGAGTTCCTCCTGATCTCACCTCCCATGAAAATATCTTTCACACAAACATGGCTTAAGCACCTAACAGCACTCAATGTCCAACCGACCATCGTGGATTCAGCAAAATCTCTAGGCATACCACTTGACACCAACCTCAACATTCAGCAGCATATCAGCAAGGCAACTTAGGGGGCAAACTTCCAAATAAATACCTTGAGGAAACTTAAACCCTTCCTCCCAGCCAAAGACTTCCAAACTGCAGTACAAGCACTAGTCATCCCTCGCATAGACTACGGCAGCGTGGCCCTCTGCGGCCTCCCCCTAACTACAACTGCACCCCTCAGAGCTTCACTAAACGCGGCAGCAAGACTCATCACTGGATCTAAAAAACATTCGCATATCTCCCCTGACTTTAAATCCTTGAACTGGCTGCCTCTTGAAGCCAGAATACAGCTGAGAATTGCCTGCATGACGCACAAGGCTATACACCTGAAATCACCCGGCTACCTCACGCATAAGTTGACAATATCCGGCGGGTCCAGAACCACCAGAAGTACAAACAATCTTCTGCTGAAGCCTCGAAGATTCCGCAAGGAAAAAAACCTACAAACGCTCCTTCTCAGGAATGGCGCCCAGAATCTGGAACTCACTCCCTCCTGAAACCAGACTCATCTCCTCCAATCTTCTTTTTAAGAAAGAAGTCAGAAATATCCTCATGGCTAAATACAATTGAATAACTACGTTTGATATACTTTGCGTCGATCAGTATTACCGGTCCGATACCTAGGCACATGTGTATTACTTGTATTAGCCTAATTGTTCAGGTTCATGCTCCCACATATCTGTATTATTTGCTATATTTACATTGTTTTGATGACCTACCTTCCCACTATGCTACCTCATATTTGTACTATCTGTACCATTTTTATACTATTTACATTAACTTGATGACCTACCTTCCTACTATGCTCCCTCGTTTCCCTACCCTTCCACCTGCCTTTGTAAAGCGCTCTGTTATCTGCAAAGATCTTGTTCGCGCTATATAAAACTTTCAAAATAAAATAAATAAGATCGTGCTGTTTTTTTTTGTTTTGGGGGGGGGGGGGAGGCGGCAATGGGCTTGTTTGTGGTTATTTAGACTTAAAAATGTATTCATAATGTCCCGGTCGCGTTGTCATGTTGCGTGCATGCAAAGTCCTGCAAGCTGAATCCAGTTCCTCACACGCTCTACTGTGAAGGTGGAGGTTTCTTCTCATGCAAGTAACACAGCCGGTTGGAGAGAAAATATTTTTCAATTTTTATTTACGAGTTGCATCTTGCCCCGATCTTGCATCTCTCCTGCCCCATCCCATGTCGACTTCCTTAGCATTGTTTATTTAAAGGGCTGCAGGCAGGACGGAAGTCACGGGACATGCATGAGGCAATTACTTAATAAAGAAGGTGGCAGGCAATCATCTCTAGTTACCCGTCCTTTCATCATGCCTCGATCGTTGCGTCTCTTCTGCTCCTCCTCCTGTCGTCTTACTCACCCTTGTTTATTTATATAACGTAATACTTGTATGTGACCTTTTACTTAGTGCTGTGTTTTTAGCAGAAAATAGAGCCAAATCCTTGCAATTGGATTCGAACTATAATCTCTGGATTTTAATGTCTGCATCTACTCTCCATTCTCCCTAACAAAGCAAAAAAAAATGACACTTGAATGGCAGTAAGGGTATCACAACTCATTTGATTCTGCCTCCCAGCCTGCCCTCTCCACTTTATATTTGCATCTGCGCACTATACTGGTCCTGTTCTCTGCCTCTGCCACACCCCATCACCCTTACCCTCACACCCCCTCACCCTTATGCTCACCCTCACACCCCCTCACCCTCTCTCAACCTCACACACTCACCCCCTCTCACCCTCACACCCCCTCTCACCCTCACACCCCCTCTCACCCAACCTCTCACCCCTCACAAACCCACTCACCTTCACACAACCGTTCACCCCTCACCCTCACTTACCCTCTCACCCTCACACACCCTCTCACCCTCATACACCCTCTTACCCTCTCACTCACACACCCTCTCACCCCCTCACCCCCTCACCCTTACCCTCACACCCCCTCACCCTTACCCTCACACCCCCTCACCCTTACCCTCACCCTCACACCCTCAACCCTCACACACCCTCACCCTCTCACCTTCACACACTCTTACCCCCTCTCACCCTCACACCCCCTCTCACCCTCACACCCCCTCTCACCCTCACACCCCCTCTTACCCTCACACCCCCTCTTACCCTCACACCCCCTCTTACCCTCACACCCCCTCTTACCCTCACACCCCCTCTTACCCTCACACAACCTCTGAACCCTCACACACCCACTCACCCTCACACAACCTCTCACCCCTCACACAACCTCTCACCCCTCACCCACCCTCTCACCCTCACCCACCCTCTCACCCTCACTTACCCTCTCACCCTCACACACCATCTCACCCTCACACACCATCTCACCCTCATACACCATCTCACCCTCATACACCCTCTTACCCTCTCACCCTCACACACTCTCTCACCCTCATACACTCTCACCCTCACACACCCTCTCACCCCCTCATCTTCACCCTCACACCCCCACACCCTCACACCCTCACACCCCCACACTCCCCCACCCCCTCACACCCCCACACCCTCACACACCCCCTCACCCTCACACCCCCTCACACCCCCTCACCCTCACACCCCTCACCCTCACTCACCCTCACCCCTCACACCCTCACCCTCATCACTCAGTACCACCCCAGTATCACTCAGCACCACCCCAGTATCACTCAGCACCACCCCAGTATCACTCAGCACCACCCCAGTATCACTCAGCACCACCACATTATCACTCAGCACCACCACATTATCACTCAGCACCACCACATTATCACTCAGCACCACCACATTATCACTCAGCACCACCACATTATCACTCAGCAACACCACATTATCACTCAGCAACACCACATTATCACTCGGCACCACCACAGCACCACTCAGCACCACCACAGCACCACTCAGCACCACCACAGCACCACTCAGCACCACCACATTATCACTCGGCAACACCACATTATCACTCAGCACCACCACATTATCACTCAGCACCACCACAGCATCACTCAGCATCACTCAGCACCACCACACCACCACTCAGCACCATCACTCAGCACCACCACACCATCACTCAGCACCACCACACCACCACTCAGCACCACTCAGCACCACCACAGCACCACTCAGCATCACCCAGCACCACCACCGCATCACTCAGCACCACCACAGCAGCACCACCACAGCACCACCACCACAGCACCACTCAGCACCACCACGGCATCACTCAGCACCACCACGGCACCACTCAGCACAACCACGGCACAACTCAGCACAACCACGGCACCACTCAGCACAACCACGGCACCACTCGGCACAACCACGGCACCACTCAGCACAACCACGGCACCACTCAGCACAACCACGGCACCACTCAGCACAACCACGGCACCACTCGGCACAACCACGGCACCACTCAGCACAACCACGGCACCACTCAGCACAACCACGGCACCACTCAGCACAACCACGGCACCACTCAGCACAACCACGGCACCACTCAGCACAACCACGGCACCACTCAGCACAACCACGGCACCACTCAGCACAACCACGGCACCACTCAGCACAACCACGGCACCACTCAGCACAACCACGGCACCACTCAGCACCACCACGGCACCACTCAGCACCACCACGGCTCCACTCAGCACCACCACGGCACCACTCAGCACCACCACGGCACCACTCAGCACCACCACGGCACCACTCAGCACCACCACATTATCACTCAGCACCACCACATTATCACTCAGCACCACCACATTATCACTCAGCACCACCACATTATCACTCAGCACCACCACATTATCACTCAGCACCACCACATTATCACTCAGCACCACCACATTATCACTCAGCACCACCACATTATCACTCAGCACCACCACATTATCACTCAGCACCACCACATTATCACTCAGCACCACCACATTATCACTCAGCACCACGACAGCACCACTCAGCACCACGACAGCACCACTCAGCACCACCACAACACCACTCAGCACCTCCACAGCATCACTCAAGGCCACCACAGCATCACTCAGGGCCACCACAGCATCACTCAGGGCCACCACAGCATCACTCAGGGCCACCACAGCATCACTCAGGGCCACCACAGCATCACTCAGGGCCACCACAACATCACTCAGGGCCACCACAACATCACTCAGGGCCACCACAACATCACTCAGGGCCACCACAACATCACTCAGGGGCACCACAACATCACTCAGGGGCACCACAACATCACTGAACGCCACAGCATCACTCGTCGCCACCACAACATCACTCTGCACCATCACAGCATCAATCTGTGCAACAATTCAACAACAACTGGGTCAAATATGTTCTCTCAATGTTTCAAGCTTTATTACAAATGTCACAAAAAGATGTTAATATTTCACTTCTGTTCTTGGATTTTCGTCACAATAAAATACACTAAACATAATCTTCACAAAAGTTATTTACAAAAGTTTAAGCTATTGCCATTATAAATTACAATCACTTTAATTTAAGTATTAATTATTTAAAAAAATTAAAAGCCGTGGTTATTTGTAATATCAATACATCTAAGTCACGTAAATACAAAACATGGTGCATTACAAATGCTATAGGGGTCACATTTGCGAAAGTTATAACTATTGGCATTGTAAATGACAAAGCTATTAATTTAGCTTCTTTCAAAACCAACACATAAATAAACAAATTGTCATTTACAAGACCAATAGCTCAAACTTTCATAATGCGAGACCTATTGCATTGCAAATGCTTGTTATTGATGGTTTTAGTGTGCTATTTAATTACCTATTAATAAAAAAAAGTAATTTTCTTTTTATGAAGTAAAGCATGATTTGGAATTTTAATTTGAGAGTGAAATGATGTTTAACACTCAATCTTTCAGATAGAAGTATTAAAGGAGCATGTTATTATCATTAGTGTTTAGGACTGCTGCCCTACCAACTTTGCCTTCCACTGTAAGAAAACCCTAAGGTATCAAAACGAATGGTGCTGGGCATATACCAAGATTATTTAGCAGTCATCCTCAGAGATCCTTGAGATTTTCAGAGAACATTAGCCTCTTCGGCCCAATGGTCACCCTGCCTTGAGACGCTGTCCTCAAACTTATCTGAGGGAGAAGACCAAGATAGGGTGTTCTTGGCATTGAAACTAGCAAGGTTTTAAACAAAGAAGTCTCCAAGGAGCATTGGTATAAATCTTGTGTAGCATAACCAGAAATCAAACCCACTCTGCAAAAGGCTGGCATGCTGAGGCAGAGCACTGCTCCCACTGGAGTCTGATATCTCGCTCTGAGCAGGGGAGAAAGAAACCCCCAGCCACTGTTCCACTGCCACTCACAGGCACCAGCCGGCACTGAGGGAAGGCTTAGGAACCAAGCAGGCTTCTAACAAAGGGCAGCGAGCCACAACAGTCATCAACTCCATCTCGATCGTGGGGCGCTGAATACCCTCCATCGGAGCTGAAAACAATGCTAAGAACACCTCCGAAACTGAGCATTAAGTCGGCGCTGAGAGCCCCTTCAATGTAGACAATGGGGAAATCGAGACACCCATCCTGTAAAAGCTCACTGCCAGGTGTTATTGGTTCTTAATCTCCCCAGAGCCTGACTAGATCATGCCACACCTCCCCAGGAACGGTGGCCAACCACGCTCCCCCCAATTGCAAAGAAACAGAGGCCTACATTCAAGGAGGACCTCACCTTTGACGCATCAAGACATCCAGTGTCTAAGAGGTATAAAAACAAGGCTGCAAGCCCTCCACCCACCTATTCACACTTAAGCACAACCATCTTCACTACCATCACACCCATACTCCCATCCCCCTTCACCACTTCCAGGGTCACCTGACAGGTCAGTGTATTCAGACCAAAGTGGACTGCCCCTTTGGGTAAGGAGATCCCTTATGACTAGCCTCAGGGTCGGGGATGGGGTTCCCTGCAAAGTTTATACTGTCTACTATATAGACGATCCGGATTTGGAGCCTTACCCAACAAAATAATCCCAGCCATTTGATACCACTACATAACGTGCTGTACATCAGAGGGCAGCCTGCCTCCCTAAGCTAGATATGTTGTGCATGAGGATGACAACTTCTTATTGGGGACCTTCTCCAAAACTGAATGAACTGTTCATTTCCTCCCATGCTAAATGGCATTATAAAGTAATTTGAAAGACCCTGTCATGGCCAAGGTGTTCACACAATGGGTGGAAAAATAGTTTAGGATTCCTCGCATTGACCCACTCTATATCTGTGTCCCCCCCCCCCCCACCCCTACCAAGTGGCTTGATGGTTCATACAGCACTGTAACACACCTCATTGCAAGCCGCAGGTGACCCCTGTAGGTAAAAAGTAGATGATTTGATGCTGCGACAGCCGAGTGTTGGTCGGATCAGCAACCCACTAGTTTATTGCCTGTTTGGTTAGGTTGCTGCTGAGGTGCAACAAGTTGCATTTGGAGGAAATAGAGGCTGTGCTGCTCCTTCCTGAGGAAGAGGGTGGAAAAGCAGGTGGCTAGAAGGACAATCATTTTCAATGCAAATATCCGCTGTGCAATAGAAGATGTGGATACCATTTCCCATAGTGTTACACTAGTATTTCGCTGCACCACCACGCATGGCTATACATCTCTTGGTTCAAGCGAAAGATGCAACAGCACCTCCTCAACATTCCAATCAATGTTGAACAGGTGGACAAGATGGATGGGTGGTTGAAAAATATTAGGAAGGACACAGAGTTAGCGCAGTCCATGGGTACAATGGCAATCTGCCACTCTGAAGGGAACCTTTTGCAAGCAATAATCCAGGAGCAGGACAAAGACCTTTCCGTTGGCATTGTCATATGGCAACCTTGCACGAGGTCATCCCGCTACTCCACCAGGGGGACTTTATAACTGAGCAAGATCTGAGGAAAGCTGCCTTCCATGTTCCCATCCCCCTGCCCATCACCAGTAAGTTGACAACACTACCTACTCGAAGTTCTACACTTCAGCCACTACGCCTCCCAGGGTGTTCTATATGTACCTGGCATCGGTAGCCCCACATCGCCACTGATGTGGCATTCATGTCTTCTCATCCCTCGATGACTAGCTGATCAAGAGCAGCAGCAGGTAACAATGCCTAGTACTCCCAGCTGTGACCCTGCTTCACGGCGTAAGGTTCTCCATAAACACAAAGAAATCCCACCTCAAACCCAAACAAATCCAGACGTTGGGCACAGTATTAAATGCTGCCTCATGAAAAGCAATGCCCAAACAGCAGAGGGTGATGGCATTCCAGCAACTGCTGACACTTTTTCAGTCGTTTTTTTTACTTACTTTAAGAACTGCAATGAAGCCTTTGGGTATGATTTCTTTGTGCTTAGCATATTACATATGCACCCTCTTCCACAGTGACTTGTGAGACAGTGATCACAAGCATAGGGTGATTGGAAAGATTTGATAAAGTCCAGCACTCAACGCTTTCTGCACTGGTAGAACAGCAACAATTTGTTGCTCGGCAGGCCTTTCTTTGACCCACTTCTGCAGGTGACTATCATATAATCAAATAATGTGGACCCCTCCGCTTCCTTCCCTAGAATTGATGGCCATCCACCTAGCACTCGAAGCCCTTTCAAGCTATTTGAGGACAAGGTGTTATTCATAAAAACAGACAACGTAGCCATATGTTATGTACAGAAGCTAGGGGGTACTAGCTTCCCTTAGCACGGTAGATCTGGTACTTGGCAATCTGCAACATGATCCACCTGTTAGTGGAGCGCCTACCAGGGATGGACACAAATTTTGTGGGTGTGTCAGCATGGCTACAAGTGGCAACTTCCCCTGCAAATCCTAAAAAGGTATTTCAATTGCTGGGGAACCCCAGCCATCAACCTGTTCGCCACTCCAGAAAACCAACATTTCTAACATCCACAGATCGTGGGCAATCCACTGTGATTGAACTGCTCCAGGGACATATGTCTACTCTTTTCCTCCTCTCCCACTCATTCCGTACATTGAGGAAGATGAGGCAGGTGCCCATAACCCTCATCCAAGTGGCCCCAACCTGGGCTGATTAGCCTTGATACTCAATCCTCCTGGAGATGTCCTTCAGTCTGTATAAGAAGCTATCTTTGAGGCTGGAACTTCGCATTGATAGATTTGACTCCCAGATCCCATGCAACTTTATCTAGTGTTCTGGAACCCACGGCTACATAAAGCCTTACACTCTTTCATACTACAGTTTCTATCCTTGAAAGTGGCTTTTTTAGTAGCCAGAACCCTGCTCATACACATCAGCAAATTACAAGCCCTCGGCATTTAAAAACATTCATTCAGGGGCACCCTTGTGATCCTTAGAACTAATCCAAGGTTCCTGCCCAAGATAGTCTCACCTTTCTACATTAACCGGACTATTGAGCTACCTGTATTTTCTCCACACCCACATGTAATAGCAGAAAGGGGCTGCACATCTTAAACACCAAGTGGGCGTTCTTGTTCTATATATATATCAACAGAACTAAATCCTTTCACAAAACGAACAAGCTTTTTGCAACTTTTGCTAAACCACAGAAATGCTGTCCCATTTCTAAGGCAGGCATTGCCATGGTGGATTAAGTGCATCAAAACTTGCTGTGCCAGAGCCAATTGTATACTCACTGTACCTTCCAGCTACACTCAAAAAGAGGGTACCATGGCTTGTATTTTGGTAACAATCCATTATCGACTTTTTGCAAGGCTATCACCTTGTCAACTCCACACACCTTTATGAAGCAGTACTGCGTGGACTTCCTAGCCCTTCAACAGGCTAAGGTTAGCTAAACAGTACTAAGGATACTGTTCCAACGATCTGCATCACCTGCTCTCTAATCACAGCTTGGGAGGAACCTGCTTTGCTCTTGATGCAGAGCTTATGTATCTACAGCCACTCATGCTACGAACAGAAAATGTTACTTTCCCTATAGCAACTGTTAGCATGTAGTGTTGTAGATCCACAAGCACCCACCATCCTTCCCTGACATTGGCAATCATGGCACATGTTTACTTTTTTCATTCTTTACTTTTATACCAGTTTTCAATGTGCAAGGTGTAGTAAATACTATCTTCACTGTTCCTCTCTGGCTAGACAATACTACTATACTTATGACATCATAGAATGCCAAGGTATCTCTCTAGATGATTGTACCTCTCTATTCCCTGTGGTGGCAGTTGGTCACCTGAGGCTGAGCTAACAACAGCGAGCTCCTGGTGGGGTTTTCTATCTATCTACCTATAATCTTAACCGGTCTGTCTAACCTGGAAGGAACCTGAATAAAGGATCTTAACCTATCAAGTGGACTCTGCAACATTCATTTATTACAGCTTGGCGACGATTTTTAAAAGGAGGAACCTACGCGTGGAAAAGACTATATAAAAGACTCTTCAAGTTAAAAGAAAGAAATCAAAGAATCAAGAATTGACAAGAAAATCTATTATAAGAAAGAAGGTAACGCCCAGCTGACCCCACCAGTGTCCCATCACACCTGGACAGCCTGCATCCTGGGCGGGTGTCTTTAAGTTCTTGTCTGCGTGTCTCTGAGCAGCCTGCAACCTATGCCTTTTATGCTGTAAGTGACTTATATACAGCATCTGCATACCTGCCTTTCAAAACATTGGAAACAAGTGCTTACTGGAATGTCTTTTGGTTACAAATCGACTCTTTCCTTGCACCTTGAAAGAAAGAAAGTCTGATGAGAGCTGTGTTCCAGTTGTGAGAGGCAGTAACAAGTGTGTTTGTTTTGCCGTCACTTTGACATTCCTTCGGCGATTTTGGGAACTATTTTCCTAGTGATTGCAGCGCCAGAGCTTTCAGACATCAGATGACATCCAAGTCAACGTTTGATGTTCGGATCTTGATGTACTTGTGGGACGACTAAAAGAACATTTGTTTTCGAGCAATAATCTGGTTTGTGTATATTTCTGAGCCATGACTGTGACCTCGCGCTTCAGAGTAAGTTAAACATATTTTAAAGGACATTCTTAATGGTTTTCTTACACTCACTGTGGCCGGGCAGTTTAATCGCTCAATTTCAAACTTTTATCGTCTCTCCCAACGCACACACACCGCGCGCTACCTGCCTCGCTCCACTCACTGTTTGTGACGTCTGCCCATTAATCACTCGCCACTCTACACAGCACGTCTTTGCCGTGAACCATCCGGCGGAGGCGTAATAGCGTGCAGTGCGCTGTTCCAGGCTTCTGTTGTAAGAGCGTCTTGTGCTGTAAATTCAGTCATGGAGCTCGAGGCATTTGTGAGGAGTTTCTCATTTGGCATAATGACTACCTTTTGTTCACACATCTGTGCTGCCGAGTCAACCAGTTTTGGCACACGAGTTGAATTAATTCTAGTCCAGCACTATGAACAATTTTCAGTAGTCTTTTTCAAGAAAGGGCGCAACTACGGAGTTGAAAGGACTTTCCTCATACATTGGATCACTTCTTTTTTTCATGGCGAAATTCAACGGCGATTGCAGGGACTTAAGTGGCGTCGGCAGGGAGCAGAGTACAAAGACCCCGGGTGAGAGGTCGCTCACCGGAGCTAATCTCATATTATTTATTTATTTGTGTTGCAGTTAATTCATCTTTACTTGTTAGTTAACACTGTTTTTTTTCAGGGATATGATATTATTTATTTATTTGTGTTGCAGTTAATTCATCTTTACTTGTTAGTTAACACTGTTTTTTTTCAGGGATATGATGTGTTTTTTTAATATGGCAAATCTGTCAACTCATATGAAAAGTCTGTGAAAGTCTGCGTTGGAGATGTAGTTTGGTGTTTTTTTTGATAGTCAATACACATCCAAGTTGTCAGGGTTGATATCCTGAATTGTACCCTATCAAGGGGAGGTGTTTTTTTTATTTGGTCTGGGTAGTCCATGCCCCATGTACTTGATGTTTGCGTGTAGTACATGCACCATATCTTGTCCCAGGGTTAGTATCTATATCCTGTGGAATACTTTTTTTTGGGGAAGTTGATCTTTGTGAGTATTTCATGCCCATGGTTGTACCCTCTTCTGGGGATGTTAGTTTATGTGGGTAGTCCATGCCCATAGTTGTAACTTAGTCTGGGGATGTTGATGTCTGTGGAGATGTAAGTGTCTGTCGTAGTCTATGCCATGCTTAGTTGTTTGGAGATGTTGATGGGTAGTCAACACCCATAATATGTTCCATAAGTATTTATGGCTAGTCCATGGCACTTTTTTCCCAGAGATATTTAGTCTGCTCTGCGGTGTACCCTTTTCAGGGGATGTTATAAGTTCTTTTTGAGTAGTCAACACTCATAGTATGTAAAAAAAAAAAAAAAAAAAAAGTACTAAAGGCTATTCCATGCCAAAGTTCCCAGAGATATTTAGTCTGCTCTGCGGTGTACCCTTTTTCAGGGGAGGCTTTGTGGTTTTGTTGGGTAGTCAACGCCCATGCTGTCCTGCAATGTACCCTTCTCAGGAGAGGTTCAACGTCTCCTGTTATTGGTAGAGATTGTGTATACACTGTGTTTTATCTGAGTCTACCTACTTGTGGCTACTGGCCAGGGCTTCATTTAGGTGTGATTTCGAGTTGTATTTTTGTCATACATTAAGTGTAGACATTTCTTCATCAAGGGTTGTGTTGAGGGTAGTCTTAGTTTGTTTCAAAACCTCACTTTTTTTAAGGAGAGGGGATATGGTATATTATGTCATAATTCTGATGTCATAATGCTGAATCTTTGTTCTTTTCTCAAATAATAATACCTCAAGTTAAAGTCATCTTTTATTGTATGCTACTACTTTTAGTTATTCTAAAATGTGTACTTCCTTGCTATTTGAGACATATGAGGTATTGTTACTGATTATTCCTTTGTTTTGATATTACTCCATAAAGAGAGAGGATGTGTAGTAAATACTATCTTCACTGTTCCTCTCTGGCTAGACAATACTACTATACTTATGACATCATAGAATGCCAAGGTATCTCTCTAGATGATTGTACCTCTCTATTCCCTGTGGTGGCAGTTGGTCACCTGAGGCTGAGCTAACAACAGCGAGCTCCTGGTGGGGTTTTCTATCCATCTACCTATAATCTTAACCGGTCTGTCTAACCTGGAAGGAACCTGAATAAAGGATCTTAACCTATCAAGTGGACTCTGCAACCTTCATTTATTACACAAGGCACCTCACAGTGGTCTTACTGTACACTCCAATTTCACCCCTCACCCACCGAACGGAAAACAATCTATGGTGGAGCCTATATCCATGTGAATTGTGGATTAAGTAAAGAGTCAGAGCACATCTTGTAGCTCAAAACTTTGCTGAACAAATTAATTGAATGTCGGAACCCAACACTAGATGGCAGGGGTATGCAGAGCATGTGAACATACAGCAGTACACACTATTACCAGATGCTTTCAGGGCAAATAACATTTAAAGTATAGTTTGTATCTTTCTGTCTTGTAAATGATATTCTCGCCCCTATAGCACTAGTCCCTCATTTCAGTTGGGCATTTACGCCATTTATGTACAGCGTTCTGGCATCCTAAGATGTCGTTTTTATACAGCAGCAAGGCACATAACTAATGTGAATGTAATTCGATTCTACTCTTCATGTAACTAAGTGTTGGATTTTCCTGGGTTTTATCCCTTATTGATAAAAAAGTTGTTGAAGATGTGTAAACAATAGATATTTGATGGAATCAAATTCTTTTTGCAGGCGATATATTGCTCACGCCAACTAAAATATACAGTAAGACATTACTGCCAGTCATTCGCTCAGGACACGTAAAAGCCTATGCACACATCACCGGTGGTGGCCTACTGGAGAACATTCCAAGAGTCCTTCCAGCATCAGTTGGTGTTTCACTAGGTAAGGAAGATGGCAATCAGATGAGGCAAGGTATAGTGGGATCTTAATGAGGACTCTGGCTTTTAAGGGCAAGGTAAGACTCTTGTATACAATATTAGGAGGGAAAGTGGAAAAGAGTGCAATCAGCATTATGACTGTTTATTTTGCTCAGCTTTCAACCTGCACAGTTTGTTGCTGTGTGCTTCTTACATTTATATTGTACCTTGAATATATCAGTTCTGTTGTATTTACGCTGTAGCTTAGAATTAATAAAAAGAGACGTCTATCCCCCTTCACTCACACCATATGTGTTACTTTTTATTTTGCTTTTTATATGTTGTGTTTATATATAATCTATTTTGTTTACATGTATGTTTATTTTGAGGACAGATTAATTTGAAACATCAGCTTAACAAATCCACAATAATTTCTTGGATGATGAGCACTGCTTTGCTCAAGCATTTACTACTGGGTTGTTCTATATTAATTACTTTGCATTTAGATTGTCACAGATTAGCATTTTGGCTGATAAGCTTAATTTCACCCTTAACATTGGAATGATGTGGCCTTGAAACAATTAAAAACATGTTAATCATGCTGACAGCCCCACTAAAGCAACCATTATATTCTAGTGTTTCAAAACCATTTTTAAAAATAGTGGCTTTTAAATTCTAATTAAAGAGTTTTAGAATCTGGTCCATAAAGTTAACAAAGCATCCTGTTAGTTATGGATCATTTATATTAAAATAGGCAACAGAATTCATAAAGATCCCGAGCCCTGCTCTTATTAAAAATTGACTTTAGAAGTTCTCTCCTCTCCATAATTAAGAGTGATAGAGGCAGGTTGCATATATTAATAATTTGATATTCTACCCAAAGAACCTGCAGCTTATACTGTTGTCTGGACTTTACTAGTGTGCTCGAAATGCTCTCAGTGGAAATTGATGAAATCTTAAGGGCACAAACTTGTGTTTTGATAAAGGCAAAGTAGTTACACTCTGGTACTGCTTTGGTGAGCCCTGGATATGATTCTAAAATCATCAGTGTATGGCCAAATGTTAGTCAAATTGGTATTTTATTTGCTCACCTAACGGCATACGTTCTTGTTACGGCATCTGCCTGGCCCAGATTGAAGTGTTTACAAACGCTGTAGGGCATTGATTGCTGAAACGTGGCTTAGCATTCCATATTGCATATTAAATAAGCCCATTTAGGAACTGTCATAGGAATTTCTAACTTTATAGAATTTGTTTAAAATCATGAGTGATTTAACTTCATACTCCTGCTGTAAGAGAGAAATTTCTAGGTGAAACTTACCCAGGACAGTAGCTTCACTGAGTCTGAAAAGAATTCTGAAGGTACGACACTGTGCTGTGTCCAATCATTGAGCCAGGTTACCATACAATGTAACCAGCTCATAGCTTAAGGTAGGAATTAGCCTGCCTAGAGTCATGCAAGACAGGGATAGCGAGGGCCTTGAAAACTATTTGTTCAGCTTTCATAAGGCAAAATTAATTATAGCATATTTCTCTTTCACCAAGGCTAAATGATAGTAAACACCTCCAACATTAATACTCAATTTCTTACTAGAAAGCATGAAGTGCTCAATATTAACTGATGGCCATCTGGTCTTTAAAATGGTGTTTCCATTTATTTAAAAAATTGCTACTTGCTGGAGGATAACTCCATGGTAGTATTTAAATGCAGCTTGAACCTGCATTACATAGGTTGAAAAGCAGAAGTTCAACACCTCAGCCCAGCTTCAATCCTTCTCTCTTTGCCAAGATCTTTTCTGTTGATACCATAGTCCAACCAAACTTACTTTTAACCCAGTTGTCGGAGTGTAGTGCAGGAAACATGGAGGGACAAACCTGTAGAGTTGACCGCTTGATTGCTTAACAGTGACACAGCGATTAGATTGTTTAAAACGCTGTAAAGTTACTGAAACCTAGTTTTGTAAAACTGAACAATTCTTTTTGAGTTAGTCCATTACTCCAGTTCTGGTAATATAAGTTGGCAAAAACACTTCCCATCGATGTCCACCAAGGTGACTAGGTGGTAGTTAAAGAGGCAAACATAAAATGTAGGGATAGCTTGTTATATATTTCTCCCTTATTCATCACTGTGTTCATACACAACAACGTTTTAGATCCTGGTTCCCTGTTTCACTCTAGAGTGTGCTTTTTTGAGTGCTTTATCAGTTGATTTAATGCCTGGTGTGGAGAAGCCAGGTTTAGGAGCGTTGTAATAATGCAGTGTGTTAACTTGACGTCTTCTTTAAGTGAGGTCCCCTTTAAGCCTTATATGAGACAGTCGCTTGCAATGATCTATTGTTTTAAAAAAAAAAAAAATTTAAAACAAAAACCTCTAAAAAAGGGTCTTTTCGCCCACCCATTACTTACCATTGGTTGGCTTCATTGTGATTCTTTTCTTCTTTTTCAGCGCCTGTATACTACACTTTTTCTCCGTATATATTTTTGTTTTCTTCACCAAGTGCTGACTGATTTCTTGATTAGTGTTCTTCCACACTGTTTGTGCTCGGGTTGTGGTAGCTTTAATTAATTTTTTGCCTGCAAGGCAGCTTTTCAATAGCTGAACGTAAACAACTAGCAATAACAATCCTTGTGGCGTATTGCGAATTTCCAAAACATACATATTTGTAGCATGTGTCGCTGTAGAGTCACATGCTTTGCATACTCCTGCCATATAATACTGGGCTTAGGTGATTGTAACTTGTTTTTCTTTGAAGAAGTCTTTCGAAGCACCAGGTCCCAGGGGACTCCCCTGGTCATGGTTGCACATGGGCACTGACTCCATTGTTAGATTGTTTTTCTCCACCATCGTGTTTATATGTGTATCAGTGTTTCTCCTGGTTTTGACGAGATCTTCAGTTCCCATTGTGGCCTCTGTTTCCGTTGCCTTCCACCCTTTTACGAGAAGATTCTTCACACTTATACCTTCTTATGGCGCCTACTCCACTCCTCAAGCTCATCATTGTCGTCGAGTGACCAGGCCACTTGACCCTCGACGCTCTTCTGGGCTACTGTGTACTCCAGACGCCTTTTGGAGAAGGAAGACAGACTCGTGGTAATGGAATGAACACCCTTCAGAATATACCCACAGTCGTAAATACCCTTAGGCCGATCTCCAAGCTATCTACAATCGCTGACTCTCGTCTGAGCACGACTAGAGCTGGTGCAACTCCTGCTTGGCATTACGCAGCAAGAAAACTCTGCATCAGAATATACCCTGACAAAAAGTCTTGCTTTTGAAGACGTCCTACCACCGGACACTTCGACACCCTTCTTGCCCTTCAAGAGGCCCAAGAACAAAGCTTCTCCTCCTCCTCCTGCACCACCTCCACTACCACCACAGCCACCTCCTTCGTCACCTTCTATGACTTCCTTACAGGGGTCACCTGGGACCTTCTCAGACACAAGCAGTCCTAGTCCCTATTCTCCAGCTGAGGGTTTTGCCCCAGTCTATCCTTGCCCCTCGGATGATCCTTGGGAGGCTTACAACATGGACCCTAAGACAGACCCTCATCTAGACCATGCCCCAGTCAGGTCTTCCCTGCTGTATGACACCACAACAAACCACAGAGTTATTCAAAGCAGCCGCCTACCATAAGGTGGTCTTATAAGTCACCCATGAGGATGACAACTTTTTGGTGGCTGTGTTAAGATAAATCACAGGAGTAACCTGCTAACCCAAAAGGACAGGGGTGTAAAATGTTCAAATACAGCAATGTTCGATTAGATACCAGTTAGTAACATACCTCAAACTTTTTGTCAAAACCTACAAATTGTACTGTATAATGCCTACGTCATGATTTACCCGCACCCCGATCACGCAGCACCTGTCTGAGGGGAACTTCAGGGGTTTCTTCGCTTCTGGGAGGCAGTCACCACAGACCAATGGTTCCTCTCTATCCTTGAGCTTGACTACGGTCTCAAGCTGATTTCAACCCCACCAAACATGCCACCTCACATCTCAACCCTCAGGCCAAAACATCATAATTTGCTGCAAGAGGAGCTTCAGGAGGCCTTTCAAAAGATGCATCCTGTCAGAACACTTCCACATGGTCACTCTTCGGGATATCACCCCCTACCCTCCTACTGCAAGGCAAGTTCATGTCCGCACTGGACCTGAAGGATGCCTATTTTCACATCTCAATTGATCCAGCTCATCTGTACTACCTCTGCTTCATTGTAAGTGGTCAACACTACCAGTTCAAAGTACTGCTCTTTGGTGTCACTAAAGCTCCAAGGGTCTTCACCAAATGTTTAGCAGTGGTAGCCACTCAACTCAGGAGGGAAGGAGCTCTCGTCTTACCTTACCTACATGGCTGGCAGTAGCGTAAGCAGACAGGAATATCTACCCCATTCCATCCTGCACAGCTTAGGCTTCACAGTAAATGTTACAAAATCACACATTGAGTCACTTGAAGTCCAATCCTTCCTAGGGTCACTCTTAAGAACAGTTGTAGACAAAGCCTTTCCCAGTGTCTAGCGGGTGCAGGCATTAACCCTTTCCCTGCGCCGCGAATTCTGGAGCGGCACTGGAGGGGCTAAGGGGTGGGCATGGCGCTCCCATACGTATGACGGCTCCACGTCGGCATGAGTCACGGGCGGCGTGTGCTCATGACGGTGTGGAGCCGTCATGACCCCGCCCACTCACTAATTCGCCCGCACAGGAGGGGAATTAGTACCGCGAGGGCGGAGCGGCAGCTGCATGACTGCTCCACGCTGTCATGAGCAAACGCGCCTTTGAGTCATGACGGCGTGTAGCCGTCATGAGCACGCAATGGGTTAAAAACAGCTTGTCCTTCTTTTTCAGCCACTCCGACCACATCCAGTAATGCGCCTTCTAGGAATGATGGCCTCCTTCATTGCCATTGTACCCCATGCCAAACTGCATATATGCATTTTTCAGGAGTGGTTGTCAAGCCAATGGTCATGGCTTAGGAATATAGTTTTGATATGGGCCAGCACCCAGCGCTGTCTGCAGTGGTGGAACAGTAATGGTTTGTTGAGGGTCAGGCCTTTTACTGACCCAATTCCGCAAGTTACCATCACCATTGACACATCTCTTGTTGGCTGAGGGGGCCCATCTCACTGACATGGCAGTCCAGTGTTTGTGGGCTCCTCACCAGCGCAGCCTTCACATCAACCACTTGAAATTGTTAGCCATACATTGAGCCATGCAAGTCATTAATTAAAGGCTAGGTTGTCCATGTGCACACAGAAATGGCTGTCAAGTTCAATCTGAAAAAACTCCTCAGCTGTCAGCCCTAGTGCAGCAAATCTGGTGCAGGGTTATCCATCACAAAGTTCATCTGCTAGAAGCATATCTTCCGGGGCTGGACAATGAATTTGCAGACCTGCTCAGCAGGATGCAGCAGCAGGTCCACAAATGGGAAATCTTGCTCACTAACTTAAAGAAATGGGGCACCTCAGACATACACCTTTTCACCACATACAAAACATCAAGCTGCCCAAACTTTGCCAGCAGGTTTCCACACCCACAATCCATGGGCAATGCTCAGTGGATGAACTGGTAAGGGTTCTCAGTGTATGTTTTTCCTCCTCTCCCGCTGATACCGTACATGGTCATGAAGCTGAGGCAAACAACCCTTACCCTTAATCTGGTGGCCCCAATGTGGCCAGACAACCATGGTTCTCAACCCTTCTAGACATTTCCATTGCCCCTCACTAGAAGTTTACCAACAGGCTGGACCTTCTCACACAGAACCACAGCAAAGTTAGACAAACAGACCCCTGACAGCTCAACCTGGCGATTTGGCTCCTGAGGTCCTAGAGTTTGGTTACCTTGGTCTACCTCAAGAGTGCATTGACATACTCTGAGAAACTCGTAAGCCTGCTACACGTACCTGCCACGATGGTAAAAGGAATTGCTTTGTCTATTATTGTACACCCAAGTACATAAACCCTTTTACACCTTTGATGCTAGACATTATTTGTTATCTCCTACTCTTACGCAAATCGGGGTTAGCCTACACATCAATTCTGCTACATCTAGCTGCCGTTGCTGCATACATGCAGAACATTCAGCAATCTTCTCTTTCCAAAATCACAGTAATAAAAGCTTTTATAGAAGGTCTTAAACAAATCATTCCACCAAGGGTGCATCCAGCAACAGTCTGGAATCTCAATATTGTTCTTACCAGACTTATGGGGGCCTCCTTTTGAGCAACTGCATTCATGCCCTTCGCAGTTTGTCTCTTGGAATGTTGCCTTCCTGTAATCCATCACGTCTTTTAGACGTACAAGTGAACTGTAGGGCTTAACACTACAGGGAACCCTTTGTCAGGTCCAGAGTGACAGGGTGGTACTTCGAACTAATCTCAAATCTTTACTTTAAGTGGTTTCCCCATTCCATCCTAATCTGCTCTGAGTCCTTAAACTGACCCCATCCCTAACAAGCATTAGAAATGCAATCGGGCTCGGATTTATTTGAGTTTGAGCTAATGGCATTGTAAATGCCAATGTCTTTTTGCCATGTGTTATGGAGTGTGTGCATGTGGTGTGTAGTGGAAGTATGTTGGTTGAATTGTAATTTTACCAATGGTGGCATGCTGTGCTTTATATGAATATGTTTAAAAGTAAAGTGTACCATACTGCGATTGCTTGGTGGAAAATTGCACTGCCGGCTGGAGGTGTGTGTGCCTGGTGGAAGGGTGCACTGACGGCTGGCGGGTGTGTGCTTGGTAAAAGCGTGCACAGATGGATGATGGTTGTTGGTGTTTGTGCATGGTGAAAGAATTCATTGACGGCTGGGGGTGTGTTGTTGTGTGTGTTGTTTTCTATGTGCTGGTGAGTGTGTGGTGGTGAGTCTGTGGGGGTGAGCCTGGGGAGTGAGTGTGGTGGTGAGTGTGTTGTGTTGAGTGGTGACAAGTGTGTGGTGTTGAGAGACTGAGGTGTGTGGTTTGTGTGTGCGTTATGTGTGTGTGGTTTATGTGTGTGTGGTGTTTTCTGCACACTCACACACTGCCCCTACACATTCACACACTGCTCACCCGCACACTCCCAATGTCACCCTGCATAGTCACACAATGTGCACCCTGACACACTGTCTCTGCAGTCACTCTGCACGCACTGCCACTCTGCACGCACTGCCACTCTGCACGCACTGCCACTCTGCACGCACTGCCACTCTGCACGCACTGCCACTCTGCACGCACTGCCACTCTGCACTCACTGCCACTCTGCACTCACTCTGCACTCACTCTGCACTCACTCTGCACTCACTCTACTGTCACTCTGCACTCACTGTCACTCTGCACTCACTGTCACTCTGCACTCACTGTCACTCTGCACTCACTGTCACTCTGCACTCACTGTCATCACTCAGTCTGCACTCACTGTCACTATGCACTCAGTCTGCACTCACTGTCACTCTGCACTCACTGCCACTCTGCACTCACTGCCACTCTGCACTCACTGCCACTCTGCACTCTCAAACTGCACTCTCAAACTGCACTCTCAAACTGCACTCTCAATCTGCACTCTCAATCTGCACTCTCAATCTGCACTCTCAATCTGCACTCTCCACTCTCAAACTGCACTCTCCACTCTCAAACTGCACTCTGCACTCTCAAACTGCACTCTGCACTCTCAAACTGCACTCTCAAACTGCAATCTGCACTCTGCACTCTCATTCTGCACTCTCAACTCTCATACTGCACTCTCAACTCTCAAACTGCACTCTCAAACTGCACTCTCAACTCTCATACTGCACTCTCAAACTGCACTCTCAAACTGCACTCTCAAACTGCACTCTCAAACTGCACTCTCATACTGCACTCTCAAACTGCACTCTCAATCTGCACTCTCAATCTGCACTCTCAATCTGCACTCTCAAACTGCACTCTCGATCTGCACTCTCGATCTGCACTCTCGATCTGCACTCTCGATCTGCACTCTCGATCTGCACTCTCGATCTGCACTCTCAATCTGCACTCTCAATCTGCACTCTCAATCTGCACTCTCAATCTGCACTCTCAATCTGCACTCTCAATCTGCACTCTCAATCTGCACTCTCAATCTGCACTCTCAATCTGCACTCTCAATCTGCACTCTCAATCTGCACTCTCAACTCTCAAACTGCACTCTGCACTCTCAAACTGCACTCTGCACTCTCAAACTGCACTCTGCACTCTCAAACTGCACTCTCAAACTGCACTCTCAACTCTCAAACTGCACTCACAACTCTCGTGCTGCACTCTGAAACTGCACTCTCAACTCTCAAACTGCACTCTCAACTCTCAAACTGCACTCTCAACTCTCAAACTGCACTCTCAACTCTCAATGTGCTCCTGACCACGCGATCCCAGGAGCACACACTCGAAACACTTACCACAACCAATCCTACAGGGGCAAGGGAATCACATATTACTAATCTACCTATTTGCATCTAACATTGGGTTTTGGAGTAGCGTGGTACTTGTTGGAAAGCGCTTTAAGGCCTCGTCAGGGGTAGTAAGTGCTATATAAATACAATTTACAAATAAAAACAGTATACATGCAAACGGGGAGTGTCTGTTGTTGAACACAGGGAGAGAATAAAGTTTTGTCATAAAAAAAATATGAGACAAACTAGTGAGAACACAGACTCTCGTATTATAAATATATATATATATATATGATCAAAAAAGCAGATAAAAACATACACTTGTTACATTCAATTAATAAAGAGATAGCGCGCCTCCTTTACACAGACCACTGTCCATAAAATCGTCAACAGACCACTAACCAATGTTTTTTCAGAAGCTTAGGGGTGGGAAGGTAACCGCTACCCCCCCCCCCCCCCCCCACCCCCCCTTCACCTCTCCCAAGTGGCCCGATGCTCCACAAATCAATCTTAAAGCTGTCGTTAAATATTGATAAAAAAGGGGGGTGTAAATGATTGCCCACACAGTGAAGGTGATCTTTACAGTTAAACTGCATCAATGCCCTTAATGTATAGAATGGCTGTTATTACCACCAAACGTTTCCCATTAAAAAGATTTAGAGGGGGAAAGACCGGGGCTGTGACCTCCTCGGCGCAAGGTGCCCCTTGGAGAGGAGCAGGAAGTGAACTCCTTTCTCAGAGGGCCCGAGCCCGCCGACATGTACCAAGTGTGTCCCCATTCCCAAGGTGCCACTAGAGTGTTGATTTGTGAGTTGTACGAGGCGCTGAGGGTCATCCAGGCCCAGTCTAGTAACTATTGATCTGAGGGGGGAGGTTTCTGAACCAAGACGGCGTCTCGTGCGCTGGAACGTGTTTGTTTGCACAGCGCCACACGTGTGCATACTACTGGGCACAGCGAGGCAGCCTGATCAAAGAACTGCACACGTATGAACACTACGTCAGCTAGTGTGGGTAAAACATTCCAGAGGAGAGTGAGACACTCGAGATCCACCGAAGAGAAACTTCACTGGGCCAGAACAAATCCACCACTTTCTTAAGAATCTGTTCCCCTGGGCAGAAAATGAAAATGGATGCGATTGGATGAATACATCGGCGAACGTGTATTTGGGAAACCTGACACTCTCAGCAAAAAATAAAAAACACTATTCCTATAAAATGTTAGTTACTATAGGCAGCATCGTTTCAACAGCTCTACGTACACATTGCACAATACACGCAAGGCATTTTCTCTCAGCGCCTGAATAACAAGTGTTGATCTTACCTAACTCTTTGGTTCTCATTTTACCGATTCTGTAAAGATGAGATGCTGATTATTGCCTGCCAGATTCAACCTCGTCCCCTGTAGCCCAGGCGGCGCGCCTGCGCCTACTGCTTTATCTTGGAATTTTCTCACTAGCCCCAAAGAAAACGTGTACTTTACCATTATACAACGTCTAGTCTCAAGGTCAGGTGATTGTATTTAATAATTGGGGACAGAAGGGAGTTATTTCAACTTTGTGTAAAGGTTTATAACGGAAAAAATCCTTGCACTGCTACGTTATAAACTCTGTCGAACAAGAATACAACTGACTCAGGCAGTTACGGAAAACTGAGGGGAAGGGGGGGCTGTATTTCCACTCAATCTATAGAACTCTGTGCCACAATACGTTAGTGGGGTATGTATAGAGAAAACATCTACCGCTGCCGTGGCCTCTTAGCGCTTTGTCGTGTCTGGAATGTGTCTCCCTGTGCAGCGCTGGTCTATCTGCAATTTCGAATGTCTCGAGGGAAAGCGCCTTGGCACCCGGCCCCTGGGAGCACGCATGCTGGGGTCAGGCGAGGTGACCGCTGGTCTGCGATGTGTGGATGCAATGTTGATGTGTGCAGGGTACGTGCGCCCACAGGCATCCAAGTGACTCATGTATTTGTGTGTTTTCAATAGAGCGGACAAGGCCCTGACTGGCATCAGAGCGCCTCGCAGACTGGGTAACAGAGCGCATATATCACTTTTTCACAAATGAGTGTTTCGCTCGTCCATCTCTCTTGGCAGATCTAGTGCTTCGAAACGGTCTAATGGTATTAAGTGCTAAACAAACGAGCGACAAAACACACATTAATGGGGAAACACATTTAGTACTTGGAGTGCGAAACAAAGCTATCGGACAGAACTGCTCTTTATTGGGAAAAGGCTGGTGAAGAACCAGAGAAGTTTTGTTTAGCAGTGGCTACCGCCAGCGTGGGGGCTGCAAGCCTCCCCTGCACCGCTGAACTGCCCCTCCCAACGAAAGCGCTCTGATTTCTCTCAGAAAGGAATGTCAATTCCACGCGCCCTGCAAAGAGTTTCATTTTGGTAATCTTGCCCGTGCTGAGCGCTGCTGAATGGTGAACGCGCCCGGCCATCTGGATTCACTTACGGAGGCACCCTGACAGCTCCTAATTATAATTAATGTACTTCTTTGCGCGCACACGAACGAAAAATGCCAAACATGGCCGACCAAAACGACATTTAGCCTATCACTTCAAGGCTATTAAAAAGACACCACAGCGAAGACGAATCACTGGCCAGATGACATAACACACTAAGGAATGTGTGGAATGTGTCTCGCCAAAGCCCTAGGAGATACTTTTTTTTTCTCTTTAACATTAGGAGCTCGAAACTCCTCCCACTTTCGTGGGCGGAGGCCGAGCCCTAAAAACTACTCCGCTAAACCCGGCCCCAATTGCCTGTCCGCTTCCAGAGCTTCCTGTTCCGACGATTCCTCTTCTCTCCGCCCATCTGAACACTAGAGTGCCATCTGGTAGTTTAGACAAGCGTGGTTATGCTTGCGGGAAAACTGCATGCATGGCTCAGCCCGCGTTGTAAAGGCAGTTTCCCTCCACTGGCTAGTCACTGCTGAGTGGACTACTGCTTTAAAGTTGATGCAGAGCGTGTTTATCTACAGCCAGTCATGCTACGAGTGGATTATTACTTGCCCAGTCAGTGTCTGTTCTTTGCATGTAGTGCTGTAGATTCAATTGCGCCCACCCTCCTCCCCGAAAGCCAGTGTTTAACTTTACATGATTCTCTCCCTTCATGCATGGTCACTATTCTTTTATACTTACTACTTCATGCCTACTCTCACTTCTTGGGTGAAAAATAATTTAACAATGTAGTCAGTGTCCCTGTGCTTCCAAGACCAGAGGAGGAGTCACTGAGATCTTGTGACTTGAAAGACTTCTTCGTAAAGAAACAAGTTGCAGTCGCCTAAGCTCAACTTTAGAAGGCAGGTTTATGCACAGCATGTGAATCTAGCATTACATGCCACAAACTGACACTTGCAGGATAAGTAACATTATACTTCTGCCGCCTGCTGCTTTTATTGATCATGAACCTGTAAAGATAGTCCCTTCATTTAAGACTGTTGCCATACAGTATGTGTTTTCTAAATTTACGTTTGCAGCCGTCTCTCATTTACTTATTTGTTGGAGACCGGCTGAAATGATTTCAAAAGGTTTAAATTTTACCTTTACCCATTACTAACGGGAAACATCCCAAACAACGAAGTCAGAACAACGACTAACCGGAACAACGAAGTGTAAACAATGAAGACTCGCATTCAACGAAGTGATGTTATCACGAAGGCCTGAACCATGAAGGCCTGAACGACGACTTTTCAGGACAGCAGAATCCGAATTATGACATGTGCACGTAGGCTCATGGGCAACACGATAATATATTATGTGTCTTGAAAGATGATTTCTCGCTTCCTTCAATTGCTTGTTTATGTCAGAATTTTTATATTGTCAGTTTCTCCACAAAGAATGTGGCATAGAATATGTATGTTGTTGGGTGATGTTCGCTTCGCGAACTGAGAGGAAGGGGTGAGAGACAAGTGCAGTACTAAGCATGTCAGGTCCTTATAACTGCTTGCTCTGGTATTTGCCACCCTTTTACTTTTTCTGCAATTGAATGGAAAATATATATTTTTTTATATGTTCTTTGTTCCACATGCTATTTGCCTTTTCCTTACTAACCACACAGCTTACGCTCTCATTCCTTCTGCAGCTGGGTTGCAGACCCCCATTCATTGTGGATATTCACTTCTAATCCAATTAAATTTGTTGTCTCCTTTGTGTGCGCATCTCTATAGAGGGACTGCTCTAGTAAAAATAGGCCTTTTGAAGGCAGGTGTTATTTCGATTCCTGGGTGCTGGCCCGTTAAAGTTCTGGATTTAGCAAAGAATTCAACTATTTGATTTCAGGATTCTTAACTATTCAGTATCACATTTCACTGCTAGAAAGCAGAGTGCGCACTCTATTCGGATTCAGAAAGCTGAGTGCTCATCTCACTGAAATTGACCTACCCTTTTTATTTAAATATTTTTTAATTAAAGTTTTACAAGAATTATTTCCCTCTGGATCACCACCCCTCTCCCCCATTACACAGAGAAATACGTCTCTATCAGTAGTAAATATTCTTATAGTTAAATAAATACAGCATTAGAATATTATTACATAAACAATAAAAACACCCCAAATAAAAAAAACTGAATGCAGCTTCAGCCTTTAAGCATGCTAGGTAAATCATTCACTTTAACTTCCACGACCCTCTAATAACGGGAAACATCCTAAACAAATAAGTCAGAACAACGAGCTCAGCTTGATGTGTTTGTGCTCGTCACTTGTTAAGAGATTAAGAAGATAAGCACAGCCTTTCATCTTACTCTGCTCGATTGAGCACGCTGATGGTCACAGATTAAACATGTTGATTTAAGAGAAAATACTGGCGTCAATTAGTAATAGGCTAATTAAAGTATTTTCGTTGTTTAGGAAGTCGTTCTAAAATAAGTAGTGGTTAAGGATAGTTCGTTGTTAAACTTTCATGGTTTAGGAAGTCGTGGTTTAGGCAGTAGTTGTTTAGTCACACATCCCTAACGGTAAACATCCTAAAATCACCCTACCTGCTTTTATCTCTGCCCACCCGGGTCCCTCACATACACCTTAACGCCCTTTAACACTACCCACCCCAAACCCTAATATCGTCCTTACCTCCCTTTACCCATCCTAAGCCTTCAAGTCACACATACCTCACTTTACCTCGACCCACCATGAGCCCTCAAGTCACCCTCACCTTCCTTTATTTCTACCCACACTGAACCCTCAAGTCTTCTGCAGCTTCATTTACCTCTATCTACCCCCCAGACCTCAAGTCACCCTTCCTTTCCTTTACCCACCCCAAACCCTCAAGTCACCCTCTCATCCCTTTACCTCTTCCAACCACTGAGCCCTCAAGTCACCCTAACATACCTTTTATCTATATTCAGCCTTGAACCCTCAAGTCACTCTTAACCCAATCCACCACTACCCACCCCGAAACCTCAGGTCACTCAACTCTACTTTACCTCTACTGACCACATACCCTCTAATCACCTTAACTTTCCTTTACCTCTTCCCACCCGGAACCCTCAAATAACCCTCACCTTTCTTTACCTCTACCCACCCTAAACCCTCAGGTCACCCTCATCTCCCTTTACCTCTACCCATCCATAAACTCTAAAATCCCTGTTTCTATATAATGTAATATATATATTTTTAAATACTCACTGGCATGGTACTTTACCTGCATGATTAAGGCAATTTCCCTCAGACAGGACACATCCCTGCCCCTTCCTTAAACATTCTGCTTCCTATACCCTAGCATCCCTAAATGCTTTGTGGGCACTGTTAATTGTTACATGCCCTTCAGTATATTTGGCAGGCACCTTCGCCTCTTTTACAGTTTCCTCCTCTCTCCACATAGCTTATGCTTTGGATCTCACCTGAAACAGCCCATACTATGTTGGTGCAAGACATTTTGTTTACTTACAGGCCCCGAGAAGCCCACCCGGGGCGTGCCACGGGTGGCTTTATTGTCACTCATTTCTTGCTTCTATTTGGTCAGAGAGTGCTGGCTTCCTTTCCTTCTCTCACGTTTGTCCCTGCCCTGGGACAGTCTCATAGATCAGCTGTTAGACTACCCCGCTGTTTCCACTGTTCCCACACCAATCTTCATTGTGCAGCACGACACCCTCCTGCCTCCACCACTCTGAGGATTTTGACCTCCCTAAACTCGAATTAAGAATGAAGAAGTAGTTCTTACTTGGTTGACCAGTTGATCATCTTTTTCTTCTTGATACCCTTTTTGGCCACAGCTCTACATTTAGTATCCAAGCATTACCAGTGTTGTTTATGTATAGACTCATCTGGATACATGTGCTGTATGACTGGGGCCTAAACAGTGGTGATTGTGCACTCTGGTCATGTTTTGTGTACCCTACTTTTGTGGGATTGATGTCTTGTAATTAACAATATACTCACATTTTTTCTGTGTAATGCCTTTGCTAAATTAAAAAGCGCTTTAGATTGCCTACCGATTTGTGGCTCACTAAATAGAACACTTTAGCTCAAGTGGTTTGTGATGGAAATAATAGTTGTGGCAGCCTAAATGTGGGTGATTGTAGTGTAAGAACTTTTTTTATATTGCTACTCACTCTATGTTGCAGATGCTCTGTGTTGGAAGATACCTAATATTTTCTCCTGGCTGCAAAAAGAAGGTGGCCTGTCGGAGGAGGAAATGGCTCGGACATTTAATTGTGGAATTGGTGCAGTGCTCATTGTGCAGAATACGATGGCCGAACAGATCCTGAAAGATGTGCAGAAGGGCGAAGAAGCTTGTCTTATTGGATCTGTGGTTCCCCTTCAGAAAGGTTACCATGCTCTTCTTGCTATATTAGTGCATTAATCATATTTGTATACAAACATGTATGAATTTCATTAATTATATTGGAAGCAATCATGCTGAAATGTAAGATACAAATGTCATCTCTAATGAGTTCAGTTTGATTATTTTTAGCAGGGCTTCAGTAGCAAATTGCATTTTCTGCATGGTCACCCTAGATATTTTGCCTTTTTAAGTCCATTGTAAATGGTGCCTTAAGTGCACCCATAGCAATGATAAGTTAAATGTCATATTTGGACTGCAGTGTGTATTTATACTGAGTGCTTAGTTTGCGAAAGAAAGAGTGCTGGAGCCGAAGCTCTGCTCAGAAGCTGACGGCCAATGGAAATAAACGTTGGTGCACTGAATACCAAGGCTAGTATTCTTTAATCCAATACCAGACACATGCTTGTGCAGGTTCCTGTGTTTTCCCTATATGATAAGTTTCCTGTCTTTCTCCTCCTTGTCTTTCTGATCTGTGTGTTTTCTCCTCTCTTGTACTTGTTTAAACATCTGATGCAGAAGAATAAGTGCTGCTTACAAAAATAAGAGCCTTGTTTTATTTATTTTGAACAGTAGGTAGCATAAAGGGCAGCTTCAGCACTACCCCTTTCAACTTGAAGATGCAAAGGGGGCTTATTCGCAGGTCTCTCCTAGAAAGTTAGGCTCCAGCCATGGTAGAAGGTAAACCCATTTTCTTTAAACCCTGTAAGGTAGGGAGTGGCCAAGAAGCTGAAGACGGGCCTGCTTGGTGGCAGCATGTCCTATTGTCTTGAAACATAGACTCTTGGTTGAGTTAATCAAACAGGTAGTGAGGGACCTGCAATACAAGTGTTAGGATTGGGTGGTAGAATTCCTCTTTTCTCTGGCTAGTGCACAGGATATATCAGGACCTGAGACAACTCCATCTGAAGAAGATGGTCATGTTGGAAGAAGAACCCTGACTTCTGACTCTTGAGTCCTAGCTCCTGGTAAAAGAAGGTGCTTAACATAAGTATGTAAAAATCCATATCTATGATTCACCTTAACCTATTTTGATGATCCTGGAGTCTTTTTGGTTATTACATTTGTAGTCTCTATTTTTTCTAAATTGATTTGGGAATTTTATTGTTTTGCGTTCTTTACTTTAAATGTGTTGGTACTTTGAACTGGGTGCACACTTCTCTGGGGATTGCCTGCTACTTGTGCCATAGCTATCGGGGTTGAGCAGAGATTCACGTAAAACAGGGATTTGACCTACCCAGTGTGGGTTTATTGAGTTTTCAGGGAGCCCCCCTCTCGGATCAATAACCCCATTTCTGTCCGCTTCATAAAGGCAAAGTAAAATACATTGCTTGATTCCTCCCCAGGAACAACATTACATATGAAAACTTGTTCAGTTGCCACGGTCAGCATCCAGCAGTATTCTGAGCATTCTCAAACTGTGGCTTATCCAAATATCCCTTCGCTTCTTCCCTGTCTTCCTTTCGCCCTTTCAGTTTAATTTGTCACAGCAGTCGCATCGTCTCACAGCAGCAGTTAGCACACATTGCTACTGACCACTTTCTTAGGTTTGTAGTTTAATGTATCCAATTAAGTGGTACCACAAAGTGAACAGCTGCCTGACCAATGTTTAAAAAATGATGGAGACAGGGTACGTTTCGATACTGTGGTGGACGATGAGCACACCCCTGCTTAAATACAAATAAAAGGTGTATTAGCAGACACATGCTTTTTACTCTGCTTTCAAACTTAACGATACATAAACCTGAGCCATTAGTTAAAATATTCAACACACATTGTCTCTGGGCTTCTAACTTCAAGCAGTGTTGGGTCCGTCTTTGTCAGCCTATGAGGATAAACAGGGTAGGAAATGTTCTGGTTGGCAATGTAACCCGGGGTAAGCACTTAATGGCAGTAGCCTTTGGTTTTGTGCTCTGAATAAACACGGTTTTAAGACTAGATCTGATTTTTACATCTAATTATTAGACTCCTTTGATTGCATTGTGGTTGAATGAAGTTGCCCTGAAGGTTGTAAGGTCATATAGGTATTTACAAAGAAGATGTGACCACTGGTGGCAAAGGTTTGGAGTACTGCGAACCGGAAGTGAAGAAGGTCTGTAAATATGGCCAGCGTGGTAGGGAGACAGAAACACATACATAACACATTGGCCTAAGGCATACTACAACTATAACTACTGTTCAATTCTTTGTACTTCTGTATTTGTAAGTTCATGTGGCAAAAAATAACACTAAACAAAACGTTGCCTGAATCTGTTTTATTGTTTAATAACAACGTTTCACGCTTACTATTTTTTCCTGAAAAATGCATGCATCTATGCTTTGCAGTCTTGTTGTCTGAGCCCCACAACCCCATTTCTACCAGCCTCATCTGACAGCCATGAAAAACAATTTGTCTCTTTTTCTCCCATTCCTCGCCGAGCCATGTTCTTTGGGGACCTCCGTCACCCCCTTTCCAAATTGAGTATAGGCACTTTCAATTTGACAGGTAGTTGCTGTGTGAGGATGAAACTAGTCTATGCTCGTAGAAATTGTTGTAATGTTCACAAATAACCTTGAATGCTTAATCTGACAGTTAAATGATGGGGTGGCTGTCTTAGGTAAATTGCAATTTGCTGTGGTAGAAAAATGCATTCTAAAATCAGCTAGGGTATTTTTGGTTCTGTTGTCTAAATCTAGACTCGGACCATGTAGTACATTTGCACCTTAGGGGAGTTAACAATGGGATCCTTCCAATGTATTTCAACTGTTTTATGGGTCAAGAAGGTTTGCATGGACTGAGAAAAGCATATTCCTATCTGGCTGGTTTTCAACTCTTTGCTGTCTATCAAAAGGGATAAAGTCATCCAGTGTGTAAAGGATTGATGCTCACCTGGAGAAGCTGGTGTACAAATCTAAGAGAGAGTGTGATGTGGTCAAGTTTCTTGTAACTCGCGATAAGGTTGGCTTTTGCACCAAAAATGTATTTCATAAACAGTAACATATTGTGAACATACTGATGAATAGGTTGTGAAGAGGTGAGGGAGAGGAGTCTTCTTCAGAATTAGACTTTTTGTTGTGATCCAGCTTGTTACAGCTAAGAGTTGGAGGGGGATGCAGAGGCTCTTCGAGTTGGACACAAAGACCTCAAAGGAGTGCACGGTTTATCCTCCAACCACAGCATATATATCATAAACAAAGTGGACCTGATTTGAGGTATAACAAATAAGGTAGCAGATTCTGTAAGGATTCTTTATTTGAAGAAATTCTTTATAAACAACACAAAACTGTCCAAGACCTGTTTCTCGACATCAAGTTCGCTTCATCAAGGCCTCTAACTACCTACTTAGTACAGCCACTATAATTCATATATACAAATAAGATGTCAAAACAGACACTGACCATAGTCCGATTAGAAGAAAGAGAATCAAGAAGGTAACCGTAATAAAATCAAACCAATATTAGCCATTGGAAAATCAAATAAACAAATCTTTTAGTTACAAATTTTCATTTTGTGAAAGACAGAACCTACAAAAACCTACCACATTAGTGCTCAGGACAAATAACCAGTATCTAGTGAAGAGGGGAAAAAGAAAAGAACGGATTACTATGTCAATAACTGTGAATATTTGCCTGTGTTCTCAGATAACATGAGGCACAAGAGGTGGCACTGAACAGAAAGAAGCGAACAAGACCAATCCACACTTCCAAGAGGCAGAGAAAAAAACGTAAACTGCAGTTGTAAGAAAACAAAGTACAATCTGTTCAGAATAGCACTGTATCCCATTCAGGAGCATTTAAAGACAACCCATATTACACTCCGTGTTTCCGAAAAAGAATTATTATGGGTTAAAGTTTACATTAATTTCCAGTACCAATTCTCATTCCTCATTGGTTATTATGATCTAGTGATCATCCAGTTTTAAATCGACAAGAGTATATCATGATATTTATACAGTTAACAGATCTGTAAAGCAAAAAAAGCAATTCTACACCGTCATTCTCAGGATCAGTAGGCTAACCTAAGGCTCTAGAGATTAGGGAAAATTAAATGATATGCCTCATACTTTAAAAATGTTATAGGGTGGAGGTAATGTTTTAATATATTAAAGTGTTCTTGTCATTTTATCACTGAAACATACATGGAAAACAGCAGACTTATATTTCAAAACATGTCTTATGATGATTTCTGTTGAAATTAAAGGAAACTGTTAGTTTCATGAAGACCGCTTGCCATTGACTGCGGGAGCTATTAAAGACCATAACCTACTGAATGAGAAGCGATCACAAAGTACCTATTAAACTCATGTGATCACGTCATCGCTGCCGTTAGACACGCTAAATTAATGCAGAACATTTTCTTTAAACTTTCAAACTGCTGTTTACAATATTTGTTCGCCCTCAAACCCGGTCCACCTTGTTACAATTAAGGTACAGGATCTCTGTCATGATCTTTACTTGGACAGCTCTGTCCACTCTCATGAAATCCTCAAAATCCATCTTGAGCTTAAAGAGCAATCAATGTGAGCTCCGGAAGTCTAACTTCCGGAGTTGTATTTTAAAATGCTTTCACAGCTCTTTGTGTTGCTATTACATGGATCAAGAATGGGACCTAAATATGAAAATGCATGCTGGCATGCACCTTGGGCACTCAAGCTGGTAGGCAATTTCCTTACAGTTCCTGCCTTTAAAGTTTGATCAGCTAAAGCTAGCATTTTCCTTGTTTATTTTGCAAAGATAAGACACTTACTCATGAGAATATCAAGAATAAAAATTATATTTCAAGATGCTCCCCTTAAACGTAGGAGATAACCCAAGCATGCAAAAAAATGGAAGACACGGACATTAACATTAATAATGATAAGTTGTATTTTTAATCCTAAATAGTTAATGTTTTTGTATTTGTTTTAAATTGATCTCTTTTATGTTTTTGAAGGCTCTAAACGAGTAGAAATTAAGAATCTGCTAAAAGCTTTAGAAATGACGGAGTCTCAGTCGTTAAAGAATGTGCCAAATGGGATTCCACTTAAAAATGGAAATCCAAAGAAGTCTGTGAAGGTGGCTGTTCTAATATCTGGAACCGGTAAGGGTTTATATTTATTCAATCATTGATGATGTGCCATTGTACGTTCTTACAAACATAAAAAAACACATCTTTTTTAAGCAATGTTGGAAATGGAACAGATTACTTGGAAATATTTGTGTACCATATTGCACTTTTGAAGAGAAACGTTCCTTTGCAGTTCCACCATTTTATATTTAACTTGTTCTAATTTGGAGTTGCTGGGAAATGTGTTTTTTGGTGTAAAGACTAAATTGTCATAAACACAAAATATTAAGAGGCAGGACCATTACAATTTAACTTTTCACCTGTTTCTGCAAACTGCTGCAACCTTCTAGTTCCACTAAGTACTGCCTTTTAAAATACTAAAACCAACATCAATTTAGTACCTTGTTTGAACCTCTTTCCATGTTCACCACCCTTCTGTGCGAATAATGCCCTCAGAAAGCCATGTATTGGAACCTGTTTTCTCATCCAGCCTCAGTAGGTGTCTTGTATGCCTTTGGTTCTTTATTTCCAAGAAGCTCAGCTGCTCTGCATCACAGCATAACAAAGAACTTTATTTTCCTGACCTAGCTATGGTCTGTTTCCTTTTGCAGGCCCCTGTGAACTGGGTATGCTGAAACAACCTGAGTTTAGGCTATGTGTAGCATAAGAAAGTTTGTTTTCAGTTGGTGACCCACATAGGGCCAGGAGAAGTGTGAATAAGTTGAATCTATATCACACTGTACCTGTCTGCCAGATAGAAATATAATAAAGTTACTTTGAGGCCTTGACCAAAACCCCTGTGAAGAGTTCTGGTATTGTTTCTATACAGTTCTGATCAGGTTTCCTTGCCATGTACTAAAAAATAGTTGTTGAAGCAGCAGTGTAGGTTTCAGGCATGAGCTCTTTTTCAACTTCTTTCAAGGATGTCTCTACTGTTACTCCACAACAAAACAAATGGAGGAAGGTTAAAGGAAGTGAAATATCTTGGGCAAGCTCATAATAGTTCACTGTAGACCTTTGGTTTATTCACTTCTTGCTTGTTCGTACACCAGGTGGGACTTGCTCTTCCAGTATATAAAAATGTGTAGATCTGCCCTTGTATTTACACCTATGCACAGATTTGCCTATTTTTCCTGTTCACAAAGCTTCTCTGAAGAATGCTTGGGAAACTGTTCCTTTTGCATCTTTTTTAGGCTTAGTCCTAAGAAGTTATGTATGCTTTCCCTGTTTAGATCTTAACCACTGACGACCTTTGCTGCTGTTTTGCAATTCATGTCATATACTTAAAGAATATGATACTGAATTTTGATTAGATTATGTATTCTTCCACTGCTGACATCAACAGACCTTGCTCCAATGCTGTCCATGAGAAGTATTTTATCTTTTCCTCTCCCAGTTGCCCTCCTTGCCCATCCTACTCTCTTGCTCAAACAGCATTCTCTTTCTCCAAGCCCTCATTTACTTTTTTATTTTTTACTTTTTTGCTACCCGATGCTCTGTCATCAAGCAGCCATCTTAAAATGTTCTACTGACAATACCATGATAGCAACCTCTCTCTAATGGATTTAATTTACAGATTCCATTTAGAGATACCTGCTGTGGGTGTGAATACATATGTGGTGGCCAATTTTTAACAGGATTTATTAAAATAAAACCAGGCGAATCCTTGGCAGACATCTTTGCTCTGCATTTGTGTATTTTGCTTTTGTTTTACAAACCCTTTTTACAATGAATGACATGGATGCACAAACATTCATAATGGCTATATAACACAAAAAAGCATTGGCAATCCTAGAAAGTTTCATGACTGAGAATGTTTGTTTTGTTTGTCCGTACCATTTTCCTAGTGTGGGATTGTCAAGGAGATCGTGGAGATCGTTTGAGTTCCTTGCAGTCATACTAGCACATGTGGCTGTTTTCATGTGGCCCAATGATTCACTTTGCTCCAGTCCTTGATTCATTTTCCAGATCGTTTTTTGGTGCAATATCTTTTCTTTTTACTCCTATTCTGTAGGAAGGAGTAGTCTCTCAAATTGGAAGGTATTTATTTAAATGGACTAAGTTTATATACATTATATGTTCAGTAACTGCTAATTGTAAATGTCTTCTCACTCAGTCACCCTTATGCTGTCATCTGTGTTGGGTAAGCCATCCAAAATTCTGAATGCTGATGGTCAAGTTTTTCCCTTAAGTAAATCTAATTATATCCAATTGCCTTAGTTACTTATCTGCATGGTACTCAATCACACACAGCCATTTGTTTATTAGCGGTACCTCCTTGCACCCTTTCATTCCGCACCTTGCGTGTAGCGGCAAGTTCTATTAAGCCCTCTAACTTAGAAGCCCCGTACTAGTGAGCCAAGAGAAGGTTCACACCTGGTGTTATATGAATGGATGAGCTTCCAGCCAACACTGCCTTTTGAATGATACCAGGTCAATTATCATTTTCCCCTACATCTGGAAGGAATAATGCACTATGTTTCTCTACATATGCATCCAGTATCGTAATGTGGAATGCTTCTAGTATTTATTGTGGGAAGATTATTGTTCGTGACCTGTGTAGCTGTAGATACTTATGCTATGCATATGCCTGCCTTCTAGTGTTGGCCTCAGACCTGTACAACTTGTTTTTGTTCAAAGGAAGTCCCTTAGACAGCATTGGACATGAATGTATCTCCATCTTCAGATCGTTTTTTTCTGCTATTGGGTACCGGCATGCTCTGTCGAGACTCTGAGCTAACGCTGCGTTGCAACATTTGTTGGGCCGCTTGAGTTCCATCAACGACACCAGTCAACAGCTTCTGCGTCGAGGGACATCTCCTCGGGCAGGGTCATGGCCTGATCTGGCCTTTCTTTAGTGCCTCTCGCCTTTGAGAATGGTTGTAGCCTGATGGAAAAAACACCTTTTCAATACTGTCCACAGTGCCACTTCAAGTTTTTTTTGACAGACCAACACACAGTCTGTAACCTGTGTCTTTCCCCAGGACAAAGTGAGGCTTCCTGCTCCGGCTACCCCGCCTTCAGGTCCAATAAGACCATCTGCAATAGTCCAGATCGACGCCTTGCACAACGTGCGATGGAGCTGCAAAGGGACAAGAAGATCCCCAATATCTTCGGGGAAGACATTGATATGGAGGAAGTTGAGGAAATCGATGCCATGGCAGAGAGCAGTGTACAGCCTGGACCAAGAGTTGCAATCTGAGTCAGAAGAGGCACATTTTCAGTTGACTTCAGCACAAAGATATGGCGCACACGTAGTGAGTACCGCCTCAAACTATAGCACTCAACGCTTCTCTCGAGGCAGGGCTTCGAGCCCTCACTCCCTGTCGACTGAGCCGCCACTGCTTTCCAGCCATGGCCGGCACCGACCGAAAGCTTCGGAATTGACATCAGTCCAACACCAAGTGAGCGCCCCAAAGCAAAACTCTAATCAGCGTCGACAGCATCTTCGACGTCAGCAGGCGTATGAACGCCAAAGGACGTTTTGGCGCAGAAACATCTATCAGACCCAAAAGTTGTGTTAGAGCCAAAACATCTATCTGCACCAATAGCCATATCTGCAACTAAACAAGCTCAAAGACGGCATCTGAGTCTAAGCAACAGCTAATGGGCAAGCACAATTTAGAGCTCAAACAAGAATTTGGCTTCAAGACACATTTGAGGCACAGGCATCCGGCAAAGCTTAGTTGGCCCTTGACATCGGACTCAGTGATGTAGCAACCTATTCTGGAACAGCTGCAGGAGGAGCTGGATTTTTGGCAACGATGTCTGGGAATTCATCCTGATATGGGGAAAATCAATACCAAGCCTCCATTTCGTGGTCCAGCAAACTCTTCCTCAAAAAAGACAACTCACTTTTGAGGAACAACTAACAATGGAAATAGCACCACCCAATCAGAAGAGACGGTAGATGGGAACAAGACCCCTACCACAGCCATCTACTGTCAATCTTCATCCTCCTACACCTCCACCACCACCACCACCTCCTCCTCTTCTACCACTACCACATTTACCACAGGGGTCTTACCATTCATACTGCAGGGAGGGCAACCCACCAATTTAAATTTTGATAATGCTCCCTATCCACAAGATACACAGGAGGACCCATGGGAGGATTATGAGGTAGTACCCCTGGGACCCAATGACCAGGATGTATACCCTGCAAAACCTTTTCCCCCTGATGATACCACCTCATATAACAAGGTTATTAAAAGGGCAGCACACTTCCAGTTCCTGCCCATGCGTGTGGGTATGCTGAAACCAACACAAGAAGTGTTTAAGAAGCCTGTAAAGTCTAAGGTTATTACACCAGGGCTAGACAAGAAGCGCAAACCCCCTTCTACTGACCCACCCCATACATTACTGGCCAGCTAGTTGTACATGGTACACATAAAAGAGCACATGCCCAGGGAACTGGAAATGTTCCGCCCCCATACAAAGAGAGCAAAAAATATAATGCTGTATAAAAAGAGGGTTGCAGCACAGTCCGCAACCCATTGGTATATTGCCAATTTGGTGGGACTCCTAGCACAATACGATTGTGCTCAGTGGGATGAGATGGGGAAGCTCATACAGCACTCACCAGAGCAATATAAGCAGGGGGCACAATAATTTGTTTCAGAGGGACAGATAATTTCAAATACATCTATTAAGTGTGCCATTGACGCAGTGGACACTGCTGCAAAAGGAATTCATTCTAGCATCCGTGTTAGGAGGCATGCTTGGCTTAGACTCCCTGGATTTAATCCAGAGGTTCAAAAGCACATGATCAACTTGTCATTTAATGGAGAGCATCTTTGCGGGCCGCCAATTGATCAAACACTTGAAAGATCAAAAAAGACATGACAATGCCGAAGCTATGGGAGTATCACACTCTCCGTCCCTTCAAACCGATTTTGGTCACCCAAAGTTCTGTAGGGGCTCCAATACCGCATCCCAAGAGACACACACACTTGTTATTAAAGGCAGCAGCAGCACCCCCAGCCTACCAGAGGCTACTTGAGGGGATAATGTAGACGGAGTAACAACTGAGCAGAGGGAAGGTAAGAGCACTAAGTCAAACAGTGACTTCCTTTCTCCCCCCCCACACCATTCAGCACTTTTCAGGGGGAAGACCACAGTGGTGGAACAGTACATCAGACCAATGGGTCTTAGATATTGTAGAACAAAGGTATTGCCTAGAGCTCACTGCAACACCACCAAACATACTACCACAACCACACTCCCTTTCCCCACAACATCTGCACCTTCTCAAAGAGGAAGTACAAGTTCTACTTCAAAAAGGAGCCATAGAGCCGATACCACACCACCACAAAACACAGGGGCGTACTCACTTTAATTTCTAATCCCAAAAAGGATGGTTCACTCAGGCCCATTCTAGACTTGCGGCCTTTCAACAAATTTCATGTCAGAGCAGTTCCATATCGTCACACTCCAAGATGTCATACAGCTCCTAAGACAAGGTGAGTTCATACCCCCATTGATTGCTATTTCCACATACCAGTAGACCCAGCACATCGGCATTAACTCAGGTTTGTGGTAAGTGGCCAACCTTATCGACTGATAAGGTCTACCCTTCTGGGTCAGCACAACACTCAGAGTGTTTACAAAATGTTTTGCAGAGGTTGCAGTTCACTTGAAAAGGAGCAGCATCCACGTCTTCCTGTATCTGGATAGTTGGCTGATGAGGAGCTCCACCAAACAACACTGTCTTGATCACACACAGAAAACCTTAGACTTACTCTACAATTTGGGGTTCACTATAAATTTGGTCCAATACCATGGACAGCCATTGCAAATCCAGCCCTTTCTATGGTTAATACTAAATTCAGTGACAGGGAAAGGTAATTCCAGCCCCTTTCGAATCCAAAGTTTTCATGCTCTGTTACCTCTTTTTCAGCCAAATCGTCAAAAAGCAGTTCACACAGTCAAGCGCCTGCCAGGAATGATGGCATCCTGTATTGCCATTGATCCACAGGGCGGGCTTCACATGCATCCACCCCAAGAGTGTTTGGCACACGAGCGGTCACAAGCGGAGGGTCAGTGGAAAGATCAAATATTTATACTTTGGAGTCTCAGCAAACCCGCTGAGAGAGTCCACTGCGCCAAGGGAGCCACTCACAGCTGAGGTATGGTATGGCGTCCCTTGCCAAAACACTCCCTCTCCCCGTTTCGGGGAAGGATCCAGTTTGTAGGCCGTGGAGTCTGAGAGACCCCTCTGAAAGAGTCCACGGCATAAAAGGAGCCTCTCACAACAGATAACAAGTGATACCACTTCCCCTGGGATCACAGCTTACTGGACTTTGGACGTTGCTTTGACTCGTCTACCGGTTTGTGCCCCCGTCGCCCTTCCCCTCCTCTTTCCTTGCTGTGTCTCTCACCCTCCCCTCCTCTTTCCCGCCTTCATTATCTGTCTACTTCCCCTGCTCCTACCCCCCCCCCCCCCCCTCCCCTGAATCTCTCCCCTTGCCTGTTTTTCCCCTTAGGTATTTGTGCTTATTGTTTATCTCGACCTTACAAGTAACTATGTTGACATGCTCTAATAACTGTGTAACCTTTGTAACAATGTATACTGTGACTATGATCTGATACTCCTGTAAAGCTCTCTGATACCTCCGGGTCTAGCCAGCGCTATATAAAACCTGTAAAATATTATAAATAAATAAATAAAAGTGGGAGGATCTAGTGTTAAAGACCATCACACATCGCTCTCTGCAGTGGTGGAACACCAAAGATTTACAGCTGGGCTCGAGTTAAGGCTGGAATTAACTGCTACAAAATCATTTATCCTCCCGGGCAGACTAAAGCTTCAGTAAAACGAAACATACTCCCTTTTTTAGTCCACCCCTCCACCAACCTCCTCCCCCAGCTAACTTTCCTTATGCTCCCCTCATTCCTCCCTCTCCCCCTCTTCTCTACCCCCTCCTCCCCTCGCTTCTTACCCCGATTTCTTCACAATCCCATTGCATCTCTCTCCTTCCCCCCACTCCTCCAGCAATGCTGTGCTGCCCCCTTTCCCCCCTTGGTAACCCTTTCCATCTCCCACCATCGGGCCCAGCAGAACCATTTCCTTTCTTCAACTTCCCCTTCTCCCAACCCCCCTCACTCTGCCAGATGCCCGTTCCCTCACAGCCACCTCTCCTAGCCAACAGGACCTCTCCAACCACCTCCCCTCTTTTCCTCCCAAACCTCCTATACTCCTATGACACCTATGACACCTCGCAGTCCTCCCCTCTCCCTCTCCCCCACCACCTTGATCTGCACCCATCTCCCCCTAAATATGTCCTTAATTCCTTTCCTTCGTGCCACGCCAACAAAGACAACCCTCCCTTCACCTCTGATACACCAACCCCCGCTCTCAACCTCCACCTTCCCCACCTATGAACCGTATACCCCAACTCGCCTCCTGTCCCCCCACCTCTCCCTGCCTTCCACCACCAAGTTCACCCCCTCCTTTTGCCATCGAGACACCCAACCTTCTGTGCTCTGCCCTTCTCTCTCTTGAAAATAAGCTAGGCTCTCTTATCACCTCCATCTCCCAGCTTGTAGCTTCCATTTCACTTTTAAGCTCCAAGATTTCCACTTTCCCATTCACCTCAACTCCTTTGGAAAACTCTCCCCTTCACCCCATCATAGCCAAGCATAACCTGTCGTCTGCAAACATCGTTCACTCACAAAAGCCCTTGAACGCCACCCTTCTTCAACCTGCATCTCCGAGTAACCCAACTATCTACACTATGCCGACCATCTCTTCCGTCAGAACCAAGCGTCCACCTAAACCCTCCTGTGCACCTTCGTAAAGGTACAATATCCCTATCACCCTTCTTAGCCCAAGTGCCCCCGTCACCAAAACAGTCTCGACAGAGCTGCGCTGTCTGCTCCACAACTGCAGATCTGCAATAAAACACAAACTCTAAATCTCTGATACAGTCACCCTTCACAATATTGACATGTTCTTCCTAACAGAGACCTGGTTCAACGATACCTCTCACTCTGTTTGATCTCCTATTTCCCACCGGCTATTCTATTTTCAGGAATGACAGACCTATCAAAGTTGGTCATCTTTAGAAACTCCCTTGAACTTAAGGCTTCTCCAATCAGCGAATTCCGCACTTTTGAATGGCTGTCTCTTGAGCTTGAACTACACCACCTCTCACCCCTCAGATTCCATGTCATTTACCGCCCACCTGGCAGCGGCTCTTCGTTTATGGAGGAACTCACTGACTTCATCAGCGACCAATACTCGCAAAGGGACATTCAGACCTTCGTGGGTGACTTCCATCTCCACTGGGTCTCTCTGCAATACTCTTCCGCGAACTTGCTGGCCACCTTCCTCTCTACAAACAATCTTATCCAACACTGCACAGAATCAACACACTCTAAGGGCTCAATCCTGGACCTTGTTATTTCTAAAGCAGGCATGCTTTCTATCGCTACCCCTATTCACGTAGACTGGTCTGACCACCTCCTCATTCCATTCTCTTTTCACCTAGCACACTCTATAACTCTTGGCCAACCTAAGAGGGCTACCTCCTGGTTCCGTGACACTAAAAATATTGACACAGTTTCCCTCTGTGAATCAGCTTTGCTGTCGCTTCCAAGGCTCGACCCGAACCTAGATGTTGACGATCTCACCTCCCAATGCCTCTCAGTCCTTGCAGTCGAAATCAATCACGTCGCTCCTCTCCAAAGCAAAAAGAAAAGGCCCATTCCCTCAGCACCTTGGTTAAACAAATCCCTCTATGAAGAAAAGAAGCACTTAAGACTCCTGGAGAAACAATGGAGGCAAGCGCCCTCCACCGATAATTTGGCCACGCTTCGTTCAGCAAGATCCAAATACCACAAGCACATCTTCCTTGGGAAAGCATCACACTTCAGAACCCTACTTGACTCAGCCAAAAATTGACCCAAAAAACTATTTGATCTCATCAACAATACTAACTGCTCTCCCCCAACCTCCAAGTTGGAGGATTCTACAAAGAAAGCTGCGGATTTCGCTGTATTCTTTGACGAAAAAGTGAAATCACTTGTGGACCAGGTCGCTCATCCTACCCCTCCAGAGGAGCGCAAATCACTAGCCATTTGGCAGAACTTCGACCCCATCTCTGAAGATGTCCTCCTCAAGTGCATCCTCGAAACAAAGCCCTCCAACCATTCTCTTGACCCCATCCCTAGTGCCAGTGCCATTGACTTCTATACCCATTCTCTTCCCTAGTGGACCACTCTGGTCAACCTCTCCCTCTGTCAAGGCTCCCTTCCTGTTCCCTTCAAAACTGGGCAGGCCACCCCTCTGATTAAAAAACCCACTGCTGATGCGCATGACCTCAACAACTTCCCCCCATCACTAACCTCCCCTTTCTTGCGAAGATCTCACAAAGATGTGATGCGAAATCACTCTCTCGTCATATCAAGGACAATGATCTTCATCACAATTTTCAGTCCGGCTTCATCCAAAACTGCAGCACTGAAACAGCCCTGCTGCAAGTGATTGATGATGCGCTGCGGATACTCGATTCGGGGGGGTCTTGTCTTCTAATTCTCCTTGACCTTTCTGCAGCCTTTGACACTGTCAATCACAACACCCTCCTCAACGCTCTTCAACAGAGAATGGGCATGGAGGGCACTGTGCTTAAATGGTTTGCTTCCTTCCTCTCTGATAGATCCCAAATGATCAAAATAGCGGACTGTCTTTCATCTCCTTTGGCGGTGGGTCAAGGTGTTCCTCAAGGCTCTATACTTGCACCCACATTGTTCAATCTCTGTTTGGAACCACTGGGAAATCTCCTTAGTAAATCTGGGGTCCACTATCATCTCTACGCAGACGGCACTCAAATTTACCTCAAGGTTGCCTCCACTCATGATCTCTCCGTCCTAAGCTCTTCTCTGGACTCCATTCAAAACTGGATGTCAACACATCAACTGATTCTGAATCCCTCCAAAACTGAATTCCTCCTCCTCTCCTCCTCACTTTCTCCTCCCCCGGTTCAATCATGGATGGACCAGATGAATCTACTGAACAATAAACCCATCATTGTCGACAGCGCAAAATCCCTTGGTGTCATACTCGACACAAAACTCAATCTACTCTCCCACATTAATTCAATTGCAAAGTCTGCTCGATACCAACTGCGCCTTCTTTGGGGGATTCGTCGCTTCTTCCCGGAGTATGACCGTAAAACCCCGGTCCAATCGCTGGTCCTCTCCAGACTGGACTACTGCAAATCTCTTCTTACTGGCCTCCCCAAATCCCACCTGTCCTCCCTTAAGTCTGTTCTCCATTCAGCAGCTCGTTTCATTTATGGGGCCAAAAGAAGCGACCACATCACACCCATGTTATCCACCCTCCGCTGGCTTCCCATCGAGGCAAGATCTATCTACAAGACTGCCTGCATCACCCACAAAGCCTTGCACTCCTCCTCTCCTCGCTACCTGGCAAATAAACTGAAACTCCCTGGAGGCTCTAGACCATCACGAAATGCGGAAAATCTACTGCTTGAACCTCCCACTTTCAAAAAGGAAAGATCGATGGCCCAATCCTTTTCAGGCAACGCAGTGAGAATCTGGAACTCACTTCTGCCTCAGCTCCGGACAACCACCACCTCCTCCCAGGCCTTCAAAACTGACCTCAAAGTTCTCCTCCTTTAAAGACACTTCCAAAGTTAATTCATGCCCTCTCTGTTACCTGTAGGAAGACCTTTTAATATAAAAAAATTATATTCTCCAGGACTATGGAAGTGCCGTCCCAGTGTGTTCTTGTGGTCTGAGAGTCTGCCATTTATTGCAGTATTACCCTTTTACCTGTGTTTGGTACTCTTTTGTAACATGCACACGTCACTTTTCTCTTGTAACACACTGTTGGCTACCTCTTACATTTTGTTAGCTTTCGATACTTGCACAAGTGCCACCATTTCCTACGTAACGTTTGTTCTTGTGTTTGAGTGTCCTCCATTTATTGCAGTATTATACCTCTACTTGTACTTTGTACGCTTTTGTAACCTGCACACATGTCATTTTTTCCTCCTGTAATGCACCGTTTGCTACCTCTTGTATTTTGTTTGCTCACGATTGTCACTTTTGCCTCATGTAATGTAACTTTTGCTTTTGTAATTTGTTCACTTGTAATGTTCTCATGTATCAGTTCTGTTCCTATTGTGAAGCGCTCTGACACCTTCGGGTAAAGTCCGCGATATATAAAAACGCATAAATAAAATAAATAAATAAATATGCTGCAAAGTGGAAAAGGTTTGTACATTACTGCATTCCCAAACACATCAGTCCTCTAAAACCACAGGTACAAGACATTGTCCGTTACCTTTTCCATTTGCCACACTCAGGCTTAGCTTACACACCGTTTTGCTTGCAATTAGCTGCAGTGGCAGCATATCTACAAAATAGTGAACAGTCCTGTAATTAAAGCTTTCATGGAGGGACTCAAGAGTCATCCCTCCCAGACTACCTCTAATCCCATCCTGGAATCTTAATATAGTTCTCACAAGGTTGCTGTTGGCCCTCTTTCAAACCCCTTCATTCTTCTTCTTTGCAATTTCTGCCCTGGAAAGTGGCTTTCCTTGTCCTAAGTCCTTCACTGAGACAAGTAAGTGGGATCCAAACATTAACCCTAGAAGAATTGTTTTTTTAAAGTACATTCTGTTACGGTAGTTCTCCACATCAATCCAAAGTTCCTACCTAAGATGATATCTTTTCACCTAAACCAAACCATAGAACTACCAGCGTTCTTTCAACATCCAACCACAGAAGCGTAAAGGGCACTTTATACACTGGATGTTAACCCGTTTACCGCGTCGGTAATTCCGCCACGGTGCAGGCGTTCCATTGCGCGGGTGGGGCCGCGTCAGCCAACAGACGTGCGCAGCACTACCGAGGAAGTGCTCGCGACGGCCGTTGGCCGACGAACGCACGTAAGGGTTAGAAGAGCCTTATTATACTCTGTAGATAGGACATGAGCTTTTCTGAAAAGTCAACAGTTGTTTGTGGCCTTCTCAAAACCCTGTAGACCAGGGGCCTCCAACCTTTTCTATAGTGAGAGCTACGTCTGATCAGTGAAAATCATCATGAGCTACTGAAGCCTAAACAACTTGTGCGTTGGTACCAGACACCCCCATGCCCAGCCTCACTGACTTTAAGCCTAATGTTCATAGAGCCAAATACATGTATAGCACAAACATACAATCATTGTGTATACTTAAGGCACTGTCTACTGGCCACTGAAATTAAGGGACCTGCTGTTTGAAAATGCAACATTATGAAATGGGAGATAATTAAAATGAAGAGTTAACTTAATCATTTTAATGTTCTCCCATTTAAAAGCATTCAAAAAGATGATGTTGTTCACAGTGCCAATATTGAGCTGACAAGGACTAAGAGTTAAATACCTCATTGCTTCAATTGTTCACCTCTGTGCACCAGCCTGAATCATAAATGTGAATGAGCATTGCTCATTATCAAGCTCTGCTATCTTCTTCCTGATGATGATAATGTAAAAGAATCACAGCCTTCCCTTAACTTTAAAAGGAAAATAGGACCTTGTGCTTTTTAAAAAATGAACTCAAGTCTGCGAGCTAATCTGGAGGTGTCTGGGAGCTTGTGATCCACTGGTTGGAGACACCTGCTATAGAGGGACCGCTATCTCAAAACAAGTACTAGCATACAAACTTGCTATGCCAATGCAAAAAGACAGCTTATAAGGCCTCCAAGGCCACATTCTACTAGGAAACAAACAGCTACAATGACTTTTTAGGGAACATTACAATTGTGGACATTTGTAAGGCTGCTACTTGGTCCACACCACACACTTTTATTAAACACTACTGGGTGGACATTCTAGCAAAACAGCAAGCCCAAGTAGGCCAAGCTGTCCTATATACACTTTTCCAATGTTCTGCAACATCCCTTGACTAACCACAACCTTACAGGGAAAACTGCATTTTAGTTGGTGCATAGGATGTGTGTCTACAGCTACACATTCCATGAACGGAATATGTCACTACCCATGTCTACATTTATTCATGGTATGTACTTCTGTAGATTCACATGCGCCACCTGCCTCCCCAGAAGCCATTGACTTTTGCAGATAGACACTAAAAATATTATTTTCTTATTACATGATCATTTCTACGCTACACTTTACTCTTTATCCTGCATCCACTAGGTGGAAAAATCAGTCAGAAGATGGAGCCAGTGTTCATGAACAATACTGCCTAAGGGAGAAGTCGCTACACCTTGTGAATTGAAAGACTTTCTCCGAATAAAAACAAGTTGTACACGTCCAAGCCCAACACTAGAAGGCAGGAGTATGCATAGCATGTAAATCTGCAGCACTGCATGCCACGAACAGATATATACAGAGTGTAGGTAACATATTCCTTTTTGTCTCTGGAAAACTGTAATTAGGAACAAGCTGCTGTAGATCTTTACAAAGCCTATGTGTATTTTTTTCAGGCACAAATATGGAAGCACTAATAACCAGCACGAAAGAGCCACTCAGCTCTGCACATATTGCTCTTGTGATTTCTAACAAATCTGGTGTTGAGGGGCTTAGAAAAGCAGAGAGGGCTGGTATTCCAACAAGGGTAAGTGACTTTCTTCTTTCATTGTGTTTAAGCATTCCTAACTAATATGTTTCTAATTTACTTATGTGTTGTATATTTAATGGCAATACTGTGAATGCTTGAGACGAAAGTCACATTCATATAGAGAAAAAGTTTTCTGCATACTTTAGATATTTGTTTTAAGTTGCTGTCAAAAGGAAAACGCTACTTGTGCACCAAAGCTATTTTTTCGATTAAAGTGCTGTAGGTCAGTATTCAGTAAAACTTTACCCCTTTCCCTAACAATAGAGAACATTATCCAATAGCAATACCAGCACCAGCATGGAAAGGAGATACATAATAATGCTAATCCCAAAGTTTAAGACATAGGCTGGTGGTCTATTCCACCCCTTGCCATCCAGACGTCAAAGGGTTTGTGTTGTGTGTTGCTTAGGTACGAAGAATGCTTGATCATCAAGCATTCCTAGAATGTTTGTATGTGAATTGCGAAGGATGGGGCAGTTGTAAGAAGGACACCTAAGGGACTGCTGGTGACTTTGTGCGCTCCTCAGCAATAAAGGATTATTCAACATTTCTGCATCCAGTGTTTGTCACATAGTCAAGTGAAAAGTTTCAAGGTCCTCTAACATGGAGGACGTTATAAATTCCTGCTGTCTTCGACTATATGGGAAAGCAAAGGTAGCTATACAGGTACAGATTTGTTGCTGCAGTCAGTGTGAGTCTCTCCGTCACTTCGCAACAGCCTCTACTGTTAAAATGTCCATGTTTCCTTTGAATGTTAAGTAATATTCCTGTGGGGTCTTGCGGAGATAAACAACTGGTAAGTTAGTTTTCAGCTTACTTTGTCCAGTTCATATAACTCAGTCGGTTTAAAGACAAATAGTGGTAACTCCAGATCTACTGGGGCATGAATTCCTCACTATTTTCTTATAGTAGTATGCTCCTATTTCTAGAAAATGCACAACTTACAGCTAGCCTTCCACGTGTTCCTATGTGTTGGTGTGCCCTCCTCTCCAAAATACCCCCTACATTGCACAGGTGTATTAGAAAACAGATTTCTGATACGGTCCGAAATTCAGTATGACCTGACATGACTTTAAATGCAGATTCTCTATGTTGCCCCGCCTGGGTACTGTCTATGTCTTCCCACACAGTGAGCTGGATTGATTTCTTCCATCTTTGCCTGTACTTCCACCTTGGCTCAGCAGGAGGTTTGTTAAGGAGTCTGAATATGTAGGCCAGTTAACATTTTGTTTATAAAAGTAGCTGTTGATGTGTCTAAATGTACACTGTCTCTAGTGTCCGTGGCACGTGACACATATTGAGGGATGCATTATCCAGTGACCCAGCTGTTGGCAGTGAAACTGTTCTTCTCCCTGGCTACACTTGTTGCCTGCAGTTCTAAACAGTTCTAACATGCTAACGTTTTCTACTAAGAACATATCACGGCAGACATCCCCTCCATGCCTTCTAAGCTGAATGTCAGCCTGGCAGGCAAAACATTCGGTTTAAAATGTATTTGGGTTTAACATGGAAAATTAGTTAGCAATGTATTTGCTGCCACGGTGTACCAGGCATCGAGAAGTGTCCTGATGATCTGGCTGCAGTACATCTTGGGGGGGGGGTTTGTTCTTACCTTGTAGCAAGAGCACATTTCATAGGGCCTGTTGTAGCTACCAACTCCAGAATTTGAATTTGAATGGATTCTGAAACACAGGGGCAATCTTATTCCAGTCTCTGCAGTCTGTTACAAAGCACAAATCCAAATCCTCAGCCCAGTACTCTTGCTTGTTTGTATGAACCAAGATGACCTTGTCTAGGAAAAAAAGCCAAGTCTTCGGCCATTTCTGCCAGTGTCCTAGACTTCACTTTTCCTAGTTGACTGGTGTATCTTACCAAGTATATATTATCCAGGAGGGTTGAGCTGACGTCCTTGGTGAGGCTTCTAATGCAGAGCCCACCAAGAGCTCCAGATAATTGATTAAGAGGTCCAGGTTGCTTTCTTACCACCTTTCTCCTTCTGTCATTCCTCCAGAGTGAGTACCCTACCCAAGATGGCTGGCATTCGACTAGATAAACAAGTCTGGTGCCCGATAAAGCCTTGCCACGCAAAGCTTCCAAATATTCCAGGCACCATTCCAACCACCATTACAGCTCCATCCATTTAATCAATTTGGAAACATATTGAGTAAATTATGCCTTTCCGAAAATGAGATCCCTTCAGTGACTGAAAAGCCTTGTAATGAAGAGACCCTGGAACAAAAACATGAATCGATGAGTCCAACAGACTAACTGTTGGAACAAAATCCTGTCCTTTGCATTAACTCTTCACAACACTCACTTGATGATCCTGATTTTCTGATGTGGAAGCTACTACATTGATACCTTTGAGCCAGAAACAAATCCTAGGTATAGCATGGATAGATCAAGTGAGAGGGCCTATTGTTTGCATTTATGATTAAGCTCTCAAACTGTTGTTTGATTTGAGTGTTGCATCATACTCTTTTGATACTCCACATCGAAAAGCATATAGTCTAAATCAGGCTTCAACGGTTAGCGAGTGAGCTACTGGTACTTCTCCAGTAAGTAGTTCTGCTGTGTATGACCCATCCAACTAAATTTGTAGCTGTTTCTTGGTTTATTTAATGAGTGTGTGCCAAAATTGAAGTGTATTAGAGATGAGAATGTGTGTGATTTTAGAAGCTGATATTTGGAGAAAAATTATTGCAATGGCATTTGAATTTCCAGTTCGACTCAACCAGTCCAACCACCGAGTTGGGGTAACAATAAACCTATGTTATTTGACACCGCAGGGCAAACTTGTGCTTTTCAAAGACACATTTTAAGTTATGTTATATTTAAAACTGGTATCTGAGGTATAAAGCTTCCTTCATTTGGATTCTTAAATCCTTTGTGGGTTTGGACACACTCTTTGGAATCAAGAGGCGACTGGCCTTTTCTGAAACCTGGTTCTTTTAGAAACTATGGAAGTTTACCCAGACAGAGGAGCACCCCATGCCTCGCCCAGCCAGGTCGAAAATTCTGTTTGTGAATTATTTTTCCTTGTCTAAGGACCTAACTGTTCTGACAAATTTGCCTAATTCTTTCATAAATAGCATCCCAGAAAAGCAGCCTTACTCCAGTGGTGATAGCCAGGTTACCCAGTTTAGGGTCCATCTTAATGAGTGGCAACCCTCTTCTCTTGTTGATTTACCACAATGTCCATTCCTGGTAAAGCAGAAGGGCTGCTGCACCCCTTCTCCCACCGCCCGCCCCCCCACCCCCACCGTATCAGTCGAAATTGATTAGCCTGAGATCTTTGCCTGCTCTGCTAGGTCACAGATCTTTATTAGATACCTGACCACATCAGCAGCTGGTCCTGCGTGATTTCCAGGAGTTTATGTGCTCTGACTCATAAAAGTATGACCACATTGGCTAGCTCCTAATCAACATATTTAACTTTCTGGTAAGACCATAGTATTTTGATTAGGAAAATACATCAGTGACATGGAAAGTTAAATACCACCCATGGACTGCAGCACATCATGTGCCATGCACTCGAATGGCAAGGACAAAAGGACTTCAGGTACACCTGTGTAGCCTGACTGCTGCAGCTTTTAAACCTGTAGGCAAACCTGTCAAATGTACTCTTTTTTGATAAGGAAGAACCCTATTTTTAAATATTAAATAAGTCACCTCTAAGTAGGCATTTTCGCCTACAAGATCAGGTTCCAGGTATCTAAAAGTGGTACACGAATCTAGTATTGGCATGTTCCTCCAGTGACTAGCCCCCCCCAAAGCACAGGGCTGTAGCTGATCCTATCAACAAAACTGAAGTGCAATGTAAATACTATTTTTGCTAATTCTGGCTTGAAATAAGCTACAGAAATAATTCAGCCACATTATTTATTAAAAGTCAAACTCAATGGCGAAATTGGATTTCTGATAAATATATATTATCACTTACTTTTAAAAAGTTAGACTTAGCCTTCCTGAAGCTTCAATAAGCTAATTAGCATTAGCTGGCCGGCAGCTGCCCCCTGTAGTGCTTCCCTTTAACAAAGTATGAAAACAGTTCCCAGAGCAAACACGCTGGCTCAGGCCTTTTGGCCAGAAGACCAAGGTATGAGGTATGTGACTCATTTCAGATCCGAAAGGTCAGTTGTGGAGGGTTCAGGAACTTTATTAGCTTGAAAAGGACCAGTGAGGCCGGCCCATTCATAATTGAGTGTAGGGAAACCTGAGTTGGAAGAAACGCTGTAGATCCCTGGGTACAATTATGCCAGCTTGGCACCAGCCTCCATGGTGGGGAAGCTGGTCCCACTACCGGTTTGGTGTGGTCGAGGTGGAGGGGACTGATCATGTTCCTAGACACGCCTGGCTGGGACACCCGACACCTTCAAGTGTAGAGAGATTCTGCCATGTTGAATCCAATGCAGAATATTGCACTGTGGGATAGGGAAATGCTGTAAAAGCTGGAAGGGTTGCCCTCCTAGTCTATTTTTTGTTTCCCCATATTGGTTAGAGGGCATCTGGGAATCACTCCCACCCACTGACTAGTGAATCCTACAAAGATGGCACCCATTCTGAACGTGTGCATGAACAGAAGAGGATTGGACCTGTTGTCTGTGACTTGTGTGAAGGCCTCCAGGGCTGAACCTGCTCACACTTGTACCGGACTGAGAAATGGACTCTAAGGGTCAGTTGGCAAGACCCCCTGCGTAGCTACAGGGACACAACATGCTGAAAGAGATAAGATGACCAGTAGCAACTTGACCTGGACAAGACCCTGCTGATAGCTTATGTTGAAATGAGTCACTCGCCTCAGTGCTGACCCTGAGGTCCTTGGAGCCTTAGCCGAGTGAAAGGAAGATGAGGTTACATCAAGTAAGTTCAATCTCTTTATTTTTGTATAAGAGATCTCCAAAGGAAGCAACTGGCCAGAGCGACAGCAAAGTACAACTACCCATTCGAGGCATGTGGGCTGCTGAATTCATATCTATAGCATAGATCGCCGCCTAGTGTTGGGTCCGGATGATTGCACATTGTTGTCCTGGAAGAGTCTTCGAAGTATCACGAGATAGGTGGCTCCTCCCCTGGACTACTGTGCGCGTGGGCATCGACTCCATCCCCAGATTGTTTTTTTCCGCCATTGGGTTCTGATGCATATTGGATCACTCTAGTTCAGATTCAATAGAAACTTTCTTTTGGCCCGAGGGCCTTCCTATATCGTCGGTATTGTCTTGCGATCGGTGCCCAGCTCTGTTCCGGCTCAGTTCCCGAGTCGGACGTCCAGAGGAGTCGCGTGGCTCTTCGGTGCTCGAGGCCCAGTCGCCGCAACCAGACTAATTCGACAAACCATCATGGAACGGAGCCCGTTCAAACGGTGCCCCGTGTGCAACTCAAAGTATCCCCACATCGAAGTCCACCCGGTGTGCAACAAGTGCCTGTCGCCGGATCACGATGAAGCCAACTGTATGGCTTGTTCGCGTTTCCGCTCCAAGAAGACGATTCGCCTTCGGCGCGTGGCGCGCCAGGAGGCCCAGCAGACGGCGCCTGACCCGGTGAACATTTTCGATACCGTGGGGGAAGAGGCAGACGTGCAGGACGATCAAGAGCCGATTTCCCATCCAGCGGCGGATATCGACTCCAACTACGACGCAGACGTTGAAATGCTCGATGCAGAAGACATCGTCGACGAGGTAGGAGACGACGAAGGGGCCTATGGGGCCATGGAAGATAGCTCGAGCGAGGAGCTATGCCCCGTTCAAACAATATCTACGGCTCAGGTCGAGGGATCGCCACATGGCCTTACCGAAGATCTTGCACCCAGTTCCACGGTCTCGCCTCTGGGCCCGGCTACGGGCACTTCTGAGGAGCCTCCATTGGTCACCTCGAAACCGAAAGTGAAAGCTTTGGCATCGACCAAACCGAAAGTGATAGAGACACCCTCGAAACAGAAAGCGCCTGTAGCCCTGGTCGGCTCCAAGTCTTCTGTCCTGTCGGTGCATTCCAAGCCAAAGAAGGTTGTCGAGCCGGGGAAGTCGCTCAAGGGCGTCGAGCCGAAGACTGGGACTCCGTAAGCGCTTGTCAAGGTCGTCGACCCGAAGACTTCGGCGCCCAGGGCCGTCCACACAGTCAAAGGACTCGGAACTACAAAGGTTGTCGATCCTGCGCGTCGGCCTGACAAGGCCAAGAGTACTGCGTCCCTCGAGTCCGCGCATGGTGGTGGCTCGAAGGCACCTGTCGAGTCAACGCTCCCGTCTGCATCCTTCGCAAAGCAGGTGTTGGACTCGTTGAAGCGCATCAAAGACAAGGCTTCCGCTGTCGATCCGAAGGATACTTCCACGCCGAAGCCTACCGCCAAACCGCAAAAGTCGACGGCGCCGATTCTGTTCACGCTGCCGCGGAAAGTAGCGCCGAAGGCGTTCGCACTCAAGAAGGTCGTCGAGGCGTCCGTGAAGGTGTCCACGGGGCCGAAGCCTACCCCTACACTTGTAAGCACAAAGCATCGACAGCCCCTGCAGGAGGAGCAGTCGGAACAATTTATCGACGCCGACACCGGTAAACTTTCCATTTACAAGAGAAAGATCACACCGGCACAGCCTATGGAGTCCTACACAATTCCCTTAAAGAAGAAGGATTCCACGGATTCCCCCGTCCTTGTTGAACTCATAACTCCACGTGGTCAGGACACTGCCCCGATCTCGCCCAATTACTCAGATGTGGAGGCTGGGAAGGCTGACTATGATGAATACAACTACCCTGCCGATACTGATCCTGAAGATCAACATGACACATGGGCAGATACTGCAGACCCAGGGGATCCACAAACTGCCCCAGACACTCAAGTGTATACTGTCAAAACCTCACCTACTGAGGACTCTGCGGCATTTAATGCGCTTATTGAGCGGGCAGCCAAGAATCATGACGTCCAGCTCCATGCTGACCCTGTTGAAGTGGACTTTCTGTTTGACACCTTTTCCACCTCTGAAAAGACCGTAAAGACTCTACCTATGTTGAAGGGGGTCTTAAAGCACGCTGCAGACATGTTTAAGGAACCCACACGTGCCAGGGTTAAAAACCCTAGAATTGAAAAAAAAGTACAAGCCGGCGCCTGGCAACCCTACCTACATCAAGGGCCAGTTGCCGTTGGACTCTCTAGTTGTTTCTAATGCCCGGAAGAGGGCAAATTCACAGACTACTGGTGATGCTCCTCCCCCTGACAAGGAATCTAAAGTGCTAGAAGCATCAGGGAGGAGGGTGGCGGCTCAGGCAGCCAATATCTGACGCATTTCTAACACTCAGGCACTCTTGGCCAGATATGACAGGGCACATTACGATACCCTTGAAACCCTGTTACAACACTTGCCAGATGAATATAAAGAAGCAGCAGAGATGCTCATTCAAGAAGGGAAACTCATCTCCAATGCTTCTATTAAGTGTGCACTGGACGCAGCAGACACCGCGGCCAGGGCCATCAACACAAGTGTAATGCTACGGCGTCAGGCCTGGCTCAGAATCTCCGGGTTCAAACCGGAGATACAAACCACCATCCTAAATAAGCCTGTGAACCCTGATCACTTGTTTGGACCAGAGGTGGACACCACCCTGGAAAAAATAAAAAAGGACACAGACTGCGAAGTCTATGGGGGCTCTCCAGTCCCAGCAGTTCAGGGGTAGTACTTTTCGCCGCTCAGGCAATAGAGGTGTTTCCAGAGGCCAGCTGCCCCAGCAAACACAGTACAATAAAGGTGGCGCGCAAACCACGTACAACAAGCAGAGTAGAGGTGGCTATCGTGGAAACAGTGCCAAAGGCAGAGGTCGTGGAAACAACAGCTCACGATCCTCCACCGCCAACAAACAGTGACGCCTTGTCACTGCCCCCCGACCATGCAACACCAGTCGGGGGGGAGACTCCAGAAGTTCCTGCCAGTCTGGAAATCCATCACCACAGACAGGTGGGTCAGAAAGCTTATCCAGTACGGTTATTGTCTGGAGTTAACATCCACTCCACCCAACATACCCCCAAAACACCGTCCTATGTCCACAGAGCATTTGCACTTATTGCAGCAGGAGGTACTCGTCATGCTGCAAAAAGGGGCAATCGAGCTCGTGCCGGTGGAAGACAGAGGCACAGGAGTTTACTCCCTGTGTTTCTTAATCCCAAAAAAGGACGGGTCCCTCAGACCCATACTGGACCTCAGACCACTAAACCAGTACATTCTATCAGAACACTTTCACATGCTCACACTGCAGCAAGTTCTTCCGTTGCTCAATCAAGGGGATTTCCTCGCCACGTTAGATCTGAAGGATGCATATTTTCACATTCCGCTACATCCGTCACACAGAAAATACCTCAGATTCACCATTCAGAATCAGCATTACCAATTCAAAGTCCTCCCTTTGGGAGTGACTACAGCGCCCAGGGTGTTCACAAAGTGCCTGGCGACAGTGGCTGTACACCTCAGGAGACAAAACGTTCACGTCTACCCTTATCTGGACGACTGGCTTGTCCAAGCAAAGTCGGCCCAGCAGTGCGCCGCCAACATGTCCCACACCATTCACCTTCTTCACGATCTGGGATTCTCACTCAATTACCCAAAATCACACCTTCAGCCCGCCCATGTACGGCAGTATCTGGGCGCAACAATAAACACTCTGGCAGCCACAGCACAGCCAAATTCTGTGAGAATCAACAGCATTCAATTGCTGATACAGAAATTCAGACCACAACACTCGCTTCCAGCACGAGTGTTCATGCAGTTGATAGGCATGATGGCCTCCTGCATTTACATAGTCCCGCATGCGAGGCTACATATGCGTCCGCTGCAGGAGTGCTTAGCACATCAGTGGACTCAGGCTCACGGACAGTTGAAGGACCTAGTGTTGGTAACCGGTCGTGCATACAACTCTCTGCATTGGTGGAATTCACACAACCTTTGCAAGGGACGACCGTTCCAGGAGCCTGTGTCACAAATCATCCTAACAACGGACGCGTCTCTCCAGGGATGGGGAGCTCATGTACTCCACTACACGGTGCAGGGACTATGGACAACGCAGCAAAAGAAGATGCACATCAACCTCCTAGAGCTGATGGCTATCTTCCTGGCAATGAAAGCATTCAAGGTACATCTATGCAACAAGGTCGTGTTGATCCGGACGGACAACATGACAGCCATGTACTACATTCAGAAGCAGGGAGGTACACACTCTCCACAGTTGTCTCATCTGGCTCAGAGCATGTGGAAGTGGGCCATTCAAAGGAACATCTTCCTCATGGTGGAACACCTCCCAGGCAAAGACAATCAGATGGCGGACCTGCTCAGCAGGCACAGCCACCAAATGCACGAGTGGGAGATACATCCATCAGTACTCCACCCGTACTTCCAGCAGTGGGGTCATCAAGAGATAGACCTGTTTGCCACAAAGGAAAACGCCAAATGCCAAAGCTTTGCCGCCAGGTTCCCGCACCCACAGTCGCAGGGCAATGCGATATGGATGAACTGGTCAGGCAAATTTGCGTACGCTTTTCCCCCAGCACCTCTAATACCGCTGGTGGCACGCAAGCTGAAGCAACACTCATTGACACTCATCCTAGTTGCTCCAACGTGGGCACGCCAACCATGGTACACCACGTTTCTAGAACTTTCCGTGGTACCGCATCAAAGGCTGCACCTCACACCCAGACTTTTGACGCAGAACCATGGCGACATTCAGCACCCAGATCCGCAACAGCTCAACCTGGCGATCTGGCTCCTGAGGTCTTAGAGTTTGGCTACCTCAACTTGCCTCCAGACTGCATGGATATTATACTGGAGGCAAGAAAGCCCACCACCAGAGCATGCTATGCAGCAAAATGGAAGCGTTTTGTCATTTATTGCGTAGACCACAACATACACCCGCTTGACGCGTCCACACACAACATCATTTGTTATTTGTTAGATCTTTACAAATGCAATCTAGCGTATGCTTCCATTCGAATTCATTTATCCGCCATAGCGGCTTATCTCCAAAACAGGCAGCATCTCTCCATTTTCAGAGTGCTTGCCATTAAAGCCTTTCTAGAGGGACTCAAACGAATCATTCCTCCCAGGACCCCACCTGCTCCTGAATGGAATCTTAATGTGGTCCTCACCCGACTGATGGGTCCACCTTTTGAGCCTCTACATTCATGCGAAATTCAGTTCTTAACATGGAAAGTGGCTTTCCTGATAGCCATTACGTCACTGCGACGTGTTAGTGAGCTCCAGGCACTAACCGTACAAGAGCCATTTATACAGATTCACTCCAACCGGGTGGTGCTGCGCACTAACCCTAAATTTCTTCCGAAGGTGGTTTCACAGTTCCATATCAATCAAACTATTGAACTGCCTGTGTTCTTCCAAAATCCTGAGACAGTGGCAGAAAGAATGCTACACACTCTTGACGTCAAAAGAGCTTTGATGTATTACATTGATAGGACCAAAGATTTTAGGAAGACGAAACAACTCTTTGTTGCCTTTTCCGCACAACACAAAGGCAACCCCATTTCCAAAGCAGGTATAGCCAGGTGGATCGTTAAATGCATTCAGATTTGCTACCAAAAGGCTAAGCGCATTTTAACAATCCCACCAAGAGCCCACTCCACACGCAAGTTGGGGGCCTCCATGGCTGTCCTTGGAAATATCCCTTTAGAGGACATTTGTAGAGCAGCCACATGGTCTACCCCACACACATTTACGAAACACTATTGTGTAGATGTGCACTCCAAGCAGCTGTAGGGCAGGCTGTTCTCAAAACACTTTTTCAAACTGCTGCAGCTGGCACAGGCGGCCGCCGCTAATGGAGGGACTGCTATATATTCTATGCTATAGATATGAATTCAGCAGCCCACATGCCTCGAACCGAATATGCTACTTACCAGTATGCATCTGTTCTTGGCATGTAGGGCTGCTGACATTCATATCGCCCGCCCTCCTCCCCGGCGCCTGTAGCGGCTGCAGCACTTACACTTACTCTTAGCATGGTCATCGCTCACACTGTTACACTCCATCTTCGCCACAATGGCTAAAAACAAAATGGGGATGGAGTCGATGCCCATGCGCACTGTAGTCCAGGGGAGGAGCCACCTATCTCGTGATACTTCGAAGACTCTTCCAGGACAACAATGTGCAATCATCCGGACCCAACACTAGGCGGTGATCTATGCTATAGATATGAATGTCGGCAGCCCTACATGCCAAGAACAGATGCATACTGGTAAGTAGCATATTCGTTCTGATATTTGGAGTTTCAAGTGCTCTAAAACTTTAGCAGGACCTTGTAGCAAAATTGTCTGATTTTGAGGGTACTTCATCTGATACAACTTCAAGGCTTTCCCCACTAGACGATTTTGACCTAAAAAAACTTAGTTCAAAGGTAGCAATTCTCAACTGGGTGAAGTTATGAAAAGTATCCGCACGACAAGAGGACTTCATCTGCCACAAAATTTGAGCTTTCCCTTCCTGAGCTTTTCTGCCAAAACCAATGGCTACATTGGGGCACCGTCCAATGGATATCTAACTTCAAGACTACTTTGCCAGATACAGCCTTTGACCTTGCCACGCTGGAGGATTTTGACTTCCGTTTGAGAGACCGAGGGCCTGATTTTGAGTTTGGCAGCTAGGCTACTCCATCACAAAATGACGGATATCATGTTAGCCATATTACAAATGAAATAGGATATAATGCACTTGTAATACGGCGGACAGGATAGCCTTCACGTTTGTGAAAGAGTAACCCATCTGCAGAACTCTAAATCACACCAGAAGTCAGAAGGTCACATCTTTGATTTTGTCAGCCTGCTTGGTGTATCTGACCTCTGCTCTATCGCTGTCTGTATGAAGTTGCACTTAGGTTCCAGTCAACAAAACAAACGGTGGCTTCCTATTGGTGCTTTACTTTTTACTTTCTACTTTTACCCCTAGAACTTTAAAAATCATTTACCCAGTTCTCCGTATTGGATGTTGGTAGTTTGTGTAGTTTTTCTTTATATTTCTTTTCACATTTTTGAAATTTGGAAACTTTTATAGTTTGGTCTTTTGACATTTTAAATTGTTTTAGTTCTGCTATATACTTTACGCACTTTTCCTTAAGTTAGGCCTGTCTGGTCCGTGGAGTAGCTAACAGGGGCAGAGTCTAGGTTTATTTATTGAAATTTTATGTTAGACCTGACAAGATTGTGGACTTCTAGTTGGGGATGATGGGATTCCTTTCCAAGTAATAACTCATTAAAGTAACAATATCTTGAGAATTATAAACTGTTGTAGCAGCTATGCTTCTAAGAAGCCTTAGGTTTGAGGAAAAATAAATGTGCATCTTTTGATCATCTTAGAAGAGTTTCAAAACTGATACTAGTGAAGATAGCATATGCTGGAATTACACACTTGGCCCATGCAATATTAACATGTTTTAGCACTGTAATCTTCTGTTCCTCAGTTTCAGTTTTGGTCATACTGTGCCAGTCTTTTATTTTCCATTTATACTGGTATACTATAACTGGAAACATTGGAAGTTTGAAATGCAAATTGTGTTGATTTGCATTATGTTTGTTTGAAAGTTGATCCTAAGGAAGAGAAACAAATTCTCTATGTTAGATATCGACTTTTATGTTGAACATATGACCATCAAAGTGTCAGTTTAGGGGATTAGGATTAGGCCTGAGCAGTGAAATCCATTCCGTTCACTGTGTTTTTCACGCTACACGGAGCTCGTGGAGTTCCGAAAAACTTGCGGAGTAGAGTTTTTTTCCACTCTTGTGCTTGCCAACAGTAAGTTCGCGAGTAAGGAAAATCCAATGCTAGTCCGCTTCCCAGCGAGATTTCTCTGCACGGATGGTCGCTGCCACTCGAGTAGAACTTCTTCTCGAGTGGCAGAAAGAAGCGCCCTCTAGCACTGCGTATGATGCCGTTTGGGCTAATTTTACAGCACTGGACAAACACCCAACGCTAAAAATCAGTGTAAATGGTACAAGGTAACGCACTCAGCTGCTCGCAGACTCTGAATAGCTTAGTGGAGTTTTTTTGTCACTTTGCGGTGTTCTGTGTAGTGAAATCCTGCAAACTCTTCCCAGGCCTAATTAGGATTTGACTGACTGGATGCAGTACACATGTCTCTGATGTGATCCGCACAATTTGCACACGGTTTAATTGAATCCGTTAAACGATCATTTATATGAAGATCTTGGGGATTGAGTGGGTAATACGTTCTCGATTTTATGATGTATTTTCTGTTCGCCATTATGTGAATGTTTTTCGATGTAACAGGAAGGATAATACTTTGAGCAAAGTAATTAAAACTCGTATACAACACAGACGTTACGAATAAACTTCCATTATATTTTAGTGTGTATTTTGAAATTATACAATTGTTAGTTGCTCACACTGAAACACATGTCTTAGTTGTCGTTCAAAACGGTGTCGACTCCGGGCTGACTTGGTTTAATCGGAAAATAAAGAACATTAATGTAATATATAATTTCGTTGTTATTTTGTTTTAACATTGTGTTCGTGAATTATATACAGGTGATCGACCACAAACTGTATGGAAATCGCACAGAGTTCGACAATGCTGTCGACAGAGTGCTTGAAGAATTTTCGATTGAGTTGATTTGTCTTGCAGGATTCATGAGAATATTGTCTGGTCCTTTCGTCAAAAAGTGGACAGGTGAGCATTTGAATTATTTAAATTCAAAGTAAATGTTGTCCCAAATGCTGTTTACCTTCAAAATGAAAACCCATATTTGTTAGAAGTTAGGAAACGGATATTCAGATGATGAGGTTTTGTTTTGATCATAACATCTGCAAAGAAGTCTTACTGTGCCAGTGAGGTCGCATTGGCTGAGTGTATCCTCCTTGAAAGAGTTCTGGGAAGTGTAATTGTAATATACAGACTGAAAAACTTATCATTTTAAAATGTGTTGATGTCACACATGTTCGCAGGTAAAAAAAACATTTAGCATTGTTGCCATATTCTGTAACCCAAAATGGAAATGTGGCATTTTCTCAGTCAGATGAGCCAATTGATTTAGGGCATGGGTTTCTGTACGGGACTAGCGCATTTCTTTAGGATTTTGAACCCCAGAGAAGTCGTTTAATTTTTTTTTTAAACTTATCCATGGATGGTAACACATTTTGGAAGGTTTCTAGACCCAGATCTGTTGCTGAATAATTACTTGTCTGCCACGTCAAAAGATTGATTTTACCTCCCTCTCCACATTTTTTCCACATAGGATGAAAGCCATTTATGCATTTGCACATCCCAGAATAGAATGTGGCAGTTCATTTTAATTAAGACTCCCTGAAAACATAGTTGCTCGTCTCCAGTGTATTTATATTCAAAATGTCAGTCAGAATCAGTATTGGCGTCAAAACCTTTTGATTATCTCTGGTTATCACCAGCAGCTGCACTGTCGTCCTCCACATAAGGATTTTGTGTAACTTGCCTTATAATTCATCACATTTTCTGTAGTGGGGACCCCACCTGCTTTTTTTTTTCCCCCTCTAGAGGATCTTTTTTTGGGCTTTTCATAATGTAAGTACATAAGCCCCGTGCAAGGCAACATATAGTGATTTGGGAGTGGATAAGAGATGGACACACCCACTTGTGTGATAACAAAGTATCCAATACCTAGCATTTAAGTGAGAGGAAAAAGTAATGCTTTCAGAACCCCAACTTCTTGATAGCAAAGTGTTCTAAATATCTTTCTAGGCTTAAAGCCCGCAAACTCACTTGCTCACCCAGAAATGGGTTGTGGTGATGGTTTCTCCTAGAAGTTTGTTGCTTTTTACTTTTTGTTTTATTTCATCCCACAGTTTTTTCCCTTGACAATATTTAAATATTTTTTTGGATGCCATCTTCCACAGTCGAGCGATATGTTTGACCTAGCACTCGACATGTATCTATTTGTATCATCACTCAAAATGCTTGTGGAATGTGGCAACGTACTTCTCATCAGTAAATTGTGCCTCGCTAACTTCTAATTTCACCCTGCATGCTTGAAGCACACTACAGTATGTATACACCCCCATTACCAGCCATAAGAGACTGCTCTGTTCATAGTGTGTGCTGCACAAAAATCTATTTTGGTTTTTGATAACCCGATTAGGAATAGATCAGTAGAGCTTAGGGTGTTCATGCCTGCAGGTCTGTCTTCAGCATTTTTTTGTTTCCTGGTCCCTTGATCCCTCTGAACGGCCACCTGCACACTCAATTGCTCATCCATTGAATCTGGCATGGATCAGGGACTAAACTGCGACTCAGACTTTCATATTGGACTTTAGTTCAATTGCCCTATAGTTCATGGGGCTATCCTTGAGGTTTCAGACCGTTTCTTAATGCTTTTGACATGATAGTAGTAAAGTATGTATCTGTGAGTTGAAGGTTTATAATGGCACATCAGTTTATTAATTGTTTTTTCAAATTGTCTTACAGGAAAAATTCTAAATGTTCACCCATCTTTGTTGCCATCTTTCAAAGGAGCGCATGCTCATAGACTTGTACTAGAATCTGGAGTGCGGATCACAGGCTGTACTGTACATTTTGTATCTGTAAGTTCTCTTTTTTGGGTTATTTTTAAATTGACCATCTACATTAGGCTTGCAAAATTCAAATTTTTCAAAGGTAAGATGTGCTAGTGAGCCTGCACGTATTTTGATGGCGGATGCAGGCCTAATGACATCTAATAACTATACTTGCAGAATGAAAATTCTCTATTAGCAGTAATAAATGGATTACCCTTTCTTTTTCACTATAGTTATTACATCCTGGTGGTACACATAAAACATGGGTATGCTGCTTGTTTTATTAATTTGGATTTTTGCATAAGCTTCAGTTTTCTTTTGACTGTGATCACATTTTGTATTTAATTTTCAACCTATCTGTGGCTTTGCTCCCAGCAAGTAGTATGGTGTGAACATGAACCTTATCCCATACTCCGTTTGACTGGAAATGTTTAGGGACCATTGAATCCACCCGAGAGATCTAAACCTGCCTCTACGCATTAGGCAAGTAAGCCTGTGGCTTCCCGACCACAACTACAAAGGATTGTTGTATTGCCTCTTATTTTCACATTCATTCAGATTACTTTTTTATATGTGCATCAGTGTTTTTCTTGCTGAGTCAATGTGTACTACTTGACTCAGTGATAAAACTATTTAGGTATTGCAAATGAGTATAGTTATGCATATGCAAATAAGTGGAAACACACTGGATAAACAACAACTACACATCTTGTTCTAGAGATCCTCGTGGTTTAGGCTTCAACTAGTAAAGTGAACCCCAATTCATTCACCACCGCTGTTTTGGAGAGGAAGTCCAAAAAGATTGAGACGTTTGCCAAGCATGTGCTTTTCTCAGCCAATCTAGTTTTGTAGTTGGTTAATACTACCAACTACTTTCTACTGGGTTGATACCTGTATGCTTTGTGGGACTTGGCCAATGAGACTTTGTCAGTAGTCCCAGAAGAACCAAAGGCTTCCTGGCTCACATAATTCATGATGGACAAGACCTAGCCAAATATGATATGTGCAATGGCTGACATACTTATGATTGCCTGTGAAGGGCAGGTGGCATCAGTGTTGTGCTTCGCTGATAAGGATGGATATGATCCACAGGATTTCCTGGAGATGAACAAGCCACTTTCAAGGATTTGTCTTTTGATGGCTCACACCTTTTTGGTGAAAGGCAAATTCTATGTTGTGGTGTTTTAAGTAAAGTGGAGCCATGGCAGACTCCCTGGATCTGGTAACCCCTGCCAAGCAGTTTCCACACAAACTCAAAAAGTTCAAATGCAATTCTAGAGAGTTTGCTTATAGGCAAAGGCAGTCTTGCCAACCAATACAGCAGTACTCATATCCATAAAAGGCAGTGGTCATGAACCTGACAGGCAGTGCTTAGGCCAGCAGGGACATCAGTCCTCCCATTCCTCTCACCTGCTGCAGCAGACACCAAATTGCTTTAGTATGCCCTTTGTGGAGCAAGCCTATCCACTGGAGGACTTGGTGGTGATCCATCACGTCTGACAGATGCGTCTCACAAATCGTATTGCATGACTGTCCAACCTTTTCTTTTTGTCCTACAAAACATTCCCCCCACACCAAAGGGAATTTCAGAAAATCACCTTATGCAGGATGTGCAGTCGTTGCTATCCAAGGGTGCTATCAAAAGAGTACTGGATTTGGAAAGAGGAGAGTATTATTACTCTCATTAGTTCGTCTTTGCCAAAAAAAGAATGTGGATCTGTGGCTTGTTTTGGACTTTCGACCTCTGAATGTTTTTATGTGGAAGGAAAAATCTGATGCTCAAGCCAGCCCAGATGCTCTCTGCCCTAGACCACAGTGACTGGATGTGGTCCTTCAGCCTGCAGGATATGCATTTTCATTTACCTGTCCTGCAGTCCCACAGACTTCACCTGTGGTTCAAGTTAGGCAAGGAGCATTGTCAGATTTCTGTGCTCCCTTTCGGCCTCACCAACGCCCCACAGGTGTTCACGAAAGTGATGGCAGTGGTCGCGGTCCACCTTTGAAGGTCAGGAACCCCAGTGTTCTCTTAACTCGACAACTGACTCTTAGAGGCGGCTCGCCACAGGCAGTTGTAGATTGTCTCCAGACAACGGTGAACCTCCTGACATTGTTGGAGCTAATTTTCAACAAACTGTAGTTGTACTAACTCCTTCTCGTAGGCTTTCATTCATTGGAGCTATTTTGGACACAGTGCAGTTCTGGGCCTTCCTCCTGCTGCAACAAGTCCACCACATTCAGGCTATGATCTCAATGTTTCACTCTGTCCTGCATCACGGTGAGAGCAGCTCTGAGATTTTTTGCCTCTTAGCCTGCATCCTCCTTGTCAGCTATGACAGGTGGCATATGACATCTTTTCTGTGGAATCTGAAGTTTAAATGGCCCCAGTGTAGAGGATATCTGATGGATGTCATCCAGATGGTGTAGGTGCTGGCTGACAATCTGCATTGGTGGCTGCTCAAGCGAAATCAGTCCAGTGGCAGGCTCCTCTTCATTTTAGAACAAGAGCTGACTGTGCTGACTATTCCCTATCTGCTGGGCCGGATATATCTGGGAGAGGTGGAAAGCAGAGGACTTTGGTCTCCAACAGAAGCTTGGCTCCACATGAATTTATTGGTGTTGTGGGCCATTCATCTGGCTCTGAAGGCCTTCTCTCATTTGTAAAGGGGAGAATGGTGCAGGTTCTCATGGACTGCACTGCCACCATTTTACCACACATTGCAACAAACAGGGTGGAGTTGGGTCTTGTGCCAGGAGGCTCTGTGTAGGGTTGATTGGAGCGCCAGGGCATTTCCTGATTATAAACACACTTGCATGGTCCCTCAGAGCCATAGTGGACGAGTTGAGTAGATGGTGTCTGGCGGATCAAAAGGGGCATCTACTTCCTGAGGTGGTGAAGGGCATCTTACAGCTGAGGGGAGAACCATGGCTAGATCTTTTCATCACTGTCAAGAAGGTGCAATGCCAAAAGTTGTGTGCATTGGAGTTCCAGCAAGAACACCTGTTAGGAAAAGCATTCTGGCTGGAATGGGACTCCTAAACGCCTCCCTCCCCCTCCCTCTCCTGCCCACGACTCAGAGTAAGATCAAGAACGACTATCCCAGTTCATCCAAGTGGCTATGGATTGGACCAGGAGAGTGTGGTACCTAGACTTCTGGGCATGTGTATCTGTTCTCTGACCAGGCTACCATTTCTAGGCGACAACCCGTCTGCGCAACAGGGCAGGGTCCTCCTCTGTGCAGTTTACACCTACATGTGTGAAGCGGCAGCAACTTACTGAGAGTCACCTGCTGCTTGAAGTGGTGAATGTCATCCTTGCCGCCATGCTCCCTGACACGTATCTTACAAGCAAAGTCGTCCGATGTCTTTTTTGTTTTTTTGTCTTTAGCCCAGTAAAGCCTTGCAGTGGTCACTTTCTGCTAGACATCTAGCTGCAGGTTCCTCCACTTAGAATATTCCTCAGGCATATCTGGCTCTGGAAAATCTTCAGCAGTCCCTTTGCTTACTGGTAGGCGGTGCCAATGCACATCTATCCAAGACGGATGTGACGTTTGCAGTGCCAATATAGGCGTCACCCCAGAGCGCTGAGATTAGTTCCTTTATTTCCTCACAAACATCACAGATCTGAAAAGCTATCACAGTACCTTTTTGACCAACTTTTTCGACCTTTTGTCAACTTTTTTTGAGCTATTGCTCCCAGTGTGCAAGGAGCTTGCCCCCTTACTAACCTACAGGTTTCAAACCTTGTAGGGAATATCACAGACAGATGTCTGTTTCTGTTCCCCACTTGATGGGTTTTTGGTGTCTGGGGTCAGACCACGACTACAGAGCCTATGCCAACTATTGGTTGAGGCACCAGAGGGCAATCCGGGAGTGAGAGAGAAGGCTCCTGGCAGCACGGCACTAGAAGACACCACATCATTCCTGGCTTTAATCCTGAGGGAGATCTTGGGCCCGGATGTGGAGTCTGTTTTGCGATCGGTAATCTTCAAAGTCAAAGCCTTTGGCATTGTAAGTCTAAGAAGCACAGAAAGAATCCAAAGCGGTCTTCGTCTTCCCCCTCATGCTTCTAGGCCCCTCTCCCACACTCTTCCTGCGGAGCCGGTTCCTCACCACGCCTTCCTGAATTTCCTGAAGCCAGAGCGACCCTGCTCAACATAGGGAGTTCTAGGTTGCCATGCTCTCCATCTTTGAGCCTCCAACTCCCTCTGGCATGCCTATGGGCCTCACAGTGCCGAGAGGTGCCTCTGTTGGATACCAATGGCCGGCCAGGCCCGGATTCCAACTGGGCTGTCTGCTACGAGGCCGGAGTCAGTCTGGAGGTGGATCCAGAGACCCCCATTGGAGAAGGCCTGCCCGACTCAACTCCCAACCTCAAAGGCGCCAGCTGACGATGTGGAAACCATTTTTCGGTCTGACCGGGAGACAGCCCATTCAACCTTGATACAAGCACCGGCTGGACCACAAGTGTCTGGTTTGGATACACTTCCTCTCTCCTTTATCAGACCCAGTGCAGACCTGGACTTTGGAATTGGTAATGACGACATCTGTGGGCTCCCTGACCCAAACGATGACCTGGGCCAGTCCTACCAAGAGGACAACTGGTATGAGAAGCTGGGAGATGACAGCAGACTAGATATGTATCCAGGTTCTAGCCTGATCTTGCCACCAGGACCTGCTAAGGAGCAAGGCGCATCATTCGCCATGATGGTGAGGAAGGCAGTAGAGGTCCTTGACCTGCAGCTTTCCTTAGTCACAGTCAAGGCCAACATGTAGATGGAGGTGCTTCAACTGGGGTTATCCTCCGCGGAACCCCTACTCCCCTTTAATGAAGCCCTCCCAGACATCCTCGTAGGGGCTCAGATCAAGCTATGCACAGGTGTTCTGATGGATACATCTACCTGCAGATTCCTCACCTTTTTTTATATCCCCATGCAGCAGCCTGGACTGGAAGCTTTTCGATAGCTGTCCCGCACCGATAGGGAGTGCTGGCTCCATCACGGCTCCACATGCAGCCCCTCTGGACGTCATTGCAGCCTTAACCCACCCCCGCCTCCACCCCAGCAGTGTAATGACATCAGTTCTCTTTTCTCCGCACCTTTGACATGTTCTGGAGCTCTTCAACTCTGTACTGGAAATCTGTTGTTTCTCAACGTCTTCTTAAAATAAAACCTTTTTTGGTGCAGTTTTCTTGCGTCATGTTATCATCAGGTTTCAAGCCATGTGGAGACTGAAGGTCAGATATCTATTACTGACCCTCACAAAATCCTTCTTTGGTGCCCAGGATCTGACCATTACACCGTGCCTGTTGAGACTGCCAGAAGATGAACCCCAAGGCTTTAAAAGAAAGAGAATCCAAGATGTTCGTGGCACGAGTGCGGCAGAGATGTTTTAAGGCATGGGCAAAGTGGGCTCTTGCCCAGAGCCGCAGCCTTTCAGGAGCCCCCCTGATAAAGCCAGCTGTGTGCTTCAGAGAGTCTTGCCCTGATAACCTTTGATAATTCTCAAACAGCATGTTTTAAATACTGTTTTTCCTTTAAGTGATTTTTATTGTGGGCGATATGTGAGAGGCTTATACAAACATTTTGCAAAGAAATGTGTTTGTTTCATGCAACATAAATACAAAGAAGTCTCTTTTAGATCAAAACTGGACCTTATAGATGAGAAATGGGAGGGGGGTCAGAGAGAGTATTTGCATTAATATTAGTGAACTGCTGCTGTGTTACAATATTAAAAACACACATCACTATCCCTGAATATTAGATGTTAACACATTTAGAATCTGGCCGAGTGTGCCTGTCAGTGACCTTGCCAAAGACAGCATGAAAGAGCTGAAATTGAATCATAAATTCAAACCTACTTCCCAAAAGGGGCATCCAAAATAGGTTTGGCCCAGGGTCCCCAAAATCCTTAATATGTCCCTGGAGTGCAGGATCCCACCCAAGATGAAGATCACAGTCTCCACACTTGTCCAAACCTTCCAAGAAAAAAATTCTGAAGCGCCACCATGAATCCCGTCATCAGTCCTTCAAAGACAAGTCACCGACGTCGGTGACCCCTCAACCACAGTCTGGCAAAGATCACAGAGATGTCACACGACAGTGGCTCCAGTGCCTGCGACTCCATCTCCAGCTCTGACTCCATCCGCTATAATAATTCCTACAGTGTCATTTTTTCAGACCCAGGGTGATAGCATGTATCCTCTTTTCACAACACGGGCACGGATCCAAACAAGTTTCTGAATGCTACTTTTACCATTTTCAACAGAGCCATGGTACCATCTGGTGCACCTGCAGGCCCCATGCGTCCTCTGGCCTACTCTTTGAGAGGTGTACCTGTGTCATAGGACTAAGTGCCCTTCTTGCCGTTTATGCAGCTGGTCCTGTTTAAGTGGCTGACTTCGGTTCCGGCACATATAGCCACGGCACCGAAAATAACACCACATCAGCTGGTTCTTCCATCGTCCTCAGATAGAGAGTACTCACTGGCCACTGGTGCCGCAGAAGTGATTTGAGAAAACGCCGATCTCGGACTGCCACATTGGAGATTAGATACACCATGGTGAAAACAAACACTTGAACACAAGAAGTTACTGCTTTTCAAGGTGTTTCCATCCTCCACTTCACAGGTCAACTCCTCCGCGTGATATTCTACCTTATTTCTTGTATCATGGCAGAAATTCGGTTTAGACCACCATCACATTCTTTTCCTGCTATCGAACCTTTAAAATCTTTGGGAAAGGAGGGTGCTGGGTGTGAGGCTAAATCTGACTGGGGCTTCTTACAGATTCCTCACCTTATGCATATCTTTCTAGGCATCCGACTGGTCCGGAAAACATTTCCTCAGCAGTAACTCCCAAGTCCCTCGAGGTGGCATCATGCTGTTTCAGATGCGTCTCCACCCACCAGATAACACGACACCAACCTGCATGCTGTGATAACATCCATTCCTATTTTTTAGCATCTCATCAATGCAATCTGGAGGTCTTGGTTGTCCACCAAATAAATTATTTCACTTAGTCAACGACTAAGCCAAAGTTTTTCTCCGAAAGTTTCAGGGTTTAAGCCCTGTCAAAAGATGTGTTTGTCAGATCCACACATCTGCAGATGGTGTCATTTGACTGGTGCAATTTGTAGTCCACCCCATACCCTATCCATTACCCCATCAGCAAATGCAAAAACAACAATGTGATGGATGAAATGCTTGAATTGATCTCAGCCACTTTCAATTCCTCTGGTTGCATCCCAATCAATTGTTTTTTGCCCACCATGCCACCTCAGTTTGGACCCTGCGGTATGCCAATCAATCTTAACCCTTCTCCTCATGGGAACAGTCCAGCCCGAACTGCTTGGCCAGGTCCTTCCTGAACAAGAGCACAAACCATCTAGGACGTCTCCCTAGTTAGGGCTCTTCAGCCAGGTATAACTTGGTTCTAGTGGCACAGTGAGCCCAGGACCCACGTCTGGGCATACCCGGCGCACTCAGGGCAGCAAATGCAAAAAGAACATGGTAATGGATTGACTTAATCTCAGCCCCTGGCAATTGCTTAGGCCGCATCCCAACACATCGTTTTTATTATCCCTTTATGGCATCTCCCCCAGATGATAACCACGTTATACAATGAGGTCGTCCAGTAGGCAGCAACTTTAGACAAGGCAGACCTGCACATCCTCCATGAGTAAGACTATTTCCTCATGGAGGTGTTGTCCAAGTCTGAGAGGACAGTACAATGTCTGACCATGTTAAACAGTGTGCTCAAGTCTTCCCCAGAGACATTTAGGGAACCCATTAAGGTCAGGTTAGTAGCATCAATTGTAGAGAAGAAGCATATAACCCTCCCCCTAAGACTGTGTACATCACGGCCACGTCTTGCCCGACTACCTGGTCGTGCACACCTACCGCAAGTAGGCTTCTACTAAATCCGCAGGTGACACCCATCTGCCTAATGAGAGCACAAAGGTGGATGAAGAGACTGACTTTAGGGGCTGTTACCCACTGTTGCATAGCCAACTCTGTGAAATTCCTCTCCCATTATGATGGGGCCCAGTGGAAACACATGCAGGAGTTGGTCAAAGGTGTCCCTGAAGAGTTTAGAAAGAGGCGGAAGGAGATAGTTTCCAAGCGCTGCACCATCTCCAATGCCGCCATCTGTTGCAAGCTTTAGGTGACAGACACAGCGTCCTCATTAGACACCAGGCCTGCTTCCAAATCGCTGGGTTTAAGTCGGCGGTCCAACAGAATCTCATAAACGTGGCCATTGATGAGGAACACTGTTGATAATATTCTGGGAAAGATAAAGGGGGACACCTATATCGCCAACTGATGGGTACTTCACGCCCCGGTGTCCAAAGACTCATTTCAGAAGCACCATCCTCGAGGAAGCAGCAAGTCCACCTCCCCTGATCCCACCTATTCATACCAGAGGCAACTGAAGCCTTTCCATTAGCAAGCGGTCAGAGGGTACACCAGGGGTGCCTACAGGGGCAAAAACAACATAGGCAGGTGGTGGGGTGGCTCAGACAAAGTGTCCCCCACCTCAAAGCATTGACTTGGTGCATCTCTCCAAACCCCCCACCCCACTGAACACACGTTACCTGTGGGCTGGCTCGCTGGGAGGAATCAGATCAATGGGTACTCGCTGTAGTGTGCCACGGTTACTACCTAGAATTCCCACAATCCCTCCCAACATCCCATACTGCATAATACCTTTAGCAGAGAACATCTCAGCCTTTTAGAGGAAGATGTCCAGTCGCTCCACAGAAGAGTCCTAGAAAGAATGCCACTTCACCTCTGGGGCTTTCTGCATTGGTGGAACAGTCACAACCTGTGGAGGCACAGGTGTTTCTTAAACACTGTTCCACAAGTCACAATTACCATGGACACTTCCTATGCCAGCTGGGGCCACATCTCGGCCATATGACAACACAGGGGGTGTGCGCCCCTAATAACCAGGGGCAGAATATCAACGACCTGGAACAGCTAGCCATATGCCCTGCTCTCAAGGCCTTCCTTCAGGGTAAAGTATTCCTGATCAAAGCAGATAACATGACTACATGTATTGCTTCCAGAAGCAGGACGACACCCACTCTCAGCACTACTGCAAGATACCCGGCACTGGACTCTTTGCAACTGCATAAATCGTCTGTCGGAATACCTTCCAGAAGTGGACCTCGCCTTGTGGAGAGCTCATCAATCCCAGCAGAGACCACTACTGCAATGGTTTCAGCACCTCAGCAGATTTACTACAACTTTCAGGACTGGGGATTTCAAGGTCAACTTCATCATCAGCAGATGTAACCTGTTCTGACCTCTGCATGAAAAAATTCCTTCTCAGAGGTTCATCGATATTCGGAAGATGATTCCAAGACCTCTGACTGATTCCAAGATCTAGCCGCAGCTGATTCTCGTCCTCCCAGATAGATAAAGTAGGATTTGGTATACAGACCTTTTGGCACTCCGCATTGTCTGCCTCTCCCACATCGGGGAGACCTTCTCTCACAGCACCATGGTCCAATTCGCCACACCAATCCCCACCTGCAGTGGCTGCATTCGTGGTGATTGAGTGGTGCCAGCTTGAGTCCTCTTTTTTGCCTCCCTGATGAAGTTGCAGACTTCACCATGACACTGGAAAACCTATGAAATCAGTTTGTTCATGTTGCTGGAACAGGTTTGCATAATCGGGTGTGTCATGTTTCAATCACTCTAGATCACATCTTTGTGACCGTCTGCATTTTGCGCACTGCCTGTTGCACAGCAAGAGTCGTCGTTAGTGGATGTAGTCAAGAGCTACCTGGCTGACCTTTGGGTTTTCACATCTCCCTAACCAGCCATTGCTGTTTAGATCACCTTTAGTGGCATGTTTTCTGAAAGGTTTGCTATAAATGTTTCCACCCACTCTTTCTGGTTTCTCGCTGGGATTTGAATGTCGTGTTCACTTTCTTAATGAGGAAAACAAAAAGATGAGTGAAATGCTTAAATTAGTATCCACCCCTGGCAATTGCTAGGGTCGCGTCCCAGTGAATTGCATTTTTGCCCATCTTGCCACTGTATACAGAGACCGCCAAATGCAAATCAGTCTTGGTCCTAGGCCAGTAGATGCATTCCAACCCGATGTGGCAGACGAAGTCCCCTCCAGATCGGAATACAAGCAACACCAGATGGGTTTCCGCCTATTTAATCCTCACCAGTAGATTGATTGGGCAACAGGAATTCTCAAGTCCTGAGCTCACTGTACCACAGGAGTCTGATGGCCGAGAGCATTTGTTAGCATGAGAAGCTGCAGAAAGATCTATATCCGCCATAAATATTGTTAATAAAGTGAAGTAACATTTTCTTAAATACATATTAGTAGTATAGAAGTAGTGTGGCTCACTGGTTAGAGGCGGCAGACCCGAGAGCAGAGGACGGCCCGGGACCAGGGTTCGATTCCCGGCGCGGCAGGTTTCTGGACCAGGGTCAGCGGACTCGATAATTCTCTCGCCTCGGTGCCCACTCTGATCAGCGTTCACACTCGGCAACTCTGGGCATTAGCTTGCCTCATCTTCACTAACGGCCCCACCAGACCGCCGGGGATGCCTGGTCTCACCCTGGAGATACCCATTAAGGGACCATCTCTCAGGGAAGCCAGGAAGGGTTTCGCAGCGGTCGAAGCGCCTTGGGACCCTACGGGTAAGTAGTGCGCTATATAAATGCCTATACATTTACAAATGCCTATACACCCCTCCAAGGTGTGAAGCTCTGTAATCTTGACTTTATCTTCCTCTTAATACAACATACCCTCCAGTGTTGCATTTTCCGCCCCGCTAAACTTTCCTGTTATACCACTGCTGTCTAACAATTTATGTACATGCGCCTTTGGCCTCACTAAGTAGAGCTGTGACAGTCGTTCCTAATCGACTACTATCAGGATCTGTTGCCACAAAATGTGCACCTGGTTTTTGGTGCCTTGGTTGGTGGTACCCCACTGCCAATTCATCACCCGCTGACTTGGATGTTGTTGCTATCCTGAATGTAAAACCAGCATACCCGTGACTTTATAGCTGCCAACGTTTATGCCATCCTCAAAGTTAGCCTCTAAGAATATTGATGCAGATACATGAGTATCTCAGATTCAAAATCACTTTTGTGCTACAGTTGATTTCCATCCATTCCAAAGATGTGAGCATAAAACCCAAGTTTAATACAAATTAGTTGCAGCACAGTCGAGATCTGGCCATGAAGATATGGATTATTACCAGCATCTGTTCCTGTATTTGCAGCTGGTGTTGGATTAATGCAAGGGATGGTAGTTTAAGAATCGTATTATGATGGTAGTGACCGCTCCATGCCAAGGTAGTTATTATTATTTTTTTTTTTTTTTAGAATAAAGATTTTCTGTTGGTATCTGACCAGTTACTCACCCAAACATCACCCTTAATACATAAGGCATTCTGTGAAAGCTGCAATGCTCCAACAACAAGAAGGGAGGTCTTCTAGAAGAATTGAGTATGTTTTTGGCCACGACTTGGGTTCCTTGTCACTTACCTGTACAGTATTTTTTGTATGTTCCAGTTTATTTCCAGAAGCTGATTTATTTTTTCAATTTCAGGAAGAAGTTGATGCTGGAGCAATAGTCTTCCAAGAGGCAGTCCCGGTAGAATTGGGGGATACCGAAGAGACCTTGTCTGAAAGAGTGAAAAAGGCTGAGCATCGCGCCTTCCCTGCCGCATTGGAGCTGGTAGCCAGCGGAGCCGTGCAGTTGGGAGAAGATGGAAAAATCTGTTGGAAGAAGGATAAACCAAACCAACCGGTTTAATCAGCATATCTCTTAACATGTTGTGGTTATTAAAGGTCAAGAAAAGGCTCGGTTGGCAGTAGACTTGCATCAGAATGGTCAAGATAATCTGTTTTTGTGATCTGTTCTCCTTTCCTTTAGAAATTGCACCTTCAAAACTTCAATTCAAGTTGTAGGCTGCCTCTGTAGAAGGATTGTGAGCTTTAATCTTACCCAGCAGATTGAAGTGATGAGAATATTTCCTACTAGTTGAAAATGTGTCTGTCGAGTGACCCTGCTCCACAGGGAATGCGCAGTAACCAAATATTTCGGAAGAACATTTATGATAATTCATGCAGTAGTGGAATATTTGCGTTAAAGACAGGTGGCACGATCTAAAATCAGGTAGTTTTTGTTTTCAGTCATGAACATTGTGTCAGTCGCGCAAACCATTGTTCAATGAGGATCGGATTGCCCTTGGCTTTTATAAAGCTGCACAGTGTTAGTTGTCCATTAGTCCACCTTTTTATCATGTTTCAAATATCTTTCATATTGTGTGACCAAACAGTGCTCTACCTTTGCAATAAACGATTTTGATAAGCTTTCAGTCATTGTCCTGTGTATTTAGTGGGAGCCTGATGCTTCTATTGTACTTGCGTTGGTAATCGCTTTATATTTTTTAGCTTGTTAACTGCATATTTACCAAGATAGATATTTGGGTGTCTCATTATGTTCTGTCAGCCATAGAGTTAGATTTTCCATATGAAAGTCTAATAAACTTTAACAAAGTTGTATTTAGTGACATAGATAGTTGTAATATGTATATAATCAGGTCAAAACCCTACGATGCATGGAGTTCAATCCATTCCTTTGAGATTTCGTGAAGCGCTAAAGAAGATGATAGCGGCTGTTGCTTACCTTGATGTCTACACAAAGCTTCCACCCATCCACAATCGTAGAAGCCTGTCGGCTGTGAGTTTTGAGAAATGTTTCTTAGCGGTCTATCTACAAACTACAGCATAAGAAGAAAAGATATGTGTTGCCGGAGAATCGATGGAGTGTGTAGACAATGAAATGGCCCTGGGTTAATTGAAAATGTTACCAGCTTGAGGGGAAGGCGTAGTCCAGGGTGGGTTGAAGACGTGAACCTGGGTCCTTTAGCACCACTTTCCTGGTTTGTGCAGAAGCTTATACACTTGGATACATTAGATACTTGACTCTTATTTGGCCAATTTTACCAGGACAGTTTGTAGGATTCTGGTCGGCACAAAGAGACCTCTTTTATGTGTGTTTTTAATGCTACGCTTTTAATAAAGAGTCATTTTATAAACATAAATAATAAATTACTGAAAATGCTCATAAAGGTTCTTTGCATTGATTTTTGTTGGTGCTTGGACCTCATTGCTGGTGCCACGTTCACCGATTGGGGATGCTGGAGATTAGTCCTCCGCTGTATACAGGCACCGCAGCTGCTTTTGACTGATCTGACCAAATGGCCAGTAAAGATCCTTAAAGACCAATCTTCTATTGGTGGGTCAGCCCAGCGAGTCTGAACATGCCATCAATTCATATGGAATTAAACATTCTAGTCATGCTAGTGGTGCAGTACAATGCTTCCACCTCTCACCTGCCCAGAAGGCCTATGCGATGGACTGTGGCGCTTTGGAGCGTTCCTTGCTCCGACAGAACTGCAGAAAGAATCCTGTTAACGCTAAGACGTTGATTCATCATATCAGCACTGTATGAGGGCAGCAAGTTAGGTAGACAAAGGACTTAAAGGTGATAACTATGAACATTATAATCGTGTGGGCTGAATGAGAACCAGACGTGGTAGAATCAATGACTTATCGTGCATCTGAGCTATGGCGAGCATAGCATGGGATTTTGAGAGTCCTTATTAGTGCAGTTCTGAGAATAGTTAGGGTGTGTTACTGAGAAACAACAAAAGGTGATGGAGGTTTCTTAAATTAATCCTAGCCACCGGGATTAGTTGGGGTTGCATTCCTGTCCATCGTAATGCTCACTCTGTCACTATAGACAGGGACTAGTCATATACAAATTTCTAATCCTGCGCACAGTCCAGCCTGAAACTTCAAGCCATATTATCTAAGACTTGTTCATCCTTGCTGGGTTTTACCAATCAAGTGCAGCTTCAGTCTTATTGTACAGTGATGCATATTAATGTTTTCTAGTATGATGCAGGCCTAGAAAACATAAGATCTATGGAAACTCTGACGAAAGGTGCAGGGAGTGGATATTTAGGTTGCGAAGTCAATCCCCCCAAAATTATATATTGCACACAGAAATAGACAATGTGGGCCTTCTGAGTGTTATAATACACTTCTGGACTAGTTTTCATGGGAACTGGGTGCTGGATCTCCATACCACCTATCCGACTGACTATTAGGATGCCATTGCAATTTGACGGCCACAAAACCCCTTTGCCTGGTACCCCTTGAGAAACTGAAGCCCTTAAACGGGTTGGTTCACCTTCTCACTGACTTTTTTTCAGTTAGGGAGGCAGAAGGGTAATGCCATCTTTCAAGAAGTAGCTTTTCGTAAATATGAAAGATAATGTTTCTCATCTGCTCTAGCACATGGACTAGTCAGTGAGGAAAGTGCATGCATTTTATATTCCTCTGCCAATGCCTTTTCTTTCCATTCTTATCCTTAAAAAAAAAAAAAAAAATTACACAGCCGTTTGTTTGAATTCTGTCTTCAGGTTACAGTACTTCAAAGCAAATAGAGCATTCTGTTTGAGCCAATAGGAGTTATATTTCCTGTAATGTGAATTAAAACTAAAAAGCGTTTCTATGCTTGTATCTATGCTTATATCTTATTTGCTAGGAAACACCTGCACTGATCCATTGAAACCATATTTGAAGGTTCTTTTTGAAATTTCAAATATTCATTGCAAACATATGACCTCAATGTATAAGCTGTGTGTGGCATGCATGTGTTGTTTTTCTTTTGGAAGGTATGCTTGCAATAAAAAGATTAAAAAAATGAATGTCCATTGTACAAGTTTGCCAAGTCCAGACCTGTTGGCTTATGTTTTTAATCATCAACTCGCAGATCTGGATGTGCCGGAACTGAATCCCCGGATATCCTGGCGCTCATTATTCTCACGACACCTCCTCTTCCCTCTGACTATGGCTGGAATGAAAACCTGGCCCACACGCATGACTGACTAGCCGCCCAATCAGCACACAGCTATTCCGCACAGCGCAGTAGCAGCATATTGTGCTCATAATGCTAGAATGCTAACCGCTGCCAGGAAAATGTCACAACTAGTCTCTATAGAGAAACCTCCACTCTGATACTGAAAGTCTGAAACATGTAATATACATTCTCATAGGAATAGCTGAATCAGGAGGGTGTAGGGTAATCTAACAGAAAGAAACCTGCAGCATTTCAGGTCTCTGAAGGCACCACTATTGTACCTGAAATCTAATCTTTTCTTATAAATATTTGCGCACTTGTATGAAAACACAAAATGACGGATTTCTTTCGACTACTATTATGTTTATTATTGTCGGAGTGCTGTTGGGTGCACGTTTCGCATGCAGAGGAATAAGAAACCCCAGCAGGGACATACCACTGTGAAAAAACCAAAAAAAAACATTTCTTGATCTACAGAACTTTACTCCTGAAGAAGTGCATGGGATGAGCCCGAAGGCATACTGTCAGATTGGAGCAGAGGGTCAGTCTAGTTCTCTCCAGCACACCTTGCCGTCCTGCCCTAGATGGACTGCTCCACTGGCCACCAGCTGCAAGGCGGCAGGGAGGGCTCTCTGCTCCGCAGCGTTCACTCGCTCCAGAAAGCTCTCTTCTGTGTCGGTGACTTCCACTGGTACGGCTTCTTGAAGTATGATAGCTTCGGTATTTGATTCACTCTGAGAACACAATTTTGATATCACATCAGTTTGAATGAAGTGCAGGGTGGGAACAAAAAGATAGACGAAAAGAGAGAAATAGGCCGCTCTGTAATGTTCAATTATGCTTTTGATGCCAACCAGTTATTCAGGAAACACATTTGTGCACTTAGCAGTTGAGATTAGCCAGATATGTACCACCTTGATCATATGCGGGCCAACCTCAAAAGCCTTCTTTTACAAACGTCCTGTCGACAAATCGTAGCCAGCATTCCCGCTTATCTGGTAGCAAGCTCACCATCTCGTGTTTCTCACCACACCCGCAGCCAGGACACCATCATAATGCAGACTAAGAAGTGAAAACAAGTACTGGCAAAGCCAATAGGTCTTGCCTATACAAGAGCTATTGGCTTTGGCAATGCGTTATTTCCATGCTGTACACCAGTGTCGCTGCAGTTCAGCATTGCTTAATGTCAGTGGTGTGGATTGTCCTAGAGTGGAGTGGGGTGGGGAGTAGAGTGTCATGGACTGGATATGTTGAAGTAGAGTGTTGTAGAGTGGAATAGGGGGGAGTACAGTGTCTTAGGGTTGAGAAGAGGGGAGTAGAGATCAGTAGTAGAGAGTGTCGTAGAGTGGCTTGGGGTGGAATAGAGTGGAGTGGTTTGGACGGACTGAGATAGTGGGGTGGGTTGGATTGGGGTAGAGTGGGTTGGATTGAGTGGAGTAGGGTGTATTGGAGTGGGGTGGATTAGATTAATTTGGTGTGGATTGGATTAGCGTAGGGTGGTTTAGAGTTAAGTGAATTTGAGGGGGTGGATTGGAGTGTGGTGGGCTGGATGGATTGATTGGGTGCGGTGGACTGAACTGGGGAGGGGTTGGGTGGGGTGAACGGAGTAGGGTGGATTGGATTAGAATGGGGTGGTTTGAAGTGGGGTAGATTTGATTTGGCTGGATTTGTTTGGATTGGAGTGGGGCAGATTGGATTGGATTGGAGTGGGGCAGGCTGTATTGGATTGGAGTGGGCTAGACTATTGGATTGGAGTGGGGCAGATTGTTTTGCATTAGAGTGGGACAGATTGTTTTGGATTGGAGTGGGGCAAATTGTTTTGGATTGGAGTGGGGCAGATTGTTTTGGATTGGAGTGAGGCAGATTGTTTTGGATTGGAGTGGGGCAAATTGTTTTGGATTGAGTGGGGCAAATTGTTTTGGATTGGAGTGGGGCTGATTGTTTTGGATTGGGGTGAAAAGGGGAGGCATTGCGATGGATTGAATTTGGGTAAGGTGGATTGGAGTGTGGTAGATTGGATTGGTGTGGGGTGGATTGTTGTGGATTGCAGTGAGATGAATTGGAGTGGGGCGGATTGTTTTAGATTGGAGTGGAGCTGATTGATTTGGATTGGAGTGGGGGCAGATTGGGGCAAATTAGAGTGGGGAAGATAGAAGTGGTGAGGTTGTTTTGGATTGGAGTGGGGCCGTTTGGAGTAAGTTGTCTTAGAATGGGGCAGACTGTTTTGCATCGGAGCGGGGCAGACTGTGGCAAATGGTTTTGGATTGGGGTGAAATTGGGAGGGAGTTGGATGGATTGTATTTTCAGTGAGGTAGATTGGATTGGTGTGGGGCGGATTGTGGTGGATTGCAGTGAGGTGAATTGGGATGGAGTGGGTGGATTCGGGTGAGGGATTGGATTGGAGAGGAATGGATTGTTTTAGATTGGAGTGGAGGAGATTGTTTTGTATTGGAGTGAGGGCAGATTGGGGCGAATTGGAGTGGGGCAAATTAGAGTGGAGAAGATACAAGTGGTGAGATTGTTTTGGATTTGAGTGGGGCCAATTGTAGTAGGTTGTATTATAATGGGGTAGACTGTGCATGGGAGCGGGGCAGACTTTTTTGCATTGGAACGAGGGAGACCGTTTTGGATTGGAGCCTGGCAAATTGTTTTGGATTGAGTGGGGCAGATTGTTTTGGATTGGGGTGAAATGGGGAGGGAGTGGGATGTAATGTATTTTCGGTGAGATGGTTTGGAGTGAGGTAGATGGGATTGGTGTGGGATGGATTGTGGTGGATTGGAGTGAGGTGAATTGGGATGGAGTAGGTGGGGTGAGGTGGATTGGAGCGGGGCAGACTGTTTTGCTATGGTGTGGGTCAGATTGTTTTGCAGTGAAGTGAGGCAGATTGTTTTGGATTGGAGCGGGGCGGGTTGGGAGGATCGGAGTGTGGTGGATTGGAGGGGGTGAGTGGTTTGGATTGGAGTGGGGAGAACTAAATTGGTCTGGGGTGGGGTAGACTGGCGCGGATTGAACGGGAGCAGATTAGAGTGGGGTGGATTGTGGTGTACTGCACAATTGTGTTAAAGCATCATTTAAGAAGTAACACATTAAAAAAAAGAAACCGTGTTGCTTTACAATAAAAGAAACCTCCTTTTTTGAGAACAGCACCCACGGGCAAAAACAAAAGAAAACAGGAGTACAAAGTGAGAAAAGAACACTTGGCAAAATAAAAGAAAGTTAACTACAGAAAATAAATCTTTGCAATTTTGTTTGTCCTACTAGGCATGTTTTTGCCAGTTATACGCCTTCTGTTTGCAGAGCACTAAACAGTTATAGTACCTCAATCATGTCTGGCACCGCGGATGGGCACTGATTAAGCTGGATCAATCGGTGCTTGATTCCTGCTACCCAGAGAGGAATGGAAATTGTTAGGCCTGGCTTGACAAATTACGAGGCTGTGAAGAAGTGCCACCCAATCCAACAATGGTAGGTCCTTTTTTTGTTAACAACACTGTCTTGCAAGTGAGACATATGCGCTAGCACATGCTCGACCCTAAAAAGGGGGCAGGAAACCCCCCCCCAAAAAAACAAGACAACTGGCCTTGTCCATCTAAGCACCAAGGATCTGGAACAACCTCCCTGTATCTATCAGGGCCACCACAATGTGCTCCAATTTAAGAAAGAGTTGCAGAATAGCCTCTTCAAAGAACACTGCATCACAGTCTTTGGATCTTTGCCTGTACTAGCCACCACTGGGGAGCTCACAGCGGGACTACAAGGACCAGCAGCCCCGCTATTGCCAACAGCTGTGCTCCTCCCGCCGCTACATAACTGCTCGCGGCCTCCGCTTCGCGGAAAGCGCGCCGGGCAAAGCCCGGGCCAAGGGCAGGCCCCTTGGAGCCCGTTCGAGAATGGTTGAGGACGGGACGGGCCCCCCTCTTATATCTGCAAACAAAGGTTAGTGCATGAATAGCAGACCGCCATTTCTTACAGATCTCTATTGCACTAATTACTGCAAGTGATTAAAGGAATAGCTGTCTTTTAACTTCCTCCTGTAATGACTACTTCTAAGGCAGGGAAGGGCAGGAAGTCCATCACCGGCGGGTCAATAGTGGGCACTTTGAACCAATTTCTCAGGAGAGCATCTTCCGTGTTGGCCTACGAAATAGAATTGACCGAAAGGAGGTTATCCTTGGACCCTGCCTTTGATAAACGGACGTCTATGGGTAGGCTGGCCCAGGTACCGTCGCCAAACCACCAACAAGTTATAGAAACTACCTCGCCAGGTGGCAATGGCGAGGGGAACCAGCCACTACAAGCCGCTGGAGGTTCGCCCGTTTCCTCTGCTAGTACGGATGTTATACCAGTTACTCGAAGTGTTTCTAACCACAACTATGAGCATTCCGGACCATCGACGCCAAGATTGAAAACGCGATCTGCATATAGTTCTAAAGTGGGGGCTATACAACCTGCAGTAGATCTAATTCCTAAAAGAAAGCGTGGGGGAGCCCCTTTGAAAAGCAGGAAAGCGAAAATTCAGAAACGCAATAATGTGGGGGAGAGTTCAATGTCAAGAACTCCAAATAGACCTGCCATATGCCAGCCCATTACCAAAGTGACTACACCTACAACGAGCCTTAGTGCTGTGTGCCCTACTGAGTTGGGATTAGACTTTTGGACCAAATTGGAACACATTTTTACTAAGACATGTCTCCCTATCTACGATAGACTCAATACGAAAGAAAACAGACTTACGTGCCTTGAATTATTGTTTGCTCCTGCCCAGGCACAGGATGGAACACGGGACAAAGGGCCAATTGGAAACCAAGAGAGGCTGTCAAGGCCAACCAACGAAGATGGCCACCATCCTGCCCCGTCTACCACAAACAATATAGTTGATTTAACTCCCCCCGATGTAGTATTTAATGACCCCTACTCCAATCCAGTGACACTGCTGCGATCAATAACATAGTAATGAGTAAAAGAGTGGAGACTGGGGTGGCAGCGGGACTGAGAACCAACAACCCCAAGCAAACAGTAATATGCCCTGTGATGTATTAACAAAAGGACTACCATGTATAGATCTTCCTCCCGAGTCTATACCGTATGTGGTGGTGCTTGCGGGGGTCCCAGTTTTGAGCCAGGGAAAAAGGGAGGTTTACACGGAGCTTAAAAATAATTGCCTCCATTGGCTTAACTACAATATGCCACTTCCCAATATGGTATCTGGCGAAATTTTGTTTGCTAGACAAGTGGAATGGGTAGGGCCACGGAAAAAAAACATTATGGCAGACTGTGTTATAATTAACTTTAGGAACAGACGGGCTGCTGAACATATCTGTAACTGGGATCCGGTACGTTCTGATACGCAAATTCAATCCCTGCCCCTAACCTATTTTTACCCTGCTACCCACACTGATTCTAGTTTTAACAGAGGAGGTCAGTTTTGGGGGTGCCAGGATACTTTTGGTCCTAGTGTTCAGGCTGGGTTTGCAAACTGGAAGAGAGCCAACACCCACACCCCTCTACTGGCTATGTTTTCCCAAAATAATAGATTCAGCATTTTAGACCAAATAGATTGAAGGCCGAGGAGCTGCCTGCCCTTACTTCCCCCTGCCGATGACCAGGGCCCGCCAGTAGTTAGAGATGGCTCGGATGCAAATGATTGCCATATTTTCACAACTTGTCACCAGGGGGGCGTGTGTGCAAGGGAGGTAATAAGGACCAATGAGAGGCGGGGTAGGGCGTGTAAAAACGTGGGTACACTGCATGGAGCTTCGCCTCTAGCAGTACAGGAGGCTATTGGTTGTGTTCCAGTTCCATCCTTAACAGAAAGGGCCCAGGATAGGGACCCAGGGGACATGGGGTCAAATCATGACAGGGGTGGGGGGAACTTAGCGAAGGCCCATTCGCTGGGGACGATAGTTGCTCAATTTAGGATCGGCACTCTTCCGCTTAGGGCATTTACCAGTAAATGGGACAGTATTGAGAATACTGAGTGCCAAGCATGTAAATACAACATTGAAGATGAAATCCATGTCTTTTTTTTTGCCCGGCTTATCAGGCCACACGGAAAAGGTGGTTGATACCAATTTGCAGAAACTTAGGTTTCAGACAATGTGCTCCAGCCTTTAGAGTTCAAAAGTATGGCACCCCCCCCCCCCCACCCGCCCTCCCCCATCATCTTTGCTGTTTCGCGTTTTTTAAATGGTATGTGGCACAGACGTAGGTTTTTTTTTTTTAATGATTTAACTGATAACAGGATACTATACTAATTGTAATGATTCGAAAACTATCCAATATTTAATCTGCTTTTATGATGTGATGGATTACTTCATAGTTTTAACTTTGTGAATAATGTGTACTATGATGATTTGGACCAATTTTGTATTGTACATAAGATATTTAATCCTTTTATCGTGTGTTATGTATGTATTTTATTCGCACTTTTATGGTCCTCTGTGACCGAAATAAAGTTTGCTGCCTTTTTACTATCATCGCAATTTAGAAATGCCATGTACAAATTTACACTAATATCTATCTGCCAGAACTCTATTACCTGGAAACAGCCAAACGTCAGTCATTGTATGATAGTAGCTTCTCAAATCCTCTTCTTCAGGCTACTTATGAAGTTCCCTCCTCATTCACCGATAAAAATTAGAAGACTCAAATATATTGGTTCATATTACCTCTCCTGTAATCTCAGTAATGTGTTTCTCGCCACAAAGATTTGATCCCATACTTTAAAGCCGTGACTTTTTGCAGAGATACGTTCTGAGTCAAGCAGAAGTTTTTGGGTAAGATTTCATTCATAGGAGATGGTAATCCGTGTTTAAACAAAATTATTATTCTGAGTTATAGCCATACAGGGCAATTTGGCTTCAAAGCCACAACATAGTGAAATAAAATTATATGTATTAGCGCAGAATTGTTTGTTTTGGTTCAGTCGTACCTGACCAGCGGATTAATGGAAAGCTATGCTCTGATATTTGGTTATGATATTGAAAATATTTACAATTTGGCAAATAGCTACTCACGAGTAAGAAATGTACAGTGCAACCCGTGACCCGCACTCCCGCCTGCAGCGCCTGCTTCTTGGCATCCGCTCCTTTGAACGAGGGCAACAGCGATGGATGAATATTCAGTATCTTCCCTAAAAAAGAAAATGCATTAGAATACAGATTATGATCAAGTTTAGTTTATTGTTTTTATGTGAAAGCATTTCACACACGGTACAACGAAATCAGACTAATATTCAGTACATATTAATAATAGCGAGGGTACAATACTTTAATTAGAAGGATAAAGGTTGGATCTGCTTACATACTGGTATAGCATCAGGTAAGAAAAGTGTGATTTCAGTCAATGACTGAGAAAATGGGCAGAATTGGGCGGCGGGCAGTAAGGTCCGAGTTAGAATCCAATGGTCTGAGAAAGGGGAACAGGTTTATCCAGCATCGCAACAAAGCAACCAGCATGTAGTGGTAATATTTTAAAAGCTCTATCTAAAAAGGGTAGTGGACAAAAGAAACAAAAATAATTCCAGTAACTGCCATAATCAGTTTTATGAGCAGTGTTATCCCACAAAACCATAGACTTTAACTGCATGTTTGTTGATTGCACTATGATCTTACTTCAAGGTCATTTAGAATATTAGCAAGGCCATTGTTTACATTAGGGGCCCGATTCATACACATTTTGACGCACAAGTTTGACCGAGATACAGAAAAATCGAATTCTCTGCTCACAAATCTGGATCCAAATACACAAAGATGGGGTAGGGTGAATGAAAAGTTGTCCTGCGGGAAGATTGTTTGGAAGTATGCAGTATTTTCTGCAGTCCTGGAGGAGACCAAAAAATGGTTGATGCAAATGAAGTAAGCGACCACATAACCGTAGCTGTGTAGGAATTAACAAAAAAATTACTCTCCTCTTCCTTCCACTTATAAACTTAAACCAGGTCTAGGTGTGTGGAAAATGTAGGAAAGGGCATGGAACTTTCCAATTCAGCAAGGACTTCGTGGCAAGGGAAGACCCTCCTTGAAAATGTCTTCCGTGTGAGGATAACACGAGTGAGCAGGTATTTGTAAACATTTCAGAAAACATCTTAACCTTGTGCATGTGGATTCCTGGTCACTTTACAGAATCCACATACACTGGTGTGAGGCAACCAGACGTCTGCTATTAAATTTACATGACCACGATTTTAGCTCCTGTATGGCTAATGTTCATGCTTTTCTCAAGGAGACAAGTTCATGCTTTCCTCTATAGGAGTGCTTTTCTGGGCAAACTTCTCTTTTAAGAACTGTAATTGTGCATAAACTTGTCAACTCCGCTTGCAGCTGTTTAGGTAACAATCTCCTATCACTTATGGCTCGATTTGAGTCAGGTGGAGTGGTATCTCTGAGTGGATATACCGGTGTACCTGATTCTGAGTGTTCCTGAAGTCATTTTGGTCTGAAAACACCGGTACCCGCAGGAGGCTGTGCAGGTACAAAAACCCTGCCCAACCTCCCTAAGCATCAAAGGGAAAGCAGACCACGCTTCTCCGGACATGCAGGACGCCACACATTGTGCCGCTCACACCCTATCCTCCTCTGCACCACCAGCAACTAGAACTTTAGGTCCAATATCAAGAAGGGTTGAAACCAGGAAAGTTGAAGGAAACTTCTTTTTACACCATAATCTACGGCAACAATAGAGGTGAGATGAACGCAGCACCAGCCAAAATTACAACTTGATTCTCCAACATGAAGCATACTCCACATTACACCCCCCCCCCCCCCTTCCACCATTACGACATTATGCACTTGTCTAACTTTCTTCATTATTCTTTTCTAGACTGATGCAATTCTAGTGTAAACACCTCAAATGCCATTCACCATCATGAGACCACCAACAGTTCCCACCTCTCGTGATTATCCCCCAATTCTGTGTAACTCTCTGGCAGCCAGCAAGGCCCTGCTCCATTACTCCCATATACTGCTTACTCAGCAGATAATAAATAAAAGCTTTAAGTTGTCCAGTTGCAGGGGAAACGGCGCATTTGATATAGGAAAAACAGGTCTTCAAAATAATTCCCCATTCTGGCCTGTTTAACTCGTTTTGCATTTTACTAGTATGAAATTTCCTGTCACAATAATTAATTCCAGCTTCCTGCACCCCCCAATATCGTGATCGGGCCTTAGATGGGGTACCACCTTAACCGAAAGCGTCCCATGTGGTCCAGCCTTACTATTTCCAAGGACTGTTCCTTTGGGTGTTGAGTTCTTTAGAGCTAATATTCTTACAACACTAAATATACCTTACTGTATATCTTCCTGTATGAATTTCAACACCAATACTTGTCTACTATTTTGGAGATGACCACACGACCCCTTTGAGCTAGAGAAACTAACCTCCAACAAACGTTCTTCAGAGGGACCAGTCTAACATTGTTATACGAAAATCCTTCCACACCCAATTCACCTTTAACTGTATATAGTATGCACATGACCGCTCTTGTTTTCCGGTCCATATTCTGTTCAAATATTCATGAATCCTTTAAAACGCCTCTTGAGACTCCTGCCCACTTACCTATTCTGTTAGAGTCTCAAAAGGTTGACAAATGTTCATTACATTTATTCAGTTTTTTTTGTATAAATCACAGGCTTATTTATGAGAGCCCTGCATTACTTTTGCACCGCATAAAGTGGTACATGCGTGACGCAGGGCTCTCATTTCGAATTAAGAAGCTATGCAAAGCCACCCTGCGTGGCTTTGAGTGGCCTCATAAATCATGAGTAAGGCGACGCAGAGCAAATAGTTTTGTCTCCTTACTCTGCGCCTAAGAGGTGTTCCATGGGCGTTACGGTGGGTTTTCCCACGCAACACGCATGGAATTTGACGCTGCCCCAGATTTACGAAGGTATCTAAACATGGGGACGTCGCAAATCTATACGCCTCCCGAGGTGAGGCAAAACAAGGAGAAAGATGTTTATTTCTGCAGCACAAACAGAAAGAGGAAAACGACTCTTAGGATTGGTTTTATGCAGGAAGGTATCCCATCAGTACAAAAACAATCCTGCATACAACGTAGGCACCCTTGTGCCATGGTGCACCAGTGCCTACGTTGGTGCTAGGCTGCCGAATCGGCGACAGCGCAGCGAGATAGGAGAGGAATGCATTGTCTTGCTTAAATAGGGTGCATTCCTCCCCTTTGCTTTTGGTATATGGAGGGCCACAAGGTGCTTTGCTGTGCTGCCCTATGTCAAAATGCCATAAATAAGTCCTCAAGTGTATATCATAAAGGTGCCTTTTAGTACCTGAGCTAGTTCACAGCCTGTGACATGTCTACAGAATATTTTAGAACAGCCTTTGGTGAAGAAATGTGTTGGGAAAGGGGTAGACTGCACTCTTCACTTCGTTTTTGACCCGTTTCTTCATATGTATGATAGAAATTGTAAAGTTTTTAACAAATTAAAACTTCAGCCTAGCCCTGAAAAAAACAACGTACTCACTGGTAGTAGCATAAGGACTCTATTTGTCCACAGTGGACAGTTTTGGGCGCATCAATATGCCTCAGGTAAGTGATACAAGCAAAGTTTTTCACTCTATCACCTCGCAAGGTACATCTTCTTCAAAATAATCGATCCCACTTCGATCATGTGCAAATGTCAGTCGCGCACCCAACAGTACTACAGTTTCACATGGTTAGTGAGAGAACCGTCCACACATGCTTCTTGTATGATTATATTAAAAGTGGACATCTACCTCTACAAACAAACTATGTGAAGTGGAACATTCATGAGTCCGATTTTTTGTGTTCAATTGCAAACTCATGACTGTTGTTCAGGAGACATCAATATTTTATTGGGATTTCATGGATAAGGTGTATTTTTTGAGCCAAAAGAAAGTCGGAAGGTGGACTCAACAGGCATCAGCACCTATCTCTGGTTGCTTTCATGATGAAACTGACATTCTGCTCAGTTTAAGATTGAAAATCAACACTGAGAGTAACGATGTAACATACAAAGTACTGTTGGATGTGCAACTGGCATCTGTGCTCACTTTTTTGTAGACATGAGACTTTATGTTGGTAAAGCAGATTGTTTAGGGATTAGATATTAACTTCAGACATTACATGCCCTACATACTATATTGATGTAACCCTGAATCCACTTTTCTCTCTTCTTATTTTTTTGCTACAATGTTCAAGAATGTTTATTAGTCTTGCCATGCTCCTCCTTAGTTCTTCCTATCACTAGGATATTAAAGGGAAAGTTTACTACACATAAGCATGCAGGTGAACAACCTTTACAACGCAACTTTTACCACGCAGTTCCTTTACGACACAACTTTTACAACGCAAACCATTACAACGCATTGCGCTGGGGGGCGCTCTAGGATAGGGAATAGGTTTAATTTACTATCCAACACCTTCCCTAATATCCACGGGGACTGGAGTTGGAATAGTAAATTAAACAATTCCCTATCCAGCGCCCAAAAGCACTATGCGTTGTTAAGGCATGCGATGTAAAAGCATGCGTTGTAATGTCGTACATCCAAGCATGCATGCACGTAAGCATGCACGTAAGCATGCACACAACCCTGATAACCTAACTTACCATGCCACTTTCTGACAAAGGGACCTGATAAAGTCCTCATGAATCCTGAAAGACAGATCAGGTCAATAGAGAAATCACCCAGTACTTTGTTTAGTGTGCCTTCATATTCTGCTCGACTTCCAAACAATTTGTGGTCCATCATCTTCAGTGGGGTGAAACAAAGTGCAAGACATTAGTCCCAGGTAACACACACACACACACATCGTTTTTAGACATCTTTCAATCAAAAGCTAGTTGGGAACTCATTTTTTTCAAGAATATGTAGGAAATCTGATTTACTGACTGTAGAAAGAAACACAAGAAACCGTCAATAAATGGGCAAAATACAATTCTCTTTTCACCAGAAAAATCCACGACTTTATGAAACACCTCATTAGTCCAACCGGCCACACACTCATGGCCTTCACAATTGGTAACTGCAGTACGGGGTTCCCACCAAGAGTGTTTGACCTCATCACGATTGTGGGGACCCTTTGTGAATCCGGCTCATGGTTTCGATTTAAAATATGGAAAAGTGAGAAAACTAGAATCTGCTTTCTAGCAGCAAATGTTTGTGGATCTAATATTAAAATACAAATTTCCAAGAGTGTGTGGTTTTGTAATTGCTACATTGCACATAGAACTTCACCTTCAGGGCGCTACGATGTCTGCATGAGTAGTAAAGAAGCTGTGGACGAGGCAGCTCAAGAGTGCTATGACCCTTAGGAATTTGTGAGCATAGCACATTCCAAATGATACCAGAAGCTGACAAAATATTATAAAAGCATTTCAGGAATTGAATCAATATATACTGACTCAGTTCACAAAGAAATTGGTTTATCTGCAACCCAAGGTTTACCCCTGCAAATGGGTACAGATGTACACATGTCTGGAATTCACAAATGTTTTCCACAGTACCAGCAGCAGGCCCTAGTAGTGTTAAGTTGAAAGGGCCCTATTTCGAATACTAATAACTATTGTTTTGATCAATCTGAATAAACCATACAAAATGAGTACAAAAGTATAGTTTCTAATATTGTTCCTGTTCGTCAGGGGTGGGTAAGTTGATTTGCATAGCTAGTTTCACCATCACAGTTATATCATTCTTTAATTAAAAATGTTTTGTAATTAAAATTAAGGGAGATAAGAAAATATTGTGTATGAGAAATTAGTCAAATTAAAAGCAAATCTGATCATGGCAGAAGAGGACCAATTAATTCACGAAAGTTGCTTTAGTTTACATAAAAGAGATATCCATCCATGACAATTGGTACGGGTAAAACAAATTAAAAATGCTAATATTCATATAAAACCAACCACTTTAACAAACAACTAGATCTAAACTTCAATCCAATCCTTCTTGCCTTCAAAATGTAATCTACAAGTACTAGTTGCACCTGGATGATGCCAGTTTGCAAAGGATATTTCCACCTGCAGATTTCTCACCACTTGAATCTCTCCGGATGTCAAATTGGAATCAGAAACTTTAAATTTGGAGATTTTCATTTTAGCTCCTGGATCTCCTTTTCTGCAACAGCCCCCACTAAGCTCTTCCTACAAATTAGGAAGCCCATTCGACATTAAAATAATCCTCGACAATGTAGGAGGCCTAGGGACGAAGCATGTCAACGGGTTAGGTGTGTGAGGGCCTTCCTAAAAAAAAATGTGTATTGCTTATCCTGTTCTTTTAGACACACACGCTAGGATATAATGCAGTGCACAAGCAGCAAATTGCAAGATATCGGTGGTACATTACATCAGGATTGATTTTTGGCTTGACTACACTTGACAAGGAGGCTGCAATCCTTGGTGGCCCATTTCCACTCGTTCCTCAGTTCCATGCTTGAATGACGGAACTTGTTATATGAACCCTTTCAGGTTAACTGAACCTACCCTGGCTGAATTGTTTGACTTGAAGGCATGTGCCAGGGGAACCAGAATACAAGAAACTGCAGGGATAGGGGTCAAGAGAGAGACCATATACCTGTATATTTTCTCTAAGAGAAACAACCACTGCCAAGCGGTTATGTGTTCCGATTCCCTAGGTAAGGGTGGTGGTGTGAAAGGGCAGGTTAGAGTGTCAACTTGCTCTCTGCAATGACATAGACACCCATAGAGAGTACTCATCGGATTTCACTGGTCGCGCACGAAGGGGTTGGCAATGACTGCCATCCCAGAATGCTGAGAATCCATAGCAGTGAGGAGAAGCTTCGCTTTAAAAGAGGCACAGCCATCACCTACAGAGGCACCCTTCCTCCTGAGCCCTTAGCCAATCCCAGGAGAGGAAAAGGCGGGGTTCCAGCATGCATACTATTGAAAAGTAGTATCCCTGAAATGGTGGATTATGAAGAACATGTCTCCTTTAAAAGAAGGCTCAGATCAACCAGAGGAGTCGACGTCAGACTTGCATTAGACATGTACTAACTACTTCCTTCGTCAGGCAAGAGAAGCTGTGTAGTATGGGCTGCATATGGGGAAGGCAGAAGATGATTTAGGAATGCTGGTGCTGGAAACCCGGCCCTGCCAAACCTGTAGTGATTACACTTCCTTGTCTCTTCAGAAGATTCCTTAGTATTCTTTGAGGAATCATGAATATCAAATCCAAACTTGACAGGATAACATCTGGCATGCAGAAACTACCAATAAAAAGACTTAAGACTGATATCAAAGGCATAAAGTAATGATTGGTGGTCTAATGGACCTCACTACTGGGAATGTACGACCATTTTTTCTCTGTCTCATAAAAAAATGTTCTACTGCATGCAGGCTGGCAGGTCCTAGGCAGGCATTCACCCTCTTCTCTTTGTGGGTCAGCAAGAGTCTAGATTATCTAGCACACAGGAGGCTCTAGCCCTTAGTCTTTCACCAGGACAAGCACATTTTCGAGCAGGTAGACTTCTCGTCTTGTCTACTGTCCCAAGCAGCTCTCTGCCTTGAGAGAGGTCACGATCAAGCAAGGCTTGGGTCCGTAACTCCTCAGACTGGACCACCTTTTAAATTGTGCAATTTACTAATGTGGTGTTTCTTTCAAAAGACATGCTCTATTGATTTATGAATGTCTTTGTTGAAATATCAAAAGTAAGCGAAATAAAGCTTGAAAACTTTGGAATTAATGGTCTAAGGGTGATCACAACTCTAATCAAAATACCCCCCACCCCTGTTTGCTTATTCCAATATTGAGAGAGGTTGCAGCAGTTTTTATAAGGTGAACCCAACTATGATCGGCCATATTTTCTAAGGAACTTCATTTAGAATTTCCCATCATTCTCCTCCTTTTACACAAAATGTTCTGACTTGTCGTTTTACCCATTTGCATTTCCTCAGACACATCCCATATAGTGTCTTGAGCCACAGAAGTCTAAAATGGCCGACCTGTGGCATGGCCTAGAACTTTCTCTCTCACCTAACACACACACTCAACTTTTTTCAGGCCTGGCCTATCAAAGCATACTCCCACCCTTTGCATGCATGCATGCCTGTCTTCCCACCTGGCTACAGTGACTCATCCAGATATGTGAGTCCAGACCATGGGCCACCACTGACATGCTGCCAAACAAAAAAGAGCTGAAGTGCAGCCAGGCCTTTGTTTGGAGAAAGGTTTGATCATTGTCAGATGTCATTTCCTACCTGGAAAGAGAATAGCTCTGAACTGGCCTGAATTGCCCGTGAGCCCCAAGGGGAACTACTCGAGAAACGTAGGTGCAGATTTACAAGCCCCTTGCGCCAGTTTTGCGTCACTTTTCCCATGTTAAAAGTGACGCAAAAGTGGCTTGTAAATCTGCCCTATAGTTTTAAGCTTCTCACTGGCAACACAACACAAAAGCTCAGGTTACCATTTTAAATATACATTTCTAAAGTAAGCACTATGAATCTGTACCGACGACTGTGTTCAAGGCCCAGGATAACTGTCAGGGTTAAACCTTCCATTTTAAATTTAAGTTTCAGTTTTGTTTTTCCTTTTGAAATCCACAGCTAGCTTAGAATGCTATATGGCTCTTATTAAGCTTGTGTTGCTGAGTTATATGGGTGAGCAAAAACTGTTGCTGTAACTTTCACATTTTGAATTTGACTTTTAAGCAGTTTGCATTATTTGTATGTATGTTTCAGCTGGTTTAGGAAAGGTCAAGCATGCCAATTTAGGTGCAGAAACCTTTTCATGTGCCACGCAAGTGCATACTCTGTGCATAGCTGCATAGCAGCTCCTCACTGGCCAAATTTCTAAATACTAGATTTCCAGACCCCCAAAAAACAGAAGAGGGACGGTAGCATGCTAAATATGGATTTCTTATAGCTAGTCATTTTTTTTAACCGATACACTGCAGTCGGGTACATAAATACCTGTGAAGATTGACACGTTCAACCATTCCTAGTTTTATAGTCCACAAGATATATTGCACTCTCGGACTTGTAATTTCTCTTGTACCGGTAAATATGGACACAAAAAAGTAATCAAAGAGTGCTTTTGGTCATATAACCAGGACTGGAAGAAAGTGTCACGTATTACGTCACGCCTTATAACGCCACACTATTTGTAATTGCTGTAAATAACAGATGCTACAATTACTCAATGTAATGTATTTCTTTCTAGAACCTCGAGAGGGCATTATATGATGATAATACATGTCAGCAGTTAAAAAAAATCATATTACATACAAAAGGAGTTTTTTAAATAACTTTCAAATGTATTAATTTTAAATGTGCAGATAATATTCATTTGAACAAAAGGGCTTTACTTAGTATTAGGTAAAGCAACGTAGATCAATTGAGTTGTTTTGAGCACACAGTTGTGGAGTGAGTAGTTGAGAAGTGATCAGTGCGGATATAGACACCGACAGAACAACTAAAGCACTCTACACTTTTACATGTACAAAATTCTTCATAGCTAAACAGAAGAAGTTGAATATAAGGAAGTTTTAAAGGCCACAACACTAGTAAGTTTGATAATATTCATTTTGGGAGCCTCGACTAAGGGACAGTAAAGGGGAGTTGTAAAATGTGTCAGCACTGGTGTGTCTCATGTCTGAAAAGATGAGATCTGAGAATAACTATACATTGTGCTAAGGAGGAATGGCCATGAAGTCAACCGGATACTTGTTCCAGCGCACAAGCAGCTGAACGGAACAAAAGTGGAATGTAGGGCTGGAAAGTTTGGGGACAGGTATGGGGTAAGAGTTTGTGGGGAACAAAGAGTATAAGGTGATTGAATAAGCAAGATGGACAGATGAAAGATTGCTAGTCCCCTTAAAAGTAAATCAGTCAGTGGGCTCTGGGGCATGCAGACAGTCATCTGCCCTGCTGCCAGTGGTTGGGGTATACCAGGGTGGTGGGAGATTGACACGTAGAGATTTGGCAAAATATTTCACTTTGTAAAGGGAAGCAATGAAGTACTTTTGGAGGTCCACATCAATCTACTTTACTCATGACAACTGAAGAGTGAGTTGGTGGTGGTGTTGGTATGCAACAGAAGGCAAATGTGTTTTTAATAGTATTGGCAGTTGTTGGACTTGGCCCTTTTGGCAGGTTCACCCCTAAACTTTTTGCTTTTAATTGTGACCTGATACTAGTTGTTTTTGGCTTCTGCGCACTTTAACCCTGTGTCCCAGTGTAAAGTGTGTGCGCAGTCTGACTGTGTGTGGAGAGATTGGCCTGACCTCTCATATGAATGCATGGGGAATGTGTGTGTCCATGGTAGTTCCTGATGTGTGGGGAGTGCAGGGGTGAGTTTGGTATGTGCAAACTCGTGAGATTAAATGCTGCGCGACGGTGTGCGCAGATTTAATGTGTCTAGTGCAGAAGTGCCACTTCTAGAAGTTGGCATGTCTGTGCAGTAAATGTGAATTGACGGTCTGGCTTGTGATTGGCTGGAGCTGGCTGGTGTGTCTGGCTCCAGACGTCAGGATGGGTCTGCCCCCGTGGTGAATGGAGAGATCTGCATGTTGATGGGAGGGAGGAGTGCACCTGGGACCTGAATAGGGCTGGGCCTTCCCTCGACAATGCTGGCTCCGCCCCCTGTGGCACGTCTGATGTCCCTAGCCTGTCCTGTGAATGGGGAGAGGGGCTGAGCAAAACAAAGTGCTGAAGAACCAGTTGTAACTGCTTCTCCCCCTGCCGTACAACCTTAGACAAAGGGAAATTGTGTATAAAAAGGGGCTGTGACGCCATGTGAAATGTTCTCACTGATCCCATCTTGCGGGGGCCTGCTGGTGCTGCTGGGCGCCAGAAGGTACTGCCACTTGGGACTGCCTCCCTGCTGGAGGGCCCTGTGAGCTGGCCGCTTTGACCCCCTGCCTGCTAAGAGACTTCCCCTGGAGATTTTTTGCCTGGATGCCTGGAGGACCTATTGGGACCCTTCTGCCTTGCTTGAACTAGTGTCCCCTTGAGGTTCGTTACAACCTCTGTTCTATAAGGTGCAAAGATTATACCCCAAATATGGGACAACCTTTGTCCTTAGAAGACCCCTCACTCACCAACCTAGTTGGTGACATGCTTCATCATCGGGGTCCCACCCAGACAGCCGAGTGCCATCTGGGTGTGCTGCGACACCTGCCTACAGTGGAGCTGGTTTTGTAGTTTTTATATGTGCAATTAGACTTAAAAAGTGTGATTAAAAGTTGACCAATGCTACTCACTCAAGGTTTTTTTTATTCTGGAGTGATTGGGCAACGATTAGAATATATTATAGGACACCCTTGCCTAGTTAGGTAGGGTTTTGGTGTCAGTAAAGTCGTGTGTTAAGATGAAAAAAGTGTTAAAATTGGTCTACATGTTTCAACCTATGTGTCATTATGAGGTTTTTGTCAGGACAAGAGTGCAGAAATCTGGGTGGTGTACACACGCTAAGGTGTACCCAGCCCTCGATTTCGTGGTGTCTAAATCACAAACTTGTGATTTAATGAAAAAGGGTGTTCTTTTCCTTGATTCCAGGAAATAAACCTGTGAAAAAAATGGGAAAGAAAAGGGGTTGGAGGAATCCAATAGATAGTACATAAAATGGTATGTTAAATGGTTCTTCTGCACCTAATGTCAAACTTTCACATGACTTATTCCATCTCACGGAAAGTTCACACAGTATAAACCATGGGTCATAACTATCCACAGACAAACGTGCTGTTCATTGTATGACTCACAGTTTTCACAGTCAACCATGATTAAAAGGAACGGATTTGGTCCGTGGTTTGTGAAGTATTTTGGCCCACGCAATCATAGTCGTATTTAGTCATTTTTCGATAGAAGTGTGGGTGTCCAAACACCTTCGTAGGAGAGAGGGGAGGGGATGTATTGGCGGGGGAAAAATTCAATCCACACGCCAGATCGAAGTAGTTAAAATCAATAATAAAAACATAGCATACACTGAAAAAACAAACATACCGAGACCATGAATTACTCAACAGTGATACAAATTCAACACAGCGGAAAGTGGGTATTAATCTTACTCGAAGCGCTCAAATTTCGGGCTTCATGGGCTTCTCTGGGTCTGCCGTGGTCTGCCGTGCCGTATGGGTCCTGACGAAAACCTCATAATGACACATAGGGTGAAACATGTAGACCAATTTTAACACTTTTTTTTCATCTTAACACACGACTTTACTGACACCAAAAGCCTACCTAACCAGGCAAGGGTGTCCCATAACATATTCTAATCGTTGCCCAATCACTCCAGAATAAAAAAACCTTGAGTGAGTAGCATTGGTCAACTTTTAATCACACTTTTTAAGTCTAATTGCACATATAAAAACTACAAAACCAGCTCCACTGTAGTCAGGTGTCGCAGCACACCCAGATGGCACTCAGCTGTCTGGGTGGGACCCTGATGATGAAGCATGTCACCAACTAGGTTGGTGAGTGAGGGGTCTTCTAAGGACAAAGGTTGTCCCATATTTGGGGTATAATCTTTGCACCTTATAGAACAGAGGTTGTAACGAACCTCAAAGGGACACTCCTCTTTTTGTTGTGTTATATTTAGTTCAGGGGACCAGGAGTCTCTTCCCCACCTACATGGTGAAATACCCTCTCTCTCTCCTTTGTTGATTTATTGCTTGAACTAGTCCCAGGACTTCTTGTGCTCCCAAGCGCCCTGTGAGCGCTCTGCCTAATTTTCCTTGAAATACGAAGGAAAGCTGGGGGGGCCTTGCTGGAGGAATGCCCAGCCCAGAGATTCCCCCCCTTTCTGTGCCCCCCGCTTATTTTAATATTTTACATAGCAGGAGCCTACTCCCCTTTATGGTGGTTTTATGGAGATTACGGGTGTCACCCCGCTTGTTCTTAGTTAAACTACGGGTGCCAACCGCGTTTATGGCCACTTACTTTTAATTTTAATTGCGCGGGTGCCTACCCCGCGACTTTGCCCTTCTTTTTGTATATATTTAGAGAGCGGGTGCCCACCCCGCTCCCCTGTTATTATTATTGAGGGAGCCTACCCCTCGAATCACCACAGCGACCCGAGCCGCACATCAAATCCCTCCCGGGTCGCTGTCCAGTGCGACCCAGAAGGCAGGCAAGGCTGTGCCTTTGTGGGCGGGGCTTCCGCGACGGAAGGGAAGCCCCACGAGAGCGGAGGTCAGTGCGAGGAGTGATGCGGGGCTCCCGAGATCGAGGGAGAGCCCTGCGGTGGTAGTGAGGCATTCTCGCAGCGCAGGGGGCCCGAGGCACGTTGTCAGTGCCTGCCCCCTGCCGCATTGAGGAAGCGCAGCGGTACCAGCGAGAAGAGAAGCCTGCGAGCAACGCTCCGGTGAGTGATACCGTGGGGAGGGGTGACCGGTGCCTGCCTCCATTGCTGTTTTGCTTTGAACAGCCCCGCCAGAGAGTGGGCCGCTATGCCCATCGTTTGCCCTGAGTATTCTTAAAGGGCCCGTGTCCGCCACTTGCCCAGGCACCATAGTGTGCCATTCTCCAGAGCGACCCCAGATGGCAGAGGGCTGTTCCAACGTTTTGGGCACTATTATTCATAGAGCCTGCGGGCCCCAACGAGGCCCCAGTTGATTTCAGAGCCTAGCCGGCTCCACTGGGCACATTAGTTATTTACTGAGCCCCGTGTAGCTCCAACGTGTGGCCCCATTATTTAAAGGGCATACTGAGGGCCCAGAGGGGTCCAGGCTGTTCCCCTGTTGTGTGGCCACTATTCACAGCTGCCCCGCTTGTGAGAGGGCAGCTGCAACGTTCTTGGGCACAGTGCGTACCAGTGCCCACCTGTGTGATTTCACAGCTGCCCAGCAATTAGTGGGCAGCTGCCACGTTTAGGCCCAGACTCTTGTGCTTCTTTGCTTTTTGCTGCCTGCGCAGCCTGCCCTGACTATTTGGACATAGTGCGTTGCCCTGGGAGAGGCCAGTTGGCCATGGGGACAGTTTGTCATGTGTGGTGCCCTTGCTTGGGGTACACTGTTGATGCCTAATGTGATTTTTGCGTGCAATGCCTTTATGCCTGTTTTAGACCTCTAACTGTGTTTTCATGCTTAGGAGGTTGTTTTGCCTAGTATAGTTTATGCTAGTGAGTTTGTTTCCCTGCGTGATCTATGCCTAGGGTGATTAGTATTGCGCAGTGTGTACCTACCTTTTACCAGTGGTTACTGGTTGTGTTCTACAATTGTTATTTTGTGCTTCAGTTATTACATGTGCTAAATCTACCATTTCTACTAAGTGCTGATTTTGACAGTGGCCCACGTGGCCCCGTCATGTGTAAATAATCCCCTGTAAATACTACCCAGTGCCAGTTGGCACAGTGTATCTGTGTAATTATGTTCTAATGTGTTCATGGTAATACAAAGGCTATTTTTATATATAACCTTGTGTGGAGTTCCTTTTTGTGGTGTGCCTAGTGTGTTGCTGCTGTGTGTGTTGCGTAAACGCTTTACACATTGCCTCCGGGATAAGCCTGACTGCTCGTGCCAAGCTACGAATGGGGTGAGCAGGGGTTATCTTTGGCGTGTAACTCCCTTGCCCTGACTAGAGTGGTGGTTTCTGCCTGGCTTTGGCGCAAGCCTTGGCCAACCAGAAATCCCAGTTCTAACAACAGTGACAAGAAGTATCTTTGAACTAAACAGCACACGTAGTGTTCCTGTCTGAGGAGGTAGTGGCATTGAAATTGGGACAGGGTTTGAGATAAGATGAATGGGTATGGAAGGGTGACTTTGGACAAAGCTGAAAGATAAAGGAAATTACTTGTAGCCAAGCATAACATGCAAGGGTACAAGACCACCAGGTGACAGGAGTCATGCAATTGCTGATTTGGTGATTTGATGCACAAAGGTGAGAATATGGTTTGGCTGTCACAAGCAAAGAGGTTGCCAATTAATCCAAAAAAGGAGCAATAGCAATATAGTGAGTGGGCAATACATTTTGAGTGGTAACATGAGGACGAGTCTTGGGTGAGGACTTGAGAGCACAAAGCCACAGATAATTATTCTGCAAAAGTTGTTGAGGGCCATTTGAGAGGTGTTTCCGCAAGGCTGGGTGATCTGTGAATAAGTAAGACAGAGTTGTCAGCTGTTATTAAACAACCTGTGGATTCCATAGCTTAGTTGTAAAATTAGGCCACACACCCAATGCTACAGTATAGAAAATATTTATTTACACTTTTATTTGCCAGTAGTAACTACATTGAATATCTGGGTGTCATCTTGAATAATACTTTTAAAAATACTCCTCTCCTCTAGTCAACTGTGTTAAGTGCAGCAGGCTGGTAAAGATTGATGCAGGAGTATCATGAACCCCCTTCCCTGCTTTACCTGCTGTAGCGGGATTTGGGTACCAGAGGGTTGGTCTATGTAACATGAAATGTTTATGTTGGTGTTTATGGCTTCTTTGACTGTGATCAGACGCTCATAAATACCAGATCTGATAGACACTTCTAGCCGCAGATTCCTTAACTTTGAACTGCTACTGGGTCAGAGGCAGACTCCACTCCCTTCCCAAGCCAGATATGACAGTAGTGACAGATATGTCACTCCTCGGATGGGGCAGCCATCTGGACGAGTTGGAGATCACGGGACTCTAGTCTCTTTCAGAATCCGGACTCCATATCAACATGCTTGTTTTCTGTGCAATACGACTGGCATTCAAAGCCTTTCTACCCTCCATCAAGGGAAGGCTAGTGCAGGTGTTCACGGACAACACCACCGCCATGTCGTACTGCAACAAATAGGGCGGGGTGGGGTCAAAGACCCTTTGTCAAGAGGCCCTGGGAATCTGGATATGGCTGCAGCAGCAAGGCATATCCCTGGAGGTTCAACAACAGGCAGGCTCTCTGAACGCCAGGGCAGACAAACTCAGTCACCAATGCCTAGTGGATCACAAATGGCATCTCCACCCAGATGTGATGCAAGGTCTCATTCAGCAGTAAGGAGAGCTTTGGTTAGATCTGTTTGCCTCCGCAGAGAACGAGTAATGTCTGCAGTTTTGTGCGGTGGAGTTTCCAGGCCGGCTCTCGGAGAAGCTTTTCGTCTCGAGTGAAGATCAGATTTCCTGTACACCTTTACACAAATACCATTTCTGCCCAGAGTTCTCAAGAAGATCAGGTCGGCAGGGCCCAAGTCATCCCTGTGCTTCCGGACTGGGCACGGAGAGTCTGTTATCCCGAGCTACTGATCATGTGCATCGATCCTCCAATCAGGCTGCCCCTTCGGTAATATCTTCTATCGCAGCAGCAGGGGGGGGGTTCTTTACCCGAACCTGTCAAATCTCAATGTGTTATGGAGATTGAGCAGCAACAGTTGACACTTTTGACTAACCCTGGCCAGAGTTCGCTGACTTTTGCAAGCAGCGGAGTGCGATAGATAAAATGCCGTTCACTGTGATTTTCAGTGCCGGATGCTTACCCCACTGTGCAATCATGTCGAACGGGCGCTGCTTTCCTTTTTGCAGCTCAAGTAGATTTTTACTCCTGCGGCAGCTTTCTCAACGCGAACGGGCAGTTTCTCAATGCGAGCGGTTTCGAGCATACGCGACCAATCGCAATGAGAACCCTGACCCCCACCCGCATTGTGAAATCTCGCCGGGAGGTTTATTTTCCATGCTCGCGCTCGCCAACTTGATGTTGACGATCGCGAATGAGGAAAATCTTGCCGAGAGGTGGATTTTCCCCGCTTGCCAACTTGACTTTGTCGAACGTGAGTGAGGAAAAAAATACCGCTACAAGTAGGGGAGCGGAGTTTTTCTGAACTCCGCGAGCTCCGCATAACGCAAAGTGCAGAAAACATCACAAACTCAGCGAGCAGAGCGTAGTTCACTGCCCAGGCTTACTTTTGCCCTTCCTCCCGAAGTCTGTAAGGTCATCTTGGTGGTTACGCGGCCCTCCACCAAGAAGTTATACACCTGCCATTGGAAATAATTTGTGTCATGGTGTGGAGAAAAACACATTGATCCCCTCTCTGACCCTTTCTGAAGTTTTACTTTTCATTCTTTCACTTGCTCAGCTGGGCTCTACTCTGGGCACTCTTAGAAGCTATCTTTCTGCTCTTTCTGCCTTCTTGCGGCTGCCTGACCAACCCTCAGTGTTCAAGTTCCCTACTGTACATAGGTTTCTAAAGGGTCCTATTCATCTCTTCCCTCCTTCCAGTTTATTATGTCTCAGTGGGAGCTTAATCTGGTCTTGACTTTTTTAATGGGTGCTCCTTTCGAGGTTCTCCATAATTGTCCCCTCAGGCTTCTCATACTGAAAACAGCCTTCTCTGTGGAAATTACATCTGCCCATAGAGTGAGTGAGCTACATCCCTCATCATCTAAGCCACCTTACTTTTCAGTCTACCCTAACAAACTGGTGCTTTGCACAAGGCCCTCCTTTCTACCGAAAGTGGTCACCTCATTTCATTCAGGCCAATCTATCAGCATGCCTACTTTTTACTCTCCTCAACATCCCTCATAAGAAAGGGAGTGGCTCCACCGTCTGGCCCCAAAAAGAGCCTTGTCGTTCTACCTTGACCGCATACAAATCTTCCGGGTGGACGACCAACTCTTCGTGGGTTATGTTGGTGCGAAGAAAGGTCAAGCGGTGAAGAACCTTCTGAAGGCTTGCAAGCTCATTCCACCAGAGCTAAATCTGCGACCACTTTGTTAGCATGCGGAGTTCTGGGGTGGACATCTGCCAGGCAGCAACATGGGCTTCCCTGCACAAGTTCATCAAACATTACTGTCTGGACAGTCAGTTCTGCAGAGATGGGCAATTCGCCTGTTCGGTCCTGCAGGACTTCCTTGTCTGAAATTGGTCCACAGATTCACCTACGAGGATGGTATTGTGCTTGCATATCTATTCAAAGGAAAGGAATCTGTGGCTAGAATTTCTATCAGATGAACAAGTTAATTATCTTCGGTAATTCCTTATCTGGTAGAGACAATATCTAGCTGCAGATTACTTACCGACCCACTCATCCTCCACGCTCTGAGAATGGATTTCTAAGGACAGGGCTGACCCCTTTCAGTGGTCTGTGTACTTCATGGCTCCACGCCTCTGATGTGTAAAGTCATAAAAAGAAACTGATATCAGTGTACCTAGGTGGCACCTATATAAATACCGCAATGTCACTTACTGTGCAGAGTAAGCACACAAAGCCAATCAACGCTACCTACCAGCGAGCTGAGTTACTGCTCACAAAAAATCTTCTGGATACAGTCTAACACCTGGAAAATTTTAAGGTAAGGAATCTGGGACTAGATATAGTCTCTGCCTGAAGGTAAGTAACTTGTTCTTTGTGCAGTGGGAGGAGGGGTGGTAGGAAAGGAGAGGTGGATGAGGAGAAGGAGTGGTGTAGAGAGGGATGGGGAGAGGATGTGTGGCAACCGTTCAATGGCTAGAGAAGAGAATGGATGGAAGGATGAATGTAGAAAAGGATGTATTAGGGAAATGATGGATAGAGAGATGGATACATACAAGAATATATGGCTGGAGATACGGAATGTCTGACAAAATATCGAAACACAAAATATCGAGATACAAAAATATCGGAGCAATAATATCGATGTCAACAATATCGACATCCTATCTACAACAAGGTAAGTACAAAAATATCGGGGAAAAAATATCGATGTCAAAAATATTGTTTTTAAAAAAAACATTTTTTAAATTAAAAAAATATGTAAAATTAATGAAAAAATACTTCAAAATATAATAAACATAGTTACAAATATTTTAGATTATTTAAAATAATAAGTAATCTACATAATTTAATAAAAAAATTAATTAAACATATACATATAATATATATTATATATACTTACTTAATAATCCGTTTTAATATTTATTGTAATAACTTATAAATAATTAAAACTATTATGAATTACAAATTCATCTATACACATAAAATATTAACATAAATAAAAATTAAATAATTATGCAAAACAAATTTAAAACATTTAATTCACTTGTAAAAATTTTACAATTAATTATATACTACATTAACTAAAACAATACAAAAAATATTAAGGAACAAAGGGAATAAAATACTATTCCAACTCACTAAAACAACAGTAAGGAAAATGTTGGATAGCGTAGGGGTAAAAATTACTATTCCCACTCCAAAGAGTGCAACATTAGGGAAAGTGTTGGATAGCGTAAGGATAAAAATTACTATTCCCACTCCAGAGAGTGCAACAGTAGGGAAACTGTTGGATAGCGTAGGGGTAAAAATTACTATTCCAACTCCAGAGAGTGCAACAGTAGGGAAAGTGTTGGATAGCGTAGGGGTAAAAATGTACTATTCCCACTCCAGACAGTGCAACAGTAGGGAAAGTGTTGGATAGCGTAGGGGTAAAAATTACTATTCCAACTCCAGAGAGTGCAACAGTAGGGAAAGTGTTGGATAGCGTAGGGGTAAAAATTACTATTCCAACTCCAGAGAGTGCAACAGTAGGGAAACTGTTGGATAGCGTAGGGGTAAAAATTACTATTCCAACTCCAGAGAGTGCTACAGTAGGGAAAGTGTTGGACAGCATATGGGTAAAAATTACTATTCCCACTCCAGAGAGTGCAACAGTAGTGAAAGTGTTGGATAGCGTAGGGGTAAAAATTACGATTCCCACTCCAGAGAGTGCAACAGTAGGGAAAGTGTTGGATAGCGTAGGGGTAAAAATTACTATTCCCACTCCAGAGAGTGCAACAGTAGGGAAAGTGTTGGATAGCGTAGGGGTAAAAATTACTATTCCCACTCCAGAGAGTGCAACAGTAGGAAAAGTGTTGGATAGCGTACAAGTTAAAAATAACATACTTATAAATAAATTAATATTTTAAAATATTAAAAACATTTTTATTAAATTAATCTAAACTATTTACAAATACCAATAAATAATTATTAAAAAAATAATTACCAATTAATAATTAATATCCAATAAATTAATTATAAATACCCATCTATAAATTTAATAACTACTAAATTACATATCAATTACTTTACACACTATTCCCCTATGAACACACAACAGACACCAATAATAAAATAATACACTTAACATAATTATCAATTAATTAATTAAAATTAATTACAAATTAATACAAATTAATTACCAATTAATAATTAATTAACAATAATATAATTAGCAAAACAATTAATGAAAATAAATTATTACTTAATTACATTTAAATTACTTCCCACCCTATTCCCCCCATAACCCACTACAGAACATCATTATCAATTAATCAATTAATTAAAATAAATGACCAATTAATAAAAATGAATTACCAATTAATTAAAATTAATTTATAATTCCTAAAGAATTAATCATTAATTTAATATAATTAAATTACTTCCCACCCTATTCCCCTATAAACCCACAATCCGCTATGGTACTAAAATACAAAATGTACTTAAATTACATTAAAATAAATAATACATAATAATTACATTATAGTATACATAAAAATCATATAAAAATCAATATTACTAACATCGATATTACTAACATCGATATTAGTAACATCGATATTACTTACATCGATATTAACAAAATCGATATTACTTACCTCAGAAATTCTGTCCCTTCGATATTAAAAAAATCGATATTACTTACCTTCTATATTCTGTCCCTTCGATATTAAAACATCGATATTATGGTAGGTCGATATTAAAAAGTCGATATTTTGTCTGCCTACCGAAGATACGGATGAATCTAGTGATGAAAGGAAAGAAGGAAGGAAGAAGGAGAATGTAGGGAAGGATGTACAGATAGACAAGAGAACGGTGTAGGGATGCCTGGTAAGAAGGAAGGGGGTGAATAAATAAAGGAAAATAAAAGGATGAAGAGAAGGAAGCCTAGATAAAGGAAAAATACGGAAATAGGAGTGTATGGATGAAAGCAAAAAGACACAAGGGGGTCGATTCCGATTCAGGAAAAAAAACGTCCATACGATTTGTATCCAGAGCCCTCTCCGTACGAATTGTACCCGTCCGTCCGAGTCGCGTAGTACGATCTGTATTCCGTGAATCCGTCCGAATCGTCGTGATCCATACGCATTGCAAGGCTGAAACCGTGAACCGTATGACTCGTACACATGCCGTACGACCCGACGAGTACGATCCGGACCGGGGTATGAGGACGCAATTCGTACGGTCCACGTCAGGTAAGGGCGAGTCATACGGAAAAGCACACAAACACATACACACCGTACGGTCCGTACACCCCATGATCGCAGGGGTACGGCGCGTACCCCTGCAATCATGGGGTGTACGATGGGTGTAGGAGCCGTACCCTATGTACGATGGGTGTACGAGCCATACCCTATGTACGATGGGTGTACGAGCCGTACCCCATGTACGATGGGTGTACGAGCCGTACCCCATGTACGATGGGTGTACGAGCCGTACCCCATGTACGATGGGTGTATGAGCCGTACCCCATGTACGATGGGTGTACGAGCTGTACCCCATGTACGATGGGTGTGCCCATCGTACATGGGGTACACCCATCATACATGGGGTACGGCTCGTACACCCATCGTACATGGGGTACGGCTCGTACACCCCATGATCGCAGGGGTACGGTGCGTACCCCTGCAATCATGGGGGGTATGCACCGTACCCGGGGGGGGGCGTTCCGTACCTGTTTCGGCGCGAACTCTGCTTTTACGGCTGTTTTCAGCTCCCGTAGAAAAAGGGTCATACGGTGCGTAACCGACACGTATCATACTTGCTGGGTCGTAAAAACCAGCCGCGAACCGTACAGATGTCGCGTACAGCGGGTTCCGAGGAAGAATCGTATGGAGATTAGAGTTGTACGGTCTCTGTACGACTCGTACGGAGTACGGCTCCTGGTACGAATCGTACTTCGTCGTACGTACGGGGGACGTTGCAGGGTACGATTCGTACGGGAAAAATGCTCCGAACGGCTATTCAGAGCGGTTTTTCCCAAATCGGAATCGGCCCCTTTATAGGATACATGGAAAAAGTACAGAATGGATGCAAGAAAGCAAGGAAAGGAAGATGGAGAGAAGGCAGATAGGACAAAAGACTCAAAGGAGGATGGAGAGAAGGAGGAAGGAATTTGCAGACATTCAGAAATCCCTCAGAGGGAGCTGTGCCCCAAATGACTGCTGTGTTCGCTTGCCTCACCTGCTCGCTCAGTGCCACTTTGGATACGGTTGAAAGTGGGGGGGGCGAGTTCTTTTTCTGGATCCTCCTTTGGATTGATGAGGATAGATGAGAGCAGACAGAATTGTGGTGTGCTATCATTATAGAGACGCAAGAGTTGTCTTAGTGGATGGAGGACAAGGAATCCCACTTGAAGAGGGTTAAATAAGTTTTGTGAGGAAATTTAGTGAGTACATTTGTTTATTTTTGTACAGCTTGGGTGATTTGAAGTAGCTGGAAGATGACCAGTTAATATATAAATACACACATATTTATTATATATATATATATATATATATATATATATATATATATATATATATATATATATATATATATATATTGTTATTGCCATGTGCGAGATCACCCAATTACAATTCAGCCATTCACCCTAAACAGTTGGGGAAAAGAACATGCAGACAAACATTTGAGAGCATTCCAATGAACACATCTTCCTCTCTTACCCTGGTAGCAATAGCTGCTCTTGCTGCTTTTTTCAGGTCCTCCACACCAAACCTGCTTGAGATGACGAGGGATATTTGTGTGCAGCTGTCCGGGTCCTTGGTGCTGGCTATAAGGGCTTCAAGGTGCGAACCTCAAAACAAAAGGGAGTGGGAGAAAAATAGATTCTGTTATGGCATTTACAGTTAGGGAGTGAATTAACATAAAGTGCAAAGCTCATTTATGTCACTGAATCCCACTTAATGTACCTAACTCAGGGCAAAAGATATACATAGCACTATATTGAACACTTTTGTAAATGTTTTATTTCCATTTGTAAAAATAGTTAGAATTAGAATTGTTAATAATGTATATTTCCATTGGCTGAGTTACATTCCAAATAGGGCGTTGTACTTGATTTTATGGCCGAATAATATGGGAAGAAGATTTGGGAATTAGACACTAGACGGAGCCAAAATCAAGGGGAGTAGAATAAATGGCAGCACATATTATATACACTCAGAGACATGTATTTTGAAACAGCAAATCGTATGATCATCAACTATGTTAAAAGTCTCTCCTCTGATTTCTTGCTCACAGTTCTAGTTTATTATATGTTCATTGGTTATATGTCGTGTATTAGGTAGATACGAAAACACACATTGTAAATATACATCAAGTTCCAAATGGCTGCAATGTCTAATTTCATCATGACCACGACCCACTGACTGATCAAATCTGTCTGTGTTGGAAGTTTTTTGTGGGCAGAAATCCCCCAACCAATTTTTTCTGTGTTAAAACAGCTAGTACACTCCCACCCGTTTCACTTTCGGCATAACATTATTGTTTCAGGATGTCGCAATAGCATTGTGATAGATGTAGTGCTTGCATCTTGCATTTCGTTTTTCAGTCACCACTTACCAGTAAAATACTATTCAGTATTTAAAGAGGTGATCTTCTTGGACTCAAACAGTTAGTACAATTCGGTTACTAAAGTAATCTCTTGTCCTCACAATATTTTGCTTTCATTAAAGCTCCTCAGAGGAACTTAACATTGAAGGTTGTGCTGATCATGAAGGTTGTGCTGATTACTGGCTGACTAAGGGTATGCATAATTCACTTAACTTACTTTGGCGTGTTACATGTTTTTTTTTTTTTTAATAGCGCAAAATTACATGAAATGTATTACTGGCAAAATGCCTCCTTGCATCCATCTTGGACGCGAGGATATAGTTTAGCCTAAAAATATTGTGCAAAAAAAGACACAAGCGCTGCAAATAGCAGCCGCTCATGGTTTGGGCATTAGCATTGTTCCCTTATGCATGTGCTAAATTTCTTCTGTGAATGGTGCATAGTTACACAACATGGCATAATAGCGTAATTTCAGATAACAATGCTATCATGAAATTATGTAGAATTACAGCAGCGTAACAGCAATTTTGCCCAGACCTGTTACTGACTTTAAAGGGGGCAGAATAGTTCAAACTGTAAAATACCTAAATATCTGAGCCAGAATAATCTAACTGGCAAAGCACCCAAGTACCTGTGACATAATAATTCAAGTTGTAAAATACCCCGCAGGTTTTTTGTGATAAGTACTGTGTCAACTGACTTTCTGTTGAGATGTGTACAGTTATATTATATTCAAAAGCAAAGTAATGGCTAGGAATAGTAATTTAAACCTGTTGACTTGGAATGTGCGGGGCATCACTAATCCTAAAAAGACCAGACAGATTTTCGCAGGGTTTGATAGACATCACATAGACATTGCACTACTGCAAGAAACCCATATAGCTCCGACTATGTGCAGGAAGATTGGAACGAAATGGGCCGAATCCTGTTACTCCTCCACATATTCCTCTTACTCCAGGGGGGTAATGACGTTAGTCAGAAAAGGTGTTAACTACAAAATCAACAGATCCATCTTAGACCCCAATGGTAGATATGTGATTGTTTCTGGTGTGCTGCGTGGGCAACACCTGACGCTGGTAAATGTTTATGGCCCAAATATAGACTCCCCTGAATTCTTTCAGAAGCTTTGGAATCATATGTTGGAATCTGCTGACACGAACATTATATGGGGGGAGATTTTAATGTTGCATTAGGTGACGCACTAGATCGTTCCGAGGCCTCCCTGGAACCACATAAACGGGCTAGAGGGAAGATATGGGACATAATGGATGGTGTCACCCTCCAAGATATCTGGAGAGTTAGGAACCCGGAAGTAACTGCTGCCACTCACGTCAATGTAACATACGGTAGTTGGTCCAGGATAGACTACTGGTTGGGGTCTGATAATGTATTATTGTGGACAAAAACACTAACTACACTAACTAGGACTATATCTGACCATAACCCGATCATATTACAGTTACAGATACCGCACCACACTACACGTCTCCTCCATTTAGTTGGAGATTTAATGCTAAAGCACTTCTGGACCCACTATAGGCAGACACAATTGCAACGGCTGTCAAAGAATATTTCCAGTTCAATGTGGCGACGCTCGACGACCCAGGCATACTCTGGGAGGCGTTTAAGGGGACCTTACGGGGGGTTTGTATGAGCACCACAGTTGGGATATTGAGGGATATAAGAGACCAGATAACAAAATGCGAAGCTAAAATGAGAACACTTGAAAAGGAATATGAAAGGACACAGAATGTCACTACTCTAGGTGACCTAAGACAGGTATACACCGAACATCAAACGTATGCCGCTGATGAACTAAAGTATATCACTAAACGACCTCTAGCCAAGCAGTTTGGGGAGGGTGGAAGGCCAGGTAGGGTACTTACATCGAAAATCTGTGAGGGGAAGAAACCACAAACTGTAACACAAATTCGAGACGCTGAGGGCACACTACTGACACATCCGGAGGACATACTCCGCTGCTTTGTAGACAATTATAGCGCACTGTACACATCCAACCAAACGCCACCCCCCGAAGAAACATTCGAATATTTGCGCGATATCGCCATTGCCTGGCTCTCAGATCAGCAGCGAGAATATTTAGCAATGCCCATAACAGTAGAGGAGGTGACAGACATCATTCGATCACTTCCCAATGGAAAAGCGCCCGGCCCAGATGGGTATACATGTGTATTTTACAGAACATACGTAGACATTTTGGCCCCACATCTAGTCGCCATGTACGGTAATGCCTTTGATCAGGCCACGTTGCCCCCGTCGCTACGAGAGGCTGTGCTGATAACACTCCTGAAGCCCAATAAGGATCCAGATCTATGTGAATCCTACCGGCCCCTGTCACTACTGAATGTAGACTCGAAAATACTGGCCAAAATTCTAGCGGTCAGATTACAGCCCCTAATGACTAAACTGATATTGCCGGACCAGGCGGGGTTCATACCCACAAGGGCAACCTCCCACAATACCAGAACATTATTTGCGATTTCCCATTATTTAACACCTGACACTAAGGCGGTGGCGGTCATGCTCGATGCCGCCAAGGCATTCAATTCGATCGAATGGTCATATCTGCTCACGATACTCCAGCGTATGGGTTTTCCCTCTCGATTCATAACATGGATAACGCTTCTTTACACCGACCCTGTGGCCAGAGTACGCGTAAATGGATACATTTCAAACTCCTTCCACATCGAACGAGGCACAAGGCAAGGGTGCCCTCTTTCACCCCTATTATTCGCCCTTGCGCTAGAGCCGCTTGCATGCATCATTAGACAGTCACATAATCATTCAGCACTACACTTCCCAGGTCGGCCATTGCATACATCCATGTACGCAGATGACATGCTTTTATATATTAGAGACCCCGACCAGAATATGAATCCGTTACTACGCGAATACATTAAATTCGGCAGACACTCTGGCTTACAGATTAACTGGGATAAATCATCCATAATCCCGCTCACTGACACTACGTCACAACACGACACAGATTTCCCACTAGATTGGCAAACTGAATCGATCAGATATTTGGGGATATGGTACAGTAGAGATCCTGAGGAGATTATCAGCACTAAATATGGTAGAGTACTGGATAAAATGACAGAGAAAATCGACAGGTGGATACAACTGCCACTATCATTGGCAGATCGCATTGCCAAAGTAAAGATGAATATCCTACCCAAACTCTTATATCTATTTAACAATATACAGATCACACCCCCGAAAGCAGTGTTCAAAAGCATAACCACACTGGTTCTAAAACTCATATGGGAGGGTAAACAAGCACGCATAGACTTACGGACATTGACACTACCCTATGAAAAAGGTGGCTTTTGTATCCCAGACTTCTATTTATACTATCTCTGTGCCCAGGCGCAGTATGCTACGTACTGGTACCATGCTGTTCCTTATTTAACGCATACAGCGGTTGAGGAGGGGGACGCCTTTCCAATACCACTGACAGAGATAATGACACATAAACGCCCGCCATTACACGCGGCAGATATCAACACGATTGACACAACTACGGCCGCTTGGAGGTCACTGGGCCGGTTGACGCACAAAACGCCGCTTTATGCACCAGCATTGCCATTACACCATCATCCCAAGATCTCAGTTACTAGTGAACAAGTAGGTATGGATCTCCTGAAACAGGCCGGCATGGACACATTTGGAGACCCATACTGTGACGGCACCTTCAGGCACATGGACGACTTGTCTTACATTAGCAACCAAACCACACTGTTCCGTTTCACCTACTATAGATTACAAAGAGCCGTCCGTGATCTATACCCGAACTACCCAACGGAACCCCCCTGCTTGGAAACACTACAGTGCATCATTACCTCCTCCAACACAACACATCTAATCTCACGATTGTACAAAACGGCCCAAAGTGAGATCCCATTCACTTCCACTAAAGCGTGGACATGCTGGAATGAGGCGTTACCAGACCCGCTATCTGAAAAAGAATGGTACACCACATGCGCACTGATTAGGTTACTCACTTCAAATGGGAATTTACTCATCCTCCATTTAAAATATCAACATCAATCATACCACACCCCGTTGCGTCTCCATAAATTTGGGTTACGAGACGATGCTAGATGTAAACGATGTGGGGAACAGGAAGCAGATTTTATACATCTGGCCTGGTCCTGTCCGAAAATACAGGAATACTGGGGGAAAGTAACTACATGCTTCAGAAAATGGTGGGGGTGGAGATTGAATGCTCTATAAAGGTGTGCATATTAGGTCTTCTTCCCACGATCAAAGCCCGGAAACGTAAGTTCTGTGTGGTTTCCCTTCTGTTGGCCAAAAGGCAAATATCTCAATGTTGGGGGGGCACGAAAGTACCGAGCACGAAACAATGGCTGCAAGATTTGACACACTGCAGAGCTCAACTGCTGACCTACGAAGAGGAACTACTAGCCAGATCTAGGCCAAAAGACTATTGGACTTATTTAACAACTTATTTGCAGAATAATGATGCCACCGACAAACTGTGAATTCTAATGCATCATGCATCAACTTGACTAGGTTGAATACGTGACACATGTGCACTAACATGCTGCTAGCTTATAGACTGTACTGACTATAACAATAATTTCTCTGTATCATAAATGCTGGGATGAAGAATGCAGAAATGTAGTGGTATTTGTTGTATCACCATTCTCAAATGGTTGTACTTTATTTGTTTCTGAAAATCAATAAAAAGAATTAAAAAAAAAAAAAAAAGTTGTAAAATACCCAAGTAATGGTTTCAGCAAGAGAGCAAACCTCATCCCTCCCGTCCACCCCTTCTATAGAGGATATTGGTCCAGGAAGATTCCATCGTCAAATATATAAGCATAGGTTGTAGTACCACTCCCACAACTAAGAACTGCTTTTTTCACAGGTTTGTGTCCTTAGTCAGGTGCCATTGCATCATGGTAGAGGCAAGTGTTGCATCATTTAAGTGTCTTTGAGTCTCAATGTTGCAGTAAAATACTATCAAGGTTAGAGCAATGGATTCAGATCTGTATGTACACGGTGGTACATTCATTAAACATTTTATGAGTATGGGAAGTAGTACTACAGAAATACTCTTTTAGGTACTCTTACATGTCTTTGTAAGTCAGCCCTGAAATGTCCAACTCCCCATTAGTAGAAGTACAAAGAAAGTACAGTCCTTTCTATTTGTACAAATTGTATATGAATATTAATAGAGAACTACTGGAGAACTAATATATGTACTTCAAAATGCCTTTGTGAATAAGCGGCAATATATTTAAATGAAAGGTTATTACCTCATTGACAGTAATCAGTAATTTACTGCTAAATGGAAACTGTAAAATTAAATAAATGTAACAAGGACTACATCTTTGAATGAGCGCACCTGGAAAAAGTTCTGTGTAGATTTGTTTGAGTACAACCACAATCCGCGTTTTATGCATTTTATGCCAGAGTTAACATCCATATTTATATATAATTTTATGTTTCCATAATTTTAAATTGGTCAGCTTCTTGGTCGGATTAAGTCAGACATTATTATCAAGGCCCTCAACACCCCAATCAAGTATGTATGTTAAATTGCATTTCATTGTTCCACAGTTCCATGTAAATCTTGCAGATAGGTGCACTACTACATGTTGTTGTGAATGGTCACATCATAAAAAGTTGTTAAGCGCCAAAACTCCTGTAAGTTTAAAGTTGTTATAATTATCAGGCAGAAGAAAATAATAAGGATCGAATCTATCTAAAATTTAAAAAATCATCAACTGGAGTCACTGACATTTGGAAGTTATCAAACCATATAAGAAGTGACAATTCTTTAAATCCTATTCAAAAAAGGCATTTGCCTAAGACAGCAGAGGCAGTTATGGGGCGCTAGACAATGAAATATAGTACTTCAGACCTTACACCAACTGTGTTACCTTCTATTGAGTTTACCAAAGAAAAATACCAGCCTATAGAGTTTGAACTCTTTTCCTGCTGAAAGATAAAAATGTTGTAGATGCACATTTTTAGGAAGTTATTTTGTTTTTACAACAATTTAATTTAAGCAGCATCAGGGATTTAAATATGGTTTGGTGAAGCTTAAAGGTTTAAATTCTTTTGATGGGAGAAACTAGCAAATATAAACAATTAGGTACACCAGATAAAGAACTCACTAGGCAAGTGGGGATATTAAACTGTGAAAAAAATAGTTACAAAAATTCTGGAGCCACTAGCTGTCAAGATGAGATGTGATATAAAGAAGTGGTATACTGGGTTTTGTACGGAGACCCATGGCGCCGAAGACACCCCCGCCATGCACAGTTTTCTCATCAATAATTTCACTGCAAATATTCGCAGGGTTATTATCATTGATAATTATCAATGATGTCATAGAAGATGCCACGCGTGATGAAATATGTGGGGTAGTTAGCAGTGCATGGCGAGGGTGTAAGTTATAATTACCTTAGGGCACACGTTATTGTTACCTGAGATATCTATAACTGCTGAATTTCTGTGGTTTTGCGTGTGTAATATCTGAACCTAACTATAACATCCCTGCAACCTTTGTTTTTTCTGTGAAACTCTAATGTTTTAAAGCTATTTCCCAACTGTAATATCCCTGCAACCTGGGTGTGTGAGTGTGTGTGTGTGTGGAGTGTGTGTGTGTGGAGTGTGTGTGAGTGTGTGTGTGACTTGCTGTGTGGGTCTGTGAGTGGGTGTGGGAGTGGCTGTGTGAGTAGGTGAGTGAGTGGCTGTGTGGGTGTGTGAGTGGTTTTGCGGGTCTGTGGCTGGGTGAGTGGCTATGTGAGTGGTTGTGTTAGTGTGTAAGTGGGTGTGTGAGCGGGTGTGAGAAAACTGTGTGGGCCTGTGAGTGGATACATGAGGGGTTTTGAGGGTCTATGAGTGAGTGTATGAGTGGCTGTATGGGTGTGTGAGTAGTTGTGTGGGTGTATGAGTGGGTGAAAGCTGTGTGGGTCTGTGAGTGGGTATGTGGGTAAGTGGTTGTGTGAGTGTTTTTTTGGGTCTGTGAGTGGGTGTGTGAGTGGCTGTATGGGTGAGAATGGTTTTGTGGGTGTGTAAGTGGTTATGAGAGTATCTGAGTGAGTGTGAGTAGGTGTATGGATTAGTGTGTGAGTATATATTTTTTTAATTGGGTTCTGGATTCCCCAATCCTCCCCAAATCCATGAGGATCTAGAGATGGTCTTTGGATACTCATGTGGTAAAAAAAAAAAGATTTTTGGACACTTTCATGCCTATGAGGGGTTCCTCACAGACCCCTCCTTTAGCCCCATTAGTACCTCTACCCTGACACCTTCTATCACTTTTTAACTTTATTCTCCCTGCTGGGAACCGAGCCCGATGAACAAAATGGCGTGAATTCACAAATCTAAGGAAGATACTAGGAGGATCAGCGTCCCTAGATATACACATTTGTTTTGCCATTAATATCTTGAAAACTATTGAACGGATTTACACCAAGTAACAAAAAAAGTGTGCTTTCTGGACCAACAGCTACGTTTGTGCCAAATTTGGTATAATTCCGTCCAGTGGTTCGGGCTGTAGTCGTGTTCAAAATCCCCACATGAATTAACATGGGAAACAAACTTTTTTTTCCCCCCTATATTCTTAGCCCCTACCTTGACAAATCACCCCAACACTTTTCAAGCACACAAAGACCCACCGGCAGTAGATAAATAAACCGATACCACCTTTAACCCTATATACTCCTACCCACCCCTAATACTTAAAGCACCTTTACCACCCTATACCCAGCCTCACCCTAAAAAATACCCTTACAGTAGTACTTCTGTAGGGATATTTTTTTAGGGTTTAAGGGTGAGTCAGGGTATAGGGTGTAAGGGTTTTTTAAGGTTTAGGGGTGTGTAGGGGTATTAGGTGGTAAGGGTATTGTTAAGGTTTAGATGTGATTAGGGGTATAGTGTGGAAAAGTAAATTTTGCCATGTTCTGTGTCCCTACGTGTCATCCATCATATGTTATGTGTGCATGATTAAATATGCATATGCATTCCCTATGTTCGATTCAAGACGCAATTATAGTTGTGTCCACCTCTAGTATGTCAGTTTCCAGTTCTCGTGAATACTACGTATATCAGGCCTATGTAAAGCTACGTTGCCACGTTTCTCAGTGTGCACGTTATTCCATTGTAAAGTCCCCGTTTCTAGGCCTCAAAAGGGCCCGGACATCAGATTCAGCTCCTGTCTCCTGAAACTTCGCTGAGGAGCGATACAGCCCCCACCTGTATCCTCGACCCTTCACTTACTTCCTGTCTCGCAGTGCCCGGCCCACCCTGGCTCAGCCTCTGAGTCTGCCAAGAATATGTTATGATTCCAGTTATCAGTTCAGTCCTCCTTCTCTGCATTCCTAAACTACTGAATCGCATCAATAGTTTCCGTCATTGTCTAGCCTTCACGTCTCCACGTTAGAGAAATACTGCATTTAATGGTCATTTAATATTCTTCATCACGCACTACATGTAGAATAATGCATGGTCCAGTCTTAGAATCAAGTTAGCCTTTCCCCTCCTGACTTCTAGTTTATATCAACATGTTCTCTAAACATCAAATACTAGATACTGCTTAGGTACATGTCGCCCTGACTCTCCAGACTTCAGTCTCTGCTCCTAGCACAGAGTTCATAGCCCCCAGCTTCTCCTAGTGATACGTCATTGCTAGTTTGCGCGCACCATCAGGTTAGAGGTCCCGGCTCCTTAGGTAGCCCCCTCCATGGTTTCCGCCCCATTCATGACATATTCTGTTACGTTTGCATCACATGTCTATGTATACGCCCTGTTACACCTCTTTTCACCCTTATCTTTCGCGACTGCCTGCTACGCGTCACACCTTCTGCTCCACCCACTGCTACGCCTATTGCAATGTAATGATATGTGTTTGCGTTATGTATATATGCTCATGCACTGTTATCAAAAAAGTCATCCTCATCCTTTTCCTTGTCCCGATCCTGACACCAGCAGCGCTGCTGGGCCCTGCCATCCTATTCCTATGCAGGTTGTCCTGTTCCTGTCCTTTATGCTGTAATAAACCTGCAAAACTCCTACTACCTCGAATTTTGACTCTTATTTATTGAGCTATCTGTTATTCATTTATGCATTCAAAAATAGGGTATTATTTATTTATTTACCACATAATGGCGCCCGAACAGGGACTTGCCCTTTCCCCACGCGTCGGTGAAGCCACGCCGACCCCCTGACCCTCTGCAGTCGTGACGGAACTCTTCTGCGCACCGGCAGATATTTCTGCTTCAAGTATCCCTCAGGCCCACGGAGGAGACGGAGGAGGCGGTCCAGCATCCAAACGAGACGGTGGAGGAACGCGGCGAGTCCCGACCAGAGCCCAAGCCAAGAGTCCAAGGTCCGAGGTATCCGGAGGCCCACCCGTAACTGAAGTCCGAAGTTCGTCGTCCGTCGTCGTAGCAGTCCAGTCCAGTTCGAGGCCTTCCGTTCTTGCTGCCCGGTGAGTACCGTTACTGGGGTGGTATCTAGACAGGGTCAATCTAATTGACTCTGGTCCGTGGGTAGGTGGTACACAGACCCACAAACGAAGTGTCCACTTCGGTGGATGCGGGTCCTGACGTGTCTCTTTATGAGACCGGTAAGTTTCGTACTGTTTCAGCAGTGCATCTAGTTCCTGTTCTAGTTAGTTCTGTTCTCGAGAAAATTCATGTATTCTGTGTTCCGTATTCCAGGTAGTATTCTGTTCGAACTGTTATTTTTAAATGTTCTTCATGTATTTTAATGTCGTGGTATGAATGGGGAATAAGTATCGTGTTTATTGTGTATTGTATTGTGTCTAGATTATAGTTCAGTCATGCCGCTCTTTTCGAAATTACGTCAGTTAAAAACCAGAAAGGGTCTGCTGGAAGCAGCAGTTCCAGTTCCGCCTAGGGACAGTCCAGGTCATTTTATGTATCAGAAGCATGGCATAAGCGCCATATTGTATCTAGATTTATGGGTAGAGTATACCAAACAGTTAGAAGAAAAGTATAGATGGCCCGTATCGGGTACATGGGATGCCGAATGCATCATGCGAGTAGAAGAAGCATTATGGAAAAAGAAAGCCAGACAGTCACAGAAAGATGCCATCGAGTTATGGCGCAAAGAAGCTCATAAAAGAACTGAAAAGGAAATCAGAAAGTCAGAATTAAGTAGAGAATCCTTAGAACGAGCACAAGAAAAAGAACTAATCGAGATAGGTGAACAAGTCAAAGCCGAACAGTCAGACAGACAGAGGCATGCCCTTATTAGGGGTATGTACCCTCTCCTTGCCGAGGGCTTGCCAAAAGCATCCCCAGAGGCATCCAGTAATTTCCCGCCACCATTAGTTCCGACCAAGCTACGTCACAAACAGACCGCAGCTGATATTTTTATTTCGTCCTATTTGGACGACACAGTCCCAGAATATGCAAATCCTGTTCGCGCTCCGCCAGTCCCTGTAAATCAGGCACTTCCCGCTCCTCCAGACACCGGAGTACCTGTTACGGTACCCCCGGTCCAGCCCGCCATACAAGTCCAGCCTACATTTCCATTTCCCACTCTGCCAGGACGAAGAGCCTCAGTAGACGACTCTAGTTTAGGGGCCGCAGGGGGAGGTACTCCTCAAACCCCGCCGCCACACAAGCGTTTAACGACAGCCGAATTACATGCACAAGCGTCCCAGCGTACGCCCAGACATCAGACTGTAGCAGAAATAAGAAAATCTCTTGCCGAATGCGGCTATGATCCAGTCCCAGGCGAGGATAATATGGTTTTATATTCATTCCGCGTAAGAAAGGTGGCCGAGTATCTAGTCACCTTACCGAATATGAAAGAAGATCTAGACAGAATATATCGTTTCATCCGTACAGGGGATGATCCAGAAAGTATTAGCGAGGCCATGTCTCAAAGGAAAGCCGAGATCCAGCTCATGATATTAAAGTTTCTGATCAATTGTCTAATAAGAGAACAAGATTACCCGTCTAAAGATCCGGCTGAAATGAGAACCCTGACAAGGTGGAGTGATAATATAGCCGAGGGTAAGCACAAGACCGTCGGTGCTATGGAGAGTATGTACAAGAAAATCCGTAAAGAAATAATAAAATTACACGAACAGCGTAAAGCAGCACAAGTAAGCGAGAAAGAAAGTAACTCTGATACTGAAGAGGTAGAGGACGAGAATCCCGCCAGAATAGCGTATGTAGGAAAATCTAGATTTCCAGATCGCCATTTACGCCTAGAACACAAGTCTATTTTTCATTCTCCAGCACCAGAACAAGGTTCTCTAGAACAAGTATTCCAAGCTACCGATCACATTCTGAAATCACGAATCGGTTACAGTGAGTTAAGTACCATGCATGAACAAGAACTAGCCCGATCAGCAGTCCGATGGATTACTGATTCTACCACTTTTCCAGACGAAATAGTGGCACAGATGTTTCTGAAAATGCCCCCAGCCGAACAACGACTGGCGGGTATGTATATGATTCAGCACCTCATTACATTGTATGAGGGTCAGCACTCTGATCCAGGCCCGTTACATGATGTCCTGAACGAGTTACTCCAGTATAGATGGAAAGGTCTAGGTACCGATTTAATTAGTGTCATTCTAGAACAGCGTCACAAATATAGAACGTTTTTGAATCCGCATTTTGTTCCTGCCTCACCCCCAGAAGGTAAACCATTTTACATGGAGAGACAGAATCCGTTACGAGAAGTCCACCCAGTCAGAGGAACGGGTGGCGAACTAGAACGAGTGTTTGTTTACACTCCGATTACAAAGATGGAACTCCTCGAGATGAAGAAATTAATTCCCTGTCATGACAAAGATCCAGCAGGGTTCCATAGAGAATTAAAAGACATGCTCCGTATGGGAGAATACACGTATCCAGATATAATTAAAATGTTAAAGGTTCTGCTGCCCGCAGGGGTGTATGAAAAGCTCAAGGAAAAAGAATGGGAGGTGGGGGAGAAAAAGATCGATTGGGCAGTTCTAGAAGCTGAAGATAAGGCACGAGTACCAGGTACCGGTCTTGGAGATAAATGTAAAGAATTACCGGAATTATTAATACAAGTTTTACCTAGATTATTGACAACTAGAAAAGAAGACTGGGATGCAATCTCAGCCTGTAAACAGAAACAAGACGAAGATATTAGTGATTTTTATTCTAGATTTGAAAAATGTTTTAGCATCAACAGTGGCCTCAAGACAAGTAGTGAGTCATACCCTCACCTTTTTGTTACTAAATTAGTCGAGAATTCAAGCCCACAAATTAAAAATCGAGTTTTGAAAGTCGAAAGTACCTGGCAAGCTAATACCCCGTCCCAGATGTTGCAGATGCTTCAATACCACCAGAATAGAATCAGGGAAGAACAAGAACACGAGAGAAAACGTATGAAAGACACGAAAATGAAAGTACTAGTTGCACAATCTGTTCCTCAAGACAGTCAGAAGAGGGGTCCGAATCAAGCCAGTCATCCTGCAGCTCCCGTTAAAGGGAATTGCAATTATTGTAAACAGCCAGGTCATTTTATAAATGAGTGTGCAGTTCTGAAACACAACATAGCTACCGGTAAGACTAAAGAAAGACCACGTCCGCCTAGACAAGAACAAGTTTCACAGACTCCTCAGCCACAGAATGCACCCCAGACAGTTACAGCACCGCAGCCCATCGCTGCAACACAGCATGTTACACAGCAGATGTACCAGTATGCACAGTCTGAGTATCCAGAGTACCAGCAGTATTCATGAAACAGCCTAGAGAGGGAGGTAGGCTTGCCTCTCATCGAGATACCTGTAGATCAAGAAGGTCCCTATGTTCACAGTCAAGTATTAGGGAAAGACAGAAAGTTTTTGATTGATACAGGGGCAAGTAGGACCACAATTAGTCACGCCGAAGTTCCAGGGGCTCCGCTCTCAGGCTCAAGAAATGTTTCCCTTGGATTTTCAGGAAAACCTATCGTAAATGAGATTTCAAAGCCAGTTTCTCTAGAAGTAGGTCCATTGTCCCGCACTACTGATCTGTTACTTACTAAGTCATGTCCAGAAAATCTATTAGGCATTAAAACACTGAAAGAGTTAGGTGCAGTTATATGCTGTTCCCCAGAGGGAATACGATTGTTCCTACGTGACTTTAAGGGTCACTATGTATTACGAGATTTTGATTCAAGACTGTCTAATGTTCCACAGCATCTATGGGCGCAAGGTCCAACTGATGTAGGTTACATGCAAATCACACCCTATCGTGTGACTCTCAAGCCAGGTGTAGTTTTACCACGAATCAGACAGTACAGATTGCCACCTGAGGCTGTAGCAGCCTTATCCAAAATTATTGACGAGCTCATGGCTCAAGGAGTGGTTGTAGAAACTGACTCCAATGTATGTAATTCTCCGATCATTCCAGTCATGAAACGTACTGATCCAAATGCACCCCCAGTATATCGATTAGTGATTGACCTACGAGAGCTTAATAAATGTATTATTCCGCAGTACCCAGTTGTCCCAGACATCTCTTCCCTATTAACGGCCATTGATTCCGAAGCCACGTTCTTCACTGTCATAGACCTCAAGAACGCATTTTTCAGTGTTCCTATTCATCCAGACAGCCAGTTCCTTTTCGGATTTTGTTTAAATGGAAGGAGCTAAATGTTCACACGCGCTCCTCAAGGTTTCACAGAAAGTCCTAGTATTTACAGTCAAGCACTCAAGAGACAACTAGACAACATTCACATGCCAACTGACACCGCCCTGCTCCAGTATGTCGATGATCTACTGATCACAGCCCGTTCTGAACGTGCTTGCGAGCAAGCATCCCTTACAGTCTTGTATTTCCTAGCCGAGATGGGGCACAAGGTGTCCCCTTCTAAGCTTCAATTCTGTGTCCAGCAAGTGGTCTACTTAGGACACTTGCTGTCCAAGAGGGGTAGGCAGTTGACACCAGACCGTATCCAGTTAATAGCGAGTCTTCCTCAGCCCAAGACCCAGAAGGAGGTACGTGCTTTTATCGGCCTCACTTCTTACTGCAGACAATGGATTCCTCAGTATGCATTTCTAGCCAAACCACTGATACAGTTAACGACACAGGAGGCAGCCGTATCGACTGTCCTCCCTTGGACATCTGAACATACACTTAGTTTCAATGAGTTAAAGAAAGCTCTATGCCAAGCTCCAGTTCTAGCGACACCGAACTACAGTAAGCCTTTTACACTTTTCGTCACTGAACGTGAAGGTACAGCATTATCTGTTCTCACACAAGATCAAGCAGGACAATACAAGCCCTGTGCTTATTTTTCGAGCACATTAGATCCTGTAGCCCAGGCTCTGCCTGCGTGCCTCAAGTCAGTTGCAGCCACAGCACTAGCTATCAGACAAAGTGATTCCATAGTCTTAGGACATACCTTGACAGTACAAGTTCCACACTCTGTGGAAGTTCTTTTAAACCAAACACAAACTCAGCACTTGACTATAGCACGTTTAACAGGTTATGAATTGACACTGTTCCAGCCACACATAGAAATCAGACGCTGCAACATCCTTAATCCTGCTACACTGTTACCATCAGTTACTTCGAATCCTGACCCACATGACTGTGTGGAAGTAGTTAACATTACGACAAAGCCAAGACAAGATCTGACAGATACTCCGTTACCAGACCCCGACCTGACACTTTATGTGGATGGTTCATGTATGAGAACTAGTACAGGAGAACTAGTCGCCGCGTATGCAGTGACTACTGATACTGAAGTTATTGAAACACACCGTATTGACACCCTGTCTGCTCAAGCAGCAGAGCTAGTTGCTCTGACACAAGCCTGCATACACGCCAAGAACTTGAAAGTTAATGTTTACACAGATTCACGCTACGCATTTGGAGTTGTACACGACTTCGGAGTGCTCTGGCAGGAGAGAGGTTTCATGACTTCTCATGGAACCAAGATTCAGCATGGTCTCCTTATTCAAGCTCTGTTAGACGCAATACATTTACCGACATCCATTGCTATCATGAAATGCAAAGCACATACGAAAGTTACTGACATTATTTCCCAAGGTAATGATCTAGCAGATCGCACAGCCAAGCTTACAGCACAGACTCCAGACATTCAAGTTAATCCGACACAGACACATACTCCAGATCCGACTACATGTATGACAGTTAAGGACCCTACACAAGATGTCATAGATATCCAGTTACATGCTACTCCCGAAGAAATCAAGAAATGGTCCGAACAAGGAGGGGTCCAGACAGATCAAGGATGGTTAACAAAGGGTAGAGCCACATGGTTTCTCCCCGACTCTATGGTTCAAGTCATTATTAATACCGCACATAGTCCAGCACATTTAGGAGAAAAAGCTATGTTAGACAGTATCCAGAACATTTGGTTCAACAAGCATTTACGAGCTGCAGCCAAGCAGAAAGTCCGTACCTGTATGATATGTTGTCAGTTTAATCCAGGTAAAAGTGTCCCGGTGGAACAAGGTGGATTTCAGCCCCCTGACCACCCTTTTGAAGTCCTCCAGATGGATTATATTCAGATGGAGCGATGTCGAGGTTTCAAGTATGTCCTTGTAGTTGTATGCGCTTTGTCCAGGTGGACAGAAGCATATCCAGTCCCAGATTACACAGCCGCGACCACTGCCAAGCAGTTGGTTCGTGAGTTCTTCCCCCGTTATGGACTCCCTAGAGTCGTATATTCTGACAACGGCCAGCCATTCTCATCTGAGTTGATGAAACATGTTTCCCTTTTGTTGGGGTACCAGTGGAAGTTCCATTGTGTACGCCATCCTGAAGCAGCCGGTCTCGTAGAGAGACATAACCAGACCCTGAAAATCCGAATTGCCAAAGTGTGTAAAGAGAAAGGTGTGGACTGGCTAGTAGCTCTGCCAGTCGCTTTATTTTATATGCGCATGGTCGCACATTCCAGATCAGGTCTGTCCCCGTATGAGGTCGTATTCGGCCGCCCCCCAAATATGTGGGGTACTCCTAGACCCCGAAGTATTACCGATGTTTCAAGTAATATGCTGACAGATTACCTAGCTTCCTTGATGTCTGCCCTCAACTCATGTCGTTCACAGGTTGCCGCCGCATTTCCAGATAATACCGAGGTGGCACCGCATGAAATCGTTCCAGGATCCATGGTGTTGGTGAGGAATTTTGACAGATCAAGTCCGCTGGAGCCTCGCTGGAAAGAGCCCCGACAGGTCCTCCTCACCACCCGTACAGCCGTGAAGTTGGAAGGTCGCAAAGGCTGGGTGCACCTTTCTCATGTAAAACAATTTAATGGACTGAAACCCGTCTTAAAGAACATTTCCCAGGATTTGAAGGATTGCCAAAGCATTGTTCTCAAGGACTGTCCCGCAAAAGACATTGCTACAAACCCTCCCCTGTTAGAGAAAACTCCGCAACAGGAGTATAAATTCAAGTTAAGGTCTAGTAAAATAAGTCAGTCAGTTTGATTGTCTAAGTCCTCCCCTAGGTGAAACGGTTAGACTGTTTCTGACATGTATAAAATAGACCCCCATAGTGAGAGAGTTAGTCAAAACTCAATCCGATGTATCGTTTTTCTATGTTTCATATTGTTTCTCAGCATTATGATTTCCTGCACCAGTTATGCATTTTTCTTGTATCTCCCAGTTCTTCATGTAAATAAGTCTGCTAATGCTACAGTAGAGCACACGTTTAGTGATCTGCCTCCTCATGAACTCTCTTACCGCCTCGCTATGCGAAATAACTCATTCATCCGCATGTTACATTACTCACACCAGTCCAGCAATGCCACTAATTGTTGGGTGTGTGGTCGACTCCCCCCTTTCCAGATACCGAAGGGAGTTCTGCCACTTTTTCCTTATCCATTCTCACATAATGGTTCGTGTGGAGCATGGTCCACGTTAACGTCATCCTCAACAGATATGTCTTTTCTTAACAGTACATGTTTTCCAGACAAGCAAGGTCTCCCCCACAGAACCGGGTTAGATCTAGAAAATGAAGTGTATAATTTAGGTAACTATTCTTCGAATTTCATGGTCCTGAATGTTCAGTCTGATACTACTCCAGACTTACCTGCTATTTCAGTACTGCCAGTCAAAGGTGAATTATGTGTCCGAAATAATGGTTCCGTACATGTAGGACATAGTGATTGTACTACTATTGTCAAGTATAGTGACAGTGGGAAATCTATTTTCAAAGCTTCACGTCATTCTTATTTTATTTGTGGTCTAACTGCATATGTTCGTCTGCCCCTCGGTTGGGAGGGAACCTGTTACATTGCCTTCCTACTGCCACCTGTTTTCCTAGCCCCACCTGATTATCATAGAAACACACATCTAGTACACGTTAGACATAGAAGGGAGTCCCCAATTGTCGATTATACTGAAACTGCTCTAGAACAGTATACAGATTTCAACAGAGGTTTCTTCTTCTTTATAGGACCTATCCAGAATAGTAAGCTAATCCGTAGGTTAACCAGAACCCTTGAAGCTGTAGTAAATGAGACTGCCTCTGCTCTAGGTAATTTAACTGAAGAGCAATCTGCTATGAGATTTGTCGTTTTACAGAATCGTCTCGTCCTTGACGTCATACTGGCCGAACGGGGCGGGGCCTGTAGAGTCATCGGATCTAGTTGCTGCATTTTCATTCCAAATAACGCGCCGTCTGTTTATTCAGCTATAACCAGACTCCATAAAATTGCCCATCTGATACACCAAGATCCAGGCACCTGGACATGGTCCGGTTGGTTCTGGAATATAATTTCCGCCTGGGGATGGAAAGTCTTGTCCTTTCTAGGTATTACAGTAGCGATCATATTCAGCTGCTGCCTCTGTATACAATGTGGCCCTGCGATTTGCGGCATCTGTGCTACCTCTTGTATTCCTAGTCCCAAGCCCCGTTCTAAATCCCGTTCCAGGATAATTCGAGACGAGCAAATGATACTGTATGAAATGATAGATGGTATCATGAATATTGATGTTTCCTGATGGAAACGTAGTGACAAGGAGGGAATGTGGAAAAGTAAATTTTGCCATGTTCTGTGTCCCTACGTGTCATCCATCATATGTTATGTGTGCATGATTAAATATGCATATGCATTCCCTATGTTCGATTCAAGACGCAATTATAGTTGTGTCCACCTCTAGTATGTCAGTTTCCAGTTCTCGTGAATACTACGTATATCAGGCCTATGTAAAGCTACGTTGCCACGTTTCTCAGTGTGCACGTTATTCCATTGTAAAGTCCCCGTTTCTAGGCCTCAAAAGGGCCCGGACATCAGATTCAGCTCCTGTCTCCTGAAACTTCGCTGAGGAGCGATACAGCCCCCACCTGTATCCTCGACCCTTCACTTACTTCCTGCCTCGCAGTGCCCGGCCCACCCTGGCTCAGCCTCTGAGTCTGCCAAGAATATGTTATGATTCCAGTTATCAGTTCAGTCCTCCTTCTCTGCATTCCTAAACTACTGAATCGCATCAATAGTTTCCGTCATTGTCTAGCCTTCACGTCTCCACGTTAGAGAAATACTGCATTTAATGGTCATTTAATATTCTTCATCACGCACTACATGTAGAATAATGCATGGTCCAGTCTTAGAATCAAGTTAGCCTTTCCCCTCCTGACTTCTAGTTTATATCAACATGTTCTCTAAACATCAGATACTAGATACTGCTTAGGTACATGTCGCCCTGACTCTCCAGACTTCAGTCTCTGCTCCTAGCACAGAGTTCATAGCCCCCAGCTTCTCCTAGTGATACGTCATTGCTAGTTTGCGCGCACCATCAGGTTAGAGGTCCCGGCTCCTTAGGTAGCCCCCTCCATGGTTTCCGCCCCATTCATGACATATTCTGTTACGTTTGCATCACATGTCTATGTATACGCCCTGTTACACCTCTTTTCACCCTTATCTTTCGCGACTGCTACGCGTCACACCTTCTGCTCCACCCACTGCTACGCCTATTGCAATGTAATGATATGTGTTTGCGTTATGTATATATGCTCATGCACTGTTATCAAAAAAGTCATCCTCATCCTTTTCCTTGTCCCGATCCTGACACCAGCAGCGCTGCTGGGCCCTGCCATCCTATTCCTATGCAGGTTGTCCTGTTCCTGTCCTTTATGCTGTAATAAACCTGCAAAACTCCTACTACCTCGAATTTTGACTCTTATTTATTGAGCTATCTGTTATTCATTTATGCATTCAAAAATAGGGTATTATTTATTTATTTACCACAATAGGGTAGTAAAGGTGTTTTAGGATTTAAGGGTGGGTAGGGTTATAGGGAGGTAAGGTTAAAAAAGGGGGTTTGGGTGGGTTTCCCCAAATAAAGAAACTTTTTAATTGATGAAAATTGGGGGTTTTGGGGTGTCTCCCCCGCAAAACAATAATAACATTAATTTATAATAATTAATGTATCAATATATAAATATACATTAACTATATATCTATATGTAGAGCTCTCGCGCTCTCTCATATATATATATAAGGGAGGGCACTCGCTCTTGCACTTTTGTTGAAATTAAAAATGGATTGCTGGCAAAGATTTCCGTGATGTGGCTCCTTTTGGTGTTTTTGATTTGATTGAACACCTGGTCGAATGTGAGGTCTACGCCCGTTGTCTCCGTCACCCTTTGGCGGTCAGGATCCAGCGTTCTATATACATATATATATACATATATATATATATAGAGAGAGAGAGAGAGAGAGAGAGAGAGAGAGAGAGAGAGAGAGAGAGAGAGAGAGAGAGAGAGAGAGAGAGAGAGAGAGAGAGAGAGAGAGAGAGAGAGAGAGAGAGAGAGAGAGAGAGAGAGAGAGAGACATAGATATATAGGTAAGCTTAAGGATTTAATTTACCTTTAATACATACCTTGCATGATAAAGGTATGCGTAGTAAAGATATATCTGTGGTAAAGGTATGTATGGTAAAGACATGCATTGTATTGTCATATAACCATTTCATAGCGATGCTCTGCAGCATCACCGATGCTTTGTAGCATGGCTAAAGAGTAAGCAAAAAAATAAGGGCTATGGTGTGTTCACCCACCTCATTTTGTAGGCACAAGCAACATGCATGCACCTACAAAATGATGTCGATTCTTTTTATTTCTTTATTTTTATTGAGAAGCAGGTGGGGAAAGCAACACAGAGTTCACGGGCGGGGAAGGAAGCAATACGTGGTCAGAAGCAACATAGAGATCAGGGGACGCATGCAACATGAAGGTGTGGGGGAGCAGGACGAATGGCACAGGGAAGCAACACAGGCAAGAGGAACATGGGTCACGTGTGGGAAGAAAAGCGCACATCTGCTGGGGATGAAGCACGCAATCGAGAAAGCAAAGCAAGGGGAGAAGCACAACAGGGTGAGCACAACATGAAAGGGGGATGGGAGAAGCACCAGATAAGAGAGAGCAACACAGAGCGCAGCAGAGGTGGGAAGAGCAGTACACATGGGAGACCAGTGGAAAACACTTGCACTGTAATGGTGTGCTTAAACAAAAAGAAAAAAGTTGTGCTTCAAAAGTGAGAAGGGGGGTAATAAAAGTAATTGATCCATGCTCCAGGAGGAACAAACACAAGAAGAGGAAGTAAAGCCTAGACAAGCTGACAAATAAAAAGCAAGCAAATGGTAGTGGCAATCATTCCAACCAATGGTAAACAGTGGTGGGGCTCTATGGCAACTGGAAGCTGACAATATAGGGTCTCATTTATGAGACTCATTGCACCTCTGGAACGTCACTTTTTGTAGCGTTCCATGGTGCAGAAGCCTGTGTGATATTTATCAGGCAGCACTAAGCCACTTTTTTTGGCTTAATGCTGCCTGATAAATATCAGTCCCTTTAACGCAGTATTCTGCATTAAAGGGGCGTGCAATGAGTGTTGCTGGGGACATTCCCAGCAACATCCATGGCCTTTTGACACTGCCCCCAATTTATGAGAAATCGTAAACCTGAGGCAGCGCCAAAAGCTTACGCCTTCCCAGGGAAGGAGTAAGGGAGGCACAACAAGGAGAAATATCTTTATTTCTCCTCGCTTTTCCTTTTTCTATGTGTGAAGCACACATAGAAAGAGGAAAAGCCTCTTGTGATTATTTTTGTACAGAAAGTTTCCCTTCCTGTACAAAAATAATCATCCTGCAACTCAGGCACCCTTGCACCAGGGTGCAAATGTGCCTGCGTTGGCGCACGGCAGCCCATTGTGCACCGGCCCAGGGGAAAAGGACAGGAATGCGCTGTATATTAAAGATACGGCACATTCCTGCTCTTTCCTGTTGCCGTAGGCAAGCCCAGCAGGAAGGCCTGCTGCGCTGCCCTACCGCAAAACCTCATAAATGAGGCCCTAGGTCTTTTCACCAACAGACAGCTTGTGCTATCTGGTAAGTGATACCTTAAAGCTAGCATTTGGGTAGGTGCCATGTTGGGACCCCTGCCCTGAGTACCCAACTGTCCTGGTGTCTGGATCCCTCATGCAGATTTTTCTGTCATAGGCAAACACGAATCATTTAAGTGTGCCCTGGCATGTAAATGTAAATGTGTGTGTAAATGTACATGTATTTATATAGCGCAAATCACCGACCCGGTATCTAAGCGCTTGCTTAGGGAACCCGTCCTGGTATTCCCCTGTGAGATACCCCGGCAGAGTATCCACAAGGTGAAAGCCAGGCAAGCCCGCCGCGAGGGGCCGTAGTGGAGATTAAGCAAGATATTGCCCAGAGTCGCAGAGTGTGACCCCGTGAGTTGAGTAGGCACCAGAGCGAGAATTGTCGAGTCTGTGGAATTTCTTTTTTTTGAGCAGGAGACCCACCGAGGCGGGGAATCGAACCCTGGTCCACGGCCGATCTCAGCTTCCGGGTCTGCCGCCTCTAACCACTGAGCCACGCTTCTCCACGCATAGGCCTGTCTCATCTAGATTGCAGTCTTGTTGGACCAGGACGGGCATCCAAAGTGCTTCCCTCATAGTGGTGGAAGACTACTGCCTTCACAAGGAGTTAAGTAGCACGAGCACAGTGGTGGCAGCATACCGTGTAGTGATCAGTATTAGTGAACAAGTCTTTTATCACTGGAGTAAGGCCTACAGGCTCACTCACTTTTAAAGTTCAGCTCCTGTGTCCTTAACTCACCCTGCACAGTTTTGGTGTGAGGTGGTGCGCAGCTCAGAGGTGGTGTATCTGTGCTGGGTGTATGTGTGCTTTGGAAGGGTACAATGTAAAGATAATGCAGTACTGAGCAATGCGTGCACGGGGGATGCATGTTCTGGATGTATGTGTGCCTATGAGTGGTACAGTACCTGGAGGATGTAGTGGTGTGCAGTTCGTGCATGATAAATCCTTGTTGTAAGAAATTGGCTTACTGGTTGTGGGGGTGAGAACCACTCAAGCAGGAACCATAATCCTTGTCAAGGTGAAGTGATAAGCAACCCCCCAAATGAACCTGTGCTCAACCCTCTAATAGGTTGGCACAGAGCAGTCCGGCTTAACTTGGAGGCAATGTGCAAAGTATATATGCAGCACTCCAAACAGTAATAAAGTGAAAACACAAAAAGAGACCCACACCAAATTAAAACAAGACCAATCTGACAAAATTCCAATCAGAACCGGAAATATGAAACTTTAATAATTTTAGTGAATATAGCATAACAAAGCGGCAGCTGTGGTTATCTGGTCGCGCTGGACCAAGACAAAGTCACAAGTTAAGGCCAACCGTGACGGAGCACGGGCCGGCTACAGGGACCCAGTTAGGCCGACTGAACAAGAGTACCATAAATCCTGATTGCGGAGCATTGCAAGGTCCCTCATCAAGGATGCACTGCGCAGCTGAGGTGATGCGAGGTCCGGGTCAGAGATGAGCTGCACAGCATTGATTCCAAGGAGCTGCAAGACTGCAATGCGAGGTCCTGCTTTATCATCAAGGAGGCTGTCGACAAAGGTGCTTTCGATGTGTAGTCCTGCGCTGAGGATGCATCACACACTGGCTGGTTCTGATGAAGCTGAGGGGCTTGCGATGTGGAGTCCTGTGCAATCATCGAGCCTGCCATCAATGAGGGGCTTTCTTTCGAGGATACGTCATGCCGGGACGGTTCCAATGAGGCGGCAAGGGAGATGCGACGTCCTTGCACCGGTGAAGTCTACGGAGCAGGGACGATACATCTGCGTTGCAGGTCCAGTCCTTCTCACCCAGGTAAGGGAGCAGCTGTTCAGCATAGCAGAGCAGCAGTCCTTCAGGGCAGCAGACAAGCAGAGTGGAAGTCCTTTCAGAAGCACAGTAGTCCTACTTCCTGGCAAAGTCTTCCACAGGTCTAGAAGTGTACTGAAGAGTTGGGGGTCTAGGGACTAATATTTATACCTGGTGCCCACTTAGAAGTAGAGGAAGCTGCTAGAGGTTTTTCACCCCCCTGATGTGTTAGCCATCAACTTCCTACCTGTCCAGGCCCAACTTGTCCGGGGTCACAAAAGACTAATGACAAACCTTTTTTTGAGAGTGCACAGGAAGAGTGATCTGCAGATGTGGTAGGTGACAGCTTCTCCCCCTTGCTGACTCAGTAGTTGGCAGGATGGGCCACTCTATCTTCCCTTTGCCTCCCAGTCTAGAAGCAACCAACAAAGACCAACTGCCAGCTGCACCTAGTCTTATGACCCAGGATCAGGCACCAAATGGTTGAAATAGGAAAATGCCAACTTTCTTAAAGTTGAACAATCACAAAAAAACACCATTACTGACAGTACGCTCAAAAGATTTTTTCAAATTGTATGTTCATGACACTTAATCAAAACGATCACAGTTTTTTATTTACTAGTAATTCAAATATATTAAAATCAATTTGTGTAGTGAAGACTGTCATAAAGATTCAAGCAGTACAAAAAGAAGGTATAGACATTCAAATACATTTTCTAAAACACATAATGCAAAAATACCTAACAAAACCAATAACAACAGAATGTTTAACACAGTACAACATAAAGAACCAACAATACAAAAGTATGTCCCAGTTCACGCGTTTTGCAGAACCTCAAATGATTTAACCAATAGTGTGGGCTCACTTTTGATAGCGTGAAACATCAGGGCTATTCCAAACAACCCATTTTTTAGGCTTTACGAATAGGGATCTTCCAACAAAGTCCATCTCGGTACAAATAAAGGTTCCCTTTAAGCCAAACTATTTTTTGTAAAACAAGGTCTCCCTGATCTTTCTAAAAGTGGCATTTTTCAGAAATGTAATTAAAAATCCAACGTGACCACTAAAGAGGGCTTTTAATTACAATTCACCAGACTTGACCTGTATAGCTGCTCTCAATTGAAAGTTATCACTTATTAAATGTAATAAGGTAGCCCAATGGTTATCCTGTAGGAGAGGTAAGCCGTGCAGTAGTGAAAAACAAATGTAAGAATTTCACTACTAGGACATGTAAAACTTAAAAGTACATGTCCAACTTTTTAAATACACTACACCTTGCCATCAGGGCTGTTCAGGGCCTACCACAGGAGTGACTTATATGTATTTAACAGGAAGGTTAGGGCCTGAAAAAGGTTTCTTTTGCCAGGTCGAAATGGCAGTTTGAAACTTCACACACAGGCTTCAATTGCAGGGCTGAGACATGTTTAAAGTGTTACTTAAGTGGGCAGGCCCACTCATAGCATTTATTGTACAAGCACTTGGTACATGTAGTACCACTTTACTAGGGGCTTGCAAGTAAATTAAATAGACCAATTGGGTGTAAGCCAAGTCTACCATGATTTAAGGAGAGAACACAAGCACTTTAACACTGGTTAGCAGCGGTAAAGTGCTGAGACCTAACAGCCAATTAAAACGGGTTCAGAAAGCAGTGGGGTGAAGGCAAAAGCTTTAGGGATGACCTTGCAGAAACACATTTGCTGGGTGTATGTGTACCGGTGAGTGGTACAATACATTGAGGATGTAGTACATGCATGATAATTGCATGTGCTAGGTGTATATGTATCTGTGAGTGATACAATACATGAAGGGAGCAGTGTGTGCATCGTAAAGGCATGTGCTGGATGTGTGTAGGCCTATTAATGGTACAGTACATGGAGGATTCAGTACTGTGCAATACGTGTTTTGTACACACTTACTGCGTACATGTCTGCCTATGAATGGTACAATTCAATGGAGAGCTCTAGGTTCCCTTTTGGGAGACCCAGGTCATCAAGGTGAAACATGGAGAGAGGAGGCACATAGATCCCCCCAGACAGATGTGTGTATTGCTGCAAGCTGGGTGGGACACAGTGAGGAGGGGAAGACCAGACTCCCCCTGTACGCTTTAAAAGGTGTTCTTTGATTCAGTGATAGGTCACCAGCAAGGGGCCTGGGCACACCCCTGGAAGAGAATGGGACTAATGAGAGAATTATAAAGATTTAAGACTGGGGGCACTGGGTTAACCTTTTAATGCACATATCACTGGCTGACATCCAAGTGTGAACTCTAGTCGCTCCCTTTGAATGTGTTGTGGGACAGTCATTTTTGGAGACACTCCTGCTGTAACAGACTGCTTTTCAAAAGGAAGAGGGAGCAGAGGAGTGGACACTTCAAAAGAAGCAGAACTACACCATAAAACTTAAAAGACTCAGATCCTAAACCACTTGGTGTCTGTAAATGGACTATATGAAGGGGAGTTTGAGAGCCCAGAAATTGTCATCTGCCAAGCAGCTAGATGGGCTGTGTGAGGAGGTAAAGCTCTGCAAGACTTCTGCCAATGACAAGGACTGGGGGCCAAGGCCTGCTAGTCTCTCTGCTGGGTGAAAGGACATCACTCAGGGAATCCAAGACCACCTTCCCTGGAGCACCAGCGGCTGCCGCTTGCCAATACCAGTGTGCACTGTGAGGAAGAGGAGAGTGTTGGAGAGAGTGAGGTTCAGTTGGGAACCCTGTTGTGTGAATTCCCTGTGTGAGGTTTAAGGAAACAGCTGCTGCAACAATAGTATTGTTGCCCCTGTGCAAGACAGAGGTGACGATCCCCTTAATCTGGGAGAGAACTGCTCTGAAATTGGCTGTGCTATCAAGTCACAGATAAATCTTACGCCTGGACCATCTTCACATCTCCCTGAATTTCCGGGAGCCCAGAGCAACCCATGCCCAACTTAAAGAATTTTACGTTGCCATGCACCTCATCTTTGGGCAGCCCGACCCCTCTGGAGGGACCTTAGGTCCAGTGGGTTCAGGAGAGCCCATAGTAGTCTTCTGGCACCAGTCAGGCACCAAGGATCCATTGAGGGATCTGAGGTGGGGCCAGTCGAGCAACCTGGAACTTCCCTGTCACCGGTTCCAATGTTAAAGCCCCTGGCACCACTAATGCCCAGCAGTGGCACCACCCCCATTGACATTCTAGACTCCGATAGGGAGCTGGACGGGCATCATCTGGCACCAACTTTGGCGATGACCGGGGCAAGGTACTCCATATTGGTGCCAGTGCCTTATCCATAAGACAGGCCTGGTTTGGGTGGGGGCTCTGAACCCTTATTTATACAGCGACTAGAAGATCCCAAGGACACCTGGTTGAGGAGCTGGCAGATACCAGTGGACTGGACAACTCCCAAGACACTGGCTTCGTCTCTCGCCCTACTATGGCTTCGTAGGAGGGTGCTTATTCGCAATGGTGGTGCCGAGGGCGTCTGAGGTCCTGGACCTTACGCTACCCTCCGTGGCAGTCAAGACAAATGTCTTGGTGGTGGTGTTTCAGACAGGAGTTGCCTCCACTGACCCATTACTCCCATTTAATGAAGCCCTTACAAATATCCTACTCTGGGCCTGGTCCACGCCCTACACAGTGGACGCTGTGCATAGGACAATTGCCCGCCATCATCACCCCGCTCCAGGGGACTCCAGTTTCCTCTCCCAGCATTGGTGGTCCAAGCCACCACTTCCAAAATCAACCCTAAACCATTGCCTACCACTCCACCGGATAGGGAATCCAAAAGGCTGGATACCTTCAGAAAGAGGATGTTCTCTTCTGCTAGGCTGGCTCTGCGGTTGGTGAACACCGAATGCCTCATGGGCCGAAACTCCATACGATCTGGGACTCGGTTGTTCAAGTGCTAACCATGGTCGTGGAGAAGACACGAGCTATTCTCTCTTAAGCAATTGCTGATGGGAGGGATGCAGCCAAGTTCACCATAAGATGTGGGCTGGACACAACAGACTCACTGGGCAGGGCGATTTCATCGTTGGTGGCCCTTAGGCACCACACCTGATTGAGAACCACTGTTTATTCAGAGGATATCCGAGCTTCGCTCATTGACATGACAATTGATGGCTCTTGTTTTCTTGGAGAAAAGGCAGATTCAGCGCTGGAGCACTTTACGGACCGCAGGACTACAGCCAGGTGCTTGGACCTTTCCATGGCCTCTTGCCAACCCGAGTCCACCTTCCATTCCTTTTGTGGCCATGGAAGGGGCTTTTAACCGCATAGCTACATACCCAGTCACCTTCGGCCATGGCTCACAATCTTTTTGTGGCTGAGGAAGGGGTTCTCACAGACCACGTGGGGCAGGTAGCCAAAAGTCGGGCTAGTCCACCACCCCACGCTGGCATCTACAACCTCTAAACCTCTTAAGTTTGCCCACTGACAATCATGGGTATACACCACTGGAGGTCAATAACATCCGCCCATTGGGTTCAGAAGCTTGTCCAAAGGTGCTACTCCCTCTCCTTTGTGAACATGCCCCCCCACCCATGCCACCTACCTATGACAAGCTGACGGACGACAACCTCTCCTTGCTGTGTCAGGAAGTGTTTGCTCTCTTGGCCAAGGGAGCTATAGAGAGGCTGTCAGCATCAGAAGTAGATCATGGTTGCTATTCCTGCTACTTTCTGGTTTCCAAGACGGAAGGAGGCTTTTGTCCTATTATAGACTTGCGCCTTCTCAATGGCTTCCTGAAAAAGGAGAAAGGAGAAATTCAAGGTGCTCTCGCAAGTCCCATCTGCCCAGAACCAAAGAGGCTGGGGCGTATTGCTAGACCGGCCGGATGCATATTTTCACATCCTCATCCTGCCTGCCCACATGCGTTACCTGGTGTTCACAGTGGGCCAAGAGCACTTTGGTCTTACCAGCGCCCCTCGGGTGTTAATGAAAGCTCACCTCCAGAGTTTAGGGGATCCTGTCTACCTCGACGAATGGCTGTTGAAGGCCGGCTCACCGCAGACAGCCGTCTTCCCCCTCCAGACTATGGTGAACATTTTGCATTCGCTGGGGTTCACTATCAATGTGCCAGTCACACCTGACTCCCTCTCAGATGCTTCCTTTCATCTGACTTGTTTTGGACATGGTGCAGTTTCTGGCTTATCCTTCAGAGCTTCGAGTCCAAGATATTACGGCTATGATACCAATGGTTCAGCCTCTCTCCTGGATTTTGGTGAGACTGACTCTGAGGCTGTTGGGCTGCATGGCCTCCTTCCTACTGCTAGTGACACATGTCTATTGGCATATGCAGGCTATGCAGTGGGACCTGAAGTACCAGTGGGCGCAGTATCAGGAGAATCTCTCTATCATGGTCAAGGTCTCGGAGGGAACTGGTGGCTAACGAACTGCGATTGGATCAGTGGGAGACCCTTCTCCCTTCCCCATCCACAGCTGACTGTCTTGACAGATGCGTCATTCCTGGGGAGACCATCTGGGAGAGGTAGAGGTCAAAGGATTCTGGCCTCTGGCGGAATCCGACTCCACATCGAACTGTTGGAGCTTAGGGCGATCGGATTAGCATTGAAGGGCTTTCTTCCTTCGATGAGGTGTTCACGGACAACACCACTGTCATGTGGTACTGCAACAAACCGGGCAGGTTGGGGTCACTGATCCATTATCAAGAGGCTTTGCACCTCTGGACTTGGCTGGAACACCAGGACATATCCCTAGTGGTGCAATACCTAGTGGGCTCTCTGAACACCAGAGCGGACAAACTGAGCTTTCGATGCCTAGCAGACGACACGCAAATCATAGTGTCGGTCTCCGATTCCATTGAAGCAACCGCAGGCCGTTTCAGGAATTGCCTTCTCAGTGTAAAAAACTGGATGAGCCAAAACTTTCTCAAATTAAATACTGAGAAGACTGAAATCATAGAATTCGGTCAGAAGCCCTCGATATGGAGCCAGCTATGGTGGTCCCCGGAAGCCGGCTGTTGTCCTACCCCAGCCGAGAAGGTCAGAAACCTCGGATTCTTACTGGACAAAAACCTCTCCTGCACAGCGCAGGTGAACCAAGTCACTTCAGCTTGTTTTCATATGAGGAAGGTACTTAGAAAGATCTTGCCCTTTATTCCACCCACCTTAAAAAAGACTGTCATTGCTGCCCTAGTAATGTCTCGGGTTGATTATTGCAACTCTCTCTATCTTGGTATGGGAGAGAAGCAATTGATCAAGCTGCAGGCTATCCAGAACGCGGCCGCTAGGGTTCTCCTGAACCTGCCAAAGCGTCACCCCACCTCCCGGGCCATTCGAGAGCTGCACTGGCTGCCAATTAAGCGCAGAGTCCAGTTTAAAGCCCTCTGCTTGGCCCACAAAGCCGTTCACGGAAAAGGATCAGATGATCTGGCCAAACTCCTCCCGCGCTATGTGCCCAACCGAACTCTAAGATCGGCCAATCAAGACCTGGTCTGCGTGCCTAGAATCCAGAAGGTGCGCTGGGGTGGAAAATCATTTTCTAATCAGGCCTCCAAACTCTGGAACTCATTGCCTGTCGAACTTCGCTCACAAGCCTCCAAAGTGAGATTCAGAAAATCCCTGAAAACATGGCTGTTCTCCCAGCCCTGATCTGTCTCACATCACCTTATATTCTACAGCGCCAAGACGCCGCGGCATTCGAGCGCTTAATAAAAACTTCAGTCAGTCAGTCATCACAAATGGCATCTCTATCTGTAGGTGGCTTAAGGTCTCTTCAAAGGGTGGCTAGATCCTTGATTAACTCTATTCACCTCCACTGAGAACGCGCAGTGTCAGCAGTTTCGCATGCTGGAGTTTTCAAGGCAGCTCTTACTCAGAGACACTTTTCGTCTTGAGTGGAGCTTCAGGCTCCTGTACACCTTTCCAGCAAACCTTCTCCTGCCCACAGTTCTCAAGAAGATCAGTAACAACTGGATCCAAGCCTTTCTTGTGGCTCTGAATTGGGCACAGAGAGTATAATATCCCGAGCTGTCGAGAAGAGCATTGGTCCTCCAATCAGGCTGCCTTTTTGGGAGGATCTTCTGTTGCAGCAACAGGGCAGGGTTCTGCAGCCGAACCTGAAAATGCTCCACTTTTATGCGTGGAGATTGAGTGGTGACAGTTGACAGCCTTTGACCTTCCGTCATAAGTCTGCAATGTTATCTTGTCAGCCAGGCATCCTTCCATCAAGTTGGTATATGCCTAACATTGGAGCAAGTTCCTGTCATGGTGAACAGATAAACATGTTGACTGCTTGTATGATGGAACCCAGGATGCATTTACCCACATGCATTTACGACACAGTCACTACCCCAACTTTAACGCTGCCACGTGCTACTTTATGATTTAAGTTGTTATAACGACTTGCCTTAGGGGGGCACTGGACTTTGGAGTTGAAATAATAATTTTTACTATTCCAGTCTATGCAACAGCAGGGAAGGTGTTGGACTTAAAATCCAACACCAGTCCAACAACGTGCCCCCTAAAGCAAGTTGCTGTAACGACTTGTGGGGTACAGGAATGTGTGGTAACGTTGCAGTCAGGGTACTGACTGCGTTGGAAAGGCAGGTCATTCTGACAAAGGATGTTTCCAATGTTGACCCACTATTTGCACCCATTTCCCAGGTGGTTCTTGTGTTCATTCTTACCTTAGGCCAACAGGACTCTACTAGGTTCAGCCTCTCTCTAGCATATGTTTCCACCAACACCTTTCATTATGCCACAGTGGGACCTCAACAGTGTGCAACTTTTGAGTCACTACATAACTGTCCAGTCAGGCTTTTCCTGTCAGGCTTTTCCTGTCCAGTCATCAACATGGTATCCCTAGTGGCGATAACATCTGCCTGGAGGGTCAGTGAGTTACAGGCACTGTCAGTACATCCTCCGTACCTTAAGATCTACCCAGAAAAGCTGGTCCATCGGACTTGAGCATCCTTTTTACCAAAGGTGGTAACTCCCTTTGATGGGGGGAATCATCACTCTGCCTACCTTTTATGCCCCACCTTCCCCTTCTAAAGTAAAGGCGAGACTCCATCGGCTGGAACCAAAAAGAGCGTTACCATTCTACCTTTACCGTGCAAGAGTTCCAGGTGGACAATCAACTCTTCATGGAGTATGTCAAGCACAAAAAGGGAAGGCAGTGCAGAAATGGACTATTTCACAATGGCTAGTGCTCTGGATCAAGTTCTGCTATGCACTGGCCAAAAAGCAACCTCTTAAAGGCTTGCAAGCTCATTCTACCAGACCTACGGCTGCGACCACTGGGTTAGCTCGCAGAGTTCCTGTCCTGGATATCTGTCAGGCATCAACTGGGCTTCCTTGCATATATTTACAAAGTACTGCTGTCTGGGCAGTGAAGTCTGGAGTGATGCCACTTTGCCCATTTGGTCCTAGAGGACTTCTTAGTCTAATTTGGATCACACTCCCACCTCCAGGGAGGTATTGCTTGGGTATCTATTCTAAGGTAAGGAATCTACGGCTAGAAATATGTTGCCGTCCTGTCTCTGTACTCCTCCCCATCTTCACTCAAGTATGAAATGGTGACTGAGACTTGGTTACTGCCTCTCTCTACATGTTGACATGACTTTGTCTTCTAATCCAAATTATTGTCCTCACTTTGATCCTCACAACCGGTCCTGAAATATGCATAAATCCTCTTAACACTTGCCAAGTGTTCACCTTCAAATGTTACGACAATTTTTCTTTTACCTTCTATATCTGTGCCACATAATAAACTTTGATTACTCAATTTGCAAATATCTCTTGTAATGAAGAAATTCCCTACCAAATGTTCAATCAGATAACACCATAACAACTCCTGGCAGCCAAACAGGGAAACAATCGACCAAGAAAAACTGGAGAAAACCGAATAATATTTTCATTAGCCCCAATCCAACCTCTGTACCCCACTTCTTCGAAAAGTGGATTGCAACATACAAGAACACCATAAAAAGAGCTATACAGAACTGATCAAAGCTGCCATCATACTACTAACCATGATGTTTGTCGTTCTCTCACACCTCTTGATCCATTACACCACTGAGCGCTATGACCCATAACACCAAAACAGCGCCTTGTTGGTGGTCTCACACAACTTGAAAACATTTCCAAAACATACTACTCATATAAGTGTTACAAATATTTGAAAGAACATTAATTCAGAGAAATCCTGTTTCTGGGTAATTTTATTCTATATTTCAGAAAATGTTAAAATTGGAATTGAGGTGATTGTTCAGGAACACTAGAAGTGTCAGATTTCAACAGGAGACCAGGATTTACAAGAAATAAAAAAAATACTGTCCTCGTGTGGGCAATAATCCCTATTAGGTGGCAGTAAAATCCAACAGGTGAGAGAATTACAGAAAAAAGTCCCTCTCAGTATAGTCTGGGCATCTGTGCACTCCCCTTGGGAGTGGGTCTCCCAAGAACTCCTTCACACCATGGCTGATCTCCATCAGCTGCCCCATTGCACCCCAAAATACCAGCCAAAAGAAGACCAGAGAGACTTAATATACCATGAAACACCACAGAAAACCCAGAGAGGCCTTCTAATGCAGCTACAGAACACCACCCAGAAGAAGACAAGAAAGGCCTTCTGTAGCACCACCAAAAAAACACGCAAATGTAGACAAGTGGAAGGGTGGACCCACTTCCTACACTTCCTATGGCAGTGAAATACTCACCATTCCCAGAGATGAGGAGAGCCACTTTCACCTTCCTAGAGGACTTCTTAGTCTAATTTGGATCACACTCCCACCTCCAGGGAGGTATTGCTTGGGTATCTATTCTAAGGTAAGGAATCTACGGCTAGAAATATGTTGCCGTCCTGTCTCTGTACTCCTCCCCATCTTCACTCAAGTATGAAATGGTGACTGAGACTTGGTTACTGCCTCTCTCTACATGTTGACATGACTTTGTCTTCTAATCCAAATTATTGTCCTCACTTTGATCCTCACTACCGGTCCTGAAATATGCATAAATCCTCTTAACACTTGCCAAGTGTTCACCTTCAAATGTTACGACAATTTTTCTTTTACCTTCTATATCTGTGCCACATAATAAACTTTGATTACTCAATTTGCAAATATCTCTTGTAATGAAGAAATTCCCTACCAAATGTTCAATCAGATAACACCATAACAACTCCTGGCAGCCAAACAGGGAAACAATCGACCAAGAAAAACTGGAGAAAACCGAATAATATTTTCATTAGCCCCAATCCAACCTCTGTACCCCACTTCTTCGAAAAGTGGATTGCAACATACAAGAACACCATAAAAAGAGCTATACAGAACTGATCAAAGCTGCCATCATACTACTAACCATGATGTTTGTCGTTCTCTCACACCTCTTGATCCATTACACCACTGAGCGCTATGACCCATAACACCAAAACAGCGCCTTGTTGGTGGTCTCACACAACTTGAAAACATTTCCAAAACATACTACTCATATAAGTGTTACAAATATTTGAAAGAACATTAATTCAGGGAAATCCTGTTTCTGGGTAATTTTATTCTATATTTCAGAAAATGTTAAAATTGGAATTGAGGTGATTGTTCAGGAACACTAGAAGTGTCAGATTTCAACAGGAGACCAGGATTTACAAGAAATAAAAAAAATACTGTCCTCGTGTGGGCAATAATCCCTATTAGGTGGCAGTAAAATCCAACAGGTGAGAGAATTACAGAAAAAAGTCCCTCTCAGTATAGTCTGGGCATCTGTGCACTCCCCTTGGGAGTGGGTCTCCCAAGAACTCCTTCACACCATGGCTGATCTCCATCAGCTGCCCCATTGCACCCCAAAATACCAGCCAAAAGAAGACCAGAGAGACTTAATATACCATGAAACACCACAGAAAACCCAGAGAGGCCTTCTAATGCAGCTACAGAACACCACCCAGAAGAAGACAAGAAAGGCCTTCTGTAGCACCACCAAAAAAACACGCAAATGTAGACAAGTGGAAGGGTGGACCCACTTCCTACACTTCCTATGGCAGTGAAATACTCACCATTCCCAGAGATGAGGAGAGCCACTTTCACCTTCTTATTCCCAAGAATCACTTTTTCTGCATCAGTTGCAACACGCTCGGAGTGCAAAATGGTTGCCTGCATAGCGCTCAAAAGATTGTAAACTTCTGCTTGAGAGGAACCTGCAACAATCCATGAGAGAACAGCAGATTAAGGTTGCTTCCGCTACGTCATTAGTACACTGCCATGACAGCAAATCCTTTGCAGTAGTTGTCTCCTGCATGTACAGAGGTTTTAGGGAGGTTAGGATTGAAAAACTCAACACTGAAAGTGAATATGAGGTGTTCCAGTGTTCCCATGTTCTATGTCATAAAATTGGTTGTAGAAGAACTGTAGGGGCAAAAGTTCTTATGTTACAAAAGGGTCTCCAGCTGTTATTTAATTGTATTTATACTCCTGACTAACATAGCCCACACTAAAATACACTCTTGTCTTTAAAGATGTGATTAATAAATAAGCACTCTTAAGACTTTGAAAATGTCTGTATAAAAGCAGGGAGGGAATGAAATCGAAATTAGGTGAAAGCAGACGTCAACACGGGCTGTGTGGCTTTTTGCTTTCTCTTTTGTGGTTGTTGGCTGACAAATAGTGTTAGAAATTGGGTTTCTGGTTGGCAGAGGTATGGAACATGTCCAAGCAGGAACCACAATCCTAGTCAAGATAAGTCAGTCAGATACACAACATAAATTAACTTGTGCTCACCCTCTAGTAGCTTGGCACAGGGCAGGCAGGCTTAATTTAAGAGGCAATGTGTAAAGTATTTGTGCAACACTTCAAACAGTAACACATTGAAAACACCACACAAAGACTCCACACCAGTTTAGGAATTTAGATTATGACTTTATAAATAAAACAAGACCACAATGACAAAAATCCAATAAGTAGAAGTCAAGATATGAATTTTTATAGATTAAGGGCCAGATGTACGATGGATAATTGCATGCGCAAATGGGTTTGAGACCTGTATGCCATGCAATTTTCTTCTGGGCCATGTACTACCACTATTTTGCGAGTCGCAAATAATTTGTGACTTGCAAAATAGAGTTTTGCGACTCGCTATTAGGAAGGGGCGTTCCCTTCCTAATAGCGACGCATAAACTATGTACAAATGATTTGCGACCGCAACTACGGTTGCAAAACATTAGCAATTTACCGCCCTCTTCAAGAGGGTGGTAATGGAGTCGCAAATGGGAAGGAGTCCCCAGGGGACCCCTTCCCCTTTGCGAATGCAAGGGTAAATATTTTTTAGGGGCAGGCAGTGGTTCCAGGGACCACAACCTGCCCTTAAAAAATGAAACGAAAACATTTCATTTTTTTTTTTTAATGCATCTTGTTTTTCTTAAAGGCAAACGGGCTGCATTATAAATAACTGCTTTATTGAAAAGCAGTCCGACATGGAGGTCTGCTGGGCCCAGCAGGCCATCATCCCTAGGAGGGCCAGCCATTTCCACTGGGGTCACAAATTGTGAGTGCCTCATTAATATTGATGAGGCATCCAACTCTTGGAGGCACACACTAGCAACTGATGTTTGAAGTATGGAATGGCAGACCAGTGTTGAATTCACCTACCTATTTCTGGAAACTTTGAAGAAACATTCTGCAAGAACTTTGAAAATCTGTTTGTGTTAAGGTTGTTGCACATTACAAATCTGCCAATTGATAATTGCTATTGATATTCATTTCAACCTGAGCAAAAATGTTAGACAATGAATACAACCTTCAGCAATTTTTGCAAGAGCATGCCATGCCGAGGTCCACTAGCACATTGCCACCACCGGCAGATTCCAACCAGGAATAAGGCCCATGGCAGATAAAAAGCCGGCTTAATGTTGTTAAAATGAGGTTGGTAATCATTTTGGTGTATTATACAATGTGCAGTAGGCAAAATTGATGATAAGAATGCGCATGCACCAATCTGTTTGTAGCGGTAGGTCATGCAGTCTTTTAAGGTTTAAGTCGTACAGGGCATCACACATCTTTATAATAAGAAAAATGCTCCAATTTCCCAGTTAATATTTGCTAAGGATATTAATTATGTATTAATTATGTAATGCAACGTTAAGACTGGCATGCCTATGCAATAAGACACAGATACATTACAATCAAAATCCCAGTATTATGCAAAAACAAATTTTTGTGACCAGTTTTAGACACTGAACTTAAACTTAAAGGCATATGCAGTTTTTCAAAGTAGGAGGAAGACTGACCTGGTTTGCGGGTGACCACAGATCCTATCAGCCAAGCTTCTTCATATTTTTGCACATCCTTCAAGATCTTCTCGGCCATCTCCTTTTGTACTATCAGGATGGCACCAATTCCACAATTGAAACTTTGCAACATTTCTTCCTCTGAGAAGTCTCCTTGTTGTTGCAGCCAACAGAAGATTTCAGGAATCTTCCAGGAATGTGCATCTAAATAAAAGCTCATGTGTCAGCTGACAAGATGATTCTCAACATCAATATATTCAGAACTGGGCGCAGTTAAGGTAGACAGATGACTCTGTCACCATGCACACTGCTTCAATACCCGGTACTCTGCTTTTATGTATTAACCTACTGCATTGTGGGTGCTGCGCCGGTTTTTGCTTTTATTGAGCTAATTTAATAAACCCACTTGATAGCATTGATTTTAGTTGAAATGCTCAGGCATGGAAAGAGTGTCCGTGAAGACATGGAGTGAGGTGTTCCTTCTAGTTGATGTCTACTGTCCTTTTAGAACATCTAATTTGCTGATAAACGTATATAAACATATCACTCATAGTATAGGATTTCTTCATATGTTGGAAGAGAGCATGTGAAAAAAGCATTCCTACTACATAGAGTGTGTGTGTCGTACCAGAGCAAGAGACCCTGGATGTTGGTGCCCAAAAAGCCCAATCTGTCACCTTGGGCAATTTTCTTTGACTCCCTTGTCCTTCAAATACAGAAATGCTCAATGTCCCTGTTGTTTCAACCTGGCAATTGTTAAGTTGCTGCCTCTCTCACAGGAACATGTGTATATGTAGAACAGTATGCAGAAAAAGCCAATGTCATACTGTTTGGTACTCACCAAAGCAAGATCAGAGACCCCAGTCTGTCTTTTTCACAGTCATGAAATGAGAGAGATGGGTAACAATCCGTCCACTTATTTGGACAATAACCTAACTCTCCAGGACCATGTTTAAGGATGGGTTATTTAATCTACAATTATTTAAACATACCATGCTTTAGCTATAGGGACCACAGCCAATTCCAGAATTTATATCGTGCCTATGCAAGACTGCCTGCTAAACTGCTAAACAGTGTTCAAAAGCAAAGAGACCTTTCATCTTTAAGAAATGCTATAGTGAACTTGAATGTTAGGCTAAGGTGGAAAGAAGTGAAAATCTTGACTTAAGCTGTGCCTGAGCTCTGACAGGTCTAAACAACCTGGCTTTGTCTTACTGCTTGTAGTGTGCCCTAAAAAAAGATGTTTTCCTCAGGAAGTGTGCGTGGCATATAACATCTGCAAAAGAGACAGTCAAATAACAGACTGTAAATGTAAGGAACTTAAATACCCCAATTAAGTTAGCTAAAAGATTTAGGTTTCCATAAAAGTATATATGTCACATATACATAAAAATGGATAAACATGTTGACAAAGATATAAGGTAAAAATACTATAATTTACTAAAGAACTAAATTAAGCCAGAAATAGTCCAAAGTTCTTTAATGGGTACCTTATGTTCAGTGTGAACCCCTGGGCAGGTTGAACCACACTGCACATTTTGAGGCAGTGTAGAATAACAGAGAGCTAGTGGAAAGTCTAAAGCTGCAGACATTGGAGCTGCAGCACTTGAACTGTTTAAGTTCCAGTTCACAGGCGTAAGTCACTTGGAGGTGGTGACAAGGGAAGACAGTCTGATGGAGTTCAGTCTACATTGTGAAGCGGCTTGATAGCGCTAAAATTCTGGTAAGGGGTGTCGAAGAACACTCAAAATCACAGAGGGTTGCTGGGCGAAGTGGCGTCGGAGTGCAGGTGGAGAACGGAAGAACACTCAGGGAACCTGGCAGTGATGTGTACAAGTCTGTGCCTTGGTGAAGGTGCCTCTTGTGGCTGAATGCAAGGTGCTGCTTGAAATAACCACTGGCTCATCACTGAGGGTCCGTACAAATCAAAGATTAAAATTAAGAGTAGGTTGCTGATTCAGCTACAGGGGCTTCTGGCTTGGTGATTGCAGTCCCCCTTGTTCAGTCTCCCTGAGCAGCAGCTTCTTCTTCTCACAGGCACTTCTAGACTTGGAAGCACTCCAATTTCCTTGGGAAAGTTTCCACTAAGAGACAAAGGTCATTCAGCACTCTGACTATTCTAAGCATCCAGTCTTTTTGCAGCGAATTCCATCAGCAGGCATATTGTTCCGTGGAGATGGGTATAGGCGTGCCTGTGAGCTCAGTTAAGCAAATGTCTCCACCAAATGTGGGGGAAGTGCTGTAACTAGAAGTACAGGGCTGAAGGGGGGACACCTTCGTAAACGTCTCTAGCAAGGAGACGGGGAATTTTGCAGGCAGAAAAGTCTTCCTTCCTCTTCAACTCCTAGTAGGTTATATCCTTGTTGTGGCTCAAACATGCGTTTTTAAAGAGTTGACCTTGTTTGTTATTGGAGTGGTCCCTAATGCAATCTCAACTAAACTTTCACACTTCCCACTTCTACTTTTGCAACAAGATGATAAGTTTCCTCCTCTGAGAAGATGACTTATGGAAAAATATTTCCCAGAGCCGTTTCCACTAAACATCCAATGTGGGAGTACTGTGGTGCAACTTTGAGAACCTCCTCTTCCCTCCACCCATGTGTCTGCCTATTCTGCCTTTTGAATCAGAAAACTGTTCTCCTTGCTAGCACTGGCTAAGGCCTCCCACGAGAAGTCACATAAAAGCCTGACTTTGCCTGACCTCTGTACAGATGTTGGAATAGCTGGTTCTGTTCAGTAACAAATGTGTCACTAAGAAAGGCTTGGGATGGCTTCTCCCTCATCTCCTGTGTATTGTGTGTTGGCCATTGGGACCATTTTGCTGGAGAACAGAATGAGTAAAGTTTGTTGATCTCTCCCAAACAGAAATGCATAGCTAATGAAAATCATTGCTATTGGTCCAAGCAGATATTTCATATCCCATACCAATATAAGCATGCACTGTAACTGAATTCTAGTTTCAACAAAGGCTTTTTCAGGCCAAGCTACATATTTGCTGAGTCATACTCTCTGCATAAGCTTTGGCTAAAGGAAAGAACAATTATAAGAAAAGGACGTGAGGGTGTCCATATCCGTCTTACAGCTCTTAGCCTTGTAAAACCCAACCTTATTGTGGATTCATGTTTCATCAAATATTGTATCTGATTGAAGAGTGCTCCAGAAAACTCACTGAAGAAAGGGGTATGGAGCTAAAGTATCTGAGATGTGTGGCTGAGAAATAAATACCGCTAGTGGTTAGAGGCACACAAAAACGAATATAGTTTATGTTGCAATAGCTACTTCCTTGGGCTGGTAACCACCTCTTTTGCACGTGTACCCATTACTCCCACATGGGAAAATACCACTGCCTCTCTCATATCGTTCCTCCTTTGTTTCACTATGCCCCTTCTTTGGTTTGTCACTCAAGGATGCAGCCTGCAGCTACTAAGCATCACAGCCTCCATTCAGAACACAAAACATTTTTGAGTGAGAGTTTTGAAACACAAAAAATGACTGCCCTGTTTATAAGTTCTGCACATCTGTAGAGTTAAACAAAAGTAGGCATTCCAGGACATGATGGTTGATGCAAGCGCATCACATGGTGACATACATTGGCCCTGCCACTGCTATGGTCATTGAGCCGTCATTAAAGGGGCAGAAGCTAAGTCCGATGGGCTAGAGCTGCTTAGTATTACCAACTGTCAATCCCTTGTGAAGTCTGATATTAGAAATGATGAAGACAAAGCACCAGCAGGTGCAGGCTGAAGGTGGACCATGCAGGATATAGACTGCACTGTAGAACCTGTAGAGCCTGGCATCAAAAGCCTGTAAAGGCAGAGAATAGAAACTGCATCCGGTTGAAGGGCTGAGAGAGGTGGAGGGAAGCAAGGATTGCTGCAAGGAACATTGCACGGATGCAAGAAAACTGAAAGCCTTGGTAGGATAATCTAGATTGCAAGAAGCTCGAAGAAGTGAATTTAATGCATGCAGATACATTCTCAAACGGTATCAAATATAGTATGGGTGCACAAGCAAAAGGCAAATGCCCTCATTATAAGCTCCCTATTAACTCCGCAGGAAAATGCTGGGATCAGAATTAATGATTACAGCTGGAATCTCCCCATGAGCTAATGTGGATAGCAAGTCCACAGGCAGGGGAATAACCTACCAGACCTGGATTCACCTGGTTCTGTACTGCAGGCTTACATAGATTATGGGAATTTTAAAGGCAATATTTTCCACCTGATCAAAGTAAGTGCTGAAAATCCAAAGGGGTCCCATGACAGATTGGGGTGATTTTGGGTGGGGGACGGGGAGGGCCTTTGGGGGCTACGGAGGCTTGGGAGTCTCTATGGGGGTGCATTGTCTGACCACCCCATGGGGAAAGAGTGGGCAGGGGTCGGTTGGGCTTTTCCTTGGTCTGCTGTCCCTGTCTCTCTGATCCTGTGATATTAGTGAATGTGAGCCTGCCCCTGGTAAAACTGGATCTCTGGTGATTCTAGACTTATTAATTTAGTTCAGGAAACACTTGCCATTTTCAGAACAGTTTCCCCTCTGGGAAAACTGCTCCAGGCAACTTGTAGCGAGGGCCAAACCCAGCTAACATAGAAAGGAGAATGTAAAAGACAGAGGCTTCCTAAATGCTGATTGAGCAGCAGGCAGGTTGAGAAATCGGTTATTGTTGTAGTTGCTCAACATTCCAGGTTTCTGGCACTGTTGTTGTACATGATGATATTTCATTTTACTGCTGAATGGGTGACAATTGAATGGAGAATGCAAATAAGAAGAGCCCCCAGTCTTGGTATAATATCCAGGAGAAAACCTGGAGTATGATACTGCACAAGGAAATAGTGAGAAATGGTTGCAGGGCATTTCCCTAGTAAAAACAACCTAACTCCAGAATTGGCCTTTTTTTCAACAACAAACACACTACCTGGTATACACGAAACCTAAACCCCACCACTGTTTATTCCCTCACAATGATTTCCCCTTATCTATTTTGTGATACAATGGCCCCTTGCTACAGAAAATATCATGTGCCCTGTACACATCATAAACAAACAAAAATAAAACTTGTGCAAATAAAATATGGCTTCTGACTTAATTTCCTTTTTGTCCTTACCTAAAGCTACTCCGAATGATTCTGGCACAACTCTGGAAACGCCATCTAGCAGGCCCCCGCCAGTGATATGGGCACATGCCTTCACAAAGCCTGTACGTACAACAGATAGCAGAGTTGTGCTGTATACCTTAGCAGGGGTAAGCAATAATTCTCCTGTGGAAAAATGATGTACTGTCAGTAGATTGTTAATACTGAACTGTTGCCATGATACATCTGATATATTATGCTATATTGCTGTATATGCTTTGGTTTCTGCCAATGAGCAGCCATATCCAAGAGAACCCTCTCCCTGGAGCTTGTACTGAGCACCACCTAAACCAGGTGTCCAATGCAAAAGAATCAGGCTTTTTCTCTGAGTCCCAGGGTACTCAGGGAGAACAGAGCAGTATCTCTGCTGGGTGATATCACTGCTCTCTTGTGTCCCAGGTCATGGGTACTGGTGTCTAAAACTGGTTAGTAATACTGCCTTTATGTGTAGTTCATTTAATAAGTATTTTTATTTGGCAACTTTTCTGAATGTATACTCCACACAATGGCAAAATAAACACAACAGCCGGCGGACAAACATGAGCATCAATTTCAATAAAAAGAACCATAATATTGTCCTGCCTTCCAACCTAGTACTGCTATAGATAACTTATTCTGTTGCATGCAACAGTCCATTCTCCTTGCTTGTGATGCCTTAGCTTCCTTCCGCTTTGGCGAAATATCAAAATGTGCTACTACCAGTCCTAAAGTGAAAAATATTTTAAAATGTTTAGTTTCATTCATATCTTCCCCAATACCCAAGGGGGCTATCTACCTGTTCTGTTTATTTACAACATTTCTGTACTATAGGAAGCGTCCACGTTATGAGCAGTATGTAAGCCTGGGTGGAGATCGCATAGTTTAAAAAAAAACTCTGCGCCCTACGCAGAGCTCTGCAAGCGGCGGAGTGCCTTAAATAAATGGCGTTTTGCTTGACATCCTAGTTTACATACAAAGTGTGCAAATATGATATTTTGTTTTCTGACATTTGTTTTGCTAGACTTAAGTATTGTGATATTTTTGGGCTCGATATTACTTGCTTTCGGAGGTGGTAGTTGGTTTAGGTACAGGTATGGCATGACACAGCAAAGATTAATGTCCTTTTAGTAAAATGATTTTTAAACAAAACAGGCTTTAATCTGAATGTGTGATACTCTGAAAAAAGACACAACACAACAATCAGCTCTTGGTAATTTGAGGGCCAAGATGCGAGTACAAAAGGCCTTCTAGGGATGCAGACGGATCAAGGTTCAGAATATACCAACGAGCGATGGTCTGCACCCAGCCGTTGTGGCCCCAGAACCCACTGCACTTAGTCTTGATTTGATTTGAAGTTTTATAAATCGCTCGAATACCCGAGGGCGTCTTGGCGCTACTGCCAGAAAAACCAAATCGCTACCGGTGGGAGGAGTAATGGATACTTAGTTAATAAAAAGCCATGTTTTTAGTGATTTTCTGAAAGACCATAATTTCGGGCTGTTCTTTATATCTGCTGGAAGTGTATTCCACATTTTGGCAGTTCCTAGAGTGAAACTCCTTCCACCCCAGTGTGCTCTCTTAATTCTGGGGATCAGTAAAAATGTATTGGGAGAGGAACGTAAGTTTCTAGAGGGTGAATACCAAATCGGACAGTTTTTTAAGTATTGTGGACCGGCACCATACAGTGCCTTATAGGCTAGACATAGGGATTTAAATGTAATACTTTTTTTGACTGGAAGTCACTGCAATTTACTCAGGCCTTGAGTCACTGATTTTGGGATATCCAGCAGCAAAAGCACTGATGCCTTTTGAAGCTGCTGTAACTTTTGCAGATACTTTATTTGAATGTTTACATAAAGGGCATTACCATAGTCCAATTTAGATAGTACCATGCACTGAGGTCAGACTGGTATCTTCAGCTTTAGAACCTGCTGCATACAGCCTGTGATTGCCCACAGAAGGTTCTGGAATCAGGCTCTGGTCTTCGGCCGTGACGTGGGCCACGATGTGTTTTAAGTCCCGTCATCCCATAACCAGCATTACACAGGCTCCTGCTAAATGCTATGAGCAGCAGATTCTGAAAGTATAGGGTCTGGTCACAGGCTCTGTAAAGAACCACATTTTCACTACAACCTTTTTGGAATGTTTTTCTGTATTTTTTTTAAATATTTGTGCAAAAATAACGAAAACTCTGAAATTCTTAAAAAAAGTGTTTTGTAATTAAGAGGGAAGGTGAAAAACTGATTTTTTTAGAAACAAAGAATTATGCGCTTCTTGTGCTCCCTGATCGCCAAACCTCTTTTTACATTTGGTCTCCTTGTTGATGTAATTATCATTTCCGGTTGTGCAGTGGATGCAGAATTTTTGTAGATTATCAGTATTCTGCGCAATCTTTTCTGTGAGCAAGTGAGATATGTTTTCACTCACTCCTATCCTAAAGCTCAAGTCGATAGCAGAGGTTCTCCTCCTGCGTCATCTTATTATTTGAGTTACTCCTGTCCTTTGAGTAGTATTTGAACCACTACTCGAGGTGAATCTTAACCTAAATATGACATGATGCCGTCTGTGTTATTCCATTTTTTCTCCCTATGTCACTGCACAGAAATCCCACACTCTGGTGGTATTTGGTGGTGTTGTAATTTCCTATCCACTGGTGACTGTGCTGGATGTTGCTGCTGTTCTTCTCAAGGGGAATTCTTTAAAGATCACCCACTTCATCCTCAGTACAACTGAACTTTTATTTTTGATTTCATGGGCCTAATATGATTACTCCCTGAAGGTGCTTGACCAACAGACCTTTTACCTGCTGACTAATGAAAAGTGACTTGTATGGTGGGGGCTGTGGGCACCCGGTTCCCAGTTCCCTTGACCTCAGAGACTGATGTGCATGACCGTTGGCTGTGCACAGCGGTCTCAGCTTGTAATCTGTGGCCTTTGGCCATGCCCAGTGCACAGTCCTCCTAGCTCCAGGGGCCCCGGTGCCCGACCTTCTGACATGCCTAGTGCGTTCTGTCTGCAGAGCATGTTCTTCAGCCACACCCTCCCCCTAGTCCCCAACTCAGACCTTGGGCCCCCTAATCTCAAAGTCCTTTTGGAATTTGGATTTGTTTTATTTTTAAACCAGATCTTGTACAATTAATTTCGTGAGTGATTCACAAACCAGGAGGATAACGCATCATGTTCTTCCAGCATAGGCCGACTGTGCTTTCAGATCCAACCCCTTGTTGGTGAAACCGGGCAGACTGCGAGGGTGAGGGGGCATTGTCGGTCTTGCAAAGCAGCTGTGTGAGCTTCAATCAGCAATCTTTAAGCTGGTGAAAGGATCTAAGGCAGGGTTCTCCAATGTCGGTCCTGGAGGGCAGGATCCATGCCAGATTTTTAGCATACCCACATTTAGATAAATATACTTATCTTAAAAATTTGGCATGGATCTGACCCGCTAGGACCGGCGTTAAAGAACCTTGATGTAAGGTAACAGCTGATGGTAAAGGCCATGTGTTTGATTGTCCCTGTGCAACTGCTAGTTGAATGAATTGCCTTCCTATGTAACCTCCTTCCCAGCATGCCATGTAGAAAACAAACCTTCAGTATCTTAAGGATGGTGGAAAGAGGAAACATCTTACCACAGGTCTGTCCTTCATAAGGGTGAGGTGCCGGGGAGGAGTGCTCTAACCCGCATTTCTTGAGGACGTCTCTGACGAGGATAAACTCGTTGCTATAAAACCCCGCAGATGCGATGCCAATCACAAGGTCTTCCTCGGTTATCTTCTCCAGCTGAGGGAGAGCCTGTCCTCGCTCAACTGCGCCCACCATGAACCCAGCGAGGCTGCACTGCCCAGGCCACAGCATGCTTGGTACCTCAACAGGGCCACCTCCTGTTGAAAGGAGCACAGTTGGCAGCGATGTTAAAACACATATTTGATATTCACTGCAACGTAACCGCTACAACAGATGTTATTTGTGTTTAAGGAAAAAGATGTTTTGTTAAGAGTTTTGTTTTAAGAGCGAAGAAAGAAATGTGCAGGGAAACAAGTGAAAAACAATAGACCACGAAAAGCTCTTTACATTGTTCTTAATATATGTAGTAAATACAAATTGAGTCCAGAAAGGGTGACAAATACCATTTTGTGCATGTGCGAAATTGCAAAGTAAATCTATGCAATTAAAAATGTCAGGTGTATGCACAAATTCCAGGGCGCAAATGCATCTGTCTTATGTTCAGAATTTGAGTGGTGGGAAGGGTTTAAGGGTTATGGCAGGAGCACGTCTGTGGACGTCACTCATTCACAGAGGGTTAAACACAAAAGAGCAGATTTGCATGCCCCTTGCACCACTTTCGAGTCACTTTTAACATGGGAAAAGACACGTTGGACTTTTAAAACAAAGACAAAGCACCAGCACTGACCCTTTTCCAAAACACCAATCCAAGAACACTCTAACCCAGCCTCTCTGTTCCTTCCAACACATTTCACATGATTAATTTATGTACCTTGTCAAAGCAAGCAGGCCTTCCGGCAGCCCTTTTGACCCTGTCCACCGCAAACCTTCAAGAGAATTCTTAGAACAATCTTTGCTGCCTCACCAGTAAGAAGAATCATCAACAATTCCTTAAGTACCGAAATTGTTACAAAAAAACTCAAAAAGTCATACACATGCCCATTGCTGAAAAAAACAGTCTTGAACTCGCTGAACCCAGACAACTACAGACCGATTACAAATGGACCTTTTCCTAGGCACACTGATAGAAAGAGCAGCATTTACCCAGATGTCACAATTCATTGAAGATAATGCCATACTTTCAGACTTCCAAATGGGATTCAGTCCAGGAAGTGGCACAGAATCTGCCATCCTTGCCATCTGGGATGACCTTAAGAACACAAAGGAGTTGCTGCAGTACTTCTCTTGGACCTCTTGGCTGCCTTTGACACGGTTGACCATGACACTCTGATACAAAGACTCTACGAAGCCGGCATAGAGGAGACTGCTCTAGACTGGATCAAACCCAACCTTCACAAAAGAACTAATGTCATCCATACCCCCCTTTTCTCGTCCAACCCGTACTTCACAAAAGCAGGGGTCCCTCAAGGCTCTATCATCTCGCCCATGCTTTTCAACATCTATATGAAGTCATTACCAGCACCGATCAAACAATTTCACCTCACGTGCTATAACTATGCAGGTGACACCCAAATACTCCTTCAACTTGAATGGCCCAAAGACATTGGAAACTCAACAATTTTCAGTTGTCTCAAACCCATGGATCAATGGATGATGAGGAGCCATCTCAAATTGAATGCTTCCAAAACAGAAAAACTCACATGTGGCGATTGGAAAAATTATGACCCACTCGCTGCCTGGCCGGATGATCTGGCAACACCGCCTATAGTATCGAAGGAAGTAAGAAACCTGGGAATAACCATGGGCCCAAAGCTATCAATGAATGCCCAAGTGGACAAATTAGCAAGATCAAGCTTTGTTACTATAAAAACTCTGTGACATAGAATTCCCCCATCAGGGATTTCCACACAAGGTCCAGACTACCATCTCTCTTCTTCTGTCCAAACTCGATTACGCCAATAGCCTCTACCACGGATCACCTTTAACAACTATGAAAAGACTACAACGGATTCAGAACTTGGCTACCAGACTACTCTTACATATAAAGCCACAAGACCACATCTCCCCTGCCTTAAAATCCCTATATTGGTTACTGGTTGCCAGAAGATCCACGTTCAAGCTGCTTTGTATCTTTCACAAAGTGATACATGGAACAGGACTGCTCTACATCAGGAATAAAGTCACAAAACACATTCAACAAAGGAACCACCACTCTAGAGTGGCACCAAGCCTCAAAATTCCAACGTACAAGAAATAAAACATGGGTGGCACATCCTTTTCTGTTCAAGCAGCCAAACTATGGAACTCTTTACCCACCAATATAATATCCACGGATAACCACCTAATCTTCAGAAAACTACTCAAGAATGGGCTCTTCCCCACATAACCACCATAAGCAAACAGAAATATTCAGCATATCCCCCCTGCATATAAGCAATTATTTGGACTATAGATATGTACCTATAAATGTATATTGCTTTGTATAATAATTATGTTTTTAAAAATATGGATATCCGTTAGTTCTGCTTAACGAACGTACATATTACTGATAGTTACATTATTCTATGTTTTTTAACATGTATATAAGTGACTGCATAAATAGGTAAATCTATTATCATAACTATGTATCTACAACACTTGAAAATCAGTTTATTAAATGCATCTTTAATCTACATATACTACCTTGCTTATGCATATATATGTGTATATATATATATGTACATTCCATGTACTTATGTATCTATATATTTAATTTTGTTAATTCTTATTCAGCATCTCCAATGCATTACCCTATTTCTTGATCTATACCGCTCTCTATATATCCTCTACCTCCACTCTCTGTTTCATCCAGGGCCCCATGGCACTACTATGATCCCAGGACCAGGATAACCCTTTCTAGACCCTTCCCTCCTATGCCCCTACTATTCAGATCTCCCAAACAGGCCTTAATAAATGCTTACCTCTGACTCTTCCCCCTCCACCTCTCCTTTACTCATCCCAGGCCCCCTCCTACTGCTATGAACTCAAAACAATAAAATAAAAAAACATGGTTCTAGACTTTTCCCTCCTCTATCCCTCCTTCCCTCTTCTATCCCTTCACTATTCATTTTCAATCCAAAAAACAGAATAACATGTCCACAGCTGAAATTCTTTTCATATTTCCTTATACTAACTCCCCTCCACCTCCGCTTTACTTAACCAAACCCCCTCCTACAGCTATAAACACCAATAAAAAATGGAAAAAAAATCTATTCTAGACTCTTGCCTCTTTTATCCCTCCACTATTCCTTTTCAATCCAAATAACAGACTAACAAGTCCATTACTCAAATTAATTGCATATTTCCCTATACTAATTCCCATTAATCCTATTTGGGTTCCGGAGTAGCGTGCTACTCACCGAAAAGCGCCTTAACACCTCATTAGGGGTAGAAAGCGCTATATAAATGCAACCCATTTTCCCTCTTCTATCCCCTCCACTATTCTTCTCAATCCAAATAACTGACTAACATATCCACACTCCAATTACGTTCATGTTTCGCTATACTAATTCACCACTAATCCTTTATGGATTCCGCAGTAGCGTGCTACTTGCCTAATAAGGGATTTGATGCCTCGTCAGGGGTAGTAAGCGCTATATAAATGCAATTACAATACAATTTAATACAATAATAAATGCTGCTCTTGCCCAGAGCATTCCAGCCTCCCCAAACCCCTACATTATTTAGGACCCTGTAGAGGGTACTGCTCCACAGTTTAAAGTCCTCTGTTCTAATATCATTACCTTCTGTACAGCCATATTCTTTATCTTGAATTTCGATGGCTTCGGAGATCAGCGTAGGAACCAAAAATCTACTACATCTCGACAAACCTCTGAGTCCAAGGGAAGTGCTCTACCAAGGGAAAATCACTGAAGTTCACCTTCAGTTTCCCTTCTTGCCACATGGATAATTACTACCAACGTCAACAACTTCAAGAGAGGTGTTATAGTCAGCTCTGTGATTGACACTTGCATTTGCGGTGAGGGAGGGTCTGAATGAATGGGGAGCAGCACCTTGGCAGGCTTCCTCTTCTATTTGGGTGATGGGGCTCAAACCCATAGAGGTGCTGCATTGGATTCAAAGTTGTTGGAGGTGCCAAGGCGACAAGAAAGTTATCCCTTTTGGAGGGCAGCCCAGAAGGTGCAGGAGCAGTCTGGAACTAATCCAGTGTAGCACTGCAGAAGACCTCGGCCTGCACGGGTCGGCCAGTGGACCCAGTAATGGTGCTACACTACTGCTGTCCCGGTGTGCTAATACAAAGCGCTGCGACTAGCATACAGACTTACTATGGTCTTGAAGGGAAACTATTGAAGGCACGGGGACGGTCACTCCAGACACTAGGAGAAGACGGCAATTGATCCATACTCTTCATACTCGGAGTATTTAGGGATGGCTACCTAGTTTAGTGGAGAAGAAGGGGCTCTCCGATAGGGGCACCGTGTTATTACACGGTTACAGGACAACAGCCTTGCTAAAGCTGAAAAAGTGACTACCTCAGTTAAATCAGATCTACTTCATATTATCTCACCTTATTTCTGGAGGTAGCTTGTGTGATCATAAAGACATGTAGAGTCCACTATCCTGGGAAGATTTACCTATCCACAGTTATACTGATCCTATCGACGGATATACTGATTGGACTTTGATACGGAAGATTCACAATACATTATATGCCTTGAAAAAGTCTCAGAATTGAGACGAAACACGTGTCGGCGGTGTGAGCTGAGAAGTTTTTATACATTATGAATATTTGAAATAAAGAATTTGAAGACTACTTTCTGCACTGGATCATTGTCTCTACATTGAGCGCTATTACTGTTATGGACTTTGCATTAGCTGGTGTTTGACTCCTTATATTATAGGTGGAAATTTGTACCACCTGGAGATCTAGAACTGTCTAGAAACTTTATAGCTGAGTCCACTAGTGGAGTGACGGCCAAGCCCTCTTCTTTGTTTATAGCAATTTGTTGCACATTTCTTGTGCTAGGTGACACCCTTGGGTGGTGGGTGTCAAGAGGGCTAGTTGAGCACCCTTGTTTTGTGGCTAATATATTGTTTAAGAGTTTTATTTGACGTGGTTAGTACATCTTAGAGAATTCTTTTTACGACTGTGCGGACATTTCCCCCTTGGGGAACACTACTACCCATATTCTTTGTGACTACGGACCCAGTAATGGTGTCCTCATCTTTTCTAAAATCTGAATCGTCTCTGACAATTAGGAAGATTTCATCAACCTTGGGATAGAGTTCAGACTCTAAACAGTCCTGGGAGAGGGACAGTGTCCAGGATGAAGAAGAGGACCTCTCCTTCCTATGGCACTTTTTGTGTTTTTTTCGTGTGAAGATCTTTTATGAGATCGTTCACCTACAGGTGACTTACATATGGGTAAATGAGATTGATATGGTGTCTTAATGCAAGCTTTAGGCAGAAACAACTTGTCCCCCATCTTCCTGTTGGTCTTCGGGTGCATGGAGGCATGAGAATCACTAGCAGTGGCATTGCTGTTGAATACAAGACACTATGTGTAGTTGTTATCTGGTTCTGGAAGGGACATCTTCTTGCAGCATCTGCAACAATGTTTGAAGAACGTTTTAGAGGAGACGCGTCCTTGTCACTGTCTACTGCTGAGGAGTTTTGTCAGTGAGACACTCAGGCAGAGCTCTGGACCTGCATTGATGATGCAAGGAAAAGCAGGAATTGATGCCAGTTCCCCGGTTGGATCCTAATATACCTTACATGTGGCTGCACAGTTGTGCCTAGAGCTGTATGACACTGCAGGAGAGATGTTGTTGGGAAAAGGGTTCCAGTCTGAAACCTTTAATTCGTTTGGAAATCTGTGATAAAAAATAGCCATCAGAAGCATACATTTCAGAAACTACAGCCCTGAGGATCAATTATGGCTTTTTCTTCACTGTATATTTTCACAATTAATTATATTTATGTCCTGAGGAATACGTAAATCCTCATGTGTGGGAGCCTATTTAGCAGTCTGCACGCTGATGTAGTTCTGCTTAGCTGTCAGTTTAGGATCCAGACAGTAGTTTATCATAAATATTTACATACTTTTTATCCTCTAGTGGTGACATCACAAAGGTATCAGCAGATATAAATAAGTACATAACATTTAAAACATTCATCTGGAATATTTGTGGACATGTACCTAGGTAAGTACATCTAGACTTCTTGCAGGCCTTGATCATTCCAGCTATAATTGCTTCAGATGCCCCAACACCGAGTGTTCCACTGGTCAAAGAGTCCAAGAAATAGAGGGGCTCTGCCCCATGTATCAGTATTTCATTGGCACACATTGCGATCAGGTCCAGACCAATTGTGTCATATTTATCACAAGCATGTGCAACCTAAAGAGATAATAAAATTACTAGCTGGTAGTTGAGCAAAGAGCTAAAGACATCTGCACTTTTAAAATAACATTGAACATGTTCTTAATAGCCCACAAGCCTCCACAGAGTTCCCATCACATAAAGGCCTGACTCACAGACTCAATGTTGCCAGATAAAGCCAGTCTCCCTGGCACTGTTAGTATCATAGAAAAATAGGATAACAGGTAAAAGCAGAGGCTTTTATTCACCATGTAACCACAAGACCTTTTCTCCAGGTCCAGGGGCAGTCACATATTACTGTGCAATGCCAGTGATGGTTACTGTCACACACCAATGATGTTCCAGGACTTACTATTGCACTCCAAATGCATAGGGAAGGCTCTCATTGTACCCATACGGGCATATTTACGAGCCCCGTTGTGTTGCTCTTGTACCACGCAACATGGTGCAAGAGTGACCCAACTCAAAAATGAGATTCATGAAGCCACGCAAGGCCACCTTGTGTGGCCCTGAGTAGCTTAATACATCCCAGGGAAAGCAAAGCAGCACAAATCATGGTGTTGCCTTAGTCTTCGCCAAGGATACGTTCCATGGGCATTGCATGGGTGTTCCCATGCAACTCCCACAGTTTTTGATGCAGTCCCAGATTTAACATAACTGGTAAACTTGGGAATGCGTCAAAAAGCTACGCCTTCCCAGGAGAGGCGTAACGAGGAGAAATATCTATACTACTCCTTGTTACTTCCTCTTCCTATGTGTGCTGCATTCTGCATCTCCTTCTGTCAGCTATTAAACCCAGAGCTGACACCTGTGCAAGGCAACAATCGGGTCTCACCCTGTCAGCTTTCCTCGCTTTGAGCAGTGAAACCTTGGAATTCACGCTTGAATCTATCAAATCAAGCTCCCCTCTGGACCCAGCCCATCCTGCTTCTTGGACCAAGACAGCGTTTCTTTATTAGCCACCCTCGTGAACATCCTTAACCACTCAGTCGAAGCAGGGCACATTCCTCAAACTTGAAAACATGCAATAGTGAAGCCGCTCTTGAAAAAACAATGTTGAATCCCAATCTGGCAGACAGCTATAGACCCCTCTCCCTGCTCCCGATAGGGATTAAACGTTTGGAAAAGCATATCAACAAACATCTGTCCAGCTTTCTGGAAGCACATGATGTTTTCTACCCCACTCAGACAGGGTTTAGACAGTGGCGGCTGCTACTTGAAGTATCAGAGGAGCGGCGTGGGGGGAAGGGGCAGGGGGATGGGTTAAAAAAAATCACTTACCTCCCGGTCAGCTGGCTGGCCGCCGCCTCTCCTACATCTTCTTCCTGTCTTCTTGGGGGGGACAGGAAGCATGAAGCACCAGGGCTCCCCGGCTCCCTGCAGTAAATCACAACGCTGCAATGCAGCGTTGTGATTGGTCTGAGCATTGTGACACGGCGTTCAGCCAGGGGCTGGAGGAGTGGACATGTTCTGCAATGCAGCCTGCATAGAGAACACAGTATATGTGCATGACTGTTTTGAGCAGCCCGAGAGGGCAGGCCAAGCACTCATACTCACATAGGGAGTGCAAACCACTCCTCCCCGTGCTCTGAGAGCAGTCCCGCCCGCCCCATAAAGACGCCGCAATGGGGAAAACTAAAATAGTAATAACCTCGAGTTATCATTTTATTTTTCCTTTTCTTATACTGCAAAAAATAGAGGAGGAGCCGCCACTGGATTTACATCTAGCTAGAGTACTGAGACTACACTTTTGGTAGACACCAAGGAACTTCGTTCCATCCTAGATCAATGTGGCTCAGCGGCTATGATCGTGTTGGACCTTAGTGCAGCCTTTGATACGATGTTGCATCCCATCATCAATCAGAGGATGTTGGACATCGGCATCTCATGGGTCACCATCAAATGGTTGGAAGCCTTCCTAGTTGACAGGAGCTTCCAAGTATGGGAAGATTCATTATCTTCTTTCATCGACTCTATGCGGTGTGGTGTTCCAGAGTCATATGCAGATGATACCCAGATCATCCTGGCCCTTACACCTAATACCTGTCAAACCTATACCCAAATTAATTCATGCCTTAGGGAGGTTACAGACTGTATGTCTGGCAGTAGGCTGAAGCTTAACAACGACAAAACAGAGCTATTGTTGGTAGGCAGCAACATCTCTAGGTGGCAGGAACTTTCAGGGCTAGCATATCAAGGCGAATGTCCAAAGTCAGCCCAACCAGTAAAACTCCTAAGCGTCTGGATAGAAGAAAAGCTCACAATGGAGACACAGGTCAGAAAATTGGTAGGTGTATGCTTTAGAATTCTAAGATCCCTTAGGAAATTCTTACAGATACTGCCATTCTAAACAAGAAGGGCCACAGTACAGCGTCTAATAAACTCTCGCCTAGACAAGAGCAACTCCCTGTATCTAGGGCGCCCGAAAGATGTGATCAATAGGCTCCATGTGGCACAAAACACCGACGCTAGAATCCTCAAAATAATACCCCCTCCCTGGGTTAGTCAGACCAGACCTTTTAGCCCTTCACTGGTTCCCAGTTAAAAAAATAATCTATTTTAGACTCTTTACATTGCACACCGGGCCATCCTGGGAAAAGGCCCACTTATCATTCGGACCCTACTCACTTCCTATGTTCCAGGGAGGGCTCTTTGTTCAAGTAATCAGGGACTCCTGAAGGTGCCGAAGATCAGAAGAGCAAGAAGCGGAGGCTGCTCCTTTGCATTTCTTACCCCCAGGCTTTGGAAGGCTCTTCCTGCCTCCCTCAGAAGTCAGCAGTCGGAAGTCTGCTTCACAAAAATGCAAAAAAACCTCTTCTTTTCTAATTTTGGTCTTAAGGTAACTAGTTTATCACAATTTCGTGGTAGGGTTGTTTGCGACTAGCGTTAGGAGATCTGTTTGGGTAGCCATGTACTATATAAAAACAGCTGAACTGAATTAAATAAGCAATCTTTAAAGGTAGCCCTTATTATGTTTTGTTCAAGTTGGCATGACAACTGAAAGCTCACCTTTTGACAAACCCCGCCAAAATTATGTCACCTGAACAAAAATGGGCTTTGGGGCTGCAGCACAAAAAGTCTTATAAAATTAAATAGTTCTATATCAACTGTTCCCAATAAAGCTACACAGTTTCAATCCTCACAATAGAAAGAACAACAATGGCCTTCAGGTAATGAAATGAAGCTGGAGAGCCCACAAAATAAAGTTAATCAAATTAACAGAACCTTCCAAACACACAGAATGACGCATGCAAACCAGGAGCTTCTCACTGCTATAGCCAAAGGGCTTCTCTTTTAGTTTCAGATCATAAATGTAGCGAGACTCCCAAAACAACACTTCTGGATCCATAGAGATCTTGTCGCCCCAAAAGCAGTTGGGTCAATGTGCTACCTCCAAACAACACGTGAATAGAGATCTAACTTTGTTTATTTTGTATCAGGTCAACCATCACATCATCTACTTCACTCCAGGTACTACCAACACAGAGACATCCACTCTAGGTGATCCTCCATAAGTTCCCCAATGTCCCAAGAAGCGGATGTTACAAAGCTACTATACACTGACAAAATCCTCCCCGCCAGCAAACACAGTAAAATGACACAAAGACAGTCAACATGGGCTTGTCCCAGTGGTCCATCTAATCATTGCTCTCATCAACACATGCCAATCCTTGAGAAAGGTTGATTGACACAAGCAACAAGGCCTTTCTTGAAGAAAATTGTATGTGATATGTGTGGAACAATATCAAAACATTGCGGGAAAAAAAAATGCTTGAACATTTCCAAACCAATTTAGTTAAAACTAGAAGCCTGTCCCGACCTTGTCCGGGAGCAATCAGGATTCAGGGCCCCCGCCCGCCCCGGCCCCCGCCTGCCCCGACATTGTCCATGGGTCCCCGGAGTAGCAGCCTGTCCTGACCTTGGCTTCAGGGCCCCCGCCCGCCCTGACATTGTCCGTGGGTCCCCCGGAGCCTCACCTCATCCGCCGCACCTCCCTGCGCTCCTGAGTTCACCGGTCCACCGCTAGCAATCAGGCTTCAGGGCCCCCGCCCGCCCAGGCCCCTGCCCACCCCGACATTGTCCGTGGGTCCCCCGGAGTGGCAGCCCGTCCCGACCTTGGTTTCAGGGCCCCCGCCTGCCCCGACATTGTCCGTGGTTCCCCCGGAGCCTTACCTCATCCGCCACACCTCCCCGCGCTCCTGAGTTCACCGGTCTGCCGCTCCTCGCCGCTCCTCCCCGCCTGTCCGCAGCTCCTCACCGCTCCTCCCCTCCTGACCGCCGCTCCTCCCCGCGCTCATGTCCGCCGCTCCTCCTCGCGCTCCTGGACGCCGCTCCTCCCCGCGCTCCTGATGTCAGCACGCACGTCGCGGCCGGCGCTACTTCCATGGGACTACTTTTTTTTTTTCTCTTATATTTTTTAAATTTATATAGCCTATGTCCATCTGCACACCCTGACAATTACACCGATGTATCGGGTGTGTGGATTGGCGCTGTGGTTCCCGAGTTTACCCGCCTCAAAGGTTCAAAGTTCTTCCTTTATAATAGTAGTATAGATGATGAAAATGTTGAGTTTGATAGTCCAGCCTGTGATATATTAAGTTTGCTTCCAGGCTAGTGAACTTGTTTCACAGAACTACCTTCAGCCCTCAGGTAACGAGCCACTTACGGGTCCGGTTGGTACATTTATTTTCCAGAGACAAAGAGACCACCAAAACGAGGTTCTTTCTTTAGAAAATGTAAAACTAAAGCACCTGACATATTGTGAGGAGTATGTAGGAACATATAAATGCATGTATTTTATTTAATATGTCTTATATTTTTCCTGTTTGAAACCTCTACACACTGTATGTACATGGTGGTCCTGACAGGAAAAAAACTGTGGTGCGAGGACTGCTGAGTTAAGGAAATGTGAAAGATGGGTAGACAGGCTTTTTATGAATTTTTTCTCGATTCCCCACCTCTAATTGACCCAGTTAATTATTTAAATGACATCCAAATGAAGTCAATTGAATGTAGGCATCAGGAGTTACTACTAAATCAAATTCCATAAGAAACAACAGGAACTCCTAATTGAAACTAAGTTATTGATGTAACGTAGGCCACGACATAGACACTCTCTTCAGCATACTGCTGACAGAGTGTGGTCGGATAGAAGTTGGAAGTTTGTGGAATGACCCCCCCCCACCCCGAGAGGGATTTCTTTCTTCAATAAATTATTCACAAATGGCGCATTATCACCACATCATATGATATGATAAAGTGCCTTTGTAATTACCCATGCTAAATACTTCTTTGGGTATAAGCCTAAAGGTATAAACTATATTTTGTTGTGTTTAAATCATCACAAAACATGATAGGGCTAACACAAGGTTTTCTTAAAGCAAGCTATACACAACTTGGGTACAGCTACAACAATAAAACGTGATTTAGTAATAACTTTTACACTGAGTTCCCATGTGACCTCTGTATAATAATGTATTTCCATGTTTTCTTGCCCAGTAACAGGACACTAAGAGACTGCCTAGTAACAGGTTACTACTGTCCCTCACCCATCAACAGGTTAACAGCTACCCTCAAGACTCCCATTACCCCAGTGGTGAAGAATGCTTTGGGCTTTATGGGTGGATTAGCACTGGAACCTGATGGGCGCATGGTGCTTGCTACCCTCAGTAAGTGCAGAATATATGTTCAGGTCTCCCATGCACGATTTACACTACAGGAAAGACACAATACTACACTTGGAACACGTACAGGAGTCACACCAGTTGAACACCTGGGGTGTATGATATCAGACCATAATCTGGTATTGGTCTAATCCCACATGCATTCAAAGGTGGAAGGTGCAACCCAAGGCCCTGCAGGGTGCAGCCTACAGGAGTGGTTTCAGGGCACACATCAAGAAATACTACTTCATAAATGAGGGAATGTCAGATGGCACACTAAGTGGGAGGCCCTCAAGGCTTGCCTTAGTGGTGAGTTCACACAAATGTCATAAAATTAAATCGACCCTGAATAGAAAGACCACTCAGCTGGAAGGAGTGATACCTGAGCTGGAGCACAGGACATTGGCAGACCCACAAGCCAGGAGAAACTAGCAAAGTTGATACAATTCCATAGGGAAACAGTAGAATATCTGCAACGGCTAGACTACAGAGCGTGTGTTGCTAGGGAACATGGTAAAAGTGACTAGGTGGAAAGTTTGTCAGTCTGGATACTGAAATGTACCACCACAATATGCTCTATCACAGCATTAAAGCTCCCTGAAGACAGAATGATATGTATGCAGCTGCAAATAAATGATGTACTGCTGAAAACTGACAGTGTGACGGATGAAGACTGCAGGGTTACATTAGCGAGGTGTGACTGAAGAAGAGTTGCAGCGCTACATTAGCGAGGCACAGGTAAAGAAATTCACCCTGGCACACACAGGAGTCTTGGAAGTACCATAGATGAGATCAGACAGGTGATACAATATCAGGCAACTGGCAAAACACCTGATAGTGATGGTTTATCAACCAAGTTGTACATGATTTATGAACTGTTGTTGGTCCTCCAACTGCTTTAACACTATCTAGAGACAAAAGACATTGGTTCACTGCCTCCTACAAGTACAGGGCCATAACAATAATGCTACCCACACCCCATTTGGACTCTTTGGAGGTGGCCTCTTACTCTCGCTTCTTAACTTAGAATGTAAATTGCTCGGTAAGGTACTTACAAACGGTGGGGCCAGATTTCAGAAGGACAGGAAGGAAGCTCCTATCAGCAATATCTCTGTTTTCATGGTTACAAATACCCTGCATCCATGTCATTTGAGTAAAAGTTGATGTTAAGAAAAAAAACCAATTAGAAGCACATATCTTTATTTACTTATTTATAAGGTTTCATGTAAAGCCTGCATACCACTTCACAGCAGCCTAAGAGTGGCTTTGAGTTATGGCACACGAATGAAGGCATACACTATAGGCCTCTCCTATGTTTGCCAGTGAGCATTTGTCTGCTTCTTTAGGCCAGTCCTTTTTTCTCTCTTTCCAGCACCAGGAAAACTCCTATGCAGCAAAGTGTTCAACAAACAAAAAACCCAAGCAAACAAACAGATAAGTTAATTAAAAGTACTTTCAAGATTGAAGATCCAGTCAATCGTCCTGCCGTGGTAGAGGCACAGTTGGCAGGTGCATGCACTCTTCAAGCTTTTTTAATAATACTGAAGTCTTGAAAACCACCACAAAAAGTATGTAAAAGTGAATACGCCAGCATATTGTTTTTTCTGAAGGTACCAAAAGTGAGCTGGATGGCCATCATTGGTTTTGATGGCCGTCCATCAAACCTTTTGGTTTTTTCCTTGGTGTAGGGGCACTTATTTTTATTTGTTTGTTCATCAGCACTGAGAAACAGGAGATCAGAACATCAGCCCTAAATTAGGCGGATGGCCTAGTGCCCTTACTCTGACGGCCAGCACCCTGTAAGGGGAACATCCTTTTCAACGCGGATGTTACCCCGCAGTGCTTTTACGACGCGTCCTTTACAACGCAAGTCGTAACCACGACTTGCGCTGGAGGGCGCTAAAGGATAAAGAATAGCATATTTACTATTCCAACACCTTCCCTACTATCCACGGGGACTGGTGTTAGAATAGTAAATTATACTATTCACTATCCGCGCCAAACAACGCAAGTCGTTGTAACGACTTGCGTTGTTAAAGACTCGTTGTAAAGGCACGCGTTGAAACGGTACGCGTTGTACCGTCATACATCCCCCTGTAAGGCCATCAGACTAAGCTTTCAGACAGTGGCGACAACAGGAATGCCACTGAAGGAAAGCTGACTGTTCACTCACCACTAAATAGGGCAGGTGGACCAGGGTTTGGCAGACATGGTACTTGTGTGTGGGATTTCTAAATTTTATCCTGAAGAAGGTGTTGGCTTTCCACTTTCATGCCCACCGAAACGCGTCAATGCTATCTTTTTGAGCTACTGTGCACCAAGTTTTCTTGCAATAACCACTCCAATTACAATATTCTATGAATTGTGTAGTGTGATTTTGCTCTATACTAGTGCATGTAGCTCTATGTCATAGGAATTATTTTCCTTATTTTGTGTCTCCCATTGTATATGTATAATGTATTATTATTGATGTTTGTATCAAATGTGATAGGTGCTTAGCAGCATATGGTTTTAAATTGAAATAAATTGTACATTTTTTAATTTTCTTTTCATTGCTATTATTTTTTCATATTCACAGTTTGCTCCAGTGTTTATAGTTGTATTGAAAAGCGTATTGCTCTTAGGTTGTCTATGAGCTTAGAATGCCAGTGTAAGTCTGTCCAAAGGGGATTTCATATTTTGACTTGTAGTCTTCTGGTACCCCACCCCTTTGGCTTGTGGGTCCCTCTCTTTTACTGGAGACATGGTACTTGGCCAAGTTTGTATTCAAGTTTGTAACGGAGTACTATACACACCAATTCTAAATCCGGATATTAGTCTCATTTCCATAAACCGGGAGGGAGGCACTCTTGGGCGTTTGGCTTGGGCCCTATCAATCTGTGCAATGTACAGACCCTTACCACTTCACAGATACATATGAGAGGGAAAGATCCAATCACTAGAGGCAAACATTAACACATATAAGTCATTAAATGACACAAATTATTCCAGAATATTGTATAGCCTTAGAGCCTGGTGTAGTGGCTGGGTTCTACCAGCCTTTAAAGGCCCGCTCCAGCTTTAAGGGCCCGAGTCAAAAGAGAGGGCCTTTAATGGCCGGCACAGCATGCTACGGAGGGCTATAAGATTATTAGAGCATTCATGTTCCAACTTGTAAAACAAAAGTTTCACAGAGCACGATGGGGTTGAAATCCCCCGGTCTCCATGAGGCCTTTGTTCAGAGCAACAGCTGTGAACAAACATTTGAATGCTTGAGCTCCAGGCTTCTACCAGCCATTAGAAGCCCGAAGACCTCCATTGTTTTCAATGGAGCGTTCAGCATTCCAATGCTCTAATATGGCATTTGAAAGGACCTGAAGTATTTCGTTCTGATGTAAGGATGCTTTCATTAAAGGTGAGTATCCTTCTCTCTTTACAGTATTTTTTCCGATGTTTCCACTGACTTTCCCCTACTCTGTACAACAAATGTTGTAAATTGAATGTACAGAGGAACATTCTCCCTAGGGTTTCTTAGTAATTGTTACACCAAATGACACTGAGGGGCATGCATGTCTCAAATCATTGCTTAGTTTATGCCGGTGGCTGCAGGGGATGACTATAGCTACTCTTTTTGGGCACCAGGACTTATTTTTCATTGTCTTTCTTCTTATTTTTCATTATTTGAGTCCTCAGCATCTGCAGGTATAACCAAATAGGAACAGAGATTAGAACACTGCAATGTTGAGAGCCCCACTGGAAACAATGGAGAAGCAGTGGCCTATAAGAACTGCTATAGGCCCGAGGCACTGTCCTAATGTCCTCTGCCATTCTCTTTACCCTGCCTCTCCAACTATATGGATTAGGCAGAGAAAAAAGGAAAGCAGAGGCCGTGCAGCAGGACACACGGAGCATTCACCCTTCCTTCCTCAACTCAAGACCTGGCTCTTCGAGCAGTAGCCCCCCTCCCCCCTCCTCCCAGCGCCTTGAGACCCTTGTGGGTGAGTAGCACGCTCTACAAATGTGATTTATTGATTGATTGACTGTAGCTCAGTGTTACTGGGGCTTTAGAATAAGGGAGGGGTGAACGATCTAAGCTCCTGGGTCTCCCTGGCTTAGCTGACCTACATAAAGCAGTTTGGCCGAGCTGGGAGAACCAGGGGCTGTTTTCTGACAGCCTGCTTTCACAGCTCTTGCTGTGAAGGATCAACAGTTAACAGGAGAGGCCCTGGGCGCAGCGGATGGATTCGGAGCTGCAGTGGATTTCAACTCCCTCATTCTCCGATGCCTTTGTTTTCTCAATGAGGACATTCCCCGTTCATGGGGCGGAATGTTCTAATAACTTTATAACCCACTGTAGCTGAGCGATACAAGCCATTAAAGGCATGCTTCTTTGCTAAAGGCAAGCAGGCAGTAAATGAATGATATTGCTGCTACGGCGGCTATAAATCTCGCTTCGCTTCCCAGCAGAGTGGTCGCTCCCCTGCCTCCCTGGCGAACAGTGGTATCGTTGTCCGCTTTAACCCTGATTGACTGCCTGCAGTTTGCCCTGCTTGCCGCTTTGTAGAAATTTCATTTTTAAACGCGCATTTGTCTTTGTTTAAGCATTTTGTATTGTATCAGCGCATTTCGCCCCAAGCGCTCCGCTCCGCTGACCCCTCCGCTGCCATTTTGGGTGTTGTTGTCCTCCTTCGTGACCCGCCCCGCCTCCCAGCTGAGACGCCCTCCCACTGCCTAGATACAGCGCTCCGTGTCCTCAACGCGCTGTGACTCGCTTCGCTTCCCAGCAGAGTGGTCGCTCCCCTGCCTCCCTGGCGAACAGTGGTATCGTTGTCCGCTTTAACCCTGATTGACTGCCTGCAGTTTGCCCTGCTTGCCGCTTTGTAGAAATTTCATTTTTAAACGCGCATTTGTCTTTGTTTAAGCATTTTGTATTGTATCAGCGCATTTCGCCCCAAGCGCTCCGCTCCGCTGACCCCTCCGCTGCCATTTTGGGTGTTGTTGTCCTCCTTCGTGACCCGCCCCGCCTCCCAGCTGAGACGCCCTCCCACTGCCTAGATACAGCGCTCCGTGTCCTCAACGCGCTGTGACTCGCTTCGCTTCCCAGCAGAGTGGTCGCTCCCCTGCCTCCCTGGCGAACAGTGGTATCGTTGTCCGCTTTAACCCTGATTGACTGCCTGCAGTTTGCCCTGCTTGCCGCTTTGTAGAAATTTCATTTTTAAACGCGCATTTGTCTTTGTTTAAGCATTTTGTATTGTATCAGCGCATTTCGCCCCAAGCGCTCCGCTCCGCTGACCCCTCCGCTGCCATTTTGGGTGTTGTTGTCCTCCTTCGTGACCCGCCCCGCCTCCCAGCTGAGACGCCCTCGCCCCTCCCCTCCACCACCCATATATGACAGTTCTTCCCGCGCGCAGCGTTTACGCGCAGCGTTCGCGCCCAATCCGCGCCGAAGGTGCGCCAAAGGTAAGCCCGTCTACGCCCGTCCGCGCCTGGACCGCGCCCAGCGCCAGACCCCCTGCCCCTCGCGCTCCCCAGCCCTCCCGCATTACCTACGATGCCGCCACCCTCCTAGCCCTCAACCCCGGTCGCGCCCCCAACTGCGTCCAAGCCGCTCCTGGACACACCCATGGACCTTTCTCCTGCTACACCTGCAAATTCAGCGGCACCGTCAACATCTCCGCCACGACCACACCACAGATTCCCGACCCCAACCACCTACAATGCATCCTTCTCAACACCCGCTCGGTCCACAGGCACGCCATTGACCTATGGAACCTACTAGACACCATCTCTCCAGACGTCGCCTTCCTAACGGAAACATGGATGAACACTTCCTCCGCCCCAGACATCACCATTGCCATCCCTGAAGAATATAAGATCACACGCAAGGACTGTACCAGCCACACAGGAGGAGGCATAGCTATCGTCCATAAGAAATCTATCCGCATCTCAACCAGCTCTGACGCCAACCTCGCCAACTCCGAACACCTTCACTTCCAGATCCACATCGACCCCAAGACCACACTCAGAGGCACCCTCCTCTACAGACCACCAGGACCCCGCGCAAAATTCAGTGAGGACATCACGGACTTCATCACTCCACACGCGCTCCCCTCCAAAGACTACATCCTTCTGGGAGACCTCAACTTTCACCTTGAAAAGACCAACGACTGCAACACCACCACCCTGCTGGACAACCTCGCCAACCTCGGACTTAAACAACTAGTCACTTCCCCCACCCACATCGCAGGTCACACACTCGACCCCATCTTCACCTCCAGCAACCATGTCTCCTTCAGCCACACCACGGACCTCCTCTGGACTGACCACAGCTGCGTTCACTTCACCTACAACAAGCCAAAACCCACCAACCACCTCCAACCAACTCTGCAAAGAAATTGGAACAAGATCACCACCGACCAGATCTCCGCATCGCTCCTCCTAAACACACCAGCCCACTCTTCCAACCCAAACCAAGCCGCCGCCAACCTCACCCTATGGCTATCCAACACCGCCGACACCCTAGCACCACTGAAAAAACGTCAAAGCAAACCTGGCAGCAAGAAGGCCTCATGGTTCAACGATGATCTTAAGAAGTCCAAGAAACTCTGCCGCTCCCTTGAAAAGGCCTGGAAAAAAGACACATCCACTATTACCAAGGACGCCTTCAAAAACGCCACCCGCACTCACCACCAACTAATCCGAAAGGCCAAGAAAACAGCATTCAAGGACCGACTCGACAACAACGCCCACAACAGCAAGGAACTTTTCAACATCGTCAAAGAATTTTCCAACCCCCCGGCCAACTCCAACGACATCACCCCCTCTCAAGCCCTCTGCGACTCCCTAGCCTCATTCTTCCACAACAAGATTGCAGACATCCACAACAGCTTCAACAACGAACCCGGAAACCAACCAACCCAACCATTTGCTGAACATTCTCCCCCCGTGAACACCCTCAACGACTGGAACCCAATCTCCACTGAGGACACCATCCGCCTGATGAATTCCATCCACTCAGGTTCCCCCACAGACCCTTGTCCTCATCACATCTTCAACAAAGCAGACTCCGTCATAGCACCGCACCTCCGAGACGTCATCAACTGCTCCTTCAACTCCGCCACCTTCCCGGAAAATTGGAAACACGCTGAACTCACCGCCCTTCTGAAAAAACCCACAGCGGACCCCACCGAACTCAAAAACTACCGCCCCATTTCGCTCCTCCCATTCCCGGCCAAAGTCATCGAGAAAGCTGTCAACAACCAGCTCGCCGCTTTCCTCGAAGCCAACAAATCCCTCGACTCCTCACAATCTGGCTTCCGAGCAAAACACAGCACTGAGACCGCCCTCATCGCAGCAACAGACGACATTCGAACTCTATTGGACAATGGAGACACAGTCGCCCTCATCCTCCTCGACCTCTCGGCAGCATTCGACACAGTCTGCCACAGCACCCTGTTACAACGCCTCAATGACATCGGAATACAAGGAAAAGCACTTGAATGGATCACCTCATTCCTCTCCGGAAGAACCCAGAGAGTCCGCCTCCCACCATTCAAGTCCGAGGCCACTGAAGTCATCTGTGGCGTACCTCAAGGATCCTCACTCAGCCCCACCCTCTTCAACGTTTACATGAGCCCCCTCGCGACCATCGCCCGCCAACACAACCTCAACATCATCTCTTACGCGGATGACACTCAACTTATCCTTTCTCTCACCAATGACCCCAGCACCGCCAAAACTAACCTACACGAAGGAATGAAAGAAGTTGCCGATTGGATGAAACAAAGCCGTCTGAAACTGAACTCAGACAAAACAGAAGTCCTCATCTTAGGTACATCCCCCTCTGCATGGGACGACTCCTGGTGGCCGGAAGCCCTTGGAAAAGCACCCATCCCGACAGACCACGCACGGAACCTTGGCGTCATCCTGGATTCTTCACTCTCAATGACCAGACAAGTCAACGCCGTCTCATCATCCTGCTTCAACATTCTTCGCATGCTCAGAAAAACATTTCGCTGGATCCCCACCGAAACAAGGAAAACAGTCACCCATGCTTTAGTCACGAGCCGACTGGACTACGGAAACACCCTCTACGCAGGTACTACCGCTAAACTACAGAAGAAACTCCAACGAATCCAAAACGCCTCAGCCAGGATCATATTAGACATCCCGCGCAACGAACACATCTCCGGTCACCTGAAAGACCTCCACTGGCTACCCGTCAATAAGAGAATCACTTTCCGACTGCTAACTCACGCACACAAATCACTCTACGACATCGGACCAGAATGCCTCAACTCACGACTGTCCTTCTACACCCCCTCCCGCCAACTACGTTCTTCCAACCAAGCCCTCGCCACTGTACCTCGCATCAACAGGACCACCATGGGAGGCAGATCCTTCTCATACCTGGCTGCTAAAACATGGAACTCACTCCCCGCCTACCTTCGCCTCACCCAGAACCACCTAGCATTCAGAAAACAACTTAAAACATGGATATTTGACAAATAATCCTCCTCCCCTTTCTAAGCGCCTTGAGACCCTATGGGTAGGTAGTGCGCTATATAAATTCTCTGACTTGACTTGACTTGATATTAGAAAATTGGAATACTGGGAACTCCGCTGAAGACTGTGAATTGGCTCTGGGCTTACAATGTCTGGTATAAGCCTTCTGCTCCAACACAGCAATGCTTGTCTTTTTGTTTCTCCCTTTGTAATTTAGAAGATCCTACCCTCAAAGGGTGGAATTTTATAGCGTTGTGGCCCTTGTTCCTCAGGCTATACTGATTGTTAAAGGCTCTATCCCCTTTTAAAGGCCCTCACCTGTGGCTTGGACTTTTAAATCGTGTCAAGGGCCTTTAATAACCAATATAGCCCTTGGCAGCGAGTATAAGGCTATACTTTCCTGCAGTTTGGCTGATAATCCCGTAAGCTATATGGGCAATGCTTAGATAACTTTTCTTGTCTTGCTGAATATGTCAAAATATTTGTTTTAAAGTTTATTTCATTTGTCAAGAAGACACTGATATTGAACTTGAAAAAGAAGAAGCTTTGCATTGACTGCCTTTAAAAAACCTTCCACTATAATTAACTTTTTTTAAACTTCGTTATTGTAATAGCACTTAAACCCCCCTGAGTTCCAAGCAAGGCTGGGGTTGTAGGTGTTAGAAAAAACATATACACGAGACAGGAAATTCAGTCACCATGCTTAGATATCCATGCACAACTTGGTGAATAGTGTCTGCAAAGAATCACAATGTATATTTCTGATACTAAACAACTGGTTACCTCTAGCTTGGCTCCAACGCTATTCGCTTTTGATATTAATATGGGATCACTGTATCCTGTGGTTTTCAAATCAAAGAGTCCAGCACATCTTTTTTGATCCAAACGGTAACCTGCAAGTGGGACAAAATAATTAATAATCTTATGAAACACTGTTCTACAGCATTTCTTGGATAAAATAGATAACAATGCACATATGTCTTAATAGGTGATCAGATTATGAAGGAATGATGAAAAAGAACCTTGTTCTGAGCATAAATCTTTTTTTTAAAAATCCAGAGATTCTTAAAGGTCCACCAGGGACCAGCAATCAGTACTTATTATGTTTGTATTCCCACTGGCAAAATGGTAGGACTGGTTATGGTCTGCCAAGATGGCTGCTCAGACAGTTTGCCTCCCCACACTAGAGGCCACAAACAAATGCAATGGAGTACATAATAGCATTTTGAGCCCTATAACAAATATAAGTGAACCAGGCACCTGTTCAACCCTGTGACTTACAGTGCTTTATGTCAGTAGTGTGTAGCATGAATAGGTTGTTAATATAGTGCAAACACAGCCAAAAGCAGCAGAGCACTGTACAGGGTCAAAGGCAAAGATACGGCCAATGAGTGACTGGAGAGGTGGCTGGCTGGCTTCTGGGAGTGGAGGTGGACTGTTACTTCACCGCGAAGCAACGTTCGCTTAAGAGACGTGACTCCAACTATTTTCTAAATTGGAGCACGGTGGGGCCGTCATGATGGAGACAGGGATGTTGTTCCATATCCTTCGTTCGTAAAAGGACGAAGACTGTTGCCTTCTTGTACCTTTTATTCACTTCTTATCCAGTCTGTGTAAATGGTGGTGGGTGGCAAGAGGAGCCGGTGGACTTCCAGTAAGGCAGGGAAGATGCAGTCATATTTCGTCTGTCCCTTGGTGAGGCCTGCTGCATCATGCAGAATGCCCTTAAGGAGGGCCAGCGTCTAGGCTGGGAAACCATGGAGTAGGGCTATGCCAAAGTACGTATGGGTACGAGGGCTTGAACAGCAGTTCTGAAGCTGCTTTCCGAGTGGAATGGTTTCGCTTTCTCCATTAGAGACAGCTGGTCCCAGGCCTTGTGTTACCTGCCCGGTGAAGCGCTGCCCGGTATTGTGGCAGGCATCCCACAGTCTTTGTAATCACATGGCAGAGTCCTCCGACAGCAGGAGCACAGTCGTGCCCACCTCAGGTTATATCCAATGTGGAGTGGAGCTCCTCGGCAGGGCCGGCCTTAGGCATGTGCAAGCTGTGCACCTGCACAGGGCCACCAAACCCCAGGGGCCACCACACCAATATATATCCTTAACATAATAATCCTCTGAGGATGGATACATATTTGCATAGCGGCCCCAGTGGCAGGGATTTGGCGGCCTCTGGCTCTGTTCCACTTCCTAACACCCTGACCACCCCCCTCTTCACTGGCCTCCGCGCCTCTTCCGGGGCCCCCTACCTACGCTCCCTGCCCAGGGCCGCCATGAGCCTAGAGCCGCCCCTGTCCTCGGCTGCAGCAGCAATGATATCTGGACACACAGCACATCAGTAGCAGAAGGCAGGTCCCCAAGTCACGGCAGTGATGCCAGTTAACACACTGAGGATAAAAGTCAATGTTGCACCACATATTTTGCCAAATGAACCATAAAGGAAGGTCTGGGGCATTTTCTGTCAATTCAGGTTGGTACCAGGCACAATTCCATGCATATTCTTTCTTGAGCATTCAGACAGGTTTCTTTGCACTAGGCAGACTCACAAGTTCTCAAGCAAGTTGAGCAGACTTCATGTGATGTCACTCCATGTCTGGGTGCCTGGCTGTCCGGCAAACACCAGCCCTGGTCACACAGCAACTCTTCTAGTGGTCTGTAGAGCTCTTCTAATCTTTTAAGTACTTGGAAATGGAACAAAGTGGAGGTTTGGATCCTACGTTTATCCTAATAAACCAGACAGAGCATGTGGATACGCTGTCTAAGGCTCTAGAAAGAGTCTGAGGTGGTTCCTTTCAAATGTCATCTTCTGGCTGTAGTGAAGACACAAGCTTTGTATAAGGTGATACCTCTCACAGCACGTAGTGATGAAGATGGCTCCAAGTAGGAATATCCAAAACAAAGGCACAATGAAGTGTGATGTCTCTGTACCCGGCTGTCATCAACCTTCAGGGCCGGTCCTAGCCATGGGCGGTATGGGCAGCTGCCCAGGGCCTCGCACTCAGGGGGGCCCCCGCTGCCGGCCCCGCAGTTGCGGGCAGCGGGAATAAATAAATTATAATCATGGGAAAAGCGCTGCGCAGTGCGCACAGCACTCTCGTCGCGCTCGCGCAGGGGCCCGGGCCGGGCCGCAGGCAGTAAAAGTAAGGCAGGGAAGGAAACCGGGAACTAAACACTGTCTGCGCAAGCACCGCACGCACCGTGACGCACGCACCCCACCACCTAGCTTGGTGGTGGTGGTGGTGGTGGTGCCTTAGTGGTGGTGACGTGACGCCGGCCTTGCTCATGATGCGGGTGACAGTGGGTCCCAGGGCCGTCAATCTGGTAGCGCGCGAAAGCGCTACCAATGATGGCGCTGGACATGATTTTATGGCCAGCCCCCACTCAGTGTGACGCACTCAGCATGCGCACACGCCATTCGTGAGCAGTCAGTCACTACTCGGATCGGGCCGCGTGGGCAGGGCTGCAGGCAGGAGTCGATCGGGCCCCGGCCTCCTCGTTGAGTCGTCGTTGAGCAGTTAAGGTAAAAGACCTGCTTCGTATTTATATTATAATATTCAGAATGTTTCAGACATACGATTCAAGATGCTTAGTCACCTTTGGCACAACATTAGCAGGAACCTGGAGACATTAAGTGCAAAAATGCATTTAGGTGCAAAAAACAGAGTTAGGAGACTAGTCGCCTTTGGTACTTCATCAACTAGAATGTGGGGACACTTTAAGGTACAAAAACATATACAGGAGTAAAAAATCAATACAGGTACACAGACACATGTGCATGCAAAATTAGCAGAATCGTGCTGTAATATTTAGGGGGGAAAGCACAATTAGGAGGAAAAATCACTTCTAGGAACAGAAGCACGTTTAGACACAAAAGATGCAGAAGTGTGGTATCCAATTTAGGTGCAAATGAAAATCATGCACAGTCCCGATCAGTCCAAAACCACCAAGATGTGAATGACACTATCTTAAAAAAAGGCCCAAAGCAACCAATATACGAAGAAGGCTGACCCAAAAGCCCTCTCTGTGTCATTTGTCACAAACAAAAGGGCTTTGCGGTGTCTCACCTAAAAGAAGTTTGGAGGAGCTGTTCTTCCTTGACATGGGAGGACTCTGACACCAACATGAACCCACCTGCTTCTTACATCAGTGTGCCCTTATAGTACATTTCCATAGGCCACTACTTTACATAACTCTTTGCCCTCTGGTTCGCATCATTGTAGGCCCTCCTTAGCCAAATAGGCTTTTATCCCTCAAATGTACATTATCCTGCTTCCCAGATGCACAGCAGCGAGTGTCCTATGGAGGCGTATCAATTAGTGGTGGCCTGAGTTGCATCACTCAGTACCTCCCCGAGGCACATCACCCTGAGCCTTCAGCTGTATAGTGTTATGTGTGACTGTTGGGGTGTGTGCATTAGTGAATGTGTCTTTAGGCTATTGAGAAAAATTCTGTGTGTGTGTGTTTTGGCGTGTCTGTGCATATGTGTGTGCTTTATGTGTGCATGTGCCAATAACTGCGCGCTTTATGTGTGCATGTGCCAATATGCAAGCCTACTTGGTTTGTCAATTCTTAGTTTCTTTATCATGATATTTAAAATGTTTCGTTTTTTTTTTTATAGACATATGTATTCTGGGGGAAACATCCTTTACAACGCAACTTTTACCACACAGTGCCTTTACGACGCAACGTTTACAACGCAAACCATTACAACGCATTGCGCTGGGGGCGCTCTAGGATAGGGAATAGATTTAATTTACTATCCAACACCTTCCCTACTATCCACCGGGACTGGAGTTGGAATAGTAAATTAAACTATTCACTATCCAGCACCCCAAAGCGCTATGCGTTGTAAAGGCATGCGTTGTAAATACCGCGTTGTAAAGGCATGCGTGGTAAAGTATGTGTTGTAATGTCATACATCCGTATTCTGGTGCCAGAGCCTCCCGGGAACTCATGTGCCCTTTCAAAAGTGGAAAACAGACTCTCACAGTCTGTTGGTCCATGGGCTACAACGCAGGGATCAGTGTACGTTTATGTGCTGGTAATCTTTGGAAAAGTGCATGACTTGGGCAGGGATATACAGATTCTATCCAGTTCTTTACTGGCAAAAGGACCATTTATTTTCCAATGCTAGCTACTTGGGCTAGGGCCCTGGTAGGTCTACCGAGGTTCTGTTCTGTAAAGGAAACTATTTGTGCACTCCATTGGTTACCGGTGGCGCAAAGGATTGACTTTAAGACCTTATGTCTTTCCTTTAAGATTCTCAAACTGTCTTCCCCTCAGATTCTTGAGAATCTCCTTACCCCCTATGTTCCTTCTCGATCTTTGAGGTCTCTTGGTCAAAATCTGGTTGTAGTTCCACGGTTTAAGCTTTGCAGAGCTGGTGGGCGATCCATTCGTGTTTTAGCTGCTAAACTCTGGAATTCACTTCCATCCCATATTCGTGCTCTGGATGACTTGCTTGATTTTAGGAGGGCCATTAAAACTTACCTGTTCCCTCCTGCAACTTAGTATTTTGTCCTCTCTGGTTTCTTTGATGTTTCTGTAGTGTTGTGTTTCTTCTGCCTGTCCTAGCGCCGGGACGCCCCTTTGCTGGGGCAGCTGTGCGCTATAGAAGTTTTTTTAACATAACATAACTTGGCACAATAATTGCTAGCTGTTTGGCACAGTGATTTATATACAATAGCACACGCGGGTTGCATTTCGGACGCAGAGTGTTTTATAAAGCTCGCACCTGAGCCATACTGTGCTGAAATGTTGCTTCGAGAAGCACGTATGCTGAGAGCCGAGAGTATAGTTAATTGAGTGGTAGTTGGTAATTTGCCATACGTTCTCACCAATTAATTTGCGAAGTCACTTTCTGTGATGTCACTTAGAGGGGCCTCACATCTTCCCTTTGGCCTAGGGCCTCAGAAGGCCTAGGACCGGCACTGTCAACCTTTCCTAAGTTGTAATGAGGGATAGACAAAACACCTTTAACATAATCTGCAGACTCTCCCCTTCTACACTACCATTGACCAAATTACAGTGCAGAGGACATTTTAACAGTCCTCAGGCAGCATACTTCCACTGTCTAAGAAAGCTGCATTCACCCTCCAACTTGTGTAATGTTAAAACAGGAGACATCCAGAATGGATCCCACGGGTCACAGCAACCATACTCACACTACACACAGAGTCATGTCCCATACACACGTGCACTCAACATGCACAATATTTCAGCGCAAGGATCGGATTGTCACATCCCAGTGGAACTTTACACAAGTGAGCCGGTACGCTGCACTCCTCTGAGTCTGAACAAAAAGTCTCTACTTAGGGATATGAATCCTCAAATATCTATGCACTGGCACCACCACTGTATATCAACGACCTATGACATGGACATTAGTCCATTGTTGTTACAGAAGGGTAACATGGAAGCTCTAGACCTTGGCTTTCCCATGGACAGACCTAGGCCTCAGCACACACATTCTTTCTGCTTGCTGGCTGGGCCCAAATGAAAATCATAATATCTGTGTAAAACACCTGTATCACAGGGGCCTCGAGTGCGCCATAACCATGCTGGAAACATTCTTGCATCAAACGCCTTCAAGCAGCTTCTTCCTTTCGTTCATCTCACTGAGCTCGCTTTCCATGCCACTTTACTTCTCACCCACATGTAGTTATGAAGGTAAATGGGACTAACCTCACAATTCACCTGCCAATTCTCATCTTACTGACTTTACTGCCTGAGAAGTATAATTAACTTAAGGAAACCCCGGGGGGCGTGGCTTAGCAAAATGGCCGGCTAGAAGCGTTTTCGTCCAGCTCCTGCCCAAAGCCTCTATAATCCTGCATAATCCTAGCACATTGACTTTTTAAACATAACTCCTGAGGTTGGAAGCCTCCATAGACCGCCGCGGTGCTAGAGAGGCGCGGTAAGCCTCGCCCGCGATTGCGATCCGCCCGGCGGCCCGCGGCAGCCCCACTGGACCCTGCAGCTTGCAAATGGCGGCCGCTATGCTGCGAAGCAAGTGAGGGGCGCCGTCGCGCTTGGAGGGGCCCTGGAGGTCGGCGGTCTCCCTGTGCGAGGGGACGGAGAGGAGTGCGGACTCTGTCGGGGGAGTGCGGGCGCTCTGTGGCACCGAGGCGTGACTGGCAGGCGGATCGCCGTGGAACCTCGGCGCCTGCACCTACGTGAGGACGGTGAGGAGCGGCCTGCTCGCGCCCTGGCTGCAGCTGCCTGAGGACGCCGGGAAGGCCTGTAGTGCGCACAGGACCCGCCGGGACCGGGCTGCCTGGGTGTCTTTTCTCCCCCCCACCCCCTGGAGGACAGTTGGACCCGGGGGGGGCTACGGGGGCAAGGGAATCTGGGACTGCTGGCCTTTGGAGTGGGGCGATTGGGAGAGTCAGGCCCCCGGGCGGCTGGGGTGGTGCGATCCACCAGCACCAAGGATCCTGGGGTTTGCGGGCGAGGTGGAGACCCGCAGGCTGGACTGAACATGTTGAGGAGTGACCCCCCTGCCCCTCCTTGTAGCATGATGGCCCGGTGGTCCCTGATTCAGTGACGGGGTAGACTGGCAGAGTATGCTCCGCGGCTGACCCGTGGGCGAGACATTGGAGCCCAGTGGTGAGGTCCCCCGCAGGGCCGGGGTGTGGAGTGCAACGTACACACAGACAATACATCCCCAACGAATGCTAATATACCCTGGGGCAGCAGACGCGTGGTGATGTGACTTCTACCGACGAGGCCCGGAGACGGCGCGAAAGCTGGCTTAGACTGCCTGGACGCAGACTGGTGGCTGGAACAGACGGGATTTGCGTGGCTGCCTTCGGTGCTTAGCTGAGACCTGTGAGGTGGTCCCGGTTGTGGTTGCGCTAGATAACCGCTGCCCCCCCTGCGAGGTGCCTTCTGAGACGCCCTCGAGTGACCGCGCCATTATGGGGAAAGACCAACAGGCACGGGGTGCCCAGGCGAATAAGATTGTGCAATATAAGGTCCCAGGCCCCACATCGGCGGAACGCCCCAGAGTAGACCGGGAGATGGAGACCCACCAGGATGCAGCAGCCAGGGACAAAGCCGATATCTTAGCAGCAATTCGCGACTCCAGGGCGGCGATTGGAAACCAAAACGGACGGGTTGGCCATGGACATCAACCATCTGCACCTTGACCTCAGAAAGGTGGCGGACAGGGTTACCACCACGGAGGGAGACCTGAGTGCAATGCAATCCGAGGTCCGTCAGCTGAGGGAGACGGCCACAGCTCTCCAGGACCATACGGCCCAGTTGGAGGATCGGGTGGAGGATGCAGAAGGGCGGACCCGGAGGAAAAACCTTCGCTTACTGGGATTTCTGGAGCGGACAGAAGGGCCAGCGGCGGACCTATTCCTTGAGGACTGGATTGGTAAGGTTTTTCTGAATCTGCACTTATCCAAATTGTTTGCATTGGAGAGGGCTCACAGGACCCTGGGGCCGCCGCCGAAACCGGGATCCCCACCTAGGGCCATCAAAGCCCGGTTCTTTAATTTCAGGGAACAGGACTTGATCCTTAAACACATTCGCAAAACAGGTCTGCCCAAATTTGACAATCATGACATCCATATATTCCCAGATTATACGAGAAAGGTTCAGGATCTCCGGAACAACTTTCTTCGGGTCAAGAGGCGGATGCGAAGCCAGAATATTAAATATAGCCTGCTCTTCCTAGCCAGGCTCTGAGTGCAACACGGCGACAGGACGCATTTCTTCGACCACCCGTCGGACGCGGACGACTGGAAGGACTCGTTGGGCCTGGCGGGCCACGATCATACACAGGGCTGGCAGGAGCAGAGACGTCGGAGCGGGCGACGGCGGAGCCAGCGGCGCGGAGAGGGAGATCAACCCCTGGGAGGACGTGCTCTCGCAGAAAGTGGATGTATCACGGTGGGCCCGGATGGTACTCTCTGGGCGGAATTAGAGGCGATCCTGACCCAGAAACAGTTCTCCCCACTGTGTTTGGTACAAGAAACACAGTCGGATTCGGGGGGGGGGCTGCCCCCAGCCCGGCTGTTGAACCTACAAGGGACAAATGACTGATGGACCCGATGGCCAGAGTGAGACACATGGGGTCTTGAGTACTGTGAGTATCTTTATTCTCCGACCTGGAGGGAGCTGTACAGGCCCGAGTGACTTATGGAAGGGGCCGTTCTTCCGGGGAGTGGGGGACGACGAAGAGAGGAGGGGAGCTGGAAACCTGTTTTTTTTTTACAATGACTACACTGTTGTGCCGAGTACAGAAGTAACTGACCGGCTGCTGACCGGCTGTAGAGTGCTGAGGCGGCCGGCTAGACCACTGGTCGGGCAGGGCGGCGTAGTACCAGTCAGTCGGCTGAACATCCAAGTAAGGGGAAGAGCTCTTTTGGATTGGTACACATACAATTGTTGTGTTTTCTTCTTTCTATTCATTGATTACAAGTTGAGGGGGTGATTTAAAGGGAAGGGTGGAGCTTTGGGGCGGGGTTCGGAGTCTTCTGACCAGGATCGGATTAGGAGATGCAGTGCTACCACCTGTGGGTGGGGGGTGTTGAGGATCCATGTTTTGACTGTGGGGGGATGCTGCCGGGCCGAATTGTAACCGTATTTGGGGATGTATAAGTTGTCTGTTTTTTGGAGGGTCGCATTGTACTGTGGTGGGGGGTCACATGTATGTTAGCTGGGGGCTGGGGTGTCATGGACTACTGACTCATGGCAGGTGATAAGTACAATTTCGTAACATGGAATGTTAGGGGGCTCAATAACAGGATTAAGCGCATCAGGGTGGCCACCTACCTCCGGCGCTATGTGGTCAGCATTGCATTGCTACAGGAGACACACCTTTGGGGAGATTGTCTTAAATATGTCCAGCGTAGGTGGCGGGGGTAATTTTTCGCCACATCTTACTCTAGGTTCACCAGGGGTGCATTGATATGGGTGGCACCGGGAGTCCCTTTCAAGGCCATGCACACTAAACTGGATCCGGAGGACAGGTTTGTGATAGAGGTGGGGATGTTGGATGGGCGTAGTGTATGCTTGGTGAATGTTTATGCTCCGAATAGTGACGATGGGGAGTTTCTGGGTCGAGTGCTGGGACGGTTAGACCTGGACCCGGACACGGAGCTCCTAGTCGCACTGGACTTTAACTGTGCCCTTGATGGAGTACTAGATAGATGCCCCCCTAAATTGGATGCCAAACCTAAGATGAGAGAGGCGATGAGCCAGATGCTCCAGAATTATGGCCTGGTGGATGCATGGAGGCACCGCAACCCAGCCCATCGGGTGTACTCGTGCTACACGCCTGCTGCCAATACTCATAGTAGACTGGACTACTTCTTCCTCCAGGGAACAGCAATGTATAAAGTAGCGGAGATCCACTATTTGGCTCGCTACCTGTCCGACCACTCCCCGCTCTTGCATACATATTCGATAGGAGGACCACGGCCCATGATCCCGCTCTGGAGACTCAACACAGACGCCTTGAGTGACCCTACCTATAAAGACGCTATTTCGCAGGGGCTTGAGAGGTATCTGGAGGTGAACTGGGGCTCGCTAGCACCAGGGCGAATGAGTGGGCCGCCATGAAAGTGGTAATCCGAGGTATCTGTTGGTCCACGGAGGTAGGGGTAAAACAGATGTTAGAAAGGGATCTCCGACAGTATGAGGACCGGCTGGCAGGGATGGAAAAAGACTTTCCCACAGACAAGGAACGGCTGCCGGAGTGGGCGGCCACGCGTCAACAGCTGGGGGGGACATGGGCCTCGCTCTGCAAATTTAATAGAACGGCCAGTAGGCGGAGATGGTACTCGAAGGGCGATAAGGCTGGGAGGCTGCTGGTGCGTCTAATTCGGGCATAAACACAGCCCCACCCGATGCTGGCACTGAAGAATGAGATGGACCAGTTGGTCTATACTCAACAGGCGATTAATGATGTATTTTGATCCCATCTGTGTAAAATTTACCTTGAGTCTCCTCCATCAGCGGACCCTGCGGGCGTGGAAACGTTTCTCGAGGGGGTGCAGTTGCCCTGTGTGGATGCGGACAGTCAGGAGGAACGGGGTGGGGGCCTTCCGGGAGGAGGAATTACGAGCCGCAATAGCCCACCTGCAGACGGCAAAATCCCCGGGGATGGACGGATTAGCTGCCGAACTATATAAAGAGTTTAAGGGGGTTTTGGCCCCGAAACTCCTTGAAATTGCAACGGAGGCTTACGACCGAGGCTCGCTCCCGGATTCCATGCGGGCAGCGACGATTGTTATGATCCCCAAGCCGGGTAAGGATCCTCTTCTTCCCGGATCGTATAGGCCTATATCCATGCTGAATGTGGACTTGAAAATTATCAGCCAGGTGCTGGCCAGTAGACTCCTCCCCTACCTTAGACGCCTAGTCCACGATGACCAATCGGGTTTTATTCCAGGCAGGAATACGTTGCGGAATATTCGTCGCCTGGCCCATGTCATGCAGGCCTTGGGGGGACGGGCCCAGCAAAATACACTAGCATTTCTTGATATCGAACAAGCGTTCGACTCGCTCCGGTGGGCCTACCTCTGGAAAGTGCTTTTGAAACTGGGACTCGGGGAGGGGTTTGTAAAGTGGATACAACTGCTCTACACCCGGCCGGTGGCCAGGGCTCGCACAGGACGGTACGTGTCAGACGAAATACCCATAACGAGGGGGACGCGTCAGGGGTGCCCTCTCTCACCCTTACTCTTTGCCCTGGCTATCGAACCGCTGGCATGTCACCTCCGCATGGTACGTGAGGGTCAGAGCATTCGGGTGGGGGATATGGAGCACGTGGTGTCCCTGTATGAGGACGACGCGCTGATTTATTTAAATCAGCCGACGCAGTCGTTGCCGACCTTGGTGGCCGCATTATCGCGGTTTGCAGCTGCTTCAGGTCTTGCGGTGAATAAAGCAAAATCTCAGCTCTACGCGATTGGGGAGCGGTCCGACTGGGAGGGGGTCCAACGCCCGGAGATAGGACTTCCGTGGGTGGACGATACCCTTCGTTATCTGGGGATCTGGATCAGACGGAACTCAGCCACCTTCTTCCAGCACAACATGGGTAGGTCTGAAGGGGAGTATAACCTTCTGGAATACCCTTAAGCTCTCCTTGATGGGGAAGATCACCCTAATCAAAATGGTGGTCCTCCCGCGCTGTCTATACACGATGCAGGGGTCCTTTTATGAGTTGCCGCACCGCGTCTTTCGTGAACCTTATTATTATTATTATTATTATGATTCCTTATTAGTCCTATTATGTAACGGGAAGCGGTGTAGGGTGAGTCTAGAGGTCCTGAACCGTAGATGTGGCGCCGGGGGTTTAGAAGTCCCGGATCTGGAACTCTATTACTTTGCATCACAACTGCAACATGCTATTGCATGGCTGGATACGGACAACTCCTGGGAGAGGTCCTTGCTGGCAGGTACTTATGGGAGTGGGCAGTTGGGAGCGCTGCTCTGGCAGGGGGGGGGGATGGGCTAGCATGGTTGGTGGCCACGATATGGGATCGAGTAGTACGGCGCCTGATTCGCGACAGACCGTTCGCCCCTGACATGGATTTCTGGCTGATGCCACCCTTTGCCCGGATAGAACAGGTCATGTCCACTGACAAGTGGAAGGAGGGGGGTTGCCTGATGCTGGCTGACCTTTATCCGGACGATAAATTTATCACCTATCAGGAGGCGGTGACTTCCTTTGAGCTGGGACCGGGGCAATTTCTCCAATACGCTAAACTAGCGGCAACGGCGCTGCAGCTCTGGCCTTCGTTCCTGGAGGCTCTGGTGCACACCCGCACTCTGGTCACCATGTTGGCGATGGCAGGGGGCCGTAAGTTTGTGACTCACCTATACAGGGCATTACGGGAGGATAAAAAGTTGCGGCCCCTAAGGGTGGAAGATAAGTGGCAGCAGGTGTGTCCGCAGGAGATTACCCCCCGAGAATGGGAAAAAATACATGAAGGTGTGCGGAAGGTGTCAGTGAGCAACTGCTTTAAGCAAATCCAGTATAATATTATACACATGACTTACCTCTCGCCCAAGCGGCTCCAGGCCATTGATAGTACCAGAGACTCGCGCTGCCCGAGATGTCGCAGTGTACGGGCGGATTTTATACACATGGTGTGGGCGTGCCCTGTGCTCCAGTCTTACTGGGTGTTGGTTTTGGAGGTTCTGGTGAGGGTGACGGGATGTATAGTAGACCTGGACCCACGTGCTTGCCTCCTGGGATTGATCCCCCGGGATCCTAAACGGAGGGTAAGCAGGCGGTTCCTAATGTTAGGCCTGGTCACAGCCCGGCGTCGTATTGCAATCCATTGGTTGTCCCCACAGGGCCCGACGCTGCTGAAATGGAGGGCGGACCTACGGGAGTAGGCACTGGCAGAGGAAGGGCACATGCGGAATACTAGGAGGGATGGCAAACTACCTGAGGTCTTGTTGGCTTGGGGGGCAATGTTCCAGGAGTTGGTGGGACAGGACACCCAATCGACACAGGACAGTTCGGAGCCAGTACCCACCGGGCGGGGGGAGGCTACAGTTCAGGATGAGGGGACACACGGTGACCCACCATAGGGAGTATGTGACTCGGACCTTATCTTTTTACTCCCTTTTTTTATGGACCCGGCAGCAAGGGAGGGTTTGGGGGAGGTATGGGGGGGGGACGGGGGTTGGGGGGTGGGGGGAGTTCTTATACAGTTGTATAATGTTTAAGCAAAAAAGTACCTGCAAATGTGGTAGGATAGAGGACTTATTCACAAAAAAAAGAAAACATAAGATTTGACAAAAACTAAACAAGAAAATGTACTGCGGGTGGATACCTGCTCTTTGAAATGAGGAATTAATAATTGTCATGTACTGCTATCAGTCATAAAACCTGTAGATCCTAGGGAGACCGTGAATGCAGATGAAAGCAGTATGTCCTGAAGATTATGTGTAATAATGCCACTGATGCCGTGTGTTTAACCTGAAAATTCAATAAAAAAGAACTTAAAAAACAACTTAAGAAAACCCCATACATCGCATTCCTACAAGTTCTCATGTAAGACTTTTTTAGAAGGTGAAGTAATTTAGACATACATCTCATATGCCATTATATCATATAAAGGTCCAATGTTTCTCTCTCTACTGCCTTTCCCTCTTCTGGCCCTGCTTACGCTTAACTGGCCACTATCTCAAATTTCTTATGTGTTGACTTATTCCCTTATCCATCAGTCCTGTCTATTATTTCTTGTCCTCCTTCATCTCACCCTAGGTATGTACAGCATGTCATACTCACACTTTTTACCATTGACCTCTTCTCAATCATTCCTTGTTGCTCCTTGGTCTCTTTCTGCCACCTCCACTTCTCTAAACCTTTCCTCCTGTTTTACTCACTTCTACTTCACGAACTCTGTACCATTCACCCTATTGTATTCATCCCCAGCCCTCTATTATCTTTCACCTTCTCCCTCTCCTCTCCTCCTCATCTCAGGTTGCCAGGATCAATATTATACGTGTCATCCTTTTTGAAGGCTGGTTTACTGTTGACATTTAAGATTATGCTTTTTTCATTTTCACTGTAAAGAAATTCTCATTCTCTAATGTTTGTCTTGCAAAGCCCATTGACACCCATGTTGGTTTGAGCCTTGCTATATACAAATGGGAAATCATTAAATATACCTCTTACAGCGAACGCAGACCAGGCGCCCTTCCATCAGTGCGGGGTGTCAGATGAGCCAGAGCTGCTGCTGTCATCCTGAGTCAACTTACATCATTGCCAAGAGCATACCAGCACTTGTGTATATCAAGAAGCTGGTGAGCCTACAGCAAAATAATGTGTTGAGGAACATCTAAGTGGGCATCCTTGCGTCTTGGTCTGCACTTTTGCTTCTGCAGTCGTGGTCACCCAGTGGGTTGTTCTGCCATAAATGTGGAATTTCAGAGGGGAAGAGCAGTGACGGGACTGTGGAATTATGTGATAGGAAAAGGACCTGGGCGACCTGCCCGCCCAACTCCGCACAGCATCCTTGCTCACAGATTTCAGAAAGAGACTCAAGACCTGGCTCTTCGAAGTAGGCACTGCTCTCAGATACCCCTTGGGGTGACTGTTGCACTTTACAAATAGTGTTTGATTGGATTTGATTTCAGAACAATGTCTAAAGTTCTCAATCCAAAATGAATTTGAGTTTTTGACCTGTGATGTCAGTTACTGATTCAGTCGGTGATGCATGCAATATAATGCATTTGTTACCTTGTTTTTAGTCATGCTCTTTACCCATTTTATACTATTTTTGCCTTGATCTTTGCTCCTTATGGTAAGAATCTTACTTTGGATCTCCTGTTGGAAGCCTTTGCTTCACTATTTCCTCTTCCTTGATCTCAAGCAGAGATTGACTACTTGCTACCTCTGCATTAAACTTCATCTTCAATCAAGATCTGCATCATTGCCAAGGAGGTTTATTGCCCTTTGTGGATTTTACTTCCAGAATAACACCCTTGAAAGGAGACACTTAACACCTTTCACATGAGCTACTCTGTAGTGTGACACCGTGACCACTTAAGGAGTCACCCTTTCCTCAGGCAATCAAAAATTAAATATTACAAGCCCTTTTCAGCATCAGGTCTGTGACAAGTCACCACTCAATCCAACTGACATGAAATTGTTGTGCTTAGTCATATGTAAGGTGTAACACCATACCTAGGTGAGTGGGTTCTATGACACCCATGTTTTGCATTTAAAGGATCCCATTAAGCCTTATTAACGTTTACATCCAGACCTGACAGTGCTGCTGAATATGTCATTTGCAAAATGTGGTTGCAAGTGTAGTTTTTGAGGTTGTACACATGAGACTACTTACCCATATAAGGACACCGGGACAAGGGAGAGGGAATAAGTGACAAGTAGGTAAATGAGAAACTGGGTAAGAGAACACGAAGAGTACAAAAGTAAGACAGTGTGAGAGGATAAACAGACGAAAGGGTAAGTCTAAGATAAAATAGATATGAGATTGGGAATCAACTGAGATATTGTATCTAGGGAAGTAGAGGACATGGGGACTGGGTGGGGTCAGAGGAAACAGCGGAGTAAGGAAGGTGGAGGTCAGTAAAGACAGGGAAACAAGAATATCAGGGAGACAAGGAGATCAAGGGTACGAGGTAGAAAGAAGGGCAGGAGAAGAGGGCAAGAGGAGTCACATACAGAGGGGGCTGAGATGAAAAAAGGAGCATAGAGTGAGATAGGAAACATGGAAACAATAGTGACAGGGGGTTTCCAGGAAAGACCAAGGCGCAAGAAAGAGAGAGGGTGTTGGGAGAGATAAAACGGACTATGGAGGCTGGTGGTTCAGTGGGGAGAGCAGGGCAAGTGAGCTGGAGGTCAGGAGAGACAGAAACAAGGCAGACAGTAGTGTTAGTGGGAGAAGGAGGTCAGAGGAGTAAAGGAGACAGTGGGACAAAGGAGAAACAGGTCCAACAGGTCCCTCAGGCCAAGAGGATAAAATGGAGGGGGCAATGGCTTATTTGGCAGAAGTTCAGGTTTCTACAGTTATTTTAATCTTCAGTTATCTTTAATGGTTCTTCTGACAGCTGTCAATATACAGAACTCTACATTTCCGTTCTGTCTGCTGATTACAGTTTCTGCTAGTACATCAAGTTAGCACAAACATCGCTACAAAGTAGTGGACCATTGTACAGTAGTGCCAGGAAAAATGACGAGCTAGATATTAGGTGAAGGGACGGTGGACACTTAAAAAGGGAGTGCAAAGGGAGGGGTAACAACGAGAGAGGGAGAGAAAGGAGCACAAGTACAAGGCTTGTAATGAAAGAGAATAGCGGTTAACAGAAGTCATTTGTTGGAAGCGAGGTAGACAGCATGATGGACAGTCATGGAACAGCATAATAAAGAAATCATGTCCATCCTACTTAAAGATTAGGGGATTGACTTCTCTGAGGCAGAAGAGGGAATAGGATTAGTGCTGAGTGGAATTCAACTTGAATGGAGTACCACACCATCAGGGCGTGACATGAAGAAGGAAGAAAACACGATTCCACACGCTGTTCTTGGATGAAGGCAGCCAAATGTGATAATACAGAACACAAGTTAATTCCCAGGTCATGTCTCACCTGGTTTGGGTGGACCAGTAGCCAGTGGCTTCACTGCACATATCAATGGAATACTGCTACCAGCACATTCACCAATGTCATTGCGTTTGAGGCCTCTAAAATGAAAGAGATCATTCTTGTTAAACAGTAATACTGAGTTACAACCACCTTTGCACAGGGAGAAAATCCCACTCTATATAATATAGGTGATTGTATCCTTAAAGCTCATGATCATTTTGCATCCACTGCACAGAACTCTGCGCTAAAGCGAGATGGACAAATCCAAGCACTGACATCCCGCAGTCGTCATATTATTAACATGCATTGTAATTCTATTATCAATCTCAGTTTCATTATTTAACACCTGATCCGTTAGCATTTTCATGAAGGCAGAGGGCACCTGGGTAATTAGATTTGGTATTGTGGTGCATTAATACAAGCGGGGGAAACTTTTGCATGGGTCTTACAAGTGCGGGATCAGGGCTTTGAAGCAATAAAAAGATGTATACTTTGGCTCATATTTACGAAACAGTCATGCAATGCAGAGCATCAACTAAAGTTGCTGTACTGCGTTGAATGATACGGAGAGACCAGAACAACACCATATCTGCTTAGATGTGACCAGTTTACTCCTCTCCCTGCGCTGGCACTTAAAGGGTACGCTCACGTAGCACCCATGGAACGCTCCCTTGACACAAAGTAACACAAAGCAGTGCTTAGCACAGAGGTTTCAAATTGGTGGATAGTGAGCTACCAGGAGCTCACAGGCTACCACTGAGTAGCTCACACATAACTGCTTGTCAGCAGGCTTGAAAAAGAATATACAGCTCCCCACCTGATAAAGCAGTTCTTTAAAACACTGTGCCCGTCTCTTACTTCTTTTTCTCCTTTCTTTCTTGCCCCTCTTTCCTTCTCTTTCTTTTTTCCTTGCTTTCATGTATTTATCTCCTTTCTCGATTTCTTGAATCGACTAATTCTTTCTCCTTCTTTCTTTCTCTCTTTCTTCTTGTCTTTTTAGACAATTTTATTATTTCCTTACTTTTTACTTTTTTCCCTCTATCATTGTTGGGCATTCGTTTTCAGTTTATTTCTTTTATTTCATTGTTGATATTTGTCTGCATTAGGTTAATTTTCTCATTTTTACCTCAACTTTTTTCCTTGTTCTTGATTTTCCCTTTCTTTATTTCTTTCTTACTTTTTGTTTTCTTCTGCTCTTTCATTCTCTTTCTCTTCTATTTTCTACGGTTCTCTCTTTTTTGTATTGCTTTATTCATCACCTTTCTTTCTCTTCTTTCTCTCAGTAACTTTATTCCTTTGTTGTTTCATTCTTCTTTCTCCCCTTTCTGTCTTTCTTCTTTCTCCATTTTTTGTTTTTTCCTTCCCTCCTTCTTGCGTTCACTCCTCCTTCTCTACTTCCTTTCTTTTCTCCTATCTCTGTCTTTCTCTGCTTGTTTCTTTCTCTGCTGTTTTTTTCTTCTTATTTCCCTCTCTCTTTCCTTATGTTTAATCTTATCCTCTTTCTCAATCGCATTCATTCTTTAAATTTTCTTTCTCTTATCTAGTTTTTGACCTACTTATTGTACCTTTTCCTCTCTTTTTCTCTTCTCTTCCTCTGCTCCTGTCCTTCTCTCGATGTTTCTTCTTTGTGTTTCCACGTTTTGTTTTTTATTCTTGCTTCCTCTTTCTTTCTCTCATTTCCCTTGTCTTTCTCTTGCTTTCTTTCCTTTGCCTTTCTCTGTTGGGCTGTTGTCTTTTTTTATTTTCTTCTTAACCTCTCAACTTCTCTTTCTTCCTCTGTCTTTTGCTCTTTTTCTGTTGATTTTGTATCCTTTATTTCTCTTTTTTCTTTCTTTCTGTCTTTCTCTGCTTGTTTCTTCTATATCTTTGTTCTCTCTTGATTTTTTCTTTCATTTTGTCATTCTTTCCCTTTTCAGTCTCTCTATTCCTCTTTTCTCTCCCTCTCCTTTTCATTCTCTCACATTCTCTGTCATTCTTTCTCTATTTTTCCCTTTTGCTTTCTCCAGAGCAAAAGGGCAAAATGGATTCACAGGGACACTAAATGTAAACCATTTGTTATACAGTTCCTGTTCAATTAATGCTGTTCGCTTACTGTAGGAGGACTGAGTACTCTAGGGACAGTGTTTAAGTGATCATGCCTCTGGGTAAATTGATCAAATCCTTTATTGGGCAGTAATTCACAACGGTCTTTGATGATCCGAAGTAGCTCTCACTATTGGAAAGGTTGAAGAGCCCTGACATAGTGCAGCTTTGTGTTCTTTGGGAAACTAATGCAAATTGAGATTTGTGTTGGATAGTAAATCCCTCCGTTACATTTTCGTTGGGTTTACAACTCATATGAACAAATCATAACTTTACTACTCCTAAATGCCCTTTGTGAATACCAAAAGTCGTAAAGTTAGGATTTTGTCTCAGATTACTTTTGTGAATCGGGCCCTTAGCTTTTTGATCTTTGGTAGGGTCCGTTGGCACAAGGAGGCTAGTGAAGGGCTCTATTTGGCAAGTTGAGCGTCATTAAATTAAGGATAAAAACAGGACTGTTGGCATAGATGTTTTTATGGCTAATGCAAAGACTCCTGAACAGACCTCACTTGGTTATGGAAAGCCAATGACATTTTTTGAGAGTTGAGAGATGAGTAACTAACAGGGAGTCCCAGCTGTAGTCCAGAGGCTAAATGTTGAATCAAATAAAGCTTTTGAAGCTGATGTTTAGGAAGAACCAAGTAAAATGCATTGCAAAAAATCAATCCAGGGTCCTCCAAATCTACGAATAACCTGAAATCTCACATCCACTGAAAGATAGAGTAGCACCAGTTACATCTGTGTGGAGAGGGGCAAAATTAAATGCAGTGTTATTCTAAATATTAATGTGTATGACGCTAATACATAAAACTAAAAATAACAGAAATGCAGTAGTTTTACCTACGTATATTTAGATCTGTTTTAGAGGTAGGCAGTAAATTAAAATACATTGATTCTTTACGAATATGACAGAGTTGACACCTGTGAAATCACTGGCAGTAAAATTACACCCACATTGTTGTAATACAATGCCAGTAATTATGTTGTTGGAAATGCCACCCAAAATAATCCCACCATCTGTTAACTTGAGCAGCTTGCTGTTGAACATCAGGTTATACATTACCGTAAATATTTAAATCTGGCCTATAATGCTAAGAAACAGCACATTACATACAATAATGTACTCCTGCTATTCACATAACTGTACCCTTTGCTGCAAAACTACGCGCCCTTTGCTGGCTAATGGAGAGGAAACATCAGAAGGGTTATAAGACTGACAAAGCAGCAGTGCTCATGCTGCGTAAGGTAAAGGTTTTGCAATACATCATTGACATTAAAAATCAAAGCATTATCTTTGATGATGCTTTGTCATACACACCTGGACTGTTGGAGGAACGCTATTGCCTGATAGCCTATGTCTTTTCTGTAGACTGCTCCTATGAACTTAATGGTTTCCAGCCCTTTGGTGACTTCATGTGAAGCTGACATAAAATCTTTCTTGATAGACGTCACTGCCAGGATTCTACCACCATTAGTTACCACTTTGCCATCCTTCATTGTGGTGTCGGCATGAAATACCTCCAGCCCGAGCTCTTTGACCTGAGGAAGGCCTGCAAAATAAGAAAAATACCATTTCATATATAACCATTATTTGCAATGATGGACTTCCCTATAGTAGCAGGCATTCCCTGAGCTCATTAGAGTCCATTTATTTTTGTGTTAATCAATGCTTAGCATAAGTATTGTAGCATTAGGATTACTCAGGAGCCAACACCAGAAATAACAGTGTAGAAGTTATGACTACCATTACTGCATATCTTGTATTAATGGCGTTCTACCCTCTTTTCCTGTCAATATTCTGGTGCTATTTTGGCCTCAAAATACTGATGATGGGAGTCAAACTGTGTCAGCGGAATGTTCAGTTACTCAGTATTTTCCTCCTTGCTGTTGACCACTCTTGCATTGTTATTCCTAATAGTTAACAGCAACACATTTATTACTATAGACTACCCTAGGTAATGTTCTGCAAACTTTCAGAACACTTTCTGCCCCTCTGAGCCTAGACAATGAAAGTAAATCCTTTTCCTTCTGTTGCACAGGCATTCTATTGTCATCAATAGTTAATTAGATATGTCGGAAATATCTCCTTACACCATATCAGGTGGAGTGAGGGATCCCTGTTGTTCTGTACGTTTTTCTGTGAGGGTTAAACCTGCATAAAAAATAATTATGTTACTTACTCTGTAAGCCTCTTTTCGTAGTGTGAGATGCTGTAGATTCATATGCTTAGCATACTCCTGCTGTCTAGTGTTGGGCTCGAACGTTTACAAATTGTTTTTCTTCGAAGATGTCCTTTAATTCAAGAGGTATGATGACTTCTCCTATAGTCTGAATTGCGCATGGTCATTGTCTCCTATGTTAGATTGTTTTAGGCTCATCAGGTGAGCGTAGGATGGGAGCAGTGTAGTGATAGAAAAGATGAGCATGCGAGTGAAGATTATATAAGGTAAAGTTTTAATAATGGATTAAGTGTAGCAACCATTAGATTCCGGGGAGGCGGGTGAGTGCCTATGGATCTAAGGCACTACAAACTATGAACAGATGATTACAGGGTAATTAACATTCCATTTGTAGCATGTGTTGGCCATAGATACATATGCTTAGCATTGAATGTAAAGCAGTGCACCCCAAAAGCGATGGTTAGCTAGTGGTTGAGGTAGATGTTTGGAAAAGTGTTCGTAATACAGCTTGACCCACTCTAGCTTGATGATTAGCTAAGACATCAACACAATAGTGTTTTGTGAATGTATGTGGGTTATTCCATGTAGCCGCTTTGCAAATGCCTGTTAATGGCATGTTTACTAAAAAATCCATTGAGGCTTCTTTTTTGCACGTAGAATGAGCTTGTGGATTTATAAGAAGTGATTGTTTTGCCTTGCGGTAGCAAGTTTGAATACATTTAACTATCCATCTGGCTATTCCAGCTTTGGATACAGGGGAACGTTGTTGGGGTTTTCAAAAAACAACAAAGAGATGTTGCGTTTTATGAAAAGATTTAGGGCCAGATGTATCAAGCATTTTACCGTTCGAAAACGGGCCAATTCAAGAATCAGCCCGTTTGCAAACGGAAAAAGCCTTTTGGGATGTATCATTCCGAAAGGCATTAGCAAAATAGGGAATTGCAATTTTTGCGATTACCTATTTTGCAAATGCATTTAGGTAATCACAATTTGAGATTCCTTAAATGCAATGCAGGAAGCAAGAAAAAATTGAGATTCGCTATTAAGGAATATGTAGGAATCGCAATTTTTTTTGCAAATCCTACATACATTGCAGTTTGCGATTCTTTAATAGTGAATCGGTAAAATTCGCTATTTAAGAATCGCAAAAGCAATTCTTGATACATCTGGACCTTAGTTCTTTCTATGTACTACATAATGCTCTTTTAACATTGAGTGTGTGTAGAGCTCTTTCTGCTATTGAATCTGGTTCACGGAAGAATACTGGTAGGTTTATCGTTTGATTGCATGAAATGCGGAAACTAGTTTTAGAAAACGTACCCTCCTAAGGGATGGCATAGCTACCAAAAAAGCCACATTCCATTAGAGGAACTGTAAATCACACGAATTAAGTGGTTCAAAGGGTGGCCACATGAGTTTAGTAAGAACAATATTAAGGTTCCAGACTGATACTGCATGGGGTGGAAGGTGGGATGACTCTTTTTAGTCCTTTCATAAATGTCTTGATTACTGGAACTTTGAAAAGTGACGTATGTTGTCTGTTTTGCATGTTAGCTGCTAGAGCTGCCAAATGTAGTCTAATAGAAGTATACACAAGGCCTGTTTGTTGCAAATGAAAATGATAACCAATGAGATCTTGTACTGTAGGTAAGAGTGTTGGATTTGTGTGTTTAAACAGTAATAAACAAATCTTTTCCATTCAGCCACAGAACATGCACATGTAGTTGGTCTACATGCTTGTTTTAGAATATCCAGGCATTCTTTTGGGAGAATAAAGTGTCCAAATTCTAAGCCCTTTGGAGACAAAATCGCCAGATTGAGCTGTGTGGGATTTGGATGTACTACCCTCCCGTGCTCCTAAGTTAGAATATGTGGCCAGAGAGGTAATTTCTCATGTTGGACTATGGATAGTTGCAGTAGGGTTGTGAACCATGCTTTGCAGGCTCATGTTGGGGCGATTTTGATAGGCGGATTTTTGTATTAGCTTTTGAACCGCATAAGGAATGAGTGGGAAAGGGGGGAAAGCGTAAGCAGATATCTCTGACCAGTTGATCCATAGGGCATTGCATTTGGTTTGTGGGTGAGGAAACCTGGAGGCGAAGCTTTGGCATTTAGCTTTCCGTTGTGTTGCAAATAGATCTATCTCCGCAGTTCCTCATCATTGGAAGTAAGAATGAAGAAGTGTTATGCCAATTTCCCCCTCGTGTAATTGCTCATGCATTCTGCAGAGCATACCTGTGAAGTAGTTGTCCACCCCTGCTAGGTATTCTGCTAGGAGGTGGATTTTGTGATGTATGGCCCAATACCATATCGGCTATGCTATGAGTGAGAGCTGTACAGAGCATGTTCCCCTTCTGTTTTTTAATATAATGCATGGCAGTCATGTTGTTGGTATAGACCAGAACTACCTTGTTGTGTAGATGGTTCTGAAAAGCTCTCAGAGCTAGTGGAATTGCTAGAAGCGCTAGATGATTTATGTGAAAGTGTCTTTGAGTTAGTTAGACCGCGTACTGTAAGTTCCTGCTTTTGTGCCCCCCAACCCTTTAGGGAAACATCTGTGGTAATGGTGATTTGAGGCTTTGAAGGGCTGACCCTGCAAGAAGGTTGTTGCTGTTTCACAACTGCAGAGAGCGATGGGTCGCTGGCCCTACCAACACTAGATCCTGTAGATGCCCCTCCGCTTGAGACCATTTTTACTGAAGGGAGCATTGAAGGGGCACATATGTAGTTCTGCATTTTTGGGACTATGGATATACATGACTCAATCATTCCAAGAAACTTCACGGTGATATGATAATGTGCTCGCTGAAGCTTCTGTACCCTTTCTGGACAGGGATAGGCTTTGGCTGTAATCGAGTTTAGTGTTGTGCATAAGAACTGCTGCACTAGCAAGGGTTGGATGTCAGATTTTGTTATATTGAGTGTGAAGCCTAATTTGTGTAGAAGTTAGATAACGTTTGTGTGTCTTGCAGAGACATGGCTTTTGTAGTTCGGACTGGACTGTTCCCATGGGGCACAGGGTCAGCGCTGATTTGCATATCGCCATTGTCTAACCCAGGGTGGTGTGGAGTGGAAAAACGATGGATTTGGGCCCAGATCTTTGGACTGGGGTGAATGTGTGACATTGATCCACATTCTGTCCATCACTGTTGTGTTTGCAATTACCGCTCTAAGTGTACTGGGGATGCTCAGACGTGAGTCCCAGGCACTCCACACCACTGGAATCAAGCTAGCCGGGCTGATGAGAGGTGTTACCTCGAAACCGGGCCGGTCCTCGGATGCTTGTTTCCGTTCTGGGAAGGACATGGCTTTTGTAGTTCGGACTGGACTGTTCCCATGGGGCACAGGGTCAGCGCTGATTTGCATATCGCCATTGTCTAACCCAGGGTGGTGTGGAGTGGAAAAACGATGGATTTGGGCCCAGATCTTTGGACTGGGGTGAATGTGTGACATTGATCCACATTCTGTCCATCACTGTTGTGTTTGCAATTACCGCTCTAAGTGTACTGGGGATGCTCAGACGTGAGTCCCAGGCACTCCACACCACTGGAATCAAGCTAGCCGGGCTGATGAGAGGTGTTACCTCGAAACCGGGCCGGTCCTCGGATGCTTGTTTCCGTTCTGGGAAGGACATGGCTTTTGTAGTTCGGACTGGACTGTTCCCATGGGGCACAGGGTCAGCGCTGATTTGCATATCGCCATTGTCTAACACAGGGTGGTGTGGAGTGGAAAAACGATGGATTTGGGCCCAGATCTTTGGACTGGGGTGAATGTGTGACATTGATCCACATTCTGTCCATCACTGTTGTGTTTGCAATTACCGCTCTAAGTGTACTGGGGATGCTCAGACGTGAGTCCCAGGCACTCCACACCACTGGAATCAAGCTAGCCGGGCTGATGAGAGGTGTTACCTCGAAACCGGGCCGGTCCTCGGATGCTTGTTTCCGTTCTGGGAAGGACATGGCTTTTGTAGTTCGGACTGGACTGTTCCCATGGGGCACAGGGTCAGCGCTGATTTGCATATCGCCATTGTCTAACACAGGGTGGTGTGGAGTGGAAAAACGATGGATTTGGGCCCAGATCTTTGGACTGGGGTGAATGTGTGACATTGATCCACATTCTGTCCATCACTGTTGTGTTTGCAATTACCGCTCTAAGTGTACTGGGGATGCTCAGACGTGAGTCCCAGGCACTCCACACCACTGGAATCAAGCTAGCCGGGCTGATGAGAGGTGTTACCTCGAAACCGGGCCGGTCCTCGGATGCTTGTTTCCGTTCTGGGAAGGACATGGCTTTTGTAGTTCGGACTGGACTGTTCCCATGGGGCACAGGGTCAGCGCTGATTTGCATATCGCCATTGTCTAACCCAGGGTGGTGTGGAGTGGAAAAACGATGGATTTGGGCCCAGATCTTTGGACTGGGGTGAATGTGTGACATTGATCCACATTCTGTCCATCACTGTTGTGTTTGCAATTACCGCTCTAAGTGTACTGGGGATGCTCAGACGTGAGTCCCAGGCACTCCACACCACTGGAATCAAGCTAGCCGGGCTGATGAGAGGTGTTACCTCGAAACCGGGCCGGTCCTCGGATGCTTGTTTCCGTTCTGGGAAGGACATGGCTTTTGTAGTTCGGACTGGACTGTTCCCATGGGGCACAGGGTCAGCGCTGATTTGCATATCGCCATTGTCTAACCCAGGGTGGTGTGGAGTGGAAAAACGATGGATTTGGGCCCAGATCTTTGGACTGGGGTGAATGTGTGACATTGATCCACATTCTGTCCATCACTGTTGTGTTTGCAATTACCGCTCTAAGTGTACTGGGGATGCTCAGACGTGAGTCCCAGGCACTCCACACCACTGGAATCAAGCTAGCCGGGCTGATGAGAGGTGTTACCTCGAAACCGGGCCGGTCCTCGGATGCTTGTTTCCGTTCTGGGAAGGACATGGCTTTTGTAGTTCGGACTGGACTGTTCCCATGGGGCACAGGGTCAGCGCTGATTTGCATATCGCCATTGTCTAACCCAGGGTGGTGTGGAGTGGAAAAACGATGGATTTGGGCCCAGATCTTTGGACTGGGGTGAATGTGTGACATTGATCCACATTCTGTCCATCACTGTTGTGTTTGCAATTACCGCTCTAAGTGTACTGGGGATGCTCAGACGTGAGTCCCAGGCACTCCACACCACTGGAATCAAGCTAGCCGGGCTGATGAGAGGTGTTACCTCGAAACCGGGCCGGTCCTCGGATGCTTGTTTCCGTTCTGGGAAGGACATGGCTTTTGTAGTTCGGACTGGACTGTTCCCATGGGGCACAGGGTCAGCGCTGATTTGCATATCGCCATTGTCTAACCCAGGGTGGTGTGGAGTGGAAAAACGATGGATTTGGGCCCAGATCTTTGGACTGGGGTGAATGTGTGACATTGATCCACATTCTGTCCATCACTGTTGTGTTTGCAATTACCGCTCTAAGTGTACTGGGGATGCTCAGACGTGAGTCCCAGGCACTCCACACCACTGGAATCAAGCTAGCCGGGCTGATGAGAGGTGTTACCTCGAAACCGGGCCGGTCCTCGGATGCTTGTTTCCGTTCTGGGAAGGACATGGCTTTTGTAGTTCGGACTGGACTGTGCCCATGGGGCACAGGGTCAGCGCTGATTTGCATATCGCCATTGTCTAACCCAGGGTGGTGTGGAGTGGAAAAACGATGGATTTGGGCCCAGATCTTTGGACTGGGGTGAATGTGTGACATTGATCCACATTCTGTCCATCACTGTTGTGTTTGCAATTACCGCTCTAAGTGTACTGGGGATGCTCAGACGTGAGTCCCAGGCACTCCACACCACTGGAATCAAGCTAGCCGGGCTGATGAGAGGTGTTACCTCGAAACCGGGCCGGTCCTCGGATGCTTGTTTCCGTTCTGGGAAGGACATGGCTTTTGTAGTTCGGACTGGACTGTTCCCATGGGGCACAGGGTCAGCGCTGATTTGCATATCGCCATTGTCTAACCCAGGGTGGTGTGGAGTGGAAAAACGATGGATTTGGGCCCAGATCTTTGGACTGGGGTGAATGTGTGACATTGATCCACATTCTGTCCATCACTGTTGTGTTTGCAATTACCGCTCTAAGTGTACTGGGGATGCTCAGACGTGAGTCCCAGGCACTCCACACCACTGGAATCAAGCTAGCCGGGCTGATGAGAGGTGTTACCTCGAAACCGGGCCGGTCCTCGGATGCTTGTTTCCGTTCTGGGAAGGACATGGCTTTTGTAGTTCGGACGGGACTGTTCCCATGGGGCACAGGGTCAGCGCTGATTTGCATATCGCCATTGTCTAACCCAGGGTGGTGTGGAGTGGAAAAACTATGGATTTGGGCCCAGATCTTTGGACTGGGGTGAATGTGTGACATTGATCCACATTCTGTCCATCACTGTTGTGTTTGCAATTACCGCTCTAAGTGTACTGGGGATGCTCAGACGTGAGTCCCAGGCACTCCACACCACTGGAATCAAGCTAGCCGGGCTGATGAGAGGTGTTACCTCGAAACCGGGCCGGTCCTCGGATGCTTGTTTCCGTTCTGGGAAGGACATGGCTTTTGTAGTTCGGACTGGACTGTTCCCATGGGGCACAGGGTCAGCGCTGATTTGCATATCGCCATTGTCTAACCCAGGGTGGTGTGGAGTGGAAAAACGATGGATTTGGTCCCAGATCTTTGGACTGGGGTGAATGTGTGACATTGATCCACATTCTGTCCATCACTGTTGTGTTTGCAATTACCGCTCTAAGTGTACTGGGGATGCTCAGACGTGAGTCCCAGGCACTCCACACCACTGGAATCAAGCTAGCCGGGCTGATGAGAGGTGTTACCTCGAAACCGGGCCGGTCCTCGGATGCTTGTTTCCGTTCTGGGAAGGACATGGCTTTTGTAGTTCGGACTGGACTGTTCCCATGGGGCACAGGGTCAGCGCTGATTTGCATATCGCCATTGTCTAACCCAGGGTGGTGTGGAGTGGAAAAACGATGGATTTGGGCCCAGATCTTTGGACTGGGGTGAATGTGTGACATTGATCCACATTCTGTCCATCACTGTTGTGTTTGCAATTGCAGAGATTAGTGGCAGGTGGCACTCTTAATGAGCCAATTGTGTAGATATAGGAACACATGTGTGCCCATCCTTTCTATAGAGATAAATTTGATGCGCTGTGGCGTATTGGAATGTGGAAGTAGGCATCTTTGAGGTCTATGGCTGTTATGACATCTCCTTGATGTAGCAATGGTATTACGTCTGGTTGTGTGACCAAGTGAAAGTGTTCTGAGGAGATGTACCTGTTGAGTGGCCTGAGGTCGAGAATAGGCCCTAAAGTCCCATCCTTTTTGGGAATGATGAAGTATAGGGATTATACCAAATGTCCCTGGTGTTGTTTTGCGACAAGTTCTATAGCCCCTTCTTTTTTAAGCAGAGCTTGAACGTCCTATTGGAGGAGTGTAAGGTGTTCTGGTGACATATTTTGTGTTCGGGGTGGTATTGTGGATGGGGTATTTGTACGTTTTTATGATGGAAAGGACCCACTGATCGGGGGCAATTTGTGCCCAGTATTGTTGGTACTGTTGCAGCCATCCCCGTACTGGTGTTATATGTTGAGGGAGGAGGCTTAGTGAGTCACTGTTTAGTCAGAGTGGTGCTTTTGGATGTGGAACCATGACCTCTGCCTCGATTATTTTTATAATGTGATCTGCACAATGTCCCACTGTTATATTAAGACTGGTATGGGCATTGCTGCTTTGAGTATTGCCTGTGTCTGTAGATGTACACGGCCTTGATGGACCTCTATATTGTCCTCTCCGAAAGGAACCGCAGTGCTGAAATGTGTCTAATGCACCCATGACTTTGACGGTGTCTGTATTTTTTTTCTCTAACATCTCATCCACTTGTAAATGTTGTTGGACATCAAGCTTAAAACCAGAAACCCTAAGCCACACATGGCGCCTAATAATAATACTTGTATTGACCTCCCTTGCACTTGCATTGGTTGAATCTAGTGCACATTGTATGGTGGAATTTGAAATGCTGTTCCTTTCCTCCAACAACAGAGCCTCTTTTAGGCGATATTGTTCAGCAAGATGTTGAAGTAGCTCTTTCATCTCGTCCCACTGGCCTCTATTACAGTGGGAAAGAAATCCTACAGAATTAGCTATACGGAGGTGATTGGCTGCTTGTGCTGCAACAAGTTTTCCTGCTGCATCATATTTCGTGCTCTCTTTGTCTGTTGGAGGAGCATCTCCAGTACCTTGGGGATTGGCCCTTTTTCTGGCAGTGTGAACTTCCAAAGAATCAGGGGGAATTTAACCCTTGATATATGTAGGATCTGAGGGACATGGCTTGTATTTTTGGTCTATTCTTGGTGTTATTAACCTGGACTTGGCTGGCTGCTTAAGTATTTCTTCTGTGGACTTAAGCATCCTCGTCTGCAATGTGTGAAGATCCACTTTTCTAATTATTGCGTAGTGATTTAGTACTCACTCCTGGGGTTCTAATTTTATTTTGTATTCATTTGGCTCAATTTGTTTCTGTGAACATTTTGGTTGGTGTTTTATCCGCCGTTTTAAACACCATTTTCCGCCTTCCTGCCTTTCTGCCTCCTTGACTGCCCCTTTCGCCTTCAAGTACTACTTATGGAGGCTGCTGAGCGACCGCACACATAGGCATGACGCTGGCACGCCACCGCATGCAGCGCCATGACCCCAGTCCTTTCTCCATCAGCCACTATGACACCAAGAAGTCCTGGTCCTGGAGCCGGACATCACAACAGTAGCTGCTTCACGTTCTCCCCACGGTCAACCAAAGGACCCTTCACCTGCCGCCACTGCTGCTTCTCTTGCGACACAGGACCTCCCACCAGCACTGCACCCTGCACCGCTCCCTCTTAAAAGACTACTAATAACCAAGAACCAGTCCGGTGCATCCTGCTTAAAGCCCGCTCCCTCTGCAAACACACCACAGAAATCTGAGATGCCCCTCCTTGAACCCCGACATCCTTGCTGCCACCCCTGAAGACTATAAGCTCATACACCAAGACTGCACTAACGAACACGGTGGGGGCATCGCCATCATCTACAGAGAAACCATTGGATGCACTGTCACGACAGTGACCCAACACTTCTCATGGAACACCTCAACTTCCGATTACAAACTGATGCTAGGACCACGATCAGAGGCAACCTCGTTTACAGACCCCCGGGACCTGGATTAGCCTTCTGCTATACCATCTCCAACCTCATCGCCTCCCTTGCCATCGACTCCCTCCACTATGTCCTGCTAGGCAATCTCAATTTTCACGCCAACGACCTCAACAACACCAACTCTACCTCCCTCCTGGAGAACGCCAACAGCATTGGCCTCACTCAACTAGTCACCGAACCCACGCACAAAGCCAGACACACACTCTATGCCATCTTTACCTCCAGCGACAGAATCAAATTCACCCACGTCACAGAACTCACCTGGGCCAACCACACCTTCATCCATGTTACCATCTCCGATGCCCAACATACCATTGCCAAGCACCAGAACACAACCTACCACAGCTGGAGAAAATGGACTCAAACCCTCAGCTCACACAACCTAAAACTTCAGCAGATCTTGACCAGGTAGTCCAGAACTTCTCTGCCTGGATCAACAAATGTGCCGACTGAGTCACCCCAGTGACACCAGCAAAAACCATCAAAACCTCAAAACAAGCCGGTCGGTACACCCCAGAGCGATGGCGAATCACCAAGGACCCCTCCGACGGAGCCTCTCACAAAGCAGCCCTCGGCGATTACTACCTGCGCATCAAGGGAGCCAAAAGAGCAGCCATCACCGACTGCATTGAAACCACGGACAACCACACCAAGAAACTCGTCAAAATTGTCAAGGAATTCTCCAACCCGGCAGCCACAGGGAGCACAATCTACCCCTCCCAGAAAACTCTGCAACACCCTCTCAGACTACTTCCACAGTAAGATTGCCCCCATCTACAACAACTTCGACCTCCAATCCACCACCCTAAGCCTCGACAACCTCAACTGATAACCACCTGGTCTCTGCTCACCACTCAGACCACCACAACAATCATGTCATCCATCTACTTCGGGGCACCCAGCAACCCCTGCCCCCGCCACCTCTTAAACCTTGGAGCCAACCCAATCAGCATGGAACTAAACAGCATTTTCAACACCTCCATCTCAGACATTTACTAAAGAAGCCCACTTCCAACCCCAGCTACCTCAAATATTACAGACCGATCTCCCTGCTCCCCTAAAAAGCCAATGTACTTGAGAAAACCATCAACCAACAGCCCACCAAATACCTAAACTAAACCATAATAGACACCTCACAATCTGATTCTGAGATCGTGCTGATTGCCGCCCCGGATGACATCAGAAACCCCCGCGATCATAAAGAAACTGTGGCCCTAATCATCCTCCTGCGTTCGACACCCTCATCTACAGACTTCACATCACTCGCATACATAGAACGTCCTCAGGTGGATCGCCTCTATCCTTTCTGGTTGCACACAGAGCATCTCTCTGCCTCCCTTCACCTCCGCACTGAAGAACATCATAGGTGGCGTACCCCAAGGATCATCCCTTATGCCCACCCTGTTCAACATCTCCATGACCCCCTCGCCTACGTCATCATATCCCATGGACTCAACATAATCTCCTATGCTGATGACACTCAACTTATCATCTTGCCCACCGAGAATCATGCCAACGCCAGAACCAACTTCCGCAATGCTGTGACCGACGTAGCCAAATGGATGATAGACAGCTGCCTCAAATTCAACTCCAACAAAACAGAAGAACACCTTTGCGTGGAACCAGAGCTGGTAGCCAGCGGAACTCAGACCTACACCCACACCGACAGACCTCGCACGCAACCTCAGCATCATCCTCAACAGACAACTGACCATGAAATGACAAGTCAACGCAGTCGCCTCCTCCTGCTTCCAGATCATTCACAAGCTCTGCAGAATCTTCAGATGGATCCAATCAACACCGGAAAGACTGTCATGCAGGCCCTCGTCATCAGCTGTCTTGACTACGGCACCACTCCCTACACCAGATTTTCCACCGGCTCCTCAAAAGACTCAAGACCATACAGAACACTGCAGCCAGCCTCATCCTGGACCTCCCCAAATGGACCCGAATCATCCCCCCACCTCAGAAACCTCCACTGACTACCTATCCAGAAGAGATGCCAGTTTAAGATCCTCACATGCATACAAATCCCTACAGAAACAAGGACCATCCTAAATCAACCATTGACTGACCTTCCACTTGTCCACTAAGCACCTGCGCTCCACCTCGCTCTCCCCCACATGCACCCTTTGCATCCATCGCAGCCGCAACGGGGGCCACTCCTTCTCCTATATCACTACCAAGACCTGGAAATGACCTGCCCCTCCACCTCCAAACATCACCCTCCCTGGTGGACTTCAGAAAGAAACTCAAGATGTGGCTTTTCGACAGAGACACAACGCCCTCAGTATGCAGATACCCCTAGAGGTGACAGTGCTGCTCTCTACAAATGCTGATTGATAGATTGATTGATTGATTGATTGATTTATTGACTTTACGATAATGCACAGCCCGACTAAGTACCTCATGGTAGGTTGTTGTTGCATCTGGAATATAGGGTTTAGAAGGCTATAGGTCGGGATCAGTGTCATCCACAGGGTCTATATCATATTGATTCCATGGATCATGGACAGTGGGTTTGGAAAATATGGCGCATCATAGGGTGTAATATTATCTCTTATGTTAATATAACCCATTGATGACGGTGTGGGTGATGCATGTGGGTGCACTGAAGAAGGTGCTCAGGTGACTGTATATGAACTGTTGATATTTCAGATGGTGGCATTAGAGGAAGAAGAGTTGGAGGAGGAGGAGGAGATTTAGATGTGGAAGGAGCTGGAGGTAGTGGTGGTGGAGGAAAAAGAATAGAGGTAGTTCCCCTATCTTTACGCTTTTTCCTTGGAGCTCTGGAGGAATCTGGCCCATGATCTCTTCCTTGAATGTTTTCTTCCTTTTAGGAAGTGTGTCTGTTGCTGGTAGTGTTGGTGTTGCCGCTACCATGCTAGTGTCTGGGTTAATGAATAAAGTTTTTTTTCTTTCATCAAGTTTGCCTTGGAGTTTTTTGAGAATGGGCTCCACTGGCCGCTGTTTGGGCACTGACACTGTCTTTGGCATTTTCGATGCCAATGTCATTTTCAGCACCAACAGGATTTTCGATGCCAATGAGCTCCCCAGCTGCTGATCTTTTTTCGGCACTGAAGCTGTCGTCCGGAAATTGAAGTTTCGGTTCCCATGCCTGGTGGTGCTTTGTGGGCGCCAAAGTTGACTTTTTTGGCACCGAGGCAACTGTTAAAGTCTTTGATTTTTCTACGCTTATTCAATGTTTTGTAGGCAGAGGGACGTGTGTCTGCTTCTTTGGCTGCTTTCGGCTACCACCATGGTTCAAGTGAAGTTGGGTTTCATGAGCCACTTTAGGTGGTTGTGTGGGGCTCAGTATGGTTTTTGCCGGTGTACTCATATGCTCTTCTGATGTGGACGGATCTGGCTCGGAGTCAGAGTCTTCACCACTGCTGGATAGCAGGATGAGGATGTCCATCGCCAAATCCTGTGCCTTGGCTTCCTGAAGTCTACCCCCTCTCTACAGACTGCTTCCCAAAGATAGTGGGCACATACATGGTTTGGTACACCTGCATGGTGTAGTGGCCCCAATGTTGCTACCTGTGTTGCTGAAGAGTCTTCCTGGATTGAAAGGCCAGGCATACCTCACATGACACCTTGTCATGATACGGGGATCGGCAGCAGTTACAGATGGAGTGCTGATCCTGCCTGAAGTGTTTGGCATGGCACTTGGGGCAGAAACTTAAAGGCGTATTTTCCATCCCTCTGAGTCATTGAGTAGAGGAAGATTGTGGCATAAAAATGAAATTGAAGTCGACCCGGGCCTGAGCCTGGGCGGGCGGGCGGATCAAAACTATTTATGGAAAACCAGCAGGTATTAGTCGTCATCGAGTTTTCCATTGAAGGGTGATGAACCGGAGCACTGGAACGGCCTTGTGGCATTAATTGGAGCTTTAGTCCCGGAGCTCCTAGTTTAAAGTCTGAACCCGATGGCAGAAAAAACAATCTAACCAATGAGTCGATGACCATGCGCAATACAGACTATATGAGGAGTCACCATACATCTTGACTCAAAGGACTTCTTCAAAGAAAAACAAATTATAAACATCTGAGCCCAACCCTAGATGGCAGCAATTGGCTAAGCATATGTATCTACAGCCAACACATGCTACAAATATATACTTCCACACACCTAGCAAATTGTGGCAATTCTAACTGAGAAAAAGTGCAAGCAGAACCTAGATACAAGGAAGAACGGTTGCTGTCAGTGCATCCATGGAAACAGAAAAAGTGAATTTGAAATCAGGAGTGTAACACATTGCAAATGTTACATCTAGAAGGAGGACAAAGTTAACTTCAGATCTCTAGAGGCCAGTGTTTAGATATATGAAAAAAATGGTGGAGCAATAATAATAGTTATATATAATGCACCACAGCCACTGTGGAATAAACTCTCTACATAGTATTTAATGGGATATGCTAAATGTTGGCAAACCTCAATGTGAGGCTTTGGATGCTGGGGTTGAGCAACCATAAGTGCAAAAGGCAATGTAGAGAGAGTAACAGGCCTGCCCTGGGACATCCCACTTCCTTTAACAGGCTGATGAAGATGGGCAGTGTGAGAAGATCCCTCTTTTTTGCATGATCATCCTAATTTTGTACTGATTGATATTGCAGGTTTTTTAATTGTGCACACTGAGGTACTTCTGTCCTGTCACCTATGTTTGTGCTCTGACCCCTAAAACATGGTTAAATGGGCTAATCCTCAGTTGTCATTTTAAACAGCGAATTCCAAAATTTGCTCTTGAATGTAAATTCCAGGTTTACCCTTTGCACCAGTCTGTGTTGCTGTGTTAGTAATTCTGCTGCGCCTCCATTGAGGGACGTTGAGCTTTTTACTGTACCTCCAAGGCATGCCCCAGCTGTCAAACAAGTATTTCAATGAAGGTGCAAACATCTATGTTCAGAGCACTCCTAGTCACAAGTTCAGAGTTTAACTAAAACAATTCACCCAGGATCATCTAAGGAAGGCCCTCTGTGACTCTGCAATCCGCGATACAGTGGATCTGGAACGTGTCCCTTGATGGATTAGGTCTCATTTACGCCTAAACACATGTTGATGAAACTCCATTCTATTCTAGTCGAACAAGGCCTTTAAAAGGTTTCTTGTGTGAGAACCCTGTTTATAGATCGAGTCTGGTCAAAGGATTGTTGAGGTTGAAATCGTGCATAGTTGGCGAGTGTCCATACACCCTTGCTGACACACTCTTGCCAGTGGCAAAAGAAGTTGTTGAACCACATTGGAAGAGGCACATTTGCTAAGTATTGTATCTTACGTTGATGGACTCCAGGATGCCTTGTCTTTCCTTTACTGACAGGCGAGTTTCTTACGTTTCTGTGAGTCCTCGATCTGTGGAAATCAGTGATGCCATGTATCGCAGTGCCTGCTGCATTCTGTGCGGAGAGCTTACTCACATTCTCAGGAACCATAATATAATATCTATTTGTAGAATAAAGAGGGCTTTAGAACACCGGAGACCCTGGCTTGGAAACTGAGAGCTAACAAGCATGCGATCTAGAAGGCTATCACATTAGAGCAGATAGGTGAAATTGAAACTTTATGTGCTCCCTACAGCCTAGTGCCCTACCTTTTGTGTTCCACTGCTGTGCTTCCATGATATGAGTACAACTCACCTAACTAGATGCTGTGTTCTGCCCTGTGAGTCTGCACCCAGTAATTTCTACCAGTTATGACTTAAATCAACACTTGCTCCATTGCCTGAGTCAATCGTCCAGCAGCGCCATTTCTAAAGAGCTCATTATTAACAATTGTTTCATGTATTTAAGTATATGTTATGTATTTGCTCAGGAAAGTGATTGTCCCTAGATTCCGCAAAGCCAGTGAGGTGGCCGCTCCTTTTCGGTTGCTGCGACCAAACTATAGAACACTTTGCCCATACATATTGCGTCGCTGGATTCTTTCTTGGTGTTCCGTAAGCAACTTAAGCCTGGCTTTTTCCATTTCAGTGAGTGTAGTTCCTTGGTTTCTGCAGTTGCTTCCTTACCTGCTCTAGCGCTTTGACACCATTGGGTTTAGTGTGCTTTTACTGCTTTATGAATTCCATTCAATTCCAAGTAGTTGTGTGTGATATATGATTTGTGGCATAATGGCTAGAGCGGTTGACCTCAAACCAGGATACTATTTTTTTAGTAACAGAGCGCGTTATAAAAGCTTAAAATAATAAAAAATAATAAATAAAGCTGGGGAACCGGGTTCGGATCTCGGTAGGGACGCTCCACATAAAGTGATTTGGGGCAAATCACTTAATCTTCCCGTGCCTGAACAAATTAATGTGTCGGTCTGTAACGCAACTGGTGCTCACGTAAAGCGCTCTGATACCTTCGGGTCAAGTTCGCACTACATAATACTCCTAAATAATAATAATAATGATAGATTGAATTGTGTTGAGCATGATTTTGTTATATGGGTGTATTCCACTGGTTCTGTTTTGTTTGATCTTTATTGTTCTTTGTTACTCAGAAGAAAGTTACAAAACATAATGTTCTGCCATTTGATGATGCTTGTCTTTTACACCTGTCATCTTGTGAGAATGTGTGATGTGTCTGATCTCCATAGAGTGAGGGTTGGGGGCAGGGTACAGTTGGTTTGCTTAGGTAAGCATAGGCTGGGCTAGGGAAGAGCATTGCTCCGGGTAGAATGAGCATTTGGCTATTTAACTGGATCTGCTTGTGAAGACTGCTGACGTTATGGTGTACCTGTAGAAACTTATTGAAAGTGACACAACTTGTGGACTGAGATATGTACATCAAAGGCATTATGTCCTCATAACAGTGACTTATATATGCATAAATCTATGCATTTTGCAAGAGCAACAGCTTACCTTTAATTTCCAGTCCCTTTGAATAGCGGAAAGGATACCCATGGCTTGCCATGAATGCAGTGAGGGCAACTTTCTTTTCCAGCCATGCTGGTGTGTAGTTGTTGAGTCTGCCATCAATGGTTGACTGAATCACTTCATAAAGATCGTTTTTAAGCAACGGAAGAATCACCTGCTGAGAGTTAGACACCTATGTAAAACTTGGAAAACATTGTACTTCTTGATCTTTGATGCTGAAGAAGAAAGAATCAGTTGAAAGTTAAAATAATTTTGCAGTAAAAAGCAAACCCTTTGCATAACCAATGGATTCCAATTAGTTACTTTAGATTTAAATTGTGCTGCTATAAATGTCCAATGAAGATTGTTTTAAAAAAAACATCAGTGGCCCTTCATCCAGGCCAATGGCTAGGATCCATGCATATTTATATATCTAAAGTTCAGTCAGACATCATTTCTGTCCTTGTGAAATTTCTCCTTGCATTGCAGAAGTATTTACTTAAATAATGTCCGACTACTACTCATGCTATTTGCAGAGGTCGCTCACCATAATGTCCACTCACTACGTGAAGAACACTTTTCTTACTGCAAGCTACAGATGTAGTGTGGAGATAGCTATACCATCTGCTCTTCATGCTGGTGTAGGAAATGTGGTCACTGCTGCTCATGAGGTGTGCAAAGGAAACCTTCTCCATTGAGTGTGAATAAATCCTGTCTTCCTTCTGACTATGATATTTTTGTAGGGAGATTTCCCCACCACTTTAATGGTATGTGCCACCCTGCTAGCTGGGTGGCAGGGTAGCACATAACCAGGTGGGGGTGAGGAAACAAGGCCCCGTGGTTGCGGGTTTCAGGCTTGGAGACCACCTTCTTGAGGGTAGATGTGATCCGAGGACACTGAAAATCATGTATGTCTGTTGCTACTTACGCTGCTTCCTGTTTCCTCCGGGAACTATGGAGCTCGAGGTCAGAAAATTATCTCTCCACCTTATCATTTACAAGAGCGTTCCCTCTCAAGGACATTTCCAAAACATGAGCACTAATGAAGTGGTGATCAAAAACGTGATAGAATTTTAAAGAGCACACTGGTGTTATTAAGAGTCCCCTTCAAAGAATATTTTAGGACGTAGGGCAGAACAGTGCAAAAGTCCATATTAAAGCACACTGTAAAGCTGGTGAGAAACCAGCTAGGATTCAGGGAACACTTTAGATCAAGGGGGTCTCCACCATTTCCTATAGTAAGAGCCAGTTATGATGATTGAAGATCATTGTGAGCTACTGCCGAATAAAGGATTCAGTAAATGTACACAGAAGCCAAATAACTTGAATACGGTCTCTTGAGTACCCAGCCCTGTTACAGTGAGCACATAGTATTAGTGGTACAAGAGCTGTATGGCAAAAGGTTTACATGTGGGGTCCCTACAGATCAGTTTTGTCCCTTTGCTCTTGAGACAACAAAAAAGGAGAAAGGGAGAAATAGAGGGGACTAGAGAGAAAAAAGAGACAGAGAACATAAGAGGAGAAAGGAGAGTGAGAGAAATGAGGAAGAGATAGACTGAGAAAGGAAAGATTGAATGAATGAGAGAAAAAAGGCAAAAGAGAAACAAAAGAAAAAAGTAAGAAACAAGCAAGCAGAGAAAGGCATAGCAAGAAAGACAACAAAAAAAACCAGCGAAAGAAAGGAAAATATTTTTTTTAAACAGAAAAAGGGCAAAAGACACAAAGGAGACGAAGGAAGACATAAAAATTAAGAAGAAAATATAAAAGGTAACAGCCCAATAAAGAAAGAGAAAAGAAAGAAAGCAATAGAAAGAAAACTAGAATGAGAAAAGAATTGAAAATAAGGCAAGGGAAAGTGAGGGAAAGAAAGGGAAGGAAAGAGTAGGGGAAACAGGATCAGAAATAAGGAGAGACAACGAGAGAAAGGGAATGTAGTGGAGGAAGAAAGGAGTAAATGAGATGGAAAGGTGCAATAAGTAAATACAACAAAACACAAATATAAGAGAAAGAATGGAGGAATGATGAAGACAGAGAAAGAATATAAGACTAAACGAAAAGTGGAAGCGAAGGGAAGAAAAAGATAAAACAGCCCAGAAAGAAGCAAGTAGAAAAATACAGAGATAGGTTAAAAGAAAGGAAGTGAAATTAAAAAAGAGGGAAAGCAGGAACAACAAGGGGTAAAAGGAAAAAGCCAGAAAAAAGAATGAAACAACCAAGGAAAGAATGTTTGAGCGAAAGAAGGGTGAAGAAAGAATTAGAGAGACAAAACAAAGAAGCATAGATAAAGAGGAAAAATAAAGAAAATGAAAGAGGAGAAAAAAGGAAGAAACAAGGAAGGGGATAATGAAGAGACTGGAGAAACGTAGAAGTAAATATGAGAAAAAAGAACAAAATAGATACAATATATTAAAAATAAAATAAAAGCAGGAAGAAAAAAGAAAGAAGGATATTGAAAAGTAATTACAACAAAAACAGAAAAAAGAAATACGTGGGTGAAAAAGGAAGTTGTGTAAAAGATAGGACGAAAAGAGAAAACAGAAATCATGAAGAGATAAAATAAATTGAGACATGAGATGAGGAAATAAAAGCAAGGAAGAAAGAAGGGGAAGGAAGGATAGGCAAGAAAGAAAAGAGAAAAAGATGTCCTGCACTGTCAGCTTTCAAGCCCTCACAGAAACAGGTCCAGTGTTTCAAATATTTGCCTTATCCTAGGGCAGCTGTATATTATCAAGCCTGCTGACTGGCAATTATCATGTGCAAACTACTTAGTGGCAGCCTGCGAGATACTGGTAGCTCGTGATCCGCCTGTTGGAGACCCTTGCTGTCAAGGGACATTGATCTTGTAAAATAGGTCAACATGTAATACTCTTTTTCCTGCTATTACTATCTGACTCTCAAACATGCCTCAGTGTGCCCCCATCTCTTTATCAACGTGGTGCCTGTTCACAAACTGTGTTTTGTAGTACGTTTAGTAGTACTACCAAAGTACTACAAAATGCTATTCACAAACCTATGAGTGTAAATCTCCACCTCCACCTCTCCTATCTTTTCTCTGGGGTGATCCTTACACATGTAAGTTTACTACTAAGAGGTACATTTGAGAGGGACCAGTGGAAGTGGCTGAAAAAAAGAGGCATACTTACTACTACATGTAAGGGGTTTCCGGAGGAATAGGCAATGGTTTAGGGAGGGACATGCACCCACCCACAAAAGAGTGAGCCCACTGATATTCAAAAACTGCATTTCTAAACTTCAAAATAGCACCCAAAACAATAGTACATTACTCAAGCTCAGAGCTGGAGTACGTCCAGCATCACTGAGGTTCTTTAATTTTGACTCCATCTTACATTTGTCGTCATTTTGTGTTGCCTTTACACAGGCTGCTCTATTCATGAAGTATCTCTGCCCTTTGAAATGCAACGTGTTGAAAACCCCCTCTGTCCTTGTTTTGAAAACCAATCTCAGACACCAGATGGCCTAACTGCATACAGACATGTCCTGCCATTACTGATTGACCTATAGGTGCTGTAATTGATTGACTTATGGGTTGGGCAGAAACACACTTAAGGGGGACGTTCTGGTTACATGATGCCTTGTTTTGAATGTTTTCCTATTGGCTAATATTTTGCAGATCTTGTATGTCCATATTAGGTATTTTGCATGCTTGCAAAAGCTAGGACTGCCCCTTACTTTTGTGCTGAGTTTGTAACCCTAAGCATATAAAAGGCCTCTGTGTTCTGTACTCTTTAGACTGCCTCATTCAGTTGCTAAGGCTCCTGTGTGATGTAGTCTCACTTAATTAAATTTAATAAAGATGTCTTTTCATATTTCAGCTTCTGTGCCAAGTTCTTTGTATTAGTGAGACCCCTGAGAATGAAGATTACAGTTCTTCAAATGGCGCGGCCAACGTGGGCTTCATCAGAGAAGTGACTTTCTGAAGGAGTGATCTTGTCAGGAGACTGAAATCTACTGAGGAGGACAGGACAGGACTCTTCTAAGGAAAGTACTCTGTGCACAGGGATTCTGGGGATTCTCTGTCTGTCTCTGCAGCCCAGTATATTTCTGATCTTCCTGATTTTGATCCTCCACATGATGTCACTCCTGACTGAGAACCTTTTTGGCGTGAGTATTCTAAAAAAAAAGGACCGTTAGGTCATTTAGAACTTGGCAGTTAGAATTTGGACAACCTTTTGATTGGTAAGAGTAAGGTAGTTTAGTAACGCTTACTGTAGCTTTGGAATTTTGGAATTTGTGTTGGCCAACTTTGGATATGGATTTGATATGCGAATTGCAATTTGTGTAGACAGGTAAGGAGGAGATTTTTCTCTATATGGTTTTGTTGAACGGTGTACGTATGAAAAGTACATTAAGCACTACTTTGATTATAATACTTGTATATTCTGCAGTATTTTTGGCATGCCTGTTTTCAAAGCTCACATCGTAGAATGGGTTGCTTTTTCTTGGCGGTACCATAGTGTGATGTGAAATTAATTAGCTGGCTCTCCTAGAAGGAATACCTAAATAGGTTTAGGTATACAAACATATTTCTTCCTTGGTGATTCTGTATCCCCAGGGCATTAAAATATGGACATAATACATACAAGGATCCTTTGTTCTGTGCAATTTTATGAATGAAGATATGCAGAGCGATTTTTGGTGTTCTGCCATTCAAAGCTAGTGAATTGAGTGTATTTTCGCTTCTTGGACATACATTAGTCTGTTGGGCTGCTTTTGCAGTCTTTTGGAACACAATTGAGAAACGTTTCTTGTAAATATGACTAACAACTAGTATTTACAAATGGTTTGGTTTAAGTACAGTCTGTGGGCTGTCCTTTGTTTCTGTCCTGAGTATTGATATGTGGGTTAAATGTGTGTTTAAATGTCTATGTGGTTTTCCCATTAGTACAATTTCTATAAGTGAATAGCGATGGCGCTATTCACGAAATAAATGGCTAAAGCGCGCCGTATTGTGTGTCCTGAGTGTTTGACCCCTTTCTGTTTATGTCTGAAATGAGCTCAATGTCTGTTTGTGGTTTTTCTTGATGTTTTCAGTCTATTAAGCAAAATGTCTAAATGCTTAAAAACTAAAATTTAAATTCACATTCGCTAGGAATCAAAAAAGCCTCAAAAACGAAAATTTTGTGTTATGTAGAAAAATAAACTTATAGCATTTTCTACTTACATACATTGTATTAGATATTAACAGGCAAACACATCATCTGAATTCATTGGATTTTGCTGTATTGCACACGCATTTTGAAACTTGAAATGTCTTAGTTTTAGTTTTAAATAGACAGCCACCGTGCTCATGTTACAAACACTGAAAGACAAGCTAAATAGACAGGAATATTTACTCAAGCCAGGACTTTGCCCTCAGTTACACGGGTGAAACTTTGCATTTCAGAATGTTGTTTTAAAAAGGTTACAAACATAAAGTTCATTATTTTGTATTATAGGAAGACATTTCAATTAAGGGTTTTCCTCTCTTTAAGCATTTCTGTAAGCATATTCTTGGTTCTGTTGCTAAATAATAAATAACCTATGTAATGAAGAAACATTTTAAAAAAAAGAAACAGTAACAGATGCTGAACAAGATAAGGCATGTACAAGGAAACTAAAAAGTTAACGATGTCCTGAACATTGATTGGCAATCTCAGATAAAGATCAATCAGGGAAATTGGCTTTGCGAGGTCAGTTTCAGGTGAAGAGGTCAGTTTCTTACAGTTCAATTCAGAGTAAACCTAGTTAATGTGTACATGAACTGGGGAGGCCAGGCCACCTTGTTTGCCAGGCTACCTTTGCAGGCCTACGTGGCACAGAGCAAAAAAAAAGAAAATAAAGTCAGATTCGAGGAATTGCAGAACCTTAATATGTGGAATTATCAAAAATGATTGGGTTTATTAAAAATAATTATTAATTAAGCAAAATAATTATTAAAAATAAGTGCTACAAAATTAGTTTTTTACTATTCGTGAAGCTTAATACTTATACTGTGACCTCCTAGCATTATAATTTAATTTAAGTTATGTTATACTGCATAATGAGGACATTAGCATATAGAATTTCACTAGGCGCAGGCGTGAAAAACTCATTTTTCTCAGGATTTGCATGAGATATGTCTAATGTCCAATCTTGGCAATTTGTAAAGAACATTCTGAGGATGATTAATATGTATCACAATTATAGGATATTTATTTTTAAGTGCCCCAAATATCAAAGTCGAATTTGGGGAAAATGTGGGCATTTTTGCCATTTACAATAGCTTTAAAGTGCTTTAGGCTTCAGTAAATGCATACATTTAGGTATAATACAAATTTGCAGGTTGTTCCCATTTTGGTTTGCTTTCAAATGGCTCAGTGAGCCAATGTGCCCGGTGCAGAGGTTTGAGTTTAATATCAGGGTGGAAGGTTTTAACTTTAGCTGGACCTACTGAGACCTTCATCTATTTAAGGTTGATGAAATAAGTACCATTGCAACAAGCATTTGTTCTCAATATATTAAAGAACCTAATTCCAAAGGAAAATATGAAAAAAGGGTTTCTTTGAAAGTCCCAACATCATGGTAAATGCTCTGCAGAAATGATAAATTTGTATCTCTGCTCTGAAAAAAAAATAATGTCTGCTAGTTGCTTTTATTTGACAAAAAATGAGGTATTGCATTAAGCCTTAGACAGAAAATAAGACGAAGCTCTTTATTAAAATTTTAAAGGCTACATGCCTAAGTGAGAACGATTTGCCAATTAAGAATTATTTTTCACAATGGAAACTGTGGCACAAAGCTAACATGGAGTGTCAGTGAAACAATTTTACTTTTAGAAAGTTAAAATGGCCTAATGTTGCAAGCTGACTGACAAGATGGTAACAGTTAAGTAATGGAAATTTATTTTTGTGTTTCTTAATGTGTATCATGTTTTGTCTTCTGATTAAAAGTTATAAAGGATATTTGTTTGTTATGAGAAATGTCTTTCTTTTGTGTTTTGTGTATTTATTTATTTTTGCTTCTGCCCACAGATCATTCATGGATTGTTCTGGGTGATTTTAAGGCTGACAAGACACGTGAGTTTGGTTGGTTGAAAAGAGATGTGTTTTTGCGTAATTGCTTTGGAAAGAAATGTTCATGTGTTTTTTTTTATGTTTGTGTATTTGGTCCTATCATGAATTGTTCTTGCTGGTCCTGTATGTCAGAAGTGACACAGTAGATTGTATTGACAATCGATCGCCACTAACTGGTGACCAGCTGTCAAAAGGAGGGTAAGGAAAGGAAAAAGTGTAATTTTGATTTTAAAATCTGACAAATTAAGCAGGCCTGAATATTGGGTTTTGGGCTGCAGGTTCACAGTGCATAAAGTACATGACATGAAGTGTGTGCGTCACCACTCATTCACATATGCTATTATTTTGTCTATGCTTTTTGTGCTTGATATACAGCAAGTATATCTGATGGCTTGACATGTGCGTTTTGTGCGTTTTTTATTTTATGCATATTTGTGTTTTATGTTGTTGCTTCTGATACTATTACAAGTTCCCCTGTGTTGTGAAGGGATTTGCATGACGATGCGTATCGCTGCACAACAGTTGGGTGGATTTGCGCTGATTCTAAATGTCACAGATATGATTTTTCATGCTGTGAGCAAGACAGACAACACTTCACCAGTGCATGTCTATTTTGGCTATAATGGTATTGAAGAAAAATAACAGAGATATACAGGATCAAAGTGTGTCACCTGCAATTAGTTACGATACTGTCCTCTTCCCTTAAGGAACAGGCAGCCCTAGATTTATGTTTCCTTGATTGGACCTAAGGATGAAATTATAGATTTGTGGCTCTTGCGAAAGGTGACCTAAACTTTTCATTTTTTCCCTGAAAAAGGAACTGGAACATTAGCTGAGATTACCGTATATGGTGTAGGGGCCAGCGGTAGAGTTCAAATTTGTGTACTATTTTGACTTTTGTGCATCACCCATACTCTTGGTATTATGTCACAAACTTGACTATCACCCGAGTAATTTTTTTTGTTCTTCCTATAGATTTTTCTTTTGCCGCTTCTCCCCTGACTGATGTTGCATTGTGCCTAGTTATTGGGGATTTTAGTTGTGTCCTACTCACATTTCCCTTTTCCGTATTCTTTTCACCAGTCAGCTCATTTATTCCTTTTGTATGACCAGACTGGTTTTCAAGAATTTTCTTTAGGCCTACTTCGATGTTTTCCAGTCTGACTGTCAGGGTAGTGATAGACTAGTTAACTGACTCAATACTATAGTATGACAAGTTTTCCACCTCAATAGGAGACACCTTACGTTTTTTTTAATATGACAAATTCAATGCCTATTCTAATTTGGTTTTTAGTTCTTTTTTTCTGCTCCTTTAATTTTTGGTGGATCAGATATGTTCTAATCATGGAAATACTAGGGGGGTCATTATGATCGCGGGCAGACTTTGTCCGCCCGTCACCATAGTGGGGAATGGGACCGCCCGCCATAAGGGCGGGGGTCCCGGGGGTGAGATTAGGATGTGCCCGCCACAGTGGCGGGCACATCCTGTATTTACAGCATTGTGGCGGGCGGTGCTCTCTGCTCCGCCCGCCACAATACTGAAAATGCTTTTAACCATTTGCATAATGAAAGCGGCAGGCACCGCGCGGTGCCAGCCGCTTTCATTATGTAAATGCAGGGGGGTACCACAGGTACCCCCCCCGTGTGCGTCCCCCTACTGTCCTTCACTCTGGGGGCCCACAGGGGTCCCCAGAGTGAAGACCGCCTGCCTTTCCGGGGCGGCATTGCCGCCACGGAAAGGCTTGCCTCACAACCCATTGTAATATAGCGGGCGGTGTCTTACAGACACCGCCACCATGTTACAGGTATTCCGCCCCGGCCGCAAGGCAACCGGGGCGGAAAACAGGCGGGCGGTGTTTTTCACCGCCGCCTTCCCCTCCGCCATCCTAATCTGGCGGAGGGGATTTGGGCTTGCGATGTCGGGCGGTTTGCCTCCGCCAGGCCGGCGGTGGCCACCGCCAGCCTGGCGGAGGCAAACCACCCGACATCGTAATGGACCCCTAGGACTCTAGTTCTTGTTTTTTGTTTCCACATTTTGATCATTAGCTTTTGTATTGTATAGTCCACCTGATGCACAATTATTAAAGGGAGGTATCTACATGTCCCTGATAATTTGTATTATGTGATTTCTCTTTTGAGGTGTTCGAGATAAGGAATTTAGGAATACCTATATGTAATCATTTAGAGAAAAAATGTGTTTACCCCATTAGACAATGCCACTATGTGTGAGGACATCCATTCAGATAGAATTCCCATGTAGCTATCTACCCTTAGATGGCAGAGGATAATGAAGGATACCCAATTGAAGAGATTAGAAGTATTGCCTTTGAGAATGACAGTGTGTTCTAGACCAGAATTGTCCCATGGGGTATTGCCACTCCCTCGCAGATTGCAGGCCACCTGCTTGCAATCCCCTTGTTAAAAACAATAAACTGTTTTTGTACTAAATTGAAGGAAACTAACAACTGTGTCACATTTCCTACGTCACTAGGTTCTGCGGGATTAAGTCATAATAACCTGTGGAACTCACCCACAATCCCATCAATGACAGCTATAGATGAAAAGTCCCAGCACCCAGAAAAGTAGCAAGACTGGACAGCGATCGCCAGCGTGCCATCAGTGGTATCTTCAAAGTATTGTGCTTGCTTCATCAGAAGGCGTTGAACATCAGAAAAGAAGGAGGAGCTGGTTTTGCCACAGAACCAGTTTCAGTGCAAAAGAGCAAAAGAGAAGGATCCCTGTTGTTTTGAGGCTTCAGTTTTCCACCTGTCATGTGCTGGTAACCTCCGACAGTGTGCAGTCCCTTGAGCCCCTTGGCCTGAGTTTTGGCCACCCTCCCCCCCTTTTCTTTGCTCCAACGGAAAGGCAGTGCACCGGAGGATCCAAGATTGGCAAAAGGCACTACATTGTGGTACCAATGATTAAATGAAAGAGCAGCCCGAGCATCCTCTGACACTGAATAGAGAGTGTTGGAGCCTGAAAGTGTTGCTGAGTGTGAAAGCCTGTTGCTCTTTCCCGATTAATAGTACTTGGGTCTGCATGAGATGATCTGTGCCCATGACTAGCGAAGAGTACAATATCTGTAGTGCCTGCAGCACAAGAAATATTGGTGCACGACATTGAGACATTGAGACTTTCAAGTGAGCTGTGAGTGTTTGCCAGGAGGGCACTCCAACGGATACTGAGAAGCACCATTTTCATGAAAGGCCTGAATGAAGAGGCCCATGCGGAAGAAAACAACAGAAGCAGATTTGATGGACAATAGAAGCCTGCCAGAGAGGCTTGGACGGACTCTGGGTATTTACCGTGCGATTGCATAGAATCGGTGTTTGGAGACTGATTCTTATTGTTTTACTGGCATTGTCAATAGTCGCTGAAATAACTAGGAGCCCTGAAAAAGTTTGCTAAATAATTTTAGGATTTGCTTTTGCCTAGGGTTGTGAAAAAAAAATGATAAACCTGTTTGTAATAGTGGTCATTACTTTCTTTTGCTATCTGAATGTTAAATGCTTTGTTCTCTTTGTATTCCTGCTGATAGTTTATATATACCTGTTTGTATAAAATGAGTAGAATGCTCACCTAGCAATGAATTAGGATTTGCCTGTGTAATGGCAAAAGGAGGGTCTGATGTTCTTTAATTTTGACTCCATCTTACATTTGTCGTCATTTTGTGTTGCCTTTACACAGGCTGCTCCATTCATGAAGTGTCTCTGCCCTTTGGACTGCAACATGTTGAAAACCCCCTCTGTCCTAGTTTTGAAAACCAATCTCAGACACCAGCTGGCCTAACTGCATACAGACATGTCCTGCCATTACTGATTGACCTATGGGTGCTGTAATTGATTGACTTATGGGTTGGGCAGAAACACACTTAAGGGGGATGTTCTGGTTACATGATGCCTTGTTTTGAATGTTTTCCTATTGGCTAATATTTTGCAGATCTTGTATGTCCATATTAGGTATTTTGCATGCTTGCAAAAGCTAGGACTGCCCCTTACTTTTGTGCTGAGTTTGTAACCCTAAGCATATAAAAGGCCTCTGTGTTCTGTACTCTTTAGACTGCCTCATTCAGTTGCTAAGGCTCCTGTGTGACGTAGTCTCACTTAATTAAGTTTAATAAAGATGTCTTTTCATATTTCAGCTTCTGTGCCAAGTTCTTTGTATTAGTGAGACCCCTGAGAATGAAGATTGCAGTTCTTCATCACACATGGCCAACCACTCGTACTGCAAGACTGATCCATAGAAAATAACAGAGGTAGGGATTTGAAAAAAAACCCATAGAAAATAATGTTAAGTTAAATTACATTATTTTAAATAGTTAAACATATAAATAAATATAATTAAATGCAAAATAATTATAAACAGAAAGCATATTTATTATTTGATTATACATGATGTTAGCAGTCTTTTTTAATTTACACAAATATTGTAACACATTTTTATCAAAATATAATTAAATTACTTTTAATTATTTCTATATACCAACTTTAATAAGTATTAATGCATAGTAAAAAATTTCATTTTTGTACTTTAGATAGGAATTTATATTTTAATTTAGCGATCAGAACAAATAATTGAATTTATCTAAATAAAAAAACATTTAATTTAAAATTAAGGTGATAGCATTTTTTTATGTTTTTCTGCATTTAAAATAAATATACAAAATTAATTTAATGAACATTTAACACAAAACTATTTTTGCGAAGGAAGCTCTTTCCTCACAACTCAAGATTATTATTTTACATAAAGAAAAAGAAAATCCTTCTGGTACGAGCGCACAAGAAGGATTTTCTATTTTAGAGGAGGTCGAGATGTTAATGTCCTACACGCTATGAAGGTAATGCAGAGGATTTAAATGTCTCATCCTCTTCACTTAAGTGATCGAAAGGAATGCCCGATAAGACCCCATGATAGGAAAATCATAGCATATTTCTTGATAGCACTTTCCTCATTCAGAACACTACAAAAATTGCACATGCTCCTATTAGTCTCTATGGTAGTACTCATGTTAGCAACCACACAAATAATAAAATGCTGAGTTGGCCCAGCCAGGATTCAAGCAAGTGTGTTTGCCTCACTGGACTTTTGTGCAAGTGAGAATATTGCATATTTAAAATACATTAGCTCTCATTAAGAGTTACTCGTAATATCCGAAAGGCAGCCCTGCCAAGTACCACACATCAGGCGTTAGACTAACGCATTTCAGTATGGTGATCCGCATCACTGCACTGAAATGCATAGTCAAGCATAATAGTGCCTCCTGAACTGTTAAGCAGGAGTGCTAGTAATCATAAGTAAAGCTGAAGAAGTGGCAGCGCACCGTGCGCGCTGCTCCAGGCAGCTGGGTCAGAGTCTGCAGCTCTAGCTGCTGCTCTAGTGACAATATAACAACAATATTAGGATTCATGAGACGCCCATGACACAGCCTGCCGCGCCGTAGGATATTCAATACATTTATGACCAATAGTTACTATTGAGACAAAACGGTCTGCGATTGAGGCTGGTACCAGTTTTGAGGCACACACTTTAATAGGCGCCACGGGATGTGACTTCCGGCAGTCGGAGTTGAATAAAGTTTTGGCAAGCTTATGGCAGTGCTTCTCGCAATATGTTGTGCTGCGAAAATTTACATTAAAATGAGCCTACGGCTGAGTGACCCCATCCCAAACCCATTCCCCCACACCTTCGGACGTGATTCACGAAGCTGCTAAGCTCATAATCAATGTGGACCAGTGTTTGCTGTCGGAGTCGTTGCGGCCACGATGTACGAATTGTGCGTGCCGCTCACCTCAAAGCAAAGTGAGTGCCTGAATAATCACTCTGTTGGAGCTAAAAAAATCCCCTTTAAATGAATAGCGCTAGCCCGCGCTGACCATCCTGGTGCTGATCCAACAATTTATTTTCAGTATGGACAGTGGCATCACTCAAGTAGTCTGCTCGTGTGATCTGGGGCCCTGCTGCTGGCTGCAGGCCCTTATCAGGTAGCGGTGTGCTGATCGGGGAGGACACCGCTGAGCTGCTCTTTCATCCATTTTATTGGGGTCGAGCACTACTACTACTAAAGTCTAATGACTGAGAAGATCTGTGTTGGGGCCCTCACATCCTGTAGGCTCAGCCCGGGTCACACGTGGGACGTAGAGAGCAACCTGGAATCCAGAAATGCGTTGATACTTCCTTTTACAAATGATCATTTAATAGCAGTTTCTTGTCCGTAAGCTCCTGACTTTTTCATTTTTTCCGAGTCTGGTACTGCGCTGGGCTGCTAGCTGCCTGGGTCAGCTGGAGGTGCGCCTTGCATGGGGTTCTGGCTGCAGCTGAAAATGTTGGGGACATCTTTTCCCTCTTTATATTTGGAGGCCCTGCTGGTTGCCGTCTGTTGGGGACTCCGTTCAGGTGTGGCCGGCGTGAGCAGAGAGATGAGGGGGCATGGGATCAGACTCCGCTGTGCTGCCCGTGGTAGAGAGCAGGGAGGGGAGTGGCGGTTTTGTTGTGGGCAGAGCTTGTCTCGTATTTGTTCGGTGCTTGGTTTAGGCTTCATTGCTGGTTTTGTGAAAAGTTGACATAATGGCAGTTGTTTGCCGAGGCATATGGAGGTCCAACCAAATCGTATCTGGAAGCATCCAGATGCATCGTACTCGGTCGCCCGGACTCTCTCGATCTGAGTGGGTCGGAAACCATTTTCAAACTGATTCGGTCGGGAAGATTTCCTAACCACATCGTAATCGGGCCCTATGTCGTGAACTGTTTAACTCTTCTATCGCGCATTAATTGAAAAACACATGCACCTCTATTAATTTTATACTGCTGTAATTACAATGTTCATCATGTTAAACGTTTCACTGCCAGAACTTTGCTTGCCCAAACACATAGCTGCACTGCACAACTGCATATGCCCAGATACTTTGAGCTGCTCAATTGTTAAGAATTTTAGGAAGCTGTTGCCTGTATGACTGCATTCCATTGGATCTTTCAGACCTTTCAGGGGTCTCGTGGGGCGTGTATTCAGTGACAGCAATTAAGTTTTCTCACAACTCTCTGCTTCGCTCAAAACACCTGAATCAGGGGCCTGGCTACAACAATACACACAGCCTCCAAGCAGCAGGCCCATGTATGTAGCCTTCTCACACCTCCTCCTTGCCTCACAACCCCTGAAACTGGGACTGGCTACATAAACACACAACCTCCAGGCAGCCCCCCTATATAAGGGCACTAGTTTAGTGCCCTTCCATTTCTGATGCTTTGCAACAGTTTGAAGATCTGTTTAGAGTTTCTTGTTGCGCAAATTAGTGTCATTTCTGGTATTTACATGTTTCGCACGTCTTCATTGCTTGATTTTGCTTTTAAAAAAGAGTCACTCATAGTCGTTGAATATCACTCATAAGTACACTGAAATTATGAAAACGCCACACATAAGAAATCTGAAACCTTGGCAGCTATGCGGAAGGGTACAGTTTGTGATTTACGACTCCCATTGCGGTTATGAGTGGTGCTAAAACACTGTAGCCCCTGTTCTCTGAAGACTCTAGCTACCTGAAGCGGCTAATCTCACCGGATGAAAATCAGGGTAAGAATGAGAATAATCAGAGAGAATTGTGTGTTAAAGTTGATTCCCCTGGTTATACCTCATTCCTAAGTGGACCACTACAACCTGCCATTCCTCATCCAAATAAGGTCAATGCTTCCAACCCCTGGAAAGCCTCCGGCTAATAAAATTTTGCTGGAGAGCCGAAATTACCTGAGCATTCGACTCATAATGGAGCCCTCTCTATGACGCAGATATTCTCTGTTTTCACAATAAATTACTGACCTGGCAGGCTGTTTCTCCAAAACAGCATTTGAAGTGTAGAACCTTTGGCCCCTCTCTAGTAAGCATTATTTTTGCATGCAGCACCCCTGTAAAGAAAAGAAAAACAATACATTTAGCACATACACTTGTAATTTTACAATTTCGTGGTCAACATTCTTTACAATGTAAGTCAAGTGTTCAGGGCTAGGCTATAATGTCCTGGATTTATATTTTACCACTTAGCTAATTTTTATTAGCGCTGCTCATTTAACAGAGTTGATGTTAACACACCAACGAAGGCTCACGACCCTTCCCTAATTCAACCCACTTGAATGCAAGTTGGTAACTTACACATTGGGTAGCGGTGGCATATTTTGGCTCTACAAATCCCTGGTTGCGAATGTGCCCGAGCCCCTGGAAGTATTGTGATCCAGATGGGAGGAGGACATTGGTACCCTAGACAATGATGACAGGGATGAGGCAATGATGGGCCGAGATGCTAGCGATATCAATGCGACTACGCCAAATACAAATCAAATACTTCAACAGGATTTACTATTTCCCTGAACACCTAATGCGCATTGGTCGTGCCATGCGCTGTGGCTCTTCTCAGGGTACCTTTTCATCACACAATCTGGACATTTCCAGGGGCACCGGTGTACTGGGTATTGGTCAACAGACACATGGGGAGGGTGGTTGGCATCCCATTGGACTTGAACCTAAAATCATGCTTATGGGGATAATGGAATATGTGGGGCACTCCAGGGCAACCCGCTCACCCCTAGCGACGGCATACATGGTGGTCAAGAGGGATCTCTGTAGACACTGAAGAGATGAGCAGACCCCATCCCTACAAGAGTGGATTGGTGGCATGGACTCGTGTGCAGCTCTTGAAAAAGTGGTGTACAAGGCGAGGGGCGTCTCACAAAAGTTCAACCGAATTTGTGGCGAGTGGGTGGAAAATTCAGACTCTTAACGACTATGCCCTTTTGTAATGGCTATGACTATTTCTGTGTTAGTGTCAGTGTGCCTCCCTTTTACTGCTGTAGCTTATGTCGGCCAAGCATATTGCTGCCCCTACACCACCACATAAGTGCAAGGGTACGGTGGTTCCCTGGAGGATGCAGAAGGGAAATGCCAGTCTGACCGCCCAAATTGTGATCGGGTGGTCAGAAGACCGCCATTGCTGCGCCCCCATGAGTCTTGCAGTCTGTGAATCGCCAGACTCGTAATTGAGCCCTTAGCATTTGTCTGGAACTGACAATCCCACAATTTCTGTAGGAAACTCAAAAATATGGGATAAAATCCACTGGATTTTAATCCACCACGACAATTTCCCTGTGATGGAGGATATTCAGCTAGTGGAGTGGAAGCCATATTTAGCATTTCCTCTACAAATTGAAGTATTTTCAGTACCCACCAAACTCTCAATCAGACCCAATATTTTCACCATAGTATGTATTTTTCAAGGCAACGGTCTGTATACAAAGGGCTCCTTACTATCTCTCACTTGAGCACAGGGAACATCATGAATAGACTAACCTACATATGGTATGTCCTCTTGCCGAAGTCCATCAATGGTTTCTCGAATTATCGTATCATGAATTTTCTCCAACACATTTATTGGAAACTGAAAAACAACAGAAATTAGAAATTATGTATATTAGTCTCAAATTACCTCCACCTTACTTACCGTATATTCTCGCAACTCCTCGTCCCATTAATTATTTTGGCTAATTGTGTCTTACATGTACACCCTTACTGAGCTTTTCTCTTTGATTTCTACTAAACCCATGGCTCAGTGCCCCAAGTGATTACACAAAGAGTTAAGACTTATAATTACAGATTCATGTGTGTATGTGTACAGTGAAACAAAAAACTCTGGTCTAAGCAACAGAAGTGGATGGTAGAGAATGCAATTCCCAGCATGAGCCAAAAAATGGTAATAAAATACCACATCTGGTTGTTTTACTGTTGACAATTCAACCTCTTGAGGTATTTAAGAAGATCTGTTAAGGAGGATCGGGACACCTCAATTGGATGATTCACACTTAGAAGGTGGCACCCTCCTGGGAGTGGTTGCAGCAGAGTTCTTATATCTTTTGATATTTGATAGAGGAGGGGCACCCAAATGTAAAACTACTAGAATATTTTACAAATGTCTCAAAAGTTTAGCATGAGGAGGTAACTCTTAGTAAGCGTCAGGGTCCGTGAAACGTGGCATAGGCAGAAGCTTAGGCGTAGCTGGCGCAGCATATATTGTCGCTGCCAATCACAGTCCATCATAATGACAAAATAATCCCCGCCTTCCTGTCGGCTATCTCTAAACACGGTGGACAATCCTCGATCAGGGGAGTGGAAACCAAAGCCTCTACTAACTTGGCAGGCTGGAAAGCCAGACGGATAATTCCCTGCTAATAATGATAATGTATTTCACAATCTTTCCAACACAATACCCTATACTATATATTAATCCGCATATGATAAGATGTGATAATAACAGAATACATCACGATAAGCACCACCGCATGAGCGATTACTAATATAGTGTATCCTATAAATTATGTTTAAAAAAAATTACTTAACAAATGAAATGCTACATCACGTCACATAATGTAACATACAGCATGACACACCACTCCACATTCGATATGTGACAACCCTCATTACATAACATACCATACATAACATAAAACAACATACAACAGGATACAAGTCATTGCAACACATCATGTAACATAATATAAATGATACAAAAAATCACAACACGCCACAAGATACATTATAAAAATACAACAGACAAACCATTAAAATCATATACAATTGCATTTAATAAAAAGATTGAATGAATGACTTTCAGTTATTACCACCTAGGCAATAGTATCTTATGAGCCTCCATCACATACACTTCTGAGTTATGACCACAATCAAGCATCACAAATTTCTGAATAGGCAAAGAACACTGCATGTTCACACTGGTGAATGTATGGATTCTCTTTCTAAAGTTTACATTCATGCATGTGAGTTGATCAGTGTCCTTCACTGATACATTAGTACATAGGCACCCACCTTTATGAAGCTGGCTTTCTTGAAATGGCTGTTTTTGGCACAGGGGCTCAATAACTACCACTTTAATTTTACTCAGTGCTACAGGGTTCTAGCATAGTGTGTTAGGCATAAATGTTTAGGACACAGTTTAAGATGAATGATTAGACATGGTTAGCTCAACAAAGTTTCACAGGTATAGAAAAGGCATATCGGATAATAATGAAACAGGGAAAATACAAGTAGAAGGGCTCACTCTACCTGAGGAGTAGGGCAGTAGGCTCCCATTCCATCTGTGCTTGGACCTTGATCCCCTTCAAGCAATCGTCTGTGCTCCTTTACTGGTGGCATGGGGGCTGTCGATACACCATCACTAAAGCACAAACACTGGGAGAAAATGAATATATTACTGCAAGGAAATGTGATCTGTGCTAGCTAGTAACTGAATGTACAATATGTGGCTTCTATAGGGAGCCTCTGTCGTGAACAATCAGATCAAGCTTCGGTTATTCACTTTAATGACATCACAAAAGTAGGTAGCTAAATTAGTTAGGGCTTGTTTCCCCTTGTTCTACGACCTCACACGAGTCCCCAGAGACCCATGCACAATGGCGGTATGGCAGTTGGAATCTAATCCGCTTTCTTGCACTTTTCCTGGATCTCCACAGACCTGAGGGAGGTGGAAAATTGAGGCCAACATGTGTCTCTTCAGACCTGCGCTGACAGGACAAAACGATCCATGATGACAAGCGACTCTCACAAAGCTGTTGTCAGTTACCCACCTCAATGTAATAGTGCAGAGCATGACTTTGAACAAAGAGGGGATGGGATGACCTAAGAGTGGGGTGTGGGAGGTTGATAGGAGACCAGTTATATGTATTTAATATTTGGATTTTGGGGAGTGGGCAATTTTCAGAGGATGGTGGAGGTGAGTGGCAGGAGGCCAGGTATTTAGTTTTCAATTTGGAGCTAGGTAGGAGTGAAAGAGAGTGTATATGATGAGGGTGGTGGGGTGGCAGGAGGTCAGGATGTTTTATGTTATGCAAGGCTCTACCATTACTCCTCTGCCCCTTCATTCATGCCGCAAGAAGAGGCAAACGATTGGGGGGGACATATACATCTTACAATTATAGACTGCGAAGAGCATGCCTTATATCCAGCTTCGCATGTGCTCAAAGGTATGATTCATTGGGGTAGAGCGCCGTCATCCCCTTTCCCTTCGAGCCCACATATTTATAAATCTATCACCCATTACCATTGAGTCCAACTGAGTAAACTCCCAAGTCTTTCAACCAAAGTTGCAAACTGAATGAACACCTAACTTTGAATTGCTTAATCTCAGTGGCATATCTGATGTTAATATGGATAAGAAACTCTCCAGCTAATGAATAACTAGTTGACTTCGCCAACAGAAAAGTTTTAACAAGCGTCCAATCCACCGCAGTGCTGCTGGCATTGCAACGGCAGAAGGCCGGCCCTATTTAGGGTGGGCTTTCCTATGCAGATGTATCCGGCTTGAAAGGCCACACGCAGAAGGATAAGAAGAAAAATGTCCCTGTCATGTATGCGGAAGCAAACCCTGCTTTGAGACTTGTTTCTGAGATTTCAAAACAATGCCAAGGAACTCATCATAATAGGGCAAGCATTTTGTCTGAAGGTCCTCCGAGTGGCTTCGGCGAAAATGCCCCTTCTTATTTTAAACTATCCCCTTAGCCTTTGAGGCACCTACGTCCTGGTATAAGCGTCCCTTTTTATTCATTTATCACCTTCTTTCCATTTGTTCAATAAGTGTTTTAAGGATCATTTGCCAGACAATTCACGCTAATTTTGATTTACTGTCTAATTAACCTCAGAGATTTGCTTAGTATGCCTTTTTCCTCTGCAGCTGTGCCCATTTTCTGAACAGCACTTTGGGTAAAGGCGCTAAAAAAATTATTTAAAAAAAGGGTGTTTGGTGTACCCTGAGGCAACAAAATATGTTGCTTTAATCTACAACATTCTTCTTAACTTAGAGCAAAAGCACATGGATCCTCCATTTAACATACACTGTCTTTAAGGCAATAATCTAGCAGTCTTTTAAGAGTACATATGTGCACATCTAAAACCTTATTTTTACTATGAGTAGATTGCACTGGCAACCAATAAAGTTATAAAGACTGAAAGATGACGACCCTGAACTCTACCCAAAATGATGATTGGAATGCAGATGAATACCTCCTATATGTCTGTAAGATGCCAGAGACCGACTAAGGGCCTGATGTACATCTCGATAGGTGGGTTACTCCGTCACAAATCGCATGGTATATAATGGGATTTATATTTCAGCAGACAAGATATCCATCACCGTTGTGACGGAGTAACTCGTCCGCCGAGATCTAAAGTAAGCCCTAAGTTTTATAAATATGTAACTAACTGTCAGAATATGATTATGCCTTAGAATTTAGTAAGCCTTAGGGTTTCTTTGGGTTCCTACTACATCACTCAGAGAGAGGTAGAGATCTCCTATTATTGTTCCTAGTTATATTAGAGAAATTACAGATCGAGAACCCACCCGACAACTAATAAATTGCTCACACAAGACACCAAGATCCAGATTTACTAAAGCCCGGTTCTCCACCGAGTAGCTCTGGAGCCAATGGCAGCTCTCCAGCTACCTGTGACTAGTTCTACTATGTGCAGTGCAAACTGGTAAATGATAAGCATTTGTTTGGTTGAATTACGTATGTTTCTAAAATTGAAAATGATATATTTAAAAGCAAAATGTGTCGATTATCAGATCTTGAAAGCTCGATAAATAATATCCTTAAGGCTAATAGGTTAAATGGCAATTCATAGTGCGCTGGGCAATCTTATTATTGATTTTCTTTCCTAAGTGCAGGAGGAATTGTGCATAGGACTGCTATGGTATTTGACATAATTGCTGGTGACATTGCCTGATGCACGAGATGGCCACTGCAAGTAATTCTGTGTGCAATGGCCAATAATGGAATTTTGCCGGAAGTGGCCACTACTATAACGCTAATAATTTACGTTATTAGCTAGGGATGATTTTCATTGCACATAAATAGTTCTTGTTATAGAAAAGGTTGGTGATTCAAGTTTCACACATTGTGACATAGCAAGGGAACTTCTGTGCTTTATTGCTTAAAAAGGAGAGAGCAGAAATTTGCCATATATTGTAAGGGGCTTATTTACAAATCCCTTGCGCCACCAGTGCATTACTTTTAATATGGGAAAAAGTGCTGTACCAGCTACACAAGGGGCCTGTAAATAAGTCTCTAAGATAGCACCAAAACAGGCACCCTTGTACGATTGTGCAAGGGGGACTGTGTTACAGGCAGGATTGTTTTTTTGGAGGAAGGGATGCCAAGCTGCACAAAAACAATCCCTAGAGGCTATTTCCTGTTTCTCTGTATGATGCAGAATGCATCGCTCATTGACAGAGGAAGTAACGAGGAGAAAGAAAAATATGTCTCCACGTTATGCCGTCTTAGGGAAGTGCACCATTTTGGCGCCATCCCATTCTTAATGATTTCAGTAAATTTTGGATGACGTCAGATTTCATGGGTGGATTCACAGGAACACTCATGGACCACTTATGGAACGCCTACCACTATGAAATGTAAAGGAACATGGCACAAGTTGATGCATTGATTTACATTTCTTTACAAAGTCCCAAATATTCCCTTGCATAGCTTAGTAAATGTCACTTAAAGACTAGTGTTACCTTGAGCTGACTTGCATGATGCAATAACAACACAAATCCTTAGTAAATCTGGGCCTAAATGTATGAATAACATACTACAGGAAGAGAGGAAAACGACCAACTTTGGATTTCGTTCCTAACCTTATTGTCATCTCATTCTCAAGGATGTTCAGTATGAATTTGACAACATTATTAAAGTTGGTCTAGCTGGACGTTCATGCCTTATAATCGTTTTCATCCAGTGGATTCAAGCCAGGCCTTTTGATGACCTTGCGTATGTCTAAATTGTTTTTGAGTTTGGTGGTAATAAGGACAGAAACTTAACCAAGACAACTAGAAACAAAGAATATATAAAAGACTAATTTGGTCTGATTTTTCAGAGGCAGTAACATTCTCATGCATGGTGGTTATTGTTACACATACAAAAAAGAGAAAGTATGTACTTTATACAACTTGTAATTCTTCAGTAGAAGCCACACTTAGAAAGTCCTAAGAGTTTTCAATACTCCCCTCACCCACTGGATTGTGGCATGCTTCATCATAGGGCCACTAACACACTCTGATGCAGACCAACATTTGGGGTGGAGCGCTGTTTTTTTTTTATTTTTAAATACTAGGGATCCATTTGGCAGAAGGAAAGTTAAAACTATCTCGGAAGGTACCCTCTTAATTGTGTACTCGGGCCTTAAGTCCCTGTCACCCTCTCTGCTTTTATCATAACGAAGGTGATTGTGACAAGATCAGATAAACTCAATTTCGTATAAAAAGTGACACACCGGCTTTGCAACAGGGTTGTAAATAAGTCCCTGAGTTTGACAGAATTTGACACAGTAGGTGCATGTACTGAAGATGTGATGGTACCTGTGAGTGCACTTTTTGAATGAGGTCACCCCTTCACCCTCATAAGAGTGCATTTTTGTTGAAGACCGCTTTTCAAAAGTAACACATTAATGATAACCACTAATGTGGTAATAAAATATGCAGTATTAAAAAACCCAAAAAGGCTGGACAGAAAGTGTTCTATGTAATGTTGTAGTGCATCTGATTCGAACATCATTATTTAAAAAACTATTAACTTACAGAAAGTTCTTCCCCTTCAAGGCGCTCTTCAACAAGGATGGTTTCTGCAGCTGCTGCAAGTGTCTTGTCCTGCAACATAATATAAGATGTTACTTATTTGTATCCTGGTTTCTTGTCTTTTTATTGGTAGCCCTACTTTTCGTAACCCAATGTTACTTTATTTGCGCCACCTCAGCACTTACTATTGCTCAATTATGGCAGCTCTTGTTGCACATTTCAGGCAATGGAGCACTGTTACCGGAGTAAATCGAGGAAAGTAAGAAAGTGATAGGAGATAACATGAAATAGGAATTTACGGGTGAGATAGTAAACAAATACATCTAAACTATTTCTGAAATCTGAAATTAGGTGGAGAGCTATAGCATACTGTGTCTAAGCTGTAGTGTAGTTCCTATATTCCCAATAGGCTCTGTGCATTGGAATAATATATCCTATAGATTTGACCTAGGATTTAGGTCGACTCGGTCTCTATCGAACATATTAGACTTAATTGTGAGTGCCAGCTAGCTCAGAGGTCACTATAAACTTTCTCGAATAAACAAGAAGGGATTCGTTTTCTGACAACCGCGTAAACATGACAACTTTGTTTCCCCAAGAATAAAACTGATCTTCAGAGTCGTGGAAACAATAGATTGATATTTCACTTAGTCAATCGTGCATGCTTCGTTTCATCAGAGATGCAGAGAAATAGAGAGACGGGCATTTTCAATAAAAGGGTTTATTGAACAGTCTTTTTTCTCAAGCAAGTAAAGTGAACTACTAAAATCGTAATACTGGTTGTAAAGTATAATGCGTACAGTAAGAAGAGTATTATGAAATAATACTGTAAAAGCATTGTATGGTTTCTAAACCATAGATAAATACATACATAAATAACAAAGGCTAAAAAGTACTCAATGGTGCTTCTAAGATACGCCTACTCCGATGTACCTAACCTAGGTCTAGTACGAGGGAAGAAGTAAGTGAGGTGTAGCATAGGTTTAGTTTTTCTTTGCCAAGAATCTAACCAAGATTTCTTTTAGGGTCTAATTAGCTCCGTACCTTGGTTTTAGAATTTCGGAGGTCTGGTATCTCTGTCTCGGACTCGATTTCCCAACACCCTGCAAGGGGAGCTTGGAAACACTGGAGCTGGATTCTCAGCGAGAGAAAGGCAGCCTCTCAGTCAGTGCGTCAGCTGGAGGGTCGGCTTCTTTCGGCACTTGCTGTAGCGAGCTGCGTCGTGCAAGTAGAGAGCCGAGCTGCTCCGAAACACCGCGTGTGTGCTAGGGCAGGTGTAGGCATATTTATACCGTGAAGGTGCCTTGTTTGATGTAAAGTCGGACATAATAACATCACCACAGAACCCCAAGGGAATGGTAGTTCTTTGAAAACTCCATGATTTCTAGTACAAATCAATATTCAAGCAAGGGGATGTCCCTGACTGCTGAAGCCGAGTTTTCCAAGAAATCGTTGTGGCTTTTTGGAACTAGTGGAAGTAGTCATGCCTGTATTTAGAGTGGATGGGTTATGTCTAAACATGAGCATGATTTCTATGCCTATATAAGGGCAATGTGAATTATACCTATATAAGGGCATGAATCAGTAAATTACGCTTGGATTCTAAAATGCTCCACAACAAAGCTTGATGAGGAATCACTGCAGTACTGACTTGTGGAGAATATTGGTGAAGTAGGAGAAATGTTGGTGTTCAATGCATTCCGTGTTAGGCACATAAGTCTGAATATTGAGGGTGAGTTCATGGGAATCAACGACGAAAGTCAAAAATTGTGGATATGTGATCGAGCTACTTCGATGTCTGGTCTTGCTGCTGGTCTTTTGTACACCCTGTTAATGAGTGACAAAGATTTTTCTGTGACTTTTTATATAGTACTCATTGGTGGGGCGTGGCTTGCGCCCGATGGTGATGGCCGCGGATCCGTAGCTCTCTGTGAGACGAGGAGGGAGACCGGCCCCACGTTCCTTCCCCTGCGGCCGAAAGAGCCTGAAAATAGAGGACATGTCACATGAAGGTCCACTGCTGCCTCCTATTTCGGATTTGAATCCCCGCTGAACGCTTTTACCCAGTAAGCTGCAAGTGAGTGCTTGAGGCGTCGCTGACTTAATGGCCGCCATTGCGTAACTCCCGCTGACGGAGCGAGGCTCCTAGCGGTATTTTCTTCTACGGACCTAAGCGGCTTTCCCCCTCAGTGTTGCACCATTATTGAAGGCTCGCTTTTCCTGCACTATGTAACCCTTATATTTCTTCGTGGGATATTAGTTAATTGTGCCTTCACCTCAGTCTTTGCTCATCTTGACGGAATGCCGCCATTTTGTACGCTTTGAGACACGAACTGCCTCAACATATCTGACTAGAAATTTGACGGCTCCAACCTGGCACTGCTATTATCGCAGGCGCGCTTTTCTTCACAAGTCATTTAAGAGGCTGTTCTGACTTTCTTTTCCTCATGCCTGACTTATAAAAGAAGTTATGCTTTTTGATGTTAACATATAGTGCTGCAGCTACATTTTATTATATCTTGTGCTCATGTTGGATCTCATGGTTGCCTCTAGGCAGCCTTTTCATGCGCTTTATGCCACTGTGCGCTTGTAGGTTTTGGGCTCATGTTGTTCCCCATCCATGTTATAAGCAGTATGTTGCTAGCATGATATGATATACCTATGTTTTTGCTGAATGTATTTATCATTGCTTTAGGCTTGTTTCCTGTAGATGTGGTTCCACATAGCCATACATTTACCAATGTTGTACTATGGGGTTATGTACTCTTAAGCTTGCTGGGTCACTTTTCATGTGCTTTCTGAGAGGTTTATTACCTTTCTTGTATTTTTTGTGGTCTTACTTACTTCAGTCAGATTGCGCTGGTTAATTCCCACACATCTCATAGTCTTGCACTTTATACTTTTTTTGTATGGGGAAACTATCTAAAGACCTACGTAAACCCTCCATCGCGGCTAAGAAATTCTTAGTCCACACAGGCTCTCGCTATCAGTGTTTGGGGATTGAGAACCTACCTGATACCCCATCTTCAAAGGGATCGGCATCTTCTACTTCATCAACGCCTGCTACCAAAAAAGGCACAATCAAAAGATTAAAGCAGGCTCCTCCTTCGCCTCCTTCACAGACGTCTTCGTCCACTACTATTGACTTAGTATTAGATGAAATAAGGGCTTTGCGTCCTTTTATTGAAGAGACCAAATCCACACTCCAGCAACTTTCAGACAAATGGCTGTCTGTGGATGAACGGATCAATGTCCTCGAGCAGAGCGTTGCTTCAATGGAGTCCTCTGTATCCAAAGTTGAGCCAGTTTGTGCACAGGTTTCGCTTTTACATAAGCAGATCGAAAATTTGGAGAATAGGAGTAGGCGGAATAACCTACGCCTTTACGGCCTTGAGGAAGGTCTGGAAGGATCTGATCCCATCACCTACTTCAAATCTTTCTTGCCAACGCTCCTTCATTTGCCAGAAGGTACCACTCTAAATATACAAAGGGCACATCGCCTGGGCTCCATCAGAAGCACGTCTTCTGCCGCAACAATGAGGAAACCTAGAGGAGTCATTATGTATTTCCTTGAGTATACTGACTTACTCACAGTCCTATCTGCAGCGAAAGCTATGAATCGTATCACATGGTCTGGTCACCCTTTATTCTTTTCACAGGACTATGCTAAGTCCACAGCAGATCGACGTAAGGAGTTCTTATCTCTTCGACCACAACTGCGTTCCTTGGGAGCACAATATGGGTTGTTTCATCCCTCCCTTTTTAAAGTGACTATCAATAATAAGACTACCACGTATGATGACCCACTGAAGTTGAAAAGTTTTCTTTACTCGCATTCTACTGATATGATGGACACTGCTTCTGCTTCGAGTTCTAAATAACTTTCTACCAGGGCAGCGGTTCTGCCTCTCTGTTTTGTAGTTTCTGTTTATGATGGTTACTTAAGTTTCACAGTATATATACTATGTTTTATGAATTGTTGTCAAGTTTAACCTTTTGTTCCTCTTTTCTCACACAGATCCTTTTCCTGCTCGTCAGGCTCCTTCCCTTTGTTATTGAAGTCCGCCGGGTCCAATCCCTTCCTTCGTCTTCCCCTTTGAGCTGTGGCTGCGCCATTGTCCATGTGGCTTCCACCCTCCCACCCTTTGTTTGTTCCGGATGTTATGTAAGTTCTATGTCTTTCCCTTTTCCTAGTGTTTTCAGCAATTTGGTTCTCTTTATGTTTTCATCTCTACATGCACCTTTTTCCTTGCCCCTTTCTTTACTCAATTATGTTGAGCCTTTCACCTGTTTTTTTTCCCCTTCCCCTGTTACTTTTCTGCTTCTTTTCTATGTTTTTTTCAGGACATTTGTTCTCTTTTTCTCACTTTGTGACCCCTTTACTTAATTGGTTGATGGTGCACTATCATTATTCTTTTTTCTTAATCTTTTCTGAATGGTGTTTGGTGTCTTCTCACGATTTTCACATATATTTTTTTCTAAGTTTAACTTTCTTCTGCTCTTTATCTCTTTTCCTCTTAGTTTTCCTTTCTTCTTTTTCTTTCCTCCTTTTGTGGCTTTCTTTCAATTTCTTTTTCCGATTACTTGTTGACCGGCATATATTGTATTTCGTTTTTTGTTTACCAGGGTTCTTTTTTGTATGGTTTCTGATCTTTTCTTCGTTATTTCACACATGCATGGTATTTGCATGTATTTTTTATGTATTTCATGACTGGTTTTTTATGGTCATTGTCCTTACAGTTATTGTATGCCTTTAACAATTGTTTCCTGGAACGTTAGAGGTCTTCATTCACCAATTAAAAGGCAAAGAGTATTGTCCCATCTTGCTAAACTCAACGCTGATATAGCTTGTATACAGGAATCCCATCTTTCTGCTGAAGAGTCTGTTAAATTAAAGAGAGGCTGGGTGGGGGAGGTTTATTTTTCTCCAGGTGATGGAAAGCGTAATGGGGTTGTGATTTTGTTTCGTAAATCACTTCCTGTCAAAGTTGTCACATGCAGTACTGATCAATTAGGTAGATGGGTCCGGGTAAATTTTACCCTGGATAAGGTTCCTATGTCCTTATTAAATATTTATGCCCCAGTGACGGGTGACGCCTCTTTTTGGTCCTCCCTGTCTCCACACATCACGTTACATTATGCGGACAATTTTATTCTAGCTGGGGACTGCAACAAGGTTCTCGACCCATTCCTGGATAGACAATCATCCACTGCTACAGTGTTGGCTCCTACGAATTGGGACCTGTATGGACGTGAGATTAATTTTGTCCGCAGGCCGACTTAGTTTTGATTTTGAGTGGCTTAAAGGCTTTCATTTATGCTGCTCAGATTTTAAACGCTTTTAAAATGTATTAATGTATTAAACTGTTTGTGGGCAGGGCGGAGGCGAAGTTTTGTTATCCACTCCTCACTGTGTTATTTTAATGTATATCTTACTCACCGTTGTAGTGTAGCGTGCTCGGTGATCTGTTGCCTGTTCTCCTAGATACGGGCACGCTGAGGTAGTGCTGGCTGGGGCCGTCCGTGCGAGCGGACCCGCCATTTTGGTTCTCAGCGCTCAGCGCTCTAGTCTACTATCCCGGGAACACATAAAGCCGGAAGCTGCCGCGAGCGCGCTGCTACAGTGTTGGCTCCTACGAATTGGGACCTGTATGGACGTGAGATTAATTTTGTCTGCAGGCCGACTTAGTTTTGATTTTGAGTGGCTTAAAGGCTTTCATTTATGCTGCTCAGATTTTAAACGCTTTTAAAATGTATTAATGTATTAAACTGTTTGTGGGCAGGGCGGAGGCGAAGTTTTGTTATCCACTCCTCACGGTGTTATTTTAATGTATATCTTACTCACCGTTGTAGTGTAGCGTGCTCGGTGATCTGTTGCCTGTTCTCCTAGATACAGGCACGCTGAGGTAGTGCTGGCTGGGGCCGTCCGTGCGAGCGGACCCGCCATTTTGGTTCTCAGTGCTCAGCGCTCTAGTCTACTATCCCGGGAGCACGTAAAGCCGGAAGCTGGCGCGAGCGTGCAGCGGATGAGCGCAGCGGGTGCGCCGGCGGCGCGCCAAAGGCAAGCCCGTCTGCGCCAAGGACGCGCTCAGCGCCAATCAATATGCCGGATTATTTAAGCACCAGGGGCTAACTATAGAACACTGCCCAGGCCGCTATACCAGTGAGGAACTTCACTCTATTGGTGAGTTGGGCAGGGGTAAGGGAGCTCTCGTCTTTGCTCAGTCAGCCCTCCCGCTCTCCAATTTTCTTGGCACTGGACTATTGTCGTGTGGATTATTGAATGTCAGGTCTCTACCTAAACACCACACGGAAATTCAGCTGCTGCTGGAATATCATGAACTTGAGATCTTGTTCATGACAGAGACCTGTACCTCTCCCGATTGTGAGGTTGATCCAGGTTGGGCTTGCCCTCCTGGTTATAACATTCGCCACAAGCCCCGCCCGCACGGGAGAGGTGAAGGAGTGGGGGTGATTTTTTTTTTTTTTTTTTTTTTTTTTTTAAACCTTTATTGAGAGACACATATAAGTACAAGCGCAGGCCTACAACCACAGGGGCCGGCCGCAAAACAGGAGAGTCGAAAAGGAACAACATCAATGTGTACGGTAGAATGAATACAGGATAGACGTGGATTAAAGTCGTTACACAGTCAGCGCCAGGATAAGAAAGGTTTCATTTTATAATTTATAGAGGAGGTGCAACCATATCTACCAGGGCGTCATGCAACAGATACAGAAAAAGAGGGGGGGGGCAGGAGGGATACAGCCCCCCACGCAATCAAATAACCACAGTAGGGCGAGGCCCAGAGACATCCCACGCCCATCAAAGGTTCAAAAATAAAGGACAAATCGCTGCAAACAAGTAAATTGGACGCCATATAGACAGCCCACCCGCCCCGAAAAAGGAGAAAGTGCAGACACTTACGAAACGAAGGAGTAAAAACAAAGGGACATAGCCCACCCCCTAGAAAAAGGCAAAAAGGGACCATAGAATAAAACAAACTAAAATAACAAACACCCCCCCCACCCTACATCACTGTAATGGCTACGGCCTACCCCACTAAACAGCGTGCCTGTCGCCCAGAGTCACCCGAAATATAGAAGAAAGAGAAAGGGAATAATAACAAAGAAAAAGAAAAGAGAAAAAGAGAGAAGGAGAGGAAAAAGGAGGAAGAGAGAGGAGAGGAGCCGGCGATCGAAATACAGAACACCACCCCACCCGCAACAACGGATCGCTAATCGAGGTCAAAAAGGATATTGAAAAAAGCCTACACAAGGATGAAAACAGGAACTGTCCAAATAATGAAGCCCGGAGATGCCATTCAACAAAACAAAGGTCCCGCAGGCACCCAGGCACGATCACCCCTGTCCACTTCTATGAAGAGCCGAGCTGCCAGACCCCGCCACGGACCAGAAACAGCATGATACAATGGGTCCATACCAGTCAGGGAAAGCCAGTGGGATCTTCGCGGAATACCGTCCCGGCCAACAAGAAGCAACCAGGAAAACTCGGCAGCAGTCAGAATGCAAAGGTACCTCAAAGATCCACGTGGCCAAGCACAATATCTGGGCTGTCCAGCACGAAGCAAAGAAATCAGGATGTATGAAAAACTGCAGCATCGGCACCGGGTCCACTTGATCCCATAGAATCGAACACCCAGCCGGAGATCCCAGCACAGCAGCCGGAGAAGTTTCAACCATAACAACTCGGGGAGACGACACCACGTCACAAAATGGCGGAGCTACCATGGCGGCGATCCGCAACTCCAAATCCCGGGATTTCAAGGACAGGTCGATCCGCAGAGCAGCCAGGGCAGATAAGACAGCACTCCGATTAGGGGCCGCCCGAATCAAACGGGGTTTGGAGAGAACAAATGCAGCAACTTCCCTGTCGCCAGGAGAAAGACACTCCGAGGGGCCATCCGCCATCTTGAGCACAGCGCCCGCCGCCATTGTTGCCTCCGCCTCCAAGTCCACCAGGAGCACCGGAGGCCCCAGGACACAGAGCCGATCTGCGGCGGATGGCGCTCGGCGGAGAAAGGAGAGTCACCAGAAGAACGGGCGTGCTCCCCACCACACTCGGGGGAGCCCTGCACCGGATCCCAGGCGGGACAATCAACAGGAGTGGGCTTCTCACTCGAGGGGCACCGGACAGCGCGGCTTCTCTTCTTCGGGCCGGCAGGCAATCGGACATGCGGGGTGGCTCACCATCGGGGGTGGGTCCGCTCCGGCGCTTCCGGCTCGCGGTTCTCAGGCTCCCACCATCGGGTCCCCCCACCGGTTCCGGACCACCGGCACTCCGAACACCTCCGGGCAGGCACAGCACTCGAGGTCCCGGCGTCAGGGCCGGGAAGGCCAGCAAGGCGACAAGGGCAGAACGCAGAAACCACTGCACGCCAGAGCCCCGGAGAAGGACGGTAAGTGAAGGCTCTTCCTTGGCAACCGAATTCGAAACACCCCGAACAGGATTAAAGTCAGGATAGGCGGCGGGGAGGAAGGGATCTCGGAGCGAGGCGTTTATGCGACTGTTCCGATCGCCATCTTGGCTCCTCCCCTCGGGGGTGATTTTTAAAGAGAGTCTGAACCTGACCACTTTCGATGTGGATGTGATCGTAGGATTTGAACTACTTGGTTTCACCATTAAAAATAATGACGGCCAAGCTCTAACTGGTATTATTTGTTACCGCCCTCCTGGGGTGTTTAGTGTTCTGCAGCAACAACTCTTGATGGAGTTGCTGACAGATATGGTGGTTAGTCACCGCTGACTAGTTATCCTAGGGGACTTTAACCTCTGGTTTAATGGATCACTTGACTCCGCTTACACGAATGTCCTTCAGTCCTGTGAGGGCCTGGGTCTTTTTCAGCAAGTGCCCAGGGCCACTCATACAGGCGGGCATATGTTGGACTTGATTTTCTCAGAGGCTAATCATCTTTTGATCGGGGAAATTTTGCCAATGGAGTGGTCTGACCATTCGTTGATTAAGTTCTTCGTTAACGATGTTTCCTACCATGGTCGTGGCACTAATGTGACCCTTGACTATGTGAGTAGAGACAGGAAGTCTCTCGTGCGATCGAAGGGTGTTGTCCCTATGTTTAGGGTGGATGATAGTTTCTCTCCATCTCAGCCTGTTGCTTAGAACTATGCTTCTTTTTGTAGTGAGATCAAATCTACCCTGGACGTAGCAGCCCCCTTAAAGAATCATCGTGGTAGGGGTAGACCTTCGGCTGCGTGGTTCAATGAAAACTTTAAAAGTATGAAATTGGACTGTAAGCAGGCCGAGAGGAGATGGAGACGTAGATATCTTGACTCCGATAAAACTACGTGGAATTCTAAGATTTCGAGCTACAAGAAAGCGATAAACATGGCTAAGGCGGAGCACTACTCTTCCCTGATACTCACCTAATAGCTCAAGGAGCATCTTTAACATCTTAAATAGCCTGACCAGCCCGGAGTGTGTGAAGAATGTGATACCTCCCTCCCAAGAGCTTTGTGAAGATCTAGCAAGGTTCTTCAAAGAAAAAATTAATATCATTATTAACGATTTGGGAGGGGGCCAGCATTCTCCGGGGACAGTAGACTTGGAGATGGGTAGCGGCGATAACGCCTGCTGTGTAGATGATGAGGTCCCTCACTGCCTTTCTGAGTTTGTGCCCCTAGGATTGGCTGACTTTGAGAGGGTGGCCGGTGGTGTCCACTCAGGGTCTCCATTAGATCCTCTGCCCTTTAAAATCTGGAGTGACTTTAAGGCAGAGCTGTTCCCCACTCTTCGAAGGATCTGTAATCAGTCATTGTACAGTGGGATGGTTCCAGCACAGTGGAAACAAGCAGTGGTGACACCTCTGCTAAAAAAGCCCTCGCTTGACCCGGAATGCCTTAAGAACTTCAGGCCCATCTCCCTCCTGCCTTTTCCAGCCAAAGTCGTGGAAAGAGTGGTGAGTAGCACTCTCTCCAAGTATTTGGAGCAAGACGACTTGCTGGATGAGGTGCAGTTTGGGTTTCGACCAACTCATGGAACTGAAACGGCTCTGGTGACCGTGATGGACGAACTTCGGACGCGGGCAGACAGGGGACAGTCAGCAGTGCTGGTACTGCTTGACCTGTCTGCCGCGTTTGACACGGTCAACCACGGGATCTTGCTGAAGTGGTTGAGGGAGGTTGGGGTGAGGGGAACTGCCCTGAGGTGGCTGGGTTCATTCCTAGGGGGTAGACAGCAAGCAGTATCCCTTCCTCCTTTTCTATCTACCTACTCATCTATCTCACATGGCGTTCCACAGGGCTCGGCAATCAGCCCTATTTTATTTAACATCTACATGAAACCTCTGATTGCTGTCATCAAAAATCATAACATCAACATCATTAATTATGCCGATGACACGCAGTTGATCTTCTCCCTCGAGGGAGATCAATCAATATCAACAGAAGTGTTTCATGATTGCCTGCGGGATAGGACTTCTTGGCTGAAGGAGAATTCGCTGCAATTTAATGCAGATAAGACAGAGGTGCTTTACTGTCCGAGGGACAGAATCCCCTCTGCCCTACCCGGTGTCTTACCTTGTAACGTTTGGCCAGCAAGTACCACAACCATGGTTCAACCGGTAAAGTTGGTGCGTAATCTTGGCATCTTGTTCGATTCTAAACTTACTCTTGAATCACAGGTCAGGAAAACCGTGACCTGCTGCCTGGCCATTATTAGGTCCCTGCGGAAGATCCTCTATCTGCTTCCATCTTACGCTCGGGCTTTGATAGTCCGTAGCACCATTCTTAGCAGGCTCGATTATTGTAACGCCCTGTTTCTTGAGTCACCTAAGTTTCTGCTTGAAAGGCTGCAGAGGATCCAGTCGACAGCTGCCAAACTGGCCTTGGGGTGGCCTAGAAGATCTGCCTCCTCAGTGGCGATGGCGGAACTACACTGGCTTCCTCTTGCACAGAGAGTCCAGTTCAAGTCTCTCTGTATAGTGTTTAAAGCCCTACACAGGGAGGGTCCTGTGTCTATGCAGCGTAAGTTCAAGTGGTACGTGCTTGCTAGATGTCTTCGCTCCTCGGCGGCTAGATTGGTGGTAATGCAGAGAGTTAGGAAAGTCAGGTCAGGTGGGCGAACCTTTGGGTACGCTGCTGCTAAGCTTTGGAATCAACTCCCCTTGGAACTAAGACAACTTAATGACTTGTGTTCCTTTAGAAGAAGTCTTAAAACTTGGCTGTTTCCTAAAACTTAGTCGGTCGTCCGGTCTCTTACTTCTCCATTACCATGTCCCTTTTTGTGTTGACTCAACAGCGCAAGATGCCTTTTTTGGTGGTAGTGCGCTTTATAAGTTAAATAAATAAATAAATAAATAAATAAATAAATAAACTGCTTATGTTCCCCACAAATCACACAAATCTTTCACGCAACTCATTCACCAATATAAACTAATTGATGCATGGAGATTATGTAACCCTACTTTACGAGAATATTCTTTTTTTCCCCGCCGCACCACACTCAATCAAGAGTGGATTATTTTTTTGTTTCACATCACCTCTCTCAATCTCTCATTTATTCCGATATTGGATACATTTTAATATCTGATCACGTGCCAGTTTCCATATCTTTGGATGTTCTTTCTACACCCAAGTCCGCTAAGAAATGGCGTTTTAACAATTCTCTCCTCCTTGATTCTGCTTTTGTCTCTTCTTTTACTTCTTTTTTTCACGAATTCTTTCTGTTGAATCAATCTGATGAGATTCAATTTCCGGTAGCATGGGACGCTTTTAAAGCTTCGGCCAGAGGTTTTATAATTCAATATGTTTCTCGTAAGCGAAGATTGGCGCAGCAAACCACCAAAGATCTCTTTTCTAAAATTAAATGTTTAGTACACGCTTATTACACTTCAAAATCCAAAGACTGCTTGAGTGATCTCATTGCGACCAAACTTCAATTCAATAAAGATACCACGAACAACGCTTCTAATTTTCTGCTAAAGTCTAGTGCCAAATTTTACGGTGGTCAAAACAGAGCTGGGAAACTACTGGCCAATTACTTAAAAGCTAAACAGAATCGGGTCAACATAGAATCCATTCATGGTCGGGATGGTTCACTTAAGCATAAGGATGCTGATATCTTGCAGGAATTTCATCATTTTTATGAGTCACTCTATTCCTCTGAATCGAATGCTTCTGAAGATTCTATATCTCAGTTCTTCTCTAAGATTCGTTCTCCTTTTGTTTCGCCCCCTGATCTGTCTCCATTGGAAACTGATATATCGCAGCTAGAGCTCTCTCGAGCATTGAAAACTCTGAAACATGGGAAGGCACCGGGCCCAGATGGTTTCACTGTTGAATTCTTTTCTTACTTCTCCACACTGCTTATTCCCAAATTGCATTCTCTAATCTCTACTTTTCTCGCTTCCGGTTCAGCCTCGGGTACTTTCTCTGATGCTCTTATTTGTATTCTTCCCAAGCCAGGTAAGGATCCGCAGCATTGTAAAAATTATAGTCCAATATCTCTGGTGAATATTGATTATAAAATGTTCTCGAAGGCGCTCGCACTGCGTTTGGAGAACCACTTACCTGAGCTTCTGGGCAAGGAACAGTCGGGTTTTGTTAAAGGCAGATTCCTTGCAGACAATACTAGATTATTCTTTGATATCCCCTCTAAAACTTCTCATTCTTCTCTTTCTCTCGCAGCCATTGCTCTAGATGCTGAGAAAGCTTTTGATAGGGTTGAATGGCTGTATCTTTTCAAAACCCTGAAATGGTTTGGCTCTGGGCCAAAAATATCTACATTGATTTCACTTTTATATTCTCATCCAAGGGCTGCCATTTCGGCAAATGGCGGCTTATCCTCTTACTTTTCTCTTAACAGAGGGGTTAGGCAAGGTTGTCCGCTCTCCCCTTTCCTGTTTGATCTTGCCCTAGAGCCTTTCCTACTAAGAATTCGCCAGAATAATAACATTCATGGTTTCACCTTCCAACAAACTAACATTAAGATGGCTGCTTACGCTGATGATGTCCTGTTGTTCTTGTCCCAACCAAGTTCTTCCCTTCCTGCTTTCTTAACTGAGGTGAACTCCTTCGCTCACGTATCTGGATATAAATTAAATAGGGATAAATGTGAGATTCTACCCCTTACGAAATTTACTCTTAAGAATGATTTCTCTGCTTCGGGTTTTACGTGGAATACTGAGTCTATTAAATACTTGGGGCTTAATTTCACGGCTTCTCTTAAGGGCACAGTTGCTAGATGTCTAGATGATTGTATTACAAAATTAACTGCCCTTACCTCCAAATGGCACCCTCTTTATCTGTCCTGGTGGGGGAGATTGGATACGATCAAGATGATGCTTTCGCATATCGTCCTATTTACCATCTCCAACATCCCGTTTCCTATTCCCTCAAAATACTTTAAGAAAATTAATTCTACTCTCTCTAGTTTTTTATGGGGTCACAAAAAGCCTCGCATGTCCTTGTCCAACTTGATGCGTCCTAAGACGGAGGGTGGGGTGAACTTTCCTAACTTTTCTCTTTACCATAAATCTTTCCTGCTACATCAGGTGTCTAGATGGATTTTGGATTCTACCTCCTCGTCTCCTCTTTGGTTAGACCTTGAGCGTTCTTTCATCTCGCCTTTCTCTTTTAAAGAATATCTCATGTTTTCTCGTAAACCACAATTTATATCTACCCCTATTCTCAGGCATACGTCCAAAATTCTTCCAAGTTTGCCTATTTCATCCTTTTTTGCGCAACCTTTTTGGCATAATATGTCTATCCTAATTAACAATAGACCAATTTTTTGGAAAACATGGAGATCTCGTGGTCTAATATGGGTTCATCAATTATATCATCAAGGTCAGCTCCTTTTCTTTTCATCAGCTGTCTCTTCCTTCAATTTTCCACCTTCCTTTCGTGCTAAATATGCCTTGTTACTCACCGCACTTCAAGATGCACATACTGCATGCCTTGCTTCTCCTTTTCCTGTTTATCCAGTACCTTCCAGTCTGCCTGTATTATATTCTCTACTTCTCAAAAAAGCCACAGCTTCCAAAATGTATGCGTCTCTTTTAACTTCGTCTTCTTCCCGCATTAAAACTAAGACGGAGGAGAGATGGGAAGAAGATCTACATGTCTCTTGGCCCATCGACATCTGGGATAATATTTGGCTGAAGTTGCGTAAGTCGTCCAGGGCTGCTAATACAACTCAGACACTGTTTTTTATCTATAATCGCCTATTACTTTCACCACTCACTCTCAGCAAACAGTTTCCAGAATCCACGGATTTATGTTGGTCCTGTTCAACGCCACATGCAGATCTTTTCCACATGCTTTTTGATTGTCCCCTTGTCCGTATTTTTTGGGTGCAGGTATGGTCCCAGATAAATACAATTTTCTTTTCCACTCATCCCTTTTCTGTTTCTCACATTTTCTTGGGAAGCGTTTCTCCTATTTGGAGTCAGTGCAAATTGCGTACAAAGATAATTGATTTATTGCTAGCAGTAGCTTTCCAACAACTCACCAAAAACTGGAAAGATTTCACCAAAATATCGTATCAGGCTTGGTGGTATGCTGTCTGCTATAATCACAGATTAGACACAACTTTTGTTTACCCGCTGACTCCAGCGACAAACAGAAAGGAATTGTGGGATCCAGTCACCTCCTTGTTTAACTACAGTGCTAGACGTTCTTTGCCACTATCTCCTTTGCAGCAGGAAGTACCCAAACCTCCATGAATGCCTCTTGATTTTATGGCACGACACGGAGGCCATATTATGCAAATCTCCTTTATTACTAAACGCCCAGTAGCAACAATGAGAATGAGAACATAGAACACTCATGAACATTCTAGAGAACTACATAGTCCCATCACGACCAGCCATCTTCCTTCTTTGTTGCTGCTCCTCAGAAAGATAAGTAATACCTTATGAACATTCATAATCTTACTTAATTTTATACTCTTTTAACTATTATAGCCTTATTTGAAGGTTTTACCTGGTTAACTGTTTTAACTGGTTATACTCTTTAGGCTATATATGCCTACTTTTAGATTAATTTAAAAATAATTTTAGATTATTTTCCATGATCTTAATTGCTTAATCTTGAAATGATTAAGAAAGTATGCTTAATATGTCTGTTTACCTTATGTCTGTACATCCCCCCCCTTTACTCCCACTGTTTGGCGTAACTGGGCGATTTCTGTACATCAATAACTCCCAGTCTTCACTAACCGCTCTCTCTCCTGTCCCATTTGGATCGGATTAGCCCTTAAATATGTTCGTTTGGTACTCGTAGATCGGATTAGCCCTTAAATATGTTCGTCTGGTACTTGTACTTTATTTCATAATAATTGTTGTCATTTTACTCAAAGCGTTACTGACAACGACGCTTATTTAAACCTTAAACCGATCCTCTCACGCTTCACGCGGAACCTTTTTTACCCATTTTCATTTTTTCTTCTCGCGCTGCGTTTTCACTGCAGCGTCCCGACCGCAGATGAACGGAAAGACTTAACGCGAGGAGCCGCGTTAGAGAAAAGACATGAGGAGGCAGCCACGCACGTTACTGCGTGCGTGGCGGCCATCTTAATAAATTGGGAAAACTCAAGCTTTAACAAAGAGGGGCCATTTTGGAACCTTGGCACATCACGATCTAGAAAATAATTAACAGCCTTTTACTCACACACGACCGTTTTTTCGAGCAAGCGACATCGATCCCACAAGCAGGTGACAACTCCTCATTCAACATATTACAATAATTTCTCTTTAGCAGCAACATTAATTAAATAATTAACAGACTAATTAAAACATAACAAAATGTCCAATCCTCAAGTTAATATCTAGGATAAACTGGAAAATTTAATTAACAAAGCCCTTGAGAAGGCATTAGGCTCTCTTGATGAAACCATCAATAAAAAAATAGAAGCCTTCTCTCTCAAATCCCCACGCCCTTCCACCAGTACCCAAAAAGAAGGAGCAGTTGAGGCTCCAAAAAAGAGGATGCTAGGAGGTAAAAGAAAGGACTCAGATAAGGTCAAGTCCTCCGCACCAAAAAAAGCAAAAACTTCAGCTCCTCCATCACGCTTTTAAAGCGGTGAAAAGACCGGTGCTTCGGGCACCCTATGTGGGCAAGATTCAGGCCCAGAGCTTCCAATAAATATTGACAACGAAGACAGTGATGACAATTCAGAACTAGGGATTGATTTGTCATGTTCTTCGGGTTTCAACACAGATGTGGAAGAGGCACCTAAGGGGACTGGAAGCTCAGAAGAGGCTTCAAGGACCTCACAATCAAATATGGGACTTCTGGACCCGTTTGGGGATCTAATGTTCGATCCACTATTAATTAAACACCCTTTGTCCCCCGAATGGGCTCCTTCACAACATGTAGCCGACTACGTAACCTACTGGTTAAGGAAGGATATCCCACAAGAGGTTAGAGCAAGACTACGCTCAGAATGCCCCAGACCTAACCTCCCCAATAAAATAACGGTGACACCTGAACTGGACCCTAAAGTTGTGGCATTTATAGCTAAGTCTTCAAGAGACCCCACAAAGGGCATAGATAAAGGTTTAAAGTCATGCCAAGACCGTCTCCTTGATGTCATTGGACCCCTTACCAAAATCTTTGAATTGGCAGTATCGGCATACTTGGATGACTCTTTTGTAGACCCTAAAGAGTTAAGAGAGTGGATCCAAAGGGCCATATGCCTGGTCGGCAATGCCAATACCGCTCTCTCCACAGAGAGAAGAAAAGGGGTACTCTTTAAGATAGACCCAAAACTTATCGAACTTGCTAAAAACGATGGGGGACCAGAATCAAATGGCCTTCTCTTTGGGGAAGATTTTATTAAAGACATGGCCAAATACGTTGGCGCATTTAATTCGATTCAAAAATCTCAAAAGGACATTAAAAAGGTGTTCAAGGATCGTGTTTTCACCAGGGCCGGGAGAATGCGGGGTCGTTTCCCCGGCCGAGGAAACTCCTCATCAAGACCCTTCATTGCGCGTGGCGGAAGATACAACAGCAACTTCGGATCTCACCAATTCTACCCCCAAAGACAAAGATCCCGTGCTCGTGGCACATTCAGAGGTGAAAAAAGACAACTGTCCTTCTCTACAGGTAGGAACCTCGAAAGACCCTTTTGCTACCCCTCCGAAGGTGGGAGGGAGATTACGTTTATTCGCACAGAATTGGGATTTAGTGACCTAAGACCCTTGGATCGTACAGACAGTGAGAGGCTACAGAATATATTTTATAGATTTACCATCCCAAAAAAGAATTCCACAAGAAATTTCCTTTTCAGAAAAAGACAAAACCCTAGTCTCCCAAGAGGTTCAGGACCTATTAAAGAAAGGTGCCATCATCAAAGCTCACTACTTAGGTTACCTCAGCAATATTTTCTTAGTAGAAAAGAAAAACAAGGAACAAAGACCAGTGATAAACTTAAAGGGTCTAAATCAGTGGGTTGTATACCAACACTTCAAAATGGAAGGGATTCACCTTCTGAGAGACATTCTAAGAAAAGGGGACTGGCTAACCAGGCTAGATCTAAAAGATGTCTACCTAACAATTCCAATTTGGGAACCTCACCAAAAATACCTCCAATTTACCTGGCAGGGAAATCTTTATCAGTTCTGCAGCCTCCCCTTCGGTCTGTCATCCTCCCCTTGGTGTTTCACCAAAGTACTCCGACCCATAACCACCTGGCTCAGAGAAAGGGGCGTGAGGCTAATTATATACCTCGACGACATCCTTATAATGGCCCAATCAAAGAATACGGTATCTCTTCACACCGACCTCACAATACGACTCTTAGAACATCTAGGGTTCGTCATAAACACAAAGAAATCCTGTGTCATTCCGAGTCAACAGACTCAATTTCTGGGTTTCCTGGTAGATACTGTAAAAACAGAATTAAGACTTCCGTCAGACAAATTCAGGAAAGTCAGGAAGGAAATACGAAAATTACTCAGTCTACACCTCTTCCCTTTGAGGCTTCTGGCCAAAATCCTAGGTTTACTCTCTTCAACAATTCAAGCAATATTTCCGGGACCCTTACATTACCGAGCACTTCAGAGATTAAAAGCCAGATCCATGAGATTAAATAACTCTTACTCTCATCTGATCTCCCTAGATCTAGACTCGAAGACAGAACTCCTGTGGTGGTTGAAGAATGTGGAAGCATGGAATGGCAGAGCCATTTTCGGGGAGACACCAGATCTAATAATAGAATCCGACGCGAGTTTACAAAGATGGGGAGCGAGATGTGGGAACTTATCTGCAGGAGGCCAAAGGACTCCTCAAGAGAAGAGATTGCACATCAATTGTTTGGAGTTATTAGCGGGTTCATTTGCAATACGCTGTTTCACTCAGAATTCAGCCAAATGCTGTGTAACACTTCGGATGGACAATGTCTCTGCAGTACGTTACGTCAGCAAACTAGGAGGTCCACATTCCAAGGGTTTGTCAGACCTTGCAATAGGTTTCTGGGATTTCTGTTTGAACAAAGGAATTTCTGTAGTGACAGAACACATTCCTGGGCTGAACAATGGCGTAGCAGATTGGTTTTCGAGGAACTTCAAGGACTCCAGCAATTGGAAACTAGACAGACGAATTTTCTTAATCCTTCAGTCTCATTGGGGTCCCTTTCAGATAGATCTCTAAGCGGATCGTTTGAATACTCAACTGACCAAATTTTTCAGCTGGAGACCAGACCCTCAAGCTCTCAGAGTGGACGCCTTTCTCTAAGATTGGACTGGTCTAGCCCCTTATGCCTTCCCGCCTTTTGCACTAATTCCACGCCTACTCCTTCATGCTCGTCGCTACAAACAAAGCATGGTCGTCATAACACCTCTTTGGAGATCCCAAGCTTGGTTTCCCATAATTCTCGAAATGTCTGTAGACTTTCCCATCCTGATCCCCCCTTCAGGGAGATACTGCGGGCCCATTAGGAGAGATCCATCCCCTGGTAGAGCAAGGTCTTCTAGTTCTGACGACATGGAAGATTTCAGGAGAAAATGTCAATTCCCAGGGCTTTCGTCAAATGCTCTCACTCTGATTTCAGAATCATGGGCTTCCGTTACAAGGAAAGCTTATCGATTGGCATGGAACAAATGGGTTCGCTGGTGCCTTCAACGACACTATGATCCCGTTTCAACTGATTTAGTTCACGTAGTTAATTACCTATCTGATCTGTTTACATCCGGTCTATCTTATAGAACAGTTAACGTTTATAGATCCGCAATTTCTGCTGGCCACTCCCTTATTAACGGAATCTCTGTTGGTCAAGCCTTACTAACTAAAAAGATTATGAGGGGCATGAGAGTCATCAATCCTCCTTCTGCCAAATACTCCGCTTTATGGGATGTTACCCTTGTTCTTAGAACTCTCTCCTCTTGGGGTGATATTTTCTCTCTTTCACTTAAACGCATCTCGTACAAACTTACTGTTTTGTTATGTTTGGTGTCTTTTAGAAGAACTTCTGATGTTAAAGCTTTGGATATCTCTAGTAGAGCCTTCCAACCCAAGGGTGTTTGCTTCTACCTCAAGAAAAGAACTAAAACAATGTCTTCCTCTATCTTTTACCCTTTCTTTCCCCGGAATGAAAGACTGTGTGTAGTTAAATGTCTGAAAGGATATGAAAGAAAAACAAAAAATTTAAGAATGAATGAACATCAACTTTTGATTTCACATAGATCGCCTCACAAAGGTGTCTCTTCTCAGACCTTGGCAAGATGGGTTAAAGAGGTCATGCATGAAAGTGGTGTAGATACCTCTGTCTTCGGAGCTCACTCTCTTAGAGGTGCTTCGGCCTCTAAGGCCTTTTTCATGGGAGGAAGTCTACAAGATATCCTTAGGGCAGCTGACTGGTCAAATGATAGCATGTTTAGGACTTGTTATTTTAGACCAATTTCGAATCTGATTGATAATGTTATTAATGCACTTTAAACTTGCATAATATGGCCTCCGTGTCGTGCCATAAAATTTAGATTTTTCACTGCCTGGTGGGCAGAAAATCTGGATTTTATTAAAGACACGGAGGCTAATATTATCCCTCCTCTTATTATCCCTCCCACTGTGGATAAGATACTTGATATGTTACCTTTTTCTTTCAGAATGAAAATACATTTTTTCCCCTTTGGATGACCTTTGGAAAGCTGTCTTCAAATATATTCCTGTTTTCTTCATGAAGTTTGATCTTTCCTCGCAGTTTATAACAAAGAAGGAAGATGGCTGGTCGTGATGGGACTATGTAGTTCTCTAGAATGTTCATGAGTGTTCTATGTTCTCATTCTCATTGTTGCTACTGGGCTGTAGTAATAAAGGAGATTTGCATAATATTAGCCTCCGTGTCTTTAATAAAATCCAGATTTTCTGCCCACCAGGCTGTGAAAAATCTAAATTGTTCCATATTGCTCCGTATGCTGTATGTTTCATATTCTACTTTTGTATTTTACGAACTGCATATTCCATGTTACTATGTTCAATCCCCTGAGTGGTTTATTGGTATAACATTTAATCATTTTCAGTCATGCATACAGTTTATTGCCCAACTTAAATTTTTTCCCCTTATTTCCCCTTTTCTTTACAACCTTTACCCAATTTTATGGTGTTTGCTCTTATTGTCATTATTGTATTTTTTTTTCTTCTTTATTCATTTCTTTTGTTTTTATTACATTAGTGCTTGATCTTATGTAACATTTTTTATTGATTGATTGTGATTATTTTATCTGACATTACTTTAATAAAATCTGTTTTGAACTTATATAGTACTCATTTATTCGAGGAGTAAGCCATTGACACTTTTGACATACTTCTGAAATTCATGACTGAGAGACCCATTTTTATTTCGATGGATGGCCAGTTGTTCTGCCAGGTGGACGGAGTAGATTATTCTGTCCCCTTCTATCTCCCAGATGGCTTGACCACCCGCTAAATTTATAAATGATCGCTAGGCAGGAACTGCCATCACAGCGGTCCCTGTCAATGCTCTTCACTGTTTGGTGCTACATGATTAAGCCCTGCCCCAAAGATTTCTTTTTTTATTTTCAGTTGCTTGAGTCATCTCCCATGGCAAGGAGGCATTATTCTTTTTTAATGTCCCTTACCGCCAGAGTTTGCCTGGCGGTGATGGACAGTAAAACAAATGGCTGTATGTCCACTCATCCTAATTGGATGGCCAGACATATAGCCATTTCTGAAGACCCTTAAACTGTCGGGCCATCAGCGAGGTTTGGCTATGGCGTTGACGGAGTAGTCACTGCGGTAGCCATAACTATGGCACACCCACATCTATATCGGGCTGGCAGACCATTATCTTGGCAGTAACCATACTCCATTGCTGTTGCAACTGAGTAGGCTTACCACCAAGATATGAATTGGTCCCTAATCCAGGAGTACCACAAGACTATGTGACATCTACTCATACACCAATCTCTGTGAAGTGGACACTTTGGGGCATATGTACAAGCCCTTATCACCATCACAGCGTCACTTTCAGTGACATTGTGATGGAGATAGGGACCTCGCCTTATTTACAAGACAGCTTTAAGTCACTTGATGTGGCTTAACGCTGCCTTGTAAATAAGGCCCCCTTGGCAATGGCTATGGGCAGGCAATGGATGTTGTGGTGGGCGTTCTACCACAACACCAATTGATTTTGCCGCTGCCCCTATTTACAAGGGCAGCGTAAATAGGAGGCAGCGCCTAAATTAAGACCAGGGACAACATGGTCTTAACTTGGCGAAACGAGGAGAAATGCTTTATTTCTCCTCGTGTTTGTTTTTTCCATGTGTGCTGCCTTGTGCACCACACATGTAAAAAGCAAAACGCCTTGGATTGTTTATGTGTAGGAAGGTGGGACACCTGCACATGAACAATCTTTAACAAAAATTTAATTTTCTAACTTCCATGTGTGCTGCATTAAGCAGCACACATAGAATTGGCAAAACGGCATTTAAATATTGTTTATGTGCAGGAAGGGACACCTTCCTACACATAAACAATCTTCCCATGCACGCATTGGTGCTAAGCTGCTAAACTTAGCATCAGCGTAGGGGGAAATGCAAGGCTGCACTATATTCTTGTAAATATGGTGCAGTCTTGCATTTCTGAAGTGGTGGAGTGAGGCGTTAAGCCATGACGGCTAACGCCTCACTCCATCACTTCTTTGTACATATGGCCATTTGTGTGGCTTTAGGTGAAAGCCCATCAGATTTTCAATTTAACATTTCCAAAATTAACATCTGTAAGGAAATACTTCTAAAGTACAAATAACAATATTCCAAACTTTTAAGAAACAAAACTGAAGAAAGGGAACAATTGGAAAACAGGGGCTCAGCAAAACATAAAATAACTGCGGAAAATGGAAGGGAATAGGACAAAAGGGGGGATGAGGTCCGTCATAATAAAAAAAGAAAAACAGACGAGGAAAAGGAGAATAAAATCTAATGGATATAGGAAAAATCAGGTGGCAAAAAAATCAAGGGAAGGAAAAAGACGATGCAGGGGTTAACTCCTATAAGGAAAAACGTAGAATTGCAAAAGACAATATACAGAAAAAAGGGTAAAGGAATGGGAGAAATGGGGAATAACTCAAAGTAATAAAAAGGTACAGAAGATGTAAAAGAAGGAACTATGGATTAAAGTAAACAACAGATAAGTAAAAAAAATGACACTTATTAAGGATCATCTGACAAACCACAACTTACCTGTGTCAGGTCTTGCACTGCTTTGCAGGCTTCATCCTTGCTATCAGCAATGATCATACTTGTACCATTGGTCAAACCATTTGCCTTTACAACCATTGTGGAAAAATCAGCACTTAAAGAAAACAGGATATTATTGTGACAATTGCTATGACAGTATGAATGAATACAGGTGATTTTAGTACTTCAGGTCACCATTTTATGCCAAGCTCTAAACAGGGATGCAATAGTATTACATGTAACTATAACTATCATGTTATAATCATTTACTGACCAATTTAGGAGTAACAATCCAGGGGTGAGGGACCCTAATGAAGGGGTAACCACACAATATTGCTACTTCTAACAGTACTAACAGTAATTTGTGTCTTCACTCCCACCTCTGTTGCCAGTGGATTTTCAAGCTATAATTTACTGACCGCAATTGCTGAGGAGGAAAGAAGAAACCATTGTATCCTTTAAAGAGAACTACTAGGGCAATAAATCATGTAGATCCATTTAAATTCTCTGCCCGTCTGACATCTGCTGTTACTGACTAGCAGCTGAAGTGGAAGCCAGAACATGGCTCTCCCACTGCAGCTATTATTTAGGACCTAACGCCACAGGGAGAAGGAAAAGGGTAGAAAACCTCAAGGGAGTACCTTGGCGGCACACTGGAACATGTGTCCAAACTCTTCTCGCGGCTTCCACTAAAAAACAGCTGCAGCAGATGCTGTGTGTGTGACTCCTACTGTATTAATTGGTTGCAGGTGAAACTAGAGGAGGAAGAGTGCATGAGTTGTAGTCTCCTCAGGCCCAGTCCGAGTACTTGTAATACAGGTTCTTAGGGACATATTTACATCTTTGTGGAAGGAAAGAGAAGCCTACCCCAGCCATGGCAACCGCTGCTGCCATTATCAAGGACAGCAGCAGAACTGTACACTTCCAATGTTCCCTAGTGGAGCTCACTGAGTGGCATTCATTCTTCTACCATGTATGCCTCTGTGCATCCTTAATGCATGTATGTTAAGAAGTGTCAGTTTCTGCATTCTGCAAACTGGTGGCCACTGGAATCTGGGGGAGTAGATATAGTTGAGCAATGCTTTGATAAGAATATCAAAATCAGATCATTTTCAGAAAATACATCCAGCATTACAAACATTCCGATTCGCTGTATTATCGTATTAATCAAGGATTTTTAAACGTGACAAATCCTCAAAAGTATATTAAGTGACACTATATACTTTGTAATGTATTTAGAGGAGGTTATGAATAGTATAAACAAATATTTTTCGATGAATAGCCAAGCAGCAGATGTAGCTGATTTTTGTGAGAGCACAAACTGACGAATGCTTCACTGATGCGGATCAATTCGGTGCAGGAATCATTGCCTGAGCAAAACGCAGTGCACTCAATGGGATGTATGACATTACAACACATGCTTTTACCACGCATGCCTTTACAACGCTGTATTTACAACGCATGCCTTTACAACGCATAGTGCTTTGGGGCGCTGGATAGTGAATTGTTTAATTTACTATTCCAACTCCAGTCCCAGTGGATAGTAGGGAAGGTGTTGGATAGTAAATTAAACCTATTCCCTATCCTAGAGTGCCCCTCAGCGCAATGCGTTGTAATGGTTTGCGTTGTAAAAGTTGCGTCGTAAAGGCACTGCGTGGTAAAAGTTGCGTTGTAAAGGTTGTTTCCCCACTCAATGCATGCACAATAAAAAGGCTAAATCTTAGTTATAGTTAGCAAAACTGTATTTATTCTTTCAATACACACCAAACATAAATTACACAAACATTTGAAATTCTAAAGTTATAGTTATACCTTAAATTTATAATTTATGCGCCACCTTGAAATTATTATAGCTCATGCAGCTCCATACACAGTGTAGTGAATTCAGTAACCAAACTACATAAACTATAACTCGCGCCTTCTCTGTGCACTACTCATACCCTTTCACATTACATCACTTATACCATCTGAAACCATAACATTCATAACAACACTTATAACATCACATATCCTATCATTTGTAAGAACACAGTGCATGGTAGAGTGGAGAGTTATCGTTAATAGAGTGCGGCTTTCAAATTCAACACACTGTGCATGGTGGTGCGTGTGTTGTAATAATTTGAGAGTGATTCATAAATTATAACTTTAAGGTATGACTATAACTTTAGAATTCATCATATTTGTGTAGTTTAAGCTTGAGTTGTATAGAAAGAATACATAAAGATTTCCTAATCATAGCTAAGGTTTAACCTTTGTTTTTTTCATTGAATTTGAATGTTTTCTTTTAATAAACATATGTTTTAAATCATAGAGTACAGTGACGTCGAGTGGAGTTTCGTAAAGTAGAGAGTCGTAACGTACAGTGGAAGGGAGTGTCATACAGTGTAGTGTTGTAGAGTGGATTATCATAGAGTGGAGCCTATTGAGTGGAGTGGCACAGCGTACAGTGGAGTAAAGTTTCATACAGTGGAGGGGAGTGGTGCATTGCAGAGTAGAGTGGCATGGCGTGGCGTAGCTTAGAGTTGAGTAAACGGTCATAAATTGAAGCGGCATTGTGTACAGTAGAGTGAAGCCATGTGTCGTAGAGTGTTGGAAAGTCTTGTTTAGGTGAGTAGAGTGTTGTACAGTGGAGTGTAGGGGCACAGAGTCGAGTAGAGTGTCATAGGGCGGCAGAGAGTCTAATAGAGTGTTGTACAGTGGCGGTGCATAGAGTGGACTAGAGTGAAGCGTTCAGTGGAGTGGCGTACAGTGGAGCGGCATACAGTTGAATACTGTAGAGTGGATTGGCATAGAGTGGAGCTGCATACAGTGGAACCGCGAATAATGGAGTGGCATACAGAGGAATATCACAGAGCGGAGTGGCGTAGAGTGGAGTGGTGTATAACCGAATAGCATATAGTTTAGCAACGTAGACTGGAGTAGCTTACAGTGGAGTAGCGTGTCATAGAGTAGAGTGGAGTGGAGTGTCGCAGATTAGAGTGAAGTGGAGTGGTGTACAGTGGAGGGGCATAGACTGGAAAGGCATAGAGTTGAATAGCATGTCATTGATTAAAATGGAGTGCTGTAGAGTGGAATAGAGTGGAGTACAATGGCATAGAGTGGTGTGGCATAAAGTGAAGTGGTGTACATTGGAGTGATGTAATGTACAGTGGAATACCGTATACTGGAGCTTGCAGATTAGAGGGGCGTACAGTGAAGCAGCATGGAGTGGAGTGGTGTAGAGTGGTGTACAGTCAAATAGCATATAAAGCAGTGGCATAGACTGGAGAGGCATACATTGGAGTAGCGTGTCCTAGTGTAGAGTGAAGTGGCGTAAAGTGGAGTCATAGACTGGAGTGCCATAGAGTTGAGTAGCATGTCATAGAGTAGAGTGGAGTGCGGCAGAGTGGAATAGCGTAAAGCACAGTGGTGTGGCGAAGAGTGGAATACCTTAGAGTGGAGCAGAGTAGAGTGGTGTACAGTGGAGTACCAGAGAGGGGAGTGGCATAGAGTGGTGTGGTGTAGAGTGGAGTGGTGTGCAGTCAAATAGCGTACAGTGGAGCGGCATAGGCTGCAGTGGCATACAGTGGAGTAGATTGTCATAGAGTAGAGTGGAGTGGCATAGAGGGAAGTGGTGAACAGTGGAGTATCAGAGAGTAGGTGGTGTACAGTCAAATAGTGCCCCAGAGTTGAGTAGCTTGTTGCAAAGTGGAGTGGAGTGCCACAAAGCGAAATAGCATGGAGTGGCGTAGAGTAGTATAGCTTACAGTGAAGTGGCATACACTGGAGAAGCGTAGACTGGAGTGGCATACAATGGAATACCGTAGAGTGGAGTGGCAAAGAGTAGAATAGAATACCATACAGTAGAGTGTGTTCAGTGGAGTAGCACAGAGTGGAATGGCATGTCGTAGAGTAAAGTGGAGTGGCGTAGAGTGGAGGGGCATAGAATGCAGTGGTGACGAGTGGAATAGCGTACAGTGGAGTGGTGTAGAGTGGAGTGGCGTACAGTGGATTTGCGCACAGTGCAATAGCGTACAATGGAGTAGCAGAGAGAGGAGTGGCATTGAGTGGAATAGCATAGAGTGGTGTAGAGTGGAGTTGCATACAGTGAAATAGCATAGAATGGAGTGGCGTTAAGTGGAGTGGCACACAGTGGAATGACGTAGACTGGAGTGGCGTGCAGTGGAAAAGTGTAGAGTGGCATACAGTGGAATAGCATAGAAAGAAGTAGCATACAGTAGAGTTGGGTACAGTAGAGTGACAGACAGGAGTGGCGTGGAGTTTAATAGAGTGGAACAGCATAGAGTGTAGTGAACTGTTGTAGAGTAGAGTGATGTTATGTTATGTTAAACGAATTTGTTACCGTGCACGGACACCAATTGGTTTCATGGCGCTCACAGACAAAGCAGAGATGCAAGGCAGAGGGGTGTAAGGCAGTGAGGTTTAATCATAAGCTAACTAGAAAAGGTGAGTTTTGAGAAGTTTGCGGAAGGTGATATAATCAGGGCAGAGTCGGATGGAAGAGGGAAGGGAGTTCCAGGTTGAGGGAGCAAGAAAAGAGAAACTGGGGACTGTTAGAAGGTTGTGAGCAGAAGACCGAAGATTCCTCAGAGGAATGTGATGCTTAAGGCTAAGGGAGGTAAAAGCAGGAGCAAGAGCAAGAAGAGATTTGAAAACGGTACAACCCATCTTGAAAATACAGCGGGAAGCGACCGGGAGCCAATGCAATCTCCTCAACAGGGGCGAGACATGTTGGTACTTTGGCTGTTGGAAGACCAGTCTGGCCGCCTGGTTCTGCACCAGCTGGAGCCGATGGAGATGGTAAGCTGGAATCCCCACATACAGGGAGTTGGCGTAGTCAATACGGGAGGCGACCAGGGCCATGATGACCAGTATGAGAGCCTCTGTAGAGAGGAACCTTCGAATTTTACAAATTCTGCGTAGATGGTAAAAGCAGGCCGAGGTGACGGTGTTAATTTGAGGTCTCATTGATAGGTCACTAGAAATGATAACACCAAGGCTCCTCACGGAATTGACAGGACAGGGAGGGGGGCAGAGAGCCTGAGGCCAAAAACTGGAGCTCCAAGGATTTGAGGACCCTCCTGTCAAGATCAGCTCCGTCTTGCTGGGATTGAGCTTCAGCTGACTAAAATTCATCCACTCAGAAATGGTGAGCATGGTGGATTGAAAGTTGGTGCGAGAGGAGAGAGTGGGATCAATAGCGAAGATTAGCTGTAGGTCGTCCGCATAATTGAAAATAGTGACAGGGGTGTGACGCAGGGAGGCTAAGAGGGGTTGCATATAAAGATTAAACAAAAGAGGCGAAAGGGCAGAACCCTGGGGGACACCACAGGAGAGTGAAGATTGGGGGGCAGAAAAGGTGGATAGCTGAACCGATTGAGAGCGCCGGTGTAGAAAGGAACCAATCCAAGTTAAGGCCAGGCCCTGGATACCCGCGTTACCGACACGGTCGATCAAGATGGCATGATCGACCGTGTCGAAAGCAGCCGACAGGTTTAATAGAACCGAAGCCTGGGCAAGGTTCCTATCAGCCCCCTGTCTCAGCGCATCCATTACAGCCATGATGACAGCTTCCGTTGAGTGGGCTGGTCCAAAACCAAGTGATGTGTTGTGTAGTGCAGTAGCATAGAGTGGACTGGTGCATGATACAGTAGAGTGGAGTGGTTTGTCATAGAGTGGCGAGTGGAGTGATATGTCATAGAGTGGCATGTGTCTTAGTATGGAGGATCCTCGAGTGAGGGGAGTGGCTTTGAGTGAACTCTGATGTTGTAGAGTGGATTGGCGCACAGTCGAGTGGCATGTTGTAGAGTGGTGTAGTGTGTGATAGAGTAGACTGGCATGTCATAGAGTGGAGTGGCATATTGTAGAGTGGGGTGCCACTGAGTGTCATAGAGTGGAGTAGCATATTGTAGAGTGCACTGGCATGTGTGGCATGTCATAGAGTGAAGCACTGTGTAGTGTCATAGAGTGGAGTGAACTGTCTTAGAGTGGAGTAGAGTTGCATTTCATAGAGTGTAGTGACGCGTCATAGATTGGAGAGTTGTATCGTACAGTGGAGTGGAGTGTTAATTTGTGTCGTATAGTCTAGTTTAAATAGATGCATTGTAAAATTTGGCAGGAATGTAGAATATGGTGTGGAAAGGGCAATTGTTTATAGTAGAGCTAAAATGGTTAAGTAGTGTTAAAGTAATAAGTCACAAAACACACAGGGGAAGATTTATTAAAGTGTCACACAACACAGCACGACATCTTGCTGTGCTGCACTGCGTGACAGGGGGAGGGCATGGATGCACCATATATCTCATTGGGCTGCCGTACTTGTGGCAGCCTAGCGCCACTGAAGGTACACCTTTGCCCCATGATACAAGGGTGTCTGCATTGTAAGCAAGATTGTTTTTGTGCAGGAAGGGACACCTTACTGCACAAATCAATTGATTTTTGCGTTCTCTGTGTGCTCCAGAATGCAACACACTTAGAAAGAGTTAACAACAAGGAGAAATAAAGATACTTCTCCTCGTGTAGCATTTTGATGCATTACCATGTTCCCCAGTCTAAGTAAATCTGAGAATGTGCCAAAACCCATGGGTGGACACATGGAAGACCCACGGTCCACCCATGGAACTACCTTCCCAGGGCAGGGTACGGCAAGGTAGCGACTTGCGCTGCCTTGCGATACTCTAGATTTACCAAGTAATGTAGGGCCACACATGAGTAGATCTCATTGAAGAATTGTGTTGCTCTTGTGGCACCATGCATGATATAACGGGAACCCAATACAATGATAAATCTGGCCCTTAGTCATATATATTGGGCCATGGTATACCGCGGTAACTGCGTAGTATACCGCAGTAAATGCCAATGACAACACAGTATATGATTGGCTATGGATACCTTTACAAAAGTAAAATGAAGCCATGTTATTTTTGCCTCTCTTTGTCTGTGTTCTGCATTGGACCTTAGTAAGTAAGTAATGTAATTTTATTGGTTTTAGTTATTTAAAACCATAACAATTTTAAGATAAAAACAAGGCAAAAAACATCAAACTATCACAGCCTTCAGTGATTTTCTAAGGTTTTTCAAATGTTAATTGCTAACTATAAAGTCCCTTTAACCTTAAGTTTTTTAAGTGAATTTCACCACCACCACATTCAAAATGTATAACTGCAAAATGGATTATAAGCAACACACTAAACATATTACTATCTAAATTACTCTATAATAGCATGTATAACTCCCTTAATATCTCTATCACACAGTGTATAACTCTTTCAGGGGAATCTGTGACTGCATACATCACTGTATCAGTAAGTCTATCATTCACTGTATAAGTATTTGAGTGGATCTGTGAGACAGTGCATTAGCCTATCAATGGTTCTGTAACAAACTGCGTGACTGTCTCAGTGCATCTATGAGTGGGTGCATCAGTGTCTCAATGGGTGTGATTGGTTGCATGAGTCTCCTAGTTGATCTGTGAGTAGGTGCATGAGTGTATGACTGTCTGACTAGATATTTGAGTGAATGCATGAGTGTCTGAGTGGGTGAGTGAGTGGGTTCATGAGTGTCTGAGTGGTTCTATGATTGGTAGCGTGAGTGTCTGAGTGGATCTATGAGCGGATGCATGGGTCTCTGAGTGGGTGCGTGAGTATCTGAGTGTATGAGTGACTGGGTGCACAAGTCTCTGAGTGTGTCTGTGAGTGGGTGTGTGAGTGACTGTTTGGGTGCCTGTGTGTCTGAGTGGGTCTTTGAGTGGGTGTATGAGTGTCTCAATGGGTCTGTGAGTAAGAGCATAAGTCTCTGAGTGGGTGAGTGAATGGTGCATGCATGAGTGTCTGAGTGGGTCTGTGATTGGGAGGGCGAGTTTCTGAGTGGGTCTGTAAGTGGATGTGTAAGTCTTTTAGTGGGTGATTGAGTGGGTGTATGTATATATGAGTGAGTCTGTGAGTGGGTGTGTGAGTCTCTGAGTGTATGAATGAGTGACAGAGTGCATAAGTCTCTGAGAGGATGTGGGACTGAGTGTGTGAGTGACAATGGGTGTGTAATTGGGTATGAGACTGTGCATATAAGTCTATGAGTGGGTCTCTAAGTAACTGCTTCAGTCTCTGAATGTGTCTGCACAAGGGTGAGTAACTCTCCAGGTGAGTTTGTAAGTGGGTGCATGAGTACCTGAATGGGTATGTGAGGGAATGCATGAGTATCTGCGTGGGTATGTGAAGGGGTGTATAAGTGTCTGAGTGAGTTTGTGCGTGCATACATGAGTCTATGACAGCATGCACAAATATATATTTGCCGCGTTAACCAAGAACGCTCCAAAGTTGTCCGTTGGCAAGGCCAGCACCAACCCATAAGATTGGGGGCCATGGAGTTCAGAATCCTTTAAACCCTCCAAGTGGACAAGCAACTACCGGGATCTATGGCGCACATACATTTCGAGACCCATCCACGGTTTTAATGGACAGTGACAATATAGTGCAATCCATACAGGGGGAAATTACGGGACACGGATCACAAAGAACATAAGGCATTGCGCAGCACTCATCTGAGTGGCCCATCTGTGGGCGGCTGATTGAATAAATGTGGGTGTGTTCCAAATGCACCAATCTCGAGTCATGCCTCTGATGAGGGCAGTAGCCCAGAAACGCGTCAGGAAGATAACTTCCGATACGAGAACTGAAACCGCATCGAGATGTTTTATGTAACCTTACCCGAAGAAATTTTGAAAATGACCTGATGGAGAGTGCAGCCTTGCTAACGGCCAACTTTGGAGCTTTCTTGTTTAACGCGGCAGTCCGGCCGCGAAGGCCAGCACCACACCATAAGATTTGGGCCCACAGGGTTCAGAATCCTTTGAACCCTCCAAGTGGACAAGCAACTACCGGTATCTATGGCGCACATACATTTCGAGACCCATCCAGGGACACGGACCACAAAGACCATAAGGCATTGCGCAGCACTCATCTGAGTGGCCCATCTGTGGGCAGCTGATTGGTGCATTTGGGACACGCCCACATTTATTCAATCTCGAGTCGTGCCTCTGATGAGGGCAGGAGCCCAGAAACGCATCAGGCAGATAAATTCCGATACGAGAACTGAAACCGCATTGAGATATTTTGTGTAACCTTACCCGTAGAAATGTTGAAAATTAGTTGATGGAGAGTGCAGCCTTGCCAATGAACAACTTTGGAGCTTTCTCATATATGTATATGCGTGTGTGTGTGTGTGTGTGTGTGTGTGTGTGTGTGTGTATATATATATATATATATCTTATGGCAGGGCAGTGACGATAGCGCCAAAGATTTCATTACTAACCTTAATGCCAATCAGGTTAACCTCAAGTTTACCTCACACATCAGTGCTAGAGAAGTTGAATTCCTAGATGTAAAAGTATATGTGGAGAATGACATGATCAAAACTACCCTACAAAGGAAAGTGACAGCAGGTAACTCCACATTACATGCTACTAGTGCCCACCCTAAACGCCTAATAGAGAGTATCCCCTACGGAGAGCTCCTCAGAATTAAACGCATATGCAGCAGTACTGAACAACAAGAAACCTGGATGAGGGAGGCAATTTAAAGATTCCGTAGATGAGGATACACTACATGCACTCTCAACAAAGCACTTGACAAAGCCAAAGCTAGACCTAGGGAATCATTGTTAGGCTCTCCAAGAACCAACAGCAATGATGAAAATGAACCTGAGGGGGGTAGGGAGACAAACAATGTCCCCAGATTAATCCTAACTTTCAATAGCCAACATCGCCAAATACGGTCTATTATTAATCAAAATTGGCCGATTGTTTTGACGGATGCAGTCATGGCAACTGAGGTGCCTACTAGCCCCAACATAACATACCGTAGAGGCACCTCAATGAGAACACAAATAGTCCGCAGCAACCCTGAAACCGTCAAAAGCAATAAATCTACTTGGCTAAAACAAAGGGAGGGTTTTTACAAATGCTCATACTGCAGGGCTTGTAAATTTGGTGTTACAACCACCAAATATAACACTCAATTCAGCCACCATGAGTCAAGAATCGAGGGGTGTTTTGATTGCAAAACCGAGTATGCCGTGTATGTCCTGACATGCACCTGTGGCCTCAGATATGTGGGAAGCACCAATCTACAGGTGCATGTCAGGATACTTCAGCATTTACGGGCCATTGTCAACAACGACACGGCATACCCGGTAGCTAGGCATTTTAAGGCTGTCCACAAAAATGATCTCAAACATTTGAAATACTTTGTAATTGCTGCTGTCCCTGAACCACTCCGGGGTGGCAACCGTGAGAAAAATGTAAGGCAATTTGGGCCAGATGTAGGTCGGTCGGTAACGGCCGAAAATCGGTATTTTTGTCCGTTACCGACCGGTATATGGGTGACAGGTATGTAGGGGGCATTATTTTAACGATTCGGTAAAATTACCGATTCGGTAATTTTACCGATTCGGGAAAATAAAAAATCGGTAAATTTACCGATTCTGAGGCACCGAGATGTGGGTGGGACTCCTCAGAGTCCCAGAGGCCTTACAGAATCGGTATTTTACCATCAAATCCAATTTGATGGTAAAATACCGATTCCGGTGTGCATGCACATGTGTGCATGCACACCTATGCCATGTGACAGGCTGACCTGCCCTTAGGGCATGTATGCCTGCCACATGGCACCCAAGCCTGTTTTGGGGGTGCCAGAGGGTGTCAAAGTGACACCCCCTGCACCCTTGTGCAAATCGGTATTTACCGATTCGGTAAATACCGAATCGGTAATGCCCATTCATTCCTATGGGCTTCAAAGCCCATTGGAATGAATGGGCATTACCGATTCGGTATTTACCAAATCGGTAAATACCGAATTCTTCAGAATCGGTATTCCAGCACATCTGGAATACCTACATATCCACCCCTTAGGTTTACCGATTTTTAATTACCGAATCGGTAAAATTCGGTAACAAAAAATCGGTAAATCTATTTTACCTACATCTGGGCCTTAGAGTCCAAATACATCCTTGAGCTAGACAGCAAACATCCCAATGGACTAAACAACACGGAGGACCTACACAATTTACTGTAACATAATAGCTTTGGCACTATATTAAATGTTTCCTAGTACTCTCATACCATCCATATTGTCACTATTAACAATTCTTGAATATGTATATGTTTTCCCTATAACTGTAAAATATCTGTTTTTAACTTTTCTCAATACATTCAATAATAATTTTTGTTTGTATTTTTTAACATACCTCTTCAAAACCTATCTGAGCCCCATTTTGCACAGACAACTTTCTTTGCACTCACTTATTGCACTTTTCTAAGAAATATTATAGACAGCTGCTAGTGCATTACACTTGCACACGGCATAATTTTGCACATTGTTACCATTTGCACATACAACTAGGATTGTTATCTACATTGATATCTATCCAGTTAGGCCATCAATCAGTTCAGGAATTCATTCCGCCAGACTGGTATCTTAATTTGCACTACAACACATGTATATTAAGTAATTTTATCAATTTTTTACAACAATTTTTACGATATTTATTCGTTTTATACATATATTTATTTATTTAAATATATACATATTTTTGTATGTACATACCAATGTGCCCATATATCTACTCATATTTATTTATATATATATATTTATGAATTTAGGTATATATATATATATACATACATACGTGCACAACGATGCATGTATATATATATATAGCAGTTCATACTGAGCTTATCTACTTAGAGGCTTGTTAAGGGCAATTATCAACAGCATTCAAGCTACAAACTATATTGCCTTGTGATATGTGCATGCAAAACAACAAATGTGCCATATATCGGAGATATGTTGCAAAATACGTGTGCCAGATAATACAATGTGCTACAATCCATAACAGCACAGCATTCATGCCTGTATAGTATTTCCTCCATGTTCATTAATCACATGCTGGGGGTGAAAGCATTACAAATACAAAAAAAACAGAGTATAAAAACAGAAACCGGACTCTGTTTAGTCAATTGAAAAAGAATACCTTGTTATTCGAAACGCGTCTGACCTGACATAAGCTGTAAGCTAATAAAGACCTGCTTCTACCACAACATTTGGTGTCCGTTTCCCGTCCTTTGGAGCGCTACCGGCTGGGGTGCATCAGAGAGGTGTGGGAAAACTCGTTTGGATATATATCTATATATATATAGATATCAAGAGCAAAGCGTCCCTGCGCTGTTCAGATATATATGTATATATTTGTCAAAAAGGAGATTCTCCAGCAGAATCCCGGCCACGTCCACCAGGTGGGATCGGTGCAAGTTTAAGAGTGCAGGACCCATCGAAATGTCAGCAGAATTGCAATTCAGGAAATATCACAGACTACAGAAAAGACTTGCAGTCCACAATTTGGAATCCAAAGTTTATTACGGCAACATGTTATGTGTGTATATATATAAAAATATTTGTTTTTAATCACTTGTTTAGTAATGCATTCTAATTTCACAACGTAATAGGGGTTTTGCTTTGTGCTAACCATTGATGTTGAAATGGCATTTCTTAGGTTTACCAATGGGTTCCTAGTTTGTCAGGTTTAGCACAAGCCGTTAATACAGTAAACAGCGTATTTTGCACATGTATCCGAACAATGGAGACAATGAATTGTACACATTAACTTATTTTTTAAAAGTAATCATTAGTTGCACACTATGTAAATAGTTGTAAATATATGAAATACTTTGGACAGATATATATATATATTTTTCTATTGTGATAGTATATTTTTATTCTGTAAATAATAATAATTTTTTGGTGTGTCGGATATATATACATTGTATTTAAAACATTTATCAATGCAATAGCTGATAAAAAAGATAAATTTGTAGTCCAACAGAAAATGCATTACGCTGTGTATGGCTTTAAGGACACTCCCCTAGGTTGAAAACAGTTAACCAATCAAATTGTTGTTTTTGAATGCATTTGCACTTTAAATTTCACGCAACTCTGTCTGTGCGCCATGTGACCAAGGCCTCTGTGTAGGCTGAAACGTTATGCTGCCGTGGCGTGCTAAGAAATAAAGTAACTCACTGCATCTGGGTCTTCCGTTTTTCCTTTGGTGTGATGGCTCTGGACTACGGGCGCGTCGTCTTGAGGATAACGAATATGCAATATATATATATATATGTATTATTATGTTATATATGTGTATATATATATTGGATATTTTTTTTGAGTCACTTCTTTCTTGGATATATATATATATATATATATATATATATATATATATATATATATATATATATATATATGTGTGTGTGTGTATGTGTGTGTGTGTGTGTGTGTGTGTGTGTGTGTGTGCCGTGTGTGTATTCAGTGTATTCACTGAAAAAAACTAGGGTTATGTGACGTTATAGTTACTTGTTGAAATAGCACAAAACTAACATTATAAAAACAACAAAAGAAAACACTGAAATTCACCAATTATAGTTTACTGAGCTAATTTTAACCTGCATTCCTGGCATGCACTGCTTTTGTCCTCGCATATTACATCACTCATGACATGTGAGATTACATTACTATTTGTAATTTTTGGCCCTGAAGGGGCAGTGGGGGAGTCCATCTGGGTTCTCCACTCCCAGAAGTGCCAGGGAGTCAGTGAACAAAACATTTAATAAAATGGAAAATATATACTTGTAATAACTGTTTTATAAATATATATATATATATATATATATATATATATATATATACATATATATATATATATATATATATATATATATATATATATATATATATATATATATATATATATATATATATATATATATAAACAAAAAAATCCAGCTCCCACAGGAACTCCATGGAAGAATGGCACGGACTCGAGGTGTTTTAAGATTCAGCATTATTTTATTCTGCCAGGTCGCCCTCAATCCCAGAGGTCAGGAGAGATGCGTTTCGGCTTTCAAGAAGCCTTTGTATATATATATATATATATTGTTGTGAATATGGATGGGCTGCTCCGTGCCCATTGAACAGAGGCTGCCCTGAAGGGTTGGTGGCCCAGGACAGCGTGTTGGAAGGGATTCGGAATTGCAGAATACCATTCCCGATCGTGTTGGCTGAATTGCATGAATTTGTATTTGAACTTTGGCAATGCGCAAGTAACACCCACTCACCTGACATACAAGACATTTTTTCATCAAAAGAGGCACCGCTGATCAGGTATTTACGTTTTCAACTATGAATAGACTTGGACTTCCAATAAGCATATTCATTTAAACATTGCGATGCACCGTGGTACTTGGATTTTTGTATTCTGGTCACGTGAGGCAAATGATGTAAAAGCGCACAGGTGCGGAATGAGCAGTTCGATGATCTTTTTCCCGCCTGTGAGCAAGGCCGGATGAGGCTGAAACGTAAGGCATTTTGGGAGAAATCTGTGTGCGAGGACGTGTTGAATTAATGCCTCTGTTGCCAGAAATGGGCCTCTGATGGTGCTTTTTGATGTGAATATGGATGAGCTGCTCCGTGCCCATTGAACAGAGGCTGCCCTGAAGGGTTGGTATATATATATATATACAAGAAAGACTCGAATCCTGATCTCCGGAGAACCTCCACACTCGAGGAAACCACCGGAGAAGAAACGAGAGCTGACCCAGAAAGAGCAGGTGAGAATTATTTTATTGTGAAAATAAGCAGCCTGCCAGCATAACGTTTCGGCCTTCCCGGAGGCCTTGGTCACACAACGCCAATGAAGGAGCAGGTAAAATTTAAAGTGCAAAGTGCGAACAGAGCTGCGACATGATTGGTTGCCACATGGCCTGAAACATGGACACAGAGGACATACTCATAACATTAGAGATGCAAATGTAAAACATCATATAAGTATGAGATGCCCATAAATAAATACGTCATGGTTTGTAAAAAAGAAAGCAAGAAAAGCAATCATTAAAAAACAATAAATAACGTATAACAGTAGTTAATTAATAAATTCAATGTAAAATACATTACTACTATGTGCAAAAAAATGCAACTGTGCAAAAAATGTATATAGCCACAGCATGCATACATCATAAAACCCAAGTCGGTAATTAAATGTCCACAACCCCCAATATTCGGAGTTGGAGACATGCATGTCCATGAGGCAGTTTAGTGCAATCATTGATCGCAAAATATATATTTAATGTGCAAAGTGGAAAAAAAAAATAGGTGAAAGAGCGCCGGGTCTAAAAAGGATTAAAAAATGATGCGAGCAGATGATTAAAAACACATTGAACCGTGCGAAAACTTAAGTGGAGCACCATCAACCATGCCTAATCAATGTATCCTAATAATTATGAAGTATATCAAAAAGAGTTTTTCTGTTCAGTACCCAATGTTGCTACTGTACATAAGTGGGTGATTAAAACTAGAGATAGGTGTAGAAATCTTCGCTGGCATTGAGGCCCAAAGGGGACTTACAATCTACTTCCACGATATACCTTGTTTCTAGAGAACGTAAAATAGCTTCACGATTTCCTCCCCTTCTAAGGGGAGAAACTGCATCTATAACAAAGTATTGCAGCAAGTGACTTTTGTTCTCATGAAAGTCCTTGAAATGACGTGCAACTGGGTAGGCGGTGTCACTTGTATTGATGGCCCGAATGTGCTGGAGTATCCGTTTGTGGACCTGCAACTTGGTGCTACCGACATATTGCAGGCCACAAGGACACTCCAGCACATACACCGCGTACTCAGTTTTGCACGTTGTTACAAATGGTGGAAGGTCCAGAGGTGGTAAGTTTCATGAAGGTATTTATTGTAATACATAGTTACAAAGATGTGATGTTTAAGCCAGGATAGAGAGTAGGCCAGTAAGTTTCTCTGTAATTATGCCCCACCAGGAGCTGTCCTCCTGGCAGCTCAGCCTTCAGTCACCAACTGAATCTGAACACATATTCAATATTCTATGACATATAGAACATTCCACACAGGGAGCAGGGGAAGAAAGAGAATATAGAAATAACTATACAACATATCCCCCTTCTTTACACCTGAATCAAAGACAAAAGAAGAATAAAAGGATGAATAAAACAAGCGCAAAGAATGAATGAAACAAGCTAAACATAATAAACAGTATATTGATGAAAGCAGAAATGTAAACATAATAGAATGAAAATTAGGAAGAAAATGGAATAGAAGAACTAATAAGCTTGAAAATGAGAGAATAGAAGAACTAATAAGCTTGAAAATGAGAGAACACACATCTTCTCCCTTTAATGGTAAAAGAATAAGTAAAATAGTTACTAGAAATAGAGAAGAAGTAGAAAAATAGGAAAGTTAGTGAAGAGTTCTCAGACACTTCAACACACACCAGTTGGCCGGACCAGGGTGGAGAGTAATCAACGAACATAAACACCAAGAAGAAATTTTTTAAGAGAGGTACTCCTAGCAGGAGAATTCAGGAGAAAACTCCATTTCAAAATGAGAAAAGAGAAGAGAATATGTAAGAGAATATGTACACTGAACAGGAGTACGACGAAGAAAAGTAGTTTTATGTATTTGCCAGTAATAAGGAAACATGCGTATAAAGAAAGAAGATATTTAAATAAACACTATCAATCATAACTGCATTGTGCTATATCAAATACAATTTTACACTAAGAATATGTTATAATATTTTTTAGCTAGCACAAAATAAGAACTGGTATCATTTATCCCTAAAACACATAAGTAATTCTGTGAATAACCTTAAAAGAAAATAATCAGCGCTGTATTATAAATGAAATTGTACTCAGATATTAAACAATGTTAATAATTATACTTGCTGCAATCTAAAGTCAAATTGCATTAAAATTGTAAAAGGCATACATATACATCATCAACATTAATCCACTGGGTATAATACTCAAATTTACTTGCTTCAGTATAATACTCAAATATACTTGCTTCAAGAAGTGTAGAAAACGCGATAGTTAGAATGTAATTATCAATCTAAAACAACAAACTAAAATAAATGAAGTAGTCTCCGTAGATCTTATTTGTTTGTGGTGAAATGAATGAAGAAACGGTAGAGTTTACTAAGAGAGTTTCTTGCCTGTTAAGTTCAAATAACATCGTGAGAAGAAGGTGAAAATAAAAATGTTGGCTTCTTGCAGCAGTAACAAATGCTTCACAGTTATGGTATCGAAGGAAACGTGTATCAGCAAGATTTGTAACTGTCTGTGGAGGGTTCCCATGAGGATATGAAAACGAAATGTGAAGTGACGTGAACGTAGACTTCATCAATGTCAAAATGGGGCTGCGCAATTTTGACGGAGTGCCGGATGGCTTGCGGTGCAAACGTACACGTACACGAAAACGTCCACAGTAGGCTGCATAAGAATACGTCACGAAGCAGGTTCGAGCCAAGACACAGGTGAGGCAGCGCGAGCGGAACTTTATTTTTCAAATTTTGAAAGTCGACAGTTGGATGAATAATAAATAAAATTTTAGCATATCCAGAATAGCGTAAAGGCAAATATAAATAATGTTTTACTCTGAGGCAGACAGGCAGTAACATCATGAAATATGTTAATTTCCTGAAAGTAAACGCTGATGCCGATCGTTGAGGGTAAAAGTCAATGGCACTGTCGTTAAAGCTCAGGAAAACGAAATTGAATGAAGGTGAAGCAGTTAATTGTTTATTCATGGCAGGAGGTTCGAAGTGACAAAAATGTAAAATAAAACACTGCAGGCTTCGATATCAGTAGGCAAATAAATTAAGTGCAGTTTTCACTCGACATAGGAGTGTAGGAATGACACAGCAGGCTCCAAAATCGATATGCTTCAGACTTTCAGTCTGTCAGTAGGATTATTAATTAAACGCTGTAGGCTTTCAAATCAGTAGGCTTCATAATTAGGTGAAGCAGAGTGGTAATTTTAAATCGGCAAGCTTGAAAATCTTGTGTAGCTGTTTATAATTTAATAGGAAATACAGTCAATTTAGAATATGTAAATGAACTCACCAAGCTTCTGTAGCAAATTGGCATGCCCGAGTTGAGGCTGACGGTATCTTTGTCTCTGGTGGGGCTGGGGCTGCCAACGAAATTTTGCTGAGTAAGTATAAGCTTGGGTTCTTTGAATCAGTTTCAGTCTTTTAAAATGTAAAATTGCTGTAGAAGTAAATTCTTTGAAATAGGATTCACGCAGGTTTTTAATCCAGAAACGTCGCCAATGTTACAAATGGTGGAAGGTCCAGAGGTGGTAAGTTTCATGAAGGTATTTATTGTAATACAGAGTTACAAAGATGTGATGTTTAAGCCAGGATAGAGAGTAGGCCAGTAAGTTTCTCTGTAATTATGCCCCACCAGGAGCTGTCCTCCTGGCAGCTCAGCCTTCAGTCACCAACTGAATCTGAACACATATTCAATATTCTATGACATATAGAACATTCCACACAGGGAGCAGGGGAAGAAAGAGAATATAGAAATAACTATACAACACACGTTAGCTGCTTGTGGATGGTGTGGGGGGTATCTGTAAAGGGTATGGTGTACTCTGGCCTGCTCACCCCGTGTTTGCATGCTTTGCAGAAAGAGCATTTCCTAAATCCCTTACTAGCCGGCAACCACGTTGTGTTGGTGACCACCTCTGGGCTGGATTTAACCAGTGCATCGCTCATAGAGCATGCTTTTCTGAAGGAAATCTCTGGTTTAACTGACATAGAGTTACCAATGACCGGATCATTCCGCACCAAGTTCCAATTTCTATTGAGGATCGTACGGAGCGCTTGGTGCTGTTGATTATAAGTCAGTATAAGCCTCACAGGTTGTTTGGTCATCTTGGGGTCTGCTACCAAAGATTTTTTTATGTAGCAGAGCCTCCTTTCTAGGGATAGAGTTAGCCTTACAAATAGCCACATCTATTGATATCATATATATATATATATATATCTATATATATATATATATATATATATATATATATATATATATATATATATATATATATATATATATATATATATATATATATATATATACATACAGACACCCACATTATATGTATGTGTGTTTATATAAGTCTATATTTATACAGATTATTGCATTTTAGTGAGATTTATTTAATTAGCATTATATTAATGGTATATATTGAAATATTTAAGCTTTCCCACTTTAAACAATATATTTATATTAAGAAACAATATTTTTGTATGTTTTTTAACGATATTGGTGTGAAACAATACATTTTTCTCAATATTTTTGTACTTTCCATTATAAAGGGACACAATATTTTTGTAAACTATATTTTATGGCACAATATTTTTGTTACATAATATTGTTGATTTCAATATTGTGTCAGTGATCCTTTACAAGGTCAAGCCAGGCTTTACAATCTTTGTACATACAATTGCACTTTCTGGTAGGAGTTCATTTTGTTCTTGAATCAGGAACATGTACATTTTCACTAAAACACCGATTTGGTTGAGCTTCCCAAATAAGTGAGATGTATACCATGACAATAATAACTTCACTCTACAGTGTACATTTAAGGGATTATTTAAATGATTAGTTAATAATTCTTTCATTTCTTTTCTAAAAGAAATGTATGATGGGACAGTCCTCAACCACGAGGATTCTCAGGTTCTAGGTGCTGCCCCAGAAACACAATTAGTTGAGTGTTTCTCAACAACCTCGTCTATTCCCAAAACCTCATAATAAGATACAAATGTATACACATACATAAAGGGGTGTTTAGTCATTCCTCTTCTTCTATTGGTCTCTTTAAGTACAAGTCACATTCAGCTTCTGCATGCCACAGCATACAGCATGTGGCAATGGGTCAGACACCCTTCAACCATTGGCTCTCTTGCACTGTAAGTGCCAGTATTTTGCCTAATCAAAGTTATCTAAAAGGAGTGCATTTCAGTTCCAGAGCTGAGATCACCATCTCCAGCTCCAGCGTGGTCCAATACACATTACTTGACGAGCCCCTGCCAGAGGCTCACTGTATGAGTCTCCTGTGCAGGAAAACATACTGGGTCAAAAATGTTGAAATGAGGAGTGAGGAGGCATAGAGCTACTCTAGATAAGACCTTCAACTCAACAGTACCAGGGACCTTCAACTTTACAGTGAGTTTGTGAATACTCTCATAGCACAAAATACCCATAATCCTACAAACAACTCTTAACAAATGACTGTGGAAAATTGTCCTTACATGTGGATTTTCAAAATTCATTTTTTGAGTATACATGACTCTATGTCCTGATTATTTGAATAGGGATCTGCTGTATGAGTCTTGGGATGGCAATTTGTGCACCTAAGTTGACCTTAAAGTGTTGTGACTGTCCATGAGAATGTGACTGGGTGCTAATCTTTGAGGAAAGATAGGCATTAGTGACTTACAGTGTGCCTAAAATAAGGAACAGTGAAAGTGATGTACCCTTCATCAGGAGGTAAATCAACTGCTACTTTTGAGTATTCCTTATCAACACTCCCCATCAAGCTTATTCAGGGACCAACAACCTGTTCAAACCTACAAATCAAAGAGGACAACTAGGATCTCAATGGAAATCAGAGTGCTTCGCAACTCTGCCAGGAGTGAAAAGCACTATAGAAATGATACACTACAATACACAAGTGCTTTTAGTAAATTGGCATTTTTTACAAGTAGGCTAAATATGTGACCAGTGTTGGGGTTATCGGTGACACTGGGATCTGGTTTTTACAGAAGACCATAAACTGGTCTCTGATACACCACTATACAAACAGTAATAACGTTGAAATAAGTGCTGTTCTGATTTTGGCATGCAAACTCAAAAAATCCTATCCGTTTACTTGGAACATGTCTGGCCTGGTATGATCACCAGGTTGATCATACCGGTCGCCTAAGGGATGGACGAGATGTATGGAGCTCCAAACGTGAGATCCTACCTTCACTTTAGCCAATAGCTTTCGTAGTCGCTCACTTTAGCCAATAGCTTTCGTAGTCGCTCAGTCGGAGCGCTTTACCTCATCGAGGCAAAGCGCTCCGACTGAGCGACTACGAAAGCTATTGGCTAAAGTGAAGGTAGGATCTCACGTTTGGAGCTCCATACATCTCGTCCATCCCTTAGGCGACCGGTATGATCAACCTGGTGGTCTCTGGTAAACAAAGAACAAGTGTCCAAAGTGGAGTGGCAGCATACAGTGCAGCCCTGATGAAACTGCCTTAAAGTATATGGCAGTGAAACATGTCGGCACTGGCACTAGGTAATGGTATGCATGACTAGCTACCAGCCTTTTTATTGGTACAGCATCTAAACTTTTTCCCTATGAATAAAGTCGGTTAAGGGAACTAGTTGCTGTGTTTTATGCACTTTTTTATGTTGTATGTTTGTCACTAGCAGACTGTCTCTGCTTTTCACATTTTGTCACATATTTGTGTTGTTTGTGTTTGGACACTATTTCCCTTTTCTTTGAGAATCAAGTGACTACCGATGATGAGACCGGGGCTTGTCTGGAAATTACATACCAGTTACCCCGAGGGTGGTGTTTCTGTGAGGTGTCATTTGGTTTTCACACATTTTTCTGAGGAGAATTTGATCCTACACCTTGAGGGTGGATCTTGGTGATAGACCTAGGTGGGTCATACGATTGGGTGTTCAGTGTTTCTGCCAAGGAAATTCCGTTTTTTTATGAATCTGGGCGCAGTGCAGTGAAAGTACCCCCACAATTCTTGTGTGGTTCTGCAGTAGTTATCAGTATGAAATGACTGTTCTTCCCCCCACTGACTTCTGTTGACGTCCTTGGACAGGGTCTTGTTGGGTGTTCTATAACTTTTGAGTGGAGGGCGACCCTGTCTGTTCTTCCCTCTATGCTCCAATTGTGGTTTTGACTGGAGAACTTTGTACCTGGTAATTCTGCACCACCCTTAATTCCTGAAAGGGCTGGTAATTACCGTTAGCAGCCTCATTGGAAATTATGGGCCACTCTTAATGAGCGTAAGAGACGAAGGGAGAGAACAGAACCAGAGACTAGCTACGGAAACTGTCTCCAAGGGTCCCCCAATAAAATCAATATGTCTTCAACAGTAGCTGAAGTGATTGAACTTACCATGTAATGAAGCTACAAGCCTCATGGGGGTTAGTGAACGCCTTCCATCGAGCAGTTGGAATACCATGCCGGTCCATAAATTCCTTAGAAAACCTTTTATTAGCTTCCAACTGGGCTGCCTTTGCTGTAGGGCCAAAACATCTCACCCCGGCTGAGGTCAGGTCATCGACTATACCTATGCATGAAAAATAGAGCAAGGTGGGTAACGCTGTAAGTAAAGGCGCCATATATTACGGATACCAAGATCCTACATGGCAATGGAAGTTTGTTTACAAGTACAGATCCCCATTCTCTGATTGGCAAAAAGGTTTACTTCCTTGGTGTTTATGACTCAGACTTCAAGTGCACTTGTATATAAAGAAATGTATGCAGCATAGCAGCAGAAAAGAGACATATTGTATATGAAACAAGAATTATAGTTCTCCAGGTAGCTCTCTTTAAAAGGACTGCCCCACATTTTGAAACTATAATATAACCTTTTTTTATGAACAGTCTTCTTTTTGTAAAAAGTAGTAGAACCTTCCGAAATGTATTCGTAAACTGAAAGCATTTTTTTGGAGAACTTTTTAATAAATTCATATCCAAAATCTCGAGCCCCTTTTTCAGTAGAAACATTTCACGAGTTGGTGCTACATATAACAGCTAACTGTACTCATACAACTCTCAACCTCTTGAAAAAGTGATGGCTCATGCAATTGTTTTACTGTGTTTGGCGAGAACTACAAGACCTACCGTTTACCCTGAGTGTAAGTGTGGGTCCACCATGCCTACAGAAATGTGTGAGTGGGCATGTGCCTTGTCTTGCTGATCATCAGGCAATTCACATGATTGGAGGCATCAGAGGAAGCAAACAAAGTATTTCCTGTAGGAAAAATGATGATGCAAGAGCTGATAATGTAACATGGGTCTGTATGACTGGGGGCATTGCTTTTGTCTTATTGTCTGACCATGTGTTCATGAGAATGTGTGAGTGTAACTTTCTGGTAACTTTGAAGTTGTTTGTAGCTAAATCAAAGAGGAGAGCAGATCTCCAATAGGAGTGGAGTAGCGATTACCAACATGGCATGCGGGGCCACTGCCAGCCCTGCCTGGCATCAGTAGCCAGGCAACCACTATCATCCCTGCGAAGAGCAACCCTGATAGGTCTTGATGGAAAAGACTGGACCTGAGGGTACCCAAGAGCTGTACGACCAGGCACCCACCTCATCAAGAAACAGCTGGGCAGACTACCTTAGGTTCTCTGTTTCTTGGAGATAGTACTCATCAGACACAGAGGCGAAGAAGAGGTGGGGGAGTTGCCAGGCCCAAAACCCCATTCCTTGGCAAACAGTAAGTGGGTAATGTGCAGCGAGTTGCCACTAAGGCCGACAAACCAAAATAGATAGTTTCTGGTGCCCAGAGAGAGACTTATTTCTAAGGTGATTCTTACCTGCAGATATTGGCTTAAGCCCATAGTCATAAGAGTTTGCACTTCGTACTTAGAGACATTGGTATAGCCGGACATCTCTTTGGAGCTCAGACGGGCATTAATGGGAACCATCTCAATGCCCCACACCTACTTGCAAGAGGATGTGTGTGGCACAGCTACCTAGGGTACCTTTAGGAAATTTCTGGGGAAAGTTTCCACCATCCACTGATGGTTGAGGTGCATCTGCCCCTTTTGAGATGGAGAGAGGTGTTACATCACTCGCGGGTGTCAGCCACTAGAGCCAATGAGGTGAGAACTAGAACACCGAGTGAGGCTCTGTATACCTTTAGGAGATATATGATGGAGGTTTTCTGTGGACCCAAAGCAGAATGGAAGCACTTGACCTGGTGTATGACATGCCATGTTCCAGTAATATTAACCATCACACACAGATGAGTAAGTGTGCCCAACTCAGTACAGATTAGCACCAACCAGACCCACAGAGATGTGTGCCACCCACAGGGGATTAATAATGCAGTGATGTGGTAATAACGGTTTACAGAAGCTAAACTGAAGTAACCTATCCATGACTCACAGCTGGACTACAGCAGACTTTTTTTTACTTACCACAGCATGTAATCTAGCGCACCTTAAAATATATGTGACTGTTCTAAGTTTTAAATATCCAACTTTACAGCGTTTACAAGAGCAAAAGAGAACAAATAATATTAACCTTACCAGCAGCAAGCGGTTCCTCGGGCCCAACCACCACAAGACCAATGTTGTGGTCCTTGCAGAACTGGATGAGAATGGCCCGATTGTTGATGGACACAGCTAAAATGCACAAAAGAAAGAGATGTGGTTAAAAGAAAAAAAACTAAAAAGAATACGATGATGTTAAAAGTGAAACTAAACGTTCAGCACGACTGCCTCTAACCTATCACTTCTCTGCCAGATGTTCCGCATTGATTTTCTTTTGGTCTGCCCCTTCTTGATTGCAACTTCAGCGTAAACTTTCTGCCCAGCTCACTCTTGGATCACAGAGTTGGCCCAGCATCCTATGATTCTGGGCAATACACTTAAATCTCCCTGTGTCCATGGACAGCTCCTGGATACCCTCAAAGGTGATATAAGCCGTGCTATATAAATCTACAAATTACAATTAATTACTCTGCTCAGCAGATAAGCACCTCTGTGACCCATCCAACATCCTATGAGAATCTATTTTGGCCCTTTTTGCCAGAAGGCACCCGGGTCCATCAGTTCGTTGTGGAAGTTTGAGTCCATGAGCCTGCTTTACCACAGTGACCAGCTCACTGGCACTGATGACAGGTCAGCAAGGTGCTTATGGTGTTTATGTATTCACCCCCAGACATTAACCTCTTTCCTCTTGCTTTCTCCAGCTTATGTCACCCCAAAAGCTCAGTCTTTATGTACCAGCTGTTTATTGTTTCTTTCGAAATATAAAAATGGCAAATACATGAATGCAAACAAACTAATTCACAGAAGTAATCACTGCCTTACAGCTACTCTATATGATGTCTAGTTGTTATCATGCATTGTGTTTAGAATGCATCTTCACTCTCATTTTGACTTATTTCTTTACTGTACCACATACAATTATAGAACTATATACTGTGCTATAATTTTTTTAATGACACTAATAAAACCGGTGTCATTAAAGAGGGCTGGATAGCCATACATGGCTAGTAAAGTACAAAGAAACCTGACAGACTATACAATAATATCATCTCCCATTTTATACATTCTATTTAGCTTTTGGGTAATCAAATCAACCTGTCATGTGTAACATTGTCAATGCAAACTGATTGGCAGTAAAACAAGCTTTTGCCTAACACAGAGTCGAACTTGCAGGAAAATTAAAGGAATTTTGCACTTACTTTGTATAAAAAGTTGCTTGATTTAAATTACTTTTCTTTTGTAACTTGTCATTTAACTACTTCACAGCACACCTGGGTATGTGGTAATTGTGTCTCCAAGGCGACCCCCAAGTTTAATCATAATTTTGATTGATCCACACATCTATTTCATGCTCTGCAGGAGAACTAAGGTTCAGCGTCATGCTGTTGACACTAACACTTGTGATCCAAGGCTGTCCCATGATGAGGTGGGAAGGGTTTGTTTAATACCCCCAATGGAGGCTGACTGCTTTAGAAAGTGATGGGGGGATCAGGCAGGCACTGCAGGACTGCCCTTAGGTGCAACCCCAAAGCTTCTAATCATGGTCCGTTATAAACAGTGTTTCTAACATGCCACAATAAAGAGCTCTGGAGTTGAAGCTGAAGGCAATGCCAGTTTCTCACACTGCCTGGCAGTGTGTAAAAATAAATAAAACACTTCATAAAATAAAAAATAAAAGTACTTACCTATTCCTCTCTAGTCACGCAGTCCGTCGCAAAAAGGCAGCAAGGGCTCTTTGAGCCAACTCCCCTAACCAATCCAGATGCTGCTCTCATGCTGTTAACCAGCATCAGAGAAGCTCCAGGTCTGTTTGGAGTGGGCTGGCTCAGCTATCCTACAGGCACAGAAGACCTGTGCCTGCTCTCCATGCAGCTGTCTAAGACAGCTCTGGTTGGATATGTTTATAGTGCACATGTCAGACTGGCCTATCTAAGACAGTCGGCCAAAGTGACATGCGCACTTTAAACTTTTCGTGTGCACCATTCCTCCATCCCTGTTGGCAGTCAGCTGTGATGGCCCTGCACCAATGCTTGACTGAGGCTGGCCAGCTGCACCTAAAAATAAAACGGTAATCAAATAATATTATTATTGTTTTATTTTTCATGTTTGCTGCGCTGGCAGCAGGGTGGGCGACTCTCCTCCGCCCTTATGAAAGCACCGCTGCTGGATTCCCCGCATTGAAGGTGCCCTAACTAGTAGCGGCCGGCACAGATCCCGAGTGTGCGGGGTGGGCAGCGGGTGATGTAAAAAAGGAAAAAACGTACCTTCTCGACGCTCTCCTGCTCTCTCCCGCATCCTCTCAGTCTCGCCTCTCCGGGGCCAGAACAGGAAGATGCCAGGCGCCCTCCCCTAAGCCAATTACAATGCTGCAATGTAGCATTGTGATTGGTCTGAGCCCTGTGGTTCGGCATTCAGCTGGGGAATTGCATGTTCTCAACACAGGCTGTAATGCAGCCTGCACGGATAATATGCGAAGTGTGCATGACTGTTTGACTGGCCAGAGAGGGCTGGCAAAACAGTCATGTACACTTAGAGTGGGCAAACTATTCCTCCTGCTCTGAGAGCAGAGCAGCCCGCGCGCCCCGCAAAGCTGTGCAGCAGAAACAAATACAATAATAATAACCTTGAGTTATAATCATTGTATTTGTTTTTTCTTTCACTGCTTTGCAGCAGTGGGGCGATGCTTCTCAGGCTTAGAGGAGGAGTCGCCACTGGCCCTGGCAGCAGCTGCTGTGCTAACCTTTCAATAAAAAAGCAGTTCTGCTTTCAAATTACAGGGCGAAGGCCTTCTTTGGCTGCTCAGGTGGCTACAATCTGACCTTTTGTCACTGGTGATGAATTAAGATGAATGGGAAGGAGATAGGGCCTAATGCTCAAAGCTTCCACATTTAGAATTGGGAACCAGGTTCGAGTCCTGTTGTCGGATCTATATCCTGTGATTCTGGGCAAATCACTTAATCACCCTGTGCCTCTGAACATGATTCTGACATAGTTTAATGTCATTTGGTGCTCATGTAAACTTCTCTATTGCCCTTGGGCCAAGTTTGCACTATATAACACTGCACAAACTAAATCAAGCATTGGCAAAGCCAACAGATCTGGCCTCAATATGTTTATAGGTCTCGCGCCTGCGATTGCAGGGGCAAAGCCCCTGCTGTCGCAAAGCGAGTCTATTGCAATCGTTTCAGTCCTTTCAGCTTTCAAGGACTACCCCGAGGAGACAAGAGACTGGCACGTGCACGCAGCCTGCCGGAATCGGGTCAGGTCGCGCGCGTGAACACGCGCTCCGATTCCGGCAGGCTGTTCACAACACATGCACACGCAGGCAGGCACACACGCAGGCACACACAACACACACACAGAAAGACACACGCACACACACAACACACACACACACAGACAGACAGACGCACGCACACACACACACACACAGACGCACACACATCCCCCCATTCACCGGGCTCTTTCAGCGTGTTCCGTGTCCCTGTCTCTCTCGTCAGTCTCGAGGTCCCTCCGCAGCGATGGTCTTCACCCGGGCCCCCTCCTGGGACCCGGGACTTGAGATGCCGCACTCCGCTTTGGCGCCGGGGCTCGGAGCGCGCATGCGCGGGCAGCCCCGCCCTCTCACTCTAAGCCCGGGCGGCTTTCGGTTTCGCTGATTTCATATTGTGCGCGTGTTCCACATTTTGGTCTCTGATCTCTGTCTTTTGCAGGACACGCGCCGCTTACGTCACATTCTAAAACTGCACTGTCTTCCCTTCCACCTTGTTTTAAAAATGTATTTATTGACAGCCCCCCTTGGGGCTGCAAGCACCGCAGCAACCACACAGGAGCCCCCAGCCTGGAGCTTCCTTGGCGTGGCTGGTGCGGTAGGCTCGCCCCTTCCGTGATGTCAGGGGAGTCCCAGTGACATCACTCAAGGGGCGGAACCTACCTCAGCAGCCACGACGAGGGAGCTCCATGCACCACGGCTGCCACCATGAAGATCCCGGGGGGGATCCATGAAAATGCAGCCCTCAACCCCCAGAGCAGCGCCAGCGGTAAGCGGGCTCCGGGTGCTTCAGTTTGAAAAACGATGCCTCGAGCCCCAGTGCCTCCCAGTGCTGCCCAGAGCCAGCCCTACGCACACACGCCCCGGAGCAACGCCTTCCACAAGCGTGCTCTGGGGGCTTTATTTTTATTTGCAATTAAAGGGGCTTGGAGCCCCACACGGCCGGAAAAACCCCAGAGTCCCGCATATGGACAGCGGACTATGGAGATTATACTTTTTAAAAACGGGGCTTCAAGCACACCCCCACCACGCTGCACCCTAGATCCCCGTCTGGACCCACGGGCTCTGGGGATTTTAATTTAACAATTACTGGTGCCAAGAGCCCCCCACCCTAAGCCCGCACAAAGCATCAAGGCCGCAGGAGCCCCCAGAGCCCCACACTTGGGAAACCGGCCTTTTATTTATTACACCAGGGGCTTCGATCCCCAAACGGTCACAAAAACCCAGAGTCCCGCACTTGGGCAGCGGGATCTGGAGACTTTACTTTTCAGAAAGCGGGGCTTCGAGCCCCCAACCCGCCTGCACAAGCCCCCCAGAGTACCATGGCAGGAAGCGGACTCTGGGGGGCCTTCATTTCATACAAAAAGGTCCTCTCCCCCACACCTCCCCAAGGGCCCAGGAGCCCCCAGAGTGCCGCTTCAGGAATCAAACTCAGTGGGGCCTTTTATTTAATTATTACAACAGGGGCTTCGCACTCCAAGCCTCACAACGCCCCAGAAACCTCCCGGATCGCCTTGGCCTCTGGGGCTGCCCCTGCATAATGGCCCCTTCCTCATGCTCCCCACAGCAGCGCCTGCAACAACTCTGGGGGTTTTCAATTTTCATTAAAAAAAATGAACGGACCCTAACACCCATGACCTCAGACCCCTCCCGGACCCCAGATGGATCTTGTGGCTTATTTAAAACATCGGGGAGCACGAACCCCGATACAGCAGCCCTCAACAACTTTTGGCCTCTGCCCCCACACCAGGCACCTGCTCACACCACTGCTCCCAGAACACACTCCTTGGAGCATTGACAGCCTTGCCTCAAGCACTGCACTAAGGACCTAAACCCCTGGTTGAACAACATGCGATAGAACCGGCGCCACAGGAAGTCTGGCCACTAGGCCCTGGATTCCAGAACCCTAGAACACCGCTGCAACACCCCTCCTTAAGAACCCATGACATGCCCAGGAAATCAGACTGGTGAGTACAAAACTGCATTATTTATTTATTTATTTTGAACTGTATACAATTTTATATATTATGTAGTGTACTCCGACCCCCCATAGCCCACACCGCATTGTTATAGCTTTATAGGAAGTGTAAAAGACTAGCGTTACATGATTGTCGCTCCTCTAATACCCATAGTAATATTCTCCTTAAATACAAGCCTCCAGTTTTGTTAAAATACCTTTAACATGTCTCCACAACCCAAAACAGGATCCTTATACATCATGGATACAGCCAGACCTCGCATAAAATGACCCTTAAAAGCGTAACACAGCAGTCATGTACAAACCCTAAAACAGCCACCTTTATTCACATTACATACAGTTCCCCCTTGCCCTTAGCGCCTTTTAAAAAACTTAAAATGACAACCCCTTTTGACATCCAGCATTATACACATTAGACACCAGCCCACAACCCGCATTATATATTATTTAAAACATTATGAACCCAGTCCTATGTTGCGCTAGGTCCCCTTTTTAAAATGCAAACTTCACCTTAAAGGCCTTGCTCCCAATACCTTTATATAAAGCCTTAAACATGCAACATTGCTTATAGGTAATACTTTTTTAACATAGTCTTTCACTTGTACGAAATGCTTTCTTGTTTTAATTCTGGGAAATATTGAAAGCCGTTATTAAATAGGATGTCTACATGTAGAGCTGCCATTCAATACAGTACACACACAACCACACATACAACCACACACACACACAACCGCACACACACACACAACCATACACACACAACCATACACACACAACCACACACACAACCAACCACACACACAACCACACACACAACCACAACCTTACACACAACCACACACAACCACACACACCCACACAGTCAGGTCAGTGCACTTTTTTACCAGGCACAGACACCATCAGTCGTCAGTGCACGCTTTCATTGGGAACAAACACCATCAGCCATCAGTGCACACTTTCACCGTGCACAAACACCACCAGCCATCAGTGCACACTTCCACCAGGTCCACCCCACCAGACTTCGGTGCACGCTTTCGCCAGGCACACACACACCACCAGCCGTCAGTGCACGCTTCACCAGGCTCACACACACCACCAGCCGTCAGTGCACGCTTTCACCAGGCACACACCACCAGCCATCAGTGCACGCTTCCACCAGGCACACACACCACCAGCCGGCAGTGCACACTTCCACCAGGCAATTTTCTACAGGCACACTCACCACCAGCCATCAGTGCACACATCAATTGTTAACGCATCCACAATTAACTATTGTAGCAATCACGATATGGTGCAATTTACTTTTAAAAATATTCATCTAAAGCGCAGCATGCCATCATTGCTACAAAAATAAATACACTTTTTTTAACCTACAATTTATAGACTTTTGTTGCAATTGGTGTTCCAATATTTAGCAATGCTAATAGCTCAAACTTAATTAATGCGAGACCTATTGCATTGCAAATGCTTGTTAGTATAGCAATATTGAATACTGTGAGAAATTGGGTTGTTGGTTGACTGGGTTGGGGGTCCTGGTCATGCAGCAACCACAATCCTTGTCAGGGTAAAGCACAAACAAACCTCAAATTAGCCTGTGCTCAAACCTCTGGTAGCTTGGCACAGAGCAGTCAGGCTTAACTTAGAGGCAATGTGTAAAGTATTTGTGCAACACCTGAAACAGTATTAAAGTGAAAACACCACACAAAAAGGATCCCACACCAAGTGAGAAAAATAGAGCTTTAGCAAATAAGACAAGACCAAAACGAAAAACATTTCATCAGTACCACTAGAGAAATTTGAATTTAAAGATTTAAAAAAATAGTGCCCAAAGGCACAAAGCACCAACTTTAGATATTTAGCTTGAAGTGGAAAGAAGCTTCTAGATTTGCTGTTGAACTGCACAGGTGCCCTGCCTTCCTGGTCCTGGCTCCAGATTTACTACAGGGGGTATGCAGCCCTTTGTATGGACTATATATAATAAACAATATCCCAACTGGTGTGATTAGAGGACAAATAGTAAGGATATGAAAACATTATCCATGGAGGCACAAGGAGACTCTATACACTCATTACATGTGCTAAAAGCATCAGTTTAATCAACATTTTGAGGATAGGACAGAAAAAACTACAGTTAATATCAGCACTGCAATTGTAGATACAAAAATTCTATTATAACCCAAGTGTGTACAAGGTGCACGAGTATGAGGTGAGTGACACTACGGCAACGCAAGTGACAGAGGGATCAGCTTGGACGGCGCAAAGTGTTCTGTGCAAAAATATTTACAGTGACTTCGAACATAGAGGTTTCTAAACACTTTCAACAATTGATTTTGTTTGTCATTTTCAAAGAGAACCGCTATGCAGGAAGCGCCTAAAATCAGGCTGAAAAGTCGACGGCGTTTCGATCCGTGCAGTTTAGGATCATCTTCAGGACTAGATGGGTAGAGTGCAGTGCCGGATTGGCGAATAAACGGTAGTATTGGTCGGGCTCCTGTGTTCGATCCGGAGTCCCGTGGGTGCCACGTGGGGTAGTCCGTGAATCTCGTTGGTGTAGTCAAGGGTTTCAGCTTAGGAGTGGAGTCATTAAAACGTCAGCAATTATTATCTATGTAAGTCTGAAGAATCCCGGTCTCGTAAGATCCGAGGACCAAGCCGATAGAGATGGTGTCGGCGGGTCCGGGAGCCGATCCAAAAGTGATCGGTTCAGTGGCAGCAATAAATCTCTGGTCAAACAGCAAGTCGGGCGAATGAATCACGGTGCCGGCGTTGCTAAGCCCTTTGTATGGAGGCAGAACACAGCCCATTCTAGTGTAAGTGGGGCAGGGCCCAGTTCCTCCCTCACATCCTGCCAGTGGTGGCCCATCCAGTCACGCCTATGCTCCTCATTGTGTGTGGCTATCTAGGAGAAATACACAAAACCCAACTGACATCTACACCCAGTCATTAGATCCAGAGACTGGCTGCAGGCACTAAATTACTAAGGCAAGTAAATGCCAACTTTCTACAAGCTGCATTTTTAAAATTGTAACTTAAAATCCGACTTCATCATCAATTGGGATTTGAAATTACAATTCCAGAGACACCAAACATAAAGGAAATACTTGTTCACGATTTGAAACTACACTGATAAAATGGAATAAGGTAACTCCTTTGTTATGCTACGGGAGAAGTAGGCCTTGCAGTAGTGAGAGACAAATTTAAGAATTTTTCACTACCAGGTCATGTAAAACGTAAAAGTACATGATCTATGTTTTAAACACATTGCACCCTGCCCTTTGGCTGTCCAGGGCCTAACATAAAGGTGACTTATATGTATTAGAAAGGAAGGTTAGGGCCTGGCAAAAGGTTTATTTTTGCCATGGCAGGCCTGATACATGTTTACAGTGCTACTTAAGTAAGTGTCACAATCAGTGCTGCAGGCCCACTAGTAGCATTTAATTTACAGGCCTTGGGCACAGGTAGTGCCACTTTACTAGGAACTTACAAGTAAATAAAATATGCCAATAGGGTATAGGCCAATGTTAGCATGTTTTAGGGAAAGAGCACTAGTACTTTAGCACTGGTTAGCAGTGGTAAAGTGCATAGGGTTCTAAGGCCAACAAAAACGAAATCAGCACAAACATGAGGCCTCAAGGCAAAAAGTCAGGGGAAAACCACGCCAAGGATTCCAGGTATACCAAATACATCATAGTTTAATAAAAAAAAAATGAGACAGCATATATGTTTTAGGTTTTACGTGTAACATGCTTAAACCAGTATTTGGTATGGTGAGTATTGGTGCTTGCGCCATTTTGGCAAATATATTCTTAGATCATCCGACTATAGCACTTTATAATCACATCTTTTTATCAGGCTTGGGTGTAGTTCGCAGAGTTTTCCTTCGCGAAACTCAGGGAAGTTACAAAAAACTTGGTGAAGTTCCACGAGTAGCAGAGTGCAGTGCGAACTGCAGTTTGTGTTGGTATTCCTGCCGCAGCAGCAGGCTTTATTTATTTGTTTTTGGCCTTTGCAGACTAGGAGACACTAGTCTCCGCACAAGCCAAAAACGTAAATGGCAACGAGATCAGGACCAGAAAAGTTGCAGTTTTACTATGCAGCTCAAAGATATCCTCAAACAAGAATACAATTGTTTGAAAGCTGAACAGGCATATATAGCCAAAAGATATCCTCCCATAAGAATGCAATGGAAATAGCAAGCTGCAGTTGCACTGTCCTACAAACCGATGGCCTCAAAGAGGGTGGAGGACTGCAGTTGTACTAAAGAGGCAACAGGTATGTTCACATAAAATTATAATGTTGGGGAGAGAGATAACTGGAGCTGCACTAAAAAGTCTCTTATAAAAGATTAATGCTGAAGGAGGGCAAGGAGGGGCATACATTTCAGAGCATGGCAGCACTGTCTGAGAGTCGTAGCTCTTCCTGGTGAAAACTTAATGACCCATTCATTTCAATTTTTTTCCATGCATTATGTTATTTGCAATCTTTTATCAATAACTATAAACAGGAATAGCAGTACCAGACCAAAAAGAAAAAAATGAATCCTTTTTGCATTATTCAGACATGGGTTTTGGAGCAGTGAGTTATGCAACCTCCATATTTATCTATGTAAATGCGAAACCATATTTGCAACACAAAAAACAAAGGCATGAGTGTCACTATGCAGCGTAGATGTCCTCAGAGGTGAGTGCAATTGAGAGGGAAAACAAGTTCTACTGTTGTCCTCAGAGGAGGATATAAGTGAGCCTGAAAGCTGAAGTAGCACTATACTACCAACAGAGGCCCTCACAGAAGAGTGCAATAGACAAGAAAAGCCGAGGTTGCGCCATATTACCAATAGAGGTTCTCGCAGAAGAATGCAATAGAGATGGAATGCTGAAGTTTTATTGTACTGCCAACAGAGGCCCTCATATAAGAGTACATAGTAGATGGTAAACTTGTTGCACTCTACTGCCCACGGAGGTCCTTATAGAACAGTTCAATGGACATGGAGATGGAGATAGAAAGCTGCAGTTCTGCTGTACTACCAACAGATGTGCTCACAGATGAGTATAATGTTGATGGAAAACTTGCTGCACTCTACTACCAACATGGGTCCTCACCGTAGAATAGAATTGAGATGGAGAGCTGCAGTTGCACTACACTACCAACAGAGGTCCTCACAGAAGAGTGCAGTGGATACGGAAAACTGTAGTTGCATTTGCGAAGCTATCAACAGAGAACTACATAGAAGAGTGCAAAGACAATGGATAGCTGCATTTAGACGATGTTGCTAACTGAGGTCCTCACAGAAGAGTGCAATGAAGATGTAAATCTGTGGCTGCGCTCTACTACCAACAGAGGTCATCACAGAAGCATACATAGTAATGCAAAACATATTACACACTACTAACAACAGAGGTCCTCACAGTAGAGTACAATGGAGATAGGGATGGAAAGCTGCAGTTTTGCTGTACTACCACCAGAGGTCTTCACAGAAGACTGCATTGGAGATGGAAAGCTGCAGTTCTGCTATACTACCAATAGAGGTCCTCACAGAAGAGTGCAATGAAGATGGAAAGCTGCAGTTGCCCTATACTGTGAGAGAGGTCCTCACAGACTGCAACTGTGCTCTACTACCAACAGAGGACCTTGCAGAAGAGTGCAATGAAGATGGAAAGCCGCAGTTCAACTATGTTACTAACAGAGGCCCACATAGAAGAGTAAATTGTAGATACAAACATATTCACACCACCATCAACTGAGGTCCTCACAGAAGAGTACAATGGAGATGGAGATTGAAAGCTGCAGTTGTACCATACTACTGCCAGAGATCTTCAAAGGAGAGTGCAATTGAGATCGAAAGCTGCACTTCTCCTATACTACCAACAGAGGTCCTAACAGATCACTGAAATAAAGATGGAACGCTGCAGTTGCCCTATACTATGACAGAGGTCCTCACAGAAGAGTGCAATGAAGATGGAAAATTTCAACTGCACTCTACTACCAACAGAGGACCTTACAGGACAGTGAATTGAAGATGTTAAACTTCAGTTGCACTTTTTAACCATCAGAGGTCCACACAGAAGTGCATGTTGTAGATACAAAACATATTGCATTCCACTATCAACAGACGTCCTCACAGAAGAGTACAATTGAGATGGAGATTGAAAGCTGCAGTTGTGCTCTAATATCAACTGAGGTCACACAGAAAAATACAATGTAGGTGGAAAACGTGCTTCACTATACTACTAGCAGAGGTCCTCAAAGAAGAGTACAATGGAGATGGAAAGCTTCAGTTGTGCTAAACTCCCAACAGAGGTCCTCACAGAACAACGCAATGAGGATGGAAATCTGTGGCTGCATTCTCCCACCGGCAGAGGTCATCACAGAAGCGTAGATTGTAATGCAAAACATGTTGCACAATAGTGTGGACATGTGCTTAGCGTGAACAAGTGAACCTGCAAATCGTAAAGAGCTGTGGGCTGGAATGTCATGGCTTACTGAAGATTTCAGACATGACAAGGAGCCTCTTTGAAGCAATGAACAACAGGCATTGGCACAGCCAATAGATTACATTTGTGTACAGTGCATGTTGACAGAAGAATATAACATGCAGGTACACATGCACGCATACAATATGCACATAGGTCAATACAGATACACACACATTTTTCCTCAAACATACGGGTACATAAGCTCTCAGGCCAACAAATCAACAAACAAGACACACACAATCACAGTCACACATTACCAGGGGCAGCAGGGGCTACAGTCGGATGAGCCCCAGTGAAGCCATACTGATCAACCTCAGGGCAGCACTGTGTGATGCACCTTACAGAAGCACTTGGGATTGGGCATCAGAGGAGCTGTGGGTCATGTACAGTTCAGGAGGAACCGCGTACAATATAGGGTAACACATGGATGACCACCATCTAATGAGACATATCTTCAGGTGGTCCTGAGCTTTTGCAAGCAGCATTTTGATAATTAAATCAGCAATCAGCAATGAAAGCTTCACTAAGTCATAAATGGCTGGAAGTGTCCCATAACATGACCACTTGGCCGCAACGGATATGGAAGTATGACCGGAAAATAAAAAACAAATATACTTTTTGTTTTTAAAATATTGACATTTTTATTTAGCGGCTTTCGAATAAAAATGTTTTTTGGGCGCCCTGCATTCTGACCAAAAAAGTATGTCTTAAGACACATCTGTATTTACCATGCTCCTCTAAAATGTTTTATAGCCAGTACTTACATTAAACTCCAGACCCCAAAAGGCCCCATGCAATTAATCCCTGTAATAGGAAATGTAAAGTATAACAGAATCGCTAAGTAAGGCGAATCACAGCCTCACTGAAATGATTTCTGTGAAGATTGCATGTTTTTCTGCCAAACCATTAACAAAGTAAATCCCAAAAAAAGAATTAGGACACCAAGCAAAACTTCATTTTGTGAAGCACAACTGTGTCAACTCAACTAATCGCAAACTTTGGCACAGGAATCCTGTTTTGAAGTACTCATATAAAAAAATAAAAAGTCATTGGACCCGATTCACAAAGGTAAAGTGAGACGAAAGTCTAACTTTGCGACTTTTGGTATTCATAAAGGGTACTTACTAGTCGTAAATGATCTTTCTGAATACCGAAAGTCGTAAAGCTAGACTTTTGTCTCACTTTACCTTTGGAATTGGGCTTTTGTGTGAGTACTAGGATGGAGCTTTACAAGGATATTCAAGGGCTCATTTATCAATCTTTCACGCATCACAGCAAACCACATTGCTGCCCTGCGTGAAAGGGCAGGAATGTGTCATATTTAACATTATATGGCACATTCCTGTCCATTTCCAGTGCTGGTGCACAATGTGCTGCCTAGTTCCAACAAAGGCACCCTTGCGTCATGGTACAAGGGGGCCTGCATTGTAGGTGGGCTTTGTTTTGTGTAGGAAGAGACACCTACCTGTACAAAAACAATCCTGAACACGTTGAAAGAGGACAAAACGAGGAGAAATAAAGATATTTCTCCTAATTATGCCTCACCTGTGGAGAGGGAGCATTTTACTGCCATCCCAGGTCTACCGCTAATGGCAAATCTGGAAATGCCCCAAAATCCACAGGTGGATGTGTGGCAACACCAAATGCTCCACCCATGGAAAGCCTTCCTGTCGCAGAGTAAAGCAAAGCAGAGATTTCCATTGCCTTGCGTTACACTAGATTAATCAAGCAATGCAGGACCACACAAGTGGCCTTGCATGTCATGATAAATCTCACTTAAATTTTGCGTCGCCCCCTGCACTCACTTGCCTGGTGAAAGGGTGATACAAAGCCTGGATGAGTATGCCCCTTATTCTGGGCCCCACAGAAGCTTCTTAGCGGCCTCGTGGGATCAGACAGCCCATGATCCATCTGAGTGTGTGCTGATGGAGTGGCCTGTTTCTTTGTTTATTCCTATGGATTTTGATGCAATTTGATACATTATTTTTTCTCTCCCGTGAAAGTTGATGGAGTTTGCACTGTGAATCTGTACAAATGAGCATTAATTTTGAAGTAATTATTAGATACAATCTATAGAATCTTACTTGGAGTCTTTGATTAATTTATTGAAAGATATAAAATAGTTTAATACATTTGTTGATATCACCATCAACTACTCGACTAATGGTCCATTGACCAAAGGAAGAGTGTTGATCTGTGAAGATTAGTTAGACATTGACAAATGCAGATCAAAGTGAAATAAAACTTGACCCCCAGCAATACAGGCAGGAACCCTGAACGTGTATATGGGCCCATTGTGAATAATACATTGATGGTGAAATGTTTATCCTGGCCTTTCGCTTGATCACCATCATCTTTGTGAGAACAAGCTGGGCACATAAATTGAGTCAATGTTTATTCACTAAAACAGCATTTTGCTTATCAGCTCCCCTGCTGTTCTGAACTTCCAACACACCTTTCAAACAAGTATTGGAAAAGCCAATAGGTCTCACCATAGAGACCTATTGCCTCGATCAATATATTTTCTTCATGCTGTACTGCATCAAAGCAGATGCTGCACAGCATTAAGGAAAGATTCAAACAAATGTGAAAAAATAAGCACAATGGTGCAAACACTGGGCTATGTCATTTTGTAGGCGTGTATATGCGTTAAACATGCTCACTCATGCCTCCAAAATGATGCATCCAGTGGCTGTGTCATCGAGCATTTTTTTTTATAATAATGGGGCCGATGATCTGGGCAGCGGTCACGGAGAGTGGGAAGAAGACAGCAATGTAAGTGGGAGGAGAAGCACATGAATGAACGAGTATTGAGAGCCCATGAATAAATGAAAGCAACATGGGGGCACAGAAGCACCCAGGGCAAAATTAGCGCAGGTGGGGGACAGAGCACAAGGACAAAAGAGAGCGAAGCATGGATGAGGGGAGCTAAGCACTTGAGGGAGACAGCTCAAAAACACATGGACTATCATAGAGTGCTTAGACAAAAAGAGAAAAAATGGGTCCATACATGCAACCAGTGGAAAGACACAAGTACCTCGGCCATGCTCCAGGAGTAGGGCAAACACAGGAAGAGGAAATAAAGCACAGAAAAGCCAACAAATAAGAAGCAAGCAAATGAGAACGACAAAACTTGTTCTTGAGATGTGGCTGTGGATGAGGATGTGGTCGGATGGCCAGACTGCTGGCTTTGGAGCTGGGAAACCAAGGTTCAAGCCTCGGGTTCGCGTCCACATCCTGTGATTCTGGGCAAATCACTTAGGGCCAGATGTAGGTCGGCAAATACCGGTCGGTAACGGCCGATTTCGGCCGTTACTGACCGGTATTTGCAAATGGAGATGTAGGGGCCTTAAAATTCACAGAATCGGTATATTTACCGAATCTGTAAAGTTACCGATTCGGTAAAATACCGATTCTATAAATTTACCGAATCGGTAAATCAATATGTAGGTGGCACTGAAAACAGTGCCACAGGCCCTTACCGATTCGTTATTTACCATGTAATACTATTGCATAGTAAATAACGAATACCTGTGTACATGCACATCTGTGCATTTACACCTGTGCCATGTGGCATGTATGTGTGCCACATGGCACACAAGTCACAAACAGGGGTGCAACAGAGTATCAAAGTGACACCCTGTCCCCCTTGGCAATTCGGTAATTTTACCGATTCTGTAATTACCGAATCGGTATTTGCCATTGAATACTATGGGCTTCAAGGCCCATAAGAATCAATGACAAATACCGATTCTGTAATTACAGAATCGGTAAATACCAAATCCTACCGATTCGTTTTTTTTTACCGAAAAATTACCTACATTAGATTTACCGATTCATGAATACCGAATCGGTAAAATTCGGTATTTATGAATCGGTAAATCTAATTTACCTACATCGGGCCCCTAATCCCCCTGTGCCTACCAAAAAAATGAATGTGTCCTTGTGTAACGTAACTGGTGCTCATGTAAAGCACTCCAATACCTTTGGGTCGAGTTTGCGCTATATAAATCTGCACACAAAAAAAAATACTGCCAGTCAATGGTAAGGAATGTGCGGGCTGTGAGCCCAGTATGAGCTGAAAATTGAGATGCAACAGACTGCACATGCACTGTTTACCAAGCAAGGCCTCAAATGAGGAAAGGGGCAAGAGGTAAAATGTTGTCAACTAAATGAGAGTTTCTGGGACAAAGTTGGAATAGTAGAATGGAAGAGAAATATTGCTAAGATGAAGAATGGTATCTCAGAATGCAACTGTATTATTGCACCAAGTAAATAAGACATGCCCAGTCAAAAATATAAACTGATATATGAAATAAAGGTCCCGGACATGCCTCGCGTATCTAAAATTATATTGGGTAACACTAATACATCATAGTTATAGCTGATACAATATTTTGAGTATTTGGTTTATGAAAAACATCAATGTCAATACTTCTTACATATGGCATTTGATTCACAAGTAAAAATATCTTCTAATAAACATCAGTGTGTATTTTTGGGTTCACATGGCATTTCATATTCACAGTTTCACACTTTAACTGTGCCTTATCTAAATAAATGCAACTATGTCTCAAATGTCTCATTCTTCTAAAATACTACTTCCATCTTTTTGTCTACAAACCTGAATTTGATATTTTTCCATTCCTTGCAGTGCCAGCGTTTCCCGGGGCAACAAAGACCTTTTTGACATGTGGAGACTGGGCAAGTTTCCAGGACAGAACATGTTCTCTCGCGCCACTGCCTATCACAAGCACCCGGTCTGCCATCACTACATTAAATCGGAAATAGAATAACATTAGAAAGAGACTGGGTCTTATCATTCAGTATCACATATGCAGCTTGTTTTTTCTGGTGCTGTTTTCGTTATTTAAGTTTGTTGGTGGTATTGGCTGTATTGTAAACAGATCTGCAAAAGCAGCATTAGAATATGTCAGAAGGAAAGGCATAATTTGTCAGATTTAAATTGCACATTGTCGCCAGTGGTATTTAAAAAATAAAAAATGTTGCAGGGCAAATTAAAATACTGCAGGCAGGTTTTACCACCATCATTCTCAATTGAATTTCAGCTGACACAAATTTCTTTAAGTAATATTGTGAGCACAGCTGACAAATGGAACAACTGGCAGCACGAAACTATTTTATCTGTTGAGGGCCAATGAGTTATATTTCATGGTGAGTAAAAGCACATTTAACTATTACCTTCATTACCCAAGATCTAAGCAATACCTGTTAATGATATAATGCTCATTAAGGTGATAATTTGCATAATAGACATAGAAGAAGACAAATTATTTTAATGCCAGGGCAATTAATATATTTGCAATAGCATTAGAAAGTCTTGTTAGTTGATGAGTACATAACTAATATTAACAACAGAATTAAAAATGTTGAAGGGACACTTTCGAAAAAGAGGGAGGAAAATCAAAAATACGTTCACAAAGAGATTTCTTTATTCGCCAGGACTACACAATACCAATTAATTAATGAGAGAATATATATATTTTTTAAACTATTGTATCTTCACTCATTATTACATAAGTTTACAAATGGGAATCCAGGTGCTGAGTTCTCCATACATGTAGATTGTTGCCTATGTCTAGGTGGATACCTCCGTCTTGATGGTAGTTGCCCTCCAGGTAGAACCCTCCAAATAGGAGTAGAGTTACTAGTCTTCAGCCCCTCACAAGAGCGGATGGAGCCTGCTATGACTGAAATTCTGAAATGCAATCACTAGTATGATTAAGTATTGGCACATCTGCGACAGTTTGAGATGAGTAAAGTTCAAGTTTTTATTGAGATACCTCCCGCTCGGGTTACAATCTATGCATATTTATTAAAAATTGTTAAAAACATTGGTTATGAAATCACACAGTGTGAAAATACAACAAATAAAAAAGTCAAAGTAACAGTCGACGCGTTTCGGTGCTTCTATGTATCTACACCTTCTTCAGGACAATTCAACACAATGACTTGCGGATCTTGCCTTGTGGATGTCAGGCCTTGGTCCTCCTGTTATTAAAAACCTTTGATGGGTTAGCGAGTTTCTATTTGTTTCCAGTCTCGCGATAATGTCCACTTATTTTAATTCTTGGTGGAGATATTTAGCGAACTCGGAGGAGCCACCGTAGTACAATCAAGATGTTTTTTTCTTTTTTTAAAATGGATTATGTTCCAATATGTTGTCTGGCAGGATCTAGCAGATGCTTAAGGTTTTTCAGTAATTATCCCTTCTTGCTGCTTGGGGTTGTTGGCGCTCTTAAATATAGAAGTCGGCCTCCCTGCTCCTCCGTAGTTCCTCGTGGTGATCTCGGTTTTCATGCGATCACCACGAGGAACTACGGAGAATTAAATAAGTGGGCATTATCGCGAGACTGGAAACAAATAGACACTCGCTAACCCATCAAAGGTTTTTAATAACAAGAGGACCAAGGCCTGACATCCACAAGGCAAGATCCGCAAGTCATTGTGTTGAATTGTCCTGAAGAAGGTGTAGATACATAGAAGCACCGAAACGCGTCGACTGTTACTTTGACTTTTTTATTTGTTGTATTTTCACACTGTGTGATTTCTTAACCAATGTTTTTAACAATTTTTAATAAATATGCATAGATTGTAACCCGAGCGGGAGGTATCTCAATAAAAACTTGAACTTTACTCATCTCAAACTGTCGCAGATGTGCCAATACTTAATCATACTAGTGATTGTAATTTATAGTGTGTCTCACGTACTGCCCAAACCTGATAGTATAGCTGCCCTTTAGATTCTTTAAACTATTACTTGGAGTGAGAGTATTAAAACTCTTTTTGAACAGGGACCTCCACTTTGCTTAGCTTCTTCCCCTCCCTGTAACAAGAACCAGGGGAACCTTCCATTTTTTCCTGTTCCTGAAATTCTGAAATTCCATCTGTAAAATTTCTACTGACATTCAGATTTCTACCATATAGTTGTTAGGGGAGCACACCTCAAATGAGAAGCCCATATAAAGTACTTATTTAATGATCCAGCTCCAACCACCTTTCAGACCATAAATGTCAGCAAGGAGGTAAGTGAGAAAACTCTAAAAAATAACTACAACTCAAGTTGAAAATGTGATTAGCGCACTGTGTGAAAATGGAGCTCCTGGGCCCAATGGCATTCCAACAGTCATATTAAAAATGGCCCCAAATGGGCATAGGCAATATCTACAATTTTCCTATATTACTTCATCTGAGCATCAATTCTGGAATACTGGAGAGGCCTAATTCTAGTGCCAGTTAACAAATTAACAGGATCAAGCAGAGTGAAACGCCTACCAGAGCCTCCGATGGTGAAGCAGAGCTGGGGTAGGTCCAAAGGAAGGCGTCACTTCGCGTCTGAGACGCTAATGGCCGTTTCTCCCTGCTTGATCCTCTTGAGATTCGATCTGGTAATAACTAGGGTCATTTTCTAAGAGTGTGCTGTGTTGTCTGATGTGTGACTGATTACTTTAGCACCTAACACAAACCTTTGAATGTAGTTACTAAGTAGTGTAGGTTACAGTTATTGGGTCCTGAAGAATTGCCATTTGATCCTTTGAGGACAGGTATAGGCAAAAAACATGTTGCCCTTATGTTACAACTAATGATTCAGACTGCTCCTTAGGACCATTGTTTCCCAATTAATTAGCATAGTGAGCTTTACCATTAAAATTCTTCTTTATTTAGCATCACTTCACCTATTTTAATTCACCACCTACCGCCACTAAAGCCTATCATAGGCTTATAAAAAAGACCAAAGCTAGCTACTACACTGATTTGATCAACGCCAGCACTAATTGCGCTAAAACTATCTTCGCGCTAGTGAAGGAGATGACTAAGTCACCTGAGGGGACTAATAACACAATAGTGTCTGACTCGCAATGCGAAGAGCTCGCTTGCTTCTTTGTCAACAAAGTCCAAGGGATCTACAATTCATTCAACCCTAGTGGTTCTTCTATGATTTATAGATCTATCATAGACCCACCGGACCTTCCCTATTCACTCCTAACCCTTCCACTTATCTCACAGACAGATATGGAACTCCTGGCTTTAAAAATCAAGTCTGGGTCCCCGGAAGATCCAGGACTCCATCATGACTGAAGGGCGGGAGTTGATCAATAGATCTCTTCAGTCAGCTACTATTCCCAAATCTTGGAAACATGCCAAGGTTGTCCCCCTGCTAAAAAAACCACCCTGGACCCTTCCAAGCCAGAAAGTTTCCGACCTATCTCCTTGCTTCCGTACTTGGCTAAAGTGGCGGAAGCACACGTGAATTCCATCTTGACAGGTTTTTTGGAGACTAATGGGATCTTGGAAGAATCTCAGAATGGATTCCGTGCCAAACATAGCACGGAATCGGGCCTACTGGCCGTTATAGAATATCTAAGGGTGGCACAGGATATGGATAGCACCTCAGCTGTGGTCCTGCTTGATTTGAGTGCAGCGTTTGACACGGTCTCCCATGGGATCCTTTTTAGGAGACTGTGGGAGATAGGTGTCGGAGATGGAGCTCTGGATTGGTTTGTGTCATTTCTATCTGACCGTTCCTTCCAGGTCCATGCTTCACCGTACTCATCCAGCAGATTTCCATTAGGCTGCGGTGTCCCACAAGGGTCTGCTCTCAGCCCCAAGTTGTTTAATGTGTATGTCCGCCCCTTGGCCATGCTGGCCAGGGAACATAACATCAAATTAATTTCCTATGCGGACGATACGCAACTGATCTTTACCTTTTCCAATGACACCGTGGGGGATCAAGCCAAATTTCAAGAAGACATCTCGGCTATTTCTAGCTGGCTAACAGAGAACTGCCTCCAGTTGAATTCATCTAAAACTGAGGTTCTCCTTATTGGCAGTGACACTCAGAAGTGGGATGAGCAGTGGTGGCCCCCTACATTGGGCCCGCCTCCCACTCCCAAGAAGGAAGTTAAAAATTTGGGTGTGATTATAGACAACTCACTTACCCTTGAATCCCATGCCAAAAGAGTGGCTGGCACTTGCTAAGGCCGCCTACGTTCTCTTAAACCCATTCTTGGCTTCTTTGAACCCTCCATCCGTCAGACAATCGTCCAAGCTATGGTCTTATCCCATCTAGACTATTGTAATGCCCTTATGCTTGGTTCGAACTTGACAGTCACTAACAGACTGCAAAGGGCTCAGAACGCTGCTGCCCGCATTCTGTTCGGACTGCCGAAACGCTGCCATACCTCCCAGGTTCTGCGTAGGCTGCATTGGCTGCCTGTCAAACAACGCATTCAATTTAAAACCCTTTGTGTCATTCCTAAAATGCTTTATTGCCTTGGCCCCCAAATCTTGCAGGGACTTTGCTCCTTCTATGTCCCGTCGCGTGCCCGCCGCTCTGCGGACCTTTCTCTTGCCTGGACCATCAAGATCCGGAGGTGCAGAGCCGGGGGCCGGTCATTTAGGTATCTGGCCCCAAAACTCTGGAACTCTATCCCTTTAAGTGTGCGAACTACTACTAACCATCTACTCTTTCGAAAACACATTAAAACCTGGTTGTTTTCTTCTGTTTAGGGTTCCCCTGTGAGCTGGCACTCTGCCGCCTCCATTCTAGTCGTCCTGTAATTAGGCATGTCCGTAAGCGCTGGGACGCCCTATTGCTGGGGTAGCCATGCACTATATAAACATATTATAACATAACATCACCACACTACGCACGCAACACTACCCACACACCCACACCTCATCATACGGCAAAGAAAAGATGTCCGGCAAAGAGCCCCCTAGTGGATGCCCATCGGGCATTACTGCGCCGGCCCAACGAGGAGCATGCCCAAATGATGAAGCATGACACCTTTCGGGGTGTGTGAGGGCACTTGCTCCTATTGGAGCCTTCTCCTCTGACATGCAAACCTACAAATGCCCTTTCCTCTTTTGTCTATAAGGGACAGAACACCCCAGTATTTAGAGCATTATCACAAGGAGCACGTGTGCTGGACCTACTCAAGCTTCTGGTTCCTCTTTTTAGAAGAACAGTATGTCAGGGTTCCATTATCCCTGGCTTAATAATGGTAATTATTGTTGGCATATCGTGGACATTGATCCAAGGATGCTCACAGCACGCAAGTAATTATCCTCATTATCCCGGGGAGAGAGTTAAACTAGAGGTGGGTACCATGATGCAACAAGATGCTGGAGAGCTGTGAGTCAACCTTTCAGACTCCATCTCTAACACAGTGCTAGCCCATCAGCTGTCCCCGACAGCCCCTGCTCAACAACAGTTCTAGGAGCATCCTAGAAGAAGTAACTTCATCTCCCCTCTTCCCTTCCCCTACCTCTGCCTTTCGTTTCTCGGGTCCCCTGCGTTTCATGTCCCTCCCTTCCCGTCTTATTCCTGGTAGGTTACAGTTTTTGGAAGGCTCTGTCGCTCTCACCTGCCACCTCCCCCCCTTTACTTTGCACATTAATGACATGAGTAAATCTCTATCTAGGAAAAGAAGAGAAAACACTACTCAAGAAAGGTCTCTATAAGGGGGAAATATTTTCTTCCCTGTGGCACTGATCTTAATAAATTACCAAGTGCAAATGCAATCACAAAACTCAGAGCAAGCACCACGCGCTCACGTTGTGCGGAACACGTCACATAGGGAGGACTCTTATAACAACATGGTGACGTACCTAACATTTCACTTGTGATATGCCTAAATATCACGAGTAATTATTTGTTGTATATAATTCCCTAGTATGTAATAGCGCCACTTACCTAAGATGCCTCGTGAAGCGTTTGAAATCCCCGGGGCCTTCTTTTGTAACGGCCTCTGTTGCATCCCAGTCACAAAAAATATATATATATATATTCTCCTTACGTTGGCGTCACAAAATAGAAATCTGTCGGCGTGGAAGAGGTCGGAGGGGTGCAGAGACTCAACTTCCCTTGCAAACGCAGCTGACCCAGTGTGAACTTCCACTCGAAGCAAATCTCACCAAACCTCGTATGTCCCTGTCTTTATTATTCATTGTGCACAATTAATTTCCCTTGAAATTAGGGAAGAACAAGAAATGCGAAAAAAGCAATCAAGGGGTCAAGGAATGAAATTGGCGCGTCCCATCGCTCAGGCACGTGCCGTAGACGTCGAGTTTCAGTCATCTCGAGGGAGCGTCGTCTTCCTTCAAGGGCTCGGTCCTCGACTGCTGGCAGGATCTATCATTTTCCAATGCATTTAAATGTGACATTTTTTAAGGTCACCCATGATTGGAGTCAAGCTCGCCCCAGACGAGGCAGTTGTACAGAACTCGCATTCTGACAGATTAAGGCATAGATGCATCAAGGTAAAATCCGCTCGCAAAGGGGCTGATTCTCAGAATCTGCCCCTTTGCGACCGGTATTTTTGCATTTGGGATGCATCATCCCAAATGCAAAAATCGCAAATTAAGAAATCGCAAAATTGTGATTACTTGCATTTAAGGAATCTCACATTGAGATTCCTTAAATGCAATGCATTAAAGTTTAAAAAATAGTGATTTCGCTAATAGGGATCGCAAATTACCATGAAGTTGGACTTCATGGTAATTTGCAAAAACGTAGAAAAATGCACTAAAGTGCATTTTTCAAAGTTTCATGTTGCGCACACACATGCCCTAAGGGCATGTGTGTGCTCAACATATGTGCACAGACTCATTTCAGGGGTGCAACAGGGTGTCCTTTGGACACCCCTGCACCCTTGAAATCGCATTCTCAATTTGAGATTCACTAATTGCAATTCACAAATTGAGAATGTCTTCCCATTCATTCCTATGGGCCTATAGGCCCATAGGAATGAATGGGGAGGTGTTCCTTAATTGCGAGTCGCAATTCGCGAGTCGCAATTAAGGAATTTTAAGAAATCGCTATTTTTTTAGTGATTTCTTCATGTATTGCATTTTGCTATTCCTTAATAGCGAATCGTTATTTTTCGCTATTAAGGAATAGCAAAATGGGTTCTTGATGCATCTGGGGGTATGTCACCAAAAGAAAATTGCGGCTTCCTTTCTTTAAATGATAAACTCTAGAATGTTGTTATTATTGAACAGAAATATAGTTTGACATAGAAATATGTCTGGGGAAAACATACTCGCAAATATAGAGAAGCAGTTTCTAATCAACTGAGATGAGTATTCTCATGAGGTCTAAAGATAGTATACAATCCTGACTAATGGAAGGATACCTATGTTTTCAAATACAAAAGAACGTATTTTTGCATCAGCACAAATTGAAAATCCATTTTAAAACGAAACTTTTGAAGGGATCGATTTAGATGCAACTGTGATGTGCCTGAAGTGCATGGACGTAGATTCACCAAAAGGCTAGGGGGAGCCTACGTGACATCACGTGCCCTTTTACCCCATGCCATCACAGGAAGTGACATCCTATGGCCTTTGACGTCTTCCAGGAAGGAATGCCATGTGACCACTAACCCTTTTGGTGTCACAGGAAATACATCACTAAAAGTATAAACTCTAAAATTAGTGCACAATTTCTAAAATAGAGACTCCATTTATACTGTTAGCATATCACAGTTCTCTTTCATTCGCCATGTCTATCTGTCACACCTATGCCTCAGTACCTCTCACCTCCATAGCTGCTATCTTCTTATCGCCTTCCTTCCCCATCTTCCTTTAACCTCCAGCTTTTCATGTCGTACTATAGCCTTATAGCCCACCGTAGAGGGCTATACCGGCTATTAAAGGCCCTCTTCAACCCTTAAATGATCATGGATACATTCATAACTAAAAGACCATAGCAGTTGGATTTCAGTTACTGAATATACAGAAAATACTCTCGGTCATTTACTTCCACATACCCAAAACACAATAATCCTCAGTGGTCCTTCGTAAACTTGACTACTGTGACGCTTTATCGATAGGTCTCGCCCACAGTGGTGGCTGCTCCACTATGGCAGAGGAGCATCGCCCCCGCCATCCTCACAAGTTGAAAAATAAAGCAATAAAATAACCTTATTTTCGTTTTATTTTTCAACTTGCATGTGCTGCGTCCTGGGGTGGGGCCATCGTGGTGTAGTCAGGAGATTGAGTGGTGGGCAGCACTGCTATCACTGCGCATGTGGGTTTGTTCAGTGATCTCAGGCCAACCAAAACCACATGCGCACTGGGTTAGGGACAGCAAACCACTGACTCCCAGTCTCTCTGGGAGCACAAATTCCTAGTGCTCAGGGCAATCCTTAAACTGCTTTCTAACATGAAAGCAGCGTCAGGATTGGCCACAGGGGAGTCTGGGAGTGTTTGCTGCAGCAAGAAGAGGACACGGAAAAAAGCATTGGGAGGCAGGCGGAAGATACTTTTTGCTTTTTCTTTTTAAATGTTTGATATTCTTTTTCCCTTGCTCCCCCCACCTCCCCGTCGTCCTTCACCCCCCTAGTCCCCACCCCACCCTGCTCCACAACTACACCAACACTGCAGCCGCTACTGCTCCCTCAATGACATTGTACCCCACTAGAAAACGTTCTAAATTGCATTACAAGAATTGTCTTTGTTCTGAATACACACCTACCGCAGGGTTCCTCCATCAAGACTACTGATCCTGTCTTCAATGCCCGAATACCTCCTCCCTAATCTTCCTCTCTGTGATCTTTTATCTGTGTTAGAAATGAAGTCTCTAATTGGTAGAGGTATGCCACTTTGTCCAAGTAGGGACCCTTGCTTCTAGTCAGGGTAAGGGAGTTACACACTTTAGAGAACCCCTTCTCACCCCCCTTGGTAACTTGGCACAAGCAGATAGGCTTACACCAAAGGCAATGTTTAAAGTATTTGTACTCCCAACACACAGTTACACAGTAAAAACAATGCAAATAGTTACCACACCAGTTTTGAAAAATAAACCAAACAAGACCAAAATGACAAAAATCCAACATACATGTACCAATTTATGACTTTCAAATGGTTACTTGCAAAAATAGCACTTTTATGCTATTACAACATCGTGACAAGCATGAATCCAAAGCATGGAGCTGACCCCGAGGTGCGTGGCATCGGCTACGGAGTCACACAAACCCCCAAGCATCAGAACCTAGGAAACAAAGTCAACAGACGATGTACAGCGTCATGGAGGTGAGGTGTTGGTGCCGAGGCTAGGCCAGTTCCCTTCTGCCATAGGGGAGGCGAGGCTTCGAGTCCAGGACAGGGACGTGAGGCGGCGGCAGAGGTGTTGGTTCTAGTGAGGCGATGCGATGCAACATTGAAGGGTTTGCGAGCTCACCCTAGTAGGTTATGAGCTTCGCGATAACAGGATGCTGGCGCTAGTGGTGTTAGTGCGAGCGCTGGCATCATGAAGGCGATACCTGTAGTCATCGAAGGGCATCAGAGCTGCAGTGCAGGTGAGGATGTGCATCATGCACTTCATGAGCGGTGCCCCCGGCCTCGGTGCAGGTTGTGGAGTCCCTGGCGACATCGCTGACAGCATCAGAGATGTTTTTCTTGACTTGTAGCATCAACCACGCAAGGGTCCATGAACTGGAATTGGCGCCCTTTTGAACGCAGGAGTTCCCAGAGAGAAGTCCAGGTGCTGGTCAGTGGGTTGTAGGTGAAGTCTTTGTGTCCCTAAGACTTCAGAACAGGAGGCCAGCATACACAGGCCCATGGAGATTCTTCTTCAAGCAGGTTCACAGCAAAGTTCCAGACTTTGTCCTTTCCTTGGCAGAAGCAGCAATTACAGGCCAAGCCAACAAGGCACACACACAGCAAAGGGGCAGTTCTCCTCCTTACAGTTATCCAACTCTACTCCTTGGCAGAGGTTCTCTTGATTCCAGAAGTGATCTAATTCTCCGGGCTTTAAGGTCCAAAACCTATATCCCATTTTCTCTTTGTTCTCTTTGTGGCCAGGGTCTCTGAGCCCAGTCCAAACCAGTTCTGCTTTCTCTGGCCCAGCTTCTGTACAGGAGGTGAAGAAAGCATTGTGCAGAGGAGATACTGCCTATTCAGATGCAAGTGAAACTTCTTGCACCGCTCTAAATATAGCCAAGGTCTATTCTGCCCAACTACGAGTCACCCAGGAAATGCAGGACACACCTTAATCCGCCTCTCCTTTGTGGCTGTCTACAGTGAATGCACATCCCCAGCTCCCGTCGCTCCATAACCAGTCAATCCAGGACAGCTTGACTCCAATGGCATGGAGAGTACTGGAACAACGTCTAGGCATCCCCGTCCCACTCGGGGTGACAAATGCAAAAAGAACAATAAATGGACAGAATGCAGAACAATGTCATACATTTACCCCAGTACAGAGATCTGGGCCTAAATCCACCCTTTATTTGCTCACCATGCCATTCCAGTATGGACACAGCCATATGAAATCAGTCTTGACCCTGCGCCCAATGGGAACAGTCCAGCCCAAACTGCCAGGCCAGGTCCTCCTTGGACTGGAAACAGGCATCACAGAACCGGTTTCGGGCTTTCAACCCTCAGCAGCCAGGATAGCCTGACTCCAATGGCATGAAGATCACAGGACCCACGTCTAGGCATATCCATCCTGTTAGACCTGGCATCTTTGGCGTGGTTCCCCTGTCTTTTTGCCTCTACCTCCTGTATTTTTTACGCTCTGCTGGATTTCGTTTTTGCTGATATAGATGCTTTGGGCACTTTGCCACTGCTGATCAGTGTCAAAGTGCAAGTGCTCCCTGTGTAAATTATGATGGTAATTGGTTATCCATGATTGGCATATTTGTCTCACCAAGAAGTCCCTAGTAAAGTGCACTAAGTGTGCCAGGGCTAGTGATACAAATGCTAATAGTGGGCCTGCAGCACTGATTGTGCCACCCACATGAGTAGCCCTAAAATGGCGCCTCACGCCTGCCACCTCAGTGCCTGTGTGCAGTCTGTGAACTGCCATGTCCTCCTGGTCAGTGTCCCCACTGACCGGGCATAACCCTTCCCTCTCTGTACACATTGGTCACCCCTATGGAAGGCCTAAGGTACCCCCTTGGGCAGGGTGCAGTGTATGTGAAAGGTAGAGCATGTACTAGTGCAGGTGACATGCTCTGGTAGTGAATTACAGCCATTTTCGTTTTTCACTATTGTAAGGCTACCTTGCCCATAGGCTATCATGGGGAATGCTGGCTACTGTGGCTACCAGCATATCTTCCCATAAGAGCAAGGTAGGACATAAACGTCTGGTATCCCTGAACTCTGGATTTAATAACACATCTTTGACGAAAGGTTGTTTTTAAGGGCCATATGTATCATCAAACTATTTTGCATTTCCTAAATAGCGAATTTTAAGGAATCGCTATTTAGGAATTGCAAAATGGTATGTATGAAAAAAATCGCTTTTTATTTGCGATTCCTTAAGCTTCCTTATTTGCGAATTCGCATTTTGCGAATTCGCAATTAAGGAATAATTTCCAATGCATTCCTATGGGCCAGGAGGCCCATAGGAATGAATGCAAAATAATTCTCAAATTGCGAATTCGCAATTTGCTAATCGCAATTTGAGAATTATTGCAAGGGTGCAGGGGTGTCTCAAAGACACCCTGCTGCACCCCTGAAAAGAACATGTGTGTGCGTATGGCGCACATACATGCCCTATGGGCATGTGTGTGCATCACATGCCACCTTTAAAAATGCCAAATTGTGCATTTCTGGAAGAATTCGCAAGTTACCATCAACTACAAGTTGGTGGTAATTTGCGAATTCTTAAACAAAATTCGCAAGCCAAAAATGCTACATATATAGCATTTAAGGAATCGCAAAATTGCAATTCCCTAAATGCTATGGCAAAATAAGGAATCGCACAACTTTGCAATTCCTTATTTTGGGAATGTTTCATACATTCCAAAACATGCAAAAAAGCCGTTTGCGAGTCGCAAAGGCCGAAATTCTGTGAATTTCGGCCTTTGCGATTCAAAAACGGCCCTATATCCTGTGTTTGAGAACAGCACTTTTAGAAAGTTGCTGTTCTCTTGTCTGACCTTTCTGTGTGCCTTGGCCTTTTTGTGAATTGACTGTCTGGTTTGAGAGTGACAGGGGCTGGGGAGCCCCCAGGAGGGTGGCTGAGTGAGCCCTATGCTGAAGGACTGCATCTGCATCTTGAGTGGTGGGAGGGGATAGCACCTGGGCCTGAATAGGGCTGTGCCTGCCTTCCACAATGCTGGCTCCATCTCCTGCTGGGCGGCTGACGACCCTGCCCCTCACTCTGAAAGGAAAGGAGAGGCCAGGAAAACAAAGTGCTCAAGGAACACCCAAAATTGGTTCAGACCGGGCTCAAAGGGAACAACGAGTTTTAGGGGTATAAGTACAGGACCCCAGATACAGAAAACTAGTTCACGCTGGAATCATGAAGAAACCTCTGCCAAGGAGAAAGCTGGAAGACTGAAGAAGGAAGACTGTCCTGCTGTTGCTTTGCTGGACTGACCTGCAGTTGATTTGCTGCCAAGGAGAGGGGAAGGACTTTGCTTTGTGCTGTGTCCCCTTGCTTGAAGGAATCTCCAAGGGCCTGAAGAAAAGCTGACTTCCTGTTAAGAAGTCCCAGTAACAAAAGGACTTCACCCCAGCTTCCCTGAACTCTGCTGAGAGAGTTCTGTCCTTCCTGGAGTGCTTGGCCCATGTGTGGTGCCTCTGAAAGTTGTACCTGTGTTGGGAAGCTGGAAACCAAGATTTAAAGAACTTTCTGCAAAGTTTATCACAACGCTCGCTTGCGGAGCACATCCCCGTTAGTGCGATGAAATTCCCACCGCAACGAAGGTCGAGATCGTCACAGCGCCTGTTACTGCTGCCAGAGCCGTCGCATCCTTTGTTTGCGGATGCACCAGACCGGTGCAAGAAGATTACCATCGCTGCGAGTGCCGTCGCTGAGCCTGCCATCACTGGGTGAGATCGTCGCACCGCTTGCTTGCGGATCGCATCATGTCGCTGCGAGAGTCATCGTAGAGCCATCGCATCGAGGGGCCGCGAGAGAAGATCGCCGCTGAGCCGCGCATCATCGCCGCCCCGAAGATTGTCCCATAGTACCTTTTGCGAGACGCTTCCACCGAAACCTGTGCACCGGAATCCACGCAAGGTATCGCATTCTCTCCCCATACAGACTGGAGTCACCGCAACACGCCCGCTGCGTCCAGCGGGGTTGTCGCATCGCCTCCCCAGGGTCTCAGGAGTGACGCATCGCTCGCTATTCACCGCTACAGCTTTCACTTGGAACTTTTGTCGCATCTAAAGGTACTGTTGGCTAAAACGTGACACAACTGTGGATTATTTTAACGCAACCTTAAGAACTCATTTGAAACCATATTCTTGAACTGTGTATGTTGGATTGTTGTCGTTTTGGTCTTGTGTAGTTTAGATTAAATACCTTTATTTTTCTAAACTGTTATTTTCACTGTGTTACGGTGAGCGTTAGTACAAATATTTAGCACATTGCCTTTGATAAGCCTGACTGCTCGTGCCAAGCTACCAAGGGGGTGAGCAGGGGTTATCTAAAGAGTGCATCCTTCTTACCCTGACTAGAAGCAAGGGTCCCTATTTGGACAGTGGTACCTACCTCTGCCAACTAGAGACCCCCAGTCCTAACATTGTTGGTCAGCGGTGGGTTTTGAACTTGTATTTGTACTAGACCGACAGTGACTGGTGTAAATCAGTAGTGAGTGCAGACCACTACGCCACCGCATACTACGTTTTTTTTGGTTGATTCTATTTTTGAGTAACCCTTCAAAGCATCATGTCTGTGAATGGAAAGGCACCCAGTGTGGAGGCAGAATTGGGCTCCTCGTATTCAGGAAATAATTAAAAACACTGCTGTTCAGGGAAGGACTGACCACCGTCTAACCTCCCATCATGGTTGGACTTCCTGATCTGTCCTCATCGTTTCAAGCCTCGCCTCCAAAAGCGCTTAGAGACCGGTCAGTGATTAGCGCAATATAAATACAAATACAAATACAAATTGAGGATTTGTAATCCTACAAAGTTGAGCAGCTTAGGAAATTCTGCTAAAAGTTTGAGTGCCCCATAAAGAGCAACTACAGGAAGGGGGAGTTGCAGAGAATCTTGAAGGCCTGGTGGGAGGCCCAATAAGGAAATGATGCCAGTGGAAGGGGGGGTTTCAACCCCAGGATTTGCCAGTGGGCAGATAAAACTCAAGTCACCACTCCAGCCGGGGTCTTACCCCAGAAGAGTTAGTAGAGAATTCCAGTTCAAATTGTGGAAGCCCACAGCCAGTGCCAGGGGGTAAAGTATATATTCCCAAGGATTTAGTCCAGAACTACAATAGGAGTGAGGATATTTATGCCTTGTTTACTTCCTATGAGATTACATTGAGAATGAATGATGTGCCTGAACAGCATTGGGGTGCGGGTCTGTGGAAATATTTAAGGCTTCTGGGAGGAGTGCTCTAGAGCTCTTAGAGTTAGCAGGTACCATGCCCTACCCCAATATGAAGGAGGCCCTCTGTCTCAGGTATGGACTTACTCCAGAGCAGTACCGACTGCAGTTTAGGAACTCTAAGAAGAGAGAGTCTGAGACATGGATGGAGTGTGTGAACTTGTACTCGCGTGCACTGGAAGGTTGGATGAAGGGCAGCAAAGTAACTGATTATAAGGGGTTGTTGCACTTAATTAGTTGGGAGCACTTGAGTAGTCTTTGTGTTCCAGAGCTGAGCCAGCATCTTTTAGACAGCAAGCTGACAGACGCCATTGAGCTTGCTAAGGAGGTGGACCGCTGGACCAGTACCAGGGTCCACAGAGGAATTGTGGGTACCACAGCCAAAGGTGGGCAGGGTCGCCAGCAGAAGAGTGGGGGGGACAAGGGTAACCAAAAGGAGTTCTCTCAAGGGCCCCAAAATAGTTCCCAGGGAAAGGAGTCCCAACCCCAAACAACCATGGCCCCCTAGGGTCAGAAAGGATAACAGAAGTCCCCCTACCTGCTATCACTGCAATGAGGCGGGACATGTTATCAATAGGTGCCCTAAGAAATTCCCAGCACCCACTGGTGCTCCAGCCCCAGGGTTAGAAAGTGTAGCTTTGGGAGGGGATTTGATATCTAGTGGGGCCCCTTGTTTCTTTAGGAGACCAAGAGATGGTCCAGGAAACCTTCCTGCCCCCTAACACTAAGAAATATTGGCAGAAGGTGATCATCAATGGGAGGGAGATAGAGGCTCTGAGAGACACAGGAGCCAGCGTGACATCCGTGAGGTATCAGTGGGTGTCTGAAGAGCAGGTCATTCCCAATTTACTCGACCCAATAGTTGCAGCTGACAGCTCAGTGTGCCTCCGCAAAGTGGCGCATGTTCCCTTTGAGTGGAGGGGGGTCTCTGGTCTCTTGGAAGTTGTTGTCAGTGAAGCGTTGCCTGCAGACTGTCTGCTAGGTAACCAACTGGAGAGTTCTCCATGGAAGGATGAGGAGCACCAAGCTCATTTGGAGATGTTGGGTTTGCTTGCGTAGATCCGCGTGACCACGCGGGCTATGGCAGCCAGTAAGGGTGATTCCACAGAACTGGAGCCTGAAACAGTGGCCCAGAGACCTGCTAGGAGAGGAAGAGGCAGGGGCGCGGGAAACCCACCCCAGCTGTTCCCACAGCCCAGGAAGGAGCAGAACCTGAGGGGGATGCCCTGGAGCCGACCGGGGAACAGGTGGCTGAACTGGGGGAGCTACCTGAGCTGACCCATTTGCATCAAGAAGGTGGGCCCTCCAGTGAGGAATTCTGCAAGGCGCAGAAAGAGTGCCCTTCCCTCATTGGTGTGCGGCAGCAGGCTGCAAACCAGGCAGCTGGTGTTGAATCCAAGGATCATCTCATTTACTGATAAGGTGAATTACTTTATAGTGAGGCTAAGTTCGCTGAGCCCGGTGCAGCTCGTGTGCTGGTGGCAGCCCCTGAGAGTCTTGCATGTGAACCGCCTCAAACCCCACTTTGAGAGGTCTGCAGTGACAATGCTCCTGGCTACAGATGCTGGAATGGAGGAGGAAAGTGACCCTCTTCCTGACCTCCTGACAGCAAAGGAGCACAACGGGTCAGTGGATGGTGTGGTCCTCTTGCCCACCCTGATCCCAGAACAGCAGAGGGACTGTCGCCAAGTGTTGGGTCAGTTTCCCTCCCTGTTCTCCCTGACCCCAGCTGTCACCAATTGGTGCATCCATGATGTGGACACTGGAGATAGTCTGCCTGTGAAAAAGAAATTTTACAGGGTAGCTGACAAGGTCAGGGCTAGCATCAAGGAAGAGGTTTCCAAGATGTTGGCGCTAGGAGTGATTGAGCCCTCCAGCAGCCCCTGGGCTAGTCCAGTGGTCTTAGTGCTAAAAGCTGCTTCGCCCGGTGCCACTCCAGAACTCCGGGTTTGTGTAGACTACCGTGGGCTCAATGCGGTCACGAAGACTGACGCAGAAGTGTGGCTCAATGGTTAGAGCGGCAGACCCTGATGCAGAGGTCTAGCCCGGGACCAGGGTTCAATTCCCCGCCTCGGCGGGTCTTGGGCTCAAAATTCCATGGACCTGATAATTCTCGCCTCGGTGCCTATTCCAATCATGGAGTCCCACTCTGCAACTCTGGGCAATAGCTTGCTTAATCTCCTCAACGGCCCCCACAACTCTAAGGATGCCTGGCCTCCACCTTGGGGGTGCCCAGGAGTGGACACCTCACAGGGAAAGCCAGGATGAGTTCCACAGCGGTATTCGTACAAGCGCCTTGAGACCCTTGCGGGTGAGTAGTGCGCTATACAAGTATCAATTCACCCCATCCCCAGAGCTGATGAGCTTGTGGAACGGTTGGGAGCTGCCCAGTACCTCAGTACGTTTGATTTAACTTCTGGGTACTGGAATTTCCTTAACTGAGCGGGCCAAAGAGAGGTCTGCATTCTCGACGCCAGAGGGGCACTTCCAGTTTCGAGTCATGCCCTTTGGGTTGAAGAATGCCCCTGCCACATTCCAGAGACTGATTAACCAGGTACTGACCGGGCTGGAGGAATTCAGCGCCGCATACCTGGATGACATTGCTGTGTTCAGTTCCACGTGGAAGGAACACTTGCAACACCTCTGTGAAGTGTTAAAGGCTCTGCAAAAGGCAGGCCTCACTATCAAGGCCAGCAAGTGCCAGCTAGGGCAGGGATCTGTGGTGTATTTGGGATACCAGGTGGGGAGCGGCCAGGTGGCCCCCTACCGGCGAAGATTGATACCATTCTGGCTTGGCAGCCCCCAAGAGCCAGACAGCGGTGAGAGCCTTTTTAGGTCTCTCCGGGTATTACAGACGATTTGTCAAGGGGTATGGCACCATCGTTGACCCCTTGACAGAGCTGACTTCGAAGAAGCAGCCCAAGAGAGTGAATTGGACTGAAGCCTGTCAAACTGCTTTTGATGCCCTGAAAACTGCCATGTGTACAGCACCGGTGCTCAAGGCACCTGACTTCTCCAGTGAGTTTATAGTGCAGACAGGCGATTCAGAGCATGGTGTGGGAGAAGTACTCTCACAGATCAACGACGAGGGCTGGGACCAACCTGTCGCTTTCATTAGTAGGAGGCTACTACCCAGGGAACAGAGGTGGAGTGCAATTGAAAGGAAGCTTTTGCTGTGGTTGGGCTCTGAAGAAGCTGAGGCCATACTTGTTTGGAACTCACTTATGGGTTCAGACAGACCACAGGCCCCTCAGATGGTTGATGTAGATGAGGGGTGAGAACCCAAAACTGTTGAGGTGGTCCATCTCCCTACAGGGTGGTACAGAACACGCCAACGCTAATGGTCGGTCCAGATTCTTCTGCCTTAGTGAACAGAACTCCCAAGAGGGTGGGCAGTTCTCCCCACTTTCAGCTGGAGGGGACACGTGTTAGACCTGGCATCTTTGGCGTGGTTTCCCCAGTCTTTTTGCCTCTACCTCCTGTATTTTTTACGCTGTGCTGGATTTAGTTTTTGTTGGTATAGAGGCTTTGGGCACTTTGCCTCTGCTGATCAGTGTCAAAGTGCAAGTGCTCCCTGTGTAAATTATAATGATAATTGGTTATCCATGATTGGCATATTTGTCTCACCAAGAAGTCCCTAGTAAAGTGCACTAAGTGTACCAGGGCTAGTGATACAAATGCTACTAGTGGGTCTGCAGTACTGATGTGCCACCCACATGAGTAGCCCTAAAATGGTGTCTCAAGCCTGCCACCGCAGTGCCTGTGTGCAGTCTGTGAACTGCCATGTCCTCCTGGTCAGTGTCCCCACTGACCGGGCTTAACCCTTCCCTTTCTGTACACATTGGTCACCCCTATGGAAGGCCCAAGGTACTACCTTGGGCAGGGTGCAGTGTATGCTAAAGGTAGAGTCAGTTTGTGGTGTTTTCACTGTGTTACTGTGAGTGTTGGTACAAATACTTAGCACCTTGCCTTTGATCAGCCTGACTGCTCGTGCCAAGCTACCAAGGGGGTGAGCAGAGTGCATCGTTCTTACCCTGACTAGAAGCAAGGGTCCCTATTTGGACAGGGGTACCTACCTCTGCCAACTAGAGACCCCCAGTTCTAACACATCCCACTAGGGGTGACAAATGCAAAAAGAACAATTAATGGACAGAATGTTGAAAAATGTCACACATTCACCCCAGTACAGAGATCTGGGCCTAAATCCATCGTTTTTTTGCTCACCATGCCATTCCAGTTTGGACCCAGCCATATGCAAATCAGTCTTGACCCTGCGCCCAATAGGAACAGTCCAGCCTGAACTGCCAGGCCAGGTCCTCCCTGGACTGCAAACAAGCATCCTAGTTCAGGTTTCGGGATTTCAGCCCTCATTAGCCAGGATAGCTTGACTCCAGAAGCATGGAGAGCATGGGACCCACGTCTAGGCATACCCGTCCCACTTGGGGTGACAAATGTAAAAAGAACAATTAATGGACAGAATGTAGAACAATGTCATACATTCACCCCTGTACAGAGATCTGGGGCTAAATCCATCGATATTTTGCTCACCATGCCATTCTAGTTTGGACACAGTCATTTGCAAATCAGTCTTGACCCTGCACCCAATGGGAACAGTCCAGATGGAACTGCCAGGCCAGGTCCTCCCTGGACTGGAAACAAGCATCCTAGGACCGGTTTTGGGCTTTCAGCCCTCATCAGCCAGGATAGCTTGACTCCAATGGCATGGAGAACACGGGACCCACGTCTAGGCATACCCGTCCCACTCGGGTTAACAAATGCAAAAAGAACAACTAATGGACAGAATGCAGAACAATGACATACATTCACCCCTTTACAGAGATCTGGACCTAAATCCACAGTTTTTTTGCTCACCACGCCATCCAGTTTGGACCCAGCCATATGCAAATCAGTCTTGACCCTGCGCCCAATGGGAACAGTCCATCCCGAACTGCCAGGCCTGGTCTTCCCTGGACTGGAAATAAGCATCCTAGGACCAGTTTCAGGCTTTCAGCCCTCTTCAGCCAGAATAGCTTGACTCCAGTGGCATGGAGAGCACGGGACCCACGTCTAGGCATACCTGTCCCACTCGGGTTGACAAATGCAAAAAGAACAATTAATAGACAGAATGCAGAACCGGTCCTACGATGCTTGTTTCCAGTCCAGGGAGGACAAGGCATGGCAGTTTGGGATGGACTGTTTCCATGAGACACAGGGTCAAGACTGATTTGCATATGGCCAGGTCTAAACTGGTGTGGCGGAGTGAGCTAAAGAATGATGATGCATTAAACCCAGATCAGTTGACTGGGGGTGAGTGCTTGCAATGTAGTTCTAAGACACATTTATAGGGTACTCCTTTGGGTAGCACAATCAGTGCTGCACGTCCACTAGTAGCATTTGATTTCCAGGCCCTGGCACACTCAGTGCACTTCACTAGGTAGGGACTTACCCGTAAATCAAATATGCCAATCATGGATAACCAATTATATCATCATAATTTACACAAAGAACATATGCACTTTAGCAGTGATTAGCAGTGGTAAAGTACCCAGAGTCCTAAAGCCAACAAAAACAGGTCAGGAAAAGTAGGAGGAAGAAGCACAAAGTTTGGGGATAACCCTGCAAAAAGGGCCATTTCCAACAATCTGAATGTACTATTCAGAAGCGACGCTCAGCCAGTTTATACATGTGCAACATTTAGGCCGTGCTCCTTTCAGTTACTTGCATCTCTACACTAAATTCCCTGCTGAAATTTGCTAAATCATTTAAAACTGATTCAAGTAAAGAATAATTTTACAAGATTATGTTCAAATACCATTTGTCACTGCTATTATGTATATATGATAAATCTAAGTGCTGGTCTATATAGCTCATTCACCCTCTCCAACCCCATCTCTAGGTACCCACACAAACTGCTACTATGTCCTACCTACTGGTTCTGTTGCTATGTACACCATTTATTATTCAAATTCTCTGTAGTGGGTGAATAAGCAACAAATCAGCTGGCAACATTTCCAACAGAGTGTTGGGTATCTCTCATTCATTGTGCTGGATTTACCACAACAGCATGTGTTTGCCACATTGACAGGCACAATTTTAAAGTACTCCTGCTAATTTCCTTGGTGTCAGGCAAACTATTATGATTAGCTCCTTGTTACCACTCGCAGTCTCGGTTTATTGGGTGCCAGGATTCCTCTGCATGAGAACATTAACAGGACTTGAATCACAGGTCATCTGTTAATTCAAAATGTATGTTTTTATATCTAGGAATTTCTTGTGTTAAGGCATTTTGGGCATTTCATTTCACTCGTCATAGATGTGACAAACAGGGATATTACCTCCATGCTTCCTCAATGGGAGGAGTGTATATATATTTTTTAAGATCATACTGAAGCATAAGGCGGCACAACCTTTCATTCCATTGCAATAAAATCATTTTTACTCAGTTTCTTAGGAAAGAATAGACAAAATATTTTCTGCCATCTGCCTGGGGACTCATTGAGAGTGACAATACCATGGGTTTACAAATTATCTAAATCGGGATTGGAAAACAGATCTGCTAAATCTGTTAACATTGCTATGGTGCGCCATAAATTATACACACAGCTGCAGAAGTACAACAAGTTTGTGGATGAGTTAATGACGAGGTTAAGGAAATTAGTGATCACTTATCAAGTTGTTGTTATGATGGACCAGTTGATCATACATAAACCTAGTAAAGATTTACCGGTGAGTTTGGGAACTTCCAGTAGTACCACTTTAAAGGAAGCAACTTGTATTGCCCAGCGCTCAAGGAGTCCAATCAATGCATGAAGAAAATGGAGAGTAGAGCAAGTACTTCAACATTCATCCATGCCTCCAGCAAGAAATTGCATATATTCTCCCATACCTTGCAAAGCACCTATACAGCTTGTTCTTACAAATTTAGAAACTGCTGTTATTTGCAAATGTCGGCCAACTTTTGAGCTATCTAGTTTGCCAATGGGTGCAACTTTTATTTTGGTGCCTGGGGTTATTTTCTATTCCAGTCCAACTGTGCCCCAATTGAAGACTCTGACAGATCACTCACACAAAAGCAGCTAGGCCAGTGCACTCATATTGCAGTTTAGATATTTAGCCACCTCGCAGTTGCCCCAGAAAGATTTTTCGATGCTTAAATCTGGTAATCAATGTGATGCTGGCGGGTGGAGCTGGACTGCTAAAATGGGGCCAGTGCAGGGCCAGGCTCTGCCGGCATGATTATGATGCCAGTGGTAACCAGCCTTTCCACTGCGGTGGAACCGCCATGGAAAGGCATGCGGAGAATGTCTCCGGGGGCCCATTGCGTGCCCCCAATGTGTTGAGGGGTGGTACATGCACCACTGTGCAGTGCCTGCCACGCAGTGCAGAAATATGCAGGACATGCTCTTTTTGACGTCGCAGTGGTGCTGCTGGCAGCAGCAACCCCCGCAATATTAAAGAACGTGATCGTAACGCCGTGGTCGGATTTCGGCTGCGGATCATACTAATTGGACTGGCGGTTATGCCGCGGTCCTGGCTGGTGGTCTTTTCCCGCTACCATGGTGGTCGGGGTGATTTCCAACCGCAATCTTAATAGACCCCCAAGTTGTTAAAAATATCGATTTTTTATTGTTATGTATTTTAGCATATATTTTATATGTATGTGATGTATGTATTTTTGTATAAGAATTGTTTGTATTTTTATTATATGTGTAAAAATGTTAGTAGTTATGAATTATTCTTTATTTGAATTTTGCGTTTTTAGTTCTGTAGCCAGTTGTGGGTTTACAGGGGAATAGGATGGGAAGTAATTTAATTATATAAAATGTATTGATTATTTTTGTAGCGATAAAAAACTATTATTTGAATTTTGCGTATTTAGGGCCCCATTAGGATGGCGGGCGGATCGCTCTTGCCGGGACGGCGGTAGTCACCGCCGGCCCGGCGGGGGCGATCCACCCACCATCCGTGCAGAAATGACCCCCCCGCCATGTTACAATGGCTGGGGGGTCCGCGGCGGGCAGAAAGACCGTCTGCCGCTTTTCCGCCTGGTCGACATGTCTGAAAGACACCGCCAGCCATATTATAAAGTGGGTTTTGAAATGCTTTACCGTGGTGGCATTGCCGCCACGGAAAGGCTTGCGGAGTCTGCTTGAGGGATCTGTTGCTGGCCCCCACGGACTCCGGGGGGTAAGGGGTGCACATGGCAGGCACCGCGCGGTGCATGCCATGTGGTGCATGGAAGTGCACAACATGCCTTCCTGGCATTGTGGCGGGCGGTGCTGAGTGCACCGCTGGCCACAATGTTAGGAATGCAGGATGCGCCCGCCACTGTGGCACCCACGGGACCCCCGCCCCTATGGCGGGCGGTCCCTTTTTTACGAAGGGATGGCGGGCGGACACAGTTCTCCCGCCATCCTAATGTGCCCCTTAGTTCTGTAGCGGGTTGTGGGTTTATAGGGGAATAGGTTGAGAAGTAATTTAATTATATTAAATGTATTGAATATTTTTTATTTATTTATATTTGTTTAATTGAGATGTTATACTGTTAAATATGGAAAGTAATGTATTATGAATTAATTAATAATTTGTTATAATTATTTTTAATTAATTAATTGACAATGAATTATTGTAATTGTGTAAATAATTTTAGGTGTGTGTTGTGGTGTTTATAGGTGTAAATTGTGGGAAGGGTGGGAAGAAATGTATTTTTAATTGATGAATTAATAACCGGTTAATTAATTGTAAATAATTAATTAGTAATTAATTATGGACTTTTTTTTCAACATTTTTCTTTATTGTCAAGAAGAGGGCAACATGTTTAACACAGTATTACATTTAACGAGAAAAAGAAAGAAAGAAAAAAAACACCTGACTTAAGAGCTTAAAGCAAACAGACATGCATAATTTAACAGAAGGAACCATCAAAACACAACAATTATCAATGTCTCAAGTAATATTATTCAAAGAAAATGTTTCTAAAATAAAATGCCCCCATATTGCTTTTAATTTCACCAAGGAGCGAATACCACTTGCCTTAGCCAAAGCTTTTTCCATTTCATACGCTTTCCTGATCAGAATCCACCAGTCGCTTATAGAGGGAGGTTTTGGAGAGATCCATACCCGGGCAGCAGCTAATAATATTGAGACGAGCAACATAAGTCTATAATTTGTGTTCTTATAACCCATAATAATTTCTGTAGCCGTAAGAGGTGAGTCTAGCCCCAATTTCTGAGAGAATACTTGACCTATCTTTTGCCAAAATGTCCCTAATTCCAAACAAGTTACGGACATATGCAGTATGTTAGCCGCATGCTTACCACATCTGGGACATTTCACCCAATCGCTACCAAGGCCCAACGGAATCCACTAAGCAATTTTTTCTGGCATATAGTAGCACAAGCATATAGTACGAAATTGCTGTAGCCTCAAACTAACAGAATATACTGAATCATCTATTAAGCGCAGTGCTTGTTCAATAGCAATAGGCGTGATCCCCGTCCCCGGAACCTTACTCCAACGCTCCGCTAATCTTTCGCCATCACTTTATCTGTAGTTGGTAAAACATGTATACATATAGCTAATCAGAGATTTTGTCTTTTCCCCATGTAAGCAATCCCAAATCTCTGAGCTAGATATTTTAGTCAAAGCTAAATGTCTCACAGGGTAATCCCTGATTTGGTGATATTTAAAAAACATAGGGTTTAAAAGGCTACGAATACGCCCACAAAAAGCTCCTGAGAAATACATTTTAAAGTCAGGAAAATTGAGTCCTCTCAGATCTATCGCTCAACAGGCTTTTCTATAACCCCAAATAAAACTACTTAAGACACCATTACGTTTTTTAAAGAAAAATTAGGAACCCGCATGGGGATAGATCGAAATAAATATAAGAAATTGAGTAGTATCTTCCTTTTAATAATATTGGATCGTCCTATAATGCCTATGGGGAGTTTATGCCAATTCCTTTACTGTTTAGCTGTATCTTTCAGTAATGATTCGTAGTTTAAGGCAAATATCCGATCTATCTGTGTCGAAAGCCTAACCCCTAAATAAAGTAGCTATGGAGCAGACACCAAAAACATATTTTTCGGGCTGAAAATTAAGAAGTACCTGTGTTTTTGTAACGTTTAATTTATAGCCTGAAATAGAGCCAAACTTGATTGCTTCGTCCTTAATGGAATGTATTGCCCTAGCTGGGTCAGTTGTAAAAACCGCAATGTCCTCCGCATGAGCAGTAAACTTAAGCTGACTTAGAACTGACACTAGTGGAATAATTTGTGAGTTAGATTGCAGAGCACAAATGATGGCTCAATATATAGAGAGAACAACAGAGGGGAAAGGGGGCAACTCTGCCTAGTACCACGTATGATTGCAAATGTTAGTGATTGTAAACCTGAATATAATAATTTTGCTTCTGGTTTATTGTATAGAGCTTGTATCCATTGCTTAAATTGCCCCCTAAAACCAAATGTTGCGAGTGTAGCCCAAGGAAAATCCCACTCCACCCTATCGAAGGCCTTTTTGCCATTCAAAAGGACCATACCACGATTGACTGACGTCTTTCCAGCCATATTGAAAGCTCCCACTGCCATATTGACAAGGGCAGTAGTATCCCTACCCTGAATAAAACCATGTTGATGAACGGATACTAACCCGGGTACGATTGGAGCAAGACGATTCGCCAAAATGTTTGCAAAACTTTTTTGCACCGTGTTTATAAGCGAGATTGACTGATGAGAGCCGCACTCATCAGGGGGGTTTGACCTTTTTCAAGGAAAAAGCTATCTGCGTCATATTAAAAGACTCTAGTGTCTTGGTTCCTGGTGGTGTGAAAGGAGATAAGAACATTTCTGAATCTCCTGTTACTTTTTAATTGATGTTCTCACAGTTTTGTTTTTTTATTAACATTTTTATTAAGTACGTTGAAATACAACCGCAGAGGAAAACACCCACCATTACAGCAGCCCTGTACATAATCACTTTCAGTACTCATCATTGACACTAATAAACAAACACAGCCGTAATGCCAACATCCCATTGAGGGCAGCGGCTATATTCTTTATAGACTTGAGACACATTGCAGCAGGGGCTGTGGGGGAGAGCTCGAATCTGACCTATATTGAGAATGTATTGTGGCACGTTACCCAACTATTCCGCTCCAAAACTTGCTTTGTCAGTCAATACCCAACCCATCTGTCATCCAGCCATTCATGTCAGTCCTAGCAAATGCTTCAACCAATTCCAGCCAGCTCATTAACACTTGAAGCATCCAAAACATCCCCATTCTCTGCCTCGTCCACACATTCGCTCCTCCCGCCTTTCAAATAAGCAGTATACAGGCCCCAAAAATGTTTTGGTCGGCTCTTGGGCGGAAGTAGTTCCCCTTAGAGCTCCGATTGCGTGGAGCAGTAGAGCATGTCCCTGGACCACTGCTGCATAGTAGGGGCAGGGCCCCTCAGCCAACACATTATAACTCTTCACTTGGCCATAAGCAGTCCCATATCCACCACTCTGCGGATTGCTTTTGGAAGCATTTTAGTGTAACCTAGGAGAGCGACCAGCGGGTCCGCTGTTAGTTCAGTTTCGGCAACCCTACTGAGCTCTTCAAGCACTGCCTTCCAAAAGGAGTATACTCCCGGGCACTTCCATGCCAAGTGCATAAAGTCCGCAACCTCTATGTGACATCTCTCACATTCAGCATCTTCTCGCAGCCAATATCTATACAGTTTCTCTGGGGTGTAATATACCCTATTAAGGTACTTAAATTGGAACAACCTGTGCCGGCCATGTAAGGATATCTTTCTGGTATTCATGCAGTAATAGGACCATTTAGCATCATCCACCTGGACGCTCAGATCTCTCTGCCATGCTAGCCTGGCCGCCGTATATTTATGCGCCCGGTGTGACACTGCCATCCTATAGAGAGCTGAAATCATCTTGCGAGGGGAAGTACTCTTAATAACATACGTCAGCTCACATACCTCAGGAGGCTCAATCATATCGTCACCCAACAGTGTTCGCAATGCCCCTCTAACTCTGTGAAATTGGAATTTATTTAAAGGTGTGGAGCTCTCTGGCAGCCCACCAAGTTGTTCTGTGGTGCGAACCGTACCTTCACAAAAGAGATCCCCCGCTACTTCAATGTTCAGAGTGCGCAGAGCCCTAGTCACGCCCCTCTCAGTGCACGGACCCAGCCATCTCAACTATTCTACGGGCATAGCCGGAGAATATAGTATCGCACCCGCCTGCTGCAATAACAACTAGTGCCAAGCATGTCTAGTGGTATTTAAGGAGTCCATAATGCCAGTCCTATGATCAGGTTGTTCCATAACGACAGCCGGCAGAGGTATCAGATATGCGAATAGTCTCTCCATCCGGAGGTATGGGACATTCGCTTCACCATGGATCCAGGAGTGAAGGTGTGCTGCCTTTGCTACCCTGTAATACAACTCCAAGTCGGGTGTGCCAAGCCCACCCAAATGGCATGGGAGCGTGAGCACCCCCCACTGCACCCTAGCTTGCTTACAAGCCCAGGCCAATTTTAACAAGAGCTGCCTTAGTCTATGGAAGAAAGTTCGTGGTAGGACTAGGGGGGTATTCGTGAAAAGAAAAAGTAATCTAGGCAGGACAACCATTTTCATAATCTATATGGGCCCCATCAGAGACAGGGGAAGGCGGCTCCATAACTCAACACCATCTTCCTGCTTCGAGATAGCCGTGCCATAGTTTTCTCGAAATACAATATCCGCATCCGTATGTAGTCGTATGCCCAAATAATTAGTGTGTGTTTCCTCCACTTCCGTGAGTCGTCTCTCAGTCATATTGAGTCGCTCGGCATGTTTATCTAAGTGCTCCACCCTTCTAACCATCCTAGACGACATGGCATCCATTTTAGTTCCCAACGCCGAGATGCCATTCTGCAAAGATTGTTCCATGGACTTCAGGATAGTGCGGATATCTTCATCTGCGTCCTCTTGTACCAGTGCGATCTCCCCCGCACTCCTGCCAGGGCCAGGGCCCTGTGACTTAGATCTTCATTGTTCAAAAGACAACTTGAGTTGGTTCTTGTCTCCTTTACCCATGACTGGCGCAAGCGCGAACCTCAGGAGACCAGAGCTGCAAAACCAACAGAGCAGAGGTTGGTATCCAGCTAGTAATTTCTTTGGAAGAGGAACGAGCTGCTAGCAACGCCAGCCACCCCGGATATACTGCCACCGCTGGTCCGTGAAACTCCAGCCTGACTTTGTCGCGTCGGATGGCCGTCGCTACACTTCGTCCCGGGATCTATCTCTCCATGCGCTTGCAACAGATATTGTGTGAGGCTAGATGTTCTCACAGTTAGAGAGGGCAAATTCCCTTTAGACTTTGAGTTACAGGTCTCTCTACTTGCCTTATTCTTGCAAGTGTTAACTTTAAGCTAAACACTTATCCCATTTTGCAAGACTTCTACTGAAGTTTGATCATGCTGACACCTTCTAAGCTCCTGAAATAGAGACCCTTAGTAGATGATCCTCTCGTTTGACTTATGTTTAGAAGCGAGAAAGGAAGTTTCTTTATCGAACACTTGTTTGTTTTAATTTGCTTCTTTATTGTTGTGCCTGTCACAATTCTGCATCTAATTTATTGAGACTCAATCTATTGAGATATTTCAGCTTATCTGCTGTATTGATGTATCTTTTGAACTTTTTTTTCATTTGCTTATGTACTGGATTGGTTGGTGAGCTAATATAAAACTCTTTATTCGTATTTGGCGATTCCTGTTCCTTATTGTGGAGTCACTTTGGTTTCACAAGCTAGACTTGTATTGTTGTCTTCCCCCTTACATTGCTTGACGTCAACCAACAAGGGTCCATACGGCCAATGGGGAACAATCTTTGATGACTTTACTAAAAGATTGTGTTGTAAGTACCAGTGCGCTGTCAGGGTAAATGAGTAGTCATGGTGATTACAATTGTCACATGTGTGACAATCGGTCTACATGCTCTGCAGAGAGGCTAAGAATTGAATTAGCGTGTAGTCGAAACAGCTTTATGTTCCACTGACAGGTATTGGGGGAAACTTTCACTGACTTCAGCCAGAACTCCAAAGTGAATCCATCAGGCACTGTCCTGCACATCCACCCATGAAATTAATTTGCCCGAATACCTAGAGGCAACTATGTTCACTGAATGCTCTATACTAGAGTAAGAGTTTGCGTGAAAAAAAACTACAGAAACACAACATTTGGAAAAAGGAAAAACTCTTAGGGAATGCAAGATCAGGTAAAACACAGGATTGAAGTAAAGCAAGGGAGGGTTGGGAGAAAAAATAAACTCAGGGTCACAAATTGGTGTTGGTTATATAAGACAGACTCTGTTTTCTGCTTCCTGTATAAGGTTTTATTTTATCCACACCCATAAACAGTCAATGATAACCCATTTCTTGTCCTTCTATGTTTCCTTCTTCTTCCCAGGCGATAGAGAGTTTGGGACCACCGGATCTTTCTTCAGCCCTCCTTGTAAGTACCAGTGTGCTGTCAGGGTAAATGAGTAAAATATACAGAGCAACTGGTAAGGGTATAAATCTCAGGTTTAATAAGAGGCTAGACTTCGTAAAAGGCGGGGTGGCTTGTTCGAGTAGTGTTTTCACAAGAGACCTATTTCCTGTCCTTTCACCATCACCCAGAGATAATTTGTTCCAAAGATGGTGAAATCTGATAATAAGGAAATCAAGAAACCCCAGTCCGCCTAAAAAACATAGTTGTATACCATCTGGGTTCATTTGGTCAATCTAGTGAATTGTTTCTTGAGTTCACCATAATAAAAAGGGAGAAACAAAAGAAAGTAAAAATAATATTAACACATTGTTCTTTCCCACACCGTCGTGAGTAGCAATGACAGCAATGACAATACTTTATTTGATTGATTAATAAAAATCAATACAAAAGAGAACAATTAGTATAAAAAAGAGCAATCAATATGAAAAGATATTTACAATGTAAGTAAAACAATGTGTGTTTGTGAAGCATATACTACATGGAAGCTTCCGCCAGTTAAAAGTCAGTTTATACCATGGTTGTCTTGTCCATTAATGCTATTCGCGCATGGTAGATGAATTTTGCAAAGTTTGCCACGTGCTTCACAGTGTCCAACAGGTATAATTGGAGAACTGCCTCTTTTACCGTCCGTACTCCTAGTTGGAGAAGAATGGACCTTAGATGGATTCTACGAACTGACAGCAGGACAGGACAACATTCCGTGATCGCTGGGCCAACGTTGTGGAGAAGTGTGGCTCAATGGTTAGAGCGGTAGACCCTGATGCAGAGGTCTAGCCCAGGACCAGGGTTCAATTCTCCGCCTCTGCGGGTCTTGGGCTCAAAATTCCAAGGACCTGATAATTCTCACCTCGGTGCCTATTCCAATCATGGAGTCCCACTCTGCAACTCTGGGCAATAGCTTGCTTAATCTCCACAACGCTAAGGATGCCTGGCCTCCACCTTGGGGGTGCCCAGGAGTGGACACCTCACAGGGAAAGCCAGGATGGGTTCCACAGTGGTATTCGTACAAGCGCCTTGAGACCCTTGCGGGTGAGTAGTGCGCTATACAAGTATCCATTTACATTTTACAGCTGTTTTAAGGGGAGCACGTGCAATCTTGCAGCCAGAATCCTTTCAAGGGCTTGCTTGCCCAACGACTGTACAAGATGTGGTTTCGGGCCATTTAGAATGTGCGGAGAGCTTTGGGACTCGTGGAAGCCTCTGATCGTCAAGGCTTCAATGTCCAGTTTTCGTGAGCAGGTTCTTACTTGCTTTTTCGTAACTGATTTCATGTTTGTTAATTTTATTATGTTAGGGTCCCAGTTTTCTATTGCTAAATCCAGGTGCTCTTTGGCTAGAGTTAGGCTGGCTGACCACGGGTTGCCTGACTTTGTGAATATTTTATTTATTACTTGCTTCATCGAATTCTCTGGTGCTATGGTTGTTAGATAATAGTATTTTGCCATGTTTGCCTGTTCTTCCAAGGATTGCCGGGTGAGATTGAATTCTAAGCGAATTAAAGTGTTCCTTGTGCAAGATGGAAGACAAAATAACTTTTTATAGGCTGCGCAGTTGATCTTTTCGAAGTCTTGTCCCAATTTACCTGGGAACGCCTGTATGCCGTAATTGATGGATGATGATAGTTTTGCTTTCAAAACCCCTTGGATGGCCATGGTGGTTGGGCTTTCTAAGGTGGCGTTTAGTTTGCAAATGGCATAAGTTACCATTTTGGCTTTCTGCATGAGCTTGAATCGATGAACCTGTGGCCGACCAGTTTCGCTGAGCCATACTCCAAGATAGTTGTATGTTTGTGTGCTAGATAACGTAAGCGATCCCAGTCTCCATTTTATTAGCTTCTTTTTTGGATAGCGGCCAAAAATCAGTATTTTAGATTTTGCTGGGTTTGCAACCAATTTGTTTTTGGCGTTGTAATCTGCTAATGCTGTTAAACCTTTTTGAAGACCAACTTTGGTATGGTCCAATAGGACCAGGTCATCAGCGTACTGAGTCTGGTTCCCCCTATCTTTGGAGTCACCAGGTTTGCTCCCTGCAGTGCCTTGCCCAAGTCAGCTGTGTATAAGATAAAAGAAGCGGGGCAAGGACGCAGCCCATCTTTAGACCATGGTCTGTGCCAATTTTTTCTATGGCTGATTGACTCGCAAGTTTGACTCTTACCCACGTCTGAGTAGTGCTTCAGGGCGTAGGAATAGTTGTAGGCGACCCAGGTTACTTTTTATATTTTAGCAGAAAGGAAAAATAAAAATAAAATAAGCATCTATGCCCCGTACTATTAGACCCTTCCCAAAGAGAATTCTATTACAGGACCGGAGGCTGCGGATTATGCTTCTCCTTCTTTACAGGCAATTTTTTAGCAGCCGATGAAAAACATTCAATCATATTATAAACTATACTTCCCATGATCCTATACTGTACATCCACCAATCACAGTCACTCTGTCCATATATACGTATCGCAGGCCTCTTTCTTTGCTGCTCGAAGCCGAGTTAAGTGCCCTATTTACCTTACTGTGTTTGCGTATTTATGAGGATTTGCCCGTTTACATGCCTCAATTACTGTTCATATCAATTCTGTGGTACTGCATACTATGTATGTAGCGATAGCTGGATGCGCCATACGTGTTGCGAGCCAGCGACCACTCTTAAATGTTTTGCATATTTCCTCTGTGCTTCCCCCTCTGGTGTGCGCGAGCACTGAGTGTACTTGTGGCCCTCGCCGCACCATTGTTTACAGCCGCAGTGCTTCCCCTCATTGGGCCCGCGAGCGTTTATATAATTGCTTTCAGAGCCGGACGCACGTAGGCCAACTGGGCTAGTTTTGGGTTCCTTTAAGGCTTCTCTACGTCTTCTTTCTTCCGTTTTCCTTCTCGTTCCGCATTCTTTTAAAGCCGGACTCCACACAAATCACTAACTCTTGTTGTGTGGTACTGATGCCTGCTCTGGCTGCAAGAACCCGAATTCAGCCCTAAGCTCAGTGCAGGCTTTCCATATATTCGGCTCTCTTGACACCCTGGTTCTGGGATGTAATAATATTCATACAGCTGTGTTGAGGAGCTTTGTGCTCATTTATCCTGTTGTGCACTAAGGGTTGCTCTCCCTGACTAATTCCAATGGAATTAACTTGGCCTTTTCCAGAGAGTGTTACTCCTAACTTCCCAGAATGGAAGAATGGGCCACTTTTGAGGAGGATGAATATGATTATAATGAGGAGCAGCAGGGGCCTTACATAGAGGACAAGTTGGTGGATGCCTTAGTTGCTTCAGTTCAGCAATTCGTTAAGAGGGCCATTGAGACGGCCGTCTCCAATCCTGTCAACCTGGCTTTGGGGCAGCCCTGAGTCCAATTACTGCGCAGCTGAAGAACTGCACCAAGCGCCATGGGTTGCAGTCTCCAGGTGGTTCAGGGTCAGTACCAGGCCCCTCAGATGGGGTGACAAAAGCAAAGGCCAATGCCTCTACATGGCCTCACACACAGGCCTTAGCCAAGCTTCCTCACGCTCCTTCAGGAGACCATGAGTACTCAGCCCCTTCTGCTTCAGTAAGCACGCCACCAGAGCTCAAAGGGGCCACATATATCGGCATTGATACTGATACCAATTCATCGGACCACACTTCTCCTCCAAAGAAGAAGAAGTCAAAAATTGCAGTCCAATCTTTAGTCTTTAATTTGCAACTCTGTAATCCATTTGATTTCAACCGTCAGGACATTGTCCACCCTCGGTCCTCCGACTGAGCTCTCGCTCCTTAAGTTGCAGAGTATCTCCACCAGAACCTGCACAGACATTCATTTTGATAAAGAGGTTTGCAGCAGTTTCAGTGGCTGAAACTCCAGACATTGACCCTAATATGATGTCATTCTTGAAGAAATTTGCCAAGGACCCTAATAAGGGTATCAAATGCACATAGCAAGGTTATCAGGATAAACTTTTAGATCTAATGGGACCCCTTGCAAAAATTCTAGAAATGGCTCTCATAGCAAAGGACACTGGTTCACCTGTGGATCCTGACATCTTAGCGGGTTGGACTCAGTGTGCTATCTGTTTTCTAAGGAACGCCAACTGCCTCATCTCAACCGAAAGGCGCAAGTCCTTACTGATCCAAATGGATTCTAACCTGACCCTTGGCTGAGGGTCTCCTCTTCGGGACAGACTAGTTAAGGATATGCCCAAATACGAAGGCACTTTTACATCCCTTGATAAGGCCCAAACCAACATCACAAGAGTGTTTCAAGCTGGCACTTTTGCCAGGGCCAGGCGAGGCAGGGGCCGCTTGCCGGGCCGATATTATTACCAAGGTCCCCCTAGAGGCAGCTACGGTCGAGGCAGAGGAGAATGGCAGGACACCACCAGAGGTGGCACCTTCTACCCCACCAGGCAGAGGTTCTCCCACCATTGCTTCAATCGAGGCGGTCACAGATCAGACTTCTAGCCCAAAATTACCTCAGGTAGGGCTTCTCGATACTTCTTTTTTTCCTCTGGGGGGGGGTCGTGCCCTTCATTTTCTACACACATGGATGTCTATTACACAAGATGATTCGATCCTGCAGACAGGTCAGGGTTGCCACATAGACTTTTACTCCACATCATGAGTTTCTTCCCCATCAGCTACATTTTTCCCAACGGAATAGGAGACTTGCTGCAGAAGAACGTAGGGGCATACAGCGACAACAGCTCTGAGGGCTTCTGCAGCAATGTTGTCCTAGTACAGAAGAGAGGAGGTGGACACAGATTGGTCTTGAATCTGAGAGACTTCAACCAATTTGTCACATACAAACATTTCAAGATGGAGGGTATCCATCTATTGGCAGACTTGCTGCGGGAAGGAGACTGGATGGTGCGCTTGGACCTCAAAGATGCGTACTGAACCCTTCCAATCTTCCCTCCACACCGGTGCTTTCTGCAACTCTGGTGGATGGGCAGATGGCTGGAATATTTGGTCCTTCTTTTCAGGCTTTCTTCGACTCCATGGTGCTTCACCAAGCTGATGAAACCAGTAGTGGCCCATCTCAGGGTGCAGGGGACACACTTGATAATTTATCTAGACAACATTCTTATCATGGCTATGTCACTATCCCTGGCCTCACTTCATTTACACGCTCTCCCTGCTGCAGGAGCTGGGGTTCATCATCAACAAATACAAGTCAGCTCTTTGTCCAACCTAGTCGATAGAATTCCTGGGGTTCGTGATCGACTCTCAAACAGCATAATTGAAAGTTCAGAAATCCAAGTTATGCAAATTGAAGAAGGAGCTGAAGTTGGCCTTGTCCAAATAAGTGATATCATTGCGAGCCATCGCTTGCCTGGTTGGTCTCTTGGCTCCCTCAATACAGTCCATTTTCCAGGTCGCCTCCATTATCGGGCCTTACAACGTATGAAGATACGCCATCTTCAAAAGGGTTTGTCTTACACTGATCAGGTTCCCCTGATAGAGGACATCAGAGAAGAGCTCAGTTGGTTGCTGGGCCACGTGGATGCCTGGAACGGCAGAGCGATCTTTAGTTCTCTTCCAGAAATGGTGATAGAGTCTGATGTCAGTCGCTGGGGCTGGAGGGCTCGTTGTGGAGAAGTCTCCGCAGGGGGCAGATGGTCTCTTCAGGAATTGTCCCTTCATATCATACAAACAAGATGATGGACGGAATGTTGCACAATGGCAAAACATTCACCGATCTGGGTTTAATCCATCGTTATTTTGCTCACCAAGCCACCCCAGTTCAGACATGGCCATATGCAAATCAGTCTTGACCCTGCGCCTCATGGGAACAATCCAGCCCGAACTGCCAAGCCATGTCTTTCCTGGACCAGAATCAAGCATCCTAGGACCGGTTTCTGGCTATCAGCCGTCTTCAGCCGGGATAGCTTGACTCCAGTGGCGCAGTGAGCACGGGACCCACGTCTGTGCATACCCTTCCCACATAGGGTGAACAGCAACACAAACAAGATGATGGACAGAATGTTGCACAATGGCAAAACATTCACCCCCAGTCACAGATCTGGGTTTACTCCATCGTTATTTTGCTCACCAAGCCACCCCAGTTCAGACATGGCCATATGCGAATCAGTCTTGACCCTGTGCCTCATGGGAACAGTCCAGCCCGAACTGCCAAGCCATGTCTTTCCTGGACCGGAATCAAGCATCCTAGGACCGGTTTCTGGCTATCAGCCGTCTTCAGCAAGGGTAGCTTGACTCCAGTGGCGCAGTGAGCACGGGACCCACATCTGGGCACACCCTTCCCACATAGGGTGAACAGCAAACCACACAAGATGATGGACGGTATGTTGCACAATGGCAAAACATTCACCCCCAGTCACAGATATGGGTTTAATCCATCGTTCTTTTGCTCACCAAGCCACTCCAGTTCAGACATGGCCATATGCAAATCAGTCTTGAACCAGTGCCTCATGGGAACAGTCCAGCCCGAACTGCCAAGCCATGTCTTTCCTGGACCGGAATCAAGCATCCTAGGACCGGTTTTAGGCTATCAGCTGTCTTCAGCCAGGATAGCTTGACTCCAGTGGCGCAGTGAGCACGGGACCCATGTCTGGGCATACCCTTCCCACATAGGGTGAACAGCAAAACAAACAAGATGATGAACGGAATGTTGCACATTGGCAAAACATTCACCCCCAGTCACAGATCTGGGTTTAATCCATCGTTATTTTGCTCACCAAGCCACCCCAGTTCAGACATGACCATATGCAAATCAGTCTTGACCCTGTGCCTCATGGGAACAGTCCAGCCCGAACTGCCAAGCCATGTCTTTCCTGGACCGGAATCAAGCATCCTAGGGACTGTTTCTAGCTATCAGCCGCCTTCAGCCAGGATAGCTTGACTCTAGTGGCGCAGTGAGCACGGGACCCACGTCTGGGCATACCCTTCCCACATAGGGTGAACAGCAAAACAAACAAGATGATGGACGGAATGTTGCACAATGGCAAAACATTCACCCCCAGTCACAGATCTGGGTTTAATCCATCGTTATTTTGCTCACCAAGCCACCCCAGTTCAGACATGGCCATATGCAAATCAGTCTTGACCCTGTGCCTCATGGGAACAGTCCAGCCCGAACTGCCAAGCCATGTCTTTCCTGGACCGGAATCAAGCCCCCTAGGACTGGTTTCTGGCTATCATCCGTCTTCAGCCAGCATATCTTGACTCCAGTGGCGCAGTGAGCACGGGACCCATGTCTGGGCATACCCTTCCCACATAGGGTGAACAGCAAAACAAACAAGATGATGGACGGAATGTTGCACAATGGCAAAACATACACCCTCAGTCACAGATCTGGGTTTAATCCATCGTTATTTTGCTCACCAAGCCACCCCAGTTCAGACATGGCCATATGCAAATCAGTCTTGACCCTGTGCCTCATGGGAACAGTCCAGCCCGAACTGCCAAGCCATGTCTTTCCTGGACCGGAATCAAGCATCCTAGGACCGGTTTCTGGCTATCATCCGTCTTCAGCCAGGATAGCTTGACTCCAGTGGCACAGTGAGCACGGGACCCACATCTGGGCATACTCTTCCCACATAGGGTGTCCAGCAAAACAAACAAGATGATGGACGGAATGTTGCACAATGGCAAAACATTCACCCCCAGTCACAGATCTGGGTTTAATCCATCGTTATGTTGCTCTCCAATCCACCCCAGTTCAGACATGACAATATGCAAATCAGTCTTTACCCTGTGCCTCTCGGGAACAGTCCAGCCCGAACTGGCTGAAGATGGCTGATAGCCAGAAACCGGTCCTAGGATGCTTGATTCCGGTCCAGGGAAGACATGGCTTGGCAGTATGGGCTGGACTGTTCCCACAGTCACCCCCTGTGGAAATCATAGCCTTGGTTCCCCATGCTGTTGGAGTTGGCATGCCCTTTCCTTCTTCCTTGGTCTCCGACGATGCTCCAAGGCTCTCAGGGGGAGTTGCATCTATAGATAATGCAGGGCCAACTTTCCCTGATGGCCTGTAGGCTTGCCAGGAATTTCGGAAACAACTTCAGATTTTATTCAACAGGCCTTGACACCCTCCATCAGGAAACAGTATGCATCAGCATGGCATGGCTAGATGGGTTGGTGCTTGGAACAACAGGTGGGAGAGGGGTTGGCCTAACGGCTAAGGCGCTCGACCTTGGACCTGGGGAACTTGGTTCGAGTCTCGGTAACGACGCCAAAAACCCCCTGTGATTCTGGGCAAATCACTTAATCTCCCCGTGCCTAAAAAAATGACAGTGTGTCCTCATGTAACGTAACTGGTGCTATGTAAAGCGCTCTGATAACTGATTCGGTTCGGTTCTAGTTCGCGCTATATAAAACTCTGCAAAAAAAAAAAAAAAAAGGTGGATCCTGTGGAGGCAGAATTATCTCAGGTGATACATTTTTTTTCACTCAAGACCTCAGAAGGCTTAATTTACAGGTTGGTGAACAACTTTTGACCTGCCATTTTGGCAGCACATGCCCAGGTTGACAGCAGAACGGTAGGTATGCAGCCATTGATATGCAAGTTGCTTAAAGTTATTTGGGTAGGTAACCCTCCTAAGGCTAAGTCTTCCTTTTTGTGGGATGTATCTCTTGGGTTGGCCTTGTTTAAACAATAGGCAGACAATTCACATTTATCTAGAAAGCAACAGTCAGACAAATAGGCTATGCTCTTGTGCTTGTCTGCTTGTCGACATGTCTCTGATGTGAGAATTTTCAACATGACAGGAAGAGTATTCACCCAAGAAGGGGTTTAATTTACTATTTCGGCTAGAACTATAACGTTTTCACTTTTTATTAAACATAACGCTTTTCCTTCTAATGAGAAATTATGTGTAGTTTAATGTCTAAAGGCATATAAAGAATGCACTTGAGCAGTACATCCGGAGGGTTGAACAAGAGTGTTAATTGTGTTAAAAAAGCCTTTTAAGCCTGTTACATCTGCCACAATTGCAAAATGGCTGAGATCAATCATGGTAGAGTCTGGTATTGACACACAGGTGTTTGGTGCTCATTCTGCAAACCGCAAATCCAATGGATCCACAGATCATTGTACCGGCTTTTTGGGTACTCGCATCATCATTGTGTTACTCACAGCACCCCTTTGAATATTTTCATTTGGATTGCTTGCTGATTTTCGTGCATTTAGGTTACCGTGCCTCTCCATGCCGCTATCCCTCCAGGAGATTTGCTCCATTTTTTATCCCTTTTGACTTTTGCACCAAGACGCTTGTGTGACACAACGTGCGTACTTGCGACCGTATTAATCCCTTCCTGGCATCCTCGTGGTTGCCTCACTGCTTGCCTCTAGCTATTACACATGGATAAAATTCCCTCAGGCATGTAATCTGTACAACCTGATGATGAACCCAATATTGTCTCTACGGGATTGAAACGTCGTCAACCTTATATGCACCGTAAACGGAATTGAAGTAATTACTGATGTGTAACGGTGTCACTACATATTGTTTGCTTGTCGCATTTCTCTATACAATTTACAATTATTTCTAGTCCTGCCTGAGCCTTTTTGTGAAGTTCTGTCCATTTGTGTTTTTGTTGTATGTGTTGCGCTGGAAGCAGGATTGTGTGCCACTTTGTTCTTGTTTTTTTGTGATTTGATACATTATAAAATTTTATCTCTGGCTGGACAGCTTTAATATAGCACTGATTTCAGGCCTATATTCATTGTTTTCTGTGTGAATCTCTCTTGTCAGGGACTACTTTGTAATTGTAAACGACATTCTGTTAGAGGCATAAAGGCGTCTAAGTTGTATATGTTGGGTTCAAATATTTATGATATAATGAAATCAGCTGATTGGTCTTCTGAATCTACCTTTAAACAGTTTTAGTACAAACTTGAGGGGGATATCTCCTCTGTGGTTTTTGATAAGCGTCAAACTAGCATAATCCGAAGCCTCAGGTCCAGTACTAGAAAGAAAATGTTGCTAGCATTCGTGCCAAGAATGTTCAATTCTATTAAGGATACGGAAGTGACGATTATCCCGCCCATTCTGTCATTGTCACAACTATTATGATTTGTTACCAGCCCTTATATAGTGGGTGTTTTTTCCAAGGATATTACTATTTTAATTCAGGTGCAGAACAGAAAGGGGAGTGATCCTATTTCAAGTTTCTGGTCAAAGTTGACACTTCGTGTACGGGTTTATGTATGAACTATCATTAACAATTAGGATGGCCGCCAGGAGGGCTGTCGATGCTGGAACTTTAAAGATGTTGGTGTTATTAATCATTTTGATGCAAAGAAAGAGGCTCGCGATATGCAATGGGTCCTACTTATATGGACAGAGAGACTGTGATTGGAGGATGTACAGTATAGCATCATGGGAATGGTAGTTTAGAATATCTTTGAACGTTTTTTATTGGCTGCTAAAAAATTGCCAGTAAAGAAAGAGAAGCATAATCCTCGCCTCTGTGTCCATAATAGAATTGAAAATTCTTGGTGCGAATGCTAGCAAAATGTTATCCTCCCTCTTCCAGTCTTCTCTGCCTTCCCAGGAGTCGCAACCGTACCTGGATAAGCCACGCTCCTCCTGGAGCCGGCGGAGCACCGCGTCTGTCCTGTAGGCTCCTGGCTCTCCCACAACATCTTCGTCTCGTCAGCCTTTCCCTGGGACGGTCTGTTCAGGTAACTGGTTATTCAGCGTCTTCTCCTCAAGAGGGACTCTTGTTTCTATTTCCTCAATCAGGTGTTCGGTTTCTTTCTCCCTTGTTGGTTGTCTTCCATCTTCTTGTCACGTTTCCTTGTTTTCACAGCCTAGATCGGCGTCTGACATCAGTCTTATGCCTGAGACTGGTGGGGATTTAAAGGGGCGTGTCCCTTATCCTCTTTGGGAAGTGAATCCCACTTCCTTTCTGTCTCTTTGATGGGGGTATTTCCTGCTGTCTCAGTTTCTCCTTCCCGGCCTTGCACATCGGTCTGTGGGTAAAAAACAAGGGATTGAGAGTCCTGCAGGGTTCCGCCCATCCAGTGCCATGGTAAGTCATCATCTAGCTGTTCAGGAGACTTTGTAGACGCCTTACCCTCGTGACACCCAGGCACCAATATAAAAGTAGCCACATTAGTGAATCAGATAGCTAAAAAAGTGGCCCATACTTACAAATTAGGGTCATTGCTGTATTGGTGTTTTGCAAGGTATGGGAGACCGCATGCATTTGTGCTTGCCGCAGACAATGTTTGCTGTAAAGCAGGCAACACTCTTTGCGCTTAAGGCCTTCAGCTCTCTCCAACGTCGTCTTGCCCCAGCTGTTTCAGTTTCCAAAGTCAGTAACTCTGGATGTAACACCACATCCTCTGCCATTAATTAAGAGAGTGTGAGTTCAACTTAACTTATTGACTGGCTGTGAGAAAGTGGCTCTGTATATACTGGACTAGAATGAAGTACAGTATGTATAGAATCCACCAACCTCAGAGGTATATCAGAGGTTAAAGTCAGAACTGACCTTACCCTCCAAAGTGGTAGCTTGGTTGAGCAGTAAGGCAGTACCAGAGGACAGTGTAAAGCATTTGTTGTACACACTCAGTCAGCAAAAGGTTTCACACACTCAAGAACTGAACTCCAGGCCAATTGTTATTATATCCTCAGATATAGTTGTTTTATTTTTAGAACCAACAGTTATAAAAATATACTTTTCAAGTTATGAGTACTCTCATAGCGGGGGTCAGGACGGTTGGGGGCTGGTTGCTGGGTACAGCAAATGGTCTGGAGAAGCTCACAGAGGCGGTATGCCTTTGAAGCTTCCCCGTGCCCATCCTGCGGGAGGAGACCTAGCACCTCGCCCAGGATGTGCATTGTTGCAGGCCCAGGAGAGTGGGGCTCTCCTACCCAGGGGTCCAGCAACATGTCTGCTGTGTGGCAGGTTTTCAGGGGGGCATCTCTAAGATGCCCTCTGGTGCATTTTACATCAAATCTCACACTGGCATCAGTGTGGGTTTAATGTGCTGAGAAGTTTGGTACCAAACTCGTCAGTCTTCAGTGTAGCCATTATGCTGCTGTGGAGTTCGTAATGACAACCTCCCAGCACCATATACTCTTAATGGCATCACTGCACTTACAGTGCCCAGGAATGGCCCTGGGTACTGTAGGGGCACAGGGCTCTTGCACCTGTGCCCACACCACTGACAGAGGGCACCCAGCTAGAGGGGTGACTGATGTACGCCAGGGCATTGGGTCTGTGGGCATGGCACACTGGGGACCCAGGGGGACCGTGGCGCGAGCCGGTGTCCCCCTGGGAAGTTTCGCGCGGTGGAACAATCCACCTTAGCGTGATTGGGCGTTAGGTAGGGAAGGGGACGGGGCTTAGGCAGGCTACTTAGGAAGTGGTGGGCGGGAATTACGTCATCGGGAGGCGTGTGGCGCAGTTTGTTGGTCCCATTTTTCCTTTTGTTTCTTTTGCTTTATTTGTTTAAAAAAGAAAAATATATTTATGTCACGTTAAGACAGTTGTTACAGTTTATCCTTTCTTGGTTTAGATTGGTATTAGGCGCTCTGTGGGGGGTCTGGATAGTCTAGAGTGGGCTTATCCTTTCCCTCTGGGGGTGTGGGGAGGGCAGGAGAAAAAATGGTGAGGAAAGAGAATGAGGAGAAAAAGCAATGGTGGGGATTGTACAGTATTTGGGGCATTGATTGATAAGTGGTTGGGAAGTGTTTTGCAGTTTACATTTATTATGGAAAATGTTTGGGGGAAAATGTAATGGGTGTTCTTTCGATCATAACAAATTGCAAAGTATTGGATATCTGTTTTTGACTGTCTTAAATAAAAGTGACCTTTTTTGCTATATATATATGGTGTGGATCGTTCGTATTGCGCGAAGGGATGTGTGCCATGTCGACTCTTTGTTTAGTTCTGTACCTAGGCACTCACCCTGCAAAGGCAGTGTGTGGGTACCAAGGTACAGGTCAAACAAAAGTAAAGGAGGTCCCCTTCTGTTGTGGGTCTGGGACCAGGGGAGATATATAGAAAAAAACAACGAAGTCCCTACAGGAGTCACAAAGTGATCTCAAATGCACAAAGGTGCCCTGTTTTTTGCCACAATACCAATCTCACAATAGGCAAGAACCTCCAAATTTAAGGAAAACATAAAAGTATAAATGCAACTTATATATGACCAGAAATCACACATTAACATTATAAGAAATGCATATTATAAGAATTAGTAAACAGAGAAGAAATTTTTTTTTAAGAAAAAATATTTTGTGCAGACATGTATTTATTCAACAATGTTACCTTACATTAATATTCGCACAGACTGGCAATATACATACATTTATGAAAAGTTCATTTTATCTATAAAAACAACATCATAAAAAAACCATATACGGCGATAGTTAAAATGTTCATCAGAACAGGGGTCGACGCAGCGTTTCGGTTGGAAATATCAATTAAAAACCTTCTTCAGGACCAGTTCTGAGGTTTCTCAATTCCTCGGAGTTAATTGAATAAAGAAGGCAAAAAAGCCCGTTGACTGATCAGGGTGATACAGACTCCAGTCTTATTACAATATAGACGAGTCTTCACGTGGTTATGTTCGTGATCACGCTTTTGTAATAGGAGCCACCGATGTCCGCTCGTGAGATTACTAGCGAATTGCAAACTTTAATTAATGGCAAATCGATATCGTCATGGCCTTTTTAATTGGCTTTTATTATCGGTTGTGCTAGTCTGGGGGTTGTCCTCCCACTCGTCATATAGAGTCGGCCTCCCTGCTCCTATTACGATAGCGTTACGGGGGTTCTGTATTCATCAAGTGAATGAGTGATGAATACAGAACCCCCGTAACGCTATGATCGTGATCACGAACATAACCACGTGAAGACTCGTCTATATTGTAATAAGACTGGAGTCTATATCACCCTGATCAGTCAACTGGCTTTTTTGCCTCCTTTATTCAATTAACTCCGAGGAATTGAGAAACCTCAGAACTGGTCCTGAAGAAGGTTTTTAATTGATATTTCCAACCAAAACTCTGCGTCGACCCCTGTTCTGATGAACATTTTAACTATCGCCGTATATGTTTTTTTTATGATGTTGTTTTTATAGATAAAATGAACTTTTCATAAATGTATGTATATTGCCAGTCTGTGCGAATATTAATGTACGGTAACATTGTTGAATAAATACATGTCTGCACAAAATATTTTTTCTTAAAAAAAATGTTCTTCTCTGTTTACTAATTCTTATAATATGCATTTCTTATAATGTTAATGTGTGATTTCTGGTCATATATAAGTTGCATTTATACTTTTATGTTTTCCTTAAATTTGGAGGTTCTTGCCTATTGTGAGATTGGTATTGTGGCAAAAAACAGGGCACCTTTGTGCATTTGAGATCACTTTGTGACTCCTGTAGGGACTTCGTTGTTTTTTTCTATACCAAGGTACAGGGCCCCTAAGGGTGGCACAATAAGTGCTGCTGTCCTTAGGGTCTTCTCTGGTCACCATGCCCTGGGTACCTAGAGTACCATTTACTAGGGGCTGATAGGTGGCCAGGGATGCCAATTGGGTTTTGTTTCAACACAGTTTTTAGGGAAGGAACACAGGCCCTGGGTACCTGGTTGGCAGGAGCCCAGGGCACACTCAGTCAAAGCACATCAGCAGTTCAGAAAAAGTGGGGGCATACCAATGCAAGAAAGATGGCACTTTCTCACACTGGCGTTGTTACAAAAATACAACTAGTAAAGGCTGGATCCACAGCAGCGCCACCCATGAGGAAAACTTCTGCCAGAGGCAGCAGCATAATCACTTTTCATCCCACCATTCCAATTCAACAATCTCAGGAAAAGTCTGCTCTGGACAAGCTGCATTTGAGCAGCACGGTGGCAGGGAATTGACAAGAACTCCTGCAAAAGCTTCAATCGCTTCAGGGTTGCAAGAGCAAAGCCATGACTGGGGTGTCAATCTGATCACACATGATCTCTTCCACTGGAGGGGCACACAATCAATATAGCATGCAAGGGATGCTGAAACACCCCAATGGATACAGAGTTTTGGCCACAACAACTTATAGTCTATGTGCTACTATCAGGAAACTCTGCAGTAAAAATGCCCACCAATCCACAAAATAGACCCACAAGCTGCCATAAAAAATCCCACATACAATTGCATGGACTTATTTTTTTCGTTTTATTGGCGATAAAGTGTCACACTTTTAGAAGCCTGCACACAATAAAACCACTAAAATGTCACACATAAGCAACCTGAAAACTTAACAGCTATGCAGGCTGGGAAACGACAGCCAACTTGAGGTTCAAATAATTAAAACTGTTGGCAAAAGGGGAGATAGAAACAAAACACCCTGTAAATGTAGCACATTCAAAGTGTGATCCAAAGCTCATTTTTTGTTCTAACCTGAGCCTCATATATTCGTAACGAAAAATACATTTTACGTAATTTAGAAGTAATTAAACAAATCAAGACAAGTTCAATCATTTTATAATTGATGCATTTTGAACGATCCAAGAGCCCTTTCGACTTGTGCCTTTCTGAGATGGCTGCCACTTTCAAATACGTTTCAGGTCGGGGGCTGGGGTTGTTAGAGGAAGTGACATTGTGGTTAAAGTGACTGCCGTCGCAGAAAAAATATCTGTTTTTTAATCCACATGAGACGGCTGAAAAGCTGTTCTGGGCGTATTATATATAGCACTTGAAAAAATAGTTTCATTTCGCTTTTTCTACTGTTCGCTGAAAGCCTTACTGCGAAAAAATTGCACGAAACCCTGGCACGTATATCTGTTAACTGAAAAGTAATCATTGCTTTTGTGTTGATTTTATTTTCCCTGAATACTAATTCGGATATTCAAGGACAGACACCAAGCAGCAAGGGGTCCATTGAAAAGAAAACATGCACCCTCAGGAGTTACCGCTGCAGTCCCTTTTCTGTGTCTATTGGTGCGTGTGGAACTACATCTCCCATCATCGCTTTAGAAACAGCAAATGTCTGCTTGGTCTTCTAAGTCCTGCGCGAGACGGAAACTGCCCTTCTGGGCGAGGGGTAGCTTGCAAGGTGTGTTTACAGTCATAAACGAACAGATCATATTTGAGCCCTTATTGCTTGTAATTTATAACTTAATGTATTTCTCTTATTCATTGTTTATCACTAGATGAACGTTGCTGTTCCTACTACTTGTGGATATCTTTTTCTGAAAGGGTGGATGTATTTCTAGATTTTATTGTTGTTTTGCAGAATTCTTGCAATATATTAAAGGGGCATTCGGCTATATGTGCCTGTTTCAGCGATATTTCCAGTAAAAGATCATCACCGAACTAGACTACTGAGTTCAATATGACTAAACTAGGCTCCCAGCAGCAACATTATATACTATATAGTAAAAGATTGTCACGTTTATGCGTATGTGAAAGCACAACATTGAGGCACACGACTGGACACGAAAAAAGAAACTGATCAAAGTTTATGCAGCAGTGTGGCAAGTCCCACTGCCAGCTGAGAGGCACAGCCACCAACCTTTATTGTTGCTTATACGGCACACTGATATTCAGGCAATGTACTCCAATGTACTCCAACATGCAGAATGACCATTTAAAATAACCGATGGAAACATTTAAAAGATTTAAAAGCTTGTATTATATATATTTAATTGGAGTTGTGGTTTATTACATCACTGAGGTTGTGCAGAACCAGATTTATAGGAAGGGTGACCAACTGGCATGGGTGCAAATTCTGGACGGTGATTGTAAACATTCAGGACAAAGAGTCAACATTCAGGACAAACATTCAGGACAGGAGGTCAAAATTCAGGACAAAAGGTACGTTTTACAGACACATCAGAAGAGGTCGTGCAATAGTATATAAGTAAGTAAATAGACAACCACTTAAGTACAAGTTAAAAGAAGTTTATATTAGGTTGAGACACTTTCATGGTTTTTCAGTATGCGCACAGCTATGAGCAAACGTGCAGGTCTTTTTGTGGTAACAAAACTGTCCCCAACACCAACTTTCCAGCTTCCCAGGGAAACGTCCTATGCCCTGTACAGCTTTGCTACCACCCTCCAATGGTGACCCTCCTCTTCACAGAGACCCTCTTTCATGTGTATTTAATTTCTTTTATAGTACTACTCGTGCTAAGTAAGTAGGACAGGGTGTCGGAATGCGTTACATCACACACATATTATATAGAGACAAATACTCATATAAATGTGAAAATCAATCTATAGGAAATGTACTTAAGATAATGAGGGTTACAAGGTGTAATCATTCTTTCATCCATCATTCAGTCTTTCACCATTCATTCTGTCCTTCCATCTGTGTGCCCATCCATATCAATATTCAACCATTTGCAAACCTATCCATCATCTATCCTTCCATCCATCAATCGTTCCACTCATCCATCCCTGAATGATTAAAATGAATGATTAAAATTTATAATGCGCAGACAATAACCCGAAGGTATCAAGGCGCCTAACAGAAAGAGATAAAAAAAGAGAGTGTTGCTTTGCTACAGGTACGCTTGCGTGAAAAGGTGAGTTTTCAGGGCCCTTTTAAAAGCCTGAAGGGTAGGCAGTGATCTTATTTCCAGAGGAAGAGCATTCCACCAAGTAGGGGCCAAGGTGGAGAAGGCCTTACCACCCCATTTCGCTCTCCTGAAACGAGGGGTCGTTAGCAAAAGTCTACCGGAGGACCGTAGATTTCTGGTAGGGAGATAGCGGAACAGGATGGAACCTAGGCCAGAGGGGCTGTTTCTGGCCAGAGCCTTGTATATCAGGCATAGGATCTTAAAGCGGATCCGGGCCTCTACGGGGAGCCAGTGTAGCAGCTTTCTAGCTGCTGTGGCTGAGGAGCGCTTGGGGAGGTCCAAAACGAACCTGGCAGCGGCATTTTGGACTACCTGCAAGCGTTGCAGTAGGCCCTTTTTCAGGCCCGCATACAATGCATTGCAGTAGTCAATCCTAGAGCCTATCAAAGCAACTGCTAGTTGTTTCCTGGCCTGAAGAGAGAGGTAATCCCTAATCCTTCTAAGGATATGAATAATGCCCCAGCAGGTGGAGATGGTACGACTAACCTGCTTGCTCATGTCCAGGGCGGGTCAATCATGACCCCCAGATTCTTGGCCGAGGCAGTAGGGGTGGGACAGGCTCCCTCTATCCACCCTTTCACTCATCCATCCCTCTATTCATCCTTTCACCTTATCCATCCGTACACGCTTCCATCCACTCTTCCACTCATCCAGCCATTCACTCATCCATCTACCCATTCACCCATCCAGCCATCCTTTTTCACTTACTCATTCATCCACCCAGTCACTCATCCTCCCAGTCACTCATCCTTCCACCCATTCAATCTTTCAGTCATCCATCCTCCCTTTCTCTTTCCATCCTGTTTTCATGTATCCATCCATCCTTTCATCCACCCATCCATCTACTCATCCATTCATGAATCCATCCATTGACCCTATCACTCATCCATCTTCGTCCTTTCACTCATCCATCCTTTCTCTCATCCATCCACCCTTTCACTCCATTCATTCATCCATCCTTTCTCTCAAACATCCACCTTTTCACTCCTTTATTCGTCCATCCATCCTTTCTCTCATCCATTCACCCTTTCACTCCTTCACTCATCTATCCACCCACCCTCCCTTTCACTCACTTATCCAGCCTTACATCCACCCTTTCATTCATCCGTCCATCCATTCACCCTTTCACTTATCAATTCATCAATCCATCCATCAGTTCTCTGATCCATCCACCCATTCACTCGCTTGTCATCCAACATTTCACTCATCCATCCATCCTTTTACCCGCCCATCTACCCTTCCACCCATACAGCCATCTATTTACCTTTTCTCTTATCCATCCTTTCACTCACTCATCCTTTCTATCCTTTCTCTCATTATCATCCATTCACCTTTTCATTCCTTCATTCACTCTTTCACTAATCCATACAGCCATCCACCCATCCCTTCACTTACACACCTTTTCACATTAATTATGAGCTGAGCCTTTGTCTGCAGAGTTGTAGACAGAAGAGGCCCGTCAGGAAATTCACCCTTGCTGTAGTTCCTAACGCAAGGAGTGGGGCGGGGGAGGGCTCACTATGCCCCTGTACTTAGGCATTCCGAAGAAGTGGAAGTCATGAGTCATGCATGATGCACAGTGCCACTGTGACATGGTGTTGTTTCCAGGGCTTTAAGTGGGATACAAAAACTGGGAGATCTTTCCAAAGGGGATGTTGAATGTAATTAAGGGAGTGGCTTAAAACACCTAAACTAAAAATCTGTGCTTAGCATAGTGAGCCTCCTGACTGGTAATTTGTTGTTTCTGTCATTGCATCCAGATATATAACACAAGAAGTAGTGTTACACTTACAAGCCAGAACTATTGGCTATGTCAATGGTTGCTAGTTGCATAAAATAAAAAAGCAGCAACCATGGCTTTGTTGAATATAACATTGAAAATGCGTCAGTTCTAAAATGATGAGACAGTGAAAGACCCATAACCCTTTTTTTAAACTTGTTTCACCACCTCCTTTTCATGAACTGGATTCTCACCTAGCAGCATAGGCGTTTTTGTTCATTTCTTCCACATGACTGAATGTCCTGCCCTAGATGAGGCAGGAGGAGGCCCACCACATGCAGTAAGAGCACAGACTGTCCCATTGTCATTCTGTATGTGGCAATCAGCCGCAGACAGATGACAATGGGCTGTTCTTGTGCTCAGAGGAGTGCGAGGTGGGAGCTGGGCCTTCTGGCAGGGGAACAGTGATGTTCCTCAATTTCCAAAATTACGGACAAATGGCTTCCATAAAAGGGATCTTCACGGACAACAGACGTGAGATCCAAATTATGGACGGTCCGTGAAATTTACAGACGGTTGGTCACCCTATTTATAGGTGGGTATCAGACAAGAAAGCTGAGTCTGTCATGTGGCCTTTTTAGGTAGTTTTGATGCGTGGGAGGACCAGTTGTCCAGGTACTTTGCTTTGGTCGCTATGCATGAATTTGAATAGAAAATGAATGAGAGATGGAACGCTTTACAATAAGACATCAGTATATGGATAGATAAAAAGTTTATGAACACAGTGTGGTGTATGTAGGAAGTGTTTTGTAGTTGTGCGCGTGTAGGGTAGACAACTCTCTCCGAGAAAAATAAGTTTTAATATTCTGCAAAGCCCCAGGCATGAATCTTAAGTAGATCGTTATATGTTCTATATATGTTATTCTTTGGTATTCATTTTTACATGACGTTTCTGTCTTTGTTAACTTTAATTATCAGTCAGAGGACGTTAGGGCAACTGTAGAACACATTTTGAACTTTTTTCTTCTTACATTTACTGTTTAAAGTGTGGTCTCTTTCTTTTGACTATCCTTTTCTATTTTAAGTGACCCCTGCAAAATGTCTGTCTCTCTCGGTCTGTGTGAAGCTTGTGATCCTCTTCCTCTATTAGGTTTAGTTATAGCTTGTTGATAAGCTTTCTGTGAGGTCAAAAATGTAGTGATCATCTTCATTTCTTCCAGCTCAGTTTGTATAGAATTGTTATCAATAAAATGTGATGTTGTTTTGAACTCAAATGGACAAGAGACTGAATGCACATGTGATACATTAGCATCGCCTTCTGTATTTTCTTGGTGTACTTTTTCATGCAAATCTCTCTCCTGAGTGAAGAATAGGGCAGTAGATGTTTCACTTTATGCCTAAGTTTTAAATTCAATAACATCAGAAAATCTGATATGACCCCTCTAAGAGTTTACCCAACTTCAAGGAATCAATTTCATAAGCTTTGACTCTATTCTTTTAGTAAGCTAGTAGTACATTATTATCTAATGTTTGAACTTAAGTAGTCAACTTTATCTTGTTGTGGCGTAGAAACAAATCAAGGTGTCTCTTTCTGTTTCGGGCTCCCAAAGTACATTTCCAGCAGATCCATTTTGCCTGTAGCAAGAATTGCCCAATTCATGTGGCTGATCCTTGAAGGCGTTCCATAATACACTTTTTTTCTCAGCTTCAGATGCTCTCCTGTCTGCCAATAACTAAGCACCCAAGTGGTGCCATATCTCAACATTTGTTTATTCTCTTTGTCTCGTTATAGACCTTTGGCCGTTCATTTAATTCAGTACTCTGTGGAAACATTCTGCAAATGTGTCCATTCAAATTTTAGTTGCAATATCTGCTGTTTAATATTCTACAACACTTGTTTGTACTGAAGAACTTGACTGTACTGGTATGCCTATTTGCTAGTGGCATTTGGTTGTCCTGCCATATTGGTTACCTCTGTGTCGGGTGTGGTAATCACAGAAGGACAAACATGGAACTCCATTGACAGTCTATGCATGTTGATCTTTTGCAATTGTGCTCCTGGATAATCGCTCACCTGAAATGATTTTGCATTATAGACAATAATCTGCAATTTTCCTGGTTTCTTAGATACCTCTATATTCTCGTAGATCTCCCATCAGGTCTACAACCAATTTTGGGTACCGAATCCCTTTTAATGTGTCTGGATTTTCCCCTTCCATCACTTTTCATTTTTGTTCTGAACAAATTCTCATATTTTATTAATTTGTGCTTTGGCAATCCATGTTTAAATTATGCCTTCTGATTTATCTGCAGTTGCACAACTTATCAGTGCTCGACTCTTCTGCACATTAATCTTTTCCCCTTCCATCACTTTTCATTTTTGTTCTGAACAAATTCTCATATTTTAGTAATTTATGCTTTGGCAATCCATGTTTAAATTATGCCTTCTGATTTTTCTGCAGTTGCACAACTTATCAGTTCTCGACTCTTCTGCACATTAATCTTGTCTGCTATCTAGTTAACAGTAACCTAGCACCTTCTAAGCTAGGCCTCAAGAGTGATGTTGCCATTTTGTTTAGCAGGTCCTTTAACCCCTTCGCTGCTAGGTCTTTTCCCCTCCTGTGCTGAGCCTTTTTTTGGCGATTTGGGGTAGTGCGCGCTTAGGCCCTTGTAACCTTTTGACCACATAAGGTATCCACGCAAAATTTGCGTTCTTTTCTTCCAACATCATGTGATTCTAAAGGTGCCCAGGGTTTGTGGATTCCCTTGGAGGGGTCCCAGAAATTAAGCAAAATACAGTGAAATATTAGTTTTTTTCAGAAAAATTGGAAAAACGGGCTGCAAATGAAAGCCTCTGGTTTTTCCCTGCAAATGGTATCAAAAAAGGGTTTGTGGGGCTGAAATCTCCATTTTCTCAGCTTTTAGGGAATGACAGTCTTTTGTCAGAGAACCAACATTTTTCACACAGTTTTGGCATTTTTCTGGGACATAGCCTATTTTTGCTATTTTTAGAGCTTTCAACCTCCTTCCAGTTAATGGTAGAAATGAGTTTGAAAGCAATAATGGATCCTGGAAAGCTATACATTTTCGAAAAGTAGACAAAATTCTGAATTCAGAAAGGGGTCATTTGTCTAAATCCATGAAGTTTTCTTTATAGAAACTAACAGTTAAATTTTGGAATAAGTGAAAATTTGTTGAAAAAAACAGCATTTTGTCTCAACGTTTTCACCTATAACTTCTTGTAATTTTTACGGCTCTTGGAAAGCAATATACCGTTACATCCGGTAGACCTTCCTGGTTGTGGGGATATATAGGACTTGTAGTTTCACCAAGAACCCGACGAACCCAGATCCAAAAACTGAGCAGCAACTTGCAATGGTATTTTATTATTTACTGGGTATAGAGCACTTATTCTTGGAAAATGTATACATGGAAAAATCTGTATGAAAGACACCTATGTATTTCTGAATTGGGTACAAATTATAGAGTTTAGAAACAGTATATATTTGCACATTTTCAAAATTGGGAATACTCATACTAGCATGAGAATTATTGGTCATTTTTCAAAAATATTTTTTTTTACACAATGTCTTTCATTGGGAAGGAAGAAATGCATGAAAACTCAATAGGTAATAACAGTTGATTTATAAATCTGAATTACCCTAAGTCTCCCGCTAAAAACGGTACCTCACTTGTGTAGGTCGGCCTTGTGCCTGCGACAGGAAACGGCGCAAAATGCAACGTGGTCACACCTCAATTTTGCAGTTAAAAATTGACCCTTTTATGGCAAATTGCCTAGCTGTAGTTTTTGCACCCTAGCTCTGCCGGCACCTAGGGAAACCTAGCAAAACTATACATTTCTGAAAAGTAGACACCCTGGGGAATTCAGGATGGGGTGACTCGACTGCCTACCACCAGAATCCCTTGCAAAGCTAAGAAATTGACAAACAAAACGCATTTCCCTCACATTTCTGTGGTGGAAGTTCTGGAATCTGCGTGGATCAACAAATTTTTAACCACCCAGCGTTCCCCCAGGTCTCCCGAAAAAAGTGGTACCTCACTTGCCTGGGTCTGCCTAGTGCCTGCGACAGGCAACAGCGCAAAACGCAACATGGTCGCACTGCAATTTCGCAGTGAAAATTTGCCCTTTTTTGGCAAAGAGCCTACCTTTCGTTTTTGAACCCTAGCTCTGCCGGCACCTAGGGAAACCTAGCAAACCTATACATTTTTGAAAATTAGACACCCAGGGGAATTCAGGATGGGGTGACTCGACTGCCTACCACCAGGTTCTGTTACCCAGAATCCCTTGCAAAGCTAAGAAATTGACAAAGAAAACGCATTTTCCTGACATTGCTGTGGTGGAAAGTTCTGGAATCTGCGTGGATCAACAAATTTCCACCCACCCAGCGTTCCCCCGGGTCTCCTGAAAAAAATGGTACCTCACTTGCCTGGTTCTGCCTAGTGGCTGCGACAGGAAACAGCGCAAAACGCAACGTGGTCGCACCTCAATTTCGCAGTGAAATGGTGCCCTTTTTTGGCAAAGAGCCTACCTTTTGTTTTTGAACCCTAGCTCTGCCGGCACCTAGGGAAACCTAGCAAACCTATACATTTTTGAAAACTAGACACTTAGGGGATTTCAGGATGGGGTGACTCGACTGCCTACCACTAGGTTCTGTTACCCAGAATCCCTTGCAAAGCTAAGAAATTGACAAACAAAACACATTTTCCTCACATTTCTGTGGTGGAAAGTTCTGGAATCTGCGTGGATCAACAAATTTCCACCCACCCAGCGTTCCCCCGGGTCTCCCGAAAAAAATGGTACCTCACTTGCCTGGGTCTGCCTAGTGCCTGTGACAGGAAACAGCGCAAAACGCAATGTGGTCGCACCACAATTTCGCAGTGAAAATGTGCCCTTTTTTGGCAAAGAGCCTACCTTTCGTTTTTGAACCCTAGCTATGCCGGCACCTAGGGAAACCTAGCAAACCTATACATTTTTGAAAACTAAACACCCAGGGGAATTCAGGATGGGGTGACTCGACTGCCTACCACCAGAATCCCTTGCAAAGCTAAGAAATTGACAAACAAAACGCATTTCCCTCACATTTCTGTGGTGGAAAGTTCTGGAATCTGCGTGGATCAACAAATTTCCACCCACCCAGCGTTCCCCGGGGTCTCCCGAAAAAAATGGTACCTCACTTGCCTGGGTCTGCCTAGTGGCTGCGACAGGAAACCGCGCAAAACGCAACATGGTCCCACCTCAATTTCGCAGTGAAATCGTGCCCTTTTTTGGCAATGAGCCTACCTTTTGTTTTTGAACCCTAGCTCTGCCGGCACCTAGGGAAACCTAGCAAACCTATACATTTTTTAAAACTAGACACCCAGGGGAATTCAGGATGGGGTGACTCGACTGCCTACCACCAGAATCCCTTGCAAAGCTAAGAAATTGACAAACAAAACTCATTTCCCTCACATTTCTGTGGTGGAAAGTTCTGGAATCTGGTGGATCAACAAATTTCCACCCACCCAGCGCTCCCCCGGGTCTCCCGAAAAAAATGGTACCTCACTTGCCTGGGTCTGCCTAGTGGCTGCGACAGGAAACAGCAAAAAACGCAACATGGTCCCACCTCAATTTCGCAGTGAAATCGTGCCCTTTTTTGGCAATGAGCCTACCTTTTGTTTTTGAACCCTAGCTCTGCCGGCACCTAGGGAAACCTAGCAAACCTATACATTTTTGAAAACTAGACACCCAGGGGAATTCAGGATGGGGTGACTCGACTGCCTACCACCAGGTTCTGTTACCCAGAATCCCTTGCAAAGCTAAGAAATTGACAAAAAAAACGCATTTCCCTCACATTTCTGTGGTGGAAAGTTCTGGAATCTGGTGGATCAACAAATTTCCACCCACCCAGCGTTCCCCCGGGTCTCCCGAAAAAAATGGTACCTCACTTGCCTGGGTCTGCCTAGTGGCTGCGACAGGAAACAGCGAAAAACGCAACGTGGTTGCACCTCAATTTCGCAGTGAAATCGTGCCCTTTTTTTGCAAAGAGCCTACCTTTTGTTTTTGAACCCTAGTGTGGTACTGAAAATCTGGACCCTGTTGTTATCCCGATATCGAGGTCCAATACCCGTGTCACAAAACATCAACATACCATGACGAATTTAGTATCGACGAACCGATAATGACTAGGACATCATCCCTATGCATTTGCGTCATGATCGGAGGTTGCCAATACCCCTAAATCCTAGTTTCCGTTCCGACCCTTTAAGCTCCATTTTGTAAGCGGCATCCATCTTGTGCCTTGCCCTCATGATAAGTCAATTAAAGGTCGAGCTTGATCCAAAAGGACACGTCCACCTTCCCTGACTTCCCCCTGACCTGTCCCAACTGACTCCACTGCCTTCAGCCAGACCTGTTTGGGCAGCTCCTCGCCCAGTGGCCGAATACGATAGCATCAATGCATAACATTCCACAAACCATTCACTACATACAGACCATGCTTTCTGCAAACATGCACCTGTCCACGTTCCTTGTTTATGGCAAGTTTTATGATTAGGAGGTGCCCTTTATTGAGGTTTCATCGATATCTGATGGGAGTTCCGGGCCTAACTGGGTAATCTATCAACAAACTGGACATCTAAAATGTGGGCTTGCTTACATGACTTCGATGTCTTTGTATTATTGTAGAAATATGTGTATAGCCATATCATAAACTCAAGAATTCTTGCTCGAAGCTATTATGTTTGTATATAAGGAGAAGGCTGGTTCTGTAAAAACGAACAGTCTCCCGAGAACCTACTATCCGTGTGGTGTACTTCTGGGACACGTGTTACTTGGTAGCTGCCAATAAAACTTGATCTTTGACTGTGACTAGAAGACTCCGTGTTTCTGTGGTCCGGAACAAGGGAGAACTCAGAGGTCTTCGGGTGTTATCCCCTGGCACCAACGGGTTCCTAAAAACCCGTTACCTCAGTTGGTGCCCAACTCGGGGCGATATCAAGCGGCGACGGTCCAAGCCAGATGTTCGTGAGGAGCTTCGTGTGAAAATTCCGGAGGACGGCCAGCCACTTCAGCGACCCCTGTATGTCGACGTGGTTCCGAAGGTCTTTGCTGCGAGGTTCCCCGCGTCCCGACGGCTACGAAGGATTGCTGCCCTGACTATTGCCTTGTTTTGGACCCAGTGATCCTTGGTAGAGCGAAACGATAGACGAGTCTTCTAGCGACGTCACAGATCTTCAAATACTTCAGTTAAGTATAAGTGGAGCGTCTCCCAGTCCTTAGTTTGTCCTTAGTTTTTGGTATCCTTGAGATACGCTTTGATTTGGTACTTGCAAGCCCCAAAGCCGAAGGACTCGTGTATTCACGAGAAGTATCGTAATAGATCATCCTTTGAAGTTTGAAGCTAGACTAGTGAGCGAAGATGCCTGGATTTAGCAGACTTGGAAACTTGTTTTGTCTTGGTTGTAGTAAGGACTCCTGATTAGAGGATTCTTGTCCGGTTCCTCCAATTGGAACTCCAACATATGAGCTCTATGTAAAGCACGGCGTAGGTCCTATCACATATAATGAAGCATGGATAAAATACACCCGCAAGGATGGTGTTTTAAAATGGCCCCAATATGGTAGTTTTGACTCAGAAATGTTAGATAATTTAGAGGTCAAATTGTTCAAGAAGAAAGCCCGGCTGGCGATGTTTGACTCTTTCCGTTTATGGCGTAAAGAGGCCAAACAAAAGGAAATTAAATTAGAAAAGAAAAATAAGAGAGGAAGAGGTATTTCGGTAATGCAAGCCGCGATAAAATTTAAAGACAACGAAGAAGATCAAATGAGTGAGCAGTTGCACAGGCAACGTAAAATGGCAATAGATAAATGCTATCCTGTTTTACCATCTCTTCAGCAAGAGACAGTAAAGGAGCGCGAAAAAGATCCATTAATGGCGCATTTGCTAAATTCGCCACCACCCTATGCACAAAATGCCACAGCACCTCCGCAACCTTTAGTTGCACCTCTGGTAGCTGTTATACCGGCTCCTTTACAGCACCCACCAGCTGTTCTTCAGCTGGCTCCTGTTTCTCTGGTGCAGCCTCCTCAAGGCTCATCGATCACATCTACTTCTCCTACTGTTCCTTCTACAACTTCACCTAGCGCACCTTCTATTTTCTCTGATACTCGTTCTACGAATGTTTCTGTTTCTGCTCTGCGTGACTCTGTTCTACCACCAGTTATTCCTCCACTTTCGCCTTCCGTCTGGCATAAAATGGCCAGCATTGTTACTAACTTTCCTTCACCACTTTTTCGGTCGCCTAAAACGACCCCTAATACGGAACGAAGACAATTACGAAGCCAAATGCCTGATTATCAGGAAAGGGAGTCATTGAATAAGTTAGCACGGAATTGGGCTATGGATACAGCGAGATATGATGTAGAGTCTGTCATGAATGTCTTCCGTCAATGGGATGAACCAACGCAAAGATACGTCTTTGAGCAGATGTGTGTTTTTCTGTGTGAGGATTTGGAAGATAATGGTCAGAAGAGCAACCAGCAAGAGTTGTGTAGTGTACGATTTAAATTTGGGGAGGGTATGATCATAGGTCCCGATGTTGAAAAAGCAGTTGAGATATTATTATCACTTCGAAGTACGGGTGGTAATTCTGGGTCATCATCTGAATGTGGTACATCTAGTAGGAAAAGAGCGAGACAGTACCCCATGAGAGAGGTTCCTCCGGTTTGGAGGGAAGGCGATGCAAATGCAGTACCGCCAATTCCGCCTCATTTCCAGCGTGTATGGGTACATGTCCCCTGGAAAAGATCCGAAGTTTTAGCACTCAAGCAGACACTACCCGATCCCCGTAAAAACCCGACTGGGTATTATAAGGAGTTGTCGCAAACTGCAAGCTCATGTATAATGAATTTAGCGGATATAGACATGTTGTTTGGGAACGTTGTTCCCCATCCTTTATGGAGTAAAATCCGTCATACGGATCATGACCAAGAATTAGGTGACTCGTGGGCGAACATTACAACTACAGATGCTAGACAAGTCGGTGGTTTTAAACCTGAGCCGTTAATAGCTGAACTTCCCGGTAGAATTCTAGCGTACATGAAGACAATAATGCCTGAAGTACGCGTAAACTGGGACAAACTCTCTGCGTGCAAGCAAAAGAAAGATGAAAATGTGTCTGACTTTTTCACGAGATTTGAGGAAACTTTCACCGACCATAGTGGTCAGGATATGGCTACCGAGGGTGGCCAAAGATTGTTCGTAGACAAATTTGTACATAATTTGCTTCCTGAACTGTGTACTAAACTAAAAGATTCAGAAAGTGCTTGGGCTGTCTCCACGTCAGCGCAGATTTTAGCAACAGCCCAGTACTATGAAAATAGGCGCAAAGACGAGCTAGATAAGGCAGACAAAAAGACAAAAGATTTAAAAACTAAAGTTCTTCTCCAGCAGGCCTATCCGCCTCGTATGGCTAGTCAGCCCAATTATCAGCAACAACAGCAGTATTCGAGAAACGCGCAAGGAAACGAGTTTCCCCATCAGCGTGTTCCGTATGGCCCGAATCAATGTGCGTATTGCAAGGAAGAGGGTCACTTCAAAAGTAATTGTCCGGCTCTTGCGCGACGCTTGAACGGTGTTTCAGGTGTAAGGGGAAGAGGTGTTCAACATGCCCCTAGAGGTAGGGGCCGTGGAAATTTCTCCCAGAACACAGCTTCTTTTCCGTCTCAGAATTCCATGAATAGCTTTCACCAACAGAATAATGCATCGTCTAAGTCAGCTCAGTACTATGCTGACGACTATTACACCGAACACGAAAATGAGGGTAACGATTGCTAGGACAGCCATGGACAAAGAGAGGGAGTTGTTTCAGTTCCAGTAGATCAGAATGGACCTTATGTCGAGGTAATTACATCAGGAGTGTCAGAGCCATTTCTGCTGGATACTGGTGCTATAAAAAGTTCTATTATGCACTCGAAACTTCCTGGCGCACCTTTGTCTGGCGAAATGAATGTCTCAGTAGGTTTCTCTGGCGCCCCTGTTAGAAATCCGATCTCTAGTCCTATATTACTTTCTGTTGGCCCATGCGAGTTGGAAGGTTTGGATTTGCTAAAAAGGTTATATGCGACTCTATACTGTTCCCCCTTGGGAGTACAACTTACTTTAGGTAAGAAAGTAATTTCTCCAATGTATTTGTCAAAGGAAAATATTCCAACTGAATTGTTATCACTTCCTGATATACTTTGGGCTAATGGTTCTAATGATGTCGGTCGTTTGGAGATAGCACCGTATGTCATAACTTTGAAAGCCAACGTTAGATTGCCACGTATTCCCCAATACAAAATATCTAGCGAATGCGAAAAGGCGTTGTTAACAATCGTTTATGATCTGATCGATAAAGATGTTATCGAAGAAACAACAGGTAACGTTTGTAACAGTCCAGTTTTGCCAGACTTAAAACGTACTGATCCTTCACAGCCCCCTGTGTATAGGTTTGTGATTGACCTCAGAGAAGTAAATAAGGTAGTTATCCCACAGTTTCCAGTTGTCCCCGACATTACTGCTTTATTGACAATGGTTCCAGCTTCAGCAGCTTGGTTCTCGGTGATTGACCTGAAGAACGCTTTCTTCAGCATCCCGATTGCTGAGGAGAGTAGAGACCTTTTCGGCTTCAATTTAGGAGGACGAAGCTTCCGCTTCAAGTGCGCTCCTCAAGGCTACTGCGAAAGCCCATCAATATTCAGTCAGGCTCTGAAAACACAACTAGACACAATTGTGCTGCTAGATGGGTCAACTTTGATTCAGTACGTAGACGATCTGCTGATCGCTGCAGACACTGAAGAAATTTGCAAGCAAGCCACGTTGTCATTATTGCATCACTTATGTGACATGAAGCACAAAGTCTCTCTTTCCAAACTACAATTTTGTCGACAAGACGTAACCTACTTAGGTCACATCTTATCGAAGGAGGGAAGGAGACTGACACCAGAAAGAATACAGGCAATGGCAGAACTAAGTGCCCCAAGGACACAGAGAGAGGTTCGAGCCTTCTTGGGCATTACATCGTACTGTAGACAATGGATACCGAATTTCTCATTACTAGCTAAACCCTTGCTGACACTACTCTGTAAGGACACGCCCAATCCTATGCCCTGGTCTGAAGATTGTCAGACGAGTTTCCACGAGTTGCGTGATGCATTATGTTCGGCTCCTGTGTTGGGAAACCCCAACTACAGTAAGCCTTTTACATTATATGTCCACGAAAAGGAAGGTTGTGCATTATCAGTCTTAAAAATACTTTGGGGACAAACAGCGCCCATGCGCGTATTTTTCGGCAACTCTAGATCCTGTGGCTAAAGCCCTTCCAAGTTGTCTGAGAGCAACGCCGCAGCAGCTGTCTGCATTCGACAGTCTGCTGGATTAGTCATGAATAATACTCTGATCGTTATGGTTCCGCATGCAGTAGACATTTTGCTAAATAGGACAAAGACACAACACCTCACTAGCGCTCGACTATTCAGTTACGAACCTACACTGCTAGCAAGTCACATCCACATAAAGAGGTGTGATACACTCAACCCCGCTACGCTACTTCCCATCCCGACAGAAACAGACACAGACAAAATTGATAACCATGACTGCTGCTTTAGGACAGAAGAAGAGACAAAAGGGAGAGTAGACTTACAGGACACTCCCCTTCCCGAATGCAATGATACTTTATGGGTTGATGGTTCATGCTTCAAGTTGCCGAATGGTGATACGACTACAGCATATGCCGTAACGACATTACACACCATTATAGAGACCGCGCGTATTTCCCACAATTCTGCACAAGCCGCAGAACTTATTGCACTTACCAGAGCATGTGTGTTGGCGAAAGGAAAGCGAGTGAATGTGTACACTGACAGCCAATACGCCTTTGGTGTGGCTCACAGTTTTGGGAGATTGTGGCGTGAACGTGGGTTCTTTACGTCACATGGTGCAAAGATACAACATGGTCAGCTAGTTAATGAGCTCCTTGAGTCACTGACCTTGCCACTACAAGTTGCCATCATAAAATGCAGTGCACACAAAAAGATTCAGGATGATGTTGGCCGCGGGAATGCATTTGCAGACGAGGTTGCGAAAGAAACTGCAAGGAACACAATGAGTCGAATGTATGTTGTGGGTCCCGCTAGATGGATTGCTGATGTGGGAATGTGTGAGGACACCATTGACAGCGTGAAATCAATACAAGCCGAGGCCACTGAGAACGAGGTGAATGAATGGAGAGAAAGTACAGGTAGATTAGATTCGAATGGTTGTTGGGTCGAATTATCAGAACACCAGCGATGGCTATTACCTAATGTATACGTACTTGCAGTAGTAACGATGGCTCATGGAATTGCACACATCAGTTCGAGAGGAATATGTAAACTATTGGCCCCAGTATGGCAGAATAGTAATATCCCAAAATATGCAGAGAATGTGGTCAGAAACTGTATGGTATGTTTAAAGTACAATCCCGGTAGGGGAACCCCAACTCCAGCTGGTCATTTTGCGCCTCCAACGTACCCATTCGAGGTTCTGCAGCTCTATTTCATCCACATGGAGCGGTGCAACAATCTGAAGTATGTGCTCGTCGTTGTTTGCGCCTTCTCCAGGTGGGTGGAAGCGTACCCCCTTAAGGACAATACCGCCTTATCAACTGCCAAAGCCCTTGTCGAAGAGTTCTTCCCGAGATTCGGTATGCCTAGAATTGTCTGGAGTGATAACGGAAGTGAATTCGTAGGATGCGTGATGAAGAGAGTGTTTGAGTGTCTAGGCATACACCAAAAATTCCACGCTGCAAATCACCCCCAATCAGCTGGATTAGTAGAGTGCTACAATGGCACATTAAAGCTGAAATTAGCCAAGATCCAAGCCAGTACAGGTCTTAAATGGCCTGACGCCCTGCCTCTAGCACTCCTGTCGACCAGAATGACTGTCCATTCCAGATTAGGACTTAGCCCCCACGAGATAGTGTTTGGCCGCCCAGCCAACGTCTGGGGCGTGACAAGACCAAAGAAACTCAGTGAAATAGAACACCCCGTACTGCTTGACTACCTGTGCGGATTGACAACTAAATTACGTGTTTTACACCAACAGGTTCGCAGTTCCTCTCCGCCAGCCTCTGACGATCCAGGCCACCTCATCGAACCCGGCACGTGGGTCCTGGTGCGGAACTTCCAGCGCACCAACAACGAACAACCGAGGTGGACCGGACCGCACCTGGTACTTCTTTCCACGAGATCTGCCGTTCGGGTGGAAGGCAAAAAGAACTGGGTACATGGGACCCATTGTAAACGGGTCCCTCTGCCCCTTCCCTACGACCGGTGGGTCAATAAAGGACTTGCCGACTCTGAGACAGAATCCGTACCTCGCTTCATCCCTTTCAGCCATGCACGTTTGAAAGAAACTAGTACCGAAAAGGAGAGTGATCATATTTTACAAGGACTTGTGTCACCGTCTATGCAATTGGACACTACCGAACCCGAGACATTGATTGAAGACCACACCGTACCTGGGAAACGACGGTACAACCTACGGTCTAGACAAAGAGACTAATAAAAATACAAACTAATGTAAATTTCTTTTCCCCTAAGAACTATTTTTGATTTTTCAGCTCTCTCGTCCCAGGGAACTTGCTCATTTTTGATTTTCGAACCGCCATCCGGTTCTGCTGCTAGGGTCGCGGTTGAAGTCTGGGGAGTGCAACTGGGGAAGTTTTAGGTCCACGGTTCTGGTTGGTCCACGGGAGTTACCACGGACTGAACAGAGCGCGCTCCCTGGCAGAATCAATCTACCACCGCGGGCAGCAACTAGAGGATGGAGTTTCCTAGGGTAGAGAGACCTATCAGACTCACGAACTTTGAAAAACAGTTATGCACGATACTGTCCAAAAAGAAGATTCCTGATAATATGTGTTTTAATGTCATGTAGCATAGTTGTGTTTTTGACTGGTTATACTCTATTCGTATTTAAAGTTACCTTTTTGAATGACACCCAGCCACCACCTCCTCCTACTATTTCTCCACACTACTTTCACCCTCTACCTGAACACGAGTCTGCCCGAAGACTCGAATTTGTAAATAACTCTTTCATTCAACTTCTACACCAACACCAGTCCATAATGAACACCTCGAACTGTTGGATATGCGGACTCATGCCACATACAACCGATAAGGGGATCCCATACTTCATTCTGCCATTCAGTTATTAATGGTTCTCTGTGGGCTTTCCAGACCATGTTCCTATTCGCCCTAGAACCATACCCGACCCGTTCCACTGAGAGCGATTCCAGTAACAAGGCACTAATTGCAGGGATAAGAAATATGAGTAGGGATATCTACACATATCTGACAATCCCCAAAGATGAACTCAGTCCCTACACCCGTTGGAACGTGACCAAACATGGGGTTTATCTGATCAAGAGCCAGGCAGCAAAGAAATCCCGCCCAGTTTGGGTAGTGCCCCACCGAGGTCATTTATGTTTACAGGGTATTGGTAGGGATCCCACGGCACAGTTAGGAAAGAGCATTTGCACAGAAACATATGTGTTCGCTTCCCGAACTTCCCCTATACTCTTAGCAGCCAAAGGCACGTATTTCGTCTGCCACGACCAAGCCTACACGTGGTTGCCCCCTGACTTCTCAGGTACATGTTTCATCTCATTTCTGCTGCCTCCCACCTACACGGCCAGAGCAGATTACCATCGGACAAGGACAGCTAGGGGTGTCGTGAGTAAAGACGACACCGCGGGTCAGGAATTCGCTGACTTTGCAAAGGGTTTTCTTCCATTTTGGGGTCCTATGGTGAACAGCAGGAATATTCGTCAGTTATCGAGGATAGTTGAATCCACCGTGATTACAACGGCCGAAGCCCTAGGCAATTTGACAACCGAGCTTCAGTCGGATCGACTTATGACCCTTCAGAACCGAATTGCCCTAGATATCATACTCGCCGATCGTGGTGGTGTGTGTAGAGTCATCCAATCCAGTTGTTGTATATTCATCCCTGATAATGCGCCGACAGTATACCAGGCCATCTCTAAACTACATGAAATATCTGGTTCCCTTCACGTTGAGAAAGGGGATTGGTCCTTGCTGGGGTGGTTCTGGGAACTGATCACCGGCTGGGGATGGAAAACACTGATCTTCATTGGGATGATCTTAGCACTTCTGTTTATGTTCTGCCTATGTGTACAGTGCGCTCCTGCACTATGTGGCCTCTGTGCTACTTCGTGTGTACGGAAGCCTGTGTCAAGGGACGAACGGAGTAACAGAATGATGCTACAGCAGCATCTCCACGAATTTCTCCATACCGATTTTGACTCAGATTAACGTGAGTTATTGCCTTACATAAGGGCAAAAGGAGGGTCTGTGGTTCTGAAAATCTGGACCCTGTTGTTATCCCGATATCGAGGTCCAATACCCGTGTCACAAAACATCAACATACCATGACGAATTTAGTATCGACGAACCGATAATGACTAGGACATCATCCCTATGCATTTGCGTCATGATCGGAGGTTGCCAACACCCCTAAATCCTAGTTTCCGTTCCGACCCTTTAAGCTCCATTTTGTAAGCGGCATCCATCTTGTGCCTTGCCCTCATGATAAGTCAATTAAAGGTCGAGCTTGATCCAAAAGGACACGTCCACCTTCCCTGACTTCCCCCTGACCTGTCCCAACTGACTCCACTGCCTTCAGCCAGACCTGTTTGGGCAGCTCCTCGCCCAGTGGCCGAATACGATAGCATCAATGCATAACATTCCACAAACCATTCACTACATACAGACCATGCTTTCTGCAAACATGCACCTGTCCACGTTCCTTGTTTATGGCCAGTTTTATGACTAGGAGGTGCCCTTCTTTATTGAGGTTTCATCGATATCTGATGGGAGTTCCGGGCCTAACTGGGTAATCTATCAACGAACTGGACATCTAAAATGTGGGCTTGCTTACATGACTTCGCTCTTTGTATTATTGTAGAAATATGTGTATAGCCATATCATAAACTCAAGAATTCTTGCTCGAAGCTATTATGTTTGTATATAAGGAGAAGGCTGGTTCTGTAAAAACGAACAGTCTCCCGAGAACCTACTATCCGTGTGGTGTACTTCTGGGACACGTGTTACTTGGTAGCTGCCAATAAAACTTGATCTTTGACTGCGACTAGAAGACTCCGTGTTTCTGTGGTCCGGAACAAGGGAGAACTCAGAGGTCTTCGGGTGTTATCCCCTGGCACCAACGGGTTCCTAAAAACCCGTTACCTCACTAGCTCTGCCGGCACCTAGGGGAACCTAGGAAACCTATACATTTTTTAAAACTAGAAACCCAGGGGAATTTAAGATGGGGTGACTCGACTGCCTACCTCCAGGTTCTGTTACCCAGAATCCCTTGCAAATCTAAGAAATTGACAAAAAAAACGCATTTCCCTCACATTTCTGTGGTGGAATGTTCTGGAATCTGCGTGGATCAACAAATTTCCACCCACCCAGCATTCCCCCGGGTTTCCCGAAAAAAATGGTACCTCACTTGCCTGGGTCTGCCTAGTGGCTGCGACAGGAAACAGCACAAAACGCAACGTGGTCGCACGGCAATTTTGCAGTGAAAATGTGCCCTTTTTTGGCAAAGAGCCTACCTTTCGTTTTTGAACCCTAGCTCTGCCGGCACCTAGGGAAACCTAGCAAACCTATACATTTGTGAAAAGTAGACACCCAGGGGAATTCAGGATGGGGTGACTCGACTGCCTACCACCAGGTTCTGCTACCCAGAATCCCTTGCAGAGCTAAGAAATTGACAAAAAAAATGCATTTTCCTCACATTTCTGTGGTGGAAAGTTCTGGAATCTGCGTGGATCAACAAATTTCCACCCACCCAGCATTCCCCCGGGTCTCCCGAAAAAAATGGTACCTCACTTGCCTGGGTCTGCCTAGTGGCTGCGACAGGAAACAGCGCAAAACGCAACGTGGTCGCACCTCAATTTCGCAGTGAAATCGTGCCCTTTTTTGGCAAAGAGCCTACCTTTTGTTTTTGAATCCTAGCTCTGCCGGCACCTAGGGAAACCTAGCAAACCTATACATTTTTGAAAACTAGACACCCAGGGGAATTCAGGATGGGGTGACTCGACTGCCTACCACCGGGTTCTGTTACCCAGAATCCCTTGCAAAGCTAAGAAATTGACAAAAAAAACGCATTTCCCTCACATTTCTGTGGTGGAAAGTTCTGGAATCTGCGTGGATCAACAAATTTCCACCCACCCAGCGTTCTTTTTTTTTTGTGGAAAAACCTCTATTGCAGCATTCAATAAAAATACAAGCATGGGCCTACAACCGCAGGGGCCGGCCGCTAAACAAAATTAAGACCCCCTATATCACAGTACGACACAGCTCATCAGCCGACAACCCTGAGGTCCGGCAGCGATTCAGGATAGAACTTGTATTAGAATGCACAACTAAGTCCCAGGATGAGACAGAGGTTCCATTTTATATTATTTAAGAAAGGATCAGGTGCCATACAAGCAAACAGAAGAATACGGGGGGCAGGGAAAGAGATATAATATGCACGTAAGAACCGATATAATGGAACATTGGCGCCAAAGCATATGGATCGATGCAAACGACAATACAATATACATTCAATGTTGAGCGCCAGATCACAGGGCCTGCCCACCCGGGAATCAGGATATCATAAAAAGCATAAGCACTGAATACAAGTACACGATAAGGATCCGAATGATTCACAAGCTATACTGATCCTTTAAGGAAGAGAAAGGGAAGGAAAGAAAAAGGCCATAGAAATAAAAAAGGCAAAATAAAAAACCCTTTTCCAACCCCCCACCCTGCACCCCTGCAAATGGCTACAGCCTAACCCCACTAGCAGCGTGCCTGTCGCCCCTAATACCTAAAACCCTAAAAGTAGGAAAAAGAATGGAGGAGGGCTTATCCGTTTGGGCTCCCAGCCCCTTTAGTCCCCCCGCCAGAAACAGACACCCCCTTTCACTAAAAGACCAACGTATGACAACACTTATAGAAGAAATTAGGGGGCACCGTAATACACCGCCCAGCCTTTTAGATCAAACAGTTGCAGGTTGAACACCCGTAAAAGCCACTCCAACCCGTCCCGACCTAGTTGATCTTAACCCTGGCCCTTCCGAACCAGCACACGAACCCCCCCCAGCGAGACCCAAAGGCACACAAAGGAGTAATAGAGGAGAAGGGAGTCATCAAGAATCAATCTATGGCGATTCGTAGGCAGTGAGTCCACAAGAACTTCAGACGCAGAAGAACTCTCCCTCCTAGATGGACAGTCCCAATGTATCTTGCCCAGGAGTCGTAAAGTCACCAAGAAAGGAGAAGACAACCACAAAATGAATGGAAAGTCAAGAACAAAAGTCTCCGGGAAGGGAACGCCTTTCGATACCTCCAAAGTCGATAGTGGTGGAAGGTTCGGCAATACACCGACGACCTCAGGAACACCTTCCTCCAGGGCACCATCCGATGGTTTCAATACTTGCTTCCTCACGGGGTTCTCGCACGGAGTCAAAATGGCCGCGGTTTGAATGGCTGCAGATTGCTGTTCCAACAGTAAGGCTGGGTCCGGTTCCACCAGGAGCATCTCAGATAGGCGCGTGTCCAATTTGCACAATAAGACATCCACATGTGAATGAAACGCCCTAATTTCTGCCAATATTGACCTCAGCGATGGCTCAAGCACCGTTCGATCCATAATCTCACACCCAACACCAATCACAATCACCTCCCCGGGTGAATCTGGCATCCTCAGGGGGGACAATCAGGATCACGAACGTGCAGATGCGGAGGGTGACCAGTCTTTATTCGCAGCCACGGTCAACCCGGTTAAGGCCGCAGGCCAGAGACCTCGACTCACCGAACCCCGGCGGGCCCAATACCGGATCCGCGGGACGGGGACCCGCAGCCAACAGCAAGCAGAGTCACTCCTCCATCGATGCTGAGCAATAGAAACGATCGCCGCCAAATTCGGGCTTAAACAAAGCCTCCACTCCAATTGACCAGACCCAGCCTGGGTCTCCCGGCCGATGTTGTTGCACTGCAGCCCGGCTGTGAAAGTACTCGAGGCCCCGGCTTCACCGCTGGAGTAGGCCACAATCTTCAACTCGATGTAACTTCGTCAAACCAGCCGATAAAAGTTCCCGGATTTTACCATCGGAGTGTGGAACAGTTCATGTACACAGAGGCTAGGCGTAAAATCAGGATAATGTACAGGATATTGCGGCGGGATACGGAGGTCGGTGGAGCCGGGAGCCTAAGCAGCCATCTTGTTCGCTGACGTAGCTCCTCCCAAAACCTATATATTTTTGAAAACTAGACACCCAGGGGAATTCAGGATGGGGTGACTCGACTGCCTCCCACCAGGTTCTGTTACCCAGAATCCCTTGCAAAGCTAAGAAATTGACAAAAAAACCGCATTTTCCTGACATTTCTGTGGTGGAAAGTTCTAGAATCTGCGTGGATCAACAAATATTCACCCACCCAGCGTTCCCCCAGGTCTCCCGAAAAAAATGGTACCTCACTTGCGTGGGTGGCTCAAGGACCCGCGACAGGCAAGGGCCCCAAACCTAAGGAGGCGACATCAAAATAACCTATCACTAAACAACCTGGTTTTGCAACGGGGTTTCCATGAGTTTTTGGCCCGGGGCTCGGCGGCCATCTAGGGAAACTTACCTAACCCACACATTTCTGGAAACTAGACACTGGGGGGAGTCCAGCGAGGTATGGCATGCATGGGTCCCCCAAGGTTTACCTACCCAGAATTCCCTGCAAACCTTAAAATTTGGTTAAAAAAACACTTTTTCATACATTTCTGCTTGGGATCTTCGTGCCGGCACAAATGTCCTACAGCCCAGTGTTCCCCTTGTTCTCCCGAGTAAAATGATACCTCACTTGCGTGGGTGCCCCAAAGCAGAACAGGCTAAAAATGAATTTTTAAAAATTGTAGTGTTTAGGATTGACAAATTAAGCACCTCACCTTAGTCACAGGCCTTTGGCCCACCCACACAAGTGAGGTATCATTTTACTCGGGAGACCTGGGGGAACGCTGGGTGGGAGGAAATTTGTGTGAGCCCAGTGATGCCACGCTTTCCCACACAAAAAAAGTGTGAAAAAACTGATTTTTTTCAGCAAAAATTGAGGTTTGCAAGGGATTCTGGGTAAAGGAACGTTGGAGGATCCACGCAAGCCATACCTCCTTGGAAGCCCCCGGGTGTCTACTTTTCAGAAATGTGTGGGTTTGGTAGGTTTCCCTAGATAGCCGTCTAGCACGGGGCCAACAACCCAGGTAACCCCTCTTGCAAAAGCTGGTGGTTTTGACATTGACATTAGTAAGTTATTTATAGCTATAATGTACACCTTAACTGAGTTACTCAAAAGTCAAAAATTCAAGCACGGCTATCTATTCCTCAAAAACACACACATGCAGGTTGGATTTGGCACGAGGGCGAGTGATGGTTCAGTACATAAAATTTTATTAACAAGATATTTCAACAAAATGAAATGCTCTGTCAATAAATAAATGCATAAAAACCGAACCAGTGACTCGCAACTCGTGAGCTGTAAAGCCACGACAAGGCACCAACCGTTTTACAGGCCATTCACGCACCTTTCATACCTGATACACACCAGACCATTGACACCATCCGGAAGGAAAAGCAACACATTACAACATTCACAAAAAGGGACAAGGTACACCCTACTTCAGAAAGAGAAAAAAGACAAATATTATTGCACAGCCATCTAATCCGCAAGCACACACACATACTGGTTGGATTTGGCACGAGGGTGAGTGATGATTCAGTACATACAATTGTATTCGCAAGTAATTTCACAAAAATGAAATACACTGCGTATAAATTAAAAGTATGATAAACTGAACCACTGACTCACAGCTCGTGAGCTGTAAAGCCACGTCAAGGCACCAACCTCTTTACAGGCCATTCATACACCTTTCGTACGTGTGACACATACAAAACATTCACACCGCCAGCCGCGGACCCATCACATTACAACACTCACACCAGCAGACAGCGCCATTCAAGGGCCCATCACTTTGTAACGCCCACATTTCTGACACTGCAACTACACAAAATGATGGACTGCATGGAGTGTCACTCAACTAGCAGTGTGTGTAGTGACCAACAGATAGTAACTACTCACACACCGCCAGCCGAGCGCCAGTCCACCCACACCACCATCCAAGCACCAGACCATGCACACCGCCAGCCAAACACCACTCAGCGCACACCGACAGCCAAGTACCACTTCACACACACCACCAGCCAAGCACCACTCCACGCACACCGCAAGCCAAGCGCCACTCCACACACACCGCCAGCCAAGCACCACTCCGTGCACAGACAGCCAAGTACCACTCTACGCACACCGCAAGCCAAGCGCCACTCCACACACACCGCCAGCCAAGCACCACTCCGTGCACAGACAGCCAAGTACCACTCCACGCACACCATCCAGCCAAGCGCCACTCCACACACACCGCCAGCCAAGCACCACTCCGTGCACAGACAGCCAAGTACCACTCCACGCACACCATCCAGCCAAGCGCCACTCCACACACACCACCAGCCAAGCGCCACTCCACACACACCACCAGCCAAGCGCCACTCCACGCACACCACCAGCCAAGGGCCAGTCCACGCAGCCCGCCAGCCAACCACCAGTGCACGCACACCACCAGCCAAGCACCAATCCTTGCACTCCACCAGCCAAGCACCATCCACTCACACCGCCAGCCAACCACCTAACCATGCACTCCGCCAGCCAAACAAAAATCCACACACACCACCCGCAAAACACCAATCCATGCACTCTGCCAGCCAGGCACCAGTCCATGCACACCACCAGCCAAGCGCAAGTCCACGCACACCGCCATCCAAGCACCAGCCTGCACACACCACAATCACATTTAGAATTCTTTTTTTCAAAATAACACTAAACAAATGGAAATACCTACAAATCAGCTAACACAAATTCTAAAACTAAACACATTGCACTAATGCCAATCCTTGAAACAAACTAAACATTTTTACAGGATACAGACGAGGCAATTCACTTTACAGCTCATTAAAACTCCCAAAACTTCTTTTGCATGTGGTACGATTTAAAACAAGCTGACACACACAATCCAGGCTTAGAAGGACAGTCAGGGCAGTACATACGAGACTCCTTCCGCACGCCTCTTCGCCAACAGACTCTGCATCTTCTAGTCGGAAAGTCTCTTGCGGATGTGGGAGGAATGTATTCAGGAAAGTGCCGATCTTTCAATCTAGCCACATCCTCCACCACTCCAAATCTAGGAACACTTGCCTGTTCCACTAGTACAGGGCTGCCTATTATAGACTCCTGAAACTTGACAAAAGGCATCTTCGACTCAGGACAAGACTTCTGGAACACAACAAAAGCATTAAAGGATGCCAAGTGGAAAAGATGGATAGCCAACTTCTTGTACCAAATGTAAGCCTTTCGAAGAGCAGCATAAGGTTCCAACCTCTGATCTACTCTGTCAACACCACCCATATACTTATTGTAATCTAAAATGCACACAGGTTTGCGCACTTCGCACTAGACTGTCCCCGCACAAGCCTTTTGCAAACAAGTTCCTTTGGGCAACCATTACGGTTACAGCGCATTGTGCCACAAGCAACAGTGCCCACTTTGGCCAATTCCTTGAACAACCGCACACCAGTGTAGAAGTTATCTACATATAAATGGTGGCCTTCGTTAAATAATCCTCTACCTAGTTCCCACACAATTTTCTCAGTCACTCCAAAAGTGGAAGGACAACCAGGGGGGTTAATGCTGGACTCCTTACCAGTGTACACCCCGAAATTGTAGACATATCCAGTCTCACTGTCACACAGCATATACAGTTTGATTCCATAGCGTGCCCTCTTACTAGGAATGTATTGCCTAAAAACCAAGCGGCCCTTGAACAATAGCAAAGACTCATCCACTGCAATTTCTTTACCAGGAGCAAAGATCTCAGAAAAACGATCAACAAAGTGATCAAGGACAGGCCGAATCTTAAACAGACGGTCACAATCGGGGTGATCGCGTGGCAACGCTAAACCATTATCAACGAAATGCATCATCCGAAGAAGAAGCATATACCGATCACGACTCATAACTGCTGGAAATATAGCTGTTGCCATCAAGATGAATATGAAGACATTGATGGCTTCCTTAGCAAGCCCATCAAAAAAGTTAATCCCAAAAACTTCTTCATCTCTTCAACATTTGTGGGAGTCCACTGGGTAGCTCTAGAATGGGGCTTAAGTCTGGCACTGTTGTCCCTCAAAAACTGTTCTGCATACAAATTAGTTTGCTCAACAATCTCTTGCAAAAACACATCGTCAAAAAACAATTGAAAAAAATGTATTGGCAGAAAATTCTCAGTATTCACTCTACTCCCAGGAACACCAGTGAAATCTGGCAATGCCGGCTGCACCATGCCAGGGGGAACCCAGAGGCCATCCCTATCAACGGGAGGAGCAGCCACCCCAGCCTGCAGCCCAGAAGCCTCTTGCTGCTGTACATAAACGGGAAGCCTAACAGCCACAGATACTTCTGGCTGCACAACACCAACAGAAAACATAGCATCCCCAGAGGGCTCTTGCTGCACTACACCAACAGGAAGCCTAGCAGCCTGAGATGCTTCTTGCTGCACTACACCACCGGGAAACCAAGCAGGCCCAGATGCCTCTTGCCGCTCTACACCAATGGGAAGCCTAACAGCTCCAGATGCCTCTTGCTGCACTACACCAACAGGAAGAGGAACAGCACCAGATGCCTATTGGCGCACCACAGCAATGTGAAGCCTTTTGGGCGCAGGCTGCAGCCCACATGTCTCTTGCCGACGTAAAAAAAAGGGAAACCTTGCGGCCCTAGGCAGCAGCCCAGATGCCTCTTGGCCCACTACCGGCACATCAATGTCCTCCTCTACCATAAGCACTTCATCAGCACTAGAAGAAGATTCATCATCCGATGATTTCATGCGAAGAGAAAACTCACTGCCTGAATCTTCTGCCCCTACCTCTGGGTCCGAATCGGAGTCAGTCTCTGAACCATGGTCAGAGGAAGACTCAAAAAGCAAACCAAGAACCTGCTGAGCAGTAATCCTGCGACTAGCCATTATCCTTACAAAGCAAGAAGACTGCACACACAAGTGAACAACAACCTACACTGTGCAAAGTAAGAAGTAAACAAGGTAAGCCTTTCACACAAAGATCTATACAATCCAAAACAATTTCACTCTTACCAAATATAGCTACACTCACCAGCACCTACTCTGCTGAGACACAGCAAAAAGAAATGATATCCCACTAGAAAGAAAAAAAAATTACAGATTAGAAAACAAAGTGCACATCAAGCACTAATGCTGAAAAAAAATAAACAAACAAAAAACACAGAGCCACACAAACTGCTATAAGTACACCTTTTTCAAAAAGACAATCATCTAGGGAAAGTAGTACAAAATACATTCACTTACCAAGCACATGCAACTACACAAGCTGCAAAACCAGCAGTAACAGAACCGCAACCTACAACAATCCAAACAGCAAAAGCCTGGAACAAGACAAAAATAGAGAAGAAAAAAAAATTACTACCACATTTCACAAACAATATAACAATTAAAAAAACAACACGCAAATTTGCCCCCCAAATTTACACTCGCCCAGATGGGCCATCAAATAGGGCTTAGACCAATTGGGATTAGGTGAGGTTTTCCATCAAGACACTGGTTAATTTTTTGAAAGTTTTTTACTGCCTAACCCCTTTGGTGCCAGTCGGTCTTTTGGTCCTAACAGTACCCCCCTCACACGGGGGCAGTAAGGACCAAAAAAAGACCAACTGGCACCAAGGGAGGCGGCCAGTAAAAAACAACCAAAATTATAACCATCATTGGAAGCAAGCCTTGCCCAAGGGCTCTCTTCCACACACTACAAAACTCAATTCCTAGGGCCAAAAAACAGAAAAGAAAAGGGCCAATTCACCCCCAGGGGGGTGGGGGTGAAGCAGAAAAACAATCCTAAAACAAGTTCCCTCTAAGAAGCAAACCTTGCCCAAGGGGTAGCCGCCATTACAAAAAAAACAATCCCTGGTGCCTAGTAGCATTTTCTGCCCCCCCCCCCCCCCGGGGGCAAAACGGGCAAAAAAAAGGCCTATTTGCCCCCGGGGAGGGGGTGGGGGGCAGAAAATATACATAAAAAATTAAGCCCCCTCCAGGAAGTGACCATTGCACAAGGGGTCAATATTAACCTTGCAAAAAGAATAACCCTGGTGCTAGTGGCGATTTTCTGCCAAAGAAACGGGCCGATTTGCCCCAAGGGGGGGGGGGGGGGGGCAGAAAATCTAAACCATAATTATTTGCCACTAGGAAGCGACCCTTGCCCAAGGGGTCGCTTCCAAAACATAAACTTTGCCCCAATACAAATCCCTGGTGCAAGTGGGGAATTTCTGCCCCCCCTGGGGGCAAAACGGCCGAAAAACGGTCCGATTTGCCCCCAGGGGGGGCAGAAAATCAAAAAGATAATCACAGCCCACCTGGAAGCGACCCTTGCCCAAGGGGTCACTTCCTAAAACTAAATTTAAATTCCCTGGTGCTAGTGGGGATTTTCTGCCCCCCCTGGGGGCAAAACGGCCAAAAAAAGGGCCGATTTGCCCCCAGGGGGGACAGAAAATCATGAACACAATTACTGGCCACCTGGGAGCGACCCTTACCCAAGGGGTCGCTTCCAAAACAAAAACATTGCCCAAATACAAATCCCTGGTGCTAGTGGGGAATTTCTACCCCCCCCCCCTCCCTGGGGGCAAAACGGCCGAAAAAACGGTCCGATTTGCCCCCAGGGGGGGCAGAAAATCCAAAAGTTAATGTGAGCCCACCTGGAAGCGACCCTTGCCCAAGGGGTCGCTTCCTATAACCTAAATTTAAAATCCCTGGTGCTAGTGGGGGCATTTCCGCAGCACGATCGCGACGCTGTGCGCGATCGTGAGGCAGAAATGCCCTGCAAAGAGACATCAGGGGAGAGGAAAATCTCTTTCCTCTCCCCTGATGCCTCTTTGCGGCCCCAAACCCCCCCAGACACGAAAAACCTACAGTTGTCCTCGGCGCGCAGGAAGCAAATGGCTTCCCGAGAGCCTGGGAATCCCTGATGATCTCAGCGTGCGCTGTGCGCGCTGACGTCATCAGGGATTCCCATGGGGAGGGGCGTGGGGGGGGCAGCAGAAACTCTTCTGCTGCCATCCCCGTACTTGCCAGCAAAATCGAAGACCCTCGGGGGGAGCGCCAGCGCTTCCCCCAAGGGTGGGGCTCATGACCAGCTGGGCTCGTCATCAGCGCACGACCAGTGTGCACCATGACGAGCCCAGCTCGTCATCAGCCACGAAGGGGTTAATAGTCTATGTATGGAATCAGTTAAGTCTCAGGATGTAGCTCTAGTTAAGTCTGAAGCTCACTTCTGAACTCCACCTATAACCTACTCATTTGACTTGTTCTTGGCAGTGGGGATCTAATACAAAAGTGGCAGTTTTACTCTCTCAGCTAGTTAGAACAGAATTCAACCTGAGTCCTTGCCATTTCCATTTCCATTTTATTGCATTTGTATCGCGCATAAATCACCCGAAGGTCTCAGAGCGCTGGCAGGCAAAAGGAACCTCATGTCCATCGGATCTAGGAAAGTGGAGTAAGCTCATCTGGCTAAAAGAGCCAAGTTTTTAGCTGTCTTCGGAACTTCACATGATCAGGCTCTAGTCTGAGCTGGATGGGGAGAGAGTTCCAGGCTTCTGGGGCGGTTTTACTGAAAGTTCTGTCCATTTCTTTCCACATAAGAACAATGAAACCAAGGGCACGTTTCTATGCAAATACCGAAGTGCATGTAAATGAAAGCCTCAAATGAATTCTCTAAATTTCCTTTAGCACTCATTCACACCTGCTATACACAGTTACCTATGCTTTTTTCTAAAATTCACATAGGTAATAATTAAAAAATGTATATAAAGCAATGTGATGTGAAAAATACTGTGAAACATTAACAATGCAAATGTTAGTAGCATTAGCAGTTAAAAATAAAACATTGAATAAATATTCATATAAATACTCCAGTTCAGCAACTTTTTTACATTAATATAAATAACTTTACCTCTTGAACGCATGAATAAATAAATAGCCCAGTTCTATGAACTAATATATAGTTCAGTTTCAATCTGAAGTTCTATTAATAAAGAAACAAACAATTATTTACCTTCGGTAACACTCTTTTTGGTGGAAACTCTGTATAACCCCAGATTCCTTGCCTTAGAATATCCACTCAGCGCCAGGCTGGATCCGGAGATTGTTTTATATCAGTGCTCCTGTGTTCTGCACATAAGCAAGCAAGCTAACTTCAGTTTCTTATATATACCCTTTCCTCTTCCTCAGATGCAGAATGTTAACACTTGTTGGTAGCTGTGTGTTTTAGAAGTTTAGGAGATGTTAAATGCACTTGCAAGCATGCCTAGTTATTTTCTTGATGCCACCCAAGGAATGCTTATGTAATGTATAATGCACGTAATGGTATGAGTTGCTTGCCAATGGTTAAATACTGATGTTTGTACATGATATAATGCATGGTATACTATCACAATTGTGTATACCAAGTACCTAACACTATGTATGACTTGAGAAACCAAGAAAAACCAATAAAGTGTGTTTTAAGAAAAAAAATGTTGGTAGCTGTATGTTAATTACTAACTAAGCACCTTTTTAGATGTAAAAAGAAAAGAGGCCACTTCACAGAACGGGAAGGTGAAAGGGCAGTGAGGAAACTGTGGTTAATATCCACAAAAAAAGAGCATAAGTAACTTGTTCTTCTGTTGGTTACTTCGAACCTCCGATTCCTCACCTTAGACTAGATACCAAAGCAGTACCTCCCCAAGGTGAAGGGTCTGTGGAGTGGTCTCAACCAAAGAGTTTTGTTGAACCGAGCAGGCAAAGTGTCCTTCCTGCCAATCTGGCTGTCAAGGCAGTAGTACTTCGTGAATGTATCAACCAAAGCCCACTCCTCACACCAACAAAGTGGTACCAGCCATAGCCATGGTGGAATGGACTCTCAGACCTTCTGTGGTTTCTTCTTCATCAGTGTGTAGCAGATCTCAGTGCAGAGGACTAATGTCCTCTTCTGCTCAACCTTCCCTTTCTTTCTTCCAGGCAACCTCACAAAAAATTGATCTTTCACTTGATGAGCCTTGTGCTGTTTATGTAAAAGCTTAAATCCCTTTTGGAGTAAAAACCAATGTATCTTCCCTCCTCTCTGTCGAGGGTTTAGTGGAGTAAGGAATTGTGGTAGAGTGATAGTTTGCACAACATGGAAGGGACTCACAACTTTTGGTAAGTAGTCTGCCCAAGTCCTCGTCACCAATTTCCCTGGGGAAAAAGGTGTTGTTGGGCATTTTCACTGAAAGAGCCTCAAGCTCACTCAGGTGACAAGCTGACGTAACTAGGCATGGGCTGACTTTCGCTAGCCCAAACTCTGCGAAGTGACCAAAAAACTCCACTGCCCGATGTGGAGTTCCGCAAGCGGCGGAGTGCGTTAGGTTGTGACGTTTGCGCTGATCTATAGCACTGGAACATCAGCGTGAACTGCACCATGCGCAGTGCAAGAGGGTGCTGCTTCTTTCTGCTGCTTGAGTAGATGTTCCACTCGAGGAGCAGTTTCCTCAACCAGAACAGAAGGTTTCTCAAGCGACCATCCGCGACTGCCCGCGTTGGGAAATCTTGCCAGGAGGTGGTCCGTAGTAAAATTTTCCTCACTCGCCAACTCAACGCTGGCAAGAGCAAGCGAGGAGTTTTTCAGAACTCCACTGCTGTGCAGAGTGGAAAAAACTCTGCACCTCCGCAAGCAGAGTGAAATTTCACCCCCAAGCCTAGATGTAACCTCAATGAGAAAGACCATCTTCCAGGTAAAGAGATGCAGCGAGTCCAGAATCAGCTCGAGGGGTGTACACGTGACGAAACTCAAGACCAAGTTACCATCCAACTGTGGCAGGACAAATGGCATGGAAGAATGGGTGTCAAACCGGTAATACATCTTATCATAACAGGTGATAAGAAAAAGGATAGTTGGTCCAGCAAATGTAGAACAGGCCTGCAAATGACCTTTGATAGTGCCCACAGCAAGGCCTTGCTGGGATAGAGATAAAACAAACAAAAGCAGCTTTGCCTGTAAGGGGTAAACAATGCTTACACCATACCAGGTTATACATTTTTCCCAGTGCCCAGGATACGTGGATTTTGTGAAAGGGCATCTGCGGATGAGGATGGCATCCACCACTTCTGGTGGTACGTTGAATGCAGTTAATTGCTGTCATACAATCTCCATGCAAAAAGCTGTAAGTTAGGTAGATACAGGTGGAGGACCCAGCCCTTTTGCTAAGTCCTCTTGTGAAGTGGCAGCCTGATTGGAGGACAGATGCTCATGTACAGAAGTTCTGGTACCATACTCTCCTTGCCCAATCAAGGGCATTAGGATGACTTGGGTCTGCTCATTGTTGATGTTATTTAAGTTCAAGACAAGCTTTATTCGATTTTCGGCATTAAAATCATAAAAGCAGACAGTTAAAATATCATCTCACATCTAAAAATTACATTAAAACACATTAGATAGGTACAAGTTCATAGAAAAAAAATGTCATTTAACAATAACTATTTCTTTTACATTTCATCTCTGTATTTCTCTCACATGTTTTACATCCAGCAGTCAAATATTTAGGGATTTTCTGGCTCTGTGTACACTTTTTAAAAAACCCAGCATAGATCCTATACAATAACAATTTCCCAACATCTGCAAAAACACAAAGGCGGGGTGACATTGTCTCCATCCCAACTGTTTTAATAGCGGTATTATCCATCTTCGCCTTTCAGTTTTGTCAAATTTGCAGAATAAAATTACATGGATTGTTGTCTGTGGTGAAGTGTTATCACAAGGACATCGGCAAAGTTCCCTTGACCAGTTATTAATATCTGGGTGACTGATCAAACGGTGGAAGGTCCCAAATCTGAAACGTGTTAACATAAACTTGTCATATCCCCCCGATATACATGTCAAGTATGTTTAAATGTTATATGTTATGGTAATTAATTGAAGTTCAACCACCGTAGGTTTATTCATTTCCAGTGTTACCCTATTTCCTTCCAGATGAGTTATGCAATTTGTTTTTAATTCCTTTCGATTAATAGAGTTCATATTTCCGGGTAGGAAAAAATACTTTGGACGGCTGATGTCCTGCATAACATTTCTTACATACTTCAACCAGGGAATCTTGTTGGCATTATCTAATTTCATTGCATCAGTTATTATTTCCCTATTTAGACCAGTGCTAACAGAGGTCCAAATTCTATGCCAGAGCAGCACCGGTTGTACCATAATTAAGTCAGAGATGTATGGTACTTCTAATTCACTATGGCAATTAAAAACTGGAGCACTGGCCGGGACTGCCAATATGAATCTTAGGAAGGCATTTTCCACATATTGAATTGGTGCACAGTCATAAAAACCCCAAATACCTGTCGCAAACACTGCTATACTAGCGCATTTAGCTTGATAGATTTTTTAAAGGATTTCTGGTGGCCTTTTCCCCAATTGTTTTGTAAAATTAATTAAGGCTGCGGTTGACTTCATAAACAGGAGGCTTGATTGCTTGGGCCCAAGACCTGGTGCGGCTAAAAAGAACACCCAGGTAACAAAAGGAGCTGATAGATTCCACCCTACTTCCCCCGGCTTGAAAACTTCTGTTCTTATGTTTCCCTCTACCACAGGTCATAATGAAGCTTTTCTTTGCATTAATTTTTAGTTCTAGGTTGTCCATAAAACTTGTATAAAAAGTGAGAGACCAATCTGGGTACGTGCCATGATTACCGCATCGTCAGCGTAGAGAAGGGAAACTATCGGGCGTTTATTACATATGGTGGATCCCCAGCGTTTGACACCAAATCCTGTTCCAGGGCATTTGTGTACAGAGTAAACAGCAGTGGTGACAAAACACAGCCTTGCCTCACTCCCCTCTCAACTTTAAACGGCACAGTACACTCTCCCTTGAGTCCGTAACAAACTTTTGCTGTAGCGCCAGAGTATAGCTGTCTTAAAAACTGGATTAAAATGGGATCAACCTTTAAATCACTAAGAACGCCCCACAGCTTATTATGAATTGCACAGTCAAATGCTGCTGTGAGGTCAACAAATGGCAAACAAAATTTCCCCATTTTTGCCTGTGTATACTTTCCAATTAAAATACTACGGTTAAGAATCTGCTTGTTAATAATTAAACCAGATCTCAAACCATACTGTACATCGCTTAAAATATTTTGTTCTTCCGCCCATGTTTGCAACCGGTCTAAAACAATCCTGCCCGCTGTTATTCAGGACACGAGGTAGAGGCAGAAAGGTGTACAGGAGTCCCTTGTGAGAACCTGCACCATGCTCCCCTTGATGGACAACAGGAAGACCTTTAGATCCAGACATAAGGACCACAGCTCCAGCAGATTGATGTGGAGTTTACCCTCCTCTGGAGACAAGGGTCCTCTGATCTCCACCTCCCTCAGCTGACTTCCCTACCCAGAGGTGACAGGCCAGTCAGGGCAGTTACAATTCTAATACCTCAGACGCCCTATGAACCACTACTGTTAAATAGGCACTCTCATCCATGGGTGGCACATGTGGTGAGTCAAGCTCTGTCTCAGTAGAGGTATCAAACCCGACTGCCATTCTGTATATCAAGGTGTAATGTATTATCAGTATAATGAGGGGGGAACAAACTCTCCCCCTCACCATCACCAACATCCGTGGATGCACCCTGCTCTTGCACAGAATCATGGTCAGAACCAAAAAGATAGTGGCGCATCTGCTGATTGCTATAATGCAGTAAAGGCACAGGGTTAGAGTCAGGCTGCATGATGACTAGTTGCACTTTAGAAATGTTGCAATGTGAAATCGGTCAAGGTTAGGCTGATGTCAGTTTGAGGTCTGACATGGGTGTATGCACTGGATCATTCTCTGGCATTGTGGTGGCAGGAAACAGCATCAGTTGTAGAGCTGGAGTGTAAGTCCATACTTAGTCGGCACTGACCCGAAAATGAGTCCTAAGGGACAGATGGCGCCGGGCGGCGACCTCCCAGTACTGTGGGGCCCCAAGGCATGCCAGAGGGACCCGGAAACACACTGAAAATGTGCAGCATGGCCTCTTAGAAGACCGCGGTGGTGCATTAGGACCAACTGAGGAATTCATACCGTAGCCGGTGATCTTAGAGGAGTGCAATTTATATTGCGACGCCCTAGTGTCTTCTCTTTGGAGCCAGAACACCAGGATTGAGTTGAGTCCTGCTTCACTTTTTTATGCTTGTGTTTGGACATAGATTTGCAGGAGGACTTAAAGCATCGTATCTGGTCTTTAAAAAAAATCTGAAAACCTGACTTTTCTCATCCTAGAATGTTGTTTGTGCGCTTCTTTTCTGTCTCCTCTTTGTCTGCTACAGCGCCTTGACACCCTCGGGTATAAGTGGTATCCTATACATCCTATCCTACGAAATTGATTAGTCGCAGGAGCGGCCCAAAGACTGGGATTGAGACAGACCTCGACTTGGAATGGGAGCTCGATGTGTGACAAATCTGTGCCCTCTTCGTGTATTTGGTGGTATACAACTTCGCCCGGTCTTACATTGTCTTTAGATGCATGAGGCCATACTTATCACACCACAGGAACCGAATGCACACCTTTTGCAGGTCTGTGATCAATATCTACTCCCTGCAATCTTTCCTTCTGAGAAACATCTGCTGCCAATTGGCAAAGAGGTGTCACAAATTAATAAGAACATACAGTGGAAATAGTCGAGGCCTAAGGATAGAAGATGCTGGTGGGGAAAGTATAAAGAACATTTTAAAATTGTTGACTACTTTCATTAAATGGCTTGAGAATCAGAGTTGGGAGATATTTATAGCATGAGGGATAAGGAGAGGGGGAAATATATTACACAATCAAGTAAGGTAAGCAAATGAGTATACTTAAGTCCCACAAACAGTAATCATAATTACTCCCATCCAGGGTCAATTCTTGGTAGGGAATATATAAATATTTCTTTTAACTGTTTTTATTTTTAAACATCAGCCAAAAAAAAACTTCAGCAGGTCTTCTTAAAATATTTGTGGGGTTTTTATAGCCATATATTTTGTTTTAACTGGGTTGATTTCCAGACCCTTTAGTATGCAATATTAATTTAGTGAGTTTAAGAGATTGTGCAAGTCCTTTGAGGTTTGGGATAACAGAATTGTGTCATCTGCGAATGTTAAGGGGTAACAATCTGTCAGGGATGATATTTATTAGGGTTCTGTATGTCCAGGAGACTGACTTTGAGGGCATCTTCCTTTGCAACAGTCTACCTTCTAGTGGTGCATATTCTGGGATATCTGTAATGTCAGGTTTTTGTGCCCTCCAAGCATGTTGCAAATGTAAATATTTATATTGTTGCGTATCTGACAGTTGATATTCGGCTTGGAGATCCTCGAAGGTGATGAGGCCCACCCCTTTGATCATGTTGCCTAGGGCCGTGATCCCGACTGTGTTCCATTTCTTGAAGCCCTGTAGTTTTGCCAATTCAGACAAACGCCTACCCTCCCACAGTGGCTTTAGTTAGTCTCTTGTCCCATTTCATCTGACGCTTTGCCCCCTTCCAGGCCTCTGTCGTCCTCTGTGTAGCAGGCAGTAACTCTTGTGTTCCTGCCCCCTCCCCAATAGAGATAGTGAAGATTGGTATGTTCTCGGAACTAGAGTCCCTCCAGGGCAAATGTGGGGTGATCTCCAGGGGTATGGCTCCATTCATTAATTACCATTAAATGTGCAGCCTGATAGTAGGATTGGATATCCGGCAGGGCTATACCCCCATTATATTGGCCGCTCTGCAACGTTTGCAGTGCCGCTCTAGGGTGGCCTCCATCCCATAAGAAGGAGCGAAGTTCGTCGTTATTTGCCTTAAAAATAGTCTCCCGGATCATATGGTATGTATTTTGGAGTGTATATAGTATTTTGGGGAGCGTTATCATTTTATACATGGCCGCTCTCCCTAGCAGCGTCAGGAGAAGCCTTCTCCATCTTCCAACTTCTTCCCGGAATTCTGCCAGCACTTGCTTAATGTTGTGAGTGAGGCAGTCAGCCTCATGTATGGAAATAAACAGCCCCAAATATGTAAAACCCTCTTTGGTGATATGTAAATGTTCTGGTATGAAGCGTGTGTCTATAGTACCTCCAACGGGGTATAGCCTCAACTTTCATCAGTTGATGTTGCATCCTGCATGTTTGCCATACTCCTTAACTAGTTGTAGTATCAGCGGAAGTGTAGTGTCAGGGTTGGTGATGTAGGGCAGAATGTCATCTGCATAGAGGGATATCCGCTCATCTGTGAGATGACCTCCAGTGTATTGGAAACCTCTAAGTTCTGGGTGGGCCCTGATCAGATAGGCCAGTGGCTCCAGAACTGACACTAAAATTAGGGGAGATAAATGGCAGCCCTGTCTGGTTCCTCTTTGAATAGAGAAATCAGCCGATTTTGCCCTATTTACCCCAACAGTAGCTCTAGGGCCGGTGTATAGTAATTCCACCTAGGTCATGAAGTCTCGTCCAAATCCAAACTTTACCAGGACTTGTCTCATGAAAGGCCAGTGGACAGTGTCAAAGGCCCTCTCTGCATCCAATGAGAGGAGCATCTGCAGGGTAGATCTGTCCTTCACTGTGTCTAGAATATTGTCAAGTCGACAGAGATTAAAACGCGTAGCTCAGCCAGGCATAAAGCCTGATTGGTCACAGGGGATCAATGATATAATAACCGTTAAAAGTCGTGCCGCTAGGATAGATGCCAAGATCGTTGTTTTGTTAATTAGTCATGATATTGGGTGGTAGGATCTGCAGTTCTCTGGGGATTTACCCGGCTTTAGTATGACCAGCACTGCGACCTGGCAAAAGTCTAACCGCAGCGATCCCTCTTCTTCTGCCGTCTGAAACATGTTTAGGAGATGAGAGGCCAGCAAGCTAGCATTTTGCTTGAAAAATTCCGCTGGTAACCCGTTTGGTCAAGGAGCCTTCCCTGTTTTTTTGCCTATTTATGGCATCCTGCACTTCAGTTAGGGTGATTTCTGTCTCCAGGGCTTCCCTATCCTCTCGCTGCAAGGTGGGGGTATCTATACTAATGACATATTCTGTTATCTGTATTTCATCTGCTGGTGGCCTAACCGCATATAATTTGTGTAGAAGCGTGCGAATGCTTCCGCTATGGTGTGTGCGGTTATATGTCATTCTTCTGACTCCTGGCTCTGTGCCAGCCAGCTCGCCTCCCTTTCTCTCCTGCCCAGCCAGGCCAGCAGCCTCCCAGCTCTATCTCCTGACTCGTAGAGTCTGTGATGTGTGGCCTGGATTTGGGTCTGTAGCTCCCATTCTGTTAGAACCCTCAGCTCCCTGCGTGTGACCGCTATTTGTCTTAGGAGGGTGGCCCTGGTATAAGGAGTAATGCTTCCCTTAAGTTCCAGGAGCTTGTCCTCTAGGGTTTCTACTTAGCGGGTTTCGTCCCTACGTATCTGTACTATTGCATCTTGCACCCTACCTCTGTTCACTGTCTTATAGGCCTCCCAGAGAGTGATAGTTGAGGCTCCCGAGCCTTCTTTCTCTTAAAAATATAGCTCAGTCTCCTTTGCCGGGCCAGAGAAATAGTCGAGTCTGGAGAAGACTCTATGTGCCCCAGAGAAATAGGAATAAGTGCGGTCTAATGGATGTTTTCGCCGCCATAGGTTAGTCAGTCCCCTAGACTGTGCGGTCCAGGGTTGGGTCAGGTACATCATTAAAGTCACCCCCAAAGACGTGCGTGGAGGGGCCTAATTCCAGTAGTATCCTAACGATTGCCTGCAGTGTTTGGGGATGCAGTCGTGGTGGGGCATAAACACTGATTAGTATAAGCACTCATCTTCCCCAGGTCCCCTGGACGGCAGCGAAGGTCCTATTGGGATCCGTCCAGCTCTTGGTGGTGTGGAAGGGGGAGGAGGGGATTTCTTAAATCATATGGTGACTCCTCGCACACCTGGAGAGAATCCCGCATGAGCGAGTGTTGTATATGAACCCCTCCCAATAAAGGCACAATGTGTACCTAACAAGTGGGTTTCCTGCAAAAAGACAATGTCGGGCTTAAGTCTCTTGACCAGTCCCCTCTTATTCTTGCTTCCTAACCCATTGACATTCCATGTCAGTGCTGTAAATGTCTCACCACTGTACGTTTCTCATATGTATCCTGATGTGCGCAGGCAGGGCTGCCTGCTTGTCACTTTCCCACTGTCCCTGTCTGGAAACTCCGGCACACCTTACTTGCTGTATGGGGAACATGTTTTACAAACTGAACTACAAAGCTTTGATCCCTTAACCTCTCCCCCCCACCCCAGTCTCTCCCACTTCCTACGCCTGTCCCCTGAACTGTCAACATGGCAACCTGGTGCAAGTACCGCTTGAGAGGTCTGTAGTCCCACCCCCTCCTTAAACCCCCCTAACCCCTAATCAATTCAATAAAGGATATAAACTTCAAATTAAATGTTCAGCTCAGAAACGCTGAGAACAGTAACATCTTGGGGGGCTCTGTAGCAGTTCTACAGTTCATCTGTCATTGATGCAGCCCGTATTTCAGCCTTCTTCACCACTCTTGTCTTGTTGCTGGTGTGTGTTCTCTAGGTTTCTAGTCACAGTGTCTTGCTATTCTACACGGTTGATGTTCTTAAGGGGTGGATGGTCACTATAAGTGTCCGCAAGGTACTCCTTATCTGAGAGTTCCTTGCGGGTGCTTTCCCGCTGGCTTGCCTGCTTCTTGCTGGCCCGGGCCTTGGTAGAGTCTTCGTCGAATCCGAGCTTATCTATGTCTCTGGAGCGTGTGGTGTTCCCCTCAGTGGGGTATCCATTCTCCTTCTGAGCCCTCTCGTGAGCAGACGCCTCTTTTAACCCTCTGCGGTTTGTGCTCCGACTGCTCTGTTACTTCCTGCATTGTGATCCTCTGGTCCTTGTTTCCAGTCGTAGTGGAGGGCGCTCCTCTATCCAGGCCTATGCCTCTTCTGGGATTTGAAAGAATTGTGAGGTGCCATGGAAAATACCTTTGAGCTTGGCAGGGAAGAAGAGCATATATTGGACCTGCATTGCTCTCAGCTTGGCCTTTACTGAGTTGAATGTTTACCTTATCTTCTGCACTTCCTTTGAGTAATCGGGGAAAATCATTATCTTGGCGTTACAAGTTCCCATGTGCGTCGTGACTCTCTGAGAATTGTGTCTCTATCTTGAAAATTCAAGAACCTTGCTATTAATGGTCGCTGAAGGGCACCAGGTAGCGGTCTCGTATTGGGCATCCTATTGGCCCGTACAATAATAAAACAGGGTGAAAATGTGGCCGTTGTAAGGGAGTCCCACAGCCACGACATCAAGAACATCACCGGGTTCTAGCCCTCCGCACCCTCTGGGAGCCCTATGAACCAGGTTGTTTCTGCGTGCTCTGTTTTCCGCGTCATCCACCTTCCATGCTACCTCTCTCATAGTTGCCTTCAGGTCATTGACGTCTGAGTGCAGCTTGTGGGACGTGTCTTCCACCTCCGAGATGCGAGTTTCAGTTTGAGCCACCCTTTCAGCGATGTTACGCATATCTTGGCTTAGGAGGGACACTTCTGACCTTATTTCTGATACTTTGCCCTTAATGGCGTTTCTTGAGGGGTGGATCGCTTAGAGGATGGTTGTATTATCCGATGGTACCAGGGGTTCTCCCTCTGTTTCCGGCAGCTGGGGAAGCATTTGTATATACTTGTCCAGTTTCGGGTTCTTTATCCCTTGCCATCGTGCTGTTGAATGAGTTGGGTAATCTGGGAGGCGATTTGTCACTTCTGTGTTCTTTGTAGTAGGCCCGGACGATGGGCGCCGCTCAGACCGTTTGGGCAGCTAGTCTAATGACCGGGGAGGGGGTTCCCCTATTTTGTTGGTGTTGGGCACCGTCAGGCTCAAGCTCCCCTCTTATTGTCTATGCCCACTCGTCACTGCCACTATCCCTGTCTCCTCCGTCGCCACCATCCCATCTATCAATTTATCCCTTCCCTCCATCTGTGTGTAGCAAGTCGTCTGACAAGGAGTATGGCCCTCTTCTATCACTGGGTGCTTCTCTGCGATGCCAGGGTGTTATTACGTATCATCAGTACCAGGGTTCTGTATGGTCTGAGAGGCCAGATCCTTTCGCAGTTGTGTGTGCCTCTATTTTCCTGGACTAAACGCAGCGTCTCCTTTGTACAGGGGGCCCTGGGAGGCGACCCCGCGCGGCAGGGGTGACTCCCTGGACGACCGCCACCAGACTGAAGGAGATAAGAAACTAAATTAAGGGCCCTCAGATATTATCCATGCCAGCACAAGGGAAACCGTGAGAAACAACGGTGGAGGGCTGCAATACATCCGCAGACAAAGGAGTGTGGGAGACAGGTGGATCACCCCTCCTCCCTCTGGCCTGCATACAGACATGTGCCTGGGCTTCAGACAGCGCCGGAGACAAATCAGTCGCCTCGTCGTTCCAACTCTGCCAGCAGCGGGGGCCGCACCTCACCCCCGGTCCAGCCCGCGCCCGGCCAGATACACACTCCGGGGTTCTATTTCTACCCCAGCGGGGGGATGCGGCCTCGCGCACCCCCACTCTCCAGTGCGCAGTCCATCTCTCCTGCACACAGGTGGGGCTCAGACTATTGTGCCCCTCTAGATGCGAGTTGAGTCCTCGGCTGCCTGCTCCTGTCGCCTCTCAGCGCAGCTCGTGCCCTCGATAGTTCATGTAGTGGGGCTGGGAGCTCAGCACCCGGGGTCCTCTTCTGACGGGAGGCGGCGTTCCTTGATTAGCTCGTCCCAGCCACCATTTTGGGTGTCTGTGCCCCATCTCGCTTCTTCCAGTTTCTACACCGCTGTGCGCCTCTTTGCTCAGCAGAAACAGCGTTTATGATGCTAGCGTGCCGCAGGAATTGAACGGCACCATTAGTGAACTGTAGATGGTGGATTGAAGGGCAGGATTCTAATGAGGATTCATTTCAGGCTGCCGGAGATCCGCCATATTTATCTTTAAATAGACACCAAAAATGACTGTTGAAGGGGTCAGGAGTTAAGATTTTTGCAAGGTTTTCATAAATCGCTGCAGTTCATGCAAACAGTTTTGTAAATCACTGATTTTCACTTGTAGCGGTAGGCAATGAGCCTCAAATGCAAGGGTCGAGGCCAAAGTCAAAGTTTCAGGACGATCACAACGGAGTGCGGGTTAGATGCCGGAGCCTAGCTGGTCCCTGCTTACTTTTACCTAGGCTTGCTGGTGTGGACCTCTGCTGCTTGAGTCCAGCATTTGGTTCGACATTGACAGAAAGGCGAAGTCCAGCAGTCCGGTGGGAGCCGTGGCTCTCAATGGCTTTCGAGGCTACCTAGGAAATAGCAAGTAGCTGTAGGGTATAAGTCTCTGATTCTGTGCCAAAAAAAACTATCTCGCAAGTTCTATGGGGAGAAAGAGTGCACTCTACCATCAGACAAGGATCCAGGACTTTGAGGGGTACATCTTGGCGGCCAGTAACCGATCTCACAGGCTACACCAGCAGAGTCCAAGCCCAGTGGCAACTGGTCAGCTGGGCACTATGAAGGTACTGTGTTTTTTTCGCTGTTGTGTCCCTGAAACTTAACAAAAGGCTAGCCAACTAGCCCTTGGAGTCCAATCACTGGTCATCTGCACAAGTCGGAGCAGGTGCTGGTGGTTTGGCACAAGTGGGAGCAGGTCCAGCTGTTGGGGTCTCTCTCCACGGGTTCAACAGCAGGAGTAGCACTTATTTGTGTCACCCTGTCTTCATTCATCATGTGCAGTCTTTCTTGGGGCAGCCTTTCTTTTTGAGGTCCTCAGGATCAGCAGATGCAGTCCTTCTTCTGTTCTTTCTGAGTCCAGCAGTATTCTGAAGCTCTTAAGCCAGGAGTCCAATTTTATGCCAAATTCTAGTTTTTGGGTGGGTAGGACTCCCTAACCAATGGGGTTAAAATGTCCATGGATCAACCCTCCCAGCTGTTCTAGAATTTCCTGGGAGATTGGCACTAAAACAGCTCACAGTGCATCTCTCTGCCCAAATCCAAGATGTCAGACTTTTCCTTCCTTTTGTCAGAGCTTTGATCACTCCCCTAAGGTGTGCCCAGTATAATGAGCACCCCCCTGGAAAACCGGTTTTGCAACAGGTTTTCCCTCTCTGGATGAGATGTCAGCATGTCTACCTGCACAAAGGAGAGGCCAAGCTAAAGTGTGACTTGCATTTGCCCTTTGATAGGCTGCTGATCCTTTGAAGCTCGCCCATCTGCAGGCACAGCCCTCTGACCAACCTGCCCCTCAGTGGTTGCACCTCCTCCCACCAACAAGATTTTCATTCCCCTTTCCTGAGAACCGTTCACACCTGCTGTAGGAGGGCAGAAGGCTGTCTCAGTGACAACTGCTGTAGTGAATTAGAAACGCTAGTAGAACTTTGAAGCAAGGAAGTTGCAAAAGCACCTTTATATTAAAAGTATATATTAAAAGTTACCTAAGATCTGACTCCAGCAATAAGTCAAGCTTAATGTAATAATTAATTTGATACCCTGAAGTACTATATTTCGTGATCCCAAATGGAAGTTAGCACTTAGTGGTTGGGCTAGTGTAACCTCATGTTAGCCAATGGGCCAACCAGCCTTCCTACAGTGAAAATGACAATCGCAAGTTTTCACTGTCAGGGTAGTCAAGTCAAGTACAGCTTTATTCTAAGCTTTATTTTACATACTCTGGGTATGTAAAGCATAAAAGAAACCTATCCTTCATTGGCTGCTAAGGCCTACCTTAGGGGTGACTTATAAATATTAAAAAGAAAGGCTTGGACTTGGCAAAAGGGTTTATTTCAGCATGTCTGGTTGGAAGTTTAAGAGCTGACCGACAACCCTGCAGCGGCAGACCTAGAGCCATGTTTCCACTTTGTCACTACAGTGGTGGCACAGTACGTGCTGCAGCCCACTAGTGATATTTAACGTACAAGCCCTGGGTACACTTTGTACCATATACGAGGGACTTATAGGTAAATTAAATGTGCCAATCACGTGTTAGCCAATGGCACATACATTTTGAGGGGTCAGAGCACATGAACTGGGATCCAGTCAGCAGAGCCCAGTGTAATTCAGAGTCGGAAAACCAGCAGCATCACTCCAACTTTGGGGAGTGATCATACATAAAGGGTACTTTCCTTCGACTCGCCGATGCCGCGAGTGCAAGGTAAGTGGTTTATTTAATATTACTTAACCCGTCGTCTGTCAACTTCCCCCACCCTGCGCGCCCCCTGCCCCACCATTCTTACCTGTGCGAGCTGCTACTGCTTGTGCTGATAAGAAAGTGATAACTTCTCTTTCTGCATGTCAGATTCAAACATGTGTTTTGCCATGGGGGACACTTGGTCTAAAATGCAGGGCTGCTGGAACAGCAGATTTTTCGCAGCCCAGATCAGTCCCCCCTCCCTCTGACTACCTCAGACAGTGCCATGGGGCTGGGGTGGGGCTTTTTGTAGTTCCACAGATGCTTGGTGAGTGGAACTTTACTTGCCATATGTTGACTTTGATCAAATCTTTGTCTGTTTTGTTACAAGTGTCCTTTACTCTTTGGGGAAAAATAGCAGTCAATGAAAAGATTCTTTGAGGCCCCACCATTTGATTTACTAAATCATTTACTGAATGGAAACAGAGATTATAACAAACAGCGGTGTTTATTGCAGGAGAACTCTAAATTATGAGCCAACTGTTGTTAATTCACGTTGCTGTTAATGTTTTTCTGTATTCCATTAAAATTAGGCTGACATTGGTTTTAATGGCAGGCAGCAGTGTATGGCATGGCAGAGTTGGGTGGTGGTTAGCCTGCTCCGATAATACAGCAGTACTTCATGCCATCTATTTGTGTGAATGCAAGGTTATGCCAGGATTTCAACTATTTTTTAAATGCGCTTCATCCTTTCCAGGCAGCAGCCAGTGAGGGATTTCTTACTTGTCCAAGGTTACAAGTCATTGTAATGTAAGGAGTGATGTGAGTTGATAGTTTAGCAGTGTTGCGTATATTTGCTGACAACTGTGGCCTAGAGGCAAAAGCAACAGAGTACCATCTTATAAAGGGCAATGTACAGGGCTAGCCACTGGTATTAATGTGGGCTTCAGGGAAGCGTAGCTTAAGATGGCCATTGAGATACCAGCGGCATGAAATATTAAGTATTGAAGTGTCGGAGACAGCTGTAAAATACACCATTTGATCCCATTTTTCAGTTTTTGTAGTAAGACTGCTTGATACTTAAACTTTAGAATGAACAATTTTTCCCCTGAATTTTCACACAAGAAAAACCATTGAAGACCTTCCTTCAGTTTCGACTTGGTTGCTCGCTTATTCATATCCCCACCACTTTTAGAATCCACCAGCCACCCCTGCTCACTGCGACTGGGTGACAGCACCTCAGTCATGCCCCTTACTACATTTTAAGATGTAAGATCTTAATGTGAAGTGGCTGTATGGGCACACCTGGGAAATAATAAAAAAGGAAGTTGCTGGGCATAGAAGCATACGTGGCCCTCCCTCCAGATCTGCCATGGTCCGGTCTCAGTCCAAACTAAGACTGGACTGTATGGTGTTCGCCTATACAATGTTTTGCATCCTGTGATATAATTTCTTCACAAGAAAATGGCATCATATCTCTAAGTTTAAATTTTGTGTGTATGTTTGTTTAAAATCTAGGCTTCGGTGTAACTTTTATGCTTCCTGAAACACACCTACGTCACTATTTTCTCCCATTCCAGTCTTTGCAATTATTTCCAGGCACACCAGCATCCTGGTTGAATCGAGTTCTCTGAAACTTTCTTTGAATGGAAATATCCTGCTACTTAAAAGGATTGTTTTGCTGAGTTATGTTTTGTGAGCCTCGATTTCTAGCAAAGGAAAATCTGTGCAAACATGTTCATAAAAATTGCATTTTGCTCTACTATACATGCTCTTCTAAACCCAAAGACCTCATCCCTCCCTCATTTCAGATCAATATGAGTAGGATGATGTGATTTTTAAATTTTTAGAGACACGTGTATTAGAATGACAACCTCACCTTAGACCATGACAGCAGACATAGCAAATAAAGGATTTTGACATCTCATTTTAACCCGCTAAAAAGTCTTTGTTGGTCATGCCAACAAGTACATTCAGCATTTAAAAATATTCAGAACTGGATCTGCCTTTTAACTAGAGAGATCAGACAGAAATGCATTGTTTTTCTTTAGCTAATGCAAATTCTTTTTCTTTAATTTTATAGGTGGGCACTCTCTTTATCAAGGAATTTTAATAATGAATTGCCTCTGCATTAAAATGACATCATGCTCCGGGTACCCTGCATTTGCATCTTCAATGAGTATTCTTTACAAAATTCACATACTTCCTGGCCAGTATACAGCTGCTTGTAGATTGCTATCAATGTATGCCTCGAAGAAGAGCTTGAAAGATTACTATTGTCTACTCAATGTTGACGAAGGATGTTCTCTAGAAGATGTAAGAAATTCATATTGTATCCTTGCCAAAAAATATCATCCAGATAGCGGCTCTGCCACGGCTGATGCCAACATGTTTGTGCAGATAGAAGAAGCATATAGAGCTGTGATTACCGACATGACCAAGTCTGCAAAACCAGGCATTGAGCCAGATGAAGAAGATGATAAATTGAAGTACAAAGCTCCACAGCACCGGCAATACTTAAGTTATGAGGGCATTGGTTTTGGTACGCCAAGCCAGCGAGAAAGGCAATATTTACAGTTTCGAGTAGATCGAGCTTCTGAACTAGTGATGGACTTCAGAAAACAGAAACTCGAGAGCCAGTATGCCGAGAATGCCATGGTTGCCAAAGATATTAAAAGTAGCAAAAAGGTCAAAATAACTCAAGCCATTGAACGTTTGGTGGAGGACCTTATTCAGGAGTCCATGGCCAAGGGAGATTTTGATAACCTTAGCGGTAGAGGGAAGCCATTGGACAAATTTTCATATTGCCCACACGCCGATCCGATGACTCATAACCTGAATAGAATCCTGATGGACAATGGATACCAGCCTGAGTGGATCATGATGCAAAAAGAAATACGAGAAACAATTGAAAAACTAAGAAAAGAGATAGTGGACGCCAGAAAGAAATACAGCGACCCATTGACATCACAAAAACTAAAATTCTGGAACCAAAGCTGTGAAGAGTTCAGAGAAGACATTAAAAAGCTTAACAAACGAATTAATGACTTTAATCTGATTGTTCCTCTTTTAAACTGGCAAATGGTTCATTTTAGTGCAGACAAAGAAATTGTCAAAGCAGAGAAGACCTACGAGGCTCTAATGGAAGCGAAACGGAAAGAGGATGAATCCACAAGCAAACACGAGGAAGGATCTGTGAATCCAATTTCATCCAGAGACAGATTCCTGGCATGGATCAAACTTCTCTTGAAATAATGGATTGTTAGAAAAACATTAAATAATTTCAGTTATCCTATTTATTTATTACATGTGTTTTACCCTGCTGCAAGCTTAATTCGTTGACTTTTAGATTACTTTAAAATATTAAATACTGCAACAGTTGTTACTGAAAAATAACAATGTAGTTATTGGCACAAAACTATTGTTGTTTAAGCAAAATAAAAAAATCACTGTCTTACAATATGGACATGGCCGCAACAGTATTCGTTCATCCATTAGTGGATTGCATGCTCCTTAAAAGATAATTCAATGTGTTACTCTTTTTTTGTTTCTTCGTATAGTCTGTTCAATTGTGCAAGTTCAAGTTCACACTGTGAATAAACAATCTTAAGCGCACAAAACAATGCTTTTTCGTGTATCTTCCCCCAACCCCTATACCCCTACCATCACCACTCTGGTCAATTTTATTGCCCATATTCTATGTTCGACTACCAAACAACTCATTTCATACTCTGTGATGCATCACACCTAAAACAAGGAATAAAAGTAACCAAGTTGACTTAACATAACTGGCCCAAGATGTTCTTAAATTTATTGAGGTTTCTTCGAATCCCCTTTGCTGGGAAGCTGTGCCCGATTATCCTTCAAACCCACTGACTCTGATGTTAAGCTACACCGTGCTCATTTTTAGGTCTTTCTAGTGTCTCATCAGTCAACCTGATGCACTCTCTAGATTGCAGCTGTCATGGTCACATTAGAGGTGAAGCTGCAAGATATTCCACATGTAGGTTGCCTCTCTTCATATACGGAATGTGTGTGCTTGTCTCTGTGCACTCTTAAAACATTGCAGTTCCGGATTACCAAATAGACAAAGTAGACACCGGCTCATGGGCCCCACTTTATAGCGGCCTGCGACAACTGTTCAAAATAATATTGATTTGATCTTGAAAGAAAATTACAATCAAGCATTCTTAAATTGTTTCCAATTAATTTGTGTTTAATAACATTAATATTTGTTAATGTTTAGTTTTGTGTACTAACATTTTTTTTTTAAATTGTTGGTTGGTAAAATGAAAAACGTATTAGGAGATAATTTGCGAGGGGGTGCCCAAATTTCGACTGCCTAGGGGCCTCCACAGCCTTTAATCCGGCACTGGCACTTTGACTGTCTTTCAATTGTTTGCTGTCAAGAGTACTTGCAATGCTCATTCACTAGTTCGTGGCACCAGAGTTGCTGCATCACTTTGAGCGAATTAAGCAAAATTACAGGATCAGGCCTTTCACTGGTGCTGTTACCATGCTTACCTGTCAGGGACCAGCCCTCCATCTCTCATGACAGATGGACCTTGTCATCTTGGAACCCTACTTGGTTTACGAAGCAGAGGGTGTTTACTGATGTTTTGGCACCCCCCAGATAACTGCCATCTCCATTCACTAATATATTGCCAATCCCCCTTTGTAACTTTGCCACTTACTGCTGCAGAAGCCTGGCTGCTGGTTGTGTTCGACTCCACAGCTATAGTTATTATGCCTGACCCAATACCTACCTGGTCCTGATTACCTCCTATTGGTTTCCAAATAGAAAATCAATACACAAGTTATTTACTCTTTTACTGTTAAACACTAAATAACATGACAGTGTGTATTGATTTCTATTTCTATAACACCCTACTATTTCATTAATGACAATGGGTAACACTCTGTACTATTGTTGTATAAGAAATCTTAAAATAGATTGAAGAAGGAGCAGTGGAGTTCTCGCCTGAGCAGGAAATTGGGAAGGGGTGCTACTCCTTGTTCCCAAAAAGGACGGCGGCCTGTGTCTGATCCAAGACCTCAGGCTTTTTAAATGTTACCTTCAATGGGAAACATTAAATATGCTGTCCCTGACTCAGGTACATAGCAATGGAAGATTGAATGGTGTCCCTCGACTTTCAGGATGCATATTTTTTACATACCAAACGTGCAGTCACACAACAGGAACATATGATTCATGGTAGGTACCACCCACTACCAGTTTGTAGTCCTCCAGTTTGGTCTGACATTGGGTATATACCATGGTGATGGCAGTAGTGGAGGCACATCTGTGGATGTCTGGGATTTCAATATTCCTGTACCTCAATAATTGGTTGCTAAAAGTGAATCTGCAAAAAGTTTCAGCGCTCCGTCCATCATCTTGTTGTGTTTGCTATGTTTGCCCTAAGTGGCCAAGGGTATACCCAGAATTGGGTCCATTGCTCGCTGTGCCACTAGATTCAAGCTAGCCTGGCTGATGAGGGGTAATAACCCGAACCCGGTCCCAGGATGCTTGTTTCCGGTCCAGGAAGGACCTGGTCTGGCAATTCAGGCTGAGCTGTTCCCATGAGGAGCAGGGTCGAGACTGATTTGCACAAGGCTGGGTTCAAACTGGGGTGGCATAGTGAGCAAAATAACAATGGATTAAACCCAGATATCTTTATCTGGGGGTGAGTGGTTGAAGGGTTTCAGCACTCAGTCCATCATCTTTTTGTATTTGCAAGGTGAATCCGCTGCATATAGTGCTGGGCAACCTGCAGGCAAAAGCATCCCTGCTGTTCCATCTGCTACTAATCTGCTGTCCTCCCGTTTGGTCTTACAGCTGCACCTCAGGTATTCATCAAGGTGATGGAGGTGGTTGAGGCACATCTGTAGAGGTCGGGGATCTTTTTCTTCCCGTACCTCTGCAATTGGTTGCTCAAGGTGAACTGACCACACCCAGTATTGGACAACCTGCAGGCAAACAGCATCCCTGCTGTTTGACATGGGCTTTTCCTTCAAACTGAGCCAAATCATACGCAGTGCCCTCACAGTGCCTCCTGTTCAGTACTGGACATAATATCTCTGTGAGCTTTCCCTCTTCCCCAAAGGTTTTGGGACATTGAGATGTGCTTTTGATATTTTAGGAAACGCTCATGTTCTGATTCCAACTATTCTTTGCCTGCTAGGTCTGCTGGCTTCCTGCATCCCCTGGGCACCATGCATGCTGGAACATAAAGGCTCTCCAAGAGTGCCTCATAAGCAGTGATTCCAACACGGGCGGCGGTATGTCAGACATCATCAGAATTCATCCAGGTTGGACGACAGATTTGCTGTGGTAGTTGGCAGAGGAGAATGTGGTATAAGGGAAGCCCTTTTGCCAACCTCCTGCAATGCCCGCAGTAGATGCGTCCACCCTAGGGAGGACGCATCTACCCTAATATGTGTTGTGCATCTTAACCGCATCGCTGCGGCGGCTTTTCCCGCTGTGTGCGTCAATTTTCAAATTACCGCGTTACATGACGAGCTCAGCTCGTCATCAGCACACGAGCGCCGTAGCTGATGACGAGCTGAGCTCGTCATCAGCATCGAAGGGGTTAAGGGACTGGAGATCAGAGGACTGTGCTCTCCAGAGGAGCAGGTCTTGCATATTAACTTGCTATAGCTGTGGGTGATGCACTTGGCTCTGAAAGCCTTCCTGCTTGCCTTTAGTGGTTGGTCTGTCCAGAGCTTGACAGCACCACTGTGATGAGAAATTTCAACTCACAGGGAAGCCAGGAAGCTCCATCCAGATCTTGTCAGACAACACAGCCTCCATGTGGTATATCAACAAGCAGGAAGGCCAGGATGTACTGAGTCTCTAGGCCTGTGCACAGGCGCATGAGTTCTAGCTGGCCACCAACCATCTAGCCGGCTTGCTGAGCATCAAAGCCGACAATCTTGAATTAGCATCCCCTTGCCTTGCACTACTTGCAGTTCTGTGCCTGTCAATTTCCATTTCATGGCGTAAAGGGGGCATGCATTTTGGTTGATGTGGAACGTACAGCCTCACTATGTATCCCCCACCCCATACCCTTAATTCCTCGAATGTTGAGGAAGCTGTGCTAGGATCGGTCCCAATAAATCCTGATTATCCTGGACTGGCCAAGGAGCATGCGATTTGCAAACCTTCTGCAGCTCTCCCTTTGTTTCTTGCTCGATGGTGACAACAACCAGTGAGTCTTTGGCAAGTAGCAGGGATACTACAAATCTCCTCTAACTCGGTTGGCATACTTGTTCCAGTGGAAGCAGCCATTATGTTGTGCTTGCTAGTTCCCTCACTTGCAATAAGGTGCATACATCAGCTTCTTATGCTTGAATCTCTATAGGTCTTTAACTGCACACTTTTTTTTGTAAGCTTACTAATTTAAGAGTTTCATCATCAGATTTCATCTTGTGTAGTTCCTCATCTGTGTAGGAGTCAAAAAGAAACTATCCCCAAAATGTTATGCTGTGTATTGAGGGACAGATGTGCCAACCTGCGCCACTTCTCAATGCATTACCACGCTATGGTAATAACCATGAGCCAGATTTGCACATTAGTTAGCTATAGTGATACAGTCTGACGACCCCACACAGCCTTTCAGTATTTCCTAGTGATTCTGTCTGCGATCCCTTGGATGAATGTTTGTGAATTTGTGAATGGGCACGTTCGTCTCGTGGAATGCAGTGTTGTAGAACTTTATTATATAAGATATCTGTACACTAACTCTTGGTCTGGAAGAGTTTTAGCTGTAGAAAGCAAACCACTACATTTCTTGCACACTGCCAAGACAATCAACAAAGCTGGAAGTGGATTTTCTCTTTCAAAGTGGGGATCTTGGCCTGATATCCTGAAGCTTTTCGCTTGTCGTCTTTTTGTGGCCTTGCCTGTAGCTGGACTGAGGAAAGGACGAGGCTGGATTTAGTATGAATTACAATAAGGGCCCAAAGTTCTCATTGGTGCCTTGGATAGCAGAGTTTCAAGTTTCATGGAACACTGCTCTTGTGGTAAGACGTCCGAAGATTAGCTTCCGGTCAGGTTCGTGACATTAACGGAATGCTGCAACATTGTCTACTAGTGAAATCCTCATCGGTTGTGTGACTGCATCACCACAACCTGGAGCAGTAATGTTTACCTCCTCCTTCGCCTTTCTGTTATATGTGCATCCACTACTGGTGGATGCATCATGATTGGCCTAGATGATATAGGTCGAGGAATTACACATTTTGTTGCTGGTTTTTGAGTTACTTCTCCTGGTTGACTTGTGGGAAGAGTCCTGCCTCTTCCCACAAGTTAACCAGTCTCTAGGGTTCTTCATGATGTCTATCAAAAGGTGGAATTGGAGACAGAATCCTCCTTTTGTTCGGTGCATGCAAGCTCTCCAAACACCATTGATCTTGTTACGGAGGCTTCAGGATTTCTGGATTCTGATGCTGGAATCCAAACTGTGAAGCCCTCAACATCAAAGCCAAAGAACACACAAGGAGGACCTCAGCATCACATGATGCCTAAACTTTTAATTGAGTGCTGGCAAAATCCTTAAAATGTAATGCCTTCATGTCAAATGTTTCCTCAATACCAAACCTAGAAGAGAGTTGCTACAATGAGGTAATTCTTGTGTGTGATCACGGTATGTAATGGGAGCTGGGTCCTATGTGTAGAGGGCGCACCTTCCTTGGTGATCGAACTGACTGGAACCCCATGATACAGGATACAGAATATTTCCGTAGAGCTCAGCGTAGCCCTCTGTTAATTTCCCTCTGTTCTTCAGCCTCTTCCTATAGTTCTATTCTTGACATAAAGCAGAACCATCGATGGAGGAGAGTCCATACAAACCACAAACATTGTATCTGTCTTTCCTTGATGGCTTTTCACCACAAGGAAGGGCAATTGCCAAAGCGAAATTGCTTCCTGACTCAGAAGATAGAGGAGGAACGAGTTATCCAGACTAAAGGAAAACCCCTTCAAGCTAGAAAAAAGTGGCTGACATTGTGGTGGATAAACAGAAAATGATGGGCATGCAGCTTCAAGACTCCTCAAAGGAACAGGATTTCTCCCAGTGTTTCAAGCAATGTCTACGGCACCATTTCTATGTTGTGTTTCCTTCCGAGGGGTGGCAGGAAAAGTGTTTCCTCAGTCAAGTGTTATTTATACTGCTAATTTTCAAGTTATAGTTGCATATTTAAATAATATTTTGCCTCTTACCGGCATGTGCTTGACACAACTTTTAAAAGTAAAAATGTTAGAATTGAAAATGTGTTCCCGGCTCCTGCACATAGAAATATTTAATTATTTATCGATGTCAAACAAACTCCTGTTATATAAATACAAGTTATTTAACACATACACACAATAAATATATTCATATACTTGGTGCCCATTATAGCTGTCGAAAAATGCTGCACTGATGTGACATAACGTACCAACAAACCGAGGGCAGTTTTATGATTCCACATGCATAGGGAGCCTCCTGAGCTGAACATATGCTTCCCTAGCAAACAAGCAGCAGTTTGAACTGTGTTATTTGGTGCTTGGATACATCCCATCAATTCTGTTGGAACAAACAGGTGACAGAAGATGCACTAATAAAGCCAGTAAGTGTTATTATTTATGCTATTAGTTTTCTATTGCATTGGTCCAGTAGACAATATTATCATATTGGACTGTTCTTGGGTGAACTTAAAAGGCTTCAGGACTCATTGAAGTTGTTACTGTTTGTTTACAAATGGCTAAACTAAGGTCAGAGGTACCAGATAAAAATTATACAATGTAGCTTACTTGAAGAGATTTGTTTTGGCATTTGTTGCAATTGTGCTGGCTTTGGGATAAAGGCTAGGTAACTCAGTGTATTTGCAGCCCTGTTACGGAGTGCCACCCAACAGTCTCACATTTTCTATCAGACAAGATAACCACCCATACTAGACCAGGGATCCCACCACAGCTCCCCATGTAGGGGTGCCAGGTAACCAAGGCCTGAAAGTCTAGTATCCATTTAATGCTTGGGGTTGGCTGCCTGCCGGTAGTTGGAAGCAGGGCTTAGCTGCAACACATATCCCGCGGCCAACCCCATGCGGTTGGCGGCCAGAGGGAGGTTGGCTGCCTCCGTGTGGGTTGGCCTGTTGCCAACCCCGCTGCACACACCCAACACTTAATAAAGTTTGATTAAACTACTTCTGTGACTTTTTTTTACATGGCTTATTATTATATTTTGGGGGTAAAAAATGCAATCATAAAATTAATCACAAAATGGCCTTGTATTCTATGGGTACTTCTTCAGGCCACATAAAATACAACCATGTAACCTGCCCGCAGGTGACACTGTAGTCTAAGCTTTAGAACAAAAGCTCCAGGCTGGGAAATGCTATAACACATATGGTAAGTTCCCTTGGGTCATGGATTCAGTGACCCATGAAACTAAAGTTGCTGAGGGGCTGCAGAATTCCCTACAGCCCTGCAACAGTGTTGGTGATGCCCCTATCCCTTCTAGGTCTAGGTACATCACCAAAAACAAATTATATGTAAATAACCCTACCAGAGCGTTATGGGGCTCTCCTTGAAGTAGCAGTAAATAATAACTGAGCAGCTGTGGCGGGCTGTTTATTATTCACTTTTTGATCTATTAAAAAAAATTCTGGGTGTCCCGGTCCCACACGGGACACCCACCGCCCCCTATAGGGCTCCCTGCAAGCAGCCCTATGAAGCCACGCAGGACCCAGCATGTCTTTTTTAAACTTTACGGTGTGCTCGGTGCCCACCCAGGGCACCTCAAGTCATTACTTTTGGGGGCTTCAAGGAGAGCCCCAGGGCCTCTGAGGCCATTTATTTTATTTATTTATTTTGAGAGTTTTATATAGCGCGAACAAGATCTTTGCAGATATCAGAGCGCTTTACAACAAGGGGGTAGTAAAAACAAGAGAGCAATTAACAAGCTTTTGAGCGACAGATAGTTGAGGTAGTAAATGGGTAGTAAAAATAAGGTAGATAAAAGAGGGAGCATAAACAATCAGTTAAACAATAATACAAATAGTCAATCTGATAAACAAGTATTACAAATAGTCAGGAGTCTCAAAAAGTTCCAAAGTTAGGTACATGTTCAGGTGAATTTAGCCATGAGGATAGCTTTCACTTCTTTCTTAAAGAATGTAGTGGAGGTGATAAGTCTGGTTTTTATAGTTCATATCAAGAACGCACTAGGGACAGCGTAATATGCACGAATTTTTTTTTTATACGCCTTTTATTTATTAAATTAAATGTTGACTCACTAGCAGCATTATGACGTATCACGCTTTGCCCGGGATAAAGGCCTGGCCACACCCTTCCCTTCGACGTCTTGCCCCGCTTCGCTACTTTCTTGGTTGCACCCTATTGCCACTTTCGTGTCGTGTAACCTAACGTTTGCTTTTGTAATCTGTTCCCTTGAAATTTCCCCCTCATGTATCATTACCATTTCTATTGTGAAGCACTCTGACACCTTCGCGCTCTGACACCTACGGGTAAAGTCCGCGCTATACACAATCGCGTGAATAAATAATTGACCCCCTGCCGAAGGCCCGTATCATTACCGTTTCTATTGTGAAGCGTTGTGACACCTTCAGGTAAAGTCCGCGCTATACACAATCACGTGAGTAAATAATTGACCCCCTGCCGAAGGCCCGCATCATTACTGTTTGTATTGTGAAGCGCTCTGACACCTTCGGGTAAAGACCGCGCTATACACAATCGTGTAAATAAATAATTGACCCCCTGCCGAAGGCCTGCATCTCCCGAATACAGCGCCACCTCTACGCACCCGGGCCGCGCTTCCACATTGTGTATGATCTTTCCTTGCAACTGAGCCGCCATACATTCGCTACGCTAAGGTCTCTCACCTCACAGATCGCACCGGCGCCGCAACAGATCGTCACCAGCCCCACCGGGCCTGTCCTGCACAACTGTTGAGGCTAGCCTTTCCTTCAATCCCCCCGAGGCGAGAGACGAAAGCCATGCCATGTCTCTGTTGCTGCAGGAGCTGGCATTGCATATATATATATATATATATATATATATATATATATATATATATAGACGAAAGATTTCTTTGCAGAAATAAGAGGCCAGAGGGGGTTTCAAGGGAACAGCAAGTATTTTTAATGGGTTGCTGGCAGTGGCGGTAAATGCATTTCGGCATCGGCCTTCCTCAGTACCCTTCACTGGTTCTCTCCAAATGTCACTCAGTCCTGTTAAAAATGTTCATCCGCAACTTCATACTCCTCCCCCTTTGGTATTCGACACACCTGGGCAGTTCATTTCAGTCCTGAGAACTACCTCTCCCAGCATGCACTGTACTGGCAATACCGGGTTGGTGGCGTGGGCGAGTGGTTCCAAAGACTGTAGGTCTGTGCGGACAGCAGGTGAGTGGAAACAACCCCAAACAACTTCCCAAAAAACCCACGAGCGTGCCCCTGGGCCCCCTCCTTGCTGCCCAGCCGTTGCTCTCCGGAATTCATACAGGTTTGGTGCTGCCAAATGCGAGGCGTCATGCTCCAAGGGGATATAATACCTCCTTCATCCTGATTCCTTCCGAGAGTTCGGGCGGTCTCCGACTTCTATTGATTACTCAATCTTGTATTTGTTGTGCCGGAATTGAGTCGGGACTCTTGTCGGGCAGGGCCATCTGTGCTGCGTCTTCTGGCGGGCGCAGAATTTGTAGACGAAAGATTTCTTTGCAGAAATAAGAGGCCAGAGGGGGTTTCAAGGGAACAGCAAGTATTTTTAATGGGTTGCTGGCAGTGGCGGTAAATGCATTTCGGCATCGGCCTTCCTCAGTACCCTTCACTGGTTCTCTCCAAATGTCACTCAGTCCTGTTAAAAATGTTCATCCGCAACTTCATACTCCTCCCCCTTTGGTATTCGACACACCTGGGCAGTTCATTTCAGTCCTGAGAACTACCTCTCCCAGCATGCACTGTACTGGCAATACCGGGTTGGTGGCGTGGGCGAGTGGTTCCAAAGACTGTAGGTCTGTGCGGACAGCAGGTGAGTGGAAACAACCCCAAACAACTTCCCAAAAAACCCACGAGCGTGCCCCTGGGCCCCCTCCTTGCTGCCCAGCCGTTGCTCTCCGGAATTCATACAGGTTTGGTGCTGCCAAATGCGAGGCGTCATGCTCCAAGGGGATATAATACCTCCTTCATCCTGATTCCTTCCGAGAGTTCGGGCGGTCTCCGACTTCTATTGATTACTCAATCTTGTATTTGTTGTGCCGGAATTGAGTCGGGACTCTTGTCGGGCAGGGCCATCTGTGCTGCGTCTTCTGGCGGGCGCAGAATTTGTAGACGAAAGATTTCTTTGCAGAAATAAGAGGCCAGAGGGGGTTTCAAGGGAACAGCAAGTATTTTTAATGGGTTGCTGGCAGTGGCGGTAAATGCATTTCGGCATCGGCCTTCCTCAGTACCCTTCACTGGTTCTCTCCAAATGTCACTCAGTCCTGTTAAAAATGTTCATCCGCAACTTCATACTCCTCCCCCTTTGGTATTCGACACACCTGGGCAGTTCATTTCAGTCCTGAGAACTACCTCTCCCAGCATGCACTGTACTGGCAATACCGGGTTGGTGGCGTGGGCGAGTGGTTCCAAAGACTGTAGGTCTGTGCGGACAGCAGGTGAGTGGAAACAACCCCAAACAACTTCCCAAAAAACCCACGAGCGTGCCCCTGGGCCCCCTCCTTGCTGCCCAGCCGTTGCTCTCCGGAATTCATACAGGTTTGGTGCTGCCAAATGCGAGGCGTCATGCTCCAAGGGGATATAATACCTCCTTCATCCTGATTCCTTCCGAGAGTTCGGGCGGTCTCCGACTTCTATTGATTACTCAATCTTGTATTTGTTGTGCCGGAATTGAGTCGGGACTCTTGTCGGGCAGGGCCATCTGTGCTGCGTCTTCTGGCGGGCGCAGAATTTGTAGACGAAAGATTTCTTTGCAGAAATAAGAGGCCAGAGGGGGTTTCAAGGGAACAGCAAGTATTTTTAATGGGTTGCTGGCAGTGGCGGTAAATGCATTTCGGCATCGGCCTTCCTCAGTACCCTTCACTGGTTCTCTCCAAATGTCACTCAGTCCTGTTAAAAATGTTCATCCGCAACTTCATACTCCTCCCCCTTTGGTATTCGACACACCTGGGCAGTTCATTTCAGTCCTGAGAACTACCTCTCCCAGCATGCACTGTACTGGCAATACCGGGTTGGTGGCGTGGGCGAGTGGTTCCAAAGACTGTAGGTCTGTGCGGACAGCAGGTGAGTGGAAACAACCCCAAACAACTTCCCAAAAAACCCACGAGCGTGCCCCTGGGCCCCCTCCTTGCTGCCCAGCCGTTGCTCTCCGGAATTCATACAGGTTTGGTGCTGCCAAATGCGAGGCGTCATGCTCCAAGGGGATATAATACCTCCTTCATCCTGATTCCTTCCGAGAGTTCGGGCGGTCTCCGACTTCTATTGATTACTCAATCTTGTATTTGTTGTGCCGGAATTGAGTCGGGACTCTTGTCGGGCAGGGCCATCTGTGCTGCGTCTTCTGGCGGGCGCAGAATTTGTAGACGAAAGATTTCTTTGCAGAAATAAGAGGCCAGAGGGGGTTTCAAGGGAACAGCAAGTATTTTTAATGGGTTGCTGGCAGTGGCGGTAAATGCATTTCGGCATCGGCCTTCCTCAGTACCCTTCACTGGTTCTCTCCAAATGTCACTCAGTCCTGTTAAAAATGTTCATCCGCAACTTCATACTCCTCCCCCTTTGGTATTCGACACACCTGGGCAGTTCATTTCAGTCCTGAGAACTACCTCTCCCAGCATGCACTGGCGGTTGCCAGTAGGTATATATAGTTAGGATTTTTTCTCTATGGGATTTTTGAAAATTCTATGTCTAATAACTTTGGCGTTTGTGGACGGAATTGGCTGAAATTTTCAGGAAAATGGCTCATTTTGTTTCTGAGCAGCCCTTGAAAATTTGGGGGGGGTTCGTCAAGGGGGGGCCGAGAAAAAAGGGGGGTCCCAAAACGTGTTTTTAACATTGAGTTTTCCATAGGGCGGTTGGCCTCACTTTTAGCCCGAACGGCTGAATGGATTTGCACGAAACTTGGCAAAATTGTAGGGACTGGTAGCCCGATGTGCCTTTTGTAGGTCTCAATATATGTGCTCCAGTGGATTTTGAGAAATTAACGTTTAAAAAAAGATATATATCTGTAACAGCGGACCGGGCAGCGCTCCAGTACGCGTACTTTTCGCGCAACGGAGCTTTGTGAAGCGAAGCTGATTGGTTCTCCGGCGTCTGTAAACATTCCAAACAGTCCGTAGCGGCCGCCATCTTGTCTGTCGGTAGAATCGAGAGACAAGAGGAGGCCAAAGCGAAGGGGCAAATGACCATAAGGGGGAATAGTAGATCCTCGCTGACCCCCTACGTTTGATGTGGAGGTTTTAAAAGGGCCCCGCGGGGCAAAAAAAAAAAATAATAATAATAATCGAACAGCTGAATGGATTTGCACGAAACTTGGCAAAATATTAGGGACTGGTAGCCCGATGTGCCTTTGCTAGGTCTCAATATATGTGCTCCAGTGGATTTTGAGAAATTAACGTTCAAAAAAAGATATATATCTATAACAGCGCTCCGCTTCGCGTACTTTTCGCGTTACGGAGCTTTGCGAAGCTGATTGGTTCTCCGGCGTCTGTCAACATTCCAAACAGTCCGTAGCGGCCGCCATCTTGTCTCTCGGTAGGATTGAGAGACAAGAGGAGGCCAAAGCGAAGGGGGAAATGACCATAAGGGGGCATAGTAGATCCTTCCTGACCTCTTAGGTTTGATGTACCATTTTGCCAAGTTTGGTGTAATTCCGTTCAGCCATTCAGGCTGTAGACGTATGTAAATGTCCTATGGAAAATTGCATGGGGAAAACACATTTGAAAGTGTTGAAATTTAGAACCAATTAAAATGTTAGTTTGGTTTTGTATTTGTGTGTGATGAAAGTTAATTGGTTATGTATATATGTCAAATGAGAGGAAACCACAGCCATTTTGTGATACTACTGTCTGAGGTACATTTGTGAGGAATTTTTGGTGGCGAATTTCTGGTGTTTGATTTACACAGTACTAACACTTCTCCTACTTTTAAAAAGGTGAGTTGTTAATTTGTAAGGGGAACTATGTTGTACACTTGAAGATAATTTGAAAAATGTTTTCTGTTATTTATTTGCAGTCCTTCTGTTATACTAAATACTTGATAAAGTTAGTTTTATATTATGTATTACTAAAAACGATAAATGAAAGTGATTATTTTTTTCTGCAATTTACAGCAAGCAATTTCAAAATAAAATGGCTCACAATGAAGAGACCGTGGCAATTTCTTTTGAATTGTCCACTACATTGATTGAAATTGAGAGCACCAATAATGAAATATTGTCACAAGGAGGAGATGACTTGTATGATTCCATTAGATTGATTGAAATGGACAGCACCAATAATGAAATATTGTCACAAGGAGATGACTTGAATGATTCCACTACATTGATTGAAATTGAGAGCACCAATAATGAAATATTGTCACAAGGAGGAGATGACTTGTATGATTCCATTAGATTGATTGAAATGGACAGCACCAATAATGAAATATTGTCACAAGGAGGAGATGACTTGAATGATTCCACTACATTGATTAAAATTGAGAGCACCAATAATGAAATATTGTCACGAGGAGATGACTTGAATGATTCCACTACATTGATTGAAATTGACAGCACCAATAATGAAATATTGTCACAAGGAGGAGATGACTTGAATGATTTTTTTGATCAATCTGTTGATGGCGAATTTATCGAATGTTTGGAGACCATAGAGTTAGAAGAATCATCATTGCAGACTTTTCATGAGGAAATTGCTGATGAGGACATGTTACTAGTTCTTTCAAATTTAGAAAATTCTGAAGAATAAATTTATATTTAGAAATCAAAAATTGTTTGAGACATTATTCATTTTTATTTTTAATTTATGAGGTTGTAGCGAAGTGATTGTAGTATAAAATGAGACTTATAGTATAGAGTGCAACATTTTTATGTTACATGGTAAGTTTACTCATATTTACTTCCCTTCTGCCACTATATTATCTCCAATGTGTATTTGACATCTCTTCTTCATCTCCGGCCTCCTTTCTCTCACTGTGTGTCTCCGATGCATCTTATCGCTGCTATTTTGTGTAATTACAGAAGAGAGTAAAATAAAATAGTTCGGAACGTGAAAAGGGGGCAAAGTAGAGTACTCCTCACCCCCTAGGCCTTTTTAGGCGGTCCCAAAAGGATCAGTTTCTGCTTTCCTGAGAGATTATGGTATGAGTTCCATATACCACAATAACTTGCATTACAACATGCCAGATATCTATCTCCTATTACCAACTTTTGGAGATATTCGCGCTAAGCGCGAATATCTCCAAAAAGTAACACCTGCCCTGAGCAGTTCTTAGCCATGTTATCCAATGGGAGGTGGATAACATGGCTAAGAGCATTAGCTCGGTAATGCATGAATATCGCTGAGTTTTTAGCGATATTCATGCATTGCGGCCGTTTATTATCGCATTTGCGATAAACCTTGATAATAGCAAGGTTTATCTTCGATAATTTCTGACGATGCTTAGCGGTAAAAAATTCGTTGGTAAGCATCGTTAGCGATAAATATGGCTTAACTTTGGTAATATGCCCCAACGTCTGTTAACGTTCGATTCGAAGGAAATGAGGAAGTGTTGAAAAACATTGTCTGCGCCATCTTGCCTTTTTTGAAATGCCACACTTTTGTCGTGCACGGCAGCCATTTTAGATGTCTTGACCAGACCCACTCTCTGCACGCTGTCGATTCGTAGCATGGCTCCTCACCCTCGCAAGCATCTTCCCCAGGCACTGGTCACCCCCGCTCTCTGTCTTATGCATGGGCAATAAACCTCCCCCCATCTGCGCTGCTCTTCCCTGAGAATCACACTCTGTGCCCGCCCGACACCTCCCTTTCGCCCTATTCACTACCGCACCCTCTGACACTCCTCTTCCTCTGTGTCCGATTGTCCAGGCTATCACCTAGCCCTGCAGATGTAGTTTATGGCCCCAGCTGTAAAGAATCACCCCTCTTCAAAGGAGTTATAGTAGATCAAGGCCCACACCCGATGAGATCCGTCACACCACACGTGTTCCTACTATCTGAAAACCATCCTGTTTTGTGATTGGGGAGGGGACCGAGCCTGAAGCGGAAGATTCCAGGAATGACTCTTTGTACATCAAAGTTTTTACAATTATGTGTCACATTAAAAATATATAGCACTCCAACAAAGTAGTAGGAATATAAAACTTTAATAACATATAAATATATACAACAAAACAAAAACAGTAAAAACATTTAAACAACGAAGAGACCGTGGCAATTTCTTTTGAATTATCCATTAGATTTATTGAAATTGACAGCACCAATAATGAAATATTCTTGTCAGTAGCGGTCTGTTGTGCGAATAGTTCCAAGGCAGCAGAACGCGCTGAAATCTAGATGGCACGAAAGTGATGTCTAGTAAGTTGCCGCCCAGCAAATAACGGCGTGGGGCGCCGCGGGGGTGAGTGAGTCCAGTAGGCACCACAGCTATTCTTACCGGCATTGCAGAATTACTGCTGGGGACAATGCCTGTGCTGTAGCAGGGTCACAGCAGAAACAAAAAGGATTCTGTTGAAGATGTTGTTGGTTTTAAATTTGAAAACAGTTCTGGTGTCAACTGCTATGCTAATGTAGTGGTTAATGTTTTGTTTTCTCTAGAAAATGTAAAAGAGGGGGAGGCAGTCCAAAGTTCCGTTAAAAGGGCAAAGGAAAGGATCGGTGGTTTGAACTATCAGTCAAAAAGGGGAGGGGGTGCAACAATTTTTCCTACCGGGTCACACTGTGCTTTCACCGGAACTGAGGTCTGCAGGATTCTAGTAATTCAAAGTGAGGCTGGCGCCAGCATGGGAGCGCCGACGTCCCGCGGATACAGTTTCGTCACTCCACGGGCGATCATGGCAGTCATTCCCCATCGGGGGTCGGAGACTCCCGCGGCTCCTCTAGAATCTTCAAGGTCGTGGAGGACTACGGTGGTGGAGTCAACCAGTGACCGGGCCATTTCTTTATGCTGGGCCCGCTCTTGCCAGGTCGACCGCCATTTTGAGAGTTCGGTAGCTACTGGCGATCGCGGGGTCAAATGAGCGGACGGGCTCCACCCTGCCGGGCGAGACGTTGCAGCATGGCCACAGTGGAAGAACCCTTTTCCGGGCGCCTGGAGCGCTGAGGGTGCAGCTGGGAAGCCTCCACCTGGGGAGGCGGGAGAGGCCTGTTCGCACCGTCTCTCCCTCCCAGTGCACCCCACGGCGTCTCGCTTGAGATTTGTTATGGCCGGACCAGGCGATGAGGACGAGGGGGGGGGGGGGGTCGGAGGCATGTGCAAGACATCCCCCCCCAGTGTTGTCGCAGCCATTATTCATGAAAGAAGAAGTGTCCCGTCCGTCTTCGGGCCGGGCTTCCGGTAGATGTCGGCCGGACGCCCCTGGCTCTGGCCCCATGAACGGGTTTCTTGGTTTATCGGCTGCAGCCGGATCCCGTCGGCCTCGGCCCCCCGACCGTTTGTGGCCGGACCGGAAGAGCATGTGGCGGGAGTACCTGCAACTCTCAAGGGCCACCGCGGCCGGACTGGGAGAGAGAGGGGAGGGTCGAGGAGACATTCCCCCCCCCCTGCAACTGTTCAGCGTTGTAAAGGCAATCCCCTGGCCGGGTCCCGCTGGCCTCGGCCTCTCCTCCGGCTACACCCTACGTTAGGATCTCCTGGCCGAGGCGTGGCAGCAGGACCTGCCTTATATGGGCTGCTCCCGGCTGGGCGTAGCCGCAACCCTGCCCCACATTGGAAGTTTCCAGAGTGGGGGCGGATGTTCTACTGACTTGCATTTTCCCTAGTCTATCGATTTTTTTGGCGTGGCAGGCGGTGGGACAGCGAGGGGTGATTTGGTTTCTCTTACTGTTTTTCTGGTCTCTCACCACTGGCATATTTTAACGTTTTCTTGTTTCTAGGACATTAATAGGTTTTATCATTATGTTATGTTATCGTTTCTTTGTTCGTTGTTTAATAAAAGTTCATGTTCATCAGTGGCCTACTGATTTTCGTTTTCCTATTCTTTTCTTTCCAGGTTGTTTCATGCTAAAGTTTCTGTTAACAGGATACAGTGATCACTTCGTTATTATTGCATATGTCCTTTTCACTAGGGGTGCTCTCTGGTCGGGCCAGATGACGTATCTCTAGTAAATGGTCCGGGTGAAACAGGTGCATCAATCAGTGGGGAGTAGATAGGCATGACAGATTACAACGGGGGAGAAAGGTCCGCATTACGTACCCTTTCACTACTTGCAAAGATTTTCCTACGTTTATTTGCAAACACGGAATATCTCCAAAAAGAACTAATTCCCAAACAGTCAATGTTCGGACAATCAATCAATCAATGAGGAATGAAATAGGTACGACGTGTTAAAGGCTTGCGTTACCTACCCTTCACTATCTGCAAAGGGAGAGAGAATATTCCTATTCTTCCTCGTTTGCAGGCAGAGAAGATCCTTAAGAGAACCAACTTCGAACAATTCAATGCTCGATTCAAACAATCAACAAGGGGTACTGTGAACACAAATGAACGCCGCTTATGTACATACGCATTGCTATTTTCAACAGGTTGTTCCTAATGTTTCTATTTTAGCGAGGTCAAAAAGAGATCCCATTAGTGGCCTACTGATTTTGCTCGATTCCTTTTGTTTTTTTACACGATTTTTCGCTATCTGCAAAGACTAAACAGAGTATTGCGACTCTGTGCTTGTTTGTAAATAGAGAATGAACCAAAGAGAACAATCAATCAAATGGAGAGAGAAGCAGGCACGACGGATTACAAAGGGGGCAAAGGGCTGCGTTAACTACCCTTCACTATCTGCAAAGAGAGAGTACTCCTAATAGAAATGAGGGGTGGGGGGCAGCATTCAAAGCAGATCAGTGTGCATAAACACGAAAATGTTTTTACTTACCACGTACTTGACATTCGACAGCTTATGATATTTGCTATTAAAAAAACATTGAAATTCACTGAAAAAACCATATGTTATAGACCATATATAGTTAGGAATTAGCATTTACAAAACCTTGAAAATTCACTGAAAAAACCATAGGTTATAGACCATATATAGTTAGGAATTAGCATTTAAAAAACCTTATTTTACTCACACAAAACCATTGAAATTCCATATATAGTTAGTTGTTCTAACTATATATCGCGCACCCGCAATCCACTGCTGATCATGTCACATATTACATCATTCATGACATGGTCAGTGACATCACTGATGACATCACTGATGACATCTCAAATGACATCACTGATGACATCACTGATGACATCTCATTTGACATCAATGACCACATCACTGATTATATCATTCATGTGACAATACAATGCATCTCCTCACATTTTAATATAACCTCTGTTTTCACCCAGTGTTAAAAAGAGAGTATAATTTTGAAACCATTGACACACCAATACTAGTTACTACATACGCACTCACTGATTGCTACGTCTACACACACCTTCACTCATTCACCCATACAATCATTCATACATACAATCACTCATCTTTACAACACTATCATATGCACTCATACACCTATACAGACACTCACAGTCTGCCACTCATCCATGGAGTTACTCACACACCTAGTCAGTCCTGTAAAGAATCAATGACACTTCCATTTTCTTGTCTATACAGTTAAAACATAGAGCACCTTACATTTTCAAACATATACTAACACATACTTACCTTCTTATACAATCATTGATACAAGTACAGATTGATCTGCACAGAGTCACACACCTCCCAGCTAGCCACACACACACTCAGTCTCCCATACAAATACTTGGGCAATCAATCAATAACCCATATAGTTACTCATATAGCTACTGATCAACACATGCAGCAGTTTACAGAACAACAGACATAATGATGCACAAATTAAGACAGTTTAGTCACTAACCCATTCACTCAGTGAGACACATTTAATCACTCACTCATACAGTCAGTCATGCACCTACTAAATCCTTCGTCCAGACACTTACACATCCACTCATTCTTCAATATGTAAGACATATTTAAACTTTATAGAAACAAAAAATCACTGGATGTTGTTATCAGTGATGTCATCAGTGATGTCATTTGAGATGTCATCAGTGATGTCATCAGTGATGTCACTGACCATGTCATGAATGATGTAATATGTGACATGATCAGCAGTGGATTGCGGGTGCGCGATATATAGTTAGAACAACTAACTATATATGGAATTTCAATGGTTTTGTGTGAGTAAAATAAGGTTTTTTAAATGCTAATTCCTAACTATATATGGTCTATAACCTATGGTTTTTTTCAGTGAATTTTCAAGGTTTTGTAAATGCTAATTCCTAACTATATATGGTCTATAACCTATGGTTTTTTCAGTGAATATATATATATATATATATTTATATATATATATATATATATATATATATATATATATATATATATATACTATATACTATATATGGTCTATAACCTATGGTTTTTTCAGTGAATTTTCAAGGTTTTGTAAATGCTAATTCCTAACTATATATGGTCTATAACCTATGGTTTTTTCAGTGAATATATATATATATATATATTTTTATATATATATATATATATATATATATATATATATATATATATATATATATATATATATATACTATATACTATATATGGTCTATAACCTATGGTTTTTTCAGTGAATTTTCAAGGTTTTGTAAATGCTAATTCCTAACTATATATGGTCTATAACCTATGGTTTTTTCAGTGAATATATATATATATATATATATTTTTATATATATATATATATATATATATATATATATATATATATATATATAAATATATATATATATATATATTCACTGAAAAAACCATAGGTTATAGACCATATATAGTTAGGAATTAGCATTTACAAAACCTTGAAAATTCACTGAAAAAACCATAGGTTATAGACCATATATAGTTAGGAATTAGCATTTAAAAAACCTTATTTTACTCACACAAAACCATTGAAATTCCATATATAGTTAGTTGTTCTAACTATATATCGCGCACCCGCAATCCACTGCTGATCATGTCACATATTACATCATTCATGACATGGTCAGTGACATCACTGATGACATCACTGATGACATCTCAAATGACATCACTGATGACATCACTGATAACAACATCCAGTGATTTTTTGTTTCTATAAAGTTTAAATATGTCTTACATATTGAAGAATGAGTGGATGTGTAAGTGTCTGGACGAAGGATTTAGTAGGTGCATGACTGACTGTATGAGTGAGTGATTAAATGTGTCTCACTGAGTGAATGGGTTAGTGACTAAACTGTCTTAATTTGTGCATCATTATGTCTCTTGTTCTGTAAACTGCTGCATGTGTTGATCAGTAGCTATATGAGTAACTATATGGGTTATTGATTGATTGCCCAAGTATTTGTATGGGAGACTGAGTGTGTGTGTGGCTAGCTGGGAGGTGTGTGACTCTGTGCAGATCAATCTGTACTTGTATCAATGATTGTATAAGAAGGTAAGTATGTGTTAGTATATGTTTGAAAATGTAAGGTGCTCTATGTTTAACTGTATAGACAAGAAAATGGAAGTGTCATTGATTCTTTACAGGACTGACTAGGTGTGTGAGTAACTCCATGGATGAGTGGCAGACTGTGAGTGTCTGTATAGGTGTATGAGTGCATATGATAGTGTTGTAAAGATGAGTGATTGTATGTATGAATGATTGTATGGGTGAATGAGTGAAGGTGTGTGTAGACGTAGCAATCAGTGAGTGCGTATGTAGTAACTAGTATTGGTGTGTCAATGGTTTCAAAAATTATACTCTCTTTTTAACACTGGGTGAAACAGAGGTTATAATAAAATGTGAGGAGATGCATTGTATTGTCACATGAATGATATAATCAGTGATGTGGTCATTGATGTCAAATGAGATGTCATCAGTGATGTCATCAGTGATGTCATTTGAGATGTCATCAGTGATGTCATCAGTGATGTCACTGACCATGTCATGAATGATGTAATATGTGACATGATCAGCAGTGGATTGCGGGTGCGCGATATATAGTTAGAACAACTAACTATATATGGAATTTCAATGGTTTTGTGTGAGTAAAATAATATATATATATATATATATATATATATATATATATATATATATATATATATATATAAAACCTACTACCTACTGGCGGTCGCCAGTAGGTATATATAGTTAGGATTTTTTCTCTATGGGATTTTTGAAAATTCTATGTCTAATAACTTTGGCGTTTGTGGACGGAATTGGCTGAAAATTTCAGGAAAATGGAACATTTTGTTTCTGAGCAGCCACTGAAAATTTGGGGGGGTTTGTCAAGGGGGGGCTGAGAAAAAAGGGGGGTCCCAAAACGTGTTTTTAACATTGAGTTTTCCATAGGGCGGTTGGCCTCACTTTTAGCCCGAACGGCTGAATGGATTTGCACGAAACTTGGCAAAATTGTAGGGACTGGTAGCCCGATGTGCCTTTGCTAGGTCTCAATATATGTGCTGCAGTGGATTTTGAGAAATTAACGTTCAAAAAAAGATATATATCTGTAACAGCGGACCGGGCAGCGCTCCAGTTCGCGTACTTTTCGCGTTACGGAGCTTTGTGAAGCGAAGCTGATTGGTTCTCCGGCGTCTGTAAACATTCCAAACAGTCCGTAGCGGCCGCCATCTTGTCTCTCGGTAGGATCGAGAGACAAGAGGAGGCCAAAGCGAAGGGGCAAATGACCATAAGGGGGCATAGTAGATCCTCCCTGACCCCCTAGGTTTGATGTGGAGGTTTTAAAAGGGCCCCGCGGGGCAAAAAAAATAAAAAATAATAATAATCGAACGGCTGAATGGATTTGCACGAAACTTGGCAAAATATTAGGGACTGGTAGCCCGATGTGCCTTTGCTAGGTCTCAATATATGTGCTCCAGTGGATTTTGAGAAATTAACGTTAAAAAAAGATATATATCTGTAACAGCGCTCCGCTTCGCGTACTTTTCGCGTTACGGAGCTTTGCGAAGCTGATTGGTTCTCCGGTGTCTGTAAACATTCCAAACAGTCCGTAGCGGCCGCCATCTTGTCTCTCGGTAGGATCGAGAGACAAGAGGAGGCCAAAGCGAAGGGGCAAATGACCATAAGGGGGCATAGTAGATCCTCCCTGACCTCTTAGGTTTGATGTACCCTTTTGCCAAGTTTGGTGTAATTCCGTTCAGCCATTCAGGCTGTAGACGTATCTAAATGTCCTATGGAAAATTGCATGGGGAAAACACATTTGAAAGTGTTGAAATTTAGAACCAATTAAAATGTTACTTTGGTTTTGTATTTGTGTGTGATGAAAGTTAATTGGTTATGTATATATCTAAAATGAGAGGAAACCACAGCCATTTTGTGATACTACTGTCTGAGGTATATTTGTGAGGAATTTTTGGTGCTCAATTTCTGGTGTTTGATTTACACAGTACTAACACTTGTCCTACTTTTAAAAAGGTGAGTTGTTAATTTGTAAGGGGAACTATGTTGTACACTTTAAGATAATTTGAAAAATGTTTTCTGTTATTTATTTACAGTCCTTCTGTTATACTAAATACTTGATAAAGTTCGTTTTATATTATGTATTACTAAAAACGATAAATGAAAGTGATTTTTTTTTTCTGCAATTTACAGCAAGCAATTTCAAAATAAAATGGCTCACAATGAAGAGACCGTGGCAATTTCTTTTGAATTATCCACTACATTTATTGAAATTGACAGCACCAATAATGAAATATTCTCACAAGGAGGAGATGACTTGAATGATTTTTTTGATCAATCTCTTGATGGCGAATTTATCGAATGTTTGGAGACCATAGAGTTACAAGAATCATCATTGCAGACTTTTCATGAGGAGATTCCTGATGAGATGATTGAAGAGGAAATTCCTGATGAGGACATGTTACTAGTTCTTTCAAATTTTGAAAATTCAGAAGAATAAATTTATATTTAGAAATCAAAAATTGTTTGAGACATTATTCATTTTTATTTTTAATTTATGAGGTTGTAGCGAAGTGATTGTAGTATAAAATGAGACTTATAGTATAGAGTGCAACATTTTTATGTTACATGGTAAGTTTACTCGTATTTACTTTCCTTCTCCCACTATATTATCTCCAATGTGTATTTGACATCTCTTCTTCATCTCCGGCCTCCTTTCTCTCACTGTCTGTGTCTGATGCATCTTATCGCTGCCATTTTGTGTAATTACAGAAGAGAGTAAAATAAAATAGTTCGGAACATGAAAAGGGGGCAAAGTAGAGTACCCCTCACCCCCTAGGCCTTCTCAGGCGGTCCCAAAAGGATCAGTTTCTGTTTTCCTGAGAGATTATGGTATGAGTTCCATATACCACAATAACTTGCATTACAACATGCAAGATATCTATCTCCTATTACCAACTTTTGGAGATATTCGCGCTAAGCGCGAATATCTCCAAAAACTAACACCTGCCCTGAGCAGTTCTTAGCCATGTTATCCAATGGGAGGTGGATAACATGGCTAAGAGCATTAGCTCGGTAATGCATGAATATCGCTGACTTTTTAGCGATATTCATGCATTGCGGCCGTTTTTTATCGCATTTGCGATAAACCTTGATAATAGCAAGGTTTATCTGCGATAATTTCTGACGATGCTTAGCGGTAAAAAATTCGTTGCTAAGCATCGTTAGCGATAAATATCGCTTAACTTTGGTAATATGCACCAACGTCTGTTAACGTTCGATTCGAAGGAAATGAGGAAGTGTTGAAAAACATTGTCTGCGCCATCTTGCCTTTTTGAAATGCCACACTTTTGTCGTGCACGGCAGCCATTTTAGATGCCTTGACCAGACCCACTCTCTGCACGCTGTTGATCCGTAGCATGGCTCCCCACCCTCGCAAGCATCTTCCCCAGGCACTGGTCACCCCCGCTCTCTGTCTTATGCATCGGCAATAAACCTCCCCCCATCTGCGCTGCTCTTCCCTGAGAATCACACTCTGTGCCCGCCCGACACCTCCCTTTCGCCCTATTCACTACCGCACCCTCTGACACTCCTCTTCCTCTGTGTCCGATTGTCCAGGCTATCAGCTAGCCCTGCAGATGTAGTTTATGGCCCCAGCTGTAAAGAATCACCCCTCTTCAAAGGAGTTATAGTAGATCAAGGCCCACACCCGATGAGATCCGTCAAACCACACGCGTTCCTACTATCTGAAAACCATCCTGTATTGTGATTGGGGAGGGGACCGAGCCTGAAGCGGAAGATTCCAGGGATGACTCTTTGTACATCAAAGTTTTTACAATTATGTGTCACATTAAAAATATATAGCACTCCAACAAAGTAGTAGGAATATAAAACTTTAATAACTTATAAATATATACAACAAAACAAAAACAGTAAAAACATTTAAACAATGAAGAGACCGTGGCAATTTCTTTTGAATTATCCACTACATTTAATGAAATTGACAGCACCAATAATGAAATATTCTCACAAGGAGGAGATGACTTGAATGATTTTTTTGATCAATCTCTTGATGGCGAATTTATCGAATGTTTGGAGACCATAGAGTTACAAGAATCATCATTGCAGACTTTTCATGAGGAGATTCCTGATGAGATGATTGAAGAGGAAATTCCTGATGAGGACATGTTACTAGTTCTTTCAAATTATGAAAATTCAGAAGATGTTGCCTGGGTGCCGCACTGATTTGGGTATCCGGCGTGGGGCGTCCCGGGGGGTGGGTTGTCAGTAGCGGTCTGTTGTGCGAATAGTTCCAAGGCAGCAGAACGCGCTGAAATCTGGATGGCACGAAGGTGATGTCTAGTAAGTTGCCGCCCAGCAAATAACGGCGTGGGGCGCCGCGGGGGGGGGGGGGAGGGTGTGGGGGAGGCAGTCCAAAGTTCCGTTAAAAGGGCAAAGGAAAGGATCGGTGGTTTGAACCATCAGTCAAAAAGGGGAGGGGGTGCAACAATTTTTTCTACCGGGTCACACTGTGCTTTCACCGGAACTGAGGTCTGCAGGTTTCTAGTCATTCAAACTGAGGCTGGCGCCAGCATGGGAGCGCCGACGTCCCGCGGCTACAGTTTCGTCACTCCACGGGCGATCATGGCAGTCATTCCCCATCGGGGGTGTCTGCGGGGGTCGGGGACTCCCGCGGCTCCTCTAGAATCTTCAAGGTCGTGGAGGACTACGGTGGTGGAGTCAACCAGTGACCGGGCCATTTCTTCATGCTGGGCCCGCTCTTGCCAGGTCGACCGCCATTTTGAGAGTTCGGTAGCTACTGGCGATCGCGGGGTCAAATGAGCGGACGGGCTCCACCCTGCCGGGCGAGACGTTGCAGCATCGCCACAGTGGAAGAAACCTTTTCCGGGCGCCTGGAGTGCTGAGGGTGCAGCTGGGAAGCCTCCACCTGGGGAGGCGGGAGAGGCCTGTTCGCACCGTCTCTCCCACCCAGTGCACCCCACGGCGTCTCGCTTGACATTTGTTATGGCCGGACCAGGCGATGAGGACGAGGGGGGGGGGTCGGAGGCATGTGCAAGACATCCCCCCCCAGTGTTGTCGCAGCCATTATAAAAGAAAGAAGAAATGTCCCGTCCGTCTTTGGGCCGGACCTCCGGTGGATGGCGGCCGGACGCCCTTTGCTCTGGCCCCATGAACGGGTTCCTTGGCTCATCCGGTGGGGCAGGCCTTGGCGTGTGGTGCCTCTCCTGGGCCTTTCGTGCAGTGGCCTCTCCACTCCCAGGCCCTCCATGGATGCTGGCCCAGACTGGGAGAGAGAGGGTCTAACCTGCAATTCTCCAGGGTTACCGCCACCGCGGCCGGATCCCGTCGGCCTCGGCCTCTGGTTGATGGTGGCCGGACTGGGAGAGAGAGGGGAGGGTCGAGGACACGGACATTCCCCCCCCCTGCAACTCTCCAGGGTGGTCGTAGCAATCCCCCTGGCCGGGTCCCGCTGGCCTCGGCCTCTCCTCCGGCTACACCCTACGTGATGATCTCCTGGTCGACGGTTGGCAGCAGGACCCGCCTTATATGTGTTGCTTCCGGCTGGGCGTAGCCGCAAACCTGTTACTCAAACAAAGGATATTGACGCAAATGTGGCGCATACTCTCTTCTTAACCTATTGTATTCCTTAACACAATCTAGATCCGCACAAATGTTTGTGACATCACACTCAATCAAGTACAATCCCGATAAAGTTTCCAGAATGGGGCGGATGTCTGCTGACTTGTATCTTTCCCAGTTTGCCGTTATTTGGGCGTGGCAGGCGGTGGGACAGACACGTTTTGGGGCAGTGAGGGGCGATGAAGCCTCGTTGCCTTGTGGCCGTTGCAATGTCACACTTGGTTTCTCTTACTGTTTTCAGGTTTCTTATTACGGGCTTACTTCTAACGTTTCTTGTTTCTAAGACAATAATAGGTTTTATCATTACGTATTGTTATCGTTTCTTTGTTTGTTATTTAATAAAAAGTTCATCAGTGGCCTACTGATTTTCGTTTTCCTATTCCTTTCTTTCCAGGTTGTTTCATGCTAAAGTTTCTGTTAACAGGATACAGTGATCACTTCGTTATTATTGCATATGTCCTTTTCACTAGGGGTGCTCTCTGGTCGGGCCAGATGACCTATCTCTAGTAAATGGTCCGGGTGAAACAGGTGCATCAATCAGTGGGGAGTAGATAGGCATGACAGATTACAACGGGGGACAAAGGTCCGCATTACCTACCCTTTCACTACTTGCAAAGATTTTCCTACGTTTATTTGCAAACAGGGAATACCTCCAAAAAGAACCAATTCCCAAACAGTCAATGTTCGGGCAAACAATCAATCAATGAGGAACGAAATAGGCACGACGTGTTAAAGGTTTGCGTTACCTACCTTTCACTATCTGCAAAGGGAGAGAGAATATTCCTATTCTTCCTCGTTTGCAGGCAGAGAAGATCCTTAAGAGAACCAACTTCGAACAATTCAATGCTCGATTCAAACAATCAACAAGGGGTACTGTGAACACAAATGAACGCCGCTTATGTACATACACATTGCTATTTTCAACAGGTTGTTCCTAATGTTTCTATTTTAGCCAGGTCAAAAAGAGATCCCGTTAGTGGCCTACTGATTTTGCTCGATTCCTTTTGTTTTTTTACACGATTTTTCGCTATCTGCAAAGACTAAACAGAGTATTGCGACTCTGTGCTTGTTTGTAAATAGAGAATGAACCAAAGAGAACAATCAATGAAATGGAGAGAGAAGCAGGCACGACGGATTACAACGGGGGCAAAGGCCTGCGTTAACTACCCTTCACTATCTGCAAAGAGAGAGTACTCCTAATAGAAATGAGGAGGGGGGGGGGCAGCATTCAAAGCAGATCAGTGTGCATAAACACGAAAATGTTTTTACTTACCACGTACTTGACATTCGACAGCTTATGATATTTGCTATTAAAAAACCATTGAAATTCACTGAAAAAACCATAGGTTATAGACCATATATAGTTAGGAATTAGCATTTACAAAACCTTGAAAATTCACTGAAAAAACCATAGGTTATAGACCATATATAGTTAGGAATTAGCATTTAAAAAACCTTATTTTACTCACACAAAACCATTGAAATTCCATATATAGTTAGTTGTACTAACTATATATCGCGCACCCGCAATCCACTGCTGATCATGTCACATATTACATCATTCATGACATGGTCAGTGACATCACTGATGACATCACTGATGACATCTCAAATGACATCACTGATGACATCACTGATGACATCTCAAATGACATCACTGATGACATCACTGATGACATCTCAAATGACATCACTGATGACATCACTGATGACATCTCATTTGACATTACTGATCACATCACTGATGACATCATTCATGTGATAATACGATGAACCTCTTCAGACTCTAATATAACCTTAGATACACTCAGTGTAAACACAGACTCACAGATTGTCATTCATCCATGAAGTTACACACACACCTAGTCAGTCATGCAAACAATCAATCACACCTCCATTTTCCCAACTATACAGTTATACACACCTTACTTATTCAAACATATACTAAAACATATTTACTCTCTTATACAATCCTGGATGCAAGTTCACAATGATGCATACAGCCACTCACACATTCACTGGCTCTTATGCACAGTTATTTATATATGTCAAGTCTCACATGTACTGTGTTTTACATATGTACTTACTTTGACATGTAGCACTGAGATATCCATTCACTCACCAATACACTGATGCACACAGTCAACCGCCCATACAGCTGTTTCCACATGCACTTTTGAACCCATACATCTAGTGAATCAACTGCTCACACATCTATGCACAGAGTCATACACCTCCCAGCCACCCACACACACACTCAGTCTCCCATACAAATACTTGGGCAACCAATCAATAACCCATATAGTTACTCATATAGCTACTGAACAACACATGCAGCAGTTTTCAGAACAACAGACATAATGATGCACAAATTAAGACAGTTTAGTCACTAACCCATGCACTCAGTGAGACACATTTAATCACTCACTCATACAGTCAGTCATGCACCTACTAAATCCTTCATCCAGACACTTATACATCCACTCAAGACATATTTTAACTTTACAGAAAAATACAGTCACTGGATGTTGTCATCAGTGATGTCATCAGTGATGTCATTTGAGATGTCATCAGTGATGTCATCAGTGATGTCATTTGAGATGTCATCAGTGATGTCATCAGTGATGTCATTTGAGATGTCATCAGTGATGTCATCAGTGATGTCACTGACCATGTCATGAATGATGTAATATGTGACATGATCAGCAGTGGATTGCGGGTGCGCGATATATAGTTAGTACAACTAACTATATATGGAATTTCAATGGTTTTGTGTGAGTAAAATAAGGTTTTTTAAATGCTAATTCCTAACTATATATGGTCTATAACCTATGGTTTTTTCAGTGAATTTTCAAGGTTTTGTAAATGCTAATTCCTAACTATATATGGTCTATAACCTATGGTTTTTTCAGTGAATATATATATATATATATATATATATATATATATATATATATATATTGGCGTGCCCCGGTGCCCACCTGGGGCATGCCACAGCTAGTGCTACATTGGGAGCTGTGGGGAGAGGCCCTGGCTCCCCACAACCCCATGGCTCACTGCTCCTGCAGGACCGGCATGCTTTTTTTATTTAAGTGTGGAAGTGTGGTGCACACCCAGGGCTCCCCACAGGGTATCCCTCATTAGGGGGTGTGTGAGGAGGCCCAGGGCTCTCGCAGCCCTATCGGCTCCCCTGATTGCATCCAGTGTGGGTGCAGTGGACAGCAGCATTGCTCCAACCTCGTGGGAGCAGTTTTCTTTTGCTTCTGTGACTTGGAAGCAATTCAAAGCATTTCCCTGCCCTAGAATGTGGGAATTGAAAAGTTGTCTTCTCCCATCGGGCAGCAGCAGGTTTGTGCTCCTGCCCGGTGGGAGAACATTTCATTTTCCTTGCCCGTGGGCAGGGAAATAGATGGTATACCAGCTGGCCAAGGGGGAGTGAGTCCACAGGACCATTGTATGGCTCGGGGGAGATTGATGTGCGGCTCCCTCCCTTGTATTTAAAAGACACCCCGGGGAAAGGGGTTTCTGGGGCTTCTCCTGATGCATGTGACTCCCAGCCACTTTATTTAAAAGATGGCCCTTGGGGATGGGGTCCCGGGTGTAGGAAAGTAGGATCTGCTTCTTATGGTTGCCCCCACTTTTTGCTGATGTCTCACTGTTTTTGGACTAGTCTGACTGGGATCCTGCTATCCAGGACACCAGTCTAACTGTTTTCTCCCTTAAATTACTTTATATGTACTTTAGGTACACTCCAAATTGGATACTGGGGTACCCTTATCAGTCCCTAGTATAAGGTACACCGTGTACCCAGGGCATAGGTAGCCCAGAGGCCTCCCGTGGGTTGAAGCATGTATTATGCCACCCACGAGAGGCCATTCAAAATGACACTACAGGTCTACTACAGCAAACTGTGTAAGATGGTGCTTGCACCACTTATTTAGATATAGGTTCACTATATCTATCTAAATCACTACACTTAAAAACCTATCAGGCAGGCCTTATCAATCCTGAAGGCAGGGTGCTTGATTTTACGTAAGAGGGCTCTTCTGCAGCCTTCGGAGACCATTCTCTGGGGTTGGCTGTGATGCAGCGAGACATATAGGTTTAAGTGCATTATAACCTTGCGGTAAATGCTAACTTTAAAACGGCTGCTTAGAAACATGTCGTGTTTGGTGTCAAACACCTTGAAATCATACCTCTACACCAGTAACTGATGTGGGAGGTATGATTCCACCCTTATGAAACCACTTCTGTGGGTCACTGGTCTACCCGGTACCAGCTTTCTCGACTTGGGCAGCAAAAAATGGATGCTGCCTACCACAGACACGATTCTGCTCTCCTGCTGCTGAGCCAAGCTCGAGCAGAGGAAGGCATGACAATAGGCATCCTGTCACAGGGAGGTGTAACCTCCTCCCAGACAGGATCTAGTGTTTTGGGGATGAGTAGGTGCACTCAGAGAGTGCCAGAAAGTCTGCACTGGGGGCACATTTGGTGTCACTGTGCATAGTCCAGCTCAAACCAGTTCTGGGAGCCATTGGCTCCAGCTCTGGCGTGAAATTGGACAAAGGACATGGGTGTAGCCACCCCTCTGTCCTGCTCCTCCCCTAGGAGGGTCCACAGAATCCACCCCTTCCCATGCGTATAAAGTGGGTTACCTGACTACATTACTTTAGATTTTACCTGGACTAGATTCTGCTAAGAAGAAAACAAGTACTTAAACTGCCTGCACAACGATTGCACAACTGAAGAATCTCCCTTGAAGGAAAGGAGTTACTCTCCTGCGGCTTGCTTCTCCAGAGCTCCTGCGGACTACGAAGATTTCAGCAACACAGGAGGTGGGTTCCCGGAAGGTCCCTGAGGTAGATCTGACCTCTCAGTGATTCTGAGACCAGTATCCCTCATGGGGACTGTGCAACCCGAACCCTTGTGCACCGCGTACATTTGCAAGTGCATATGCTTATTGGTGATCCCTGGGCTTGTGCATTGGACTGTGTGTAGTCCTGACTCCAAGCAGTATTTGCACCGAAGATATCCGGCCTCCACTCACCGAGTGCTCTGTGGGATGGTGCTTTGTAAACTTGCTTAAGGTCACCTCACGATCCCTGGTCCGTCGGCCTGTGGGTCCTGGTGACGGTCACCTTGTTTGTTCTTGGGCTTACCTGGTTGCTCCAGATGTGCCCTGACTCTCCATTGCTTGGGGAGTCCCCTGGACCTTGCTGGTTCACACTGTAACCTGTTTCATCTGGCCTCGTGGGTTGCATTTGCTAAGGCTTGTTGGTTCTCCAGCCGGACACTGATCCCATAGCACTCGAAATCCTTCGTGGGACAGCTCACCTCTGGATCGTGGTCATCCTCAACGTCTCCTGGTCCCCGTGGCTGCAGAGTCAAGCATCCCTTCCGCACACCTGAAGCACCCGACATTGGTGGGCATTCGACTACCGAGCCCCTGGTCACTTGCTGTGACCCAGACTCTGTCCCCTCTGCTTACAGGTTCCTCTCACCTCGAATCCAGGCTTGGATTCCACCGGACACTCTTCGCCTTCCTGGCAGCAGTACTTCTTTGCAGCTCCCCATTGAAAATGAGGAAGGTGTCCGACATCACTTGACCCCTATGCACCCGGCTCCCCTGGGATACGTAACACAGGTACTTTGGTGCTCACTGGTGGGTTGGCTCTAGAACCTACTATGTTCCAAAGGGTTTGCTTGAAGTCATCATAGAAATGTCCTTAAACTGTAATTTTAAAACCACGACTTTCCCATTAAGTTGTACTGAGAACGCGGTCCTGTTTCCTCACTGCACCGGTCCTCCGTGGGCTCCCTGTGTCACTCCTCTGGGTGGTTCCTTGGGATCCCAGTGATTCTACGTGCTCTAGGCACTGTGTCTAAGCAAGTCGTGATTGTTATACCATTTTTTTAGTATAGTGTTCGGTCTCGCCCTGGAGCCCGCTGTGTATTGTGCTACTTACATGTGTTCTATCGATTCAGTATTGTGTGCTTTATGTTCTAGTCTCGTGTACAGATTAGTAGAGATAGTTATATTAATAAATACATATTTTTATATAACTACTATGTGGTTCTCTTTTTTTCATTTAATCATTCAGGAGGGGATAGTCTGGTAAAACAAGCTGCTTTACATTCCCTGAAGATTATGCCTGAAGGCTGCTCTCCATAGCTACCACTAGGATAGCTTTCAATAAGGTTATCTTTGACCTCATACATCATAAGGGTCCTGTGGACTTCTACAAGGTATCCGCTTTAATTGGTGGACAGCCTATACCAGGCCTCCTTCTCACACCGGGGCCCATTTTAGGCTCAAGTACGGGGGCCATGCGCCCCTCCATATAATTTTTACATGGCCTCAGGAGATTGGGTCCATTAATCATTAAAAATTAGATGCCTATGCCCTCACAAGACAGAACCAAACCTAACTGCCAACCATGCTTTAGAAGAAAATATCTCCTCAGAACCATGGGTTACCCATTTTAAAAAGCTCTTTTGTCATGGTCCTAAATCCTTTGTTTGTCCTAAACCAGAGGCAGTGGCTCACATAGTGTTTTTCCCCACTGTGTAGTAGTCAAAGCAATTAGGGCAAGTGCCTCTATTAAATCTGGGAGGGTGTGGACAAAAAGGGGTTATGATGAAGCCATCACTGGCTGCGTCACATCGCTTATTTTTTATTGCAGGGTGGGAGGCAACATGGAGAGAGCGGGGAGTCAACACTGTGGGCGGGTGAGGGGTTAACCAAGAGAATGGAGGGTGTGGGGAAACTACATCTCCACCCTCTCCCCTGATGTGGTGTCTATCACAGAGACCTGACTCACCCCATCCGTATTAGCCCAGACATCGCCACAGCAACCCCCAACGGCTACAAGATGAATCATCGCAACCGCACCAACAGACATGGAGGTGGCATCTCCATCGTACACAAGGAATCAATCACCTGCACCATCACCTTTGACGAAACCACACCAATCATGGAACACATGAACTTCCAGTTCTGTACGATGACAAAACCACCTTCAAATGCACCTTCCCCTATAGACCACCAGGACCATGAACTGGCCTCAGTGATGCCATTGCTGAATTCATCACACCACTCGCCATTCAATCCAAACACTACGTCTTCCTGGCAGAGCTCAACTTCCACCTGGACAACCTCACTGACACCAAATCCACCGACCTCCTGGTAAGATTGGATAACAAATGGTAATGGACCCCACACTCAGAGCAGGTCACATGCTGGAACCCATCTTCACGTCCAGCAATAGCCGTCTGGACTATGGCAATGCACTCTATGCAGGCACCACCACCAAACACATGAAAAGACTCCAGACAGTCCAAAATGCACCTGCCAGACTGATCATCAACCTGCCAAAGAGGACTCACATCACCCAGCACCTGAAGGACCTCCACTGGCTCTCTGTCCAGAAGAGATGCCATTTTAAGCTTCTATTCCTCGCCTACAAAGCCCTCCACGACCAAGGACCCACCTACATGTACCAATGCCTGCATTTCCACATACCTTCCAGGAACCTTTGCTCTGCACAATTCGCCCTCGCACAGATACCACACATCCGCCGCTGCCACTCTGGAGGACACTCCTTCTCCCACCTCACTACCAAATCCTGGAAAGCACGCTAACTTCACCTTCGCATTGCACCCTTGCTGACCCACTTCAGGAAGGGACTCAAGACCTGGCTGTTCAACTGATACCTGCAGCACAGCGCCTGGATACACTTTTGGGTGATAAGCTGCGCTATACAAGTACAACTTGATTTGATTTGTGTGACAACACAGACAATGTGTTGAAGCAACATGAACAACGGAGGAAGGGCGGATGAAAGGAAGTAACACAGACAACAGATGGAAGGAGGGCAGCTAGGGTAAAGCAACACTGATTTCAGATTCAAACAACATGGACGATGGAGGGAGGTCGTATGGTGTCAAGCATCATGGACATCGAAGGGAGAGAGAGCTGGTGGGGTCAAGCAACACGTGCAACCGAGGGAGAGAGGTGGGTGGGGGTCAAGCAACACAGACAATGGAGGGAGGGCCTTTGGGTTCAAGGAACACAGACAACTGAAGGAGGAGAGGTTGGTAGGGCAAACAACAATGGCAATGGAAGGAGGGAAGGAGGGCCTTTGGGGTCAAGCAACACAGACAACTGAGGGAAGGAAGAGGGTAGGGCTATTGTTGTCTAGCAAGGGATGAAGCGTATGTGGGTGGGGTCAAGTAATGGACAATGGAAGGAGGGAGGACAGGTGGGGCAAGCAACATAAACAATGAAAGGAGAATGGGCATGTGGCGGCAAGCAACACATATACAAAAAGGAAGGAGGGAGAGCAGGAGGAACATTCAGGGGGGAGAAATACATGAAGTAGACAGCTGAAAAATACCCTTGTAGAGTGTTTAAACACAAAAAGTAAAACCTAAACAAATTAGCAGTGGAAGGACACAAATAATGCGTCCATCTAAAGTGGAGGGACAAACACAAGGAAACGCACCCATAAGAAGCAAGCAAATGAGTGTGACAAAGAAGCCATCCAATGGTAAGCAATTGGCAGCCTGTAAGCCCATTGTTAGAAAATAATGTCTTGCACGACCCCAGCAGACTCTACTCAACTGGACCTCCCTCACCACCGACAGTACCCTCAAGTTCATAAAGAGCATCCACTCCAGAGCCCCCTCGATTCCTGCCCCCACCACATATTCAATAGAGCCAGTGTCTCCATTGCACCCAAACTTTGCCTCACAATCAACTGCTCCATCAAACCGCCACCTTCTCCGAAGACTCGAAAACACGCCTAGATCAACCCCATACTGAAGAAACCATCTGCCGAACTGACGAACCTCAAGAACTACAGACCTGCTCCCCTTCTCAGCCAAAGTCATCAAGAAGGCTGTCAACACCCAACTCTCCAATTACATTGAATCAAACAACATCTTGGACCTCTCACAATCTGGATTCAGAAGCAACCACCGCTCCGAGACCTCTCAACACAGATGGCATCCACATCCATCTCGACAGAGGGAAACCACGTAGCTTATCCTCCCGAACCTCTCGGACACTTTTGACACCATCTCCCACGACACCCTTTGCGTTAGACTTGACAACACCGGCATCCGCGACAAAGCCCTTGACTAGACCCGCTGATTCCTCTCAGGCTGAACACAGAGTCATACTTCCACCTTTTCTCTCAGAGCCCACAGAAATCAGCTGTGGAGTGCCACTCGGCTCCTTCCTGAGCTCTATTCTTTTTAACATCTACATGGCCCTTCTTGCCCTCATTGTCGGAAACCACAGACTCAACATCGTCTCCTATGCCGACGACACACAGCTGATCCTTCCGATGAGCCCACAGCCCCCAAGAACAACTTCCACAGCGGAATGAACCCAGTAGCCACCTGGATAAAGGGTAGCTGCCTCAAGCTCAACTCAGACAAAACTAAAGTCCTCATCCTGGGCCACAACCCCTCCGCCTGTGACGACTCCTGATGGCCCGGCGTCGCTCGGAACCCCTCCCACACCCATAGACTACACACAAAACCTCTCCATCATCCCGGACTCCTCTCTCTCTCAATGAACCCCCAGATCAACGCTGCCTCGTCCTCCTGCTAACACATGCTCCGCCTGCTCCGACGCACTCTATGCCAGCACCATGAAAAAAGAAGCTGCAAAACATCTAAAATACCTCCGCCAGACTCATCCTGAGCATCTCTCACTGCAGCCCATCACTGACCACCTGAGAGACCTCCAGTGGCTCCCAGTCAACAAAAGGATCACCTACAGGCTCCTCTATCGCAAGCCTACAAAGCCCGTCACAACACCAGACCCACATACCTTAACCCCCACCAGACATCTCCGCTCCGCCCATCAGGCCCTGCCCACCATCCCACGGATCTGCAGGACCACTGCTGGAGGAAAATCCTTCTCCTACATCGCTGCAAGGACCTGGAACTTTCTTTTTCTGCATCTCAGGCAATCACCATCGCAGCCTCAACTCAGGCAGGACCTCATGACCTGGCTCTTCGACAGAACAGCAGACCCCCTCCCCCACCATGCCGTGAGACACTTACGAGTGAGTAGTCGCGCTCTACAAAAACCGTGATTGATTGATAGATGTACTTTCTGACCCAAGACCTAAAAACACCTCTCTTTCATCGCAGCACTCCTCTGCAATCTCAACAGAAGCAGTAGTTTCAGGCATGGATTTCCAGGCTCTCCTCCTTGCTTTGCAATGTGCTCAAATATATTTTAGCACAAGTAGTCTCCAAATTCTATTGTAGTCTTTTATCTCCTGCTCGAACATATTGTGCAGCATCAGAGGAGCCCAAATTGACTTTTTAGCAAGGTGATCTGTCCTGATGCTTGATAGTTAAAGTAGGCTCCAGGGCCATAAAAAGCATTGTGAACAACATCCATCTCCAGAGAAAACAAGTAAAATGTATTTTTATTGCAATGATTGGTAGAACTTTTACAAAGTCAGTACTTCAAAGTATCACACTTGGTGGCACTAATAACTTCTTCAAAGACATCATCCTCAAGCAGAGACCACTTGAGAATCCTGAAATATGTTGATTTTCGCGGCTTGTCAAAGGATGAACTTGCATCTTCTCATGTGGGATAAGATGAATCTGCCTGTTGCTATCACAGTGGGCAAAAGATAAGGGCATGAGCAGTGGTTAAGTTCTTAGGTCTGTTGGAAGATACCCTATGGGCGGGTTCATTTTCAAAGTCCTTGGTGAAAGAGAGACCCATTACCCAAGGGATCTACTTTTCAAGGAAGGCAATTGTGGAGTACGATTATTCTCTGTACCTTCCAACAGGCCAAAGATTCTGAGGTTGCTCCTCCTGTTACGATCTTCAAGCTCAGTCAGTTCATGTTTAAGAATAGAGATGGCAAGGTCTGATTTAAGGAGGTAGTTGGAGTGGGCAGTTAAGCAGTCTTCATTCACACTAATAACATACCATAACATGTATATTTGTAAAGCCTACGTTCACCCGTAGGTATCTTGGCGCTGAATAACAGATGTTTTTAGTTACCCAACTCAATGGTACTCATTTTATCGACCTCAGATGGATGAAAGGCTGAGTGGACCTGCCGGAATATGAACCTGTGACCATGAGGTCGAACCCAGGCCCCTGCAGTGGATGCATTAGTCCACTGAGCCACCAGACTTGGCTTAATACGAGATTCAGCATTAGAGATCCTCAGCATAAGTTCTTTAAGGTCTCTTCTGATTGCCGCAACTTCCATTTGCAGAATTTCGGTGTTGGACTTAGTACTTTGGGCAATGTCATGAACGTCATTCAGCTTCTTGAGTATGATATCCAAAGTGGACTGGGTCTCAGGTTTCTCTTTGGTCAGAGAGTCAGGAATCGGTGCTTCTCGTTTTGAGTGCTTAATGCCCGGTTTGGGATCCTTGTCCTTCAATGATCTGTGGTGACTCTGTATTGAAAATCAACATCTGTAACTCACTATGGTGTCCTTATTGTATAATAAGAAACTACTCACTCCTAACTGTCTTGAGCTTGGACATTAGTGGGCTGCCAAAGGTTTTACTACGATTTCTGACTTATATAATAACTCTGGTTTGCTGCCTTTCTCATCCTTACAACATAAACATAACCTGTCTAACCTAGACTTTTATGACTTCCTCAATACACAGCAGAATCGGGGAATCCTTGGGGCAGAGCACCCACCTTGATGAATGTGAGATTACATGGGGGCTCTCCCTCTTTCTCACCAGTTTTAGCATATTACTTGAGAAACTCGTACACGTAGGGATACCCTCCTGGTAGGAACAACTGGTTCCTAGGAATACCATATCCTGGTATTGAGGGCAAAAAACACTATTGGGATCAGAAAGGTCCTGAAGAATGCCGGCGTGACCCTACACTGCGGGCACCACGAAAACGGCAGAAATATGTTGACAATTTCGCAGTAAGGAGGGGTGTAGGAATTCTTAATTCTTTCCTGTCACCACCATCCTTCACATTTTTTAGCTTTGGCCGGAGGGTCCAGGAATACATTTTCGAGGAGTGATACCTTTGAGCTAGTTTTAACCATCACGGCACTTTTCCTATCGGTGATCTCATTATATTTTGGCAAGAAATATTTGAACATTTTACGTGTTTTGTATTGGTTTCCCCTCCCTTTTGCTCCACCCCAGGCGTGGGTCTGCGCAGGAGTGTACTGAAGCAAGCCCAATGATGAAGCATGTTACAACCTTTTGAGTGAGGGCAATATTTTCACACTTCGCACGTACCACCACTGAGATCATTACTCTTTACTCCTCTTTGTGTGTATCATAATAAGAAACTACTCACTCCTATCTCTCGTGAGCTTGGACATTTGTGGGCTGCCAAATGGTTTACAACAATTTCTGACGTATATGATAACTCTGGTCTGCTGCCTTTCTCATCCTTACAACATAAACATAACCTGTCTAACCTAGACTTTTATGACTTCCTCAAAATTAACGCAAAGGTCTCCAAAATGGGTACCCTCTCTAATTCTCAACTTGTTCGTAGATTACAACTGTCACACAGCTTCAAAATTCTAAACTACTCATTACCTCAAAATGTCCTCATCATCCACCTCTAGAATAGAAATGGTCCTCTTATTTCTCCTCCAATAACCTTGTCCCGCCAGATGGGTACACCTGGTTCAGGTTAGGCTCACAACTACTCCAACATAAACTGATCCATTCGTTAACCCAGATGAGACATTTTGCAGCACACCACATATATTGGATACCGCAAAACTGTTCCGGTTAAATTTGAATGATGCTAACACATTCTGGGCCTGTGACTCGTTTCCTGGCGACAAGGAGCACATGTTCTTTTCCTGCAGTCATCTACAACCCTATTGGCGGGTGGTGTCCTCATGGCTTTCAAACAATTTTTAAACACCTATCTCACTATCTCTTCCGATCATCCTCCTAGGACCCTAGGTGGCAGACCCTCCATTTGACCTTTCTGCCACTGACTTATCATTCCTTGATCTTTTGCTCACCATCGCTATTAAGGTTATTCTACTTGACTGGAAATCCACCAATAATGTATCCTATCATACCTGGTGGGCCTGGGTAACCTATCTACGAAGTACACACATCGACCAATCTCATACAAAAGGCTGCCTGGCCCTGTCTCAGGGTATTTGGAATACGCTTGACATTTTTATTTGCAAAACTTCCGTCGAAAGGGAAATTCCGCAACCACCTATCGACCACTAATTCTTATTCTTACTCTTCTTTTCATATCTGAATCTCGGATCCCGTCCGCGCACAGTATCACATGACTCCCCCCTCTCCTTCCTGCTCTCCTACCCCCTTTTTTCTTTCCTTTTTTATTTATTATTACACCAGGACATTCACGAAAGGTGTACACCTGACAGTACCACTTGTTTCACTTCATCCAGTCCTATTTGATGCAAATCGCCAGATGTCAAATGCTTTAGTCGCTTCTTATGTACTGGACTTATGTCTGTTGTTATCTATTGCCTTTATCATCAGTATCTATATGTAGCACATTATTGAACACACTACGCAACTGTTGGATGTTGAATCTTTTTCTTTTCCCTCCTCATTACCTCTGTATTGCTTTTCATTATAAAAACCAATGCAATAAATTGAACAACAAAAAAAAGACATGATCCTCATTCAAAGGTACTCTAGAATGCAGAGGTAGTATTCTTGCAACTGAAACTAATGATACTGCTGGAATTGGTAATTCCAAGATACTTGAATACTTGGTGTTCTAAACTGTATAATGAGATGTGGGGAATTATTGGGGTATAACTGTATATATGCCCAGTTTCCACAGTTTCACCTAATTTTCAGTCTGTTTTTCATCAGGTTTATTCCAGTGAAATGTCCAGGTGTGAAAAGATAGGGCTTATGTTTTTCCAGTGAAATGTATAGTCTTGATTTGACAGTTATTACCAGCCTAAATTGAGTTTGTCCATGCTCAGAACAAGGGACATTGTGTATACTGAATTTCCTGTGGCTGTTGGTTTGCATTTCACTTCCGATATTGGGACCAACTGACCCTGAAGAAGATATACTTCAGATCCTGTGATGAAAGCACAACATGTATCGGGAGGTTGCTCATACATGCTATCTAGAAAAACTATATCCATGGCCACTGGAATTATGCGGCAGGGGAAGGCCAAATTATGTGGCAGAGTTGAGTAAATTATGGCATAGAATAAAGTGGCAAAGGGTGGAGTGGAATAAAGTGGCGTAGAGTAAAATGGCATAGAGTAGGGTGGGCTAGAGTGCCATGGAGTAACCTAGATTAGAGTGGAGTGGCATACAGTGGAGTAGCGTACTGTGGACTAGAGTAACATAGAGTGTGGTGTAGTGAAGTATAGTTGTGTAAAGTGAAGGGGCTTAGAGTGACATGGGGTTGCATAGAGTAGAGTGGCGTGGAGTGATGTAAAGTAGAGTGGAGTTGAGATAAGTGGTGTAGGGTGGCACTGTGCAGAGTGAAGTGACATGCAGCCTGATTCATGAAGCGAAATAGCGCCCGCAATGGCTGCGAAAACGCAATTGCGGGTGCAAAACACGGAATCGGCATTCAAGTACGAAATAGCGAATTCGCAAAAAAATAATAGCGATTGAAATAGCGATTACGCTGTAATAGTCGCAGACTCCGGGAAGTCGAGCATTAGCGATACGGAAATAGCGACCAACCACGGAATCTGCGAAATGAATAGCGAAACGCAATATTGTCTCAATCGGCATTCATGAAAGAAATACATTAGCGAAAAAGCGCTAAATCGCACGTTTGCGCGGCGCAATTTAAGGACAACTCAAAGCAGGTGGTAACCATAAAAGCCATGATTAAGTAAAATTTGAAAAACTGTTGGCCAATCACCAACAGGTCCAGGCCTGACCAATCACACATAAGGACATTCAGCAGCAGCATTAGGCGTTCCACAATGCCTGGGATGTACATGGTGGTGAGGCGGCGAAGGCTACAGCGAGCAGCACGGAGGAGACGCATGAGGCAGGCAAGGATTTACCGGCAGCGGGTCACCTTGCTGGGCCAAACCAGAGAACAGATTTATGCAAAATACAGGCTGAATGGGGAAATGATCACCTGGCTGATACAAGAACTCGACCCCATCATGCAGCACCCAACAAGGCGAAACAATTCTGTGCCCACACATGTGCAGGTATTGTGCAGCCTGCACCTCCTGGCCTCCGGCAGTTTCCAGGGCATAGTAGCCGCTGCTGGGGGGATATCCCAGCCCACCATGTCACGCTGCCTCCACACTTTTGTTGACGCCATGCTCAGCCAGCTCCACCGGCACATCACATTTCCCACGAGCCAACAGGAATTGGACCTGACAAAACTACAATTTTATAATGTTGCCCATTTTCCCCATGTCCTCGGCTGCACAGACTGTACCCACGTCGCCATCTGCCCACCAGCTGGCACGGAGTATATGTACCGCAACAGGAAGTCCTACCACTCCCTCAACATACAGATGGTCTGCAATGCCAAGACCATCATCACTGACATTGTGGCCCAGTACCCAGGGAGTACCCATGACTCCTTTATCTTCAGGCACAGCGGACTCCACACACGACTGATCAGGGGAGAGTTTGGGGAAGGACACCTACTTGGTAAGTACACTTTGTCGACAATGTCACATTGCTATGAAGTAACTGCGCTGCACAGGCAATCAACATCTGCTCCTCTCATTCAGGTGACAGTGGCTACGCCCTACGGGAATACCTCCTGACCCCTTACCTCAACCCTGCCACACCTCAGCAACGGCGCTACAATGTTGCGCACATCCGGACAAGGAACTGTATTGAAAGGACATTTGGCCTGCTCAAGAGCAGGTTCCGTATACTGCACAAGACAGGTGGGGCCATGTATTACAGTCCTGCAGCGTGCTGCCGCATTGTGGCTGTCTGTGCAATGCTTCATAACATTGCAACCAAGCGCCGGATACCAGTTGACATCTCAGGCAGTGAATCTGAGGGGGACGACCGGCCACCAGCACATGCGCACCATGCACGCGGGGAGAACCCAGCTGAAGGCCACAGACGTCGCAACCACATCACAGCTAACAATTTCTAGCCCACCCCCTTCCCCCACCCCACATATCACAATTGCATGCAAAATGTAATGATTACACAAGGCGAATGTGTGCAGCAAAATAAATGTATTTGTTTGATTCACAAGTAAAAAGGGTCATGGTAACAACTATTTACAAAATACAGTATTCCTGCATACTGCATGTGAAGGTTCATGGCAGGCTTAGCTTCAGCCTGCGCCTGTGTCCCTGACACAATGTCATTGGCGCCTCCGGCGCACAATTCCCAGGCGCCTGTGAGGCTCTTCCTCATCCTGGGCAGCTGTACCAGGCGTAGCCCTGGTGCTGCGCCTAGGTGGGGGGACCTGCGTGGCAGAGTGGCTGCTCACACTGGAGGCACCCTCACTCGCATCGTCTCCCCCTACAATGGCCGGTAGCACAGGTGCATGCAGTGCGGTAACGGCGGTGGTCAAGTGCTCCAGCACCCGGGTAATGTCCTCGCAGCACTGGACCAGTTGGTGCTGCTGGGTCAAAGAGCGCCGCGCCAGCTGGGTGGTGGCGTTCGCTGCCACATAATTTGAGCGACTATAGGTCGACAGCCGGCTCAACAGTTGGTGGTGGCGCCTGCTTGCAACACTGCGGTGTTTCACGAGCGCTGCAGTATTGTCCTCCATTGCCGCCGTCATGCGGTCCATGGCCGCCGTCATGCGGTCCATCCGCTCGCCGACTCCCGCCACATTGCGGCCAATCTTATGCAGCTGGAGCTGGATGGCTCCTTGCTGCTGCGACTGGCGCTGGTGTATTCGGAGCATGCGGCGCTCCACGCTCATGCAGGCATGGAGATGCCCATTGCCCCTCCTGCTGTGCGGCCGCTGTGTTGCGGATGTGGCTGGCCCAGATCTTGTTGGACGAGCTGCAGGTGGTGTAGCAGCTGGTGTTGCAGGTGCGGCAGGCACTGGAGGCACATTGGTGGGGTGACTGGCTCTGGCAGCCGGTGGGCCTGCAGATGTAGCAGCAGGTACGGTGGGGGCTCTGGTCCTGGCAGCCGGTGGGCCTGCAGATGTTGCAGCAGGTAAGGTGGGGGCTCTGGTCTTGGCAGCCGGAGGGCCTGCAGATGTTGCAGCAGGTAAGGTGGGGGCTCTGGTCTTGGCAGCCGGAGGGCCTGCAGATGTAGCAGCAGGTAAGGTGGGGGCTCTGGTCTTGGCAGCCGGAGGGCCTGCAGATGTTGCAGCAGGTACGGTGGGGGGCCTGGCTGCTGGTGTTGGCGCAGCGACAGGGGCTGGTGGCTGGGTATCGGGTAGGGATTCCTCCTCCTGGGCCTCCTCATCAATCAGCAGCCTCTCGCTGTCACTGCTATCATCCGCACCTGTGAGGGTAAGTGGATACTCATTAGGTGCATGTGACTGTCAGACGTGCAGATGTTACATGCATGCTGGGTGTCATTCCCTGGATGGCTGTGGATTTGCGCACTTTGGAACCTTTCTGGCCGCATTGTGGTACTACTACATTGTGGACATACTACGTCTCCCACAATGCTTCAGGGCATTTCCTGATGCACAACATAGGCATGACTAAGGGCCAATGAGTGAGCCTATTTGGTCAGGGACGGTCATAGGGGACAGGGTCGCAGTCGCATGCCACTTACCTTGGGTGTCTTGGGTGGGGCGGGAGGAGTCCAGAGGGGTCACGCCAACACACGCCTCCCTCTCCAAGGTGTCCTCTACCTGGTCCTCCAGGGGGGTGTTGGGTGGGACAGTCGGTCCACCACCTCCAGTGCCTGATGCCTCACCAAGGCGCTCCGCCACCCTCTCCTTGGCACGCCCTCGGAGGTCGTACCAGCGCTTTTTCAGCTCCTCCAACGACCTGTCCGCAACGCCCACAGAGTTGACGCTGGAGGCAATCCCCACCCAGATCCTCCGCTTCTCCTGCTCTGGGACCCTCCTGGAGTTGGCACCAAAGAGCTGGTTGTGGTTGGCCACCACCCCTTTTATAAGGTTCTCCAGCTCCTGCTCGGAGAACTTTAGTTTGCGCTTGCGGCCAGCGCTGGTGCTGGGGCCAGGGAGAGGTTCGTCGGACATGGCGGTCGCAATTTCGGCCGGTTCGGGAGTCGCTAACGGAGGTTTAGCGGCAGCTTTCCGTCGTGAACACTCGAATGATAGCGTCACTGTGGTGTTTGGGGGTGGGATTTGGCTGCTTCCTGGTTGTGATGTCATCACGGTGCTCGGAATGCGTCTTCCCGTTTTCCAGATCCCGCGAGAATGCGACTCGCATTCCCGATCGCACGGAATTGCGAGTCGCAATCCCGTGCGATCGGGATTGCGAGTCGCAATCCCGTGCAATCGGGATTGCGAGTCGCAATCCCGATCGCAGGTAGCCGGAAATAGCGATTTTTCTGCGTTTTTTGTAGGTCGCTAACGGCTTTAGCGCCCGCGTGCGAGTCGCTATTTTTTCCCCGAAAAGTACATGAATGCCGTTTTGCGTTTCCTCAATAGCGAGTCGCTATTAATCGCTATTAGGGACACGCAAAACGGCCCGTACATGAATCAGGCTGATGGAGTGGTGTAGTGTTTAGTAGAGTGGCTTAGAGTAGAGTGTCATATGGTGGAGTGGAGTAGAGTGGCATGGTGTGGGGTAGAGTAGAGAAGCCTAGAGTTCCATAGAGTGGCATTGTGTGTAGTACAGTAGAGTGGAGTGGCATAGAGCAGAGGGTTGTAGAACAGAGTGGCATGGAGTGGCTTAGAGTGAAGTTCTTTACAGTGGAGCAGAGTGGTGCAGAATGGAGTTGAGTAGAGTGGCATAGAGTGGGGTATATATAGTGGAGTAGAGTGGGGTGGAGTGGGTAGAGTAGAGGCGTGGAGTGACAGAATGGCGTACAGTAGAGTGGGGTGGCATAGAGTAGAGTGGTGTGGGGTAGCAAGGAGCAGAGTGGCATAGAGTGGAGTGGCTTGGAGTGGAATGGCGTTGTGTAGAGTGCCGCCGATTGGAACGGTATAGATTGCTATTGTGTGGAGGTAAGTGCCATAGCGTAGTGTAGCGTGGAGTGGCTTAGAGTAGAGTGGCATATAGTGGGGTACAATAGAGTAGGGTGACATATAGTGGGGTGGAATGGAGTGTCATAGAGTGGTGTGGTGTAGAGCATAGAATAGCATTGTGTGGAGTGAAGTGACATGGAGTGGGGTAGTATAGAGTAGAGTGGAATAGAGTGGTGTAGAGTAAAATGGCATAGAGCAGAGTGGGCTAGACTGCTGTAGAGTGGTGTGGAGTGGATTAGAATGGAATGCCGTACAGGGGAGTAGAGTCATGTAGAGTGGAGTTGGCATAGAGTGAAGTCCATTGAGATTAATTTCAAACTGAGCCATACTAGACAGAGAAGGCACACTACAGCAATCTCTGTGTGAAAAAATTCAACAAATAATCATTAACAAAAACATATATACAGACTCTGTGCCTATATATCCGCCTAGCCCTCTCACAATGATGTAGGCCAAGTACATGTTAGATAAATAGCAGCTCAACTATATATTATTGGACCAATAGATCTTTCTCAATTGACACAGGTAAAAAAACATGTTCTCTTTATTTATCACTTGTTACGAAAACAGTACGCTACCACCTCTGCTCTCATGCTATTTAACTCTGGGCAAGGGCAATAATCTTTACCGCTACCAGGGTAAAGCTTTGTGTGCCCTTGCAGTCTAACAAGACCACAATATGTGAGACAGGCTTAAGTCATGGTACACGTGCATGATCCATGTTTGCCCATGATGGAAAAAACACAATACCAAGGATCCATATATCACTGCAGCCAGGGCACTCAGAACTAGGGTACATATCCATTACCATGTAAGGGACTTTTCCGTCTCAACAGATACCCTTTCCAGATCAGACTACCCTGAACCAACTCCTAGTCTGGAGAGGATGATTTGTCAGATCGGCAAAACAGGCAGGCAAATCCATCTGCATTCCAGTGGCTCAATCCATTCATGCTTATGATCCGTTTGAACTTCAAACCTGGTGCCAAACATGTAACAGTGGAACTTATGCCTTGATGGTCAGTTTTACGTGTTGTATCGTAGCCAACACCTGTCCTATATGTCTCAGGTGGTTCTGCTATGTATTTGCTAAACACCACACTATAATTCAGGTAGGCCACAAAGAACTCTTTCAGCCCTGCATGAACATGGTTTACCAGGTGCTGAAAAGTTGAAGGAGCATCACCTTTAACTGCTGCAGTCCCTCTGGCATAGAAAATGCAGTCTTCTCATTGACACCTGGAGCTAAGGCAATCTGCCAGTACCCACAGGTGGGATCCAAGTTGCTTAAATACTTTGCAGCTCTTAACTGATCCACAAGCTCATCCACTCTTGGATGAGCTGAGCATCGTTCTTGGCTACCTCACTGAGGGCTTGATAGTCCACCTAAAGCCTCAGGTCAGTAAACCCTTGTTTTGACACTAGCACAACAGGACTAGGTCACGGACTGTGAGATCTCTCAATGATCACCAGGCACATCTTGGTAATTCTGTCTTAATGCTTCCCTGAACACCGTCCGACATTATGTACACTATGTCTCTCACTGGCAGACTCCTGTGTTTATGTCATGTACACAGACAGGTGTCATCCCTGGAATCAGCAAAAAGAGGTTGGAAAATGGTTCAGGTGTTAAACCAGGGCTAACTGAACCCCTTCCCCTGTGCCATCCTTCATGTCACTATGCAGCAGGTCAGGAGGAGGCTCGTTGTCTTCTCCAACCTCCTCTGCCATAGCCATGATAAACACTGCGTAATCTCTCCGGCTTCAGCCTGTTCACATGGAGCACCCTCTTGGGTTCCTGTGTCCACCAAGTAACTTACATCAGAAATCTTCTAAAATACTCTAGAGCCCTGGGACAAAAAGGCTTCAGCACCACCACTTCCTGACTTGCCTGAAACCCAGTCAGCAGTGCTTTCTGGTAGTACCATTCCTTCATGATGACTTGAGAGACCTGAAGGTTTTCCTTTGCCTGGGCCATCACGTTGGGCCTTCAACTTCCTGAGGCCATTCAGATAGCCCACAACATACTTCTGTGGAGATGCTGAAGTTCCTTCCCACCCTTTTCTGATTACAGTGAATGGAACCCTCTCTAAGGTGTCAATATAGATGTTCATAGGGACTGAACCCTATCCCCTTAGGGGAATCTCTCAATAGGCAAACAAGAGACACATCCTCCTGAGGTTCTCTGGCAGAGTTCCCATCATGCTCTTCATTGTCTTGTTAAAGTGAACCACCAAACCATTGGTTTGTGGGTGGTATAACATGAAAAAGTGTTATGTAACAACAGCTTGCTCCGATATCTGTCTCATATAAGGGGAGATAAATTTGGTTCCCCCGACCAGAAATTATTGTGCTTCGAAATCCAACTCTAGAAAAGATCTCCAGCACAGCTCTTGCTACCACTTGTGCAGTCATGTTCCTCAGAGGTACTGCCTCAGCATACCTGTTGGCATGAATCACCACAGCCAAGATATACTGGTTCCCTGACCTTGAGGAAGGGTCAAATGGACCAATTATGTCTATTCCCATGTGCTCAGATGAAACATCTACAACTGGTAGAGGCACTAGCAGTGTCTTTGTTTTCCTTCCGGACTTACTACTCTTTTGGCAAGTGGTAAAGGGTCTACCATACTCCTCTGTATCTCTGCACACCCTTAGTCAGTAGGCCAGAGGGTCCAACCTATCCTGGGCTTTTCTAATGCCCAAACGTCCTGCCAAGGGCACTTTGTTAGCCAGTGACAACAGGACATTCCAGTGCACTTACGGACCCACTAGCCTTCTGCTAGATTCTTGCTCAGGATTCACCAGCTCACTATACAGAAGGGCAGCCTCCCTGCCAACATAGTGATTCCCAACCACTCATTTTCCGACCTGTTCCTAGGCTTTCTTCCGAAGCCCCACAAGCGTACAGCACTTTTACTGTGCCATATCGAAATGATCCTGGGTAGGCACTCCGGTAACTAACAAACCCTGCAACTCTGGAAACAACTCAGACTCCAGAATCCTGGTCCACTTCGGAAACCTCATCCTCCTCTCCCTCTACTCCACGGTCCGTATCTTCCAAGAGTCTGCCCTTTTCTGCAATCTATCTGGTCCCATTGCCTGCGAATTAGGCATAGTTCCAATCTCCTCCAGAGATTGACGATCAGCCTGTGCTCTGGTGAACACAGCTGATGTGGTCCAAGCCAAAAGGCTTCTGCAGCAAGCCTGGGGTATTCAGATAATTGCCCAAGAGAAAACCAACTCTTTGCTTTTCATTTACCCCAGTACTGACCACAGTTGAACTCTGCCTCAGCTCAGGCAAGCAGATACTCCATGCTCTCCCCACCATCTACCAAACCTGTATCCTTGGTATTGGGGAGACCATCGTCAGACTTAAGGTACTTCCTCTCAACCATAGTGAGGAGAGCACAAGTAACTCGGAGCAGGCATTTATGCTAACTTCCTGCACAAACCCCATTATGTTAGAATGAATGTGCTTCAGAGTATCTGGGTCCCTCTTCCAGATGTCCATAGCAACTAGGTTGAGCACAACCTGGCCCTCTCTGGACCCTTCACCTAGCATGTTCACCATAATCGGGTGTAGGCCAATCTTACCATGTTTTAAAGATAGAGCATAAGCACTTTACCACTGATTGGCATAGAAAAAGTGCACAGAGTCCTGAGAAAAAGTGCACAGGGTCCTAAAAGTAAAAGACACAGGTTCAGCAAAGACAGAAGAGGAAGGCAACATGTTGGTGACACAGCAGAAAGGGCCTGGTCCAACACACACAGGCAATGGAGGTGGGGTGGTGTGGGGAAGCAAGAATGGCAATGGAAGGTTGAGGAAGAAAGAACGGCAACTGAGGAAGAAGGAAGAGAGGGCGAGGGGTGTAACACACATGCAAGAAAGAGGAACACAAAGTACATGAAGTACATAATAGTTTTGTCATCTAAAAACATATACAATAAATACCCTGCAGATGTCACCTAACGGCTAGAGCGGTGCACTATGAAGCTGGGGAATTGGGTTCGATTCTCAGCAGGGATGCTCAACATCCAGTAATTCTGGGAAAATTACTGAATCTCCCCGTGCCTATCATGAATGAGTCCATCTGTAACGCAACTAATACTCATGTAAAGCGCTTTGATACCTTTGAGTGGAGTTTTGTGGTACTGAATATTTTGGACCTGTGTCTTTAGCATCGTCGTATCATGACGAATTTGATATCAGCAGACCGAGAATGACTAGTATACTATGCACAAGCATTTTCGTCAAATTCGAGTGACGATTTTACCCTGAAACCGTAGTTTTCGTCCTGAACCCTCGGGTTCCATTTTGTGAACGGCAGCCATTTTGTGATTGCCCTTACATAGGCCGGAGACTAAGGCAAAAACCGGGTCTGAAGGACACGTACACCTTTGCTGACTCCTGCACGACCTGGGCAAGCTGAGGCCACTGAACAAGGCCAAACCTGTTCGGTCAGTTCCACTCCCAGTGGCCGAGCGAGATAGTATCAAGGCACAACATGCCATAAACCTTTCATCTCACACAAACCCTTCCTAATCTTACACACACCTGCCTCTGCTTCTTTCTTTATGACTTACTTTATGAGGAGGAGGCGCCCGTTTTTATTGGGGTTTCATCGATATCTGATGAAAATACTAGACCTTGCCGGGTAATTGGTTGTGGGCTGAACAAATTGAAATATGGGCTTGTCATCATGACTCTGCTTTTTCTTTGTATTGAAAATATGTGAATGACCAACTGTAAAAGAAGGAATGTTTGCCTGAAGCATAATATTTTTTATAAAAAGAGAAGGCTGGCTTTGTAAGATTGAGCAGTCTCCTGTTGTACTTCTAGGACGCCTGTTACTTGGTTGCAGCCAATAAACACAATCTTTGACTTCACCTAGAAGACTCTGAGTTTCTGTAGTCTGAAACAGGAAGGACCCGAAGTCTTAGGGTGTACCCCTGGCACCGCTGGGTTCCGAAAAACCCAGTACTTCAGTTGGCGCCCAACGTGGGGCGATTTCAGCGGTACCGGTCCAAGCCAGAGGTTCGTGAGGAGCTTCGTGTGAAAATTCTGGAGGAAGGCCGCCACTTCATCGAACCCTGCATGTCGACGTGGTCCGAAAGTCTTTGCTGCGAGGTTCCCCGCTTCCCGACGGCTACGAAGGACTGCTGCCCTGACTATCGCCCTGTTTTGGACCCTTGATGATTGGTAGAGCGAAACGATAGACGAGTCTTCTGGTGACGTCATCGATACCTCAGTTAAGTATAAGTGGAGCGCCTCCCAGTCCTTAGTTTGGGTTCTTAGTTTGGGTATCCCCTTGGGATCTTTGATTTGGAACTTGCAAGTACCAAAGCCGAGGGACTCGTGTATTCAGGAGACTATCGTATTCGATAATCCTTTGAAGTTTGAAGCTAGACTAGAGAGCGAAGATGCCTGGTCTTAGCAGACTTGGAAACTTGTTTTGTCTTGGTTGTAATAGGGATTCCCGATTGGAGGACTCGTGTCCGGTTCCTCCGATTGGAACTCCAACCTATGAGCTCTATGTGAAACATGGCGTAGGCCCAATCACATATAATGAAGTATGGATCCGATACACCAGAAAGGATGGTGTTTTAAAATGGCCCCAATATGGTAGCTTTGACACGGAGGTTTTAGATAACCTCGAGGTGAAACTTTTTAAGTAGAAAGCCCGGCCGGCGATGTTTGACTCTTTCCGCCTATGGCGAAAGGAAGCCACACAGAAAGAAATTAAATTAGCTAAAAAGAATAAAAGAGAAAAGGGTATTTCGATAATGCAAGCTGCTATGCAGTATAAAGATGATGAAGAAGAACAGGCAAGTGAGCAGTTGCACAGGCAACGTAAAATGGCGATTGATAAATGCTATCCGGTTTTGCCGCCTCTTCAGCAAGATGCAGCAAAAGAACTTGAAAAAGACCCCCTAATGTCACACTTATTGAGTTCGCCACCCCCCTATGCGCAGAGTGCTACCGCACTTCCGCAGCCTTTAGTTGTGCAACCTCCCGTTGTTGTGCCTCAAGTTCTTCCACAGCCGCCAGCTGCTCTTCAGTTGGCTCCTACTCCTATGGCGCAGCCTCCTCAAGGGCCGCCGACTTTGCTACCTGCTCTATCTGTACTTCCTACAATCTTGCCTACTGCATCGACTACCCTTTCTGGTATTCTTCCTGATACTGCCTCTGCGTCTGCATCTGCATCTACCCTGCCTCACCCTGTTTTTCCTCCTGTTCTCTCGTCGACTTCTCCTTCCGTTCGACAGAGAATGACTGATACTGTCGCTAATCTTCTATATACTCTATTTGGGGCATCTAGTATGACCCCTGTTTCAACGCACAAACAGTTGCGCAGCCAACTGTCCGACTCTAGAGAACGGGAAACATTGGATTATTTGGCACATAAATGGGTTACCGACCCGACAAGATATGAGCTAGAGTCTGTTATGGATGTCTTACATCAGTGGGAAGCACCAAAGCAGAGGTACGTTTTTGATAAAATGTGTACTTTCCTTTGTGAAGATTTAGAGGAGAATGATTTGGAGCCCAATCCGCCTGGGTTATGTCACGTACGGTACAAGTTTGGAAAAGGCGCAATTGTGGGTTCTGATGTTGAAAAAGCAGTTGCGACATTATTGTCATTTAGGAGTGAGGGTGTTTCTCGGTCATTGTTTGAGCATGATTCCTCTGTTAGAAGGAAGGCGCGACAATATCCCATGAGAGAGGTTCCTCCGGTATGGAAGGAAGAAATACCTGCTGGTGCAAATAATAACCCCCCAGCTGTGCCAGCACATTTTCAGTGTGTTTAGGTACATGTTCCATGGAAGCGCGCTGAAGTATTGGCCCTTAAACAGACATTGCCTGATCCCCGTAAAAATCCTGCAGGGTATTACAAGGAATTGACACAAACCGCAAGCTCTTGCATTATGAATTTAGCGGATATAGACATGTTGTTTGGAAATGTTGTTCCACAGCCTTTATAGGGAAAGATTCGTCATGCGGACCATGATATGGAGTTAGGTGATACATGGGTTAATATTGCTGCTGCTGATGGCAGACAAGTTGGTGGTGCTAAACCCGAACCTTTAGTGGCAGACCTCCCTGGTAGGATAATTACTTACATGAAGACTTTAATGCCTGCAATGCGAGTGAATTGGGACAAATTGTCTGCGTGTAAGCAGAAGAAAGATGACACCGTGTCTGATTTCTTCACCAGGTTTGAAGAGACATTTATCGACCACAGTGGTCAGGATATGAGTACAGAAGGTGGTCAACGGTTGTTCGTTGACAAGTTCGTGCACAATTTGCTTCCCGAGTTGTGTAAGAAATTAAAAGATTCGGAGAGTTCGTGGGCCGTTTCCTCTTCAGCACAGATATTGGCTACTGCGCAGTACTACGAAAATAGGGACAAAGATGAAAAGGATAGAGCAGACAAGAAAACGAAAGAATTAAAAACAAAGGTTCTTTTACAGCAAGCGTATCCGCCACGTGGTGGTCAGAGTAACTATCAGCAACCTCAACAGTTTCAGAGGAACTCGCAAAGGTTCGAGTATCCTCAACAGTGTGTTCCTGTAGGCCCCAATCAGTGTTCATATTGTAAAGAAGAGGGTCATTTCAAGTATAGTTGTCCTATTTTGTTACAGCATATGAATGGTGCTTCTGGTGCAAGAGGTTGAGGTGTTCCACAAGCGCCTAGAGGTAGAGGACGTGGAAATTTCCCCCAGATCGCGCGCCCATTTCCACCTCAGAATTCAATGAATAGGTTTGATCAGCAGAATAACGCGTCTAGTAGGACAGCTCAGTACTATGCTGATGACTACTATGCAGAAGATGAGAATATGGAAGGTAATGATTGCTAGGACAGCCATAGACAAAGAGAGGGAGTTGTTTCAGTTCCAGTAGATCAGAGTGGACCTTACGTTGAGGTGATTACATCAGGTGTGTCAGAACCTTTTCTGTTGGATACTGGTGCTACAAAGAGTTCCATTATGCACCAGAAGCACCCCTTATTCTGACAACAGGTTGGGGCGAGAATTTGTTAGGATTGGATTTGTTGAAAAGGTTGTATGCGACATTGTATTGTTCTCCTTCGGGAGTACAACTTACACTAGGGAAGGAAGTAGTCTCCCCAATGTACTTGTCAAAGGATAAACTTCCAACAGAGTTGTCATCTCGTCCTGATATTCTTTGGGCTACTGGTCCTAATGATGTGGGTCTTTTGGAAATACCGCCATATGTTGTGACATTGAAAGCCAATGTTAAAATGCCACAAATTCCCCAATATAAAATCTCTAGTGAAGGTGAAAAAGCGTTACTAGCGATCATTTATGATTTGATTGAAAAAGATGTAATTGAAGAGACAAGAGGCAACGTTTGCAATAGTCCTGTTCTGCCTGTTTTGAAGCGTACTGATCCTTCTCAGCCACCTGTTTATCGGTTTGTGATTGATCTCAGAGAGGTGAACAAAATAGTTGTGCCACAATTTCCAGTTGTTCCTGATATCACTGCCCTATTGACTATGATTCCAGCTTTCGCGACTTGGTTCTCGGTGATTGACTTGAAGAATGCGTTCTTCAGCATCCCGATTGCCGAGGAGAGTAGGGATATTTTCGGCTTCAGTTTAGGAGGTCGAAGCTTCCGCTTCAAACGCGCTCCCCAGGGCTACTGTGAAAGTCCATCGATATATAGTCAAGCGTTAAAAGCACAGCTTGACACAATTGTTTTACCTAATGGCACTACCCTTATTCAGTACGTTGATGATCTGCTTGTTGCTGCAGATACTGAGGAAATTTGTAAAGAAGCCACGTTGTCGTTGTTGCATCACTTGTCTGATCACCATCACAAAGTGTCCCTTTCGAAATTACAATATTGTCGACAAGAAGTGACCTACTTAGGTCATCTCTTATCGAAGGAGGGAAGGAAACTGACCCCAGAAAGAATTCAGGCAATTGCAAAATTGAGTGTGCAAAAGACACAGAGAGAAGTGCGTGCTTTCTTGGCTATTACATCTTACTGCAGACAATGGATACCGAATTTTTCTTTGTTGGCCAATCCCTTGGTGGCATTAACTTGTAAAGATACACCGAATCCCCTCCCATGGTCTGAAGAGTGTCAGAAAAGTTTTTCCAAATTGCGCGATGCATTATGTTCGGCTCCTGAGTTGGGTACCCCCGACTGCAGTAAGCCCTTTACATTGTATGTCCACGAGAAAGAAGGTTGTGCATTGTCAGTGTTGACACAGTTGTTCGGAGACAAGCAGCGTCCATATGCGTATTTTTCGTCAACTTTGGACCCGGTAGCTAAAGCATTGCCAAAGTTGCTTAAGAGCCACGGCGGCAGCAGCTGTTTCTATAAGGCAGTCTGCTGGTTTAGTGATGAATAATACATTGGTTGTGATGGTTCCACATGCAGTGGACACGTTGTTAAACAGAACCAAGACACAGCACTTAACTAGTGCTCGATTGTCAGGTTATGAGTTGACACTTTTAGCAAGTCATGTACACATAAAGAGATGCAACTCGTTGAATCCAGCTACGTTGTTGCCGATTGTAACAGAGACAGATGCTTCTGAACAGCATGATTGTTTTCTCAGAACAGAAGAAGAAACGAAAGGGAGAATAGACCTTCAGGACACTCCTCTTGTGAAGTGTGATGGTACATTATGGGTGGATGGTTCATGCTTCAAGCTTCCGAATGGTGATACGACTGCGGCATATGCTGTTACGACTTTGCATACGATTGTTGAAGCTGCACGCATCTCACATAATTCAGCTCAAGCAGCAGAGTTGATTGCACTTACAAGAGCATGTGTGTTATCAAAAGGAATGAAAGTGAACATATATACCGACAGCCAGTATGCATTTGGTGTGGCTCACAGTTTTGGGCGATTGTGGAAAGAACGTGGATTTCTGACTTCGCATGGAGCCAAGATACAGCATGGTCAATTGGTGAATGAGCTCCTTGAATCACTTACTTTGCCATTGCAAGTTGCGATTGTAAAATGCAGTGCACACAAGAAAGTGACTGATGATGTTGGTCGTGGAAATGCATTTGCTGACGAAGTCGCAAAAGAAACAGCGAGGGATGGGATGAGTCGAATGTATGTTGCAGGCCCTGCAAGATGGATTGGTGACGTGGGAATGTGTGAAGACACGATAGAGAGTGTAAAGTCTATTCAAGCTAAAGCTACAGAGAAAGAGTTGAGTACATGGAGAGAGAGTAAGGGGAAATTGGATGTGAATGGTTGTTGGGTTGTATTGTCAGAGCATCAGAGATGGTTGTTACCCGATGCGTATGTGCTTGCAGTTGTTACAATGGCTCATGGAATGGCTCACATCAGTGTGAAAGGGATTTGTAAGTTGCTAGCTCCAGTATGGCAAAATGCTGGAATTCCTAGGTGTGCAGAGAATGTGGTCAGGAATTGCATGGTGTGTCTGAAATACAATCCTGGTAGGGGAACCCCAACTCCAGCTGGTCACTTTGCGCCTCCTATGTATCCGTTCGAGGTTTTGCAGCTAGATTTCATCCACATGGAAAGGTGCAACAATTTTAAATACGTACTCGTTGTTGTTTGTGCCTTTTCAAGATGGGTAGAAGCATACCCCCTGAAGGACAACACTGCCTTATCCACAGCTAAAGCCCTTGTCAAAGAATTTTTCCCTAGATTTGGAATGCCGAGAATGGTCTGGAGTGACAATGGGAGTGAATTTGTAGGACGAGTGATGAAGAAAGTATGTGAAGGGCTAGGCATCCAACAGAAATTCCACGCTGCAAATCACCCCCAATCAGCTGGACTAGTAGAATGCTATAATGGCACGCTAAAACTGAAATTGGCCAAAATCAAGCGAGCTCTGGTCTTAAATGGCCTGACGCTCTGCCTTTAGCACTCCTATCAACAAGAATGACTGTGCATTCGCGAGTGGGACTTAGTCCTTATGAGATAGTGTTCGGCCGTCCGGCCAACATATGGGGAGTGCCAAGGCCGACAAAATTCAGTGAGATCGAACACCCTGTACTGCTTGACTATTTGTATGAATTGACGGCTAAATTGCGTGTTTTACACCAACAGGTTCACGATACTCTGCCTCAGGTCTCTGAAGCTCCAGGACTTCCTATTACTCCTGGATCCTGGGTGCTGGTCAAGAATTTCCAGCGAACAAAGAATGACCAGCCCCGTTGGACCGGCCCCCACCTAGTTCTTCTCTCAACAAGATCAGCCGTTCGAGGGGAAGGGAAGAAGAACTGGATCCACGGCGTACACTGCAATTTCTGAACAAGAAAGTGACAATCTTTTGCAAGAAGCTGTGCCACCGTCAATTCGATTGGACACTACGGAGCCTGAACTCCTGTTTCAGGACCAGACAGTACCTGGGAAGAAACGCTATAATCTGAGGCCGAGAACTATGAACTAATAAAGTTTTTCTTTCCTTTGCTATTTTTGAAAAGTGCAGCTCTCTCATCTGGGAAACTTTTTATTTTTGGTTTTCGAACCACCATCCGGGTTCCGCTGTAGGGTCGCGGTTGCCCAAGTCTTTGGAGTGCAGCTGAAGACGTTAGGTCGACAGTTCTGGTTGGTCTAAGGGAGTTGCCCTGGACTGACGGAAGCATTCCTTAGCATAGAACACCCTACCATCGCGAGCAGCATTTTAGAGAGGATGGAGTTTTTGGAGATGGAGAGACCTGCCAAACAAATGAACTTTAAGACTACAATTTGCAGAATGATGACCAAGAAACGTTTTTTGATATTATGTATTTTCATATTGTTCAGTGTAATAATGTTTTTTATGGGATATGTTTTATTCTCTTTTCGAGTGACATTTGCACCCACTTCATCGTCCATACCTCCTCCTACTACTATTTCCTCACATTCTTTTCAACCTCTTCCTGAACTTGAATCCGCTAGGAGATTAGAGTTTATTAATAACTCTTTCGTTCAGCTTCTACACCAACACCAACTAGTAATGAACACGACTAACTGTTGGGTGTGTGGTCTTATGCCTCACACAACGGATAGAGGTATCCCTTATCTGGTCCTGCCATTCAGCCACAATGGTTCTGTGTGGGCATACAGAACAATGTTCATCTACGCACATGAAGTCTACACCTTACGTTCTGAAAAGGATAATCCTAAGAATAGTGCTCTAGTTAAGGGTATAGTAGATATGATTAGGGAAGATATTTCCTATGAGACTATCCCGAGAGATGAGACACTAGTATATATAGGATGGAACGTGACCGGATATGGAGTGACTCTGAGTGAGAAACAGCAAGCTAAGAGATCTTCCCCGATTTGGATTGTACCCCATCAGGGTCACCTATGTCTGCAAGGTAATGGCAAGAGTCCCCGAGCTCAGTTAGGGAAGAGTACCTGCACTGAAACATATGTTTTTGCGTCTCAGACTTCCCCTTCATTCTTAGCAGCTAAGGGTACCTATTTCATCTGCCATGATAGAGCCTATACATGGTTGCCCCCCGACTTTTCGGGCACATGTTTTGTTTTGTTCCTGTTGCCTCCCACCTATACCGCTGCGGCAGATTACCACAAGACAAGGATAGTTAGAGGTGTCTTCAGTAAAGAAGACACTGCAGGACAAGAATTGGGAGACTTCTTTAGGGGTTTTCTGCCATTTTGGGGACCCATGGTTAACAGCAGGAACGTAAGGCAATTGACGAGGGTGGTTGAATCCACCGTAGATGAAACTGCCGGTGCCCTTAGTAACTTGACTGCTGAGCTCCAGTCGGATCGCCTTATGACCCTTCAGAACAGGGTCGCGTTAGACGTCATACTTGCAGACCGAGGTGGGGTATGTAGAGTGATCCAATCGAGTTGCTGTGTTTTCATTCCAGATAACGCTCCAACAGTGTACCAGGCCATCTCCAAACTACATAAGATCTCTGAATCTATTCATGTAGATTAAGGAGATTGGTCGTTGATGGGGTGGTTCTGGGAACTGTTATCCGCCTGGGGATGGAAGATTTTGATGGTCATTGGGATGATCTTAGCCATTCTTTTCCTGTTCTGTCTGTGCGTACAGTGTGCTCCTGCAATATGTGGCCTCTGTGATACATCGTGTATAAGGAAACCTGTATCAAGGGACGAGCTAAGTAATAGGATGATGCTACCGCAACATCTCAATGACTTTATGAATATAGACCTGGACTCAGATTAGCATGAGTATAGGTTATTTCCTATGTAAGGGCAAAAGGAGGGTCTGTGGTACTGAAAATTTTGGACCTGTGTCTTTAGCATCGTCGTATCATGATGAATTTGATATCAGCAGACCGAGAATGACTAGTATACTATGCACAAGCATTTTCGTCAAATTCGAGTGAGGATTTTACCCTGAAACCGTAGTTTTCGTCCTGAACCCTCGGGTTCCATTTTGTGAACGGCAGCCATTTTGTGATTGCCCTCACATAGGCCGGAGACTAAGGCAAAAACCGGGTCTGAAGGACACGTACACCTTTGCTGACTCCTGCACGACCTGGGCAAGCTGAGGCCACTGCCCAAGGCCAAACCTGTTCGGTCAGTTCCACTCCCAGTGGCCGAGCGAGATAGTATCAAGGCACAACATGCCATAAACCTTTCATCACACACAAACCCTTCCTAATCTTACACACACCTGCCTCTGCTTCTTTCTTTATGACTTACTTTATGAAGAGGAGGCGCCCGTTTTTATTGGGGTTTCATCGATATCTGATGAAAATACTAGACCTTGCCGGGTAATTGGTTGTGGGCTGAACAAATTGAAATATGGGCTTGTCATCATGACTCTGCTTTTTCTTTGTATTGAAAATATGTGAATGACCAACTGTAAAAGAAGGAATGTTTGCCTGAAGCATAATATTTTTTATAAAAAGAGAAGGCTGGCTTTGTAAGATTGAGCAGTCTCCTGTTGTACTTCTAGGACGCCTGTTACTTGGTTGCAGCCAATAAACACAATCTTTGACTTCACCTAGAAGACTCTGAGTTTCTGTAGTCTGAAACAGGAAGGACCCGAAGTCTTAGGGTGTACCCCTGGCACCGCTGGGTTCCGAAAAACCCAGTACTTCAGTTGGCGCCCAACGGGGGGCGATTTCAGCGGTACAGGTCCAAGCCAGAGGTTCGTGAGGAGCTTCATGTGAAAATTCTGGAGGAAGGCCGCCACTTCATCGAACCCTGCATGTCGACGTGGTCCGAAAGTCTTTGCTGCGAGGTTCCCCGCTTCCCGACGGCTACGAAGGACTGCTGCCCTGACTATCGCCCTGTTTTGGACCCTTGATGATTGGTAGAGCGAAACGATAGACGAGTCTTCTGGTGACGTCATCGATACCTCAGTTAAGTATAAGTGGAGCGCCTCCCAGTCCTTAGTTTGGGTTCTTAGTTTGGGTATCCCCTTGGGATCTTTGATTTGTAACTTGCAAGTACCAAAGCCGAGGGACTCGTGTATTCACGAGACTATCGTATTCGATAATCCTTTGAAGTTTGAAGCTAGACTAGAGAGCGAAGATGCCTGGTCTTAGCAGACTTGGAAACTTGTTTTGTCTTGGTTGTAATAGGGATTCCCGATTGGAGGACTCGTGTCCGGTTCCTCCGATTGGAACTCCAACCTATGAGCTCTATGTGAAACATGGCGTAGGCCCAATCACATATAATGAAGTATGGATCCGATACACCAGAAAGGATGGTGTTTTAAAATGGCCCCAATATGGTAGCTTTGACACGGAGGTTTTAGATAACCTCGAGGTGAAACTTTTTAAGAAGAAAGCCCGGCCGGCGATGTTTGACTCTTTCCGCCTATGGCGAAAGGAAGCCACACAGAAAGAAATTAAATTAGCTAAAAAGAATAAAAGAGAAAAGGGTATTTCGATAATGCAAGCTGCTATGCAGTATAAAGATGATGAAGAAGAACAGGCAAGTGAGCAGTTGCACAGGCAACGTAAAATGGCGATTGATAAATGCTATCCGGTTTTGCCGCCTCTTCAGCAAGATGCAGCAAAAGAACTTGAAAAAGACCACCTAATGTCACACTTATTGAGTTCGCCACCCCCCTATGCGCAGAGTGCTACCGCACTTCCGCAGCCTTTAGTTGTGCAACCTCCCGTTGTTGTGCCTCAAGTTCTTCCACAGCCGCCAGCTGCTCTTCAGTTGGCTCCTACTCCTATGGCGCAGCCTCCTCAAGGGCCGCCGACTTTGCTACCTGCTCTATCTGTACTTCCTACAATCTTGCCTACTGCATCGACTACCCTTTCTGGTATTCTTCCTGATACTGCCTCTGCGTCTGCATCTGCATCTACCCTGCCTCACCCTGTTTTTCCTCCTGTTCTCTCGTCGACTTCTCCTTCCGTTCGACAGAGAATGACTGATACTGTCGCTAATCTTCTATATCCTCTATTTGGGGCATCTAGTATGACCCCTGTTTCAATGCACAAACAGTTGCGCAGCCAACTGTCCGACTCTAGAGAACGGGAAACATTGGATTATTTGGCACATAAATGGGTTACCGACCCGACAAGATATGAGCTAGAGTCTGTTATGGATGTCTTCCATCAGTGGGAAGCACCAAAGCAGAGGTACGTTTTTGATAAAATGTGTACTTTCCTTTGTGAAGATTTAGAGGAGAATGATTTGGAGCCCAATCCGCCTGGGTTATGTCATGTACGGTACAAGTTTGGAAAAGGCGCAATTGTGGGTTCTGATGTTGAAAAAGCAGTTGCGACATTATTGTCGTTTAGGAGTGAGGGTGTTTCTCGGTCATTGTTTGAGCATGATTCCTCTGTTAGAAGGAAGGCGCGACAATATCCCATGAGAGAGGTTCCTCCGGTATGGAAGGAAGAAATACCTGCTGGTGCAAATAATAACCCCCCAGCTGTGCCAGCACATTTTCAGTGTGTTTGGGTACATGTTCCATGGAAGCGCGCTGAAGTATTGGCCCTTAAACAGACATTGCCTGATCCCCGTAAAAATCCTGCAGGGTATTACAAGGAATTGACACAGACCGCAAGCTCTTGCATTATGAATTTAACAGATATAGACATGTTGTTTGGAAATGTTGTTCCACAGCCTTTATAGGGAAAGATTCGTCATGCAGACCATGATATGGAGTTAGGTGATACATGGGTTAATATTGCTGCTGCTGATGGCAGACAAGTTGGTGGTGCTAAACCCGAACCTTTAGTGGCAGACCTCCCTGGTAGGATAATTACTTACATGAAGACTTTAATGCCTGCAATGCGAGTGAATTGGGACAAATTGTCTGCGTGTAAGCAGAAGAAAGATGACACCGTGTCTGATTTCTTCACCAGGTTTGAAGAGACGTTTATCGACCACAGTGGTCAGGATATGAGTACAGAAGGTGGTCAACGGTTGTTCGTTGACAAGATCGTGCACAATTTGCTTCCCGAGTTGTGTAAGAAATTAAAAGATTCGGAGAGTTCGTGGGCCGTTTCCTCTTCAGCACAGATATTGGCTACTGCGCAGTACTACGAAAATAGGGACAAAGATGAAAAATATAGAGCAGACAAGAAAACGAAAGAATTCAAAACAAAGGTTCTTTTACAGCAAGCGTATCCGCCACGTGGTGGTCAGAGTAACTATCAGCAACCTCAACAGTTTCAGAGGAACTCGCAAAGGTTCGAGTATCCTCAACAGTGTGTTCCTGTAGGCCCCAATCAGTGTTCATATTGTAAAGAAGAGGGTCATTTCAAGTATAGTTGTCCTATTTTGTTACAGCATATGAATGGTGCTTCTGGTGCAAGAGGTCGAGGTGTTCCACAAGCGCCTAGAGGTAGAGGACGTGGAAATTTCCCCCAGAACGCGCGCCCATTTCCACCTCAGAATTCAATGAATAGGTTTGATCAGCAGAATAACGCGTCTAGTAGGACAGCTCAGTACTATGCTGATGACTACTATGCAGAAGATGAGAATATGGAAGGTAATGATTGCTAGGACAGCCATAGACAAAGAGAGGGAGTTGTTTCAGTTCCAGTAGATCAGAGTGGACCTTACGTTGAGGTGATTACATCAGGTGTGTCAGAACCTTTTCTGTTGGATACTGGTGCTACAAAGAGTTCCATTATGCACCAGAAGCACCCCTTATTCTGACAACAGGTTGGGGCGAGAATTTGTTAGGATTGGATTTGTTGAAAAGGTTGTATGCGACATTGTATTGTTCTCCTTCGGGAGTACAACTTACACTAGGGAAGGAAGTAGTCTCCCCAATGTACTTGTCAAAGGATAAACTTCCAACAGAGTTGTCATCTCGTCCTGATATTCTTTGGGCTACTGGTCCTAATGATGTGGGTCTTTTGGAAATACCGCCATATGTTGTGACATTGAAAGCCAATGTTAAAATGCCACGAATTCCCCAATATAAAATCTCTAGTGAAGGTGAAAAAGCGTTGCTAGCGATCATTTATGATTTGATTGAAAAAGATGTAATTGAAGAGACAAGAGGCAACATTTGCAATAGTCCTGTTCTGCCTGTTTTGAAGCGTACTGATCCTTCTCAGCCACCTGTTTATCGGTTTGTGATTGATCTCAGAGAGGTGAACAAAATAGATGTGCCACAATTTCCAGTTGTTCCTGATATCACTGCCCTATTGACTATGATTCCAGCTTTCGCGACTTGGTTCTCGGTGATTGACTTGAAGAATGCGTTCTTCAGCATCCCGATTGCGGAGGAGAGTAGGGATATTTTCGGCTTCAGTTTAGGAGGTCGAAGCTTTCGCTTCAAACGCGCTCCCCAGGGCTACTGTGAAAGTCCATCGATATATAGTCAAGCGTTAAAAGCACAGCTTGACACAATTGTTTTACCTAATGGCACTACCCTTATTCAGTACGTTGATGATCTGCTTGTTGCTGCAGATACTGAGGAAATTTGTAAAGAAGCCACGTTGCCGTTGTTGCATCACTTGTCTGATCACCATCACAAAGTGTCCCTTTCGAAATTACAATATTGTCGACAAGAAGTGACCTACTTAGGTCATCTCTTATCGAAGGAGGGAAGGAAACTGACCCCAGAAAGAATTCAGGCAATTGCAAAATTGAGTGTGCAAAAGACACAGAGAGAAGTGCGTGCTTTCTTGGGTATTACATCTTACTGCAGACAATGGATACCGAATTTTTCTTTGTTGGCCAATCCCTTGGTGGCATTAACTTGTAAAGATACACCGAATCCCCTCCCATGGTCTGAAGAGTGTCAGAAAAGTTTTTCCAAATTGCGCGATGCATTATGTTCGGCTCCTGAGTTGGGTACCCCCGACTGCAGTAAGCCCTTTACATTGTATGTCCACGAGAAAGAAGGTTGTGCATTGTCAGTGTTGACACAGTTGTTCGGAGACAAGCAGCGTCCATATGCGTATTTTTCGTCAACTTTGGACCCGGTAGCTAAAGCATTGCCAAGTTGCTTAAGAGCCACGGCGGCAGCAGCTGTTTCTATAAGGCAGTCTGCTGGTTTAGTGATGAATAATACATTGGTTGTGATGGTTCCACATGCAGTGGACACGTTGTTAAACAGAACCAAGACACAGCACTTAACTAGTGCTGATTGTCAGGTTATGAGTTGACACTTTTAGCAAGTCATGTACACATAAAGAGATGCAACTCGTTGAATCCAGCTACGTTGTTGCCGATTGTAACAGAGACAGATGCTTCTGAACAGCATGATTGTTTTCTCAGAACAGAAGAAGAAACGAAAGGGAGAATAGACCTTCAGGACACTCCTCTTGTGAAGTGTGATGGTACCTTATGGGTGGATGGTTCATGCTTCAAGCTTCCGAATGGTGATACGACTGCGGCATATGCTGTTACGACTTTGCATACGATTGTTGAAGCTGCACGCATCTCACATAATTCAGCTCAAGCAGCAGAGTTGATTGCACTTACAAGAGCATGTGTGTTATCAAAAGGAATGAAAGTGAACATATATACCGACAGCCAGTATGCATTTGGTGTGGCTCACAGTTTTGGGCGATTGTGGAAAGAACGTGGATTTCTGACTTCGCATGGAGCCAAGATACAGCATGGTCAATTGGTGAATGAGCTCCTTGAATCACTTACTTTGCCATTGCAAGTTGCGATTGTAAAATGCAGTGCACACAAGAAAGTGACTGATGATGTTGGTCGTGGAAATGCATTTGCTGACGAAGTCGCAAAAGAAACAGCGAGGGATGGGATGAGTCGAATGTATGTTGCAGGCCCTGCAAGATGGATTGGTGACGTGGGAATGTGTGAAGACACGATAGAGAGTGTAAAGTCTATTCAAGCTAAAGCTACAGAGAAAGAGTTGAGTACATGGAGAGAGAGTAAGGGGAAATTGGATGTGAATGGTTGTTGGGTTGTATTGTCAGAGCATCAGAGATGGTTGTTACCCGATGCGTATGTGCTTGCAGTTGTTACAATGGCTCATGGAATGGCTCACATCAGTGTGAAAGGGATTTGTAAGTTGCTAGCTCCAGTATGGCAAAATGCTGGAATTCCTAGGTGTGCAGAGAATGTGGTCAGGAATTGCATGGTGTGTCTGAAATACAATCCTGGTAGGGGAACCCCAACTCCAGCTGGTCACTTTGCGCCTCCTATGTATCCGTTCGAGGTTTTGCAGCTAGATTTCATCCACATGGAAAGGTGCAACAATTTTAAATACGTACTCGTTGTTGTTTGTGCCTTTTCAAGATGGGTAGAAGCATACCCCCTGAAGGACAACACTGCCTTATCCACAGCTAAAGCCCTTGTCAAAGAATTTTTCCCTAGATTTGGAATGCCGAGAATGGTCTGGAGTGACAATGGGAGTGAATTTGTAGGACGAGTGATGAAGAAAGTATGTGAAGGGCTAGGCATCCAACAGAAATTCCACGCTGCAAATCACCCCCAATCAGCTCGACTAGTAGAATGCTATAATGGCACGCTAAAACTGAAATTGGCCAAAATCAAGCGAGCTCTGGTCTTAAATGGCCTGACGCTCTGCCTTTAGCACTCCTATCAACAAGAATGACTGTGCATTCGCGAGTGGGACTTAGTCCTTATGAGATAGTGTTCGGCCGTCCGGCCAACATATGGGGAGTGCCAAGGCCGACAAAATTCAGTGAGATCAAACACCCTGTACTGCTTGACTATTTGTATGAATTGACGGCTAAATTGCGTGTTTTACACCAACAGGTTCACGATACTCTGCCTCAGGTCTCTGAAGCTCCAGGACTTCCTATTACTCCTGGATCCTGGGTGCTGGTCAAGAATTTCCAGCGAACAAAGAATGACCAGCCCCGTTGGACCGGCCCCCACCTAGTTCTTCTCTCAACAAGATCAGCCGTTCGAGTGGAAGGGAAGAAGAACTGGATCCACGGCGTACACTGCAATTTCTGAACAAGAAAGTGACAATCTTTTGCAAGAAGCTGTGCCACCGTCAATTCGATTGGACACTACGGAGCCTGAACTCCTGTTTCAGGACCAGACAGTACCTGGGAAGAAACGCTATAATCTGAGGCCGAGAACTATGAACTAATAAAGTTTTTCTTTCCTTTGCTATTTTTGAAAAGAGCAGCTCTCTCATCTGGGAAACTTTTTATTTTTGTTTTTCGAACCACCATCTGGGTTCCGCTGTAGGGTCGCGGTTGCCCAAGTCTTTGGAGTGCAGCTGAAGACGTTAGGTCGACAGTTCTGGTTGGTCTAAGGGAGTTGCCCTGGACTGACGGAAGCATTCCTTAGCATAGAACACCCTACCATCGCGAGCAGCATTTTAGAGAGGATGGAGTTTTTCGAGATGGAGAGACCTGCCAAACAAATGAACTTTAAGACTACAATTTGCAGAATGATGACCAAGAAACGTTTTTTGATATTATGTATTTTCATATTGTTCAGTGTAATAATGTTTTTTATAGGATATGTTTTATTCTCTTTTCGAGTGACATTTGCACCCACTTCATCGTCCATACCTCCTCCTACTACTATTTCCTCACATTCTTTTCAACCTCTTCCTGAACTTGAATCCGCTCGGAGATTAGAGTTTATTAATAACTCTTTCGGTCAGCTTCTACACCAACACCAACTAGTAATGAACACGACTAACTGTTGGGTGTGTGGTCTTATGCCTCACACAACGGATAGAGGTATCCCTTATCTGGTCCTGCCATTCAGCCACAATGGTTCTGTGTGGGCATACAGAACAATGTTCATCTCCGCACATGAAGTCTACCCCTTACGTTCTGAAAAGGATAATCCTAAGAATAGTGCTCTAGTTAAGGGTATAGTAGATATGATTAGGGAAGATATTTCCTATGAGACTATCCCGAGAGATGAGACACTAGTATATATAGGATGGAACGTGACCGGATATGGAGTGACTCTGAGTGAGAAACAGCAAGCTAAGAGATCTTCCCCGATTTGGATTGTACCCCATCAGGGTCACCTATGTCTGCAAGGTAATGGCAAGAGTCCCAGAGCTCAGTTAGGGAAGAGTACCTGCACTGAAACATATGTTTTTGCGTCTCAGACTTCCCCTTCATTCTTAGCAGCTAAGGGTACCTATTTCATCTGCCATGATAGAGCCTATACATGGTTGCCCCCCGACTTTTCGGGCACATGTTTTGTTTTGTTCCTGTTGCCTCCCACCTATACCGCTGCGGCAGATTACCACAAGACAAGGATAGTTAGAGGTGTCTTCAGTAAAGAAGACACTGCAGGACAAGAATTGGGAGACTTCTTTAGGGGTTTTCTGCCATTTTGGGGACCCATGGTTAACAGCAGGAACGTAAGGCAATTGACGAGGGTGGTTGAATCCACCGTAGATGAAACTGCCGGTGCCCTTAGTAACTTGACTGCTGAGCTCCAGTCGGATCGCCTTATGACCCTTCAGAACAGGGTCGCGTTAGACGTCATACTTGCAGACCGAGGTGGGGTATGTAGAGTGATCCAATCGAGTTGCTGTGTTTTCATTCCAGATAACGCTCCAACAGTGTACCAGGCCATCTCCAAACTACATAAGATCTCTGAATCTATTCATGTAGATTAAGGAGATTGGTCGTTGATGGGGTGGTTCTGGGAACTGTTATCCGCCTGGGGATGGAAGATTTTGATGGTCATTGGGATGATCTTAGCCATTCTTTTCCTGTTCTGTCTGTGCGTACAGTGTGCTCCTGCAATATGTGGCCTCTGTGATACATCGTGTATAAGGAAACCTGTATCAAGGGACGAGCTAAGTAATAGGATGATGCTACCGCAACATCTCAATGACTTTATGAATATAGACCTGGACTCAGATTAGCATGAGTATAGGTTATTTCCTATGTAAGGGCAAAAGGAGGGTCTGTGGTACTGAAAATTTTGGACCTGTGTCTTTAGCATCGTCGTATCATGATGAATTTGATATCAGCAGACCGAGAATGACTAGTATACTATGCACAAGCATTTTCGTCAAATTCGAGTGACGATTTTACCCTGAAACCGTAGTTTTCGTCCTGAACCCTCGGGTTCCATTTTGTGAACGGCAGCCATTTTGTGATTGCCCTCACATAGGCCGGAGACTAAGGCAAAAACCGGGTCTGAAGGACACGTACACCTTTGCTGACTCCTGCACGACCTGGGCAAGCTGAGGCCACTGCCCAAGGCCAAACCTGTTCGGTCAGTTCCACTCCCAGTGGCCGAGCGAGATAGTATCAAGGCACAACATGCCATAAACCTTTCATCACACACAAACCCTTCCTAATCTTACACACACCTGCCTCTGCTTCTTTCTTTATGACTTACTTTATGAGGAGGAGGCGCCCGTTTTTATTGGGGTTTCGTCGATATCTGATGAAAATACTAGGCCTTGCCGGGTAATTGGTTGTGGGCTGAACAAATTGAAATATGGGCTTGTCATCATGACTCTGCTTTTTCTTTGTATTGAAAATATGTGAATGACCAACTGTAAAAGAAGGAATGTTTGCCTGAAGCATAATATTTTGTATAAAAAGAGAAGGCTGGCTTTGTAAGATTGAGCAGTCTCCAGAGAATATACACCGTGTTGTACTTCTAGGACGCCTGTTACTTGGTTGCAGCCAATAAACACAATCTTTGACTTCACCTAGAAGACTCTGAGTTTCTGTAGTCTGAAACAGGAAGGACCCGAAGTCTTAGGGTGTACCCCTGGCACCGCTGGGTTCCGAAAAACCCAGTACTTCAATTTGCGCTATATAAAACCTTTTTTTTTTAAAACACGCATTCTGGTCACTGGCACCAAGGTCACAGCTCTGTTGCTGTGAACCTTCTCTTTACTGACATGGTTGAGTTTGTTCCTTACATAGCGCTGTTGCTGCTAAATGTATTGTTAGTATTTGCATATGAGAAAGGCTGCAGGCTTGCTTGGATGAAAATTAGCCAATAAAGGAGCACGGGCACACTGACAGCCGTGGACGGGGGAGGAGATTGAAGTGGGTACAGATTATATCGGATTGGTTTTATGAATCCCTGCTTACCTAGTGCTCCAAGAAGTTTGCCATTTGCTCAGAAAGGGCAGCAAAAGCTTCAGACATCCTGGAGGCCTTGGGAAGTATGTCAGGAGCCATAGCCAACCTATTGCGGGCCCCAGGCAGGTTCCCCTCTTATACAGGTCCGAGATGGTTTGATTCCTAGTGCTCCTGCGCCTCCAGAAGATTGAAGGAAGCTTTAAACTCCACAACAAGAGATTCCCTGGCTGTCAATATGTTCGCAGACAATATAAGGCCACCTTGGCAAAGCGTAAATCAGCCCTGAAAGAGGAGACCTTGTCAGAACTGGTAGAGGCCAGCATTGTGCGCAACACCTATAGGTTCTGGAGCATCACCAATAGCCCGTTTTTAGCAGTAGATAGAGCTAATACACTGGACACCAATATTTCCGAGGATGATTGGATAAGTCATTTTGAGGACATGTTCCAGCCTGAACCTGCTTCGAGAGTTGTCATGGATGTCGGTGAGGGTAAATCTGGGATCCTATTTAATGCACAGGAGGTTAAAGCGGGTCTAATGGGTCGAATTAAAACTAAGGCCCCAGGCCCTGCTGGTATTCCACCAGACCTCTATATTTCTAACCTGGACATCTGGGTACCCGTACTCACTGCAACCATTAATGCTGCCATCATAATTGGCGGCCCAGACACTTGGGCATTATCTACCATAGTCCCGGTTAGTAAAAAGGGAGATTGGGACAGCACTCATTGTTATAGGCCCATCTCCCTTTTGGACTCTGTTGTAAAGGTAGTGGGCCGCATGGTCCTTGATAGGCTCGCTAGCTGGGTAGATGACAATAATATCCTGACCAAGGTCCAATATGGTTTTCAACTGGGTTTTTTCAACGGTGGACCAGAGTTTAAAATTGCAAATGCTCTGGAATAAGTACACAGTCACCCGTACTGGCACCATCTACTTAGCTTTCATGGATCTGTCATCCGCGTTTGGTCACGTTAACAGATCCAAGCTCTGCCAATTAATGCTTTCTATTGGCATCGATAGAGACACTGTTCTGTTTTTAAGGGATCTTCATAGAGACATCAAAGTTGCAGCACACTATTCTAAGGATCTAAAATTATCCTGTGAGTTTTATATACAGAGAGGGGTCCGACAAGGGTGTATCCTGGCCATTTTCTTTTTAATTTGTATATAAATAACTTGGACCAGGCCCTTTTAAAATTAAATACTGAATCCCCTCACCATCAGGTGGGCAAGCAAAGTGTGCCTGTCCTTCTGTATGCTGATGATGCTGTCCTCATGGTGAGGACAGCAAGGGGTTTACAATGCTTACTGAACTCCTTTGTACACTTCATGGAGGAATTGGACTTGCTGGTCAATAATAGCAAATCATTTATCATGCAGGTGGGCCAGCGTGCAGCTAAGCCCTGCTCTTTTTTGGTGGGGGCTACGCCGGTCCCGAAGACCAACATCTTTTAATATTTAGGTGTGGTGTTTGATGCAGCCCTGAATTGGCGCCCCTTGACAAGTTGAAAGAAAGGGGAGTTTGCATGGGCTATTGTGTCCGTCCTTAATTTTGCCTCCAGACTAGGATGTAAATCGGAGCACTTTTGCAGATTTGCAAAGCTAAATATATATCGAAGGTCACTTATGGGAGTGAGATTTGGGGTTATATCGAGCACAACATATTGCAATCTGTTGAAAACACTTTTCTGAGACGGATTCTCTGCTTACTCCAGTGTATTCTCATCATTTATATCCTACGAAGAACTTTAGATGGCCTTCCTCTCATATGTGCTAGCCTATCGGCCATTGTCATTATGGATGAAAATCTGGTTGAAGTAGGGAGCCGATGTCAGCAAAGAAATTCGGAGGGATTGTCTTTAGCTTGATTATTCTAACCGTATTTGCTGGTTAAGGTCAGAGAAAGTCTTTCCAGCATCGGAGGGCTGATCTAATTTAAAATCCAGAGGGAATATGTAGAAAGGATATGTACTGGATAAAGGAGAACTTCTTCTAAATGCGCAGATGGGCCAGGGAAGAAGAGGAGTTGAGGAAGCCCAGTGTTCGTAGTTATTCCCTGTTGAAGACGGCCCCATTCAATGAGCCCTTTCTCTCATGGTTCAAAAGAGCCCACAACTGCTTTTTACTGAATCGATTTCATCTTTTTCATTATCTCTTAGCTCATCCCTGTGGTGCATATAGGCGGCAGTGTCTCCACAGGATATGATTCCAGTTTTAATGTTTTGTAGTTTTTATGAGGTCCCAAGAAAGTCTTTTATTATTCCTATTCTTAAAAAAGTCAGTTTCAGGTAGGTTAGACTGGCTTTTATCTTTTTACAACTGCTTTCAAGCAACTCAGTATCATATACTCTTAGCATTTTAAGGGCTGCAATTAGGCTTAGGTCCAGCTGCGCTTCATTTTTATGGTTAATCTGGGTTACTGTGGTAATATGAAATTGTTTTCATTATGGATCCATCAAAATGTGGTTGCTATTTTACTCTGTATTATGTATTGTGGCTGTTCTGGCATGAAGCCCGGTACCACAAGATAAAAAGCGTTCATAAAAGAAGAACTAAACTTTCTATGAAAGCAGTTGACTTCCATGGGCGGATCACGAGGGAGACAGCAACACAGGGGTGTGTGGGGAGGAACACACAAGGGTGATGTCGTATTATGGCCTGGGCCTGGGGCAGTAAACATAGAGACACTCGGAGGCACAGTTAGATTAGCGGCCAGCTCCAAACTGAAAAACGCGCAAGATGATGGACGGAATGTTGCACAATGGCAAAACATTCACCACCAGTCACAGATCTGGGTATAATCCATCGTTATTTTGCTCACCAAGCCACCCCAGTTCAGACATGGCCATATGCAAATCAGTCTTGATCCTGTGCCTCATGGAAGCAGTTCAGCCCGAACTGCCAAGCCATGTCTTCCCTGGACCAGAATCAAGCATCCTAGGACCGGTTTCTGGATATCAGCCGTCTTCAGCCAGGATAGCTTGACTCCAGTGGCGTAGTGAGCTGGGGATCCATGTCTGGGCATACCCTTCCCACATAGGGTGAACAGCTAAACACACAAGATGATGGACGGAATGTTGAACAATGGCAAAGCATTCACCCCCAGTCACAGATCTGGGTTTAATCCATCATTTTTTTGCTCATCAAAAACGATGGATTTAGGCCCAGATCTCTGTACTGGGGTGAATGTATGACATTGTTCCGCATTCTGTCCATTAATTGTTCTTTTTGCATTTGTCACCCCGAGTGGGACGGGTATGCTCAGACGTGAGTCCCGTGCTCTCCATGCCACTGGAGTCAAGCTATCCTGGCTGAAGAGGGCTGAAAGCCCGAAACCGGTCCTAGGATGCTTGTTTCCAGTCCAGGGAGGACCTGGCCTGGCAGTTCGGACTGGACTGTTCCCATTGGGCACAGGGTCAAGACTGATTTGCATATGGCTGGGTCCAAACTGGAATGGCATGGTGAGCAAAAAAACGATGGATTTAGGCCCAGATCTCTGTACTGGGGTGAATGTATGACATTGTTCTGCATTCTGTCCATCAATTGTTCTTTTTGCAGCTCCAAACTGATCCACACCCGAATGTCATCGTATATCAAAGATTATAATTTTGCTTCAGGGGATTAACATAACCTGTGAAGGACATTATTGATAATGGTTTGCATTCTCAATTAAATATTAATACCATGAGCCCCACCCTAACCCCGACTAGTCTTCTGCTGTGTGTAATGCGATAGGAAACAGTGTAAGTAGGAGAGTCCGGGGAGGAGGTGCGGGGAGTGGGGCAAAACCCCTTGGGGAGGGTTAGCCTGGAATTCGTGCCTGCATGAAAGTAGGAAGCTGTCTCTGCTTCAAGAAAACAGTTGTGGGGAATGCCATAGGGGGTATTCGGAGTGTCCAGAAGGGAAGTTCCATTCCTTATCGCTAGACCCCTATTCATCAACCCTTTGTAGTGCATGGCTCTTGGCAGTTCACCAGTGTATGACATCCTCCTGCCAACTACTCGCTTGTGGGCCTCAAGGGGATTTCCAGCACCTAGTAATCTGCCATTTGGCCAGTAAGTGAGCCAGGTCTATGAAACGTGATTGGGTTTTTGAATGCTTGGGTTGTGGGTACAGGCCAGTAAGTGAGCCAGGTCTATGAAGCGTGATTGGGTTTTTGAATGCTTGGGTTGTGGGTACAGGCCAGTAAGTGAGCCAGGTCTATGAAACGTGATTGGGTTTTTGAATGCTTGGGTTGTGGGTACAGGCCCAACCAACAGTGCTCCACCATATTCCAGTGTGGAACCCCCACCAACGCAAAGTGGCCTTCAACCCAATAAGCCTTCACAGTGTGGGAAATGCCCAAATAATGCATAAGAAATCTGCTGGGTCTGCATGGCATCTGGGGCAATCAGGAGGTACTGTGGGAAATATTCTGTGCAGTTTTTGAGGTGTGAAATAAGCCCTATGTAGAAGGGTGAACTGAATGAATTTGAATCAGGAGTTATGGGATATAGTGCTGGCGTATTTGATGAGGAAGTGACATTCTTTGTCATGCAGGGCATGACCTATGCCCTCTTCCCATCGATTCCTGAGGGGTGTTAATCAGATTTGCAGATGTGTACGTAGGCTTTTGTACAGCCATTTGACCAAGTGTCTGCCGGTACCCATTTTGTTTACTGCCTGGATAAAGGAGTGTGTCATTTTATTTGTTACAGTTGGTGTCCAGTGCACACGGACATATCAAGAAATGTTAGCATATGTTAAAAAGACAGAATTTGGCAATCTGTGAGCCTGGATGAAGTCCTGGTATGACAAGAGTTCTACATTCACGAACAAATCCCCCAATGTAAGTATACCTGCAGCCTCTCAGGGCTCCAGTCTAAGGGACATGATCTGGCCCATCTGTGTCGGCAGTCCACGCAACGGTATGTTAGGTGCATAATGTGGAGGAGCTGCTGTGTATTTTAGCACCTGTCTCCAGTATGTAAGTGTGTAACTTAGGAGTAGTGGTAAGCGGAGGGCGACACACCAAGTAATATTAGCATGTGTAGTTTACCCAGTCGCAACTGTCATGAGGTATAATTTATTTTGGTTTAATGGAAGCCCGCCAGCCAGTATGATAGCCACTGCAGTTGGCTTGCGTAGCAATATACCCGGAAGTCTGAGAAACCCATTCCATCCTCTTCTGGAGGGAGTTGTAGCCCCATATCAAATCTATAAGTAGGGTGTTAAGTTGATCAAAATAGGCCGCAGGAACCACCACTGGAAATGTAACAAAAAAGATTAACAGACGGGGTAGCATTACTATCTTAGAGAGTGCTAGTAGTCCCCCCACTGAGAGGGGTAGAGTGATCCAGAATCGAATCTGTGATCGGTGGGAAGTGATTGTCTTATTGACGTTGCCAACTAACAGATCCGTGGTGGACTTATATATCTGTCTGCCAAGATAACAGAATGTATGTGGGGCTACTGCAATGTCACTTGCGCCCAGTGATATAGTATCCCCCAGCATGTGCTCCTGGACGGAGAATGCATGGGACTTGTTGTAGTTAACTCGAAGACCAGAGAGATGCACGTGTGGAGAAACACACAGAGGCAAGAGAGTGCAACAGTGCAGGTTGGGGGAAAGAAGGACATGGGTGAGAGAGATTAACGTGAAGGGGGAAAAACAAAGAGGAGTTCGCTGAAAAAAACATCCACCTTTATTGTTGCTACAACAAAAAGAAAATAGTAGATCCCTAAAATCAAGCAGTGAAAGAATAGAAGACAGCCAGTCAAAGAGATGGCAAAGTTACTATGCTCCATGAGACAAAGACCCTATCGACATGCAGGGGCACGAATAATAAGCAGGGAAATAAATGAGAGTGGCAGTGAAGCCAACCAATGGTAAGCAATGGGCGTATGCCCCTGTATATTCTTGGTAAACGTACAATCAGTGTTGCCAGATTGGGCTATTTCCCACACAAATTGGTGATGTTTTCCCATTTGTGCGGGAAAAAACTTTCCTGGCAGGGGGGCTAAATTTGGGCTATAATGGGCAATGTGTGCGTGAACTTTTTGAAATTCGGTGCCACCCACGGCTTAACTAGCATTACCTAGTATAATCTCCAGGCTCGACACTGCTCAGCTCCATGGCAGGCCCTATTGTAACAAGGCAGTCAACCACTGATAGCACAAAAGCGCAATCATTGTTGGCTTTTCAAGGTATTTGCTTGTCCCTTCTTTGCTTTTGAATTCTCCGTCACATATTCTGAATTGGACTTGTGCAGACCACTGTTTCTGCCCTTCAACCACCCTAGCCTACTGTTACATCCTATCATTCGACAGACCAAGACGTCCTAATAACCAGCATCCGTCAGTCAGTAGCAGTAACAATAAATGTGAATAGTGGTGGTCATGGATCAATTTAATGCAAGTAATTTTTAGCATACTTCATTAAGCAATGCAGGAAGATACAGCAAAATGCTATCAGTATTTGTTTTTAAGTGTTTATATGGCTTGGGCAAGGTTTGCACAATGTAAAAGTGCAAAAGAAAAATTGTGGTTCTGCCTGTTACCTATGCTCTATATTGTACGCCAGGCCAAAGTATTATCAATTCCGATTTCCATGCTTGACCAAATTGTGGTATTGTAGGCCAATCATTTTTTCCCACTGAGCCTCTTTTATTCATTACTACATATGCAAATGCCTTCAAATGCGTGACTTCAGGATGTGTGTTGTACAAAAACGTCTTACGTTTACCCACAGCAGTAAGGTGCTGGAGCTGTCAGTGAATTGATTCGCCTGCAGGGGTGCTGATGTCTTATAGTGCCAGAATGCTGTGCTGGTGCTCCACAGTCATTGTGTGCTGGAAGTCCAGTAGCGTAACAAAACGAGCCCCCCTTCTGTAAACTCCAAGGAAGGGTCTCTGTACTCACTCAGGAGCTCTCGGGCCAGGGTGCTGTGCTGAGGGAGCCCCCTGGAGCTTTTTTACGCCACTGGGGCAAAGTGATTGTGTTCTAGAAACCAATAGTCATTGGGTGCTATGGGAAGGGGCACAGATAGTGGTCACAGAAATTAAGCCCTGTTGAGCCCCGTGTTGGTGTGACAGGTTCCCGCAATGGCTGTCTGATAAGCATGAACAGTGATTCTGATTCTGATAAGCTGTGGGGGATAACAGTGATTATGGAAATTTGGCAACAGGGCATGCACGTGGATTTATGGAGTCCCCCAAACTATTTTAAGAAGGGAAACTTCATCCCTCTTATCTTGGGGTCAAGGGAGGCTGAGAGGTGTTTGTAGTGTCACTTTGTGTCTCACTGCTTCATCTACTCGCATTTTGGAAAAGTGTAATTAAGGTGTTTTCAAACCTCCACTGGCAGCGTCCTCCATCTGTGACAAAGGCTAAAGTAGAAAAATAACTTTAATCTTGTGCCTGCTCACCTTTGTTATATTATGTGGTATTGATTTGTTTAGCACACTAATCACCCAAGAGGGTATCCAGGCCCTTGGGCAGGTGTGTAGGTTTTGGTCCCCAAGGTGTTTATACGAAGAGCTTCTTGCGGAACTCAGGGAGTGAGGAGTAGGCTCTGATGTTTTGAGGAAGGTCGTTCAGTGTCTTCGGTGCAATGTAGGAGAAGGAGCAATCTCCAGTTTTGCCTTTGCGGATGCAGGAATGTGTGTGAGTAATAGTGAGGCGGAGCATAGGTGTCTAGTGGGTTGGTGAAAGTGTATGCGGCTGTTCAGGAACTCTGGTCCAGTGTTGGGAGACGTTTGGATTGGCTGGAGTGAGTGGGGCTATTGAAGAAGAGCTCTTTATCTGAAAGTGAGATTTACAAAGAGTGAGGGGACACGGGGCCTAGGAGTGAACGGGGGAGGCACAGGGGGCTAATTTAAGAAGGTACCATCGGAAAAGCGTGGAGTCAGGAAGTACCATATGACACACTGTGAAACTGAAGACTCACCAGGGGGCACACTAGGAGACAAAGTGGTGGGGACGCATGACCATTAGCTATTCTTAGAAACTGGCAGGGTACAAGGGACAGTGAAAGACACTGAAGAAGAAGTGGCAGGCTGAGCCACAGAGAAGATGTTAGACCAACAGCCTTGGTGACGGTGACAAGTTGAGAGCCTAGGCAGGCACAACACAATACATACAGCATGCAGAGACACTTGGGGGTGTGGGGTGGGGGGGGGGGTACACTAGATACACCAAAAAAAACAATAGGAAGTGTTAAGGAACAAAAAGCCTTTGCATACAGCGAGGCTATAGTAGTTATTGGAAGAAATGATCAAAATAAATTATCCCCGCGAGTTTTGGCTTCTTGTAGCGAAAGGTGGATTATAGTTTACTCTCACATAGTTCATTCATCAATACCAGAGTCAGGTTTGAATTTGTGCGACAGAAAAACTAGTAAAAAGGCCACAGTGGGAACTGATCTTTAAAATGAATAGTTACTTGATAAAAATTTGGACATGATTGCTAAATGCATGGTTGACCTCCTACTATAAGCGTTTTGATAATAATTGCCTCCACTTGAATGGAAGTCAATTGGGGAAATACATTCCAACGATTTGTTTTTAAAGTCTCACACTTTCCTGTTCTAAAATGTTGCCATTTATGGGCTACAGTAGGCCCCTGTCCGTTTTTCATTGGTTAGGTGACTTCTGAAACTGATTGGCTTGGGATATCCCCCTTCGCACATTGTTTATTGGCTGAAGTCGTGCACTGAAGGATGCACGTGCACTGCATCCTCTAAACACCTTTGTTGGGCCTCCACATCTAATGTCAAAGAGGGACACACACTAACGTAGTGCTAGTTGACCTCATACTTCTTCGGGTCTTCTTCAGCAGCTAAAAAGAATTTTGAGACGCTATCCGTCGACGAGAGCCATCCGGCGTGCACGTATGTGACGTGCTTGTCACCGCCTGCAGCCGTCTCTTGTCCTATCCTGTGCGAGCACCGCGGCTCTGCGCCAGCCCAGACTCCGTCCTGGTTCCTCTCCGAGTGACACTTTGGTTGCCCCCAGGACCAGGTAGAGCTTGGTAGCTCCTGACTTCCTTGGCCCTCTACCGTTCCTACAGTAACCGACCTCCGGCTGTGACGCTGCCAGGGGACGGGTGAGTGTGACACCCAGGTGCTTCACCCACGTCACTTATTACCTGTCTTAATGATATGGGCTGTGGACTACGCTGCAGCCTACACATTCATCTGAGTCACTTGTCTGGGAGTTATCAGCTGACTCGATATGTCATCAGAATCACTTTACAAATCATTGTGTGTAAAGTGTTTTCTTGGTTTTGAGCTCTTATGGTATCATCTCTTGGACTTGAGGTGTAGTCTGTGAGATGTGGCAGGAGTCCTCCGCAATCTTTGGGAAAATGTGGGCACTCTTCTTTTTGTGTTCACACATGAGAATCAGGGCTTTGCCCTCTTAAATTGTTGTCCTAATTTTTTGGGGGGAAGTTACCTTGTCAGGATGTTTGTTACATTTAAGCTGTCAAGTTTTAGGTTCATTTACAACGTTGCCAACTTTCAAGATATCTTCAGTAGTTTTGCTTTTGTTGTCTAACTGGATGCTGAATATTACTAACTTCTCAAAAACTTTATGATTTCCCTTAATTGCTAGGCCGAATAATCTTTTGCTATTTGGTGTTCTTTGCACGTAGTCTTCTTAACTTGTTTACTCATATAAATTATTCCCACCAAAATGTGTAATTTTTTTCCCCCCAACATCTTTGGGATTTCAAAGGTACCCAGTGTTTGTGGATTCTGTTGGAGGGAATCGGACTCATGTAGAAAATTCTTATTTTTTGGGGGGGGGGGGGGATAATGGGGAAACAGTGCTGTGTAAAAAAGCATATTTTTTTACGGGCATCAACAACATGTTTCCTGTGCTAGGATCACCATATTTCAGTAAAAAGCACAATTGTCTCAAACAATCGTTTTTTACCACAGTTTTTCTTTTTTCTAAGAGGTAATCATTTTTCCTGATTTGTGTAGTTTCAACCTACATGTAGTTTGAGGAGGGAGCTGGTGTGAAACATATGGGTGATCCAAGAAAGCTACACACTTTTGAAAGTTAGAGAGAATTTGCAGTTCAGCAAAGAGCCATAGTGCCAATATCGGCAGCCCTCCCCAAACATGATGAGTTATCAGCATGCACTGCAATACATAATCACTCCACACACGGTTTGTTGGAAAACAGTTGCTGCAGGTTTATATCATACAAGAAGTATGCCAATGTGGTGGGTTAAGTTATGGGTGATCCAAGTGCAGGCATCGGTGAATGAACTAAGCTGCCCTGCCTGCCTGATGAGCCAAACTACACCTTGGCCAACCCTACTGGTGCTTCCATTTATCTGGGGGATTTCCCACGTTAATTACTGTGGATCCCAAGTCCATGACTTAACTCGTGCCTTTTAAGGGGCGGAGCGTTGCCAGGCAAGCCCCCGGTTGTTCAGGTGTACAACTTCCCAAAGGACTAGCTGGGGGCCTACGTTTCGCCCAGTGTTCTGCTGTAATGACTCCTGGGGTTTGGCATAGGACACCCCTGCTGTGCTCCTAGAAATGGTACCCCTATGTACCAATCAGCCTCCAGATCACCCTATAAATCTGCCATCGCTCTGGATGTGACAGTGGTCACATCCAGGGCTCCCCCACCAAGGTAGGCATTTGCTTCACTTGCAACCCGCAGTTACAAGGACTTTACCCAGGTCCAACAGGAACAAGTCCATGCCAACCTCTGACAGGTGTTCTCCGGCTTCCTCAAAGTACCCAATGGCGCGCTGGCATGTATCAGTCCATGTCTTATGAAGCCAAAACCCCTCTGCTCTGTTTACTTACGCATGGTGCTGTTTACCCTTCTGCAAGAATGTTTGATGTCCCCGTGCCAGACTCTCCGTAGGGTAATCTCAGACCACCATAACTTGCAGTGCGCCATGCATTTTCTGATCTCGCCCATTGTGGATTTCATTGCCTGTCTTAGCGCACAGCGCCCCATAGACGTAAGGTCATTGCCACCAAGGTGGATGACTGTTGTCCCCCCCGCCAATCTCCGCTGCAGTATATTGAGGAACTTTGCCATCACATGGCCGGGAACCCTAACCATGCTATCTGTGTGTGGTTGAACCTGTTCCTCCAGGTTCTGGTCATTGCTCATTGCACCACCCTAGTGATGAATGAGTGTCCAATCACCACACCCCTGACGAAATAAAGAAATGCTAATTTGATCACACACTTTAATTGTTGCACACATAATACACAAATATGACAAACCACAATGAGAAAAGCTTAACGAATGCACACAGCAAGCTGATGACACGCCTCTTCAAACCACACTAATTTACACTGTCTGCCACCCTTGAGCCTTCTCACCCCTTATGGGCAAATATAACGCTTATAACACTGACAGTCCCACCGCCCCACCTTCTTGATGCGATCGGGGTGAGGCCCACCTTAAAGGCTGCGATTGCCGCTCCAATATGAAAAGAATGACTGGACTATCGTTTGCTCATCCCAAAGTTTCCTGACAACTCTAAACCTGACCTCATCACTTGATATCTTGTGAGGAGCATGAGGTCCAGATGTAAAAATAGGTAGCCCTCTGTGTTGGCTCCGTGGGCCAAGTAGTTTGAGACCAACTTTACCGGGTATTACTTCCTGTTGACCAGGGGCTGGAGCACTATGACTGGGCGGGGGGATGTGTCGGAATGTGGCACGAAGGTGGCCGCCCCCATACATCGGTGCACCACAGGCAGCCTCATTTTTATAGCTCCTCAAGGTTTGCACAAATAAACCAACTGTTGAAATAACGGAAATGAGTAGGAAAAATCAACCATTTGAGGCAACATTTTCGTCTGTAAATTCTTGACATGATGGCCAATTTACGAAAGCTATATACTGTTACTTCCAACAGACCCTTCTGGTTGCGCCAATATATAGGATTTGTAGGTTTCCCAAAAACCCACAATACCCAGAGCCAACAACTGAGCTGCACCGTACAATGATTTTTCATTGCTTACTTACTAGAATATTTCCTATGGTAAAATATAAAAAATTAATATGAAGGAAACCTATGTTTTTCTGAAAATGTTGACAAGATACAGAGTTTAGGAACATTGGTTATTGTACAACTCCAAATTTGTGGTTAACCATACTATGAAGTGATCCAGAGGGCATCTTGCAAAAATGTCTTCTTTCTTCCACACTGACTTACGTTTGGAAGCCACAAATGCATTTGGTAATAACAAATGTTCTTCTATTCTGTGACCCGTACATCTTTCAATTTATAACAGTATCCCACTTGTGTGTTTAGGCCTAGCACCTGCGACACAAAATGCCCCAAAATGCAACCTGGAAACTTCATGTTTCACCCAGTAGAATCCACTCTTTTTTTACACTGTGAAGGGAAACATACTTTACAACAATGTTTTAACCATGCAGTGCCTTTACTACGCAACCTTTACAATGCAAATCTTTACCACACATATTCCCTTACCACGCATGGTAAGTATAATTAAGGTAAGTGTGTGTGTGTATATATATATTGGGTTGTTAGGGTTCTTTAGGGTTAAGGGTTGCAGGTGCATAGGGTAATAAGGGATTTTTTTAGGGTTAATAGGTGGGTAGGGGCATCTGGTGGTAAGGGTATTTTAGGGGTAGGTACAGGCATAGAGTAATAAGGGATTTTATTAGGGTTTAGGGTGGGTAAGGCTAAGGGTATAGGGTGGTAAGGGCATTTTAGGGTTTTGGGGTGGGTAAGGGTATTGTGTCGGAAGGGTGTTTTTAGGGTTTTGGGATGGATAAGGGTATTGGTAAGGGTATTGTTAGGGTTGGGTAAGGGTATTGGGCTCTAAGGGGATTTTTAGGGTTTGGGGTGGGTAGAGGTATTGGGTGATAAGGGTATTTTTTGGGGTTTGGCTGGGTAAGGGCATAGAGTGGTAACTTTTTTTTAGGGTTTAGAAGCAATAGGTAGGGGCAATAGGGTAGTAAGGGTGATCAATAAAGGGAGGTTTGAGGGGGTTCCCACCAATAAAAATTGATTAATAAAAAAAAAAAATATATATATATATATAAATATGTCATACAATCCAATATGAATAGCTGTGGATTTTGAGCCGCATCTCTGCTGGCACCCAGGGCAACCTATCAATCAGTCACTCATTCAATCAATCATAGCATTTGTAAAGCGCACTACATACCCGTGAGGGTCTCAAGGCGCTAAAGGGGGGGGTGGGGGTACGCTGCTACTGTTCGAATAGCCAGGTCTTGAGGAGTCTCCTGAAGGTCAGGAGGTCTACGGTCTGCCGTAGGTGGATGGGAAGGGTGTTCCACGTCTTGGCGGCGAGGTGGGAGATTGATCTGCCATCGGCGGTCATTCTTCGGATGCGGGGGATGGTGGCGAGGGCGCGGTCTGAGGAGCGGAGCTGGCGGGTGGGGGTGTATCGCTGAGTCAACTTTTGAGGTACGCTGGTTTGGTGTCGTGGAGTGCCTTGTGTACGTGCGTGGGTGAGGAGCTTGAAGGTTATCCTCTTGTTGATGGGGAGCCAGTGCAGGTCCTTCAGGTGGGTTGCGATGTGGCTGTGGCGGGGGATGTCGAGGAAATTTCTGGGTTCTGCGGGGAGACACAAATTTCATACCACCCAGCATTCTCCAATATCTCCCAATAAAAATGGTACCTCACTTGTGTGGGTGGGACTAGCGCCTGTGTCAGGAAAGGGGCCTAAAGCACAATCTGGAGACATCAATATTTCCTATAAAAAAAAAAATTACCTGATTGGCAATTGGGTCAGCTGTTGTATTTGGGCCTGGGTTTGGGCTCGACAGCCCAGGGAAACCTACCAACCCCAGACATTTAAAAAAACTAGACGCCTGCGGGAGACCAGGGTGGTGTGCTCGTGTGGATCCCACAACGTTTTCATACCCAGAATGCTCTGAAAACTTCAAACTTTACCTAATGTAGTGCATTTTCCTTGTATTTCGTTGAAGTAAACTACCAGATTCCACAGGGAGCAGCAAAATTCCTACCATCCAGCGTTCCCCCACTTGTCTTGGTAAAAACGCTACCCCACTTGTGTGGCTGGCTTAGTGCCTGGGACAGGCACATATCAAATCTATAGGAGTCCTAGGGGGACTAGGGTGTTTACCCAAAATCGATCCTGGAAGGTACTGTGGGGAAGGATGAAGGGGCTGAAATATTCCGACCGAGCACCAATAAAGTGAAATCAGCCATTCGGCTGATTTCACTTTTAATGCAATGACTTTATAAATAAAAAAAATAGCCATGGGCTACAGTTGAAGCTCCAGAGGGATTTCTTGCTTCTTCATCTAGGGCGTACTGGTCATGTTCTCAGCGCATGTGTCCAGAAAGTCCTTAGCACTTAAGTGATTAAGTTCAGGATCTTGAGAATGTGATATGATACTGATGGTGTGAAAAGAATGAAGGCACTGTCAGACTAATCTACCTGTGTACGTTGTGGGCGCGGCCTTTAAAAGCTGTCCTTTTCTGATGTTAATGTTTGAGGTGGTTGTATAACTGTTGAATACTTTTGTCTTGGAAAATCAGCAGAAAAGGATGTGTGGGTGTTGGAAAAAAAACGCTACACAAAGTATGAAAAATGTAAAGACAAAAATAAAATTTAATCACTGACACAGGCAACAAGAGGATACATCCATATCATGGTCAGCATAACCCTAGAATGCACTACTTCATTGGATATATTTATATGTTTTCATAAACAGAGCTTTTGTGGAGATTACATGGTTCCAACCAAACAAAATCACATTAGCATAATGTAGGGGCATAATGTGAGATAGCGCACATTCAACCTTCGAAAAGGTGCAGAAATGTAAACCGTTGGAGCAAGTAATTGGATTGAGAATTTCTCGCATTCAATGGCAGATGTATGAAACTGAACAAGTAATTTGTGGCACAGCCTGGTATTATTATTAAGATTAGCAAGAAAATGACAGCTGCTGTTAGAGTTACGTTGAGGCAAATCATGAAAATTTCACATGGGTTTCTACATTTATGTTTGAGGTGAGTATGTGTTGGATATTGGTTTTTGGGAAAAGATCTTGAGACGAGCTTTATGAACAGTGTAGGTATGTGACGTATTGTCTTGTGACTATAAGAATGAGTACTACAATTTCCATGAAACTTTTATTGTCTTTGTAATTTAGTTGCTATATCTGCTAGGTTTGAGTTCCATCTACAGCAGTGTTGTGGGTGGCGCTCTCTTGCAATTGACAAGTCTCTGGGGGATGTCTTAATTTATGGCTTTTGGATTTCCTTTGCTTGTGTTTGTTTCTTTTGGAAGTTTTTTTATCACATTGATTGCAAGATGGGCTCTTTTTGCTTGCAATTTGTACTTCGCTATACCTTTGTTGTGACTAATGAAGGACTATTCCCAGAAGGGGTTTCTTGGTATATTTCTCCTATGGCTTCTTTTTTTATTTAAATTTTTTATTTTTCCAAAACCTTTATTGAGGAATTACAAGTCAGGTACAGTACACTGTGCAACAAAAAAATGCAACGCGACACATTGGAAGCCAGTTCAAGCAAAGAAAATGAAATCAGCAGTCCCTCACGCGGGCCCCTGAGGTGCAAAGGCATGTTACACAGACATCATAAAAATATAAGAGGGGCCCTTCTCGCAGGGGGAGCACCACCGCCACTCCTTTGTTGAAGATGAGACATGTGACAGGGCCTAAGATGGAGGGGGGACGGGAGGACGGATACGGATAGCACCGGCGGCTGCCGCCGGCAAGGAGCCTGCGGGGAGCACGGGAGAGGCGGCGCCGCTTGGGGGGGGAGCGGGAATGAAGGTAAGTCAACAGAGGACCCCAAATATCAACTGGTCGGGACCTAGCGGGCATTAAATCCCCAAACTCCGATAGCAAAGTTTGATATCGAGAGGCGTCCTCTAGCCAACTGTTAACCCTGGGAGCAGGCCTACGACCCCAGCACATGGCCACCATGCGCCGGGCCAAGACAAGCAGCATATCGATTAGACGGCAGGAAGCATCTGGACAGAATTTTACAAAGCCAAGTAGGCACATGGTGGGATCAGGGGATACTGTGGTGCTAGTAATTGCCGAGACTGTGGAGCACACGCCTTGCCAGAACTCTGCGACCCTGGGGCACAGCCATACCAGATGCGCGAAATCTGCAACAGGGGCGCCGCAGCGCATACAGGCGTCGTTGGGTATGAGCCTTAGCTTGTGGAGCTGAGCAGGGGTGCGATATATCCTATGCATCCTGTAGCTTCTTTGGTGGCAATAGTCAGTTTGAGGGGCCTTTCTGCACAAGTGGTAGCAGGTAGGCAATTTCTACTTTTGCCACAAGATCTACTATAATTGTTGTGTCTCACAGTTTGTTATCTTAAAGAAGGTGGCACTATATTTTCTGGTGTTCCTTGGTTGCATTTATCAGTACAAGGACATCCTATCCTGTTTCTTTATCAGGGAACATAAAGCACACAAACTTGGTTTTAAGGTAAGCTAAAATGTCTTTGCTAACAAAGCAATTTTCCAGATTTTAGGTATTTGGAAGGGATGGATTCCGTGGACGCCTGAGAGTGAAGGGGGTCTGTTGTAGTCATTTCACTGAAGCAAATATTTGGCCTATCTAATTTTTTTCCAAGTCAGTTTTAATGCATTGAAAGAGGAGTTCAAATAGGATTAATGCAAGCCCTTTCCAATGGGTCTTCACTTATCCTTTGTAGTGAGGCAGACTGCTGTCAGCAGTCCGAGAAGAAGGTGAAGTTTCTTTAAACTTTGGATACAGAGTTATTCAAATGTGTCTCTCACATTAGAATACAATAGAAAAAAATTGCCAAAGGAAATGGAGAGCGATGTAGCAAAAAGCACAAATGATAAAACAATATAAAAATATTGCAAGTGGAGCTGGATATATGAATTTGGTGAGCAACGAACAAATGTTTGACACAGCAAGTGCCCAGATTTAAGAATCTCCTCCTCATATATTTGCTGCTTAATATTCAGGTTAAAATATGGATACTTTTGACTTTTAGATTTTATAATTGATAGATGCCATTCAGCTTTCTTATTGGCTACATTAACATCTTGTGCACATTGTTATGATTGATCTTACCACGAAAATGTTGGTAAGATGATGAAGTAAAAAATCGAAGTTAACATACAATAAGTCAAATAAGGCGACTTTAAAACCAAGGAGAATTTGTGTACATCCATGATGTAAAGGAGTGCTAGCAAAGAAAAAATTTATTTTGTATAGAAAAGACTCGAAATCCAATACAACTGGTTTTTCCTGTCGTATGCAAACCTCGAAATCCAGTACAACTGGTCTTTTATTGTTATGCACAATAAAAAAAGGGTGACAAAATTCTTGTGACTCACACCAAAATATATATGTGCTCAGAAAAGTTAGAACAGACTGACTAAAGCTCAAATATATATTTCCGAGTGACACACACTTTTATATAGTCTAGTCCGTCGGCTAGACTGCCAACTTTATGGCAGGAAACCAGGGTTCGAGCCTCGGGGTCAATCCTGTGATTCTGGGCAAATCACTTAATCTCCCCGTGCCTGAATGTGTAAGTAACCGGTGCTCATGTAAAGCGCTCCAATACCTTCGGGTCAAGTTTGCGCTATATAAATATGCAAAAAAAAATAACAAGAAAACACTGAAGGGACCATGAATGTGGACTAATTAATAACATAAGCATCATTGAAACAAATATTTTTTAAAGATATGTTGCTTGGTTCCATGTGGACAGTCAAGTTTTGTGAAATCTAGGTTATCCTAGGTTTATCCTCTTGTATCATCTGTTTACATACTGCATTTATTCTTTACCAGTGTAGAAGTCCCAGAATACAAGTACATTAATTGCCATTCAAAATTAAATATACTAATAAACATTTAAAAAAATGAACAATTTTTATGCTCCAACATATGCCCAAACCTCTAATACTAGGCCCAAAAGTGTAACAGAGATGGGCAAGCCAACACATATCTGGGGAAGACGACCCACGGATCTGGATAGGCCCTAAGAGTTTGTGCACAAAGCCAGCTAGGAAATGCTTGCCATGTAAATCGTGAAACAAACATCATGCTAACATTTGTTCAAAATGAAAATAACCTTTAACATTTCACCTTAGTACATATTACATCACATAATTATGAGGCATTTATAGACATTTAGGGGCCGATTAGGATCGCGGTGAATCCGCATCCTCCGGGCCGGCGGAAGCCACCGCCGGCCCGGAGGATGCGGATTCACCGCTGCGGAGGCTCCAAAGACCCACCGCCAGATTAGGATGGCTGGTGGGTCAGGAAGACCGTCCGCCGCTTTTCCGCCGCGGTCGCATTCCGACCGCGGCGGAAAAGCTCTGATATGGTGGCGGTGTTTATCAGACACGCCAGCCATATTAGGATGGGGCAGAAGACATGCTTTTCCGTGGCGGCTTTTCCGCCGTGGAAAAGCATGTGGTCTTTCGTTTTTGGGGGCTCATTGTGAGCCCCCAGGGTGTTGGGGGTGGGGGGTGCACATGGGGGGGGTACCTGCATATGCATGCACAAAGCGGCAGGCACCGCGCGGTGCCTGCCGCTTTGTGCATGCATATGCAAAGCATGCACTTTTAACCTTGCGGCGGGCGCTGCTCCAAGCAGCACCCGCCGCAATGTTAAACATAGGGTATGTGACCGCCAGGGTGGCGGTCACATCCTAATCTGCATGGAGAGAACGCCGCAACCCCTGCGGAAGTTCCCTCCACCTCCGCCATCCTAATAGGCCCCCTAGTTTTTAAACAGGAATTTAGAAACATTCAAGCCCCCTACCTTGACAACAATGCCATTAGTGAACTAAGGGTCAGGTCAGTGGTCATGCACATCCTACATGTGGCCTAGATTCTTATTATGCATGGAGCAACATTATTGTCTATTAAATCAAACATGAGAGGTTTTTGTACGACACACGTCCTGAACTCAAATATTTCTATGCACTCTCATGTTATAATGAAGAGAAAGGAGGCATAGTGAAATAAAGTATTTGCCTAGGACCTAACAGGTTGGTGCATCAGAGAACCCTGACTAGGTTTTTGGGCTTCACATTGTCCAAATCCGCCAATAGGTGGGTACCACCTACTCCTGCTTGCTTTACATGAACAAATAATGCTTTGTCTTATTCTTGGCACTTCAGGTTAGAACATGGGTGGCATGCAGATACCACATGATAGCATGGCTTACCCGACTCGAGGGTTTAAGTGGACTTTTACGTGAGACAGGCCGCTGGCTTGAGACTTCAGTGACTTGCCCAAATCTAATGTATAAACAAGTGTTAACAGTATACGTAACTGTCATGTTATTTAAATTAAGATACAAGAAATAAAGAGGGCCACAGATTTCCCCAAAAAGATAAATCTCCGAATCCGGATCGTCCCTTCAAGGAATTTACTAACTTCTCAAAAACTATATTGCTCTGATGCTGTTTACATCAAATTTTGTGAATGTTTAAATATAATGTATCTGGAAAAAAAATAAAGCATGGATGTCTTACCGCTCTTAACCTTAGTTTACCTTGAATATATAAAGTAAAATGTTGCAAAATGATTGCAACAAAACTATTTTGTTAGGTACATAAAAGCCAAAATAGATGCATTCCAAAAAACCAAATAGCCTTATAAAGTGCTAGGTATCATGCTTGACATAAATAGGGCAGCTATATGTGGTAGCTTGGTGGCGATAACCATCCTGTAAAGGGATATGGGCCTAATGGGAGTACATACGGATATTACTATAAAATGTAGGATTTGAGAAGAGATTTGCCAAATATTTAATCTTCCTCTATACCTATTTATACTAATGGTATTAACTGCAAGCTAATTTAACTTGAATGTGGCACATATAACAAATGTTCTTTGTCACCACTGATACTTGCTGTTGCAATGGAGAGATTGGCTAATCAATTGAGTGGGCTGCAAAGGAGAATTGGATCACATGGTAAGCAGATTATTGGCTACGTTTTCCTTATAATATCAATTACTCAATGGACCACTGAAAATTTCTCTGGTAAATAAGTCCAATAAATCCAGGATGGGATAAAGCAGTTTAATGAACAGAGTACAGTACTGCTTGCTCAGAAATCCAAAGCAGAATGAGATAAAGAATCATTCTAAATTAAGTAATAACTAACAGCAGTGCATGCGCTCATTTGAAAATATACAAAAGAAATTTAACGGAACAGGGGAATAAAAAGGAAATAAACATTTAAACACTGGAACATATCTTTCCCCTTAGGAAAATTACACAGACAATTTAACACAATTAGAAACTTGTTTTTACATTCCATACTTTTCCATCTTGGGTAACCACACTGTTGCGATTCACCTTCACAACCTTAATCTGTTTACCAAATTTCATCTTACCTTTCGGAACCAAACCAGGTCTCCTAAACCTCAACTCTCCAACTTCAAAGTGTGGTACTTTTACTTTCATGCGTAAATCATAAAATAATTTACCTCTATCTTGTTTTTGTTTCACAGTATGAGCAACATCCTCTTGTTTAATTTCTTCAGGATACGTTTTCATGACTTTTCCGAACTACCATGGACAGAAATTTGATACAGGTTCTCTACCTTTGAGTAAACGGAAGGGAGAAACTCCTGTAGTTGAGTGGGGAGTTATACAGTATAACCATCATTTTTCTCTCAATTTATCCTTCCAAGTTGAACCAAAATTCCGTGCCCATAAAATATCTTGTTTAAGCACTCTGTTGTACCTTTCAACTTGACCGTTTCCTTGTGACTCATATAATGCTGTGGTGACATGTCTAATATTCAAAACTTAAGAAAATCTGTCATGTCATGAGATTTCAATTGTACCCCATTATCAGAAATTAGTACATCTGGGAACCCCTCTCTGGCAAAGACTTCTTTTAAAAAATGTTATCACACTTTCGGTGGTGGCGTGTGGAACCAATTTTTACCACAGGCCATTTAGAATGGTAATCTTCCAATACTATAGCAAACCTGCAACCTTGAGGTAAAAAATTAAAGGGCCCTGCAATGTCTAAGCCCACCTTCTGCCATGGAAAATCTGGCCATGTGACAGGAATAAGTGGAGCATGATCACAATTGAGCATTTTTTCACTACTCACACACTCAGGGCATTCTCAGACTATTCTGTCAACAAACCTATCTAAACCTGGCCACCAAAATATTGATCTTATGAGTCTCTACATGGAGGACATTCCCAAATAACTTTCATGACTCATGGATAACATTTGATTGCGAAACGAAAAGGTGGAATACATTTTCCTTTCCTGAATATAAAATCACCTTCTATAACCAGTTTATCAGAAATGTTCCAAAAAAGAAATAGTTCCACACAAATCTAATTTTTAGGGGGCCAAGCAATTGACCTAAAAGTACATCATCATCCATCCCTTTTTTCCACTCTTCCTGAGAAATGGAACTGAACTTCTCTGACATAACTTCGGAAATGTCAGCATCAATTTCTGGCACATCATCATATACCACATCAGCTTCACATGGAAGTCTGGACAAACAGTCTGCTGTAACATTGCACTTTCCTGGGACATACTCAACAGTGAAAGTATATTCTTGCAGACAAGACATTAATCTCGCAATACGGGATATGGCATTGAAACCACCACCAGGAGATACAATTGAAATAAAATTGAAACTAAAGGCTTGTGATCCTTTCTCAAAACAAATCTCGCTCCCCAGATATAGTTTCTAAAATGTTCAACCCCCCATACACATGCCAATAACTCTCTCTCTATCACAGCATACCGTCTCTCAGTTAGATTAAGCATCCGGGAGGCAAACACCACATTCCATTCGTCCTTCCCTGCACACTGAGACCACACACATTCCAGACCATATAGACTGGCATCCACAGTGAGCACACAAGTTTTTCCTATATTATTATTATTTCTTTCTTTATTCGGAATTTCACAAGGAAAACCATAAAAGGAACATTAAACAATACAATTTACATAATTACACAAACATGCAGATTATATGTAAGTTCCAAAGAAATTCATGCAAAAAGTTTTAAATGTAGGAGCAGCCAACATCTCTGATTTGATCTTATCAAATGCTTCTTGTTGTTTTATACCCCAGACAAACTCAACATTTTTCCTCAGTAACTCTCTCAACGGTTCCATCTTTGAAGCAAAATTCATAATGAATTTGCTATAATACTCACAGAGACCTGAGAATGATAGCAACTTATCCTTAAAATCAGGTGCTGGAGCTTTAAGAATTGCATCAACCAAGGATTTTTTTGGAACACCACCCTCTTTGTTAAGAGTGTGTCAAAGATACTCAACTGCATCTTGAAAGAGTTTACACTTGTTTTTTTTAAGAGTTAGCCCATACTCCTTCAGAATGGAACAAACTTCATTTAAATGCTTAGCATGACTTCCTTTGTCAGGAGAATAAATAAGGATATCATCCTGAAAACATTTTACCCACAACTGCATGTTCTTGAAAATATGGCGCATAGATCTCTGAAAAACGGAAGCCGCTGATGCCAATCCAAAAGGCATCCTTTTGAATTGGAACAGACCTTGTGGCGTGATAAATACAGTCATGTGGCGTGACTCTTCAGCTAACTCAATTTGGTGATAAGCCGACCTAAAGTCTAAGGTGGAGAAAACAGTGGCACCACCTCACATGCTCACAACTTCATTTATATTTGGCAAGGAATGGCAATCAATTAAAATATTAGCATTTAGAGCCCTGAGGTCAATGGATAACCTCAAAGACTTGTCAGGTTTTTGTGCAACACAACCGGAGATACCCATTCAGACGATTCTACTTCCTCAATGACTCCCTCATCCAACATTCCTCTTAAAACTTCACTCAGTTCTTCTCTTACATTAGTTGGCACATTCCTGAGCTTCTGTCTGACGGGAATCGCTCCTTGTTTAAGTTTAATAGCAGTGTAAAACCTTTACGTTTTCCTAGGTTATCTGAAAACACTTCAGGGAACTCTCTTTCAATATTACTAATTTGAACTTCTTCCACTACCATCTCTGGTTCCTTACAACGCGGATTAAGTATGATCCCCAACCTCCACTGGTACCTCCAACCTAAAACATTAACCCCTTTTTTTGCTACATACACCTTGATGAATGCAGATCTTCCTTTGAAATGAACCTCAGACGCCATGTATCCTAACATCTCAATGGCGGAACCATCAAAACTTTCAGCTATGATGTCTGGAGGAGATAAGTCCTCCACGGATACAATCTTAGAGAGCTTCTCACAAAAGTAACCTTCCATAATAAAGGACCAAGGAGACTCAGTCAGCCATCAACTCCAAATCCACCTTAAGAAAGTTAATAACACACTTAGGTGAACTTAAAGTTTCTCCGAGAGAACAAACATCAATTACTGACACAACAATTCCTCTTTCATTCACTGGAACATCTTCCATTGACTGAACATCCCTAATGGAGGATATTCTACTGGAACTATTAGAAACACTTTTCCCTTTAATAATCATCCTTTTGAGGTCATCTTTGCAAGTTCTGGCAAAATGCCCCACTCTCCCACACTTAATACACTCCTTACCTGTGGCAGGACAAAACTTAAACAATACTACAGGGCTGGTACTACCACACCTAAAACATACAATAGACTTGTCATTCTTAGTACCTTGATAAGTAATTTTAGGAAGATTATTCACAGCACAGACTTCATCAACACACTTAGTGCTCCTATCACCTTTAGCATTAACCTCTTCAATAGTTTTCATTCATTTATCGGATTGTTCAAATGCTTTTGCAGTGGCTATAGTATCATGTAAACTGTGATTTTCTATAATCCACAACTGTTCTTGTTTTTTTATTACTTTTAACATTCACAATTATTTGATCATCATTTCGTCACCCATGACACCAAAATTACAAGAAACTACAAGTGTTCTGAGCACAGTTGAAAAGTCATCAAACGATTCAGAAGCCCTTGAGATCTTGTGTAAAACTTGTATCTGTTCAATGCTATGCTGGTGGTGGGTTTGAAACGTGTCTCCATACGCAACAAAGCTTCATCAAAAGTACTCATTTCCCCCGGTACTACAGGTAGAGTCCTGAAAACAGCTTGGCCCTCGGACCCTAAACAATTAAGCAGTATATTTTTCTTCCTCTCATTTCCCATACTGTCCCCATCAATAGCTTTCATATAAGTCAAGAATTCCTCCTTCCACCTAGACCACGGCATAGGAGGATCGCCTTTGGATTGTAGGAATTTTGTAGGGGGTTCAAATTGCATGGTAAAATATTAGTATAAAAGATTACTAACACAATGAAATAATAGAATCACAATTTTCCTTTTGGCTTAAATATGAGAGTCTTGCACAAAAAAATATACTTAACAATATAAAAGGTATGAAGGAGAAATAATAAGAAGAGAAAAGAAAAAAATATAGTTCCACTGAAGTATTCTCTCAGTATCTCCTTGTAGCGTTGCTTAAAATTCAAATCTAGTCTTGTAAATTGACAGAATTCTTCTTGCAGGAGATCGAGTAATATGCACCAAGCTTACCAAGCCACTTAAATCACCCGTGTGCTTTTGCGACGATTCATCAGTGTAAATATGTTCATAAAGCACAATTTAATCATCCAAATAAACAGCCGTTAACAAGAAATATGCGCGGTCAAGCGCATTGACGAATTGAAGGAAGAACAGGTAAACACAAGATGGCGGCGTTGCGTGTGACAAGACCGCGTAAGGATTACGTTGCGCAATGACTCGATCGCGTTAAGGTCAAATCCATCATAGCTTCAATGACTCCAACACACACAGGAATGCGCGTTGAACGCGATTTCTCCAAGACAACGAAATCCACACAGTAATGCCGGTCAGCAGGGAGCACGCGCTGAGACATGCGTTAAGAACTCCATTACTACAGCAACAGCACGGACAGGAAGGTAACAGTGAGATTCACAGGATGCGAATCTGTAAAAATCTCCAAATTTGTAAAAATTGTTTTTCTTGATGTAGGCATATGAGAAAAAGTCCATGGAAAGTTGGTGATAAGTACAAACAATACTCTCCACAAGTAACGCAGCAAGGTAAATCTTTGTAGATTCCAGGTAAAATTGGAGAAAATCCCAAAGTAATTGTACCGCTCCTGTGCCCCAAAGAAGCAGCAGGTACAGGTCCCGAGTCGCCAATTTAAAGTTCTCAGGTAAATAAGTCCAATAAATCCAGGATAGGTTAAAGTAGTTTAATGAACAGGGCATAGTACTGCTTGCTCAGAAATCCAAAGCAGAATGAGATAAAGAATCATTCCAAATGAAGTAATAACTAACAGCAGGGCATGCGCTCATTTGAAAATATACAAAAGAAATTTAAAGGAACAGGGGAATAAAAAGGGAATAAACATTTAAACCATGTAACACACACCTATTTACTTTATTGAAGATGTTTTCAGACCTTGTTTTACTCATTCTGAATTACATCAACACCATATCAATCCTTTGCTTTAAGAGCATGATTTAATTAAAATGAAAAATATGTTGGATTGAATTAAGAGAGAATTTAACATGTAGCTGTCTGTTTTTTTTGGGAGAATGTCTGTCTACCAGTAATATAATTTCAATGATCGTAATTAATGTTGTGAAAACACACATCACTTTCATCTCTTCCCAGATAAGTTAAATACATTTTACACATCTGAATCGAAGCATTGACCAACGTCATGATGTATGGAACCTTTTGCTTAATATGTTTTAAAGATGTGCAAAAATGGTTAAATATTAGAAAATTATCTCATGTCTGTCTATGGGGGTGATTCAGTATAAAATGATCTTGCCTAGAGAAATTAATGTATTGCATCGATTCAGCTCAAACAGATAGTTCCTTATTGAAATTATGGCAATTCATCTTATTGTAAATTTGGATAAATCTCTGCTCGATCAAAAATTTGCCACCCTGTTTGAATTAAGCGAATACATCTGGTAAATATGGATCTGTTCTATAAATTGGGCAAATGAAATGTTTTTCTGTACCTACAACTATTAAACTGCAACAGTTGGGATTTAACTGGTATGTAACCTTATAAAATCGGAATGGATCGAAAAGGGGATGGTTAAAAGCTGCGAGTGTGTCTACTGTATGTTTGAGGATTGATCTAAAACTAGTTTAATCTGGCATTCTTTCAGTGCTAATTCTATAAAGCAAACGTGATTAAGAGTATCCATGGGTATTTTTGGTACCTCACCCTACCTTTTTAAATAGGATAATGGAATGCACTGCTATTATTATAGTAACAATTTGTACTTTCTATGTGAATTAAAAACAACAATGTAGAGCATGTGTTATTGTCAAAATAACTATGATGATGCAGATTTTTATAATTGAAAATCTGCCTCACAGAGCAAATTAGATTGTGTTTAAAAATACTTCATGCAGGAAAGTGTTTTTAAATGTTTAATGTGCAAATGTAAACTTAGGAGACGATCTACAGTTTATTGTAGTAGCGTCATTTTGCAAATCCCTGAATAAATGAAATACCCATAACTGTTGCCACCATCTTACTTCCTGACACTCAGTTCCTTATTGCCATGTGAAATTTATTTCCAAGTTACACGTAAAGCATCCTGTTACCGTATGGTCAGCAGTAATTTATAAATGCTGAAATTTATTTATCACAGATTTTTATAGTTTGGGTGGGAGTAAAACTTTAAAAGTAACATAACAAGTATTTGTAAAGTGATTGTTCACCCTTAGGAGTGTCTTCGCCCTAAAACAGTTGTTTATTGTCCACTTAATGACACCTTCCAATATTAACTAATACTATCTACTTTGACTATTGTATCTGTTCTGTTTGCATTTATCATTGTGCCTTGTCCTGCAATATTGATTAAAATCTTTGTCATTGTCAAGAATTTTCTTGAATGGTGGCAATCCTTTTGCTGTACATAAGTTACTACAGACATGTTATTTCCCAATTAGTACTGCAGTGCTAAAATTAGGACAGAAACACATGCGCGCAATTTCAAATGAAACCATACACAGACTGTATAATAAACAAATGGCCATAAATATGTGATACCTATCTTCACAAAACAGCATACATTTTCTAAATGTTTGTTATGCTGAAATAGAAAAAGTATATGGGGATTATTAAGAGCTTGTTGGAAGTAGGATATCTGCAAATAATTGCTATATGTCTTGTTTGCCTCAGTACTGTATACCTGGCTATATACTCTAAATAGAGCGGACAGTACATTGCAAATTAGTTTTTGTCCAGCATCTGTAAAGCGCTAAATAATTCCCTAAAATAATTATTGGTGTTTGGTTCTTTAACAAGTACATATGTAACTAGAGGGATATATATAGTTGTAGTCAAGATCTATTCCAACCTAGCTTTAATTCTTAATTTGTCTGTGCACATGAATGAAAGTATTGCTGTCTTTTTAAAGGATGCGGACACTCTTAAAAGTCTAACATTTACTGTTCTTTTGTGTTGAATTTGTACCTTTCATTAATCTAGTAACTCCAGTCATTAGTAAGTCCTACTTGGGAATAACTGCTTTTGCTAAATCATTCTACACTGATATAAGCAAACGTTATTGTTGATAGAACTGACCAGCATAAAATAAAAAGATGCAGCTATGCAGAATCATTTTCCGATACCCTCATGCAGAGTAACAAACATTACGAAAACTAATATACACATATTTGATGGATGAACATTAAAAAATATACACATTGTAATATATCGTGGAATTCATGTAGCCTGGCCATAGTATTGGATACTATACAGTGAATGATTAACTATGAAAAAGACAGTTCAGGATACTAAGTACATATTCTTTAAAAGAGTTGCTCTTAGCCTTTGTTTTAGAGACCAGCATTCAATGAGCCAGGTGCTCACTATGAAATGCACTCTTATTTGTGTGTGCGTTCCTCGATCTGTATCTTTTTTTAATGTACTTTAGAAAGGATTAAAGAATATGAAATAGTGATTAATGTCGATTCTGAAACTATTGTGTAGCTTCTTCCCACATTTTAACACAGTATAAATAATATGTACAATTATGTTTGGGTGGGCGTCTCTTATCCTGTATGATGACTGTAAATGTTCCTCTCTTGCTTCAGCCTGGCTCTCTGTGATTCTACTGTACTCCGCGGTTGCTGTTGCTGTCTTATATCTTGTAGCTGTAAGTAGAGTAACCTATGTGGAATTTGGCACTCTGGTTTTCAAGTATCCTCATTAATGTATTTGGACTAGTGTCTGGCAGACACTTTTCTGCCTGGTCAAAGATGTACATATTTCCTGAACACCTATGACTCATTATGTATTATTTGCATTGCGTGCATATTACCACGTGTTAGCTACGTCACTGTCCTAACGAGCCCAGCAGGGAGCTCTTAAACATCAGTACTTACCTGTCACTATTATCGAAGAACAGACTTTTTCGACGTTTATCTACGTACCTTTACTTTCTACCCTTTTATTTTATGTTTAAGGTTCTAGGATTAATGATCCCTACATGTACAGGTGAAGAAAAGAAAACTGAGCAGAAAGTGAAATGGCAGGATTCCTAGATAACTTTCGGTGGCCAGAATGTGAATGTGTTGATTGGGGTGAAAAAAGAAACACAATTGCTTCTGTGATAGCAGGTGTTTTGGTAAGTGTTCCAGTAATTTCTATTTTCTTTTTAGACTTCAGTTTTGGTACTATCTCCTCTGTGTGACATTAAGCAAATGTAAAACCTAGACCAACAGGGGACCAGTGATGTATTCCCAGCAGTGCAAAAAGCATGATACCTGCTATTGAGAAACGTGGCATCCTAAATGTGGGAAATAACTTGTTCAGCTTGTACATATAGTGTCTGACATTCCATCAAGGTTTGATTCACCTGGTACAGTGGTTATGGCTCCGTCCTCCGTCTTCTTGTATTATCCATTTTTTAAAACATGTTATTTACTGAAATATAAAGCATGTCAGAAGCACAGTTGTTTACATTTTAAAGTCATTTTATGATAAGTTTTTAAAATGAGGGACTTGATTGCAGGTATGCTTAGTTTCCATTTGGTAGGTTTTTTTCACAAGGGAAACTTGGCTCACTAAAGTCCGCTTCCCATTACGCGTGGATTTGGTTACAAAAGTATTTAAAATATTTTGCAGACTGGCCAAGTGGGGATGCATCTTCTGTATAATTCCACTACCACGCTGATATTCTCGGCCAAATAGCTCTTAATATAAAAAAGTCACCCTTTTAAGCAAGTAAGTGTATGGTTTACATCCCCTAACGGTGGATGTGAAATTGATTTAGCTATCCTTAAGCTAAAGTTTTTATCCCTGTAATTTGACTTCATCATTAAATCAACCCATATGATTTTACTGAACCAGAATGTTCTTTTTATGTCTTGTCACCTTCTTCAGGCATGCCCTCTTAGTAAGGATGTAGACCTCAGTTGTCTCCTACACAAGTGTAAAGCTGGCATCACTAAATGTTAGAAGGTGGTCTGACACCAGGGGCCGCCCGGATTTTTTGCTTTTTGAGCACCTAATTGTTGAGCTTTTACTTTGGGGAGCCTCATAATCTGGGACTCGCCCACAGTGAACTCATAATGAAGGAGACTGCATGGAGATTTTACTGGTGTCCCCTCTGGCTTGACTAGGCCTCTGTGCAGCAGCTGGAGTATGGGGCACCGGGCTGGTTACATGTGTAGGGGGTGCACAGGGGAGATTCCTAGCGTGGGCAGTCCAGGAGCAGGTACATATTGAATGGTGTGGCAGGACTTACGCAGAATTGGGTGGTGACATGGAATAGGCTTTATACGCTGGAAAGAAACAAATCCGTGTGTTTTACTGTGTTTTCACTTCATTATTCCCCCATAGGGATGTGGGGCCCATGGCAAGAATGACTTCCACAAGGCCTACAGATTTCAGACATGCACTAAAGTCCATTGTAGTGGAGGTGAAAAGAAGTATTCTGCAGAGTCCAAAGTAATGTTTGTACTGCTTTTGGGTCGTCCAGAAATGTCATATTTCTCTGAGTCCCTGGCTGGGGTCTGGCCCTGGCAGGTTAGATTAATGCCCTTTCTTCCCTGAGCGAAAATCTTCCCTCCAAGGAAGGGAGATATGTGGAGCTACACGCCAATCCATCAACCGCTGTCGCTGGGTGCCAGGCACCAAGGTGAAGGCAGCACTGGGAGAAGGGGGGCCATGTGGCCAGAGACACTGGGCGACTCCATTTTGAACAACCCAGAGGCTGGACAAGAAGGAGGGAGCTCGGCAGGGAAGTGAGGTCACTGTTTGATAGGACACACAGAGACTTCATGCCAGCCCGTGCCAGTACTTGCACAGGAAGAGAAGCTCTCTCTGGGGTGTGGTCTGCTGAGGCGGAAGGTGTTGGAGCCTGGCAATGGGCAGTTGGAAGGAGAGACCCCCTGACTGTCACCCAGGCCCCTAACAGCACCAGAAGAAGCGCCCAGGACCGGTGCGCAGAAGCAAGGAGAAGAGAGGTGCAGGGAGCCAGTGAAGACCGCTCCCTGCAGAATGCACCCTCTTGGAGACCCAGAGGGCGAAGGTGAGTGCTCCCAGTGGCTGGGGACGCGATCAGGAACAAGAAGACTTGAAAATGGGGCAGATCGGACCCCAGGGGCTGAGATATGGCCACCCGGTAGGTATGCAACATTTGACCCCTAAGAAGTCCGATGACGAAGTGCGTTGGGCTCCGCCGCCGGTCTCAGAGATGCCCCCGGGGTGGGTCAGGTCCTGGGGGCTGCCCCCAAAGAGAAGTAAAGCCGGAGAGTGCTGTTGCGCTACCTGTGAAGGTGCCCTGCAGGGGGGCCAGGAGCCCACCCTGGCCCCCACTGAAGATGGAGGCGGGGAAGCGCCGTCGCCCCCCCTCTGCCCCCTGCGAGGAGGAAAGCCGGGGGGGGGGGCTCCCCAAGCTGCCCTCCATAGAGAAGGCATGCAGGGGTCTGGGACCCCCAGAAGAGCCTCCAAGAAGAGGCATGGTGCTCGGGGCCCGTGTGGGACCAGGCCCCAGAAAAATCAGCGCGAGCGGCCGGGGGTTGGCTCCCTGGGCCGCAGGACAGTACCTGGGGTCCGGGTGGGACCGGGCCCCCCAACGAGGCTGGAACACGGCAGAAGACCGCCGGCTGCATCAGCTCGGCTCTCCCCAGCACAGCGGGAGAGCCGCTCATACAATATTCACAGAGAGGAGCCTGAAGGGCCCCATAATGCCTTGCAAGGCATGGGGAAACTCAGGTTGGTGCATGGTGACCCCCCAGAGGAGGGGGGTCACCCTCAATGGTGAAAACGTGCTGAGGGGAGCTGCTGGAGAAGCGCAGTCATGGAGTGAAGGGCTGAGTTGGGGATGTGTTGAGAAGGGCATCCCCTGGAGGTGAAATGGTGGAATTGCATTGAAATGCATTTACTAATGGTTATTTCTTTTAGAGGAACTGAATTTCCGTGTTTAATGTGAGCACTGGTGTAAGACGAGGTCTTAAGCAAAGTGGGGTTATGTTGTCAGACATTCCTGCTAGGGTGTCTGGCTGTGTATGTGTAATCCTGTGATCTCATCTGTGATGCCTTTAGGGGCTGTATTTGCAAAGCATTCTAATGATACCCAAATGTGCTGAGTACATTCATTCTAAAGTGTGCGTCAACATGTATTCTTGCTGCTGCGCTTAGGTGAAGACCTCCGACTGCTAGCACCTTAAGATATAAAGGTGCATACTTTAAGGTCAGTAGGAGATGCTCAGTCAGGGTCATGTGTCACCAAGGCAGGTGTACCCCTTTTAAATGCTTGTTGAGGTACTGGGTTGGGTCGCCGCTGGGATGGTGCCAGTGCGCAGGGCCCTCGCTCCAGGTTATGTTCAACTAACTGCATTGGGGGCAAGATGATGTGCATACATGGGAGTGGTGGTACTAGACCCCACCCCCTTTGCGGGAGGGGTGGAGATGTTATGCAATGTTACAAAGTAATTCCAACAGCTAATGTATATTTGTAAATTGGTGCATAGTATTGAGTAGTGTGTGTGTTTAATAAATGTACCCTTACTTTTATAAAGTACAGACTGGACAATCAATTATTGAGCGTTATTTCTGCGCACATGTAAATGGCGATTACTAGCCCATACCATCTCCCCTGAGTAAGCCTCAGACTGCTCTGCAACGCTACCTTCTGAGAGTAGCTATTACAATTGGGTGTTTGGTTCCCAGTGAAGGACAAATGTAGTCATGTTATTTGTGCAGGCCTCACATATGCTGCTTCGTTTTCAAACACTGAAGCTCAGAGTAATTTTTATCCCTACAAAAGAAGAACAAACTGATTTTGAAGAGATTTGAGAAAAATACAATTGGAAAGAAGGTAGATAAAAGGCTACCTGGCAGCTTCCCAAGATGTCCATGTTTTTTAACTAGCACTGTACAAAATACAAATTAAAGCTGCTGAAGCATTCTATTTCACAAACATAATTTTATCATAACCCAGGAAGCTCTTCAGAATGAAAACTAAATTAGATGCTCCATCTGTACTTTAATCTACATTTCTTTCCCTCCAAGAAACTGTGTAAGAGGTCTTGACTATCTTTTCAAAGATAAAATTGCTTAGATTAAACACTATGTTGAACAAGAATGCCGTCCCCACCGCATGAAAGCCCCAACAAATTCACTAATATCATGATTCATGTGTGTAAGGACAGCTTCCATTTGATTATTGACTGCTCTTATGAATCATTTTTAGGTCTCGCCTACGCAGGGCTTGCGCTGTCTCTTTGAGACGTGCTGTATTCAGGATATGGCGATACCAAAGGCGTTAAGCAACATCCATCTTTCAAATTGACTCCTTTTACTATCCTTTGTAAATGACTGCTATTAATAAGTTAATATGGTTACTTGTCCCCAGCCACTCTTCTTTTTTGGTTTTGTTGCTTTTTTGGGCTCTTGAGCTCACTCACGCCCACACTTGCTCCCTCTCCTTGTTCTCCTGTTAGCTGCTTTTTATATTTGCTAACACTCGCTCTTCCTCCTTGGCTACAGCTGTTGTCTCCTTCTCTCTCTTGAGTGGGAGAATGGAGGCTTTCACAGTACAGCTAACACTGAGGACACACAAAAAATTCTTTGAAGTCGGTGTACTCTTCCTCGCTCCAAGGCTGTTGTAAACAGCGCCATCTTTGTGGAAGGTTACCTTCTGTAAACAGGTCTGTAATTATTGGTGTTATGACGCCTGAATGCATATTTTATCCACGTTTTTGAAAGCCAATAAAGCTCGGATATTCTCGAAACGGAGCAGAACCCTTTCTTAAGAACTTCTGCAAAATCGTTTTATATATACATCTTATTCCAAATGAATCGCGCCACATTCTGTCATCAGTGTTATTTGGCATGTTTTTTGGTTTGCTCAATTATATACATTTTATTGTGTTGAAGATGTGCTCTATTGACTCCTCTTCTTCGATTTCGCTCGTCTTTTTTGTGTATTTTAATAGGCACAACATTGTTTTCTGAGGGTGCCTGTTCCATCCTCCGTCTCCCAACACCTTCCTGCTTTGCAGCTTGATCCCTGCCCCCACCACCACCCTAATCGCTGCTTGACTGACCTTTCCTAGTTTCGGGTGATTGCCATGGCACGCCACAGCACTCTAGCAGCTCAGTTGCCTTGCTGCATTATAACAAGCAGAATGTGCACTCTACTAAGAAGCGGGTGGTCACTGACTAATTTGGATGTTACGAAAACGATTACTCTCATAACTGAATTTCAGTGTACCGCACATCGGGGTATGTTATTGACTCCACTGACCATGTACATGTACTTTTTACCGAATCTTGAAGAGCTTAGCTCTACTTGTGAATTAAGTTATATTAGCTAATCTTAGCTGTAGCTTAAGGTTTGCAGTTATCAAAGTGAGTTTCAAAACATGAAGCCTCTATCTCAGGAGGACGGGCAATGAATTGTACATGCATTATCGTCCTTTAAAAAAAAATAATCAGTGGGTTAAAGTAATGTTTTGAAGTTTCTGTTGTGGCTTTATTAATGTGTTTTCTTCAAAACTTGTTAAACGCTAACTCACGTATCAGAATGTCTGACAGTCATACGCCAAATTTAAAACAATCTCTGTGTTTGGACTTATTCTTAATTTGGCCCGCCCTACCTAACAAGACCCAGCGAAGCGCAGCTTTTCTGAGAGGTTTATCAATAAAAACTCTCAAACACTTCGCTGGTGCACCCTGGAGATACCTGCAGCAGTCTGCACATGCTCTAGTGACTTCAACATACAGGCGATCTACTCAGGTGTTCTCTAAAGAAGCTCCGCACCACTCCTGAAACGGTTCAGACATCTCTTCATTTGTTCGGATGTGAAACGTCACCGGGGTCAAAGAGAGCTTTTGTCCCATTATAATGCCCCGGACTAGTGTGAAATGACTCTCAGTAAATCTAAAGTAAACTGTTCATTCAGGTCTAAGTGGTATTCTTCTCTCTGTCAGGGTAGCTCAATGGCTGCATGCATTAACAAAACCCAATTACTAGTCATGTGGCACAGTGTTCAGAACATGTGACCTTATAGTACATATTTTAAGCCATACCCTTTGATCGCCTACACTGTGTCTCTTTAAAAGGATTAATTTTAGAGCCCACCCCAGCTTTTCTCATCTCACTTAAAGCACAGCTCTCACATCCTAGGATCTCTGCTATCCTCCCTTACTCTTCCTGACAACACCTCCATGGCCGCCTGACTCTCTGCAAGCAACAAAACAGAGCATGCAATGAAACCAAATTAAAAAACATTGTCATTATTAACGCCAACAGCTCTAACGTTCACAAACGTGAGACCTATTGTATTGCAAATGCTTGTTCTAAATGCTTGTTCTAATTGCCATCACTCTGGACCCATTTTGCTTCCTCCTTTATTTGGGAAACCTCTGGAAGAATCTGTTTTCCTTCAAATTCAGGAATTTGCAGAATGATTCCTTTTTTTTTAAGTAAGCTTTGCCAATTAAGAAGTATAGAACTGGTAGTCCAGTTGTTGTCTGTTCTGTAGAAAATGTTCAGTAGCAGAGATATTTGGGCTTAATATTAAACCTGTCTGCAGCGTTCAACACTGTGGACCATGGTATTTTTAACAGACAGGACTTAATCTGTCCCTGTTTCTTTTTTAGAACTTGCATTTCAAAAACGTGGCTGTTATGTCCCCATGGTCCAGTCTTGTCACCTTTTATGTTTAACAAATATCTGCGGCTCCTGACACATTGGTCCATTAAGCCATGATCTGATTCTTCACTTACTCGATTTAAGTCTTCCTCAGAATTAAGCTCAAATCCTACTTATGTTTCCACTGCATCTATAACAAACTACCAGTCTAATTCAAGGAGCATGTTGCTAAATGTCCTAAAATTAAAACCTAGCAAGATCGACGTTTTAGTGACCTCCCTCCTTCTCTAATCAGTATCTGGCCTTCTGTTATAGCCCGTATAGAATTTGTAACTTCACATGGACTTTAATTTGAGAACTAAGGGGCTCGATATTCTGTTCCTTTTTTTCCTTCCAGATTGCAGTGATGAACAGACTTTTACATTTGCTTGAGCTTCACTGCTTATTTGCCAAAATCACTGCAGTGCTTTAACGACTATGGAAATGCTGTCTGTCTCGGAGCAGCTCTAATATTATTACAGTTTGTGCAAGTTGTGGCTGCCTTTCTCATTGCCACTGTTTACAAAAAGGCATCATTTTCCTCTACCCTTAGAGTACTGGGCTGTCATGATGATTACACACAAAACCATGTACCAGCAGTTCCCCGATTCATTTTAGCCTTTTAAGATTAGCACTCTTCCAGTTGAGCACTGATTGGGCAACCTATACCATCTGACTGTTTCCTAGACCATCTGTGGCCCAGCTTACTAAATGAGGTCACTAAGGCTAACTTACTGAGCAATATTATGTTGGAGCGAGCTGTTACACAGTAAACAATGCTCCCAAATCCTCCCAGTTCTATTTGAAGGACACATGTGGAAGGGAATGGCAACAACGAGAGTCTACCTTTGATGCAGAGAGAACACCATATTTGGTTCTCTCTTTTTAAGAGCCATGTCAAAACAAGAGCAGTTGAGGTGTAACCCAGAAGAATAACCTCCATGAAAGCACTGACGCATTAGAGGGCTTTTGGCAATAAGTAGCAACCACACAAGATCACCCTGCTGGTTATAAACCTGTGTCCTTGATCTGTGGTTACACTTAACTCTATGGCAGTGGTCATCAAACTTTTTAACTCCACGCATCCCCAATGGAAAATCAAAACATTTCACAATTATTCTATTAAACTGGCATTATTTAAGTATGCCTAGACTTATTTAAACATTGTAGTTAAGTTCTGTTACTGTTTTAAATACAGATTGCCAACCATAATGTTCTGGTCAGGTAGACCTTTCTAATGTGTAAAAGTATTTACAGAATGACTATTAAAAATGGGGATGGGGGGTTTGAAGAATATTTGGAGTCTCTTCCCTTTTGTCACCTTCTCTCAGCCAGGAAATGACAAAAGATGTTAGTGATGGCTGATTACCAAGCTGCTAACTGCCGCTCGTTTTCTTTCCACTGAAAGCAAAGCACTGTTATCAGCGTAACGCTTCTTTTGGCCAGAGCCTGGCTCCCTTTCCCCCCTGGGATCACTTGAAGCCACCTTAGGGGGGCCTGCCCCCCTGTTTGAAGAACTCTGCTCTATGATGATCTTTTGTCTCCATTTTTAGAGCCAGCAGCAGAGGTCTGAAATGCTGGTGGTCATCTTGAAGTGTTCTATGATGGGGAGGCCTATTGGAGCACATTGCAACTTTGAGATGAATTTCATGGTTAGTTGCTGTAGTACCTTGCCAATATGTCCATTTGAGGAGACAAAAGGACATTTTGAGTTCCAAATACGTCTGCTAGGGAACTGTAACAAAATCCAGAGGGCAGTAGTGATGAAAGAGGAGCAGCCTGTCTAATGGACCACTGTTATTCAGAGGAAAAAGGTGAAGAAAATGCTTGGTAGTGGGAACCTCACTACAGAAACACCCACCTGAGGTAACAGGAATATCAGAGTGTAGGCTTACAACACGCACACACTTACTCTCACCCATTCTTACTCTAACTCACCCATTCCTACTTTCACTCACCCACTCTTACTCTCACTCACCTAATCTTAGTATCACTCACCTAGTCTTAGTCTCACTCACCCAGTCTTACTCTCACTCACCCAGTCTTACTCTCACTCACCCATTCTTACTCTAACTCACCCATTCTTACTTTCACTCACCCATTCTTACTTTCACTCACCCACTCTTACTCTCACTCACCCACTCTTACTCTCACTCACCTAGTCTTAGTCTCACTCACCTAGTCTTAGTCTCACACCCAGTCTTACTCTCACTCACCCAGTCTTACTCTCACTCACCCAGTCTTACTCTCACTCACCCAGTCTTACTCTCACTCATCTGCTATTACTATCACTCATCTGCTATTACTCTCACTCATCTGCTATTCGTCTCACTCACCCACTATTACTCTCTCACCAGCTATTACTCTCTCGCCAGCTATTACTGTCACTCACACACTTTTATTCTTTCTCATTGACTTTCTCTTGCAGTATTTTAGTCTCGCTTTCACACGATCTCGTACTCATGCACACACTCTCATACTGTCTCACACACATGCAGTCACTCAAACATACACACTTTCGCACACTTAGACACACTTGGTTCAGTCCAAAGAAACCACACCTGCAACACTATGTAGCAAGGTTACCATGGCAAAGCAAGCAGAAGGAACAAAGACGTCGTTCTTCACCTAGGGGTCAGGCTTGCCTGTTTAGCAAAGAATTTGGACCAAATCACTTCTTTTGCTATAAGGTTTACACTGACTACTTCTAAATGCCAGGATAATTTTCAATTATTATGGCCTCACCCACAAGGCCAGCCAAGAAAACAGCCTAACCTAGTTGACATATTAAACCTCTTCGGTAGGAAAAAAGCACTGAGAAGAAGGTAGGAATTACTTTTGGAAGTACCCAACTTCAAATCTTGCAGAGCTCAGAAGTAATGTTTCAGGTGCTCCATGGAACTCTCTCCCTGATTCTGCTATAAACTGTTTCATCATTAAAATTATATGACACTGTATTGAATTGTTCCAGTGTTCTCTCTCACCCCCCTCTCTATTTCCTGATGATTCATATTCATGTTTCTTTGTAAAATGATATGTTGTATGTAGCCCTATAGCTTTCCGGTCCAGGAACGCTATACAACTGATATAAACAAAGCAGAAATACCTGCTATTAACTTTCTATATTGGAATTAATCTTGACATATATGTGGACAAAGAATACGTTGGCATTGATTGTCTAGAAGCAGCATCCCAAGATTTCATAAATTCCTGAAGCAGAAACATCTTTGTCTGGGTCATATTTTGTAAAGGTATTGCATCACTGTAGCAGTCGGTCCCTTTATGCACCTATATGTATTTAAATTAGTAAAGATAAACAGGTCATAGAAATATACTGTGCGAACATCCCAATATCACATTTAAAAACAGAATATCTACAACCTGAGTCAGATTTCCTAAATTTTGTATAATGTTAAAAATCTCACCATGTATATGGATGTACTGCTGTCTGATTCTCAGCATGTCATGTACTTATCCTTCATATCACTGCTCTTGTTGTTTGTACTTCATGTTGGTTACAATGACAAAACACAAAATTAAAATATTTAAAAAAATTAAAATAACACGCTCTGTGTATTGTTATTGAAATGGACAGAATTGCTGTTATATAAAGACCAAAAAAGTCAAGTCCATCAACAGTACACAAGACTCACCCATAAGTACACAAGACTCAAGACAAAGGGCAATAAAGTACATTGGTGGTTTACAATAAAGTAACTGGTTGGTTAGTAGCAGCATGATTCTTAAATATAAATACAGTGAATTTTCCAGAAAACACAGCAATAAGCACAGCAAAAAACTCTACAAGAGGATTTAAAAAAGAAAGTCCTATTAATGTAAGATAGATGGCAACGAGGATCCAAAAAAATAAAAATCAACTTATGATAATAAGGGACAACTTTAAAAATTGCCTAATAGCAAATCTTATTTCGGCTGAAGGAAGAGCCAAAATATAATTTAAGGCTGTGGCCCTATACTGGTACCCATTTTTTTAAATATAAGAGTGCACAGGAACGTCGTCCTCTCTTCCAAGAGAAAAAGACAGTCTTGTAAAAAGTGTATCATGGTGTGTTTGGGGTTTACGTTACATAGGCATAAGCCACCGTCTTTTGCAATTATTAGGTGTACATTTCCAAATTACAAGGAAAAGTCCACTCCAGTACGCAATCTGAAAATCAGATCTCCAATATGTTTATGTAAGACCTCAAACCGAGAGGGGTAGATTACTTTTGACCCTATCCATTGTACACATTTGTTTATGGAGTTCTTGGTAGCTAGATAAGTAGCTTTGTGGTTACAACTTGCTTGTTGCAGCTTCCCTTTTAATAAGTGTTTCAATTTAAATAAACTTAATGGGCTACTCAGCAATTAGAGGATCAAGATTAAGGCTGGAGGCCAGTGAGTCTAAGTGACTATTAATATAATATTTTTACTTGCAAGGGAGTGCCAAGCGGGGTACAATATGTTGTCCTTGGGCATTGAGTGCTCAAATTGATAAAAGAGATAAAACTTCAGCATTAGCAAATTGATTCCATGTGTCAGTGTGGCCTTCTAAACAGATAGCCTTAATCATGGTATTTGAGGTAACTGCATGAAGTATTTTAACGCACAAAACTTCAAGAGGGCCCCAATCGCACTGGGATTGGTGGTATTAATTTTCCACAGCAGTTTGAGAGAATAAATCCCACAGCTGACCCCAAATTTTCTCAAGACATCAACAGTACCCAATAAGTAAAATCTTCTTAGGGACAATTGAGTTGACCAATTCAGCTTAGAGGTCAAGCTGAGACCCAATTATTTATAAGAGTTCATCTGCTCTAACTTCTGATTGTTTTGATTCTGTCAGAACTTAGACTATGTCTAAAGAGCAGCGTTTTTGGTTTTATCGAAGTCGGTATTCAAGGAAATTCGGTTGGTAATAATCCCCCAGGGTGCCGCTCGCAGCAGTTGACGGATTACTGGATTTTGTTTCCTTGCCTCACGATACTCTGAACTCCTTTTAAATATCTATCTTTGGTCACGGTGAGGCTGACATTCTACGGGGGAAGGTCCTGACAGCGAGGAGCCAGTGCGGGCACCCGGGACTGCGAGGACCAGCATTCTCTCTGTCATCCAGAGCGGGTGCCTCTTCCCGGGCGTGCCCCGCCCCAACCCACCGCCTCATTACTGCTCGCAGCCCCCGCTTCGCGGGCGCCGCTCGCAGCAGTTGACGGATTCCTGGATTTTGTTTCCTTGCCTCGCGATACTTTGAACTCCTTTTAAATATCTATCTTTGGTCACGGTGAGGCTGACATTCTACGGGGGAATCCCCTCTTAGTTCTTAATTGAATCCCCAACGCGCATCGCAGGACGCGCGCGGGACTCAGCCCGGGGCTAAGCCCGGGCAAAGGGCGGGCCCTCTGAGGCCCTCCGAGGCCTGAAGGGACTGGACTGGGCCAGGACCCTCGATTGACCCATTATTTAAACACTGCCATATAGCAAGTATATCGTTATTATTTTTGTACTGGTACTTTTATAGTTTTTTTATCTTTTCTTTTCTTATTTGTGCTAGTTGACAGTTATTGTGGGTCCTGGTAACGTCGAGTATCCTGTTTACTTGTTTCTTATTTGGTTAGCAGCCTGATTGTGTATCTTATTGCCAGCTGCTGTTATTGCTAAAGGCTATGTCCACCCGTGAAACCCGCAGCCAGGCTGCGGCAGGTGCAAAAAACAAAAACAAAAAATTGACAGGTACACTGGACAATTTTATCCTCCGCACCAACTCTCTAATCGACCAGGGAATAGTTCTTATGGAAAGAAGGGTTTCTCAGGATCTCGCGCATGCTAAAAGGTCGTCACTAGGTAACATAGCCTCTGCGCGTACCCCAAATAAAGCTTTAAGCAATTCTGATCCCCAATCCACGCAGGTTGACACTATGACTCACTCCTCTATTAGTACCCATTTAACTTTTTTGGACCCACCTCCCGTGTCCTCCTCAACATCGACCACTTTGGTTAATAATTTAATATCCATTCCAGCTATTGTTCACCGTGAGAATACCCTCACTGAAAGGGGTATATTGGAGGGTGCAATTCCCAAATCAAATCAAACAACCCCCAAGGATAATGGTGACAATATAGTCAATTTAGATATGTTGGGATGCCCCGGTGATGTGGCCAGTGCCAGTGGCAGCACCAATGTGGGGAGGGTTTCGTCGGGTCCCAACAAAAGGAGAGAAAGTGTACAGTATATATCCCACCCTCTACCTTTGGGTATTCCGGATGATACAGTCTCGAATAGTAGTTTGGTCAGTATCCTTGACGATAGTAGCCTTGAAGAAGACTCGGAGGATAAGAATGCTCCACTTATAAGTTCTCTAACAGAGCTTATCAGGTCTCTACTTTCGCCCTTGGAGACTAGACTCCAGGGCATAGAACATCAGCTCCAGGCTCTCCTCCAGGAACTAAAACCCTGGGAAAATAACCCCGTCCAAAGGGTTTCTAATGTACCGGCCCCCACCCGTAGTCTTCCGCACTTGGCTAAGAATCAATCTGTAGGGGATAACCCCACCCTCAAGACCCACCCCCCTATAACCCCAACCCCCAAGGGCAATAAAGTTAGTTCCAATCACCCAGCAACCAACGTACCTACTAAACCTCAGACTGTAGTTGGCCCTACCATTTCTGCCCCCAAACCCTCTTTATCCCACTTCGAGAAACCGAAGTTACGTCGGAACATCAGTTTACCACCCGACGCCTGTCCCTATGTGATAGTTCTAACAGGCGTCCCTGAGCTTGCCCCTGCCATTTCTGAACCCTTCTGGGCCCTCAAAAATAAAGTTTGCCATTGGTTAGACAGGAATATTCCTCCTCCTCCTAATATTAACAATAAAATGCTTATGGTGGAGAGAGCTCCATGGGTAGGAGAGAACAAGAAAAATCTACAGGGAGACTGTGTTGTGGTAACATTCGAGGACCCGTGATTGGTGGAGCATATTTGCTCTGGGCCCCCATGTTACAACAATTCCTCGATCATGGTTAAACCCCTGTCATATTTCTATATGTCTACGGAACATCATGACAATAGGTGGAGCTGGTTGAGGGCTTCCAATTATGGGAGGGGAGGGATGAGGTCCGAGCCCTTAAGGGATCAGAATACTTTTAATTGGGGTGTGGGTGACGACGGAGACTGGAACACAGTACGAAGAGGAGGTGGGAGGTCCATCCCAGGTGGTAATCAGTTTAATGGGGAATGGCTTGGTCCACAGCTCAATTATCCCCTAATCCCCTGTTACAATCGTTACAGTGGACTGGAGGGAGTTGACTGACTTCCAACCCAGCTCTCTGGACAAACTAGAAAGAGGGAGGTGTCAGTTACCCTTGGGGAAGGATCTAAAATTGCCAGGGATGGTATAGCCAGTTTGGGAACTACTAGTCCTGGTTTAGGAGAAAAGGAATCCAGTACTCCAGTTATAATCAAGGAACCATCTGTAGCCCCTATCTCCATTAATGTTCTGTCTTGGAACATAGCAGGGTTAAAAAAAAATCTCATTAATCCCGATTGGAACGATTTTATTAACACTTTCCACATATGCATGTTCCAAGAAACCTGGTGTCTGTCCCCGCAATATAAAAATGGGTACTCAAACTATTTTATTCCTGTAGTCACGGTGGGGAAAGGTCGCCCGTCTGGTGGCCTGCATATTTGGGTAAAGGTGAACTTGAATTGTGTTGTTACCACCCATAAAGTTGACTCTAATGATATTTTACACATCTCCCTAAAGAGCCCGTCTGGGGGTATTATCTTTGAACTCTTTTGTATTTATGCAAGAGGTCTTCAGGGTGGTTTAATTTCGCCAACAATAGAGTTATTAGATATGAGGTTATGAGATCTTCCACCTAGATCCAAAATACTAGTGGGGGGGATTTTAATTGCACTTTTGAACCCCTGGATGATGAAGAGGTATTGGGGTTTAACTCGGAGGATTGGAGGCAGACTATACCTCCCCTAGTCCTTGCACCCATTAAGAAATGGACAGCCAGAGCAATCCAGTTGAATACTCTGGCTTTAGAACATAATCTACGGGCTCTCAACGGGCGGACCATTTCAGACCGTAATGGAGCAATGACTTATAATAGGATAAGCTGCCCATCTCGAATTGATTATATCTTTTTGGACACACAATCATGGTCAAGCCTAGTTGACATGGAGGTTAGGCAATCAACAGATAGTGATCATAATCCATTATGTATGGAAATCCACTGGGCAAATGGGATCGGCAAAAGTGGAAATCCAGAGATGATTACTAAAGAGGTCTTTCCTACTAATTGTAACCGGAAATGAAAATGGAATGTGGTTAGGTGTGAAGAGGAGAAACTTAATAGCATTAAAGAGCTAGTTTTAGTCGAAACTTGTAGCCTTGCAGCCATCGCTCTAGTAGCACCTAACTCCCCGGGATCAAACTTGCCAATTTTGTATAAAAATATAACCGATAAAATAGGAGAATCTTTCTCCAAGAGGTTACAGGGGACACCCACGTTAAACCAAAAATCCCTTAAGAGTAACCCCTGGTATACGGCAAACTGTAGGAAAAAGAGGAAAGCCATCACGCTAGCTATAAAAAGTAAGGATCCCATAGCAGTCCGTCTAGCGAGAAAGGAGTATCACAGTTGTATAACATCAGCTAAGAAAGATTGGGAGGAGGAGCATTGGCAGCAGCTTAAGGCCGCAGCCTATGGGAAAAATTCTATTATTTTTTGGAAATCGATTAATGCTCTTGATAGAAGGGGGGTAGGGCCAATTTTAAATCATATAAACGAACATCAATGGTACTCCCATTTTTTAAAACTCTATTGCGAGGATAGCGTTGAAGGTCAAACCACATCTCCAGCTATGGAACTCCAAAACGCGCTCTGCATGAAGATAGGTATCAAGGAAGAGTCTTTCTCCCAGCGAGAAGTCCAGGATGCTATTTTAAAAATATTACCAGGGAAAGCGGCTGGCCCAGATGGCCTGCCGGGGGATTTGCTACTGCACGACCCCAAACTATGGGCAGACTTTATAGCCTGTTTAATTAATTTAATTCAGCACGGCCACCCTGTCCCTGAATCCTGGAAGGGCGCGGAAGTTATCACTATATACAAGAAAGGTGATAGAGAGGACCCTGCCAACTACAGACCAATAAGTTTAATCGATACCATCCAAAGGTAGTTGGCAGGGTCATCATAAACTGAACAGAGTCATGGCTTACAGATAATGACATTCTGAGCCACTTTCAGGCGGGGTTTAGGCGTAATGTCGGCGCGATGGACCATGTTTTCCGGTTCTGTGCAGTCTATTGGAAGTCAGTGTCTGTCACCAAGGGTAGTTTGTACCTGGCTTTCATAGACTTGAAAACAGCATTAGATGTTATCCCACGTGCCAAACTCTGGGAGGTCTTACTTGATATGGGATTCCCTAGTTACTTGTTGCAGTTTATCATCAAACTCCACGAAGACAATTATGCAAGGATTCGCTGGGGGAGTCAAGGCCAATTAACAGGGAGGGTACCAGTTAGGAGGGGAGCGGCAGGGATGCGTGATGGCACCGACACTGTTCTCCCTCTTTATAAATGGGGTGGTGGACCATTTGAGGGAGGACCCTGCGGATGCCCCTGTCATTGCCGATGAGAAAACCCCTACACTCCTCTTTGCGGATGATACCCTCCTGATGTCCAAAACCCCTATGGGTTTGCAAAAACTGCTCGACCGCTTCAGTGTTTTCTGTAAAGACCGTGGATTAACGGTTAATACCATGAAAACGAAGCTGATAGTATTATCTGCCAAAAGAAAGCTCAGGAAGGCTTATCTCACTCTGAATGGGACCCCTTTAGAGGTAGTGGATGAATTCGACTACCTTGGGGTCAGGCTCTGCAACAACATGAGATGGGACTCCCACTTGTCTAAAATGGTTCTAAATCTTAAAAGGGTCTCTGGAGCGATACTAAAGAATCAGCGCCTCTCCACCACCAGACCAATAGCCCCCGCCCTGGCAGTTTATGAGGGGAAAGCTTTAGCTTCGGCAGTTTATGGCTCTGAATTGTGGGGTGCTGAGAACACTAAGGCATTGGTAGTTGCAGAAAATACGTTTATGAGAGACATAGTGTCGCTTCCCCCCTCGACCCCTTTGAAACCACTATTTTTTGACATGGGCAAAAGATCGATTTCTGAAATAGTCCAACTTCGCCCCTTGCTATTTTGGGTGCGTCTCAGAAGGACCCCTGAACTAGCAAATTATGCTCTAGTGTTGGATGAGTTAATTAGTTTGAATGTATCCAACAAAATAAAGTGGCTTAACAATCTAAAGAAGTTGGTGGAGTCTATAGGTTTGGCTGAGTTTTGGGCTTCACAATCCCCCCCACCCAAACAAATTGTTAAAAAACTATACTGGGATTGGGTAGAGGCCAAGGATTTAAAGAATTCAAACTGGGGTCCCCTGACGAATAACTTTCTTGAACACAAGCCTTTCAGAAAGTTAGAGCCATTTTTGGACTTCATTCATGATAGAACCTTGTTCCTGAAATTAAGATACGGCACCCTCCCCCTAAAAAAATTCAAGGAAGGTCAGGAGGGAGCACGACTTAAAATGCCCAGGTTGTTCATGCCCGGAAGAATCTCTTGGCCACTTTATGTTTGCATGTAAAGCCTATAAGCAGGCTAGAGCAAAATGGTTGAAACCTGTGTGCCGGGAGCTAGGAGTCAGGGACCATAGATCAGCTCTGCGCATTATTTTAACCAACACTTCCTCCATGTACATTGTTTGTGGGGTCGCTAAATATTTGGCAAGAGCCTGTTTTATCCGGTCAAAGCTGCTATCTAATGCCTGTCTAGACCCACCATAAGGAGTATCTTTTTAATAATGTCCTTCCTTTTTCTCTTAAACCTTTTTTTAGTGGTGACTTTTTAAATGAAATTGTAATACTTGATAAATTGTTCTATGTATTTTTGTATGTCTGTACTTTTATGAAATATTTTTCGAATAAAGTATTACAACAACAATAATCCCCCAATACTAGCTGTCTTTTAGAGCCCATACCAACCAAGTGACAGCTACATGTTGCTACACCATTAGGGTGTTCATTAAACTTTTTCCTTGCTTTATTCAGCTCTTGTATCAAAGGGTCACACAAGTATTAACAGTTTCTTGCCTGGAATATTGTACCTCCCTGTGTTTGGGAATTAACCAGGCATTGTGCTCTAGACTGCAGTTAGCGTAAAATGCATCTCTGAGATTAGTGTTAGGAATCCCTAAGCATCAACCTATCTCAAAGGTATTAATGGGCTTACAATGCTTGCCAGTCTATATTCAAATACTGTTTAAGGCCTATGCATGGAGCACTGTGCATTACATGTGACTAGATTGCTTCAGTTCAATCAAAGTTAAATTGGTATGTCTCTATGAAACCTCTTAGGTCAGCAGAGAGTAAAGTTGTTAAGGGGCCTAGAATGAAAAGCAGCAGATAGGGAGGTAGATCCTTCTATTTGCTGACAGCTAAGTACTGGAACTCTCCCCCTAGGGAAATGAAGGGCAAGGATAGCCATGCACGCTTAGAAAGCTGAATAAAACCTGACTTTTTCCTCATGGTATATGAGAGAATCCAGGTCTTGGTGCTGGGCAGGCTTTGCTAGTACCAAGGTGCCTGAGGGTGACGAGCACTTTAGAAAATGGTATCACATCATATGATCTTTCTTTGCAGTCAAACTGGAGTACAATCCAGCATTACTAACTCCCTCACATTCATCAGGCATGTAACATAATTGATAATTTTCGGTGAATAGGAATGACTAGTTTTGATTCTTTCTGGAAAGTCAGACAAAACTAGACTGAACAGAAGAGGTGCAAGGGCACAGCCTTGCCATAAACCCTTTTTCGTAGGGAACCTCCTGGTCAAAATCCTTTTCCCTTTCACATCGGTCTGCCCCCAATTGTGGCAGCGTAACTGTTTGATCATGTACAAAAGGCTGGTAGATATATTTAGGGCCTAACGTTTATGAGGTCTAAAGCGGAGCTGAAGTCCACAAAACCACAACAAAGCTTACCCGAAGACTGTTTTTGCTAATGAACACGGGGGACAAACACAGATCAACTATGGAAGGATTTGGATGATAACTTCACTGTTCCAAATGTATTACAGTTTCTTTAGTAGCCCAACGTGTTAAACATTTTAAAATGACTTTTCCATAGAATTTAGATACAATGCTGAGCACGAAGATCAATCTGTAATTGGATATTAACAAGTTATCTCCCTTCTGTAGGATCAGATTTAATAACTCACCACTCCATGAGGCGGGAATCACTCCTTTAACAATGAATCCCACCAGATAGTTATCTTTATAGATCGTTGAAGGAAGGCAATCTGGGCCACCTGCACAGGATGCCTTTAAGTCTTCAACTATTTTTGATATAGGGCTGGCTTCCAATATTTCCAAAAGCCTGACGCCGGGCTGGTAAGGTCCTTCTGCCAGGTATGGCCTTAATTCAGGGTTTCATTTGTATTGGTCCAGTATGTAATTTTTCTAGTTTTTAGGTCTCGCCTGTCGATGCGCATGCGCATCGAGCTTGCGAGACTATTGGGGCTTAACCACTCTTTAACTAACTTGCAAGGAATCGTGGCGATTCCTTGCAGTGCCCGTGACTTTTAAGCTCAATGCGCATGCTCATTGAGCTTAAAAGCGCGTGCACATCAGTTCCCTCAGCCGCACTCCAGTCCCCTGCTGCTTTCACACCCTCTCCCCGCTCCGCCCCCTCCCCTGCCCGCCGTGTCGCATTTCTCCTCCCCCTCCCCTTATCTGCCTTTCCCTCCGTCTTGTTTTTTTTTTTACCCGCTCCGCCCCCTCCCCTGCCCGCCGTGTCGAATTTCTTTTCTCCTCTTTGCTCCTCCAGCAGTTCTCTGTCACCTTTCCTTCTCTCCTCCCTTGTCCACCTTTTCATTGTTTTTGCCCACCTCTCCTCCAGTTGAACTCTGTCACTAGCTCCTTTCAGCCCCTTCTCATTCCAGTGTTTTCGGGTCCCATCTCATGCTTGTTATAAAGGGGCTGCCAAAATGCGGACACTCCTCAACCCTCTGCTTCACATGAGACTCTGCGGCTCTCCTGGGACAATAAACCACTCCAGAACAAACATGGAGTTGTCATACGCGGCCATCTATCTCAATTAAAGGCCACATAGCTTCTCTAACCTCTAGGAAAATCTAGCCCTGCTATTTAATTTTGGTGCGGGATTACTGTGTAAAGAAGGTTTGCATAACGTCTCATCTGACTAACTAGTGCTTTAGTTTAGCATTGTATGTGTTTTCATAGGCTTGTGTGTATGTCCTTTAATGCATGTGCATGCTTGTCTTTTTCTGTTCAGTTCCCGTGTCAGTGTGTGCTTACCTGGATTTCCGTTTGTCTAATTTATGTGGCCTTTGTCAACGAGGCAATCCGCTACTCTGTCCAACGTTTATGAAGACGAGACACTCAACCACGCAATGCCACTCACACACACAACGCCACTCACACACACAACGCCACTCACACACGCAACGCCACTCACCCACGCAACGCCACTCACCCACGCAACGCCACTCACCCACGCAACGCCACTCACCCACGCAACGCCACTCAGCCACGCAACGCCACTCAGCCACGCAACGCCACTCAGCCACGCAACGCCACTCAGCCACGCAACGCCACTCAGCCACGCAACGCCACTCACACACGCAACGCCACTCACACACGCAACGCCACTCAACCACGCAACGCCACTCAACCACGCAACGCCACTCAACCACGCAACGCCACTCAACCACGCAACGCCACTCACACACGCAACGCCACTCAACCACGCAACGCCACTCAACCACGCAACGCCACTCAACCACGCAACGCCACTCAACCACGCAACGCCACTCACACACGCAACGCCACTCACACACGCAACGCCACTCACACACGCAACGCCACTCAACCACGCAACGCCACTCACCCACGCAATGCCACTCAACCATGCAACGCCACTCACCCACGCAATGCCACTCACCCACGCAACACCACTCACCCACGCAACGCCACTCACCCACGCAACGCCACTCACACACGCAACGCCACTCACACACGCAACGCCACTCACACACGCAACGCCACTCACACACGCAACGCCACTCACACACGCAACGCCACTCACACAGGCAACACCACTCATCCACGCAACACCACTCACACATGCAACGCCACTCAACAACGCAACACCACTCAACCACGCAACGCCACTCACACATGCAACGCCACTCACACACGCAACGCCACTGAAACAACAGCGCCACTCAAACAACAGCGCCACTCACACACGCAACGCCACTCACACACGCAACGCCACTCACACACGCAACGCCACTCACACAAACAACGCCACTCACACAAACAACGCCACTCATCCACGCAACGCCACTCATCCACGCAACGCCACTCATCCACGCAACGCCACTCATCCACGCAACGCCACTCATCCATTTGCAAAACGAAAAATGTTAAACTCTTCTATTGCGAGACCTATTGCATTTTCAATGCTTGTTTTCTGGGATGGCAGGCTTAGAAATAACAGTGAAACAGCAGATGCCCTATTAACTAGTTCCCAACATTTACTTGAATTCCCCTCTTTAAGTTCAGACTTTATATCCTCCAGAGGGCTGTATAGTAGTCAATTATTTGTGTTAAGGAGAGTGTTCCAATACTTATTTTTTAGACCTTTTTGAGGGCCAATAGGAGAAAAGCCCTGTTTCCATCCCAGACATGGTTGCCCTTTTTTACACACACTTTGAGGCCTTGTAATATCTTTGAAACACTTTCTCCCTGTTTGGTTCTTTGCCATTTTTATTTGTTGAAACTTGTTTTTATTGGCATTTATAGTAAACATACAGGAGCAGATCACATTATGCTTGTCAACAAGTATCTCCACCATATTACGTCGCTGTATTTCAGTTATAAGACTAACGCCCTCATACTGTGTCCAATAGTGTCCTCTACCTAATGCAACATTGCTAATTTCAAAGAATGCAGGGTGACGAGTAGAAGGGGGGACACAGTAGCAAGGTCGGGCCTCCCACAGTTATATTCACAGTGTTTTAGTAGATCATGCAGCGTCCGCTGAATTGCCTTAATTCCAAGCGAACTTCAAACTCAAAGTGATGTGACCTGTGGGGTAAACCTTTCCAGTCTGCTCCTGTAAATCATAATCTTAACTTAAAACAGTGAATTCACTATAGAGAATGAGAAGGTCGAGAGAGAGATAGCAGAGCACGAGCAGGTGGGGACGGAGGGGAGGTGAGATTCAAGGGAGTGGTGCGGCGGGGGAAGGACGCTGTCACCTTCTGCACTGTGGCATTCAGAATCATTGCTGCGCACTGGGATCAGTCCTGTAGGGGTCTAGATCTCGTACTTTAGAGAAGGGGCGGGAGTGTCTGGTTCTGGTGTGTAGGTGCTGTCCGGGGGGGTGTCAGGTGCGCCTATCTGTGGCTTTCCAGAGGCTATCCACATCTTGCGGGTATATCATGTCCTCGAAAAGGTGCAGCGCCCGCAATCTTGGGGGTTGGAGTAGCGTTTTCCAGTCTGCAAAGATAGTACAAAAGCGGCTGCCATAGTTTAGTGAATTTAGCATCCTGTAGCTGCAAGCGCGCCGTGAGTAATTCCATGCTTATCATGTGCCACAGGCGGGTAAACCAGACGTTAATCGGGGGTGTTTCAGCTTTTTTCCAATATAGAGCAATGATTTGCTTGGCAGCCCCAAGCATGTGAAGGCTGAGATGCCAGTCTTGGTGGGTCATGGCACGTAGGTTTACCGGCCAAAGGCCCAGGATAATTGCAAGCGGATTTTCGGGCAGTGGATAGCCTAGAACCAGTATGATATGACTGAGGACTTCCTTCCAGTAGATGGTCAAGAGTGGGCATGTCCACCAAATATGTAAGAAATCCCCCTGTGCACTAGTGCAACGCCAGCATAGAGAGGAGGAGGTGGGAACATTTTATGCAGATAAACAACGAGGACTGGCCCACTGTGTTGGAGTGATGGAATGATGGAGTGGCCAGTCCTCGTTGTTTATCTGAATATACCTCAGGGGTAGGGACTCGCCCCTCATAACCCTTGCTCTCCATTTTGGTTACTCTAAACATTTTATGCAACCTGTGAGGGGTATAATACCATTGTGTCATAACCTTATATGCTGACTCTTGGAGGGGGATGCTATGGAAGACCTTCGGGATGTCGCGCCACAAATGTTCCCATTGGGAGCTTGTAATGACGGTGTCTGTGGATGATTGCCACCGCTGTTGGTAGGGGTGAGGGGTGATGTGCTGTGAGTGTTGGGGAACCTGGTATGTGCGGGAGATTAGGCCCCTGGTGTTGTCGAAGGAGCGCACTAGCCGCTCAAACGCAGTGAAGGGGCGGGTGGCCGCTTCTGCCAAAGACAACGCATGTACTCAGCTGGATTTATTGGAATCTAGCCCCCTCTGGTAGCAGACAATCTTGTTTACACTGCTCAAAGGTTTTAAAGGTGTTGCCCATGAAGAGGTCCCGAATCGTCCAGCACCCCCTCTCCGTCTAGTCTGCGAAGTAGGGTGGGTGAAGAGCGGACAGGAAGTGAGTGTTGTGGGCGATGGGAGTGTGAGGGGAAGGATGTGACGCCTCTGCTTACTGCTAGTTTGTCCCAAATCTCGAGCACCGTCTTAATGGGAACCGTAATATAGCCACTGCGCGAGCGAGCGGCTCGCGAAAGCCATGCTAGGTCCCAGATAGGGCGGCAGGTCACTGCCTTATCCATGTGGAACCAGACTTTTTCACTTTCCCATGCCATCCAGTCTGATATGAAGCGTAGGTGTGAAGCCCATTAGTATTCCAACAATTTGGAAGAAGCCAATCCTCCCCTAACGCGTGGGAGCATGCGTATTATATTAGAAAAACGTGGTTTACTCCCTCTCCATACAAATGTGGTAAGCTCGCACTGTATGCCCTGTATTTGATGCTCGGGGATGGTTGTAGGGAGGGTCTGAAAGAGGTAAAGTATCTTTGGGAGGATCAAAATTTTGATTGCGTTTAGGCGCCCCAGTCAGGCTAGCGGAAAGGATTTCCACGATCTCAAGTCTTCTACAACAGCGTTTTTACACTCCTGCCAGTTTGCTTGGGACCATGCGGCGAGATTGGGAGTTATGTTAAGCCCTATGTACCGAATAGAGCAAGACGCCCATTGATAGGGGACCAGAGATTGGAGTATGGCGACCTTCTCTGCTGGGATCGTGAGGTTGAGAGCCCATGATTTTTCATAGTTGATTTTGACCCCTGAGACCTGTTCAAAAGATTGGAGCACCTTATGAAGGGCCAGTAAGGAGGTTCGTGAGCGTGGTAGAGTAAGAAGTAAATCATCGGCGAACAGAGCTATTTTGTGGTTTAGCACCCCTAATAGAATGCCATGTATGTCAGGGGACTGGCGGATCATAATAGCCAGCGGCTCCACTACAAGAGCAAATAAGAGGGGAGATAAGGGACACCCCTGTCGGGTGTCGCTGTGGATAGAGAAGGGCAGTGTAAGATGCCCGTTTACTCGCACCCGAGCTCAGGGGGAAAGATAGGGAGCCATAATCCTCGCAATCATCTGCGGACCCTATCCTACTTTCCGGAAGACAGCACGAAGGAAGTCCCAGTCTACTCGATCGAATGCTTTCTCAGCATCGAGCGATAGTAAGCAGGCAAGAATCTTCCAGTGATGTGCCTTCCCAATTAGGTGGATGACTCGCCGCACATTGTCTGCCCCCTTTCGTTAGTGGATAAAGCCAATCTGATCCTGTTCAATGAGTCCAGGGAGGTGCAGGGCGAGGCGCTTAGCCAGAATTTTAGTATAGAGTTTGAGGTCCGTGTTTAGGAGAACGATTGGACGAAAGGAGGAGTAGAGTGTTGGATCTTTCCCTGGTTTGGGTAATACAGCAATTTCAGCCATGGCCATATCTGTAGAGGAACCTACTACCTCAGTGTAGGAATTAAAAATACGGAGCATAGACAGTGATGTACGATAGGACAACGACTTACGCGGGATGCCGGCACCTGGAAGAAGCTCCTGGTCTCCCTGTTGGGCCGGGCGGCCCTGTTTAAAATGATGGCGTTACCCCGGTTCCTTTACGCCTTACAGAACTACCCGGATCTGGTGCCGTCTTCCTACTTCGCGGCTATTGAGGCGGCACAGAGGGACCTTCTTTGGTCCGGTGCGCCCCGCATCGCACTGCAGAAATTGACGCTAGGATGGTATGATGGGGGGATAGCCTTCCCAGATATCCGTAGATACTACTGGGCTGCACATCTCTCGGCTATTAATCAAGGTACCTAATGTGACGGTAACGACCCGGGCTATGGCATGGACAGGTGGCTCTTGCCGGGGGGGAATTACGAAGCGGCACTCTATTCCAGGCCTTCCAGACATGCACTTACAGGGCCGACCCTTCACTCGGTACAACTATGGCATGCAGTTCAACGCAACATGGGTTGGCACAACAATCTCACCATGGCCACCCCGCTCTGGGTCTCTGAGCTTCTGGGCCTGCTAGGCCACACCAAGGGGTTCCGTAACTGGGACCTCATTGGTATCTCTCAGGTAAAGGACCTCTGGGATGCCATGGGGGTGAAAACCTTCGAAAACCTACAAAATGCATTTAAACTCACGACCACGGAGTACTTTAGATATCTACAAGTTCGACACTCACTCCAAAAGAACATTCCGCATGGTACGGTGCCCCCTCCGGCCTCCCCCATGGAGGACAGACTACTAGACGGCCACATACAGGAACACACAATTTCACTCACATACAAGAAGCTTATTAATAACCTACCTGACTTACTTCTGGGCTTGAAAGGGAGGTGGCAGGCTGATGGTCTGGAGATCGACGAGGAGGAGTGGAGGTGTGCACTCACCTCCCCAAAAGAGGTAGCAATCTCGTCCAGACTGAGGCTCATCCAACTTAAAATTCTGCATAGGGCATACATTTTCAGCACCAGGTTAAAGAGGATGGGTAGGAGCGAGGATGATGGGTGCCGGAGGGGCTGCGGTATGGCTGGCTCCTTCTTCCACATGATATGGGAATGTCCGATACTACAGTCATACTGGGTGAAAGTGGTCCGATGTATGAAAGACGTTTGGGGAATGGAACTGCGTCCAGAGGCGAAACGTTGCATATTGAACACATGGGAGCCAACAGATCTATCGGAGAGAGGGAAGCTCTGGGTGACACTTGGCCAGATGGTGGCTAAGAGCAACATTGCAAGGTACTGGGGAGCGGTGGCGCCTCCAAAACTTACTGAGTGGAAACGAGACATGGACTGGTGCATGATTCAAGAGAAGACTGTGTACACTGCCCAGGGGTGCCCCAAAAAATGGGGGGAGGTATGGGATAAAGGGAACGAATACAGGGAGACATCTGTGAACCGCCCCAGGCTCGAAGTTCGCAACTAGAGGCATGACCCGAAAGAGATTTAAAATGCGATGTAAATGTCATTCAACTGATGTAATGTTATATATTTCCTGTGCGACTCCCTGTGCGCCATGTAAATCCAGTGTGCGAGTATGTAGACCAGAAACAGCGATGTCCAACATGGATGCCGAAAGGGTGTCTTTAACGAGAGAGTGTGAGACGAAAAGGTAGTCGATACGCGAATAGGAGCGATGGACGTGGGAGTAGTAAGAGTAGTTGCAGATGTCTGGAGAGTGGTATCTCCAAATATCTATGGGGCCGAGAGCAGTTAGTTGCTTCTTTAAGGCCGAGGACATGACCCCCTTCCCATGGAAAGAGCCTTCGCTAAGATCGAGGCCCGTCTCTCACACCAGATTAAAGACTCACCCCAGGACGAGGCCCAGATTGTCTTGAGTTATGTGCTCCTGTAGCAAACCCCGCAAGGAGGAGTCCTGAGCTTGGATCGGTGTGTAAGTGTTACATAAAGTTAGGATTCAGTTCCCAATCTTGACCACCACCTTGAGGAATCTGCCATCCTTACTACGGACATCCGTGGAGCCTCCCTGCTGTATGCCTGCTCGACAGAGGTTTGCCACCCCGCTGCTTTAGTGTGCGCAGATACCAAGAGCTGGAGCGGGTAGCGTGGATGAGCCGTACGGGAGACATCTTCACGCAGAAGGTGGGTTTCCTGCAAGAATATCATGTCTGGGTTTTGCTGTAAAAGATATCTCCAGATCTGGCGCCACTTGTTGGGGGAGTTCAGTCCCTTCACGTTCAAGGAGAGAAGTTTCAGACAGGGTACTGAAGTCATGATTTCGATGCGTTATGTGCGAGCGCTGATCCAAGCAAAAAAGTTGGGGCAGTGTACAGGGTATCTCCCCTCTCCCGAGTGCCTCACCGAGGCAGGCAAAGCAGGCAGGGGTCCTGATGGTCTCCATAAGATCTGGTGTAGTGTTTGGAAAAGAAGTGCTGGTCCCTGCAAAGGGAACTCCCACCACAGTCGAGGGCACCCCCCCCCCCCCCCGCCCAAGATGAAGGGGAGGAAGGAGGGAGAAGAGAAGCGGGAAAAAAAAGATGAAATACTCCGAAGAGAACAACAGCCAACATGGTCAACAGGGTCTATTCCAGTCCGGGGAGCAGCCAGGTTCTGAGGCACAGGCCATCCTGGAGAAGTCACTCTCCCAGGAATAGCAGCGGAGGCGGGTCATTGGAGATCTGCTTTGCCCATCAGGAGCACAGCGTGGTACCGCCGACGGATTGCAGTTCTGGCACGGCATAGTCCTGTCGGCAAGAAGGAGACCAGGGCACGAGGCGCCAGCCACATCTCCTCAGGGAGGCAAAAGTTTGGGGTGAGGATAAGGCAGATGGTTGGCTGTCAGGCGCATTGCTATTTGACGGAGGACTGGGAACCTGGGGATGAGTGATCAGCCTCTAGAGAGCGGATGTGCTGTATAATGTCCAGTTCCTCCTGGTAGGAGGTGCTTATTCCCCGGGGGAAGGGGCGCTTGGGATGGTGTATCGTGGTTCATTGGGTCTTTGCAGGTTCGCGGTGTAGAGGGAGGCATGCGCGAAGGGCTTCCTGGCGGTGTGCCTGAGATCTTCAGCAGCTGAGCCGCCTCACGGAAGGATCGCAGCACTCAGCGTTTTGATTCCCACTGGAAAATAAGTGCAAACGGGTGACCCTATTGATAGCGGATTCCCAGCTCCTGCAGTTTGGCTGGTATGGAGCGAAAGTCTCTGCGGCGGCGGAGTGTTGTGGGCACAAGGTCCTAGAAAAGCTGAACTGGAGCACCCCGATATCTGAGTTCTGTTTTGGCTCGCGCCGCCTTGAGGGTGGCTTCTTTCTCTGTAAAGAAATGGACCCGGGCCAGGATGTCAGGAATGAGACCAGGTCATCCCGGCGGAGCAGATACTCGGTGGGCGCGATCTAAGGCCGGCATCCCCCCCTGATGTCTTGGAACAGGTCTGCTACTAAAGTCATGATATCTGAACCTTCGGCCCCGATCGGAATCCCTCTTAGGCGTAGGCTGTTGCGACGCCCCCTATTTTCCAAGTCCTCTTGTTTAATCTGCACCTCGATATGTTGCTCTTCCAGGGTGGTTAGTCGTTGCCGGAGGCGTTCCTGATCTTCTGAGCGGGCATTAACTGTCCTTTCAAGATCGTCCACTCTCCCCCCGAGTTCCCCCACGTCTTTCCGGAGTTCCTTAACACAAACCTGGACCTCCGTGCGAAGTAAACCAATTTCAGATTTAATTCATGCATGAAGGTGGTCATGAAGGACTGTGTGATAGGTTCAGAGGGTCCCCCGGCCGACGATGGCATGTCCATTGCAGGAGTGGATCCCGATTTGTTCCAGAGGGATGCCAGCGGGTTATCTTTGGGGGGTGCAGCAGTATCTCTCCCATTCCGAGATCGAGTCATGGTCCACCAGCGCGGTGTGCCGCTTGCAGGGGTCCTGTATGGTGGAGCATGGTACAAGATCAGATTGCTGCCCGGTTCTGCTACAGCAAATGTTCCTGCCAATAGGGCCCAAAGATCGTCATGGGGAAGGCCAACGAGGATTGTGTGGCACAGGGGTGGTCCAGGAGAGCATCTCCCGAGAATCCCAGGTGCTCCACTGGCTGGGTGAGGACGTGCAGGGCACCAGCAGGGGGGTCCGTTAGAGCAATAAGGACCAGGTCAAGTAAGTCTGTGGCGCCGGCACCCCTATACTAGGATGAGCAGGGGAGGTTCGTCTTCGCACACCCGTCTGTGGCTTCAAGTGATGAGGCGGCACTCGGTGATACTACCCCTCTGATATGGCTCTCTAGGACTGCCCCATAGAATCTGTAGAGGTGCTCACGGTATCCAGTAGCGAGGGACCTTCTTCCCCCACAGGTCAGTAGGCAGCTGCATGCAGCGTGGTCCCACCTGCGGATCCACTGCCAGCGGGGCTATGAGTAAGGGCCCTCAGCTCCCAGGCCCTCTCTCCAGTCCCTGGGTTCGGGAGCTTGCTCCGCAGCAGAGTGAAGAAGGAGGTACAGTGAGCCCAGCGGCGCCAAGCGTCTACCAAAGTTCGTGGATGCCCAGGTTGTTGGTGCACTCATTTGTTTTTAAAGATATTGTAGAAGGAGTAATGTAACCAAAAACTCCTTGGGGCTGATATAGCAATATTTGATAAAGTAATATGGAATTGACAAAGATATAAGAAAAACAAAATGGACAAATAAATAAATATCTGTTTTGTTTTTTGTTTCTCTTATTACTCCTTATTACTCCTTCCCCTTGTAGATCCCCCAAACTCTTTACCCGTCACAAACAATTCTACAGGTCCTGATGAAGATGGAGACCATTGATATTGTCCACTGAAACGTACGTCGGGCAGAGAGTGTGACACCCCAGACTTCAGCACTGCAATCGAGGGTGGATGATACCACCCCGCTCTGTATCCATCTGTGCATGCAGCGTTGGTCTGGGGAGTAGTATGGTAGTGTTAGTATGCTAGTGATATGGTTGTGGATCATTTGAACGAGGTACGAGTGCAGGGGATTGTTGTAGTTTTTCCTTTTTCTCGTTTTTATTTTTCTGTATAGTAACAGTTTGTATATTCTGAACACAAATGTGAAATTGTATTGTGATTTTTGTACAAAATGAAATGTCGCTGAAGTCAATTTTCAAATTTTGACAAATGTGTTTTCAAAATATTTAAAAGATAAAAAAAGATAAAATTTAATAAAATATGAAATAATAACTATGAAAGTTGGTGTGCGGAAAGTAGTATTTTAGCATGCCCCAGGTTTAGAGCTTTAGTAAGCCACTGGTAAAGAAATAGAGGTCGGGATTGTTCTTGCAACTATATTCAATTGGAATCCTCCACGTGGACCACAGAATGCCCTCAAAAGAGCAAAATCCAAAAGACTTCAGGCAAATCAAGACTTTATCTGCCAGTGATGGTCTCAACTAGGGCACTACCCAATACGTAGAATAAAGTGACAGAGCCTAGCAGTGCATTGACTCAAGGTGAGGCTCTCATTATGGACTCAGTAAAGAACTTGAGTGTCTCTGTAACCAGTGTTGACCAATGGATGGTCAAAATGGAGACCTTGCTTCGAAAATCTCTGTCATTACCATGGAGAAGCATACGGTGTTGGTGGAGGCTTTAGAGCAAGCTTGTTAAAAAACCTTGTTTCAAAATAAAGCATTTAGAGACAAACGTCATATCTAGAAACCAGTGTCTCGAACTTTGATGTTGGGCCAACTGAATTAGGGGTTTGTACTTGCCATTGTTTGCAGAGCTGAAGAACATGGACCGCTCTGTTGCTGGTATTCCTCAGAAAGCAAAGCTTCAAGTATTAGTAGACCGTTGATGAAAATTTGCAGAGTAATAAGAATTCCCACAAAGGGGCTGGTGCCCTCATTGCTGACGTGCATAATGCGGACTATAAAAATGTGATAACTTGCATTGCAGAGTAAACATGTTTCAGGACAAACAAGATTGTTGTATTTTCAGAGGTAAGCTACACCACAGAGCCCAGCGAAATTGTAAGTTGTGGAGGGTGATAAAACCCGCATTTTGCAAGTGCGCGTCAGCTCAAGGCTTTCTAGAGTTAAAACAAAGAAAACACAAATATCTGGATCATGGCGTTAGCAACACCTGACTGGACTACTCCCTCATTCATACTATAGTAAACTTGTTTTATTTTCTCCCATGTATACCTGGCGGTATGGGGAACGTTTTTTTTTTACCTACCGTGCATGTACTGCTGTAAGTTTTCAGTTTCTTTTCTCACTCTTCTCTCCCTTCTCTATTTAGTCCCATCCTCTCTTTTTATTGATGGTAGAAAAGGCAGGGGGTACGCCATTACCATTTTGTATGTGTAGTGTTTCATTGAGAGCTGATATTTTGAATGTGTCCTAATATGTTGGTGTTTCCGTGTTTTATCCGTTGCATACTCGAAAAGTGTTCGTGATTACTGTTTTACCAGGACATCATTGGAAAAATTTTCAGATTATTATTTTTTATCTTTTAACAACAAAGTAAATACTACAGATGGAGAATTGTGTGATTGCTGGTGTGTTGTGCCTTTATTGTGCTCAGTTGTCTAATGTAGCTATTGTCTTAGTTTTTTACAGGTTGGTGGATTTTAATAGATGCAGCCGTTGTCCACTCAGATCCAAAGGAGCTGAACCATGCCTTTCACACTTGTGGGGTTTTTTCTACAGTAGCTTTCTTTATGTGAGTAACAGAGTTGTTTATCAATTAATAACGATTTTAAAACTTTAATGCTCTAAGAATTTATTTTAATTTATTTACGTGCACAAGAAATTGCAGTGCAGTAAGGGTCATGTTTAAAAAATTTATGAATTGAATTTCTACTGTTGTCTAAATATTTTTGTTTGATAACATTCAGTGCATCGCCAGGTATATTATATAATTCAGTCGTAACTTACTAAACTGCACTGGTTAAGTATTATTATGAGCTTCTTGGGCCCTCATCGGGCCAATTGGAAGAAATGCCAATACCAGTTACATCTACAGTTAACACAAATTCGCCTGTAACCGGAAGATCAATCAGTATATAGCAAAGCCCTTAATTTTACATCCTCTCATATCTCAAACAAACAGCCAAACTAACTTATCACAACCATTGGCAGTCGGTTTAACTTTTGCATAGTTCTATTATATCACGTTTCTGTGGCACACAGGACAGGCACAAAATAGCGAGTAGCAGTGAACGTTTTCGTCGCACACAGAACAGATATGGCAAAGGCAGCAGTAGCTCTGCAAGCTTCCCTACAGATCTCTTGTTGTCTTGCTATTGTCCACAATGCTTGAACAGCTAATTCTTCAGGGAGCTTTTGCAGAAGGGATGGCCAGTCGAGTGCCCCTTGCCTCCCCTTGACCTGGCAAAGGTTTTTGTGTCTAAGATCTTTCAGAAGGAAGGCTGCTTTGTTGAGGGAGCTGAAGAATTTGGCAAATTTAATGGACTCTTTCAGTTCCCGTAACTTTTGGTCAACTTCAATCAAAAGGGAGCATCTCCACTCTGTGACTATTGTACAATTGGTGCTGCCTAAAAAACAGGCCTGATGCTACCAGCCTGGTTCTGGGTGAATCAGGAAACATGATTCTTTGGCCTCTTTAGCCCTATCATGGATCCTTTTTAGGGGCCCACTACATCAAACAGTTTGTCCTGGCAGTACTTTAGGATCTGTTGACACCTTTCCTAAGCTCCTTGATGAACATAGAAGGAGACATGGCGATCTTTCCATCTATCTCAGGGGCACCTTACCTAGCAAGGCTGGGCGAGGACCCCCTACCCACAAGCAGCTGCTTATCTCTGTTAAAGGTTTGTGGATTCTCCCTGCAACATACTTAACAACCTTGTCTGCTGCATCAATAATATATGACGAACTGCGGTGGCACAGATATACTGGTTCCCATAATCTTGTTCGGGCATGGAATGTTTAGGGGGTGGTGCACAAGGCCTTTAGGGATGAGATCCTCATTAGAGGTATTATAGGCTGGCGAAGATCCTTCTTCGTCCATGCCAACCATGCTACAGGTATTAACGTTATGCACCACTTCCTGTTGTGGAATAAGTGGACACACTGTGCATGATGAAACAGTTGCTCTTAATGTGCTCGAAAGCATTTTACCATTAAGAGGCACGTGTTCTCACTTAACTTGGCCCTAGGGATGATACACAAGTCTTCCCCCACAAGGAGGGTTCCTAGGTTTTCTAGGTAACTAGTGGCCCAGATCAGATGTTGCCTTCCAAGTTGCAGTAGGCTGTGGCTGTATAGGGTAAAGTATAAGGTATATGATAAATTGTGGACCCCCATTCTCAGAACAACTCCTTTGAAGTTATTATCCATTTTTAACTGTGATAACGAACAATATTGAATTATGCATTGCAATTTAAGAAACAGGAGCAGGAAAACAGCCAAAAGTTCACACTGCAGGGTGTCCCTAGCCAAACAGTCCTAAAAGAAAGCTTTAATAGACATTGATAAAGATGCTATCATTTAGGTGTGGCCTAAACACTGTCTTAGTTTTCTCGCCAGTCTCATGTTTTATTTAAAAAAAAGCATCTATACATACTTTGTGGGGCATTTGGTCCGCCCCCTCAGTCCAGTGATCTGTTCAAGGCTTATTCATATTTTTCTACCCCTCCCTACCAGAGCATATAGCTTTTGGTAATAGGTTATCCTACCTCATCCCTTGGCTATCTGGTACTGTGAGGGATGGCATTTTGCTGGATCGCATGTTCACAGACAGCTGAAAAGGTGTGCAATTGTAATCACTTGTTTGCAAATGTATGCACACAACCTTTTGACAGTTAATTTTGTTTTAAACTTTTTTATTTTTTTTACTAAAAAAATGGCAACTGAAAAAGACATGCTTGCCATGGCCGGACCTTTGGGTCTGCCAATTCATGTTTGCGCTTGGAGCTAGATTTGTTTTGTCTTCCAGTAATATTTGACATGAAATGCAATAAATAAAGCAGACTGCTCCTCTCAATATAGGAAGGTGACAGCAAGGTTGGCTTAGTGGATGATTAGTGACGAGAGTATTCTTTTAAAATAAGACTTGCACATAGTGCTTGAATTGTAACCTTGTTTGCCAGCTATCGGTAATCACAAATAAATGTTATTTTATTTTTATTATTTTAAGAGTTTTATATAGCGCTGGCTAGACACGGAGGTATTAGAGCGCTTACATGAGGTTCCACAAAAATTACATTACAAGATTACATCAGTTCCAATTTACATCAGTTGCTAGAAAAACAAATACAAGAGCATAGAAGATGAGATAATTGAAGTGTAGAGGGGAAGGGAGTACGGGTAAAGCGGTAGGTGGAAGATACGGCAGAAAGACGAAAGGAAAGCCTGTCCAAAGTCCGGCTGGGTAGGTGACGGTCGAGGGGGAAGTCCCAAAACCCATCTCCTCTATAGCTATCAGGTAGCTCCACCGGGCATTGGCCAAATAGCTAGGTGTCAATGGGAAAAACATTTAAAGAAACATGGAGGGAAAAATAAATGGAGCGTAGAGGAGAGGGGGCAGAGAAGGAGAGAAATAGGGGATAGGGGAAGAGACAACAAGGAGAGACGAAATGAAATCTTGTCTAAAGGCCGACTGGGTAGGTGACGATCAAGGAGGGAGTCCACGGCCCATCTCCCCTAAAGCTAAACCAGGTAGCTCCATCGGGTATTCGACAAAATAGTTCAGTCTCAATACATTGAGAGAGGAGAGAAGGAGAGACATAAATAGAGGGGGGATGCGGGAAGAGACGACAGGAGAGACGAAAGGAAGTCTGGCTAAAGACCGACTGGGTAGGTGACGTCCAAGGAGGGACTCCCCGACCTGTCTCCCCTATAGCTAAACCAGGTAGCTCCATCGGACATCAGACAAAATAGCTAGATCTCAAATGACAAGGGGAAATTCACAGATAAACAGGGTGGGGACTAAGGGCCAGGACAGGTGAAGGCAGAGGTCAGTAGCAGGAAAGTGGAGAGGAGTAGATCGGGGAGGGGTAGGGGAAAGGTAGTAACAGTGAAAACCAAAGCACTGCTCTGAGGATTTTCATAATTCTAGATTTTCATAATTCTAGTGGATGAAACCTGTTAATTTTCGACTTCATTCTCTTTGCCTACCTTGTCTCTTATCCCTCTATCTTCGTTTATACCTCTCTGGCATTTTGGTGACCACTGACTGCTGAGTGAGAGAAATGGGAGAGGAGAGAGGTAAAGACAACTTGATAGCAAAAAATGTGAAGTACAGAGAGACGAGATAGAGATGGAGATGAGGTAGAGAGATTGGGAGAGACTAAGGTAAAAGGATAAAGGTGTGGTGGCGCGAAAGATTGATGGAGAGATAATAAGAGGAAAATATAGATAGAATGATAGAAATAGGGAAGGTTTTAACATGAGGTGCAGTGAGAATGAGAGGTAGCAGTGAAGCAAATTAAATATTTATTTATAAAGTTTTATATAGCGCGGACATGACCCACGGGGGTATCAAAGCGCTTTACAGTACATAATTATCACAAGTTATACATACAATCGCATATAATACGAATGAGGTAAACATTGCTGTGAGGTGGAGAGGGACAAAACTAGATGCGGATTACTCAGGCAGAGAAACATTTAGAGACAGGGTGAAAGATAGAAAGAGATATGGTGGGATGAGAAAAGAGGTGAAGTCGAGAGACCAGGGTAAGGTAGAGAGACATGAGAAAGAGAAGGTAAGGCTATTATTGAGGTAGAGAGGGTGAGTTAGAGAGTACTGAGATTCTGTAAGTATTTGTTGTTTTTTTGCCTTCAAATAACTGCATATAAAATATCACGCTTAACAAGCTTAAATGAAAGTAATTTTAAGATAAACTAATCAGTGAGAAATGTACTCTTTAAATTCTGAAACCTCAGTTGGTAAATGCAGTCCCTGCATATGTCTATGTGTGTGAGACAGAGAGGCACAGAGCTTAATCCTAGTTTGCATAGTGTAGAATAGTGACTTGTGTATTTATAAAGTTATAGCCTGTAACAGAAAACTTGGTGAATATGTAAGTCATTTTTTTTAAACGTATTACACACAGTATACACTAGGCTGTCTCAAAATGATGTAGTGTTTGAGACAACATAAGTGCATTCAATATATATATTTTAGCTCAAAGTAATCAGACTGTACCTTGTGCAAAAATGTTTGCAAGTTTATCCATTGTTCCAGAACTCATCTGATAACACCCTTACTTTACCTCTTAAAAAGAATACATCTTTGTCACCATCAAGGAACTCCGTTAATTAAGGGCTTGTGAGAAGGCCTTTTACTTCTTTAACTCTGCACCCATTCCCTGTTTTCCCTTCAGGCAGAGGTCAGCATTAACTATTCAGGGACAGCTGTTTTTGTAAAAGTTGAGGTGGCAGTCTTGAGGCCAATAGGGTTGCATTCAGATGCAGATCCCTAATCCTGTGGTCCCCAGGACCCTCAGAGTACTGGCCTAGGAAAAAGTGGAAAGTGTTAGATCCTTGGATAGTGTCAGACATGGCCCAGAAGAGGGAGCCAGACATGGCCCAGAAGAGGGAGCACTATGTGGTGGCTCATTATTTTGTTAACAGGTGGACAGAGACAGCTTCCTTAGAGAGATACCCCCAAGGAAGGGGCGATATATGGGGCCTTTTTTTAAAGGGTTATCACTACCATTATTGCCCACGGCACAGGGCCCAAGGGTGTAAGTGACCACTGCACACCAATTATGGCTGCCTGACTACAAAAAAAGTGGGAGCCCACTGTCCCTTGCTAGCATTAGAGCCCTAGGTCACCCCTGCTGCTTTTTTGTTTTAACACAAAAGGGCAGAAAATATAATTTGGTGCTGCAGGTACAGTGGCACCACAGCCCAGCGATCTGAAGAGATGACTAAACCCCAATCATGGCGGTTTTACTAGGGCCCTGGGCACACAGGCCAGTGTTGCTTTGGGCCTTGGAGCTGTGGCTTAGGGAGGAGAAAATCTAAGCAGTGGAGACACCTTAGTTTGAACTTTGAGAGATGGCAAGAAGGGGAATGTGGCAAGATGGGAGCCCTGTTTTTGTCAAAAGGCTGAAGAGCCTCCCGCTTTGTAAGGCAGTAACTATCCTTAGTGAAGCAGGTGTAACAGCACTGGGGCCATTGGGTCTGAGGGGCCAACTGCATCACAATTATGACGGTCTCATAAAAAAATATATATATATTGGGGCTTATTTTCCTGTCTAGCATTCGGGCAGAGGCTATCCTTGCAGATACAGCGGGAACACATGTGGGAGCCCATTTTTAGGTTTCGCCTGCGCAGCGCTTGCGCCATGCTTGAGAAATCTATGGTTTATAATATAAACTTAAAAGGGACTTACATCATGTCTCCTCCTTTCCTAGTTTCTCGTTGGTTCATTTGCGTGCTACATACTTTTCCTTCATTTCTATTGGCTGCAGCATATTTTTCCTGCATTTACCAATGCTTGTTACTCGTCTGCTTCTCTTTATCAGTTTACCGTAGCCGAAATACTGTTAACATGTACTTTGGTGGAACAATTTATTTATAAAGTTTTGCCGCTTCTTACTCTTGCAGCATAGTTATATAACAATTTATCCGCCTGAGAGATTAAGGGCCATATGTAGGTAAATGGAGAATACCGAATCCTTAATACCGAATTTTACCGAATCGGTATTAAGGAATCGGTAAACGCGATGTACATAAAATTTTGTTAAAGTTTACCGATTTGTTAAAATTCGGTATTAAATACCGAATAAGAACGAATCGGTAAAAAATATAATTTAAAGAAAGGCAAATACCGAATCGGTGTTACAAAATCCATTACCGATTCGGAAATACCGAATCGATAATTCCAAAAATCGTAATTTGTTGAATCAGCCAATCCTGAATCACCCAATTACCTCCCAAACAGGAAGTGGCCAATCAATCAATCAATCAATCAAAAACATTTATATAGCGCACTACTCACCCGGAGGGTCTCAAGGCGCTTGGGAGCGGGGGGTCCGCTACTGCTCGAACAGCCAGGTCTTGAGCTGCTTCCTGAAGGCGAGGTGGTCTTGGGTCAGGCGGAGGTGGGTCGGGAGGGAGTTCCAGGTCTTGGCGGCCAGGAAGGAGAAGGACCTTCCTCCTGTGGTGGCTCTTAGGATGCGGGGGACGGCGGCGAGGGCGTGGCTGGTCGATCGAAGCTGGCGAGTGGGAGTGTAGAAGTTGAGGCGGCTGTTGAGGTATCCTGGGCCTTGGTTGTGTAGGGCTTTGTGTGCGTGGGCGAGGGGACGGAAGGTGATTCTCTTGTTGACCGGGAGCCAGTGCAGGTCTCTTAGGTGTCCGGAGATGTGGCTGTGTCGGGGGATGTCGAGGATGAGTCTTGCTGAGGCGTTCTGGATCCGCTGGAGTCTCTTCTGGAGCTTGGTGGTGGTTCCGGCGTAGAGGGCGTTGCCGTAGTCCAGTCGGCTGGTGACGAGGGCCTGGGTCTTCCTGGTCTCGGTGGGGATCCACCGGAAGATCTTGCGTAGCATGCGTAGGATGTTGAACCAAGACGAGGAGACGGCGTTGACTTGTCTGGTCATGGAGAGGGAGGAGTCCAGGATGAAGCCCAGGTTGCGTGCGTGGTCTGTTGGTTTGGGTGCGCTGCCCAGTGCGGGCGGACACCAGGAGTCGTCCCAGGCGGAGGGCGAGGAGCCCAGGATGAGAACTTCCGTCTTGTCTGAGTTCAGTTTCAGGCGGCTGTTCATCATCCACTCGGCGACGTCTTTCATACCTTCGTGTAGGTTGGTTCTGGCGGTGGCGGGGTCGTTGGTGAGGGAGAGGATCAGCTGGGTGTCGTCGGCATAGGAGATGATGTTGAGGTTGCGTTGGCGTGCGATGGCCGCCAGGGGGCTCATGTAGACATTGAAGAGGGTGGGGCTGAGCGAGGAGCCTTGAGGAGGAGCCTTGAGGAACGCCGCAGATGACTTCGGTGGCTTCTGATCTGAACGGGGGTAGGCGGACTCTCTGTGTCCTTCCGGCGAGGAAGGAGATGATCCATTCTAGTGCTTTCTCTTGGATTCCGACGTTGCTGAGGCGCTGCACTAGGGTGCGGTGGCAGACAGTGTCGAACGCCGCGGAGAGGTCCAGGAGGATGAGGGCCGCTGTTTCCCCGTTGTCCAGCAGGGCTCGGATGTCGTCCGTGGCTGCGATGAGGGCGGTTTCGGTGCTGTGGTTGGCCCGGAAGCCAGACTGCGAGAGGTCGAGGGATCCGTTCGTCTCGAGAAAGGCGGCCAGCTGCTTGTTGACGGTCTTCTCGATGACTTTGGCCGGAAACGGGAGGAGCGAGATGGGCGATAGTTTTTGAGTTCGGTGGGATCCGCTGATGGTTTCTTCAGTAGAGCGCTGAGTTCGGCGTGCTTCCAGCTTTCTGGGAAGGTGGCGGTGTCAAAGGAGGTGTTGATGATGTCCCGCAGATGGGGTGCGATGATGGCGTCGGCTTTGTTGAAGACGTGGTGCGGGCAGGGGTCGGTTGGAAATCCGGAGTGGATGGAGTTCATCGTACGGATGGTGTCTTCGGTGCTGATCAGGGTCCAGGCGCAGACGGTGGTGGTGGAGGGCGTTGGTGCGGTCGTGGGGTGCGTCGGTTGTGTGCTGAAGCTGTTGTGTATGTCTGCGATCTTGTTGTGGAAGTAGGAGGCGAGGGAGTTGCAGAGGTCTTGAGATGGGGTGATGTCGTTGTTTCCGGCATTGGAGTTGGAGAGATCTTTGACGATGTTGAAGAGTTCCTTGCTGTTGTGTGCGTTGTTGTCCAGTCGTGCCTTGAATGCGGTTTTCTTGGTGGCGTGGATCAGTTGGTGGTGTTTTCGGGTGGCGAGCTTGAGGGTGGTCATGTTGTCTGGTGTCGGGTCTTTGCGCCATGCTTTCTCGAGGGCTCGGCAGTTCTTCTTGGAGCTCTTGAGTTCGTTGGTGAACCAGGGTGCTTTCTTGCTGCCGGGTCTGCTAGGAGGGGTCCTCAGTGGGGCGAGGTCGTCTGCTCAGTTGCTGATCCACTTCGTGAGGTTGTTGGCGGCTTGGCTGGGGTTAGCTGAGCCGGTGGGTGGGTGCTGGCTCAGGGATGCGGTGAGCTGGTCGGCTGTGATCTTGTTCCAGCTTCTGCGTGCAACCTGTTTCTGGTGGTGGTGGATCGTGGTTCTTCTGAAGCTGATGTGGACGCAGCTGTCGTCCGTCCAGTGGAGTCCGGTGGCGTGGCTGAAGACGATGTCCTTGCTGGATGAGAAGATGGCGTCGAGTGTGTGTCCGGCGTAGTGGGTGGGGGTGGTCACCAGCTGCTTGAGGCCGAGGTTGGCGAGGTTGTCCAGCAGGGTGGTGGTGTTGCGGTCGTTGTTGTTCTCCAGGTGTAAGTTGAGGTCCCTGAGGAGGATGTAGTCGGCGGAGGGGAGGGCGTGCAGGCTGATGAAGTCGGCGATGTCTTCGCTGAATTGTGTGCGAGGTCCCGGGGGTCTGTAGAAGAACCCTGGTGGAGAAGTGTGGCTCAGGGGTTAGAGGCAGCAGACCCGGAAGCTGAGATCGGTCCTGGACCAGGGTTCAATTCCCCGCCTCGGCGGGGTCTTGGGCTAAAAATTCCACGGACTCGATAATTCTTGCCCCGGTGCCTCCTCGACTCACGGGTTCACACTCTGCGACTCTGGGCAATAGCTTGCTTAATCTCCACAACGGCCCCTCGCGGCGGGATGCCTGACTTTCACCTTGTGGATACCCTGCTATCTCACAGGGGAATACCAGGAAGGGTTCCCTAAGCAAGCGCCGGGAAACCCACTGCGGGTAGCTGTGCGCTATATAAGCTCAACAACATTTACATGTAGATGAGGGTGCCCTGAGGGTGGTCTTGGGGTCGGTGTGGATCTGGAAGTGCAGGTGTTCGGCGGTTGTGAGGGTGTCGTCGGTGTTGGTCGTGATGTGGATGGTGTTCCTGTGGATGATGGCGATGCCTCCTCCCGCCTGGTTGGTGCGGTCCCTCCGGGAGATCTTGTATCCGTCCGGGATGGCGATGGCGATGTCGGGCCCTGAAGAGGCGTTCATCCAGGTTTCCGTGAGGAAGGCAACGTCTGGCGATGTGGTGTCGAGGATGTTCCAGAGTTCGATGGTGTGTCTGTGGACGGAGCGGGTGTTGAGTAGGATGCACTTCAGGTGGTTGCTGCTGGAGTTCGGTTTGTTGGGTGCTTCTGTAGTGCAGGTCCGGTGGCAGGTGAACTGGCAGCTGAAGGGTCCGTGGGTGCGTCTCCGAGTGGCTCGGTAGCATCCCGGGGATCGGCCGGTGTTGAGTGCGTTGAGCTCGGTGGCGTCGTAGATCCGGCGGGTGGGCTGGTGTCTGCGGGGTCCAGGGGTCCTGGCACTGGGCGTGGTCCAGGCGCGGACGGGCGCAGACGGGCTTACCTTTGGCGCGCCTTCGGTGTGCTTAGGGCGCGCCCGCTGCGCGTCAACCCTGCGCGTTTGCCACTCTGCCATATGTGGAGAGTGGGGGGGGCGGAGCGAGGGAGGAGCAGCTGGGAGGTGGGAGCGGGGCGGCGAATGGGAAGGTTCCCAGGTGGAAGGGGGCGGGGCCGCAGGGGAGCAGCGGCGGGGAGAGGGGAGGGGGCGGGAAACGCGGCGGGGGCACAGCAAGAGGGAAAAACAGCGAACAACAAATAACCAGAGGACAATGGCTGGGCACAGTGAGGGCAACAAGGGAACAAACTAAATATAACAGGAGACAGTGGCTGGGCACGATACGGGCAACAGAGGATAAAACAACAGTCAGCGGGGAAACAAACTGGAAATCACAGGAGACAGTGGCTGGTCACGATACGGCCAACAGGGGAGGGAACAACAGTCAGCAGGTGAAAAGCAGCGCTGCGCTACAGAGGCGGATACCACACCAGTGGTCAGGAGCACAGCTGCGGGCAGCGGCGGGATCGGGGCAGCCTGGGCTCACTCACGGGGAGTGTGCGCGGTGCGTCCAAGTCCTGTGCACCCAGCCAGGTGCACAGGACTTGGAGCTCACAGTGAGGCAGGCAGGCAGGCAGGTGAGCTGAGGAGCCAGCAGCAACACAGCCACACAGCCACAAGCAGGACTGAAATACTACAACAAGCATTGAAATGGCAAGCCAGGACAGGGAGAAGGAGGGAGGCGACAGAAAGAGAAAACTCAAGTTCAGTGACAAGGAGCTGGAGGTCCTGATCCAGGATGTCCACCAAGAGCACCACAAGCTATTTGGAGCCCAGTCCCACCAAGTGCCAGAGTCACAGAAGAGGCAAATCTGGAGTGGCATCCGGGACAAAATCACTGCCATGGGTGTGACCCAGCGCACCATAGAGGACATTAGGAAGAGGTGTTACGACCTCAGGAAGACAGCAAAACTGAGAATGGAAGAGAGACAGAGGCAGGCTGGCTAAACTGGTGGAGGGAAAAATCGAGCCCCAGCACCAACACCACTAGAACTGATGTTTGAGTCCACCATCCAGCCGGAGAGTGTGAGTGGCGTGGGAGACGCAGACAGCTCCGCCAGAGCAGCTAGAAAACAAGGTAAGAAGCATGCCCAGCATGCTGTGCTACCCCCTCCCCAACCCCAATCCCCATAACGGCAAAGGGGCTCCCACCCCACCCCATGTCTTACTGGTTACCTGCAATGCATTATGGATGATGTAGTCAGAGGGAACTCATGAATAGGACAGTCAGGCTAGCAAACACAATAGCATGGTAAAGTAATAGGCTACGTCAGGACAACCACTGTGCTCTGTAGGCATGTTGTTTAATGTAATTCCATAGCAGACAGAGCAGTGAGTATATCTACATTTGTGTCATTACAGGCGAGTCATCTCGCAGTGCAGCAGAGAGCAGCCGAGCTAAGTCAGCCAGGCCACAGGGGAGGCAAAATGAAGACGTCAGCATGCTTGCAGGAACCACAAGCTCTGCGTCATCACAGCCATCTATTCCTCCACCACAGCCATCACCACAGCTCCAGGGAAGTCCGCAATCCCCTCTCACACAGTCCCCACTGTGAAGATCACCAACCCCCGCACCACCACAGTCAGGCAGGAGGCATGCCGTGGCCACCCTCCAGCAGATGGAGGAGTCAGAGAAGGAGGGCAGAGGGGGCGAACAAAGTCCCATAAGAGATAGATCCAACAGGGAGAGGTCTGGTTCTGTATCCGAGGGTGCCCACATCTCATCCAGACGCCGCAGGGCAAGGCCGGACAGTCCAGAAGCAGCCGAGCAGGGTGACAGTGTGTTTGCTGGACTGGAAGGCAACATGCTGAAGGTCCAGCGCCTGCAATGGAGAGAGATGAAGTCAATGCACAGGGAGGTGGCACACATAAACAAGCATATGCACAGGATGGAGAAGGGCATCAGTGCTATGGGGGAGAACTTGTGTGCAGGAATGGAGAGAGTAGCTACTTCGGTCGACAACCTCTGCAGCCAGCTTGAGCAGGACCGTCTAGCGAGGCGCAGGGAGAGACAGAGGCTCCAGGCATATACCAAGTCGGTGAACCGGCTGGCCACTGCAACATCACTGATGTGTCGCAGGTCCATCGCCATGCAGGAGGAGATGGCGCATTGCAGCAGGGATGTGGCCAGGGGGATGGTGTCCATGACCTCAGTGCTAGAGCAAATGCAGAATGCTAAGGCGGCCACAATGGAGGGGGGGGACAGTGAGGAGGCCACCAGCCTTGGTAGCATCACGCCCTCACCCACCGAGTGCAGAAGGCGTAGTGAACGTAACGTGCCTTCACAGGAACAGTCCAACACACCGGACAGTGTTGATAGGGAACGATCACGGGCAGCGCGTGGCCGCAGGAAGTAAGGACCTATGGCTATTACCATGCATGAGATGGGTGATGTAACCCATGTCCAATTGGACATTGCTCACAATACTGGGGGTGTGCCTAATAAACACCTTAACATGTAACTGTAACTGGCTCTGTGTCGTTACTCACTCAGAAATAGTTTGCCGTAATCTCTGCCCGTCTCTGTCTCCCATCATGTTCAATAGCAACACCTGCTGCGCAGGGCTCTGGCTGAGGGTTGTCCTCGTCCTCGTCCTCTGAGTCAGTCAGTTCCACTGCTGTTCCTTTTTTTGTGGCCAGATTGTGTAGCATTGCACATGTAGCAATTATCTTGCAACATTTGATGGGGCTGTACAGACGTGCACCTCCAGTTTTGTGGAGGCAACGGAATCTGCTTTTGAGCAATCCAAATGTGCGCTCCACCACGTTGCGTGTGCTCCTATGTGCCACATTGTATCTCCTCTCCCTTGGGGTTGCTGGGTTGAGATATGGTGTGAGTAGATAAGGCCGGAGGGCATATGCGCTGTCACCTATGTACAGATGTAAGTGGCATTAATTTGTGTGACCAACAGCTTTAGCCAGGGTGTACATCAGGGTGTGTCACATTTACTTACCTAGTATGTATCCATCTCCAAATTCACCTGCAAGCAGACGTGTATGGATGCCACTGTTCCGGAAGATGTACGCGTCGTGGCTACTCCCGGGGAATTTGGCCACGATGTCAGTAATTATGTACTTGGCATTACATGTCACCTGTACATTGATGGAGTGGGTGGATTTGCGGTTCCTGTATATGTATTCACTTGCTGCAGATGGGTATATGGGTCCCATCGATGCAGCCGATGACGTGTGGGAAGTGTGCAATTTGGTAAAACTCCAGCTTGGTCCTCTGCAGCTCCGCCTGTGTACTGGGGAAGGAAATGTAATGTTCCATTCTGTCCATCATGGCATCTAGGAAGGTGTTGAAGAAACGGGATAGACAGCTCTGTGACACTCCACCCACTGCAGCTATCACACCCTGGAAACTTCCTGATGTAAGGAGGTGCAGGCAGCAGAGTACCTGGACATGGGTGGGGACAGCGTGGGCCCTTGGTGTCTGATGCTCCAGATAGGGTTTTAGGTCCCGTATTAGGTCCAGGATGGTATCAGGGTGCAGTCTGTATCTTTCATGGATTTCTGCTTCTGTCAATTGGAACAATGTGATGCGCAATCTGTACACCTGCTCTTCCTGTCTCCAGATCCTCACTCCTGCTGCTCTCAAGCGTAGCCGCCTTGCTATGAGGTAGAGGCCCGCCATTGTGTTCACACAGATGCATTTTGGGCCTGTTTTTATGCACTGCACCTGATTACCACATGCTCCTGAAAAGTGGTATATACCGAATCGTTATTACCGAATCTGGTCATATTCGGTATTAACGAGGTTTGCTACATCGCTTTTTTGGGGATTATTCCGATTCGTTATTTCAGATTCGGTATTCTTTGTTTCGGTAAATTTAAATCGGTAAATAAGGAATCGGTAATTTTTTACCGATTCGTTATTATCGATTCAATTCGGTATTACGTACATCTCACATGGCTAAATACCGGTCGGTAACGCCGAAAAGTGGACTTTTTCGGTGTTACCAACCGGTATTTAGCCACCTACATATGGCCCTAAGTGTTTTGCATAGAATCACAGGATGTTGCACCGCCAAAACTCGAACCGATATCCCCAGTAATCGAGGCAGCAGCTCCTGTCACTGCGCCACATCCTCTCCACTGCTATATTATTTGTCAGGGAGCTCTTTCCTTTTTCCGGACGATGATTGATGAAAACGGCTCTTTATTTATCACATAGGTGGGACTAATGCATTACCAATGCTTGTTGTGTTCTTGAAAGGAACAGGAACCCTGTTTCAAAATTGGTGTGATTTTCAGGAATGATGGGGAAGTGCTGAAAGCGGTAGAGGTGATAGCCTGCTAATCACGACAGCTGTTATTATTAATCCAGCAGTTGAATTTGTACCCAGGAGTGGAAGGGAATCAGCTGCCCAATTATGGAGAGAAATATGTTTTTGCCCATTGCTGGTATTGTTTAATGCATTTAGCCTGGATTATGAGCAACCGAAAAGGTACCCCTGAAATGATCTCATACATCCCTTCCTCTCCAGGCAACCCTATCCGTCCCACTTCCCCAATCCTTGCCATAACGATTTGGAGGGGGGCACAACTTCAAAACATTTTGTTTAGGGGGGCTCAGAAAAAAAGGTTTGACAACCTCGGTTCTAAGGAGTTAGAGGGGTTTGATGCTGGGCAGAGATGCGAGGACTGGTCAAGTGTCCCTGCTTGCATATGTCTTTTATTCCAAAATGTAGACTGCGCGGAAGAAGAATTAGTAACTATGCTCACACTGTCTCGCTCTGTTGCTGCCAAAGAGCTGCAAGGTGGCTGAAGCCTGTGCAGTAATTCAGCCCTGAAGCTGCATTCACGATTCCCCTCGCCCCTCTCCCTGGCACTACTAGTGCTTCGGAAGAGCAGAACATCTGTGGCCCCTACCCGTGGTCCGTGTTGAAGGGGCAACTGCTTCAGGTCCTCATGTTGATTATTACTGTCTGCTGCTGGTGAGTTAACTTGGGCATGCTGCGGCTATTTAAACAATGTAAAGTAATGCATTTCACATAAAAAAATTTCATGACTGAGACCCTTGAATGCAGTCTCTCCACAAATTTCCCACATGTACTTACCTCTCCAGCGGAGTAGGAGAACAAGAGGAAGAACCAGGGGAGCGAAGCGGGTTATAGGAAGCTCAACAGACAATTGGTGTTGGTGTCTTGGAATGATGGCACTCCCGCATAATGGAAAATGTAGTTTTTACGGTTCCTGTTACTGTGTTTTACATGCAAGTTGTTGACATTGTTTCTGATGTCATTGTTAGTGACCTATATCTGTGCCTTAAAAGAAAGCTGCAGTTTTTAGCTGCTTCTCTTTCACAATTTCATTACTAACTTGCTTCATTCATGCTTCTCTTCCAATTGTTATTGGTGAATCTCTGTTCTCCAGGATAAGAATCAACAGCAGTAGCAACATATGTTTATGTAGTAATTAGGTTATCTGTCCCTTCTCATTTTTTACAAGCATTTTAACTACTATTAATAACAAACCTTTCTGCAGCCTGGTCACTAAAGAATCTAGAGCCATGACTTAATTTATTCAGTACAAGTCAAGGTTTGCATAGCCTCTTGTTTCTAAGAGCGTGCTATAGAGAGCCTAGTCAACATCAATAAATTAGTAATTGGTTTGGGTGACTCCTCCACCAGACGAGGGTCCAGTGTTCTCCATGCCACTGGAGTCAAGCTAGCATGGCTGATGAGGGGTGAAACCCCGAAACCGGTCCTAGTATGCTTGTTTTCCAGTCCGCGAGAACCTGGCCTGGCAATTCGGGCTGGACTGTTCCCATGGGGAACAGGGTCAAGACTGATTTGGATATGGGTGGATTTAAACTGGAATGGCATGGGGAGCAAGAAAACTATGAATTTAGCCCCAGATCTCTGTGCTGGGGTGAATGTTTGACATTGTTCAACATTCTGTTGTTCTTTCTGCATCCTTCAGCAGTTTGGCATCGTGGAATCAAAGCCACCTACCTATCAGAAGTCACTGGGGTGCAAAGCAGCTCTGTTTGACCGTGCCTGTTGTCCTGTATTGTCCTCAGCACATCTTATACGCATCCAGATGTACTTTAGCCAGTCTTTTGGTTCCTTTAATCTGTTACTCAGCAGGTGAATCTTTTATGACTGCAATAACTCATTTATATATATCTTGTATCGTCTGGATTAATTTCCTCATTCTGTGAATGTCTACATACTTAATTTTAGTAGTGTATCAGTCTCAAGTATTCTCCAAATCTAGTGATTTGTCTTAAAACAGTGCCGAAGTTTTGTACTAAAACGATATTAGTTTGAAGTGTTCATTACATCCATTGAGGACAGAACGCCCCTGTATGAGGTCATCTCATTGTAAGACAAAGTATTAAAATTCAAATTATTAAAGCACTATATTTTAAAATGTGGTTGCCCAAAAACTTCTGGATTATGGAAGAATTCTTACTACAATGAAAAAGAAAGCATGAATTTTGCTGTTACACCACAGGATATCAGCAATGCCCGAGGGTGCTATTTAATGTCATAAACAGTATACCGCCTCATGCCCTGTGACTATGTGTCGAGCAAGGACCTAGCTAGGCTCAAGATCTTATTTGGATGTTTTTTTGTTTCCTTCTAAAAGGCTTATTAAATATGTTGTGTCTTGCTTTACAGGATCAATGCTGTATCAAATGCACAAGTGAGAGGAGATAGCTACAGTGATGGTTGCTTAGGAAGGACTGGTAGGTTTGTTTTTGGCTAGAGCAATTCTTTAATACTGAACTGTTATCCTTCAATATAATTAGTGATGAGTCCTCTTTTCTCACAGTTTAACTTCAAGATATGTGGTTTGAATGTAATGATATTTTATTGTAGGGGAAATATGGGCTAGTATTTTATCTTTGAACAAAACAAGGTTTATTTAGAGTTTAGTGGATTCAGGAAATCACCAAGAATTGTAAGATGTCCCTTTGCCCCTTAGCATGTGTATTGCTTCAATAATCACAGATAAGCAAAAATTTAACATAGCTCCCAAAATAATTGTCTATTTACCTTTTCTTACATCACTAAGAAAACATGAATTAAAAAGCACACGGTTGCTAGTTTTTAACAGTAAGCAGGATTTACTTGGTTCTAATGGTAAGTAGAGCAAAGTACAACTCTGTGCGAACCGTGGAGCTTGGAGGTGAGTTGAGAGGAAACAGAGGTATGTCAATCAGAACTACTTCAACAACTTTGGCCTTGCATTGCTCCTTGAATACTAAAAGTAACTGGTCAGTTCATCGAGCAACCAATTCTGCTTAAATATTACATGTATTGATCTCAAGATTCCTGTCAGCCACAAAGACCTGTGTTGCTTGTGGATCTCTGAAAGAGAATTCCTACCCTCCATACTTGATGTAGAGTTTGGTTGGCTACCACACAGCAGGCTAATGCCCCGCTGTCAGCTCTTCTTTTTTATCGATTGAGGCTCAAGCCTGTGTCTTTTTTTGGGGGGGGTTTGGGGGGGGGGGGGGTGATTCTGCTGAGATCAGGGAACACCAGTATCTTATTGCCTCAGAGTTTTAACTCTCTGATTTTAGAGGTTGTAGTGGTAACAGCCTCTTGGTGTATAGGGGATCCCCTTCCATGTGGAATAGTCCCTGCTTCAGGTATCTATTAATTTGCTCCTCTTTTTGATAGATGAAACACTTTGGGAACCTATAATTATATTTGGGCCTCCAATCCCAGCACCTCAGTTGGTAGGAACTGCTGGAGTTAGGTGTTTGACGTTCTCAGGTTCGGGCAAAGGAATCACCACTAGGATCCTCCGTTTCAAGGCTCCGGCCATGTTAATCTTCTCCACATAACTCTCTAGTCTTATTATTGCTTACGTGGCAGCTCTCTAAATGCTTTTCAATCGTAAATAACCCCCTATGGAAACCACTTGTATTCTGTCAACTGAACATACAGACACCCAATCACCACACATTCATAGCTCCAGTCTTCAATGACTCGAAAGCTGCACAGTAATCAAAGGTGCCGTTTATAGCTCCAAATTTAATTTAAAAAACTTTTTTCATCATATATCAATAATTGTCACAATTATTTCATAGGTTAAAATGTTATTACTGTAAAAAAAACGAAACATAAAAGATATATACACATAGACTACATGGATGTGAAGGAGAGGTAACATACAAGACAATCACATCTATCATTGATTCAGGCTAATTTGTAGGAATCAATAAAAACACCACGTAGTAGTAACCAATTTCTTTTCTAATATGATCATCTGTTCCTCAAATTTAGCACAGTCTATGCATCGACGCGTTTCGGTTGTTCATAAAATATGAAACCACCTTCTTCAACACAACAAGGATAATCTCCTCCTAAGAATATCACTAGCTAAAAGTCCTATGTAATAAAAACATAATATGCATAAATGCACAAAACCACATAACCACATAAAAAAATCATCATAAAACATCAAGCCATTGACTTGCAATTGTTCACACATTTTATGTACAAGTTTTATCAAAGCAGATTGTCAGAAATTTGACATCAATAAAGAGGCCGCCCCACACTCTACATACCCCCAAGTTATAAAAAACTTCCCGCATGTCCACCCAAAAGGTTGTGAGGATGCTTTCTAAATTTTGAGATGGGGCAAATTCTGTCTAAAATGAGACATGATTTGTCTTAACAAAATATTAGCCCAATTAGGTCCCCCGTGCTGTTATTGTAGCACAGAAAAGAAGGTCCCATTATAACCCGGTCTGTTGCCGAATCACCCTATTTACGGCATAGAGAAATCTATGTCAGTTTAATTTTCCTGTGACCTCTGAATTCTTCCGGGTGGGGATCCACTAATCGCTTACCTGGAAGCCCTGAAGGATCTCAGATTTCTGCAATAATCAACACGGGTGCTCGGTCTCTAGTTCAAAGTACGTATTTTGCCTCGCTGCCGTCCCACGGTTTAAACCGGCCCAATCTGATGAAGCAATCACGCATTACACGTATGCCGCGTCTCCGATATCAGAGGAACATTTCTACGTCCTCACAGCACCATATTGGAATGGCAAAGTGCTGTGGTTAGACTAATTGATGGAATACATTTGATGAGAGGGGTAATCTATTATAAACTACCCCTATTATTGCTGTCAAAAATTAAATGATTACTCCATTTCGAATCTCTATTGTAGTCTCATAATATATGCAAACATATCCCCAGAATATAATAATGGTATTTTACCATGGTCAACTAAAATAATACAAATAATAAAAAAAATCCTAATTTTGAAAAAAAAAGTTTTGGAAAAATGGCCTTCCTCACCCATAAACTATGCATAAATGCATAATGTTATATGCTCAAACTGCCAACATGTATCCATTATGTTATTGAATTTCCAATTTAATTCAAAAGTTTCATCCAATCCTCTCTCGAATTCAAGCCCTATCTGACAGTGTCAAACCTGGAACTTTACTACTGTTCTCTATTTTATTTGCTTCAGTTCGAGGTTACAGTCTCTTCTATTACCTGTGATCTTTTCAAGGTTAACCAGTGAATGGCTATGTTTAACCATTATGTAGTGTTGAACAAGAGGGGCATTAGTCTTATTGGTTTTCAAAGCTGATTTTTTTCCAACATTTTTAACCCCAACTCTCCACCGGTTACCCCCCCACATACCCCAACCCTCAGGGACACCTTTCAAATATACAACTTTGCTGCTTCTACAATTATTTAAACTGTTTTCTGTCACTTTGCAGCCGTTCTATTCAGACATTTTACACACTATACAGTACACATACGGTGCAGTTCCCAAAACCTATGATTCCCAGTTGGTCTAGTCATCTGAAGCGTACTTTGTTGTTGTGAAGGCTTTAGTTCCCTGTAAGTGGGCACCAGTGAATTACATAGACTGTTATTGTGCTTAAAAGCAAAGAGAGTTTATTCCAAATGTATGTCCTCAGCATTCAGAATTTTGCAATTGGAATTAACAGTATTAACAAATACTATTCTCTCAATCATGTTTTTGTTATCTTTTTTATTAAACATACTGCCTCAGTTATAAAAACTCTCTTAAAGGCATGGTTGACCAATTCTTTAGGATAAACGTGATCCTTCAACTTCCTTTTAAGGGTGTCAGAATGTCTGAAGAAATTTTCTATGGACGAGGAATTGCCCAAAAGGGGTGTTGTCTTTTTGAGCCTTAGGATGGTAACTAGTATAATGTAAGAGGACGTTTTTATCGGTAGGTTTGGTTAAAAAGTTCTACCTCTAAATGGCCCAGAACATTTTTAATCAAAATGTCCAGAAAGGTGACCATACTGTTACTTTGGTGCACAATAAATTTAAGATTGGTGGTCCCCCAAATTCAGCCTGTCCAGGAACTCATCCAATTGTTCACAAGGAGCATTCCAGATGAACAGGATATCATCAATAAAGCGATACCACTTGAAAATATTTTCTGAAAACAGATCCATGTCATTTAAAATAGGTCTCTCTTCAAAATCCCCAACGTAAAGACAGGGGCAGGGGCAGACTTCGGACACAGGTAGCCCCCATGATTGTCAATCAGTAAATCAGGGGTTTGTAAAGCGCGGCTACTCACTCACTCGGGAGGGTCTCAAGCCGATTGGGTGGGGGAGGGGGGCTGCTGATTCGTCTGGAAGTGGAGGTTGTGTTGAAGAGCCAGGTTTTCAGATACTTCCTGCATTGGGCCAGCGTAGGGGAATGCCTGAGGTGGAGGGGTAGGGTGGTCCATATCTTGGCGGCGAGGTAGGAGAAGGATCTTCCTCCGGTTCTGCTCTTGTGACTCCATGGGACTGTGGCCAGGGCAAGTTGGGCAGAGCAAAGTTGTCTGGTGGGTACGTGGAATGCGAGGCAGTAGTTCAGATATGCTGGTTCCTTTACGTTGAAGGAGATTATAGAGATATGCGCAGAGCATTTAATATAAGACTTTTGTTTTGAAACCAGAGGATTCCATCAAAAACCCCAAATAGCTTAAAATAGGTCTAACCGGGGGGATCCCTATCATTGTTATGGATAGTTGGGGGCCCATAGAATGCTAGTATAATAGGGTTATTGTTTCTAAGAAATCTGAATTCTTCCTCACAAATCCAACTATTCTTTTGGCTGTTCCAAGTAATATGGCCACTTCAGTTTTTAATATTTTAAGCAAATTTTTTCTATGTAATCACCACCTACCTTCTGATTCTAATGTGAGGGCTCGGTATACATTGTGTAGTAAGTTCACCTTGTCACTGAAGCGTAAAACCATTTTCCACGTAGCAGTGTTGATGCACCACAGAATGTATGCCGTGATTTGGATTATTATACCTTTTTACAGTTTGAGCAGTGCTGTAAAAGAGCATGCTCGACTTAGTACATTTCTAGCGTGCCCATGATGAGGGAAGTGCATTCCTAGTGTGGGCATGGTGAAATAAGTATTTCAAAACCAGAAATCCATAGAGCAGTGGCTGCTCAAAGAGGTGGAGATGAGTACACTGGGCCCCTTTATCAGTTGAATGAAGTTTGATAAACAATACCATGCTCTCGTCATTGCCTTATATAGTTTGTGATAGCCATCTCTGGACATCTATTCAACAGGTGCACGGATCTGGCTTTTTATTGGCTTCATGATGATGTTTGGATCACTGATTGCTTCTATGTGGATCTTGTTTGGAGCCTACGTCACGCAAGGTAAGAAACAATTCAAGATTTCTTCTATACAGCTGTAACGAATGCTACCCTAATTTATGAAATTGCGTTTTATCAGAATCTACTCATGCTGTGTCCCTTTGTGAAGGCGAGTAAATGAGTTTGGAAATTGGAATGGGTGTTGGAGTGGAGATGAATTAAATGATAGGTCGCATCAGTGAATCACTTACACCTGCAAAGATTTTAAGTACAAACTATCAAGCTTAACACGTATGAGCGACAGTATGTTCTTTTATCTGCTTTTCTACTGTCTATGGCGATTACTGCTGGTGAGGGCCTTTTACTTACACAGGTTACATTGAGAGCTGCTGCCACATCCTACTTGCACGCACCTGCTAAATTGTAAACTGTGTATCAGTGGGAAAGATGCTTGTTTAACCATATGGCATGGGTGTTTGACCACGCCAGTAAGAGCAGTGGTTTTACTTATGTATGTGGTTATGCTGATGGTGTCCATTTCGAAGTGCTTCAGGAGGGTTGGCAGGGTTTTGGGGCATGAAAGGTTGATAAAGGGCATAGTCTGAGGCACGCTTGAAGCAAGGCTTTAACCCCAATTGTGAAATGGCGTGGCCACTGGCTGACCAGTGTATACAGTTTGAGAGTCCGGGGGAAGGGGTTGCACTATGATGTAAAGATTGGTTGTTTTCTTTCTTTTTTTTGTTAAACAGACTTTCTGCCCTCTAAGCATTCTCTTTTATATGTGTGTGCTCAGTGCATGACTAGACATTTGGACAAATGTGTTCCGCTCAAACCTAGCCATATTCAGTCAGTACCTCAAAAGAGTAGCAAGAGTGAATTCTCTGATCATGCAGGAAAATGTTGTCTCTTGGTGTTTCTGGCTCAAGAGATAGATGTGGTAGAACATTTGGAACGTCACAATTGTTCTCAACTCAAGAGAAACATTTGTGAACAAAAGTAGTGCTGGCAAATGCATAGTATGAGAGAGAGAGCGAGCAGACTGCCTCTGTATTTGTTGACTTACAAGTCACGGGTGAGTGAGTATGTCATTGAAACTAAGAAACTCTCCAGTATTATGAAATTTGAGTGTCACCCTGCAGAATCATCGGTCCAAAGAATCAAAGGTTGCTCAGTCTCAGGACAAATAAGGATACTTTGCCAATAAGATCTTTAAAAGGCAAATTGGTCCATTAGCTGTTAGACTTAGTTCGTGCCATGGATCCCCAGTTTGAACCACACGTGGTCTGAGAAGACCAATTTAAGGACGTATTGTTCAGTTTGAGGCCTGTAGATTTGCTTTGCATGTGTATTAATTACAGAAATATGTTGCTATCAGTTGCAAGGTATAATACTCTTGCCTGTTTATGAGGAGTGCCAGATGTTCTTCTTTCAATTTTTTTTAACTTAGCAATTATATGTAATTGTCATTTCAACCTTATGGAATATAGAGGCTGATGACCACTATATTTTGTACAAGTTCACTTGAAGGGCTAATGATCAGAGGTCTTTGTCAAAGTAGAGTAACCATAACCTCCTGTAATTAAATGGTGCAGTTCTTACCTGTTCCTGTCAGATGGGCGATTACATTTACTTGATCTAAGAGTCCTGCTGCTACAGTTGCCTTAGCGGGGAAAAATAGAAAAATGATGGTGGCATGGGGGGCAAAAAGAGAATTATGGACTGGAATGCAGCCCTGAGTAAGTACAAGTGGCATAGATTAGTTCAAGCATACCACCCATCACCTTTTAATATTCCTCGATGTGATGCCCAAAGGATAACAGACATGCCCAGACATAGGCCCCCTGCTCACTGTACCTTAGGACTCAGGCTGCACCATACTGACAAGGCCTGAATATGGCTAAACTGGTCTGAGGTTTCTTGTGTTACTGTTACGTGTGTGCTGGTTGCTTCTTATCTGAGGTGCATACTGGGCAAAACAATAATGGACTGCGATGCAGCTCTAGTAATTACTAGTTGCTGAAATTAATTCAAGCATTCAACCCATCTCTCTTTGCATCCACCAATCCTCTAGCTGGCACCACACTTCGTAAAAACCTTGTTTAGATTTTTAAAGGATGTATGCAGCTTTCTGAGTAAGTCTGTGAGATTTTGCTTAATGCATGAGAGAAAGCTTGTAAGTGTTCAGCTGTAAAAGTCTTAAATTGTTGATACTCTGCAGGCTTTTGCTTTCCGCTGTACTAACAATCCGCGCGTGTGTGCTAACTAGCGTCCCATATGGTAAACAGTTTCACACATGTGGTATAATGTACTTCTCGGAACAAAATCATAGGCTGACAGACAATGTTCAGGAGTGTAGGGAGGTCACTAGACAGCAGGTCTACTCAGCAGAAAGGAAAGACATTTTTTGATAAAAACTGCAGTGTATTCCATTACGTATGCCAAACATATCTTTGTACTCCAGCCTTGTGAAGGAGCATAGTCTGCAGCTCAAAACGTTTTTCCTAAATGGCCAAAAAAGTGGAGTAAAATAGCTTCTGAATGTTTTTCACTTTGCAGTTCTTCAGGGTCTGTTTGAGGAAGAGTTATCTGAGTTATTTGCACCTTTGGGGTGTGAACTACTATTGATACTAGGACCCTCAGAACAATATGGCATGCAAGCAGAGAAAGGGCAAATGTAAATATAGTTAGAAGTGTATTTCCTCATTCGGAATAGCAGACCAGTGGGGAGTATGAGGCATAGAGCCCCCTTCAAAGAACTGTTTTTGTCGGTAAAATAGAGAGCAATTCCAACAAAGGACCACCAACGCCACCTCCTGTGTGACAGCCACCCTCAATGGCCTGAACCAAGTGGTGCTTGTAACCCAGGGTGGGTGAAAGTGCCTGGTTTTAAACAGACATTGTTCCTGGTTCTTAAACCTTTTCTAGCCAGATCTGGTTGTGAACATCCAGGTAAAACAGCCAGTTTACATTGGCCCATTGTGACTAAACCCTCTTCTTCATGAAAGGGACCATTCACTCCTGCTTGGGCATTGAGACCCCAAGTTACCAGTGTACTCTGGATTTGGGCCTGTCTTTCCTTTTGGGTGTGAGCCACTGACTTACTGCACTGAAAGGTTATGAATGTTTAAGTCCCTCTGTATAAGCTAGGGGACCGTTCTCAGTCTGTACCAGTAGGTATGCTCCTTTGCACACTCAGTTTGATATGACCCATCTAAATTCTGACATTAACTCCCCGTGGCTAAATATTGCTTATGCTTGATGCAGGATACAGGGAAGGCAGAGGCTGTTGATGTGGTGAGTCAAATGCCTTGCTGCAATAGTGATTTTTGGCTGCCACTTCTCTGGCCCTACCATCAAAGGTCAAGTAGAAAACCACTATCTCACCGTGTTCCACCAGTCTTTCTTCAAGTGACGACTTGCTAAGAGGTTGCTCTGATACTAGAGCAGCACCAAAACCGAGTAGTTAGACACCGCCTTCCTTGCTCCCGTTCCAAATCTTGTGAGGACAGGAGCTTGTCTCAGTCTCTCATACAGTCCCTGGCATCATGTGTTTCAGGGCTACATTAGGTGCTGGCTTTGTATCTCCTCAGGACCTCATTGTTTCAGAGTTCCACTTGTCTGGCACTTGTGACCCAGAAACAGATGGATTTTGAGTTATCTGATTCTGCTCCCTTGGAACCAAGCTCCGGAATCTCCAACGTTCTGATATGTCTCATCTGTTCTGTTCTGTTCCATGGTGTTATAAGTGCCAGGCTAACACCATGTTCCTCCCCAGCTCCAGGCACCATTGTTAGCCGCATTCATCCTTCCAGCTCCTTACTGGATAACTCAGCAGGACCATTTAAATGTGTGAGATTCCACTTGTTTGAATGTGAAGACCCCACTGTACGCACAGTTCCATTATGAGGACCTGGACAATGCCCCTGTACAATGTCATTGAGGCCAATGAATAGGCCTCAAGTAAAACAGTCTGTGCTAGCAAAGGCCCTTTTGGCTTTGCCTTTCCAGACACAGGCACACCTGCTGGGAAATCAGGACATTGATATGCTGGAAGAAACTACAGTGAGATGTTATCATCTTGCATGGACAAGGATGAAGAAAGTAATGGGTCTTAATGCCAAAAGTTGTCCTGGTCCATTATGGTGAAGTAAAGGCTACATTTGTTGCACTAATGTGACTGTTAAATTTCCCTGCACCCAGATTATGCTAAAGATGTGTCTGCACCCTCTTTGTCAGATTCATCCATCTAGTTCACATGTAAACTCTTCCAGGAACGACATGACCAATGGTCAGGATGTGCTCCAATGAAGTATTAATTAGTGGCAAATTTCTTATTTTAATGAGGTTTACGGTTACTAAAGGGATCACTTAAGATGTGAAAATGGCATGGAAATGCCCAATATGTGGGAAAAGGATTGTGAACTTTTTGCAATTTATGCAGGTCTGTGCTGTAATTCAGACTTTTGAGAGATGGGTCGGCATATAAACCAGAATCCAAGTTTACTTACCTCGGAATTCAAGGCGATTTGGAAGCTATCATATGTGACAAGAGATTGGTCTCAAAAAGCCTAATGATCACAAGGTAATGCTATTACATCAAAGTGGTGGAGTCCTGTTTCAACAAATAAAGTAATGCTGTTGATTAGGGAAAAATATTGGTAATATTTGTGCTGCGTGATATGAATCTCTTGATTTTTACTAATCTCAATAGTTTGCTTTTAGTGCTTCAATCTTGTAAATATGTATGTACTGTTGTCAGTTCACTAGTAACAGATTACTTGTGTTTGGGGCCTTTAAAAATGGTAATGTCATTGATGGGTAAATATATTTGCATCACCAATGAGCGGAGGCTGATATCCACGAGCACACTAGCCAGTGGAATTTTGATGAATTATTTATAAATTGAGTGCATCGATGATCGCACAGGTTTTCTACTAATTGTAAATATAATAGGTTGACATAATGACTACTGTTTTGCAGCTCAAATATCTTGCGTATTTCCAAATTACGAAACACAGTTAAAGTGAGCAATTTAACTCGTAGTATTTTGTTTCGTAAAGAATTTATGCCATTTCTCATATTTTTTATTCCTACATTGTAAGATTTCATGTAATTTTGGAAATGTTGAGCTTTGTATGTGTTCATGATTTCTTTGTCATGGTTTGCTTGTACATCTGTTTCAGTACCATCATCAGCTTAATTGTTTAAAGTGAAAATGCAAAAGAAAAATTAATTTAATCAAGTTGTTAAATATTCATTTTAGGTGTCCCAGTTTACCCTGGTCTAGCCATATTCTTTCAAAATGCTTTAATATTTTTCAGGTGAGTAACACTTTAATCTAATGACTAGAATGGCCATGCAAGCAAGCATAAAGTAAAAATAAAACGTTTGTAAGATGTTATGCATACTTTGTGAGATACCGAACTTCCTACTTGTTTCTGCTACTTTTTTTTTTAATTGGCTGTATTATTCTAATTTTATAATGTTTAAACTGTGATGTTTTTTGGGTCGGTATGGAACTAAAATGTCAATTACTACATCTGCTTAATGCACTTCAGTCGCCCCCACTTCATGTGAACTTGTTTCAAGCAAAGCTTGGGAGTTCGTGTTTTCAAAATAGGAATAAACACAATTTTAAACGTAGAATTTACCTAAGTAGATCAGGGGATAATTGTTTTTATATAAATAAAAGTAGATTGAATGTATGAATCCCGTTCTGTTATAGAAACCAGACTCATATTTCAGATTTTCCATAACCACTATTCCATATGTGATTGAGACCCTTCGGGGTGAGTAGCGCGCTTCACAAATCCCTGATTGATTGCACTGGGGCACCGAACATAGCTGCCTGTAACCAGACAATTTCTTTTTTTGTAAGTTTAAAAAAGTGGTGTTTTAGACTTCAAAGCTTGGTACAACATGGTATGAAAAGCAATTATAGAGTGTCTTTACAGTTTAAAATAAAAGTGGATAAAAGAATGGTTAAGACGTTGTAAGCACAAAATGTGCAAGTAGCAGAGAGGCTGGGAAGAAAACATGTAGCCTGCGACTGAGAGACCATTGAAGAAAGAAAGACAGCTAGAAGTGTGGAAATAAAATATCTCAGTTAACATACAAAATTACACATGAGGGCCTTGCAGACACTAGAGCGCTTGCCCATTAGGCGAAGAGCAATTGTCAATGGCGGAACACTGATGGCTTGGTTTCTTTCATGATTGCCCAAATAATGGGTGACTCCTCCCAGTAGCTGTGGTGCCGTGGGTGCATACCATACATATTAAAAGAAGTTACACATCTCCTTCAGAGGGTCCCATTTAGGTGGAAAAAGTCACAAAAGGCAGAAACAAATCTCTTTGACAATATGGATAGTTTTTCATTGAAGATGAAGAGCTTTACATTGGTTAGGAAGCAAGATATCATATAGAGAATGAGTTTAGCATGGTCTTTGAGGCTTGCAAATCCAAGCAAGAAAACAGCTGCAGAAAAATTGAGTAAAATCAAGGAACACAAGAATCTAAGGAGGGCACTACACATTACAAAAGAAAAGAGAATCATAAGTGTTGCAACACCTACTTCACACATCTAAGCTCCCTTATATAGGAGTCAAACAGGAAATTAATTCACATAAAAGTGGTTGAATACCATCTGGACAGGGAAGCTCTGCCAAAAGAGACTGGGACGATGACCATCTTAGTTAGGATTGATATAACTCCAAGCACACTCAACGTCACAGTTAAATGAGATTGTTCTTGTGGCAGGTGCAAGAAGAGGGATCTAAAACCTGACATAAAGTCCTTGAAAATCTGAAGGACAGTATAGGCAAGCCTATTCCGGATGCAGAGTGGGGCCACATTCTGACACGGACATGGAAGGGTAGCAGGAACGCTAGGTTCCAACAAATACATTTCTTTCTTCTACACAGAGCGTATCTGACCCCAGGGAAGCTCCGCCGGCATTTTCACGTGCAAGACGCGGCATGCCCGAGGTGCTTGGCACCGGAGGTTGAACTGGACCACATGATGTGGGGTTGCCCGAAGCTGGATACGCATTGGTCCGAGGTGGGCGCCCTTCTGAACGCGGTCACGGATCGGGAAGTGGAATTTGACATGGCGGCGTGCCTATTACTATGGTTTCCCCACACAGCGAAAACGAAAGTCACGAGCAAGTTCATTGATTTGGGGCTTATGTTGGCACAGAGGGAGATCACGTGGCGATGGAAAACCAAGGAAGGCCCTGTGGTGGGGAGATGGACGAATGAGTTGCTGAAGTGGGCGAGATGCGAGAGTGTAGTGAGCATGCGGCAGGCCGCCAGATTGGGGAATGAAAGAGGCATAGAGGCAGCTAAGGCTTGGGAGACGATTGTGCAGGCCTTGTGTGACTATTTGACGGACGATACTGAGGAGAGACCTCCGGAGACTGAGTTCCAGGAGACTAGAAGCACGAACATTTAATCATTATTGACGGCGCGCCACTCTGTCCAACACACATCATCACCACCCACATCAGCAGCAGTTAGGGGGAGGGGGGGGATTGAGGAGTTCGTAGACTGCCCCGTTAGAGCTGGAAAGTAGGTAGTACAGAGTATGGATCGGGTGAGGCGTCACGCTGATGTGTCGGCGGGACTATGCTCTGTAGACTCAGTGTGCTCAGGTGGGACTATTACGGGAAGCACGATCTCTCCAGGGGTTCGTTAAAGGGGGGGAAGTTGTTGTTGAGGGGACATAAAATGCGGAAACAGGATTATATTTTTGACCAGACACCCCAGTGTGATATACTAGGAGACCTTATTGAACATTGAACTTTCGCCGCCCGGCCTCCGGGATATGGGCTGTGTACACTCCGAGAAACATGTGGTACCTTGTATGGAGGGGGTGCTGATGGTTGATTTTTTTTCAATGTTTTGTACGTAATTCTGCAATAAAAATATACTTTCAAAAAAAAAAAAAGTCCTTGAAAATCTGATGTCCCTGACCCTGTGTACAACTGCACTCCTACTTCCAAACTGGACCCCACACTGAGCAGCCTGCTGCCAGTGGAAACCCTTCAGAGCTACAGTGACAATGAACACTGCGAGACCAGACGCCTCCCCCAGTTGGTTGCCCCATCCCAGAAGTGACGCATCCGTCACCACTGATAAATCTGATTGGGGAAGGAAGAGGGGTCTGCCTAGGACCCAATCTTGGTTTGTGAGCCACCACTGCAGTTGGTGCGCAGTTCCCACCGATAGCTGGAGGTAGTCGGCAAGATTCTGCTGATGCTGTGCCCACAGGAACTTCAGGTACTACTGCAGAGCCCGCATATGCCATCTGGCATAATCTACCAGCAGAATGCAGGAGGCCATGAGGCCCAGAAGCCTCAGAGTGATTCTCACCGAAATCCGGGATAGAGGCTGAAACAGCGGTATCATAGCCTGACTATCTCGGACTCGTTGCTTTGGAGGATAGGCCCGAAACTGCACTGTGTCCAAAACCGCCCCAAAGCGTCTGAGAGGGAGTCCGGTGTGACTTCGGTATGTAGAAAGTGAACCCCAGCGAATGCAGGAGGTCCGCCGTAGTCTGGAGGGGGGTGGACGAGAGAGCCTGGGGGGAGCCCACCTTCAACAACCAGTCGTAGAGATATGGGTAGACTGGAACCCCTGATCTGTGCAGATGTGCTGCGACCACTGCCATCACTTTGGGAACACTCGAGGGGCACTGGTAAGGCCCAGTGAACTGAAAGTGCTTGTGGCCCACAAAGGTAACGTCTGTGGGCTGGTAGGACGGGTATATGAAGATAAGCGTCCTGCAAGTCCAACGCCACCAGCCAGTCGCCTGGATCAAGTGCTTACAGAACTTGGGCTAGGGTGAGCATTTTGAACTTCTTCTTCCAGAGGAAGAAGTTGAGGGGCCGGAGGTCTAAATAGTATGCAGGCTTTTGTCCTCCTTGCGTACAAGAAAGTAGCAGGAATAACAACCACAACCTACTTTTGGCACAGGAGCCCTCTCTATAGCTCCCTTGGCCAAGAGAGCCAATACTTCCTGACAGAAGTGCCAAATGATCCTCAGTCATGCAATCGTAAGAAGGTGGCATGTAGCAAGGGGTAGTCTTGAAGGGGGGGGGAGTAGCCCTGTTGGACTATTTGCAGAAACCACCTGTCCAACACATGATGGATTGCCAGTGGAGGAGGTGATGGCGGGTCCTGCCTCCTGCTGGCTGTTGATGGGCCTGAAACATCGGACTAGGAAGGTTAAGAGGCTGTAGCAGGGGGGTAAGGGTGGACTGGCCCGACTGCTGGCACCCTGACCCGCGAGGACGCGGAGTCCCATGGCCACGCAGAAGCTGGACAGTGTGCATGACTCTGTGGCTGGACAGGACGTGGCTGGGTACTCCTTGTGGGAGAGGTGTGGCGCCGCGGCCAGGGCGACTGACGCTGGAATCTGGGGACCACGGTTCGATCCCCGGCTCCGGCGGCAGGTTAGCCCAGCACCATGTAACTCTGGGCAATAGCTCGCTTAATCTTCCCGACGGCCCCCCCAGCGCCTAGAGACCCTTACGGGTGATTGTGCGCTTTACAAATGTGACCTTTACTTTTACTTTACTTCCATAGCCACGAAAGGCAGACTGAGATGGACATGAGGCCCAAGGACCTGGCCGTAGCTCGGGAATCCTTGAAGTGCTCAAGCACTGTGTCTGCCTTGTCGCCGAAAAGGCGAGTGCCATCAAAGGGCATGTCCATCCTAGAAGACTGGACATCCCCTGAGAAGCCAGAAGTCCTCAACCAGGCGTAGCGTCTAACAGCTACCGACTCTGCAATCGTTCTGCCCAGTGAGTCGGTGGTATTCAGTCCACTTCGTATTGTAAATTTGGCTGCGTCTGCCTCAGACCTCCTCCGGGCACTGAGGCAGCACCTGCACATCTGTATCCCAGATAGTATGGGAGTAGCGGCTCTAGAGGCATGCGGTATTCACCGACTGTAATGCCAAGCTGGAGGAAGAGAACATTTTCTTCCCAAGCTGGTCCAGCTTCTTGGATTCTCTCTCTGGTGGAGCAGAAGGGAATGCGCCTTTTGAGTATATAGTCTGGGAGTGGGTCATAATGAACTTCACAGCTCCATAGGGACTTTACTTAAAACTGGGGAAGTTTGGTAACCAACATCTGGGCATATTAGACCCCCATTGAATCCAGTGTTGGATTTAATGTAAAATGCACTCAGAAGGCCCCCTGAAAATCGACCTGCCCTGGTGTGGTTCCTGAATTGCCACCCGCCATTTGCCACCACCAGACAGGTTTGAGGACCCATGGGTATAAAGCCTCCTCTCTCTAGGTCGAGAAACAAAGCCCATCCTGGGCAGGGGTGTCATGCCTTCTCCCCCAGAATGGGCTGGGTCCACAAAAGGGGAAGCTTCAGAGGCCTGCTGCCTTTGGACGCTGTCCCTCCCTTTTGCTGTCCACACTAGGAAGGAAGGTGTGTCCACTTTTGCCAACCCCACCCCTCGGGTGGAGGAGGCAAGGTGAAGCACACATCGCAGTTCCCTTCCTCTTGAATATGAGGGTACCCATCCAATTAGGAAGAGGCTCATGCCCCCTTCCACTGGAGGGTGGCATAACAGGGGGTGTACCCACCCCAAGGAAGGGACCCATTGCTCCCGACCTGCACACCCCTTAATTTAGTATTTAGGGGCGACCCTGAACCTTGCCTCCTGAGATTCGAGGAAGAAAGAAGGACCAACGAGCTGTGCTGACCCAGGAAGGAGAAGAGGACACCAACTGCCTTGGCCCCAGCCCTACCTGCCTGTTCCATCTACGACCTGCTTACAGCAAGAAACCTGGCGAGTCCAGCAGCCAGCAACCCCCACAGCCTGGAGGACCTACAGACTGTCTCCTGTGAGCACTAGATTTGCTCAAACAAAGACTCTCCTCCAGAACCCAGATTTCAGCAACTCCACGATTCTGCACCCAACACCCACTGCCCGAGTTCAAGTGGCCCAACACCCCAAGGAGGTCTCCCCAGCGATGTTAACCATGGATCTGGTGGTCCCCGACCTCCCTCAAGTCTCCAGACGACTCCTGCAGCCTTAACTTGAAGGGCTCCCCTGACCATGACCGGAGCTGGTAACAAAACCCAAACGGCAGAAGACACCCCTGCACCAGACGCCCCACGTCCTTGGGTGGCACAACCGATGGTGTCCAGGCATCCCCTCAGATCCCCTTTCCAGCCGGTGGTCGCCTTCAGGATACCTCCCTGCAGCCTGCAGGAAGGTATCCTGCAGGCTGCAGGGAGGCAGCATCTTTTCGAAACCAAAGATCTCTATTGGAAAGCATAGAGTCCCCGATGTCCGTTTTGCCCCCTGTACCCAGCCGCCCACGTGCCGCAGCTCCTGTGCTGGTCGTTGGCCCCTGCAGTGCTGACCTTAACGCCAGGAGCTTTGCTCCTCCAACCGAGTAGCCTGCTTGTCAGCAGTCCCTAATGGAAGGTCTCCTTAGCCCCATTGGCTAACATTGGGCCCCTGCACTCTGCACCCGGCTGCCCCAGTACCGCTGGTGGTGCAATTCGAGTGCCTATTTAGACCTTGGGGAACCTTGGTCCTAACTCCGTGCCAGCAAACAGCATCCCAAAGCCATCTATCCCTCCAGGGTGCTGGGCTCCTCCCCAGTGAATCTCCACCCTGCACTTGGTCAGTAGAAGCAGAAACGTGGTCAGCTTGGGCACCTCTGGTAGGACCTCTTTGGCCAAACCGAGGAGCGCGAATCTCGGTGAGCGCTCGGATGCATGCCCTGTGATATTTGAAACAACGTCAAAGACTGCTGCACCGAAGTGCAGCACAACACACGTAGCCTGCATCAGCTACCAGACCAATCTTGTGCATTCTCACAGATGTGCAATAAATTCTATGCGGGTATTTAAAAAGACTAAGCGCAACCTGTAGTATGGGGAGGGAGCTCTGGATTGAGTGCAGCAATACTTTTATTGCTCATCACTAATGGGGATTGCAAGGTCAGTGGACCATGTGTGACAGTCTGTGGGGCATACAGATTAGTGCAGATTCATGCGTAGAGATAAATGACTAGCCAGCGGGTTCATAAGGGCTGCTTCCAGCACCTTAAGAATTGGAGGGGCCTCCGTGAAGGTGCCATGAATGGCTCTTGGGGCCACATGCAGCTGGTAGGGGAAAGTGTCTAGGAGCGAGACTGCGGGCCCCTGGAGCACCTGTTGGGAGGGTGGCAAAGGTATCCTTTGAGTACGCTGCACCAAAGGATTTCCGCTATAGCCACCCGTGAGTGCCAGCGTCCATAGTAGATGATATTGAAGGGTGGCTAGTAATCCACACCGATGGGGCAAATAGATGATCCAGTCGCGCCTTCACTCTTAATTTGCTCTATGCCCACACCGTGCATGTCACTGTATCTATCTGAGTCTGCGGTCATCTAGGAGAGAGATATACAGCCTGCTGCAGTGAACAGGGGTGCCATGATCATGTTCAGGCGCCGTATGCAGTGGAAATTGTGTACGGTAGAGCCAGCGGTGGGCAAATTGCGCTTGCGCACTAAAGAAATACAGATCCATATCTGGTACTCCTAGCCAACTCTGCTCAAAGGGGAGTGTCAATATTTCCCACACCACTCAGGGTAGTCTACCTGCCCACACCAGTGTTATGAGGTGAGACCTAAGCCGCCTATGGAAGGAGCTTAGCAAATTAATTAACACATACAAGAAGTTAGGATGGACCACCATTTTAGCAATGGCCAGTCTCCCAGTGAGGGCCAACGGAAGCTTCATCCATCCCTCTACGTGATCCCCAAGCCATATATTCAGCCGTCCGGTTCGTCGAGGTCCGGATCCACTGGTAGCAGACTGGGTCCAGCACCAATGTAATGAGGAACTCGGGCTCAAAACACCAGGTTGCAGCTGTTAGGGGTAATATGATAGATTTAGCCCAGTTGATATTTATGACTGAAATGCCACCAAATTTTGGTAAACTCCCTAAGGAGCGGGTCCAGATTTTCATGTGATTCTCTAACATACCAGGTGACATCCGTGACTTTGGATACCAGGGCTCTATGGGGGGTGGGGGTAAACGGCAACCCACATTGAGTGATGCTGCCTCATTCTAGCTGCAGAACCCACCAGTCCTACACATGATGGATTGCCAGTGATGGATGTGATGGTGGGTCCTGCCTCCAAAGTCTTTGACGAGGTTTAGTCCACCTTGGTGGCATTTTCCTACCAGGCTGGGGAGAGGATGCCGATGATGAAGCATGAGACTATTTTGTGTGTGAGGTTTTGTCTTCCATAAAGGATGACTTTCCTCGTAAGCTTGGCAGAAGTCCTGTGACATCCAAACTCTGGACTTTTGGATTGTTTCTGTAAGATTACGAAGCAGTCTGTCTTCTATCAGTCTCTTTACGTTTTTTTATTTTTTTATTTTTTTAGAGAGTTTTATATAGCGCGAACTTGAACCGAACTGAATCAGTTATCAGAGCGCTTTACATAGCACCAGTTACGTTACATGAGGACACACTTTCATTTTTTTTTTTTTTTTTAGGCACGGGGAGATTAAGTGATTTGCCCAGAATCACAGGGGTTTTTTGGCGTTGTTACCGAGACTCGAACCAAGTTTCCGAGGTCGAGCGCCTTAGCCGTTAGGCCAACCCCTCTCCTTGCGCTACCTTACCCATTCTTGTGATTACATTGATATCGTATGGGGTGACGTATGGTGGCATACCCTCCACTTGCCTGCTTAAGAGTTAAAGGGTGGGCTCATCATGCCATGTTGATGCAGGAGGAATTCTGGGTGTCCCTGAGAAACCTTCTAGGAAGAGGTTAAGGAAATAACAAGGAAGGTGCAAAAGAGTTGTATGCTGGCCCTCTGTGGTTATAGTCTACCTGATGAAGACTAAACCCAATCTACTGATAACCTTCTCCAAAAACCTGGACCTTCAACAACTTTTGTCCAGAACCCAAAGGACTGCAAAATGTGCAGACTTGAGCTCACTGTACTCATGCCTTTGAAATGAAAATTGTAGACCTAATCAATGCCATGAGATTGGAGCCAAACACATGTCGGCACCACAAAATTAATACAAGAGCAAAGGTCCCAGGATCGCACTATGCAAAGAAGAGCCACCATAAAAACAAGATTAGACTTTTAAGAACCACCCGCCTTCAACTAAGAATCTACAGTGAAAAGAGGAATGGCTTCAAGAGGTGGAATAAGCTGAACAGTGTGAATGGTCAAAATGGAGCTCTTCTCGCCACTGAATTTAGACCATGTGCCCACACAGAAAGAGAACAGCACTATACTGGGTCAGACATCAGTTGACCTTGCAAAGTGGAAATTTACTCAAAACCCAAGGCAGGCCTCATTCTTGTCTAAATCAGCTTCAAAGGCTACACTACAAAAACAGGGCAAGAATAGTAGGAAACTGTCTTTTGAGGTGGTCTATATTCTCAGAAATCCACACTGTCTCAGTGGACAGACTATTTACAACCTTCACTAGCAACCCTCCTGCCTGGGGATTCAGAGGCAGAACAACAGGAATGAGATAAATAGGGACAATATACTGAATGAAGCCTCGAACAGCACCTACCCTATAAACTTATAGATTCACACCATATTCTAGCTTCACCTCCTGACTAGACATCTGCTTACCATGCTGTCATTTAAAACATGGTAATGGCATTGCAGAACCATTATGCAAGGGGAGAATGATAATGTGTATTTTCTCTTTGAAATATTAATCGGAACTGATTCAGAAATGTTTCAGAAATGTGCACATACCTCTACCGTATTGGTGGTACTTTGTGTCGGCAAGAGTCCCCTTTGGTAGAAATGCATTACTTTTAGATTTCTCTACACCCATATCGTCTCCTTTGTTCATACACTGAAAACCAGATGGTGCCCGTTGGCCTTGTGCTGCAGCTCATCCTGTGGATTACTGGGAAGGGGAGGTGACAAAGTAGGGTAAGGTGTACCTCAGTTTTTTCTTTAACTGATCTTGTGACTGGACGGATGAACAGAATTGTGCACTCTCACTCAAAAGATCGCCTTGCCTTCGGCCAGTCTTGGGTGGTACGCCCGGGTTTGCTAGCATAGTGGCTGGATCAGAGAGTCTCTTTCTCACACTCATTTCTTAGGCACAGGGAGATTAAGTGATTTGCCCAGATTCACAATCTGTTGAGCTGTCCCCTAGCCTCGAACCTGGTTCCCCAGTTCCAAAGTCGGCTGTTCTGGCCTTTATGCTACATCCTCAAGTGAAGCCTATAAATATTTTATTTCTCTTGCTCAACCTATTGTCCAATGTTTAAGGGTACTGCTGAGGAAAACATCCTTGCAATTCTCAAATTTAATGGTATTCTGGGAGTGGTTTATCACCTCTAAATTTGGTTGCAGAACAGTCTCCGTCCTGGTTGCATTCACCCTAGATGGAAACTCTCGTATTATATCTGTTTTTCCAGGGATGAGAGCTGATAAACCACACAATTGTGATTTTACTCAAATAACTTGCACTTTTGTATGTACTTTATTTGACTGACATGCCTCTTATTTTGTGTCCCCATCTGATTTGTACACAGTACTCTCATCTACAAATTTGGACGGACGGAAGAGCTGTGGGGATAGAAGAAAGGCTCAAAGAGTCTGCTTTTCTCATGTGCATTTGTTTTCTGGAGTAAAATACTCTTCATAGCATTTAGGTTTCTTTGTCTGTTCCTTTTCATGTCTTGTAAACAAATATCTTGTGTCAAAATGCCTGTTTTCAGAGGGCTTGCATTTAGCCTTCTGCACAGTATGTTTCTTGATTAAAGGTGTACGTGTTAGATCTGTTTAGCTTACGCTCTACTATGTAACTAGATCCATGATGCCTTTTCATTGCTTTATAAATTTATATTATGTATGGCTTTATATGCACATGCTGCGGATAGCGATAGGGCCGCAGCTGACTTATTTTCTTGATTTACAAGCACACTTAGCTTTCAGGGAGACAGTAGTGGGACATCATGGACTTCCACTAATCTAACTGGGGCAGAGTAGATAGGCCAATTACATTAGCTGTATATGTCTCAGAAACTTATTTTAAAAGCAAATATTTATGAATAATTATATGGAGATTCTTATAGTATTTTATTGTAAAAGAGTAAATGCAAAATATGACATTTTAAATTGATGTCACTATAGCACAAAATGTGTAAACCTACATACTGGCATAATTCTCATGTGAAATGTCAACTAGTCAAACATTAGTATAATGTTCCTACTGTGCTATGTCACAGCAAGCAATTTTCACTAAACGTTCATTAATTTCCTCCAATGTTAGCATATTTTTAAGAGGAGCATCTCACTTCAATGAAATATATGTATATATAGTTAAATAAAAAAAAGATTGCTTGCACAACCCTGAAAGAGATTTAAAAAAAACTTTGTAAAGTGGTTATGCACCTGAAGCAATCTCCTATATATAGTTGTAAAGGGATGAAAGAGTTGATCTGCAAACTCAACTTTAGAAACACTCAGGATAAGCTTAGCATTCAAGGGAATGTGCTTGATTTGTTTTGGTTTTTTACCCATTGATATATGAATTTTGTGGAATTTCAGGGTCTATGGATACTATTGGTTAACTGTGCTTCTTGATACACTACACCTGTGTAATTGGACCTTACTTTGTAGTGAACTGAATATCTACAGCTAAGCACAGGTCCCTATTTGTTCTTTTGCAGCTAGTGTTCTGCAAGGACCAGTCACAATACTAATGTGGGGATTAGTTGCAGATGACTGCACTGACCAGTTTCAAAACTGGTGGTAGGACATAATCCTTAATGTGTGCAAAATGTGATATTAAAATTGTGAAATTTTAATATTAGTAACTTGTTGGTTGAAGTGGCTGATCTTGATTCTGCTTCTCGTTACAGTCTTGATTAGTGTTTGAACCGTGTTTGTGATATGTACAGAACATTTGAGTGCCCGAGTCTTAGATGACATTCGAAAATGAATAATTAAACATTGCCAGGTCTTGACTAACTAGATTTTGCCCACGGGCTACCATCTTTCATTAACAGTAGGTGTTTTGAGACACAACTGTTTTGTTTACTCATTGCCCTTTATTTCTAGGACTGGCTGAATTGCCATTGTCCAGTGGTTCATAAAGAGCACAGAGTCTATTGAAACGCTCTGCTCACAACTGTAATCATTATTTCTATTAAACATCACTTTTTGTCATTTATATATCCTGAGCGTTGGTGGTTGACAATTTACTAATATACCCAAACTTCTTGATCACCAGATCAACCTGAACAAGCAGTGGATGACTAAAACTATAGAGATAAAATAGGAACCAGATGATTGTTTGCTATGAGAATTCTGCCACAATGCAGAAGTTATCACTACTGCAGTATTTAAGGCCTCCTCTGAAGTGATCAACCTAGGTTTATTGGCCTTTTTAAATCAGTATAGGATGGCCTAGTATGGTTTTACTTTTTAGCTTTGGCTTTTTGTGTGGTCAACGTTCTTGCACAAGGATGTGACTCCTGTAAGTCAGTAAATACTTGTCACTTTGTAAGGAATTTTGACTGAGAAGATTAGACAATCACAGTGTGTTGGAAGGGCAGTTTCCTTATGCCAAGCTAATACTTGTCCCAGCTGTTATTATAATGTAATGTTATTTTTTGCGTTCATTGATCTTGATGCTGTGTATTTTTTTAATGAAATATTTTTCCCAGTATGTGTATTCTTCATGTTTTTGCATCTTGATCATGTTCACTATGTTACATTTATTGTATATAAAGGACACGATAAATGCCCTTCTATACCTTTTGGCATGTGGTACTTTGTAAATTAAACCAATATTATGAATGCATTACCTAGCCAAAGGATTGCAAAAGTCAAGCAGGTAGATTAATAAATGATCTATTTTAGAAAATATTTTTAAATATTCTATGTTGTAATGTTTATATCTTTGTGCAGTTGTTTTTGGTCAGTTGTCCTAAGCATGGTCTCGTGTCTTGAATGTAATCTAGTTTTGAAATGATCCTCCAAGGTCGGTTTGCTCAAGGACTCCATCAAAGGGTGCAGTGGGAATTATTCAGTTGGTCACTCTATAAATGTAACTGTCTAGCTCAGGGAACTCTTATCTTCAAAACAGCTGTAACCTTTGAGTTCTCACTGTTCATGACTGACTTTCAAAGGTGTTCTACATACCAAGCACGTTTCTAAACTCAAGTGTTAACTGTATCAACAATTTTAAATGATCTACTATATCATTAAAAGAAACATATTTCACTTTTTCCAAAAGTTGTATTGTCGACTCTAGGTCATGAGAATGAATTCTTATGGCCACAATGCCATCATTTAGAATTGTATAACCCTTGCATATTATTAGGAGCAAACTTTTGCTGAGTGCAGGAAATGTTTAAATATTTCAGTGATATCCCTTAAGAAAAGATGAAAACGCATGCACTTTTCTTTAGTAGTTTTACACAAGGAAATGCTGCGTTTTTATAACCCTTCATCCACCACTGTAGAAAATTGAAGTTCTTCAAGTCTACATCTATATCATCAGATAAGAGTGGCACTCTGTTTTCTGCCGGTATACTTTTTAACAGTATATTAATTAAATCCTCAGCAAATTCTTGCAACTCCCATTCTAACTTCAAAGCCGGCCCATATGCAATCGCATATAAGAAGTTTATTTCACAATCTGGCCTGTGCACAGAAGATGATGCCTGAGGCGGAAACCTGTGACATCATACAGGTTTCAGATGCCAGCTTTTGAAGTTGTGTGATGAGTAATTACAGAATCCCATACTATTTCTCTGTTATTCTCAGCTTATTATTATCTAATCTGTCTATTGACTGAACTTTAAATTGTACGAACTGTAATAAAAATATGATTTCCGATCGATACTGTTAAGCGTACTTTTGCACACACAGTGATTGGGAGGATTTAGTTTTTGGCTGAACATAATTATAAATATATATTTTAAAAATCTACTTGTGTTGTCTTTTCTAAGTTTTAAAGTTGTCTGTCTTCACATTGCTTTGATATGACGGGCAATGCACAATGTAGATCTAGATTTATCTTGTGGAAAAGGGAAGGTGTTAAGGATTTTATATATATATAAGAATGCGGACTACGTGAAAAGTTTTTAATTTGGATCAAGTAGAATTAATAGGATTTTTTTTTTTTTTTTTTTGGAAATCAGTCCGTGACGAAAAGGCATGCATGATGTGCCTCTTACTCATAGAAATATCACCGGTGGGATGCACGCACATCTCTAAAGAGACCATAACTCCAGGTATATTACCAAACTATTTTTAATACGAGAATAGGTTTTACTCACTACAGTGCTCTCACAGTTTAAAATAAACCACTCGTTTGTCTCTCAAGGTAATTGTAATTAAAATTCCTTTTAGTTCCTTTCACATGCAGCATGTTAGAACAATCTGGAAACGGGGAGAAACAACTCTACAAATAAAACAAAAATACTGATGCAAAAGCAGCAATTTCTTTACATTTTACATTCTTTAAAAACTGATATGAGAAAAATATCTCAAAACCTATGTATATTTTGAAGTAGGTCTAAATACCCATAATGCTGCATTGCTATTCATAAACTTAAAACGTCATCCTTAAAAGAAGAAATGGAAATGTTTCCCGGACATGCTTTCTCCCGTAAAGAGAAAACAGCACTAGGGTTGCTCTTTGCCTTCCCCTTAATTGCACTCTGTGCAGATTGACCTCTCTTTAGGTCTTTTTTAGGTCTCGGCTAGACCAAGCCTGCACTGTGTCTTCGAGACATTTTGTTTACTGTTAGTGGGCTACAGCCTGACCACAAACCTACCATTGGTTAGCTAAAATGTGGCTTTCACATCAGTCGTTGCCTTTTGCCATAGCGTGCATGCATTATGCCTCTCCAAGTGTTTGTCCTCCCCTAGAGCATAGACCAAGGACGTGTGTCCATCCACTGCTCTTATTTTAGGAGCGACTTTTATATTTCTGTTTGAGCACTCCATATGAGTGCTGTGTTTCTAGTCGCCCCTTTCCTCTCCTACCCTGCCCTCATTCATTTTACTTATTTTCTCCTTACACTACCCCCTCCCCAGCCAATCTCCCCTCATTCGTGTCCGGCTTTCTTTAGGTCGAGCCTAGCGATTCGCGCTGCTTTATAGGAGGCAAAATGTGAGCACTCCAAACTTCTCCGTCTATCTAAGAATTCCCCCATGCATTAGGTTGGCTGTTGCCAGTTTCATTTATTTTTCGTAGCCTGCAAATGGCTAAAGGCAGGCGCATGTCCCACCTCCTTAGTAAATGTTCACTCCCACATTGTTTTGCTTGCGGGAGCGAGCAGTGACGCGCAGGGTGGCAGCTGCATTCCTTGCAGGGTGTGCAGTGCGCGCACACCGCTCGCGGTCTTCTTGTGTTTCTCGTGATGATGTACTGCTGTGGTATTTTTATTTTTAAAGTGCTCCTTTACCTTCGGGTCGATTTCGCGCTATATAAAAACTGCAACAAAAAAAGTGTGATGTAACTAGTGCCGGCAGGTGTGTTGTTACTGGTGCAGACTGGACCTGCAGTCCCCGACTCTGTTACCTTTTGGCTACGCTTTCACTAATGCAGCGAGATGGACTGCACTGCAGCAGGGTATGTTGTCACTCGTGGAAACCGGATATGCCGTTATCGGTACAGACAGTATGCGAACAGGCTGTTGTCACTGGCGGTGGAGGACTGTGCAGTGCTTAATTTGAGCAGGTGCTTTCAGGTTCTCAGCACCGGCACTGCTTTCACAGGGCCGGGGCTACAATTTCTGACCCTGCAGGTGGTGGTCTCAATATTAATTGTTCAAATTGATAATAAAAAGAATAACATACATTACATGGTGACTGGCTGGTAAATGTACATAGACGGGCCAGCATACTCCTGTCCAGGCAGGTTTGATTGTGTATCACCACGCTAGTGATGATGTCATCAAGCTGATCACAAATCCAAGAAGTCATTGACAGACTGTGGTTTACATTCTATTCCCCAAGTCTGCTGCACCCTTCCACTGCCTGAGCCTAAGCCTCCCATTGGATAATTGTAGCTGGGGGCTGGCTCATGAGGGAGTTGAGGCAAGGAAGCTGTGAGAGCGCATTTGGAACTTGGGAGTGAGGTCTCTTGAGGAAGAATAAACAAAAGTAAGTGTGGACTTTCCACTTGCTGCATAGCCAAAGTAGCATATCCTGCAGCCCTGCATTGTTGCTAATCCTCATCAGTGCTTGATGTGACTGTGGACCAACACAACTTTTGTGCACCATGGCGTCACCTGTAGAATCTGTGCGCTGCACCACAGCATGGTAATTGCTGAGTGTGCGTGAGTCCAGTAGGCACCACAGCCATACTTACCAGCATTGGCAACATTATGGCTGGGGACAATGCCTGTGCTGTAGCAGGCAGGATCACAGCAAGCTGAGCAGTGGCTGCCGATGCCATCGCCATCCCTGGACCTACTAATTACAGGCAGCACTAGCAGTGACATCACCGGCTGTGCTCGAGCAGCCGTCTGTTCCGCAATAAACCCAGTCATACCGCACTGATTAATATATGCAAAAATAAGCATTTTCATTTGGTGTACATTTTGTTTTTGCCCTCCGTGTAGGTAAGGAAGTAAAACACGCCATCTTTCACTTCTTTAGGAATGACAACAGGAAAACTCGGAGTTCAAAATATCAGGGACATGTACAGTCTGACGGCAGGGGTCACAAGCAGCAGCAGTGTACTAGATGAGAGAGAGAGAAGGAGTAAAGAGGAGAAAGAAACAGGAGAGGAGAGAGATAAAACGGAGCTAAGTAGCAGAAAAGGAGAGCAAATCAGATACAAAGAGAAAACAGCCATTATGTGAGGAAGAGAGCATTAAGAAGAGAGAAGATAGAATGAAAGGATGTAGAGGACAGGACAGAGGGAAAAAAGCAGACAAACGATAAAACGGAGACAGCTAATCAGTGCTAGAAGAGTGATAGTAAAGAGCCAAGATTGGGGGGAGAGAGCAGAGCATGGATAAAAGTGAAGAGGAAAAAGGGCAGGGCTAGAATGAATGGAGGTCAAATCAGAAATACAGGAAATAAGGTAACACACCAGGTGTGACAAAGATGATAGAAAACAATTAGAAAGGTGAGAGGATAGACTCTTAGAGAAAAGACTTAGGGGACAGACAACAGATCAAGGTTAGAAGATAGAGACTGAGGCAGTGAGAGTGTTGAAAGTGGGGCTCACCGGTGGAAGAAGTGAGCTGTGGCCTCCTTTGCAAACTTTTCAGCACCTGCACTTCTTTTTTTTTTTTTACAAATTAAGCACTGGGGCTGTGGTGTTAATGGTGCAGACAGGCAGCAGTAACAATTGCATGACTATAGATGTCCTCTTTAGGTCACTGCTGCAGTCTCCTGAAGCCCTTCTCCCCCTTGCCTAGGAGGAGTTTGGGAGCAGACACTGTAGGGGGAGGAGATAGATAGACAGAGAGAGCGCCACAGACATGGCTCCCGTATCCTCCAGGGTGCTCCCGGCAGACTGTTCCATACATGTTAGTGCTCCATGTCAGTGATGACATCGCTTCTGTGTTTCTCTGCCTGTAACTGCTTCCAGTCTATAACTGCCCCTGGCTGCGACTGTACGTTGACTGTAACTGGTCTCCAGCTGTGTGTGCGCTCTGTAACTGCTGCACACATGAGCCTGCGAATTCTTCCTATCAGACTGTTTCTTGTCTGGGCCTGGTCCCCCTCCCCGTGTGGTATTCTTTCATGTGTGTGCCTGGGCCCTACATGCTACTGAATCTTGTCTGTGATTCTTCAATGTGCCTGATACCCTCCCGCGGTGTCATCCTGTTAGTAACTGCTCCCGAGTTGTGACTGCTCCCTACTTGCGAGACGCTGCCCCCTAGCCGTGGCAGCTGTATGTCTGTAACGCACCTACCCTGTTACTGCTCTGACTGCGACCCTTCCCTGTGCCCCTAAGTTCTCCCTGTTAGTGACTGCTCCCTATCAGGCAGTGGCTGTTTCTTTTGATTGTTCCCTGAACGCCTGTGCCTGTTCCCTGCTTGTGCGTGCTCCTCTTCCCTCTCATAGCGTGATCCCTGTGCAAGTGCATCCTGGCTCTGACTACCGCACAGTGACTGTCGCCTGCTTAGCTCGAATTGTGACTTTTCTCGCCTGAACAACCCTCCTGCATTTGCCCCTCTTCTATAGCCTGCTGCCTGCGTAACCCTCAAGCCCGGAGCCTAAGATGCCTTCACGCTAAAAGCCTGCTGCCTGCAGGACCCTCACTCCCAGAAACTGCTTGCTGCCTACGGAGCCCTCTCAACCTCACGCCCTGTATTTTGCACTTGCCCAAGGTCATAGGCGAGACCTTTTGGCTATGCCAATGCTTGTTTTTGTTTCTTGTTGATCCTATAGATCGTTCTATATAAATCTGCAAAATAAATAACACCGCATCTGTAAAGAAACCACAGACGTCTCAGTCGGAGTCCTTCTTTTGTGTGATTTAAACTCAGAGTAGTGTTTTGCATGTCTTGAACACTAATGTGCGTGTGGGCTATGCTGAGACTAAGGCACCCTCGCCTCCCGTACTTAGTAGGGCGGTGACGTCATGCTACAATCAGCAGCCTCCTCCAGCCAGCTACCGAAGATTGAAGGGGGAGCTGCTTCTGACACTTAGGCAAAGACTCATCAAGCGAAATAGCGATCGCAATAGCTGCGAAACAACGATTGCGATTGTAATTTCCGCTCCCGCAATTCATCAACTACAAAAGCAGCAAATAGCGAATTCGCAAAACAAAGAATCTCAAAACCATTTGGTAACCCCCATTGCGATTCCTTAACAGCGATTCCCCACATTTTCTGCGAAATAAAATGCGAATTCACAAATATATAGAAAAAAAAATCGCTTTTTAAATTCATCATAAATCGCAATTTGCGAAAATCGAGTCGCAATTTAAGGAGAAGCTAAACCAGGTGGTAACAATGAAGTCCAATTGGAAAAATAAAATGCAACCAAGAAACAGGTGTAGGGTAAATCAAACAGACTTAAGGAGACTCAGTAGGAGCATGAGGAAAGTCACAATGCCAGGTCTCTACATCGTGGCAAGGCGGCTGAGGCTCCAGGCTGCAGCCCAGAACCGACGCAGGATCCAGGAGCGCATCGTCCGGCTGCGGATTACACTCCTGGGACAGACTGAAGAGGAGATCTACTCAAAATACAGGCTCAATGGGGCAATGATAAAGAAGCTCATCAGAAACCTTGACCCCCTGATGCAGCACCCAACACGGAGGACCAATGCCGTGCCCACCCATGTCCAGGTCCTGTGCTGCCTGCACCTCCTGGCCTCCGGAAGCTTCCAGGGGATAGTCGCATATGCAGGGGGTATATCACAGAGTACACTGTCACGCTGCCTACAGAGTTTCCTGGACGCCATGCTGAGCCGGATCCACCACTACATCACCTTCCCAAAAGGACTTAACGCAAACTAAACTGGACTTCTATCACACCGCCCATTTCCCCCATGTAATTGACTGCATTGACTGCACCCACATTCACATCTGTCCACCCGCTGAGACCGAATACATGTACCGGAACCGCAAGTCATACCACTCACTCAACATCCAGATGGTCTGCAATGCAAAGACCATCATCACAGACATTGTGGCCCAATACCCGGGGAGCACGCATAATTCGTTCATCTTCCGGCACAGCGGCATACGCACCCGCTTGGTTAAGGGGTGAATTTGGCGAAGGACATCTCCTAGGTAAGTACACATGCCCACATACAGTATGTCAAGACCATGTTGCTGCGCATAACAGGCACTGACCCTCTGCTCCTATCCTTCAGGTGACAGTGCCTACGGCCTCCGTGAATACCTCCTCACCCCATACCTCAACCCTGCTACACCACAGGAACGGCGTTACAATGCTGCGAACATACACACCAGAAATTTTATTGAGTGGACATTTGGCATGTTAAAGAGTCGATTCCGCATCTTTTACAAGACTGGCGGGCCCTCAAATACCAGCCTGAGGTCTGCTGCCGCATCGTGGCCGTGTGTGCCATACTCCACAATATTGTCACCAAGCGGAGGATACCTGTGGAGGTGTCTGGTAGTGAGTCGGAGAGGGACAACCTGCCACCTGCACATGTGCATCATGCACACGGGGAGAATCCTGCTGAAGGACACAGGCGCCGCAACAACATCACACTGAACTATTTCTAGTGCACCCATACCCCTCACACAACACTGCACTCATGCATGCCACATGAATTAATGACATGGGGAAGATTTGTGTTCAAAATAAATTCTTATTTTTTGGGTCAACAAGCTCTAGATGTGCTTTAAATCAAATCAGCAAAAATGTGTGCAACTGTATTGAGTCATACAGGCTCTTGTATCCAGAGCAGGCGTGCGTGGTTACCTCACCATGGCACTGCCGGTAATGTATAGTCAGTCACTGGCGCCTCCTGCCGGACGCACCCTGTCACCTCTCCAACCACGTTGGGAGTGTCCGGCCGTGAGGCAGCATTGGGCCTGGAACTGCGGCGCCTTTCAGGTAGCACCAGCACAGACAGGCTGCTCAGGCTCGATGTACCCTCACTGGCATCATCATCACCCCCTCGCATGGCCATGGCCGCACACCTGTTGGTTCTCCACAGCGGTGGTGACCTGCTCCAGGGCTCTTGCTACATCTTGGCAGCATTGTACCATCTGTAGCTGCATGGCCAGTGACCTGCGCGACAACTGTGAAGTGGCGTTCCCAATGAGGTGGTTTGACCGGGTATAGGCAGATAGCCGTGTCAGCAGCTAGCGGTGGCGTCGGCGTGTGATGTCCATAGCGCTGCGAGGCCTCCGGGTAGTTACGCGCTATACAAGTGCAATTTTTCATTTCGTTTTATTTCCTGTTGCGCCACCATCAGTTGGTTGCTCTCTTTCACAGCAGCGGTTAGCTCCTGCACACTTTCAGTTAGTTGGTTTATATTGTGTGCAGTTTTGTGGAGCTGCATGGCTGCCATGTGCTGTGCCTGCTTGCGGTGCACAGCAAGCATCCGAGTTTCAATTCCTAGCCCTAGATTTTGTGCCTGTTGCTCCATGTGTGGTGGGGTGGCCACAGAGCGCTGCTGCCTCAACCTGCTTGCCTGGGACTGCACAGTGGCTGTGCGGCGTGTCTGCCTCCTGGGTGGTGGTGGGGTCTGCTCCACTGCCATGCGTGACGCCTGGGGTGGTTGAGCTCCTCCTATGGCTGCAGGGGTGGCCCTGTGCGTTTAGGAACGTGCTTGTCCAGGTGCTGGTGCAGGTGCAGGTGCATGTGATAGTCCAGGTGCTGATGCTGTTTGACTCTCTCCCTCTGTCTCATCTGGAGTCTCCGTGATATGGAGTGTCTCGCTATCAGACGTCTCAGATATCACAACACACCTGTGATGTGAATGAGTGCATGATTAATGATATGATTCAGGCACGTGGGATGTAGCAACATGCATGCACACTTGCATTACCTGACTGGCTTTAGAGTTATGTTTCACTTGACTGTTCTGGCTGTGTGTGGCTATCAGTCAGGGCACATTGTCACACTACAGCTCCCACAATGCAATTGGGTGTTTGGGATGGGCAGGGACTGCATTACTGGGGTTACCAATATGGCTTGCTCTAGGGGCATGGGCATTGTTAGGGATGGGGGTCGCAGTTGCATGGCTCTTACCTTGTGATTGGTGTGTGGCACAGGAGGTGTCCAGCTGAGTGACCCACACGCAGGCTGCAGGGTTGATGGTGTCCTCCACCAAGTCCTCCAGTGGTGTGTTTGCAGGAACTGTGGAGTCTCCTCCTCCCGTGGCCAGTCTCTCCCCCAGTCTCTCCGAATGCGCTCCTTGGCACGGCCTCTGAGGTCGTACCACCTCTTCTTGAGGTCATCGATTGACCGCTGTGTCACTCTAACGGTGCTGACCTTTGCCCTGATGCGCAGCCAGATGCGCCTTTGGTCAGCCTCAGGCACCTTCCGGGAAAGCTTTCTAAACAGCTTGTCATGGTCCCTGCTGACTCCCTCTATCAAGTACTCTAGCTCTTGTTCTTGATTTTCCGCTTCCTGCCTGTTTCACTGGATCCTGCTGCATCCTGGGACATTCTGGTATCAATGTGTGTCCTGTCTTGGGACTGCAGGGTGTGCCTCCTCCTCTATCCAGCTCTGTGTTCCAAATGAGGCATGGAGCTGCCTACTTCCTGGTTGTGATGTCATCATTGTGCTCAAAATGCGACTTCCTGTTTTTGCGATCTCACAAGCTGCGAGATCGCTATTTGAGATTTTGATATTTGCGAAATCGCAATTTAGGGTTGGGAAACAGACGATTCTGCGATTTAATAGCGATTTTGGGTAATTCACATACGGCGATTGCGGGCAATTGCGAATTGCAGTTGATTAGCGATTTTGATGATGCATCCCATTCTGCGAATTCTAGATAGCGATTCGGTATTTTTCGCTCTTTAGAACTCGCACAGTGGGTGCTTGATGCATCTGGGGGTAAGTCCCTGCAGCCGCTAGCACTTCTGCCTTTCATGGAAGGCCCGAGGCACCAAATGGCAGTGTAAATACATTAGCCACCGAGCATGGGAACAAGAGTTACAGATACAGCTCTGTAAAAATTCTTTGTTTTATATTGACGCCCCCTTTTCTAGTATTTTGCTTTTTCTTTGCCACTCGTGTTCCTTTTTTTCGTACTTAGTATTTCTGGCTTTATTTATTTGTATGAGCACCTGGTTCAGATTCACCAATAGTGATCAGTGATATTTCGCGCACACGGTACTCAACTTTCATGGATCCATGTGTGGGTAGTTCATACAGGGTAGCTTTATTTTTCTTTGCTGTCTGTTGCTTGTAGTCCTCATTTTATAACTGAACTAGCAGCCCGTCCCGACGTTGTCCAGGTATGAAATAGAATGTGTGTAATGTGTGTATTCAGATACGGTCATTCGCGTGTTCCCCCGCTTGAGGTCCAGCTGCAGCCCTGGTTGATGTTAGCAGGCGCGTGTCCCCCCGCTTGAGGCCCAGCTGCAGCCCTGGTTCATGTTAGCAGGCGCATTTAATTAGTGTAGTGATCCGCCGCCTGAGCCCGGCTACAGCCCTGGCTGATGTTAGCAGGCGCTTGTAATTTGGTTTAATGTGATAGTTCAGTAACAGCGCGCATGAGAGGTTGCAGTAATTGTCCCCGCAGACACGCTCAGTTGCGTGTGCCCCCGCTTGAGGGCCAGCGGCGACCGTCTAACAATTAGAATTGTGTGAGTCTTGAATGATTGTTTCCCGCTGTTCTTATTTTTTTATGACCCACACCGACGCTCCTCGGCCCGAGTGCTTTTTAGACGCACCCAGGCCAAGCCGCATACTGCGTTCGGCCCTTTCAGACGCACCCAGGCCAAGGCACACTCTGCATTCGGCACCCCTAGGATGTGTGAGACAACGGGCAGTTCCACAAGGGAGTCTTGCGAATGGTTACTTACCACGCTTCGAGGAGAACGCCTTTGTGACGCCCCCAGCACACGACCACAGCAGACGATCTGATTAATGTATGACCCAGATGGCATGAAGTGCGGAACGTAGCACACGCCCCCAGCGTTTGTCACGCCCCCAGTGGGCCCCTTGATGCTGCGCAATTGCGTAATTGGCACTTCACATGGCATGAAGTGCAGACACACGCCCACAGCGCGGACACACGCCCACAGCGTTTGTCACGGCCCCAGCGTGTCATGCCCCCAGCATGCCCCTTGATGCGGCGCAATTACGACTTTTTCAACGCTGTATTGGGTGTTGTGATTGGTGCTGTGGTTACTGAGATTAGCCGCCTAAAAGGTTTGGGCGCTCTCTTTATAATATTAGTATGGAGATATATATATATATAGGCTGCTGCACAGCCGAAACGCGTATCTTAACTTATGCAGGGTCGAGGGAGACCAGAAAGAAAATAATGAGCCTTATCCCTACAAACCTTGAGTGCGTGCCTCTTCTTCGTTGGAGCAGGATGTGTTTACTCATATATATATATATATATGTATGTATATATATCCAAGCTACTTCTGTCTCTCCAGTGTGGCACCACAGAAATCACGGACCACCAAGCAGCATAGAGTATTTAGGGTATGTTTATTATCCCTTCTTTGTTCACTCTCGGCTATATATATATATATATATATATTGATACCCCTAGGTTCCTTTTCACCAGAATTTGCAGCGCTCTCTCGCCGGTTCGTAAATCCCCGCGGCAGAACCACGCCGCATTTAAATCCACAAACAATTCCCCCAGCTGGGAGAAAAACGGGACGAACTCGCGTTTGTCTCCACTTATGTGCTTTTTTATTTAATCCTCACAGCACGGAGTTTCTCAAGCAGGCAGACACAAATCTATGCGTTTCGGGATAGCATATCCCTTGTTCACGATCAATTTGGCTCCAGGCTCTCAGTCTCAATATAGTGAGTCACATTATTACATAATTTCCTGTGTGATGTTATTTTGGCTCTCTGCTTTCTGGATGATGCAGTTTTTTGCAATTTTTTTAATACATTTTTTTATCCATCTGCATAGCCTATGTCCTTCTGCTGCAACTGCCCTTTCCAACGCTGTATTGGGTGTTGTGATTGGTGCTGTGGTTACTGAGATTACCCGCCTCAAAGGTTTGGGCTCTCTCTTTATAATATTAGTATGGATAAAAACAGAAATAAAAGTCCCAGGATGCAAAGTAAATAAAAAAAGACCTGGACTGGATGAACTACTTCCAGAGAGACGGAGGAAACTTGGGAGATCTGTGCTCGAGCCCTTCCTTTATTACCCTGACAGAACAGTTCCAGTAGCTCTGGAGCGTCAAATGGGGCCAATAAGAAATGAAATTAGCAGAAAACCAGGGTACATGAACAGCCCGGGGAGCATCCTACTCCTGTGTTTTTTACACATAGAGTACGTTGCACTTTACAAGCCTTTGTGCGGTGTTATGTGAGTGTGTTTTTCTTACAAGCCTTTGTGCGGTGTTATGCAAGTGTTTTTCTTGGTCAATACCCCACCCACCTGTTGTCTATGTTGATTCTTCCATCTCCTACCCTGCTGATGTGTGCGTTGCCCCTATTCCCCCCCCCCACAATAAGAACAAGCATTGCCATAGACAAAAGGTTTCGCCTTTGGGACCTTATAAGTGTTTAGACATGCAACAGGTGATGTTGTTGCACCAAGGATATTGTACTGCATAACTAAATACTTATAAGGTTTCAAAGGCGAGACCTATTGGCTGTGCCAATGCTTGTATCGTTGGACGTAAATGATAGGCTTTTTTTTTTGGCTTTTTTTTTATTAAAAAGTTTACTAATGCAGAAAAGATTTCCCTCAACACGTGTACGACGTGTAGTTTCTTTTTTACTGAAGGATACACAGTTGCAATGCATTGTCCATTTTAACTGGAAATCTGGCAAACTAAAAAGTCTGTTTTAATCTATTTCACTTTTGTAAAATACATCTTGCCACTGTTAGCTGTGTTGCAGCACTCTACCAGGGAAGGATGCGAAGTGGATGGTGGTTGCACACAGGCGCTCATGGCACACCTCGGTATTCCCACGGATCCTTCTGTACAACCTCCTTGAGGTCTTCCTACAAGTGATAGAGGGCAGGTAGTGGTTGGTGGGCCGGGTTGCACTAGTGGTGGGGGAATTAAGTGGCTAGGACCATTAACAGGAACGGCTGATTGACGGGTGACGATAATTCCATGCTTCTGACAGGCAGAAAAAATGACGGCACGAACGATACCAATATATATTAGCCTTACAGATTGAATGTGCCCTTGTGTAACATAACCAGTGCACATGTAAAGCCCTCAAATACCTTCGGGTCGAAATCGCGCTATATAAATCTGCAACAAAAAAAAGCCAAAAAGTGAGGTCACTTGGTTTTGCCAAAGTTTGTTTAGCTGCAATTTCGCCTCTGCAGGTTGGTGGTAGCTAACAATTTATTGTACTATTGTTTGTAAACTCAGAAATCTAGATCTGCCAAATTTAAAAGCTTATCTTTTAGTATTCTCAAATATTTACTAGATTTTTAGAAACATTTAAAAAAACATTATACCCTTAAATGTTTAAGAATAGAAAACGTTTAGAAAATCACTTTTGAATTGGTCCTTGATGTTTATCGAAATATTTCAAAAACATGATCTCCTGAACTTTTGAATTTGACCTTCATATACACCTTCTCAATAAGGTTCTGAAACCATCACCCTTTCAAGATGGCAGCGACAGCGACCGGCCCTAGGAAGCCGGCTTCCGCGCCCTATATTTACATACACCCCTTGGCCAGAGGGTACTATGCTGTGGGGGAAGCTTAGCTCTCAGCTAGAGAACCAATCGCAAGTGCTCCGGTGACGGCCTGAAGGTGGTGTAACCGACGTGCTTCCAATTAGTGAGTATCGTGCGGCCAATGAGCGGACGCAGGGAGTGTTGTGATGGATTTCGTAAGGTACCTTAGGCATCACTGTTTTTGCCATGGCCAAAGGACAGGGTTTGGTGCTGCTCCGCAGCGGGAAGAGAAAGAGCGGCAAGGACTATGTGACGGAGCGTCGGCAGAACAGGTAGTTACGCAACATGGAGGGAGAGGAACAGTAAATGGAAAAGGTCAAGTGGGTTCATGCTGGAAGATTACTAGAGAAAATAGAAAGAGGGGAATAAGGGATTTTGGGACAAACACGCCAGATCAATATGTAGCATTTAACTATAAAGCCTTACACTCAGTGATGCCACACGCAAGCAGCATCGCGATCGGTGGTCTTCACTTTTCAAGCACTGCACTCGTGCTTGTGGTGGCATCCACCTTGCGGGAGCGAGCAGCGGCCATATGTTTGTAATTAACGTGGCCGTGCCGCTGCTCGCTCCCGCAAGGTGGATGCCACCCCAAGCACGAGTGCAGTGCTTGAAAAGTGAAGACCGATGGCTAAAGGCCCTCCTAGAGCAGCGCATGCGCGCAGCCTAGGTGAGACCTAAAAACAAGCATTGGCAAAGCCAGTAGGTCTTAGCACTGTGAGCACTATTGACTTTGTCAATATCTTTTAGCCAAATTGTATAGAAACATGGCTGCTGTTCAACATGACTGGGAGTCGGGGGGGGGGGCGGGAGGGCTACGATGCTGTTATACCAGATGGCTAAATGACATGGACATTTATAAAGCTAATGGCCCTCACATTGACGAGGCCTATTGCTTTTCCAGTGCTTGTTTTGGTCTCTGCTAGACAGTGCATGCATTGTCTATTCAAGACATTTTGTTTGCAGTTAGTGGACTACAGCCTGCGCACAGGTTTACCATTTGTTAGCTGCAATGTTGCTCTTATATCCTTCATTGCAGTTTGCCATGGTGTGCATGCATCATGCCTCTTTTTGTTTGTCCTCCCCTAAAGCATAGACCAAGTTCTTGTGTCCATCCACTGCTCACGTTTTTGGAACTACGTTTGTATTTGTTTAACCACTCCATATGAAGGCTTGTGTTTCTAGTTGTTCCCACTCCTACCCTCCCCTCATCCATGATGCTTCTTTTCGCCTTCCACCAGACCCCATCACTGTTGCTTCTTTTCCCGCTCACCTCCTGCCTCCATCCGTTTCGTCTTTACCATCCCCCTCATCCGACCTCTCCTGTGTCCGTATTGTTGTTTCTTGTTGTCCCTACTCCCCTACACTTTGCATCTGCAAGTAAACCACAGCCTTCTTAGTCGAAGTCCTACTTGTGTGCATCTAATGTGAGTGTGGGCTATGCTGAGCCTAAGGCAGCCTCGCCTCCCGTACTTAGTAGGGCGGTGACATCATGCTACAATCAGGAGCCTCCTCCAGCCAGCTGCCAAGGGTTGAAGGGGGAGCTGCTTCCAACACTTGGTCCCAGCAGCCACTTGCACTTCTGCCTTTCATGGAAGGCTCAAAACACCAAAGGGCAAAGTGTCAATACAGGAGCCACCGAGCATGGGGACGACAAGAGTTGCATATACAGCTCTGGAAAAATTCTATATTTTATTTTGACGTCCCCTTTTCCGGGTCATTGCTTTTTCCTAACCCACTCATGTTCCTTCTTTCTTACTTTGTTTCCCTGGCTCTATTTATTAGCTTGAGGATCTGGATCAGGTTCACCCATAGGGACCAGGCTCATCATTTGTACACAGAGTTCTCAACTTTCACGGATCTATGCGTGAGTAGTTAAGAGATGCCAGCTTTATCTTTCTTTGCCATTTGATGCTTGTAGTCCTCATTTTATAACTAAATAAAGAAAGAATGCAAATAAAATAAAATAAAACCTGAACTGGATAAATTACTCCCACAGAGACAGAGGAACCTTGGGAGAGCTGTGCTCCACCCCTTCCTCTATTAACCTGACAGAACAGTTCCAGAAGCTCTGGAGCATCAAATGGGGCCAATAAACAATGAAATTAGCAGGAAACCAAGGTACATGACCTGCCGGGGGATTGTCCTACTCTTGTGTACTTTAAACATTGAGTACTTTGCACTTTACCCGCCTTTTATGAGTTTGGTTTTCCTGGCCAATACCCCCACCCTCCTCTTGTATGCATTGCTCCTGCCCCTCCACCCACAATAGGAATAGCAAGCATTGGTAAAGCCAGTAGGTCTCTGCAATGTGAGAGGTATTGGCTTTGTCAGTATCTTTTAACCATGTTGTTTAGCAGCTTGGCTGGTGTTCAACATGGATGAGAGTCAGAAAAAAGTGCTATGATGCTGCTATACCACATGGCTAAAGGACATGGACCTTTATAAAGCCAATAGCCCTCGCATTGCCGAGACCTATTGGTTTTGCCAATGCTTGTTTAGGTCTTGGCTCAACAGCACATGAGCTGTCTATTCGAAACACTGTGTTTAGTTAGTAGACTACAGCCCACAGGCTTGCCATTTGTTAGCTGCAATGTTGCTCTTGTATCCTTCGTTGCAATTTGCCATGGTGTGCATGGGACATGCATCTTCTTGTGTTTGGCCGTCCCCTAGAGCATAGACCAAGTAGGGGTGTCTATCCACTGCGCTCATTTTTAGAGTACGTTTTTTGTGTTCAAGCCCTCCCTTGAGTGCTTGTGTTTTAAGTCGCTCCTTTCTACTCCCACCTGCCCCCATTCGTGTTGCTTCTTTTCTCCTCCCATCCAGCCTCATCCCTGTTGATTTCTTTAAATCTCACCCCCTGCCTCCGACTGTTTCTTCTTTATTATTTCCCCCCTCACACCCACCCTCACGTTATTTTATTTTATTTTTTTGGGTTTCATGTTAACCCTACTCCCCTCACTTAGCATTCCCCTGCACTTTCCTATTTTTGGTGCTTTCAACCTCTTTCCAGTTAGTGGTACAAAAGGGTGTGAAGCCAATAATGGATCCCGGACAGCTTTACATTTCTTGAAAAGCAGACCAACTTCTGAATTCAGCAAGGGGTAATTTGTGTAGATTCTTAAAGGTTTTCCTATAGAATTGACATTTGAAATAAAACAATATTGGAACTGAGTTGAAAAAAACAGCCAATGTTTTCACCTGTAATGTCTATGTGTGGCAGATTTTTTAATGCAATATATTGTTACATCTGCTGGACCCTTGTGTGTGCGGGGATATATGAGACTAGTAGGTTCAGGGGTTTATGGGTTTGTTAAGCGCAACTACTCACCCGATAGGGTCTCAAGGCGCTGCTTGCAGCTCCCGAACGTTCACAGCGATTCGTTGAAGAGCCGGGTCTTGAGGCCCTTCATGAACTTGAAGAGTGTTGGCATCTATTGGAGGTGGAGAGGGAGGGAGTTCCATGCGTTGGCCGTGAGGAAGGAGAAGGAACTACCTCCTACTCTGGTCTTCTTGATGCACGGCACCGTGACAAGGAAGAGCTGTGCTGAGCGGAGGGATCTTTGGGGTGCTTGGAACGAGAGGCGGTGGTTCAGGTAGGCAGATCCGGTGATGTGGAGGGCTTTGTGGGCTTGGGTGAGAAGCTTGAAGGTGGTTCTCTTCTCAACAAGGAGCCAATGTAGTATCCGTAGGTGTTAGGTGCTGTGGCAGTGGCACAGTAGGTTGAGGACTAGTTTGGCGGAGGCGTTCTGGAGTTTGTGGGTGAGGTTGTTGATTCCGACGTAGAGTGTGTTGCTGAAATCCAGTCTGCTGCTGACGAGGGCATGGGTGACTGTTTTCCTGTGTTTGAGGGGAATCCAGTTGAAGTTCTTTTTTAGGAGACAGGATGTTGAAACAGGTGGAAGAGACAGCGTTGATTTGGCGGTCCATTTTGAGTTCGGAGTCCAGGATGATTCCAAGATTACATGCGTGGTCCGTGGGAGAGGGTGGATTCCTAAGAGCGGGGGCCACCAGGTGTTGTTCCAGGCGTCGGGCTCTGGGCCCATGATGAGTACTTTGGTTTTGTCCGTGTTTAGTTGTTTTTGGAGATGTTGAGTTTGTTGGATAGGGAGAGGATGAGTTGGATGTGGTCTGCGTAGGATACAATCTTGAGTCTGTGAGATCTGACGATGGGTGCAAGCGGGGCCATGCAGATGTTAAACAGGGTGGGGCTGATGGAGGATCCTTTGGGGACTCCGCCGGTGGTCGGTGTGGGATACGAGAGGAAGGGTGGGAGTCTGACCTGCTGCATTCTGCCTGATAGGAATGAGCGGATACAGTCGAGGGCCTTGTTCCAGATTCCTGCGTTGTGAAGTCTGCTTGCTAGTGTGCGGTGAGAGACTGTGTTGAAGGCTGCGGAGAGGTCCATGGGGGTTGAGGGCCACAGTTTCTCTTCTGTCGAGGAGGGAGCAGATGTCGTCTGTTGTGGCAAGAAGAACTGTTTTGGTGCTGTGGTTTTTCCTGAAACCGGATTGGGAGTAGTCGAGGATGTTGTTTTCTTCTATGAAGGACGCGAGCTGCCTGTTGAAAGCTTTTTCGATGACTTTCGCCGGGTACGGAAGTAAGGAGATCGGTCTGAAGTTTTTGAGGTCAGTGAGGTCCGCCGAGGGTTTCTTCAGGAGTTGGTTGATCTCAGCATGTTTCTAATCATCTGGAAAGGAGGCGGAGGATTTATCGAAGCTCAGGCGATGATGTCAGCAGCTCTATGGCAGATGTGGTGGGGGCATGGGTCCGTGGGGGCCCCGGAGTGGGTTGACTTCATAGTCTCCACGGTGTCTTCGATGGTGAGAGCGGTCCAGCTGTCAAGAGTAGGCTACATGGCATAGGGAATGTTGGGTGTAGGTTCCGCATGTAGGTAGTTGACGAAATAATCATAGATGGTCTTGATTTTGTGATGGAAGAAGGCGCGGAGTCTGTCGCAAAGGTCCTGGCAGGGGGATGTCAGTTGTCTCGCTGTTGGGGTGGGCAAACTCTTTGATGATGCCGAAGAGTTCCTTGCTGTTGTGAGTGTGGGCGGAGATCCTGTCTTGGAGTACCCAGAGCCAATAACTGAGCAGCGCTTTGCAATGGTTTTTCATTGTATACTGGGTATACAGCAATTAATTTGGTAAAATATAAAGAGTGAAAAATAGGTATCAAGGAAACTTATGTATTTCCGAAATGGGAACAAAATATGGAGTTTAGAAGCCGTCGTTATTTGCACTTCTCTGAATTTGTGGGTAGCCATACTAGCATGTAAATTAGAGGGCTATTTTTTAAATGACTTCTTTTTTACACATTGTTTCACATTTGGAAGGCAGAGATGCATAGAAAGTTCATTCATGGTAACACTTGTTCTACTATTCTGTGTTCCCATAAGTCTCCCAATATAAATGGTATCTCACTTGTGTGGGTAGGCCTAGTGCCCGCACCAGGAAATGGCCCAAAACATACCGTGGAGACTTCGTATTTTTCCACAGAAAACGAACCCTTTTTTTTTTTTTTACAATGTGCCTAGCTGTGGATTTGTGACCGTCGCTCAGCCAGCACCTATGGAAACCTAGCAAACCTGTACATTTTTTAAAACTAGACACCCTAGGAAATCCAGGATGGGGTGACTTGTGTGGCTCTCACCAGATTCTGTTACCCAGAATCTCTTGCAAACCTCAAACTATGTCAAAAAAACACATTTTCCTCACATTTCTGTGTTGGAAAGTTCTGGAATCTGCGGGGAGCCTCAAACTTCCACTCACCCATCATTCCCACAAGTCTCCCGATAAAAATAGTACCTCGCCAAGCCCGGGACCAAAAACGCAGGTCCCAAGCTTGCAGACATCTAGGGAAACCTACCAAACTCAGCCATTTCTATACCCGGGGGAGTGGCTTGCATGGATCCCCCAAAGATTTCTTACCCAGAATCCCCTGCAAACCTCAAATTGAGAAAAAGTCATATTTTCCTCACATTTGTGTGTGGGAAAGTTTGTAGGTTCACCGCGCTTGTCTAAGTTTCCTACCACTCAGCGTTCCCCTCAGTTTCCTGATGAAAATGATACCTGACTTGTGTGGGTGGGCTAAGTGCCTGTGGCAGGGAAAGGCCAAAAATGTGTAGAGATTGAGGGGGAACCAAAGTGGGTCCAAAAGGGCAGTTTCTTTATATATTTTAAGGCTGACGCTGCTTTGGGCACCCACACAGGTGAGGTATCATTTTTGGGAGGGGGCGCGGCATACCCATTCTGGAAAGCCCCCAACCCTTCACAAAGAAAATAATAGTCCCTGGTGCCAAGTGGGCTTTCATCTCACCCAATGGGGTCGATCGGAGGATATAGCATCATTTGCCCCGCAAAGGAGGCAGAAAGACCTTGGTCCCTATGTATGTGGGGGTAGAGGCATGGCCATGCCCATTGTGGGCGGCCCCACCCCACTTTTAATTATTACTGAAAATCCCTGGTGTCTAGTGGCTTCCCCTGGAGTGCAGATCGGGGATAATAACCCCGTAAGAAGGGTAGAAAGGCTGTCCCATTATTATAGGGGGGAAATGGTGGCATAGGGCAGCCCCCACCCCTACTTATGAAAAAAACCTTGTGCCTAGTGTGATTTCTGCCACTCCTCTGTTATAATTAAAAAAAAGCAACACTGGTGTCTAATGGACTTTCTGGGCCCCCGTGGGGCAGATCAGGGGTAAAAGCCCCCATCTGGCCCCCAAGGTGGGCAGAAAGATTGTCCCATTTGTATTTTGGGGGAGTGAGGGCATGAGCGTGCCCATTTTGGTCAGCCCCCACCCTATCTAGTCAAAAAACACAGAACAACTGGGGCCTCCGCCCCCCCCCCCCCCCCAAGAGGGTGCACTGGTGGCTATTGCCCCCATCTGCCCCCCCAGAGGGAGCAGAGAGACTGACTTCATCCAAGAACGTTGGGGGGGGGGGGGGGTGCAAAAGCCCTTGACCATGGGGCCGATCCCCCCTCCCTGGTATCTAGTGAGTGGATCCTTTCCAATGATGCCTCTCCCGTTCGCCTCAGTGATCAGGTGGCTGAGATAGCCTCGCGAGCACCAAAAGCATTGAAAGTGAAATGAGCCGATTGACTCATTTCCCTGAAACCTCCGAACAGTCTCTGCAGCTACCCAGCTCCTAAGGCTGTTTTGGAAGAAACTAAGGGGCCGATTTACAATTAATGGCGCAGCCCTGCATATCAGCAGGGATGCGCCAGTAATTGTGCGCACCAGCTCCGCCACGCATGATGCACCGCATTTACAATGCGGCGCACCATGGGGCAAAAACGGCACAGATGCGTCACGCATCTGTGCCGTAAAAGCGGTGCATTGCTGGAGTTGCGTCGCAAGTGCGACGCAGCTCCAGCAATGCTTTGGGGGCCCCTATCTGGACAATACTGCATCAAGCCTTACGCCTGCTTCAGGCAGGCGCAGGGTTTTGACGCAGCATTGGCCTAAAAGTGACTGAGTGAAATCTTGTAGATTTCCCTCAGCCACTTTTAGGAGGCGTTCCTGCACAGGAACGCCCCCCCCCCGCACCCCCCCCCCCTGCGCCGGAACGCCTCCTTATGGCGCAGGGCTTTACAACGTGACTCATCTCCCAGATGCGTCACGTTGTTAATACCCCGCAGCATGGTGCATCTTTTGCGCCGCAGCTGCGTCACAAAAGTGACGCAACGGAGGCGCAAAAGAGGCACAAAAGAGGCACAAGGGGCTTGTAAATCTGCCCTAGATCCCTGTGGTTCCCGCACCAGAGAGATTTCGAGTGTCATGTTCGCGGATGACCGAGAGCCGTGGCGTCGGACTGCTCCCACCCGTCCAACGCATGGAAAGGGATCATACTAATGTGAGTGTGGGCTGTGCTGAGACTAAGGTAGCCAAGCCTACTAGTCTTCATAGGGCGTTGATGTGCTACAATCAGCATCCTCCGAGGATTTAAGGGGGAGCTGCTTCGACACTTGGTACCAGCGACCCCTTGCACTTCTGCCTTTCATTGAAGGCCTGAGACACGAAAGGGCAAAGTGTAAATACAGGAGGCGAATCAGATTAAACAGGTACACCTCAGGAAAAAAATTTGTTTTTTTATTTGACAGCCCATTATCTAGGTCATTGCTTTTTTTCTTTTTCACTCGTGTTCCTTCTGTTTCGCAGGCTTTATTTGCTTCAGCATCTGGTTCAGGTTTGGTAATCAATCGTGATCAGGCTCACCGTCTGCACATACAGTTCTCAACTTTAACAGATCCATGCGTGAGTAGTTAATACAGGCCGGCTTTATTTTTCGTTGTAGTCTGATGCTTGTAGTCCTCATTTTATAACTGAATAAAGAAAGAAATACAAGTTCCAGAATTCAAAGTAAAAAAAAAAAACTTGCACTGGATGAACTACCCCCACAGAGAGAGAGGGGAAACTTTGCAGATCTGTGCTGCAGCCCTTCCTCTATTAATCTGACAGAACAGTTCCAGAAGCAGAGGAGCGTCAAATGGGGCAAATAAGCAATGAAATTAGCAGGAAACCAAGCTACATGAACTGTCAGGGGAGCATCCTACTTACTTATGCCTTAAAAATTGATGGCAGATTTACAAGCCCCTTGCGCCACTTTTGCGTCACTTTTAAAATGGGAAAAGTGACGCAAAAGTGGCGCAAGAGGTTTGTAAATCTACCCCTGAGTACTTTACACACCATTGTGCAATGTTAACGTGAGTGTGTTTTTACTTGGCCTATGCCCCCCACCCTCTTGTTGTCTATGTTCTTCTTTCCTTCCATCCCCCTCCCCATCTGTTGTGTGCATTGCCCCTGCCCCACACCTGCAATAAGACAAATAAGCTTTGCCAAAGCAAATAGATCTCGGCAATGTGAGAGTTATTATAGTTAATGTCTTTTAGCCATGCTGTATAGCAGCATGCCTGCTGTGCAACATGGCTGCGAGTCTTGGAAAAAAGCGCTATGACACTGCTATACAACAGGGCTTACAGACATGGACATTGACAAAGCCGATAGTCCACCCCCGTCCCACAGAACTCGCCAGTTCCTCAGTTTCAGCACTGGATTCTGACCAATCTTAGGCTGCAGTCTCACCCATCTCACCCCAAAGCATAACAAAGCACAACCAAATGTAGAGTAAGCCCTCCCTTTTTAGGTTTCGACCTGGCGATCTGCGCAAGCAGTTCGCGCAGGTGAAATCTTTTGTTTACCATATTGGCTATTGGAACGTCCCCCACCTCCCATTGGCTAGCTCCATAAATGGAGGCTAGCCATTGGGAGCCGGATCTGTCCGTCAAGGCCGGACCAGATTCGGGGGCGTTCCCGCGATTTTTTCCCTCTCCGCCTCTGCGATGTCGTCATCGCGGCGGTGGGCGGAGCTTCGTTTTTTTTCCTTCTGTGTTTGTTTTGGTCATTCCATGCGAGGAAGCCCAGGTGAGTGCTTGTTTTTTAGTGGTGGAGCACGTGAATTCAGTGTACGTTAGTTAAAAATACATGATGAAGACACAGGCCACGATCTGGCTGTTCATCAAGTGCATGGGCGCTAAAACTAATTTTTGCCCCTTTATTTGTAGTGAGGACTACGCAGTGGTTTGTCTGATGTGAAATTGCTCGGCTGATCCCCTTTGTTGCAGCATGCATAACTTTTCATTCTTTCAGTTCGACTTTACAGTCCGTTTTAATAATGTCCTTAAAATTGCGGGTGTTCAGTACCCAAACGGCCTCGTATGGGCTAAGCATCTCGTGCCCCTCGTGAGACACTTGTAAAACTGCTCATAAGATTTGCAACAGGGAGTTTTTTCATGGTTTGGCATTTTTCGTAATGCATTACAGTTGAATTTATATAGCGCTTCATATCCTAACCGCACTGCAAAGCGCTGAAGAGCATCATAGAGAGTGGAGAGTACACGGAGAGTGCATAGGGAGTGGAGAGTGCATAGGGAGTGGAGAGTGCATAGGGAGTGGAGAGTGCATAGGGAGTGGAGAGTGCATAGAGAGTGCAGAGTGGAGAGTGCATAGGGAGTGCACAGGGAGTGGAGAGTGCACAGGGAGTGGAGAGTGCACAGGGAGTGGAGAGTGCATAGGGAGTGGAGAGTGCATAGGGAGTGCAGAGTGGAGAGTGCATAGGGAGTGCAGAGTGGAGAGTGCATAGGGAGTGGAGAGTGCATAGGGAGTGGAGAGTGCATAGAGAGTGGAGAGTGCATAGGGAGTGGAGAGTGCATAGGGAATGGAGAGTGCATAGGGAGTGGAGAGTGCATAGAGAGTGGAGAGTGCATAGGGAGTGCAGAGTGGAGAGTGCATAGGGAGTGGAGAGTGCATAGAGAGTGGAGAGTGCATAGAGAGTGCAGAGTGGAGAGTGCATAGGGAGTGGAGAGTGCATAGGGAGTGGAGAGTGCATAGGGAGTGGAGAGTGCATAGGGAGTGGAGAGTGCAAAGGGAGTGCAGAGTGGAGAGTGCATAGGGAGTGCAGAGTGCATAGGGAGTGCAGAGTGGAGAGTGCATAGGGAGTGCAGAGTGGAGAGTGCATAGGGAGTGCAGAGTGGAGCGTGCATAGGGAGTGCAGAGTGGAGCGTGCATAGGGAGTGGAGAGTGCATAGGGAGTGGAGAGTGCATAGGGAGTGCAGAGTGGAGAGTGCATAGGGACTGCAGAGTGCATAGGGAGTGGGGAGTGGAGAGTGCATAGGGAGTGGAGAGTGCATAGGGAGTGCAAAGTGGAGAGTGCATAGGGAGTGCAGAGTGGAGAGTGCATAGGGAGTGGAGAGTGCAGAGTGCATAGAGAGTGCAGAGTGCATAGGGAGTGCAGAGTGCATAGGGAGTGCAGAGTGGAGAGTGCATAGGGAGTGCAGAGTGCATAGGGAGTGCAGAGTGGAGAGTGCATAGGGAGTGCAGAGTGCATAGGGAGTGCAGAGTGCATAGGGAGTGCAGAGTGCATAGGGAGTGCAGAGTGCATAGGGAGTGTAGAGTGGAGAGTGCATAGGGAGTGGAGAGTGCATAGGGAGTGGAGAGTGCATAGGGAGTGGAGAGTGCAGAGTGCATAGGGAGTGGAGAGTGCAGAGTGCATAGGGAGTGGAGAGTGCATAGGGAGTGCAGAGTGGAGAGTGCATAGGGAGTGCAGAGTGCATAGGGAGTGCAGAGTGGAGAGTGCATAGGGAGTGGAGAGTGCAGAGTGCATAGGGAGTGGAGAGTGCATAGGGAGTGCATAGGGAGTGGAGAGTGCATAGGGAGTGGAGAGTGCATAGGGAGTGCAGAGTGCATAGGGAGTGCAGAGTGCTTAGGGAGTGCAGAGTGCATAGGGAGTGCAGAGTGGAGAGTGCATAGGGAGTGCAGAGTGCATAGGGAGTGCAGAGTGGAGAGTGCATAGGGAGTCAGAGTGCATAGGGAGTGGAGAGTGCATAGGGAGTGCAGAGTGGAGAGTGCATAGGGACTGCAGAGTGCATAGGGAGTGGAGAGTGCATAGGGTGTAGAGAGTGCATAGGGAGTGGAGAGTGCATAGGGAGTGGAGAGTGCATAGGGAGTGGAGAGTGCATAGGGAGTGGAGAGTGCATAGGGAGTGGAGAGTGCATAGGGAGTGCAGAGTGGAGAGTGCATAGGGAGTGCAGAGTGCATAGGGAGTGGAGAGTGCATAGGGAGTGCAGAGTGGAGAGTGCATAGGGAGTGGAGAGTGGAGAGTGCATAGGGAGTGGAGAGTGCAGAGTGCATATGGAGTGCAGAGTGCATAGGGAGTGCAGAGTGCATAGGGAGTGCAGAGTGCATAGGGAGTGCAGAGTGCATAGGGAGTGCAGAGTGGAGAGTGCATAGGGAGTGGAGAGTGCATAGGGAGTGGAGAGTGCAGAGTGCATAGGGAGTGGAGAGTGCAGAGTGCATAGGGAGTGGAGAGTGCATAGGGAGTGCAGAGTGGAGAGTGCATAGGGAGTGCAGAGTGGAGAGTGCATAGGGAGTGCAGAGTGGAGCGTGCATAGGGAGTGCAGAGTGGAGCGTGCATAGGGAGTGCAGAGTGCATAGGGAGTGGAGAGTGCATAGGGACTGCAGAGTGGAGAGTGCATAGGGACTGCAGAGTGCATAGGGAGTGGGGAGTGGAGAGTGCATAGGGAGTGGAGAGTGCATAGGGAGTGGAGAGTGCATAGGGAGTGGAGAGTGCATAGGGAGTGCAGAGTGGAGAGTGCATAGGGAGTGGAGAGTGGAGAGTGCATAGGGAGTGCAGAGTGCATAGGGAGTGCAGAGTGCATAGGGAGTGCAGAGTGCATAGGGAGTGCAGAGTGGAGAGTGCATAGGGAGTGCAGAGTGCATAGGGAGTGCAGAGTGGAGAGTGCATAGGGAGTGCAGAGTGCATAGGGAGTGCAGAGTGCATAGGGAGTGCAGAGTGCATAGGGAGTGCAGAGTGCATAGGGAGTGCAGAGTGCATAGGGAGTGCAGAGTGCATAGGGAGTGCAGAGTGGAGAGTGCATAGGGAGTGGAGAGTGCATAGGGAGTGGAGAGTGCAGAGTGCATAGGGAGTGGAGAGTGCAGAGTGCATAGGGAGTGGAGAGTGCATAGGGAGTGCAGAGTGGAGAGTGCATAGGGAGTGCAGAGTGCATAGGGAGTGCAGAGTGCAGAGTGCATAGGGAGTGGAGAGTGCATAGGGAGTGGAGAGTGCATAGGGAGTGCATAGGGAGTGGAGAGTGCATAGGGAGTGGAGAGTGCATAGGGAGTGGAGAGTGCATAGGGAGTGGAGAGTGCATAGGGAGTGCAGAGTGCATAGGGAGTGCAGAGTGCTTAGGGAGTGCAGAGTGCATAGGGAGTGCAGAGTGGAGAGTGCATAGGGAGTGCAGAGTGCATAGGGAGTGCAGAGTGGAGAGTGCATAGGGAGTGCAGAGTGCAGAGTGCATAGGGAGTGCAGAGTGCATAGGGAGTGGAGAGTGAATAGGGAGTGCAGAGTGGAGAGTGCATAGGGACTGCAGAGTGCATAGGGAGTGGAGAGTGCATAGGGAGTGGAGAGTGCATAGGGAGTGGAGAGTGCATAGGGAGTGGAGAGTGCATAGGGAGTGGAGAGTGCATAGGGAGTGCAGAGTGGAGAGTGCATAGGGAGTGCAGAGTGGAGAGTGCATAGGGAGTGGAGAGTGCATAGGGAGTGCAGAGTGGAGAGTGCATAGGGAGTGGAGAGTGGAGAGTGCATAGGGAGTGGAGAGTGCATAGGGAGTGCAGAGTGCATAGGGAGTGCAGAGTGCATAGGGAGTGCAGAGTGCATAGGGAGTGCAGAGTGCATAGGGAGTGCAGAGTGCATAGGGAGTGCAGAGTGGAGAGTGCATAGGGAGTGGAGAGTGCAGAGTGCATAGGGAGTGGAGAGTGCAGAGTGCATAGGGAGTGGAGAGTGCATAGGGAGTGCAGAGTGGAGAGTGCATAGGGAGTGCAGAGTGCATAGGGAGTGCAGAGTGGAGAGTGCATAGGGAGTGCAGAGTGCATAGGGAGTGCAGAGTGGAGAGTGCATAGGGAGTGCAGAGTGCATAGGGAGTGCAGAGTGGAGAGTGCATAGGGAGTGCAGAGTGGAGAGTGCATAGGGAGTGCAGAGTGGAGCGTGCATAGGGAGTGCAGAGTGGAGCGTGCATAGGGAGTGCAGAGTGCATAGGGAGTGGAGAGTGCATAGGGAGTGCAGAGTGGAGAGTGCATAGGGACTGCAGAGTGCATAGGGAGTGGAGAGTGCATAGGGAGTGGAGAGTGCATAGGGAGTGGAGAGTGCATAGGGAGTGCAAAGTGGAGAGTGCATAGGGAGTGCAGAGTGGAGAGTGCATAGGGAGTGGAGAGTGGAGAGTGCATAGGGAGTGGAGAGTGCATAGGGAGTGGAGAGTGCATAGGGAGTGCAGAGTGCATAGGGAGTGCAGAGTGGAGAGTGCATAGGGAGTGCAGAGTGCATAGGGAGTGCAGAGTGGAGAGTGCATAGGGAGTGCAGAGTGCATAGGGAGTGCAGAGTGCATAGGGAGTGCAGAGTGCATAGGGAGTGCAGAGTGCATATGGAGTGGAGAGTGCATAGGGAGTGGAGAGTGGAGAGTGCATAGTGAGTGGAGAGTGCATAGGGAGTGCAGAGTGGAGAGTGCATAGGGAGTGCAGAGTGGAGAGTGCATAGGGAGTGCAGAGTGGATAGGGAGTGCAGAGTGGATAGGGAGTGCAGAGTGGATAGGGAGTGCAGAGTGGAGAGTGCATAGGGAGTGGAGAGTGCATAGGGAGTGCAGAGTGGAGAGTGCATAGGGAGTGCAGAGTGGAGAGTGCATAGGGAGTGCAGAGTGGAGAGTGCATAGGGAGTGCAGAGTGGAGAGTGCATAGGGAGTGCAGAGTGGATAGGGAGTGCAGAGTGGATAGGGAGTGCAGAGTGCATAGGGAGTGCAGAGTGGAGAGTGCATAGGGAGTGGAGAGTGCAGAGTGCATAGGGAGTGCAGAGTGCATAGGGAGTGCAGAGTGCATAGGGAGTGCAGAGTGCATAGGGAGTACAGAGTGGAGAGTGCATAGGGAGTGGAGAGTGCATAGGGAGTGCAGAGTGCATAGGGAGTGCAGAGTGCATAGGGAGTGCAGAGTGCATAGTGAGTGGAGAGTGCATAGTGAGTGGAGAGTGCATAGTGAGTGGAGAGTGCATAGGGAGTGCAGAGTGGAGAGTGCATAGGGAGTGCAGAGTGGAGAGTGCATAGGGAGTGCAGAGTGGAGAGTGCATAGGGAGTGCAGAGTGGAGAGTGCATAGGGAGTGCAGAGTGGAGAGTGCATAGGGAGTGCAGAGTGGATAGGGAGTGCAGAGTGGAGAGTGCATAGGGAGTGCAGAGTGGATAGAGAGTGGAGAGTGCATCCCCTCTACTTCTCTTCTATGGACACTTGTACTTCTTCTACTTCTCCACCAGCACAGTGTGTGTTTCCACTCGCCCGTGGCACTGGAGACTGAAGCACATCCTTCTTAGGGTGACAACCGTCTAGCTGGTCATTATGGACACTCTTTCCAGTTCTGTACTTTTATGTGATCACACTATGCATTATGGGGGGTGTAGTGTTGTTTTGATTCCATTAGAACACAGCTGAAAACAATGATTTGTAGATAAAAACTCTAGTCCCACTAAATCTTGGAAGTGCTTATTCACACACACACATGCATGCACGCACATATGCAAACACACTCTCTCTCCCTCAACAGGTGCACTACCTCCTCACAGCACGGACAGCAAGCGTCGCCTTAATGTGCCACCCCAGCACGGTTTAACCCCCTCAGCTGTCAATTGGCCGTCTGTCACGTGACACCTGCAGACCAGACTGAATTTCTTCAGTGAAATCCAGTAGGGTACAATAGGTCTTACATTTGCAAGAGATTAAGCTGTTGGCAATGTAAATGACAATGCCATTTATTTATCTGTTTTCAAAACCAACACATAAATAAAAATGTTGTCATTTACAATGCCAATAGCTCTAACTTTGGCAAAGGCGAAACCGTTGCATTGTAAATGCTTGTTGTTAACTGTGATGCAATGCAAGCTCTTCTACCTGCCCAGTATGATAATGGTGGGCAAATAACTTGTTACTATTTTATTATACTGATTCTAGCACATATCTCGATTTACAGAATGCCAGTAGCATATATGCCTCTCCAGGGTCTGTCCTTTGCTCCCCTTGGAGACATTTTGCTTTTGTGGTTAGGACAGTGGCAGAAGCGCTAGAATTGTCCCGCTTTGTGGTTAGGACAGTGGCAGAAGCACTAGAATTGTCCCGCCCTCTTTAAGGAGACTCAGGCAAATCTTACAGAGATTTTGCAACCTGTTGCCATTTAACTGCTTAGGTGCTATTGATGTGATCTCCAGGTCAACAACAGCCTCAGCCGGCTGCTACTAATGATGGTTGTCATCGCGTCCAAACACCCAGGGCAGGGAGTCCCTTTGGTGCTGGTGCCATACAGATTCTCTAGTTAGCATTTCAGGACGTGCTGCTAGGGAACAGGAGGGCTATCCCCGAGCAGAGATCCACCCTTTAGACTCCATGGCTGGGGTGGGGAGGAGAAGCCATTCCAAGCATTGGCAAGTTGTCCCGAAGAAAAACAAAAATGATAAATCAGTCTTTCTCTCCCCCTGGGAGGCGATTGGGGATGTTTACCCCCCAATTGCCCACTACAGGGAGGCAGAAAGCCTCCTACACACCAGGGAATGTTCCTGGCCAAAGAAGGGTGGGGATAGGTCATTGAGGCACTGGGCCGTAATCCCCATCCCTGAATTGCGCAAACTTTTTTTGCGAGGCCCCCCCCCCCCCCCAGTGGCAGTTTGGGTGTTTAGCCCCAAACTGCCTTCCTGGGGTGCAGATGCCTCACTAGATACTAAGGAAATAGACTGTAAACAAAGAAGCAGTAGGGGCGGCCTGCCCAGTATACACCAATTCTGGCCCCCGGGAAGGAAAGAAAACTCACTAGAGCCAATGAATTTCCGCATGACGGAAACAACATGGGTTTGGGGAAGGCCCATCCTGGCATTGAACACTTCTCCCACCCCAAATGAGACAAAGCACTCTTTCTGCCCCCAAATTTTCCCCATGGGACAGAAAGCCCACTAGAGACCAGGGATCGTTGTGGGGGGCAAAAACAAATGTAGATGTATGGCATAGGGCCATACATCCAGCCCAGTATAGGCTACACAGGCCTTCTGCCGCCCACCTTGTGGGGCAGATAGGGAGTTTGCCCCCATCTGCCCCCGGGGGCAGAAAGCTCACTTCACACCAGAGATTTTACATTAGGACAAAAATTAGGGTGCACCTGAAGAAGGCAAATTATGCTGCATTTTCTGATGCTGTCAACTCCCTCGAGTGCAGTATGTGTCACTTTCTCTCCCTCCGTGACAAGTAACAATGCCTATTCAGACTTCCACCCCAACCCCTGGGTACATGCCAGTCCTTTCCTTGGCAGTGCTGATGCTAAATCCACTGATGCCAGCCTTGGACCAGACTTTAACTCCGAGTCATTGGTAGCCCACTCCAGGGCAAGGATGTGCTACGAGATTGCAAAACCAGACTAAAATCCTCAGCCTCTGCATTGATAGCAATACTATCAGAGGCAAGCTTCCTTATTCACCTACGACTGTGATGCAGTTCAAGGTATGCAAAATATTTCCCCTGTCTCAGGTTATCTGTGCTCTGGACCCAAGGGTCCAGATGGTGTCCCTGGACTTGCAGCATGCGTATTTTCATATACCTGTTCTGCAGTCCTACAGGTGCAACCTACAGTTCACAATGAGGTTGAAGCACTTAGTTTGCTGTGTTCTCCTTCAGCTTTACCTCGGCTCTACATGAAAGTAATAGTCATGGTCACTGCCCATCTTTAAAGATTGGGGGTACCTGTGTTCCTGTATCATGACAACTGCTCAAGGCAGGCTTACGGAAGTCAGTGGTTCACCACTTCTGGATGATAGCGGAACTCCTGGCATCTTAAGGGTTTTCTATCAATGAGCCAACTTCCCACCTGAGACCCATGTAGAGGATTTTCCTTTATTGGGGCTGTACTGAACACACTTCAAAGGCGGAGAGATTCAGGATATGACCTTGAGGTTTCGGGCTCAATCCTGGATCTCACTGAGGACAACTCTGAGGCTTCTTGGTTTCCTAATCTTGTGGATCCTTTTTGTCCCCACAACCTACACCTCAGGGAGATTGAGCAGCAGCTAAATGTATTTGATGTGCCAGCTGCAGTAGTAGGTGTGATCCTTGCAGCCCACCTATTTTCAACAAAGTCCATCTTTGCTGGGATAAATGTGTTGCTTGGTGTGGTGCTAGTTATACCAACTCTATGCAGGCTAAAGTTTTGAATGTATCATTGTGTGTTCTATCGTTGGCCCAGCAAGACCTTGCAGCGGGTACTGTTAAGGGTTAGTTGTCAGACCTTTTAGTCTTTTTTGCATTTACCTGGTTATCCCTCTATTTAAATCACGTTATAATGCTTTTTAAAGAAAATATTTTTTCAAAGGTCTGACTCAAGTTTTACGCAAAGCCGTTCATTATACCACAATGGGACTTAAACTTACACCACCTTCTTCCCAGAAAAACTAGTGCTGAGGACCCAACAAGTTTCCTTAACCAAGTTATGACCAGTCAACCACTCTGCCAGCATTCTTTTTGTACCACCTCACCCTTCTAAGGAGAGGTTCCATCGACTGGACCCTAAAAGGGCTTTGAATTTATACATTGACCACATGAAAGACCGTTGTGTAGATGATCAGGTCTTCTTGGGGTGCTCTGGAGCAAGGAAAGAACCCAGTCAAGATGGATTGTACCCGGATTCGGAAGGATGAAGAATCTCTGTGGGTTATACTGCCCAGAAGGTCGGGACTTATCATGGTTTTGAAACAGTTGTCAGCTGGGAGGTTACCTTGTTTGGAACGCATGGGAACACAATACTAATACGTGTTGGCTGGTGAGCAATATTGGTGATTTTGCCACTTTGATATTAGAAAAGGAGTGTTTACTTCTACCTCGGATCGTCGGATTAAAACATATGTATTATACTGTTTATCTATCCATGGCTTATTACTGAGCATTGTGAAGACCGCAGTTACAGGGTGACGTTCTGTGAATTGCTTATTGTAGGTGTGACCAGGCTTGGTCCCTACATCGTCCGGATATCTAGGACATACACATTACCTTTGCCTTGAAAAAGTCTTTTTGATAAGACGAAACACATGTCGGCAAGTCGTGTGCTGGGAGCTTTAATTGAAGTGATTTTTGGAATAAAGACTATCAAGATCATTATACGTCTTGGATCCCTATGTTTTGGATCATTGTTGTTGTAAATGTCTCTATACTTAAGTTAATTGGGTTACTGATACTCATGGATGTGATACATATCTGTATGACTAGAAAGTGACAAGAGGTGTGCTGTCTAAGCCCTTTTTTCTTTTCATGTACTCTATTTAAATCACGTTATGAGGCTTTTTAAAGAAAATATTTTTTCAAAGGTCTGACTCAAGTTTTACGCAAAGCCGTTCATTATACCACAATGGGACTTAAACTTACACCACCTTCTTCTCAGACAAATTAGTGCTGAGGACCCTGCAAGCTTTCTTAACCAAGTTATGACCAGTCAACCACTCTTCCAGTATTTTTTTTTGTGCCATCTCACCCTTCTAAGGAGAGGTTCCATCGACTGGACCCTAAAAGGGCTTTGAATTTATACATTGACCACATGAAAGACCGTTGTGTAGATGATCAGGTCTTCTTGGGATTCTCTGGAGCAAGGAAAGGACCCAGTCAAGATGGATTGTCCTCTACATCAACATTTGCTACACGCTGGCCAACCCCCCTCCCCCCAAAGGTCTAAGTGCTCATTCCACCAGAGCCAAGGCCAATGACCGCATTAGCAAGGGGGGTGCTGGTTCTGGCCATATGTGAGGCTATGCCCTGGGTTCAGTGCACGCATTCACAAAACACTACTACCTTGAAGGCGATTTTGCTTGCTTGGGCCTGCAAAACGTTCTAGTCGGAGTCAACTCCTGAGATCCTCCACTTTTGGGAGATATTTCCGTAGTACCTATTCTAACGGTGAGATATCTGTGGTTGGAAATATCCATCAGAAGAACACGTTACTTTCAGTTACACTCTTCCTGTTCTATAATCTCACTAACCACAGATTACTCACAGACCTCCCATCCTCCTTGTTCTGTGGAGTAGACTCCTAGACATCATATTAAGGTTGCAAGTTAAGAGCTTGGCACACCTGCAATTTGTTTGAAGTGCTCTGCATCTGAGGGTGCAGAGGAGAAAGATTGAAAAACTGATGTCTGTGTGTAAAGCTGGTGCTTATATATGGCTCTGCTCCGTCACTTTGAAACCAGCATGGAGTCACCACAAAGCCGCATGGTTCCACCCAATAGTGTATGGGAGATTTGGGCTTAATTCTGTTGACCCAGTCCGACATCTGGGGATATTATAAAGGAGAGGAATCTGCAGTTAGAATAGCCACAAATAGTTTTTTTTACAGAAAGTAACCTGTTCATCTTGCAGTGATAAAAACACTCAATTGGTTTTTAGGTCTCGCTGCGATTGCAGGGGCAAAGCCCCTGGTCGCAAAGCGAGCCTATTGCGATCGTGTCAGCTTTCAAGGAGTAAAAGGACTTGGACAAGAGACTGGCACGTGCACGCAGCCTGCCGGAATCGGATCAGGTCGCGCGCGTGAACACGCGCTCTGATTCCGGCAGGCTGTTCACAACACATGCACATGCAGGCAGGCACACACAACACACACACACAGACAGACGCACACACACAACACACAGACAGACAGACCCACGCACACACACACATCCCCCCCCCACTCACCGGGCTCTTTCAGCATGTTCCGTGTCTCCGCAGCGCTGGTCTTCACTCGGGCCCCCTCCTGGGACCCGGGACTTCAGATGCCACACTCCGCTTTGGCGCCGGGGCTCGGAGCGCGCATGCGCGGGCAGCCCCCACCCTCTCACTCAGCCCGGGCTGCTTTCGGTTTCGGTTCCGTGTTGCTGGTTTTACAAGCACCCCGTTTGGTGCTTTAACATAATGGCAGCAGCGCCACTGTCTATAGAGGCAGGTCGTCAAAGAAATGGGCGTGGACGTTATTTAAAATGAAAGGGAGAAATGAGGCGCTTGTACAGAAAAATAATGATCTTTTTCACTCAGTCTGCACATGCTGAATGAGCACGTTTCGGTGCCTTCCTCTCCCAGTGTTGCTCAGGAGCATTGCGACTCCCTTCCTAGTCTGACGCGCCATCCAGTGCTGCCGCGGTAGAGTGCCCCTTGAGTTTCGAAGGGCTCAGGTCCATCTCTGCGGCCTGGAGAGAGAATTGAAGTGGCACGAACATGGCTCCATTATCGGGAAAGAAGTAGACTCCCCCATATCTTTTACTATATTTAAAATTATTTATTCGGTTCTAGAAACATAATTTTGTTGCCGCGCGCTTGCAGCCTGGGGAAAACGTTTGAAGTGCGTGCGCATTGAAAGGAGCACAATGCATTGGAATTTAAGCACATCCAGGATGTTTGCAGTCTCAGATTACAAATTGGAGGCATGAATGAGGTGTGAAACATCGGCTGACTTTTACTGTAGTTATTCATAATGTCAAGAAAGCAGTCGAGAAGCAGGTATGTGGTCGATCCATTGACGTTTTTTTCCACGTCACATCTGCTGTGTGTGATCAATGTTGCTCTGCACATCTGTGCTAATCAGAGTGGGTACATGCTAAAGCAGACACTATATCGATGCCGTTTTTCGTCAATGATGCTCCACATAACTGTGTGAGGCCTGGTGTGAAGCATGCTGGAGTAGACCAGATTGCGGTTTTGAGAGTTACTGAGCATTACTGTGAAGGATCAGCAGTGAGTTATGTGGACGAATCTCTAATTCAGGGGTTCGTTTTCTTGCGTGATACATGTCAAAGTACATGCAACTTTCATGTCATATGTGATTTGTTTTGCTCAGCATACCAGTCATGTAAGACTCACTGTTCTCAAAAAAGGACACAATTTGCCAGTAAATGATTATTTACCAAATGCCCAAAGGGTCATGTGCCAAACTTTGAACTGTAGCTACCCAAAGTTGCTAGCAGTTAATATTCTTGTTTCTTTTACTCTAAGTACAGTGTTTCCGGAGTGGTGTTTTCAATCAAATCTACTTTCCTTGCCAATTGTTAAAAAATAAATCCATTAATTTTGCTATTTGCCCATGATTTCTGTTCATGTAGGTTGATCTTAAAACATGGAAATTTTACAAAACGGTGTTTCTGTTACAAGATCTTGCACAAGAGCATAGAAACTCTCCCATTGATGAATATCAGAGAGAATTCAATTGTAAAGATAGAATACAGCACTGTTATTTTGCATAATTGACACTCTTCACATTCATGTAAGACTCACAGTTCCCAATAAAGGACACATTTTGCCACTAAATGAATGTATTTCCAAGCACGATAGGGCTCATGCCGTGTCCTGTGCTAGTTTCAAAAAGTAATACTTCCCTCCTGAAAAACCATACCACGTCCTGCTGTTTTACCTCCCAATTTTAAGTGTGGCATGCGGTATTTAAGGGTGCGAGTTTCGAAAAGTAATACTACCCTCCCGAAAAACCATACCACCTCCTGATGTTTTACCTCCCAATTTTATGTGTGGCATGCGATAATTAGGGGTGAGAGGTTTAAAAAGTAATACTTCCCTCCCGAAAAACATACCACCTCATGCTGTTTTACCTCCAAATTTTGTGTGACATGCGGTAATTAGTAATAACATGAAGGAACAGTTTTAACACATTCCAAAACACCTTTTTATCACATTTTTTAAACTTTGACCTATTGGTTTTGTAAATAACAATGCATTTTATAATTGCAGGTTTTTTAAAACATATAAATGAAAGGCATTGTCATTTACAATGCCAATAGCTCAAAATCTCGCAAATGCGAGACCTAGTGCATTGCAAATGCTTGTTTTTAAGGTGGTGAATCTCACAATTGGAAAGGAGGTGGAGTAATTCATATCATGTAACTCTTTCATAATGGCATATTAGACTGCTGTTTTAAAGTATTCATCCTCTTGTACTAATTTTCCAACCTCACCATGTTTAAACTGTTAAGATGCACCCTGGTGTCCAATTGGAGAGGGAAACAGCTACTCAAGGGTGACTCCTTGCAGTGAGAAATCCCTGCAAGAAAAGACAAGTTGTTTCCCATGAAAGGAAGCAGATCACGTTGGTACCACTGGGTAAGTAGTGAATCCTAGCCTAAGATCCAGGGCAAATGGCAGTGAAGCCCTTGTATTTTCTTGGCTTTGATCTTTTTCAAGCTAGCTATAAAAAGAGGAGGACTGTGGTTCTGGGCCTCTCCTCAGATGTGAGATGAAGAATGGGATGTGCTCTGTTACATCCCATTGGTACTGAAGGCTGGAATAACACCATATGGAGGTGGCCAACTCACCTGTGGCCTGGGAAGAATGGTTTCAGCGGATATAACCAGAGAGCCTGTCCTAGGTTTGGACCGGTACCAGACACCACCTATGAGCTGTCTCACTTCCACCTGAAGGACACCCATTGGGGACCAAGGTACCCACCTTTACCTGAGTAAAGAGGCTGCACAGTGGAACTTTGCAGAACACAACCCACATTCCTTCTTTTCCTCTTGTGTGAGTACAAGAGGGTGCAACTCAATTCTGAGGAACTTCTGCCCTTTTGTGGCTTGGTTCCAACATCCTTCCTCTTGGGTGTATCAGATGGTGGAGACTAGCCTAGCATCCCAGTTCCTGGGACAAGATACTTCTTTTGCTGATTAGCCCTCAAAGATTTCTGGGTCCGCCCTAATTTATCAGATACTGAACCTTTCATTGGCTTCAGCCTGGAAATAAAACAGAGTCAGAAGGGCCTGAAGGGAATAGCTCAACACTCCCACCTCACACTCTTAGGACTATGATTCCTAAGACCTGGGCAATAGCGGATGGCCTAATAAGAAAGTTATCTAGAATTGTTGAGGTGGTCCCTTTCCTTGGAAGGAATCACTTTGCTTCAAAACGCAAAGCATCATGGGGTTGCTAGTATATTTTCTAGAAACTGTATTCTCGGAGCCAGAGTAGTCTCTAGAACTCTAGTTCGGTTAATGCAAACTGTAGAGTTGAAAGTGCCTCGCACAGTGTCTATGTATATATTGTTTGTACATAGTATTTCTATAGAGCAGACTAAAAGGCAGCAGAGCACTGTACATGTTCAAAGAAATGCATAACGTCAAGTAATAGGAGAAGAAGCTGGGTTGAGGATGATGAATGCATTGTGAAGTAGTGTTCTTTAAAGAGCTGAAGCTTCAACCCTCTCTTAAATTGGAGCTGTAGTAGTAGTATGTTCTATACTGTGTGACTAATTAAAATCATTACTGTCGGAAGTCCCAGGTACCTGGAGCATAGTGTAACTGCAGGAAGATAAATTACAAAAAAAATACATATGAGGGTGGCATTTAAAAAGAGTTTAAAAGGAAAGCACGTTAGCTGCAGAGAAATGAGAGCTGTTAGAGCAGACCTAAAGTTAGCTGTTAAGGCCACCATTTTAAACAAGCATTGGCATGGCCAATAGATCTCACATTTGGGACCTTATAAGTATTTAATTATGCAGCACAATATCCTTGGTGCAACAACATCAGCTGTTGCGTAGCTAAACACTTATAAGGTCCTAAAGGCGAGACCTATTGGCTATGCCAATGCTTGTTATTTTTTGTTCCTAGGGGAAACCGGGCTAGTGCCAGGAGGGTCAAGGGTGAGTGGCAGCGAGGTGAGGAGTGAATGCCAGGTGGGACAAGGGTGACTGTCAGGCCATGGGGTGAAGGGTGAGTGCCATAGAGGTGAGGAGTGAGTGCCAGGGAGATGAGATGTAAGAGTCAGGAGGGTCAAGGGTGAGTGCCGAGAAGGGGAAGTATGAGTGCCAGGGGTGAGGGGTAGCTGCCAGGTCAGGGGGGTGAAGGGCTAGTGCCACGGAGGTGAAGGTTGAGTGCCAGGTCAGGAGGATGAAGGGTGAGTGCCATGGAAGTGAGATGTAAGATTCAGGAGGGTCAAAGGTGAGTGCCAGGGAGGGGAAGGGTGAGTGCAAGGGGTGAAGGGTAGCTGCCAGGCCAGGGGGATGAAGGGCTAGTGCCATGGAGGTGAAGGATGAGTGCCAAGGGGGCGAGTAGTGAATGCCAGGAGGGACATGGGTGAGTGTCAGGGAGGTGAAGGATATGTGCCAGGGAGGGGAAGTATGAGTACCAGGAGGGTCGAGGGTGAGTGTCAGGGAGGTGACAGTTGAGTGTCACGGAGAGTCAATGCTGAGTTCCAGAGAGGGAGAAGGGTGCGAGGAGTGACTGCCAGGCCTGAGGGGTGAATGGTGAGTGCCAGGGAGGTGAGGGGTGAGTGACAGACTGCAAACAGTAGTGAGCAGGGGTCTAGAAGGAGGTGCGGAGATCATCACCCGGTGTGTGCCAGGCTGGGACGCACCAGTGCCAGGCCAGACTTGGGTGGATGCAAGAACCTCTGAAAGACGGGTGCAAAGTCACTCGTAACCTTAGTACAGGAGTGGGGTGCGCAGGAGAAAGTAACATCTTCAAACAAAAAACTATTCAAAATCCTGAAAACTCCACTTTATGGTCTTGCAACCTTATGTGGAAAATAATTAGCAAATGAATGGGCTTACGTAGCGGACTTGCAGCTTGTTACAGCAACTTATTGAGATAAAGTTTGCATTGCAAATAAGCCAAAGCTAACACAATTTGAATTAGTAACGGTAAGATTCGCAATGAACTAGCAACAAGTTGAAAAAACACCCCAGAATTGAACCGAGGATACAGAATAATAAAAATCGGGCAATATTAGTCTCTTTTTCACAGCTGACAGCCAAAAAAAACGGGTGCTGTGGAGAACTCGGATTCTGGTGAAATCAGAATTTTTAAAAGAGTCAATTTTTCATAAAACATTTTTTTTTAAACAACTCTTTTTGAACACACTAGCGTATAGTGCCATGCGAGTGCCACTTCCCTTCTCCTAAGACACAACCTCTGTGAAACAAACCGATTAGAATAACTGTTTGCTGTTTAAAACGAAGGGGTCGATTATGATGGCGGACGGACCTGCGTCCGTCCGCCACCCCCGAGGTGGAGGGACCGTCCGCAGGGGCAGCGGCATTCCCTCAGTTGGAATTAGGATGTGACCGCCACCCTGGCGGTCACATCCTGTATATTTAACATTGCGGCGGGTGCTGCTTTAAGCAGCACCCGCCGCAAAGTTAAAAATGCATGCTGTGCATTTGCATGCACAAAACGGCAGTCACCGCGCGGTGCCTGCTGCATTGTGCATGCAACTGCAGGGGGGTACCATAGGTACCCCCCATGTGCACCCCCCACTCCCCCTTCACCCTGGGGGCCCACAACAGGCCCCCAAAGCAAAGACCGTATGCCTTTCCACGGCGGCAATGCCGGGGTGGAAAGGCATTGGACTGCCAGCATCTTAATATGGTTGGCGGTGTCTCGCAGACACCGCCACCATATGTGAGCACTTTTTCCGCCGGTCGCGAAGGCGACCGGCGGAAAAGCGGCGGACCCCCCGGCCATCTTAATGTGGCGGGGGTCATTTCAGGGAGAATGGCAGACGGATTGCCCCCGCCAGCCCTGCGGAGGCAATCCGTCCGCCATCATAATCGACCCCTAAGTGGGGCACGTGCGCATGCGCGCTGACTCATTGAGACCTAAAAAGAGGGAAAAAAGGGAGCCCTTTCCGACGACAGTCTAGGAGGCTCCCTTTGTCACCCTTCAGCAGCAGTTCAGTCTAAATCCAGGTTAAGGTGCATTAAATTAAGGTGCTTTCCGAAGCCAAAAGTGCAAATTTTAGCACAAGAGTGGGTTTCATGAGCTTAGCCCAAGGCAGATCTGTGCCGTCGAGGGGCCATCCCGTTAACCCAGTCTGCTTAAAGTGCATTTAGTTATGCTTTCAAAGTGCAGTTTATCTCAAATAAACCCGCCGCAGAGCTGGGCTTTTAGAAGAGCCGAGTTTTCCCTGTCTTGTTTCGTGTAGGGCCTGCAGCAGAAGTGCCAGCTTCCTGACCTTCCATGGACCGTGCAGGTCCCTCGGTGTGTATACAATACGTTGCAATTAAGCTTCAAGTTTTAGGAGCATGTTAGAGATTCAGGGACCTGGGAGGTGACGTCTAGTGCTAATGAAGATTTCATGAATTTGACTAATCGGGCTGTTAACTGAATTGCCTCTCAGGCAGGATTCCACAGTGCCTCGATAAGTCCTGACATTTAAGGCGCACCATATAGGTCGGAGCCAAAATGTACTTAACAAGACCAGCTTCTCGCAGAGGCAGAGACTGTGGGGCATATGTACAAGCCCCTATCGCCACGGGAATGTCACTTTTTGTGATGTTACCGTGGCGATAAGGGCCTTGCCTTATGTACAAGGCAGCGATAAGCCACTAACGTGGCTTAACGCTGTACATAAGGCACCCTTTCAAGCTATGTTTAGCATGAAAGGGGCGTGTAGTGGGCGTTGCGGTGGGAGCTCCACTGCAACACCCATAGTATTTGACGCTGCCCCCTATGTACAAGGGCATATAGCCAGGTTCTGAGCTGGGATGGGGCAGTGAGCTAAATAACGGTGATGGATCAAGCCCTGATCTTTGGACTGGGTAAGAGTGGTCTGCTTAATTCAGACACTCTGTTCATCACCACCCCCTTTTCTGAATCGTTTTTGGCCACTATAGGTGTGGCAGGGTATACTCAGACATGAGTCCCTTGCTCACTGCTCCATCAGGATTCAAGCAAGCCGGGCCGACGACGCCTGAAATGGCAGAAACCGGTCCCCGGAAGCTTGTCTCCTTTCTGGTGAAGAATTGGCTTGGTAGTTTGGTCTGCCCTGTTCCCATGATGCACTGGGCCAGGGACAGACTAATTTGCATATAGCCAGGTTCTGAGCTGGGATGGGGCAGTGAGCTAAATAACGGTGATGGATCAAGCCCTGATCTTTGGACTGGGTAAGAGTGGTCTGCTTAATTCAGACACTCTGTTCATCACCACCCCCTTTTCTGAATCGTTTTTGGCCACTATAGGTGTGGCAGGGTATACTCAGACATGAGTCCCTTGCTCACTGCTCCATCAGGATTCAAACCAGCCGGGCCGAAGACGCCTGAAATGGCAGAAACCGGTCCCCGGAAGCTTGTCTCCTTTCTGGTGAAGAATTGGCTTGGTAGTTTGGTCTGCCCTGTTCCCATGATGCACTGGGCCAGGGACAGACTAATTTGCATATAGCCAGGTTCTGAGCTGGGATGGGGCAGTGAGCTAAATAACGGTGATGGATCAAGCCCTGATCTTTGGACTGGGTAAGAGTGGTCTGCTTAATTCAGACACTCTGTTCATCACCACCCCCTTTTCTGAATCGTTTTTGGCCACTATAGGTGTGGCAGGGTATACTCAGACATGAGTCCCTTGCTCACTGCTCCATCAGGATTCAAGCAAGCCGGGCCGACGACGGCTGAAATGCCAGAAACCGGTCCCCGGAAGCTTGTCTCCTTTCTGGTGAAGAATTGGCTTGGTAGTTTGGTCTGCCCTGTTCCCATGATGCACTGGGCCAGGGACAGACTAATTTGCATATAGCCAGGTTCGGAGCTGGGATGGGGCAGTGAGCTAAATAACGGTGATGGATCAAGCCCTGATCTTTGGACTGGGTAAGAGTGGTCTGCTTAATTCAGACACTCTGTTCATCACCACCCCCTTTTCTGAATCGTTTTTGGCCACTATAGGTGTGGCAGGGTATACTCAGACATGAGTCCCTTGCTCACTGCTCCATCAGGATTCAAGCAAGCCGGGCCGACGACGCCTGAAATGGCAGAAACCGGTCCCCGGAAGCTTGTCTCCTTTCTGGTGAAGAATTGGCTTGGTAGTTTGGTCTGCCCTGTTCCCATGATGCACTGGGCCAGGGACAGACTAAATTGCATATAGCCAGGTTCTGAGCTGGGATGGGGCAGTGAGCTAAATAACGGTGATGGATCAAGCCCTGATCTTTGGACTGGGTAAGAGTGGTCTGCTTAATTCAGACACTCTGTTCATCACCACCCCCTTTTCTGAACCCTATGTACAAGGGCGGCATACATAGGAGGCAGTGCCAAAATTAAGACCCGGAAAATCCTGGTCCTAAATTGGCGAACCGAAAAGGAATGCATTATTTCTCCTTGTTTTTGCATTTTCCATTTGTGCTGCCTTGTGCAGCACACTTGGAAAAAGCAAAATGCCATAGTTTGTTTATGTACAGGAAGGTGCTCCTTCTTGTACATAAAAAACCTTTTAGAAAAATGCCATTATGTAACTTTCATGTGTGCTGCATACATGAAAGTTACATAATGGCATTTTAGGATTGTTTATGTGCAGCAAGGGACATCGTACCAATAACCAATCCTCCCCTGCACGCAGACACCCTTGCACTATGGTGCAAGGGTGCCTGCGTTGGTGCTAAATTGTTCAACCTAGCGCCATCGCAGGAGGAAACGTAAGGCTGCACCACATTCTTGTAAAAATGGTGCAGCCTTCGTTTCCGAAGTGGCGGAGCGTGTCGTTAAGTTCAGGATGCTAACGACACGCTCCGCTACTTCATTGTACATATCCCCCTGTGTGTTAATGATTCCTCTTCTTTTGCACAAAAATGGCATTGCCTGTCGGAGTCGTCCAGATTCCTTTGGCCATAGCAATAGGATTTTAGAGGAATTAAACTAAACTACAGACCAATTAACTGTTGTTTCATGCCTGTGCTAAGGGGCAGGGAACGATACGTTGGGAGGGCCTCTGGGTCATACAGTGTTGAAACCCAGCCGTGTGCCAATTTCTTCACAGCTTGTGCATCTTGTTCCCTTGCTTGGTCAGAAATTTGGCAGCTAGGGGCACCTGCAGACCACTTGGCCAAATTTCTCTTGCCTCCAGGGCGCAGTTTGAATACTTGTACAAGTTTGTCTGAGGTTTATTGCTTCCCAAATTATGTTTAGCTTATTCTTCTTCGCCTGAGTAGCTTTAAGGCTGTAGGCTACAAACTTCGCCTTTAATATCTAGTGCTTTGAGGATAGGCTGCACTATTGTCGAATTTGGGCATGCGAAATACGATTCAGACGGCAGAATACTCTTTGGTAGAAGGTGGACCTCACCCTGTCCAGCCAATTAGCCATTTTGTCTCGAAATTTCATTGCCCCATATGCAACGGTAGCGAGTAGTTTGTATCCCGTTACCTTTTAGGAGGGGCCGCAGGTCTGGGTGCCCAGTAATTTTCGCAACGTAAGGAAGGCCCATTCCAGAGAATTTAATGCTGCCTGCTTAGCATGGCTGGGGATGCGTTGGGCCAGTCTTGATGGAAACAGGGATGTTTTTTTCAAATCCTAAATCCAAATGGCAATTTGTTTCACCTTTCAACGTCCTGGCAGACCCAGCATGTTTTTTCTGGTGCTTGAAGCCCATGTCACTAGTCTCCTTATCCGTGCTCTACTTGATTATGGTGCATTGCTCACCAACAGAGTGCTAGATTCTGGTGGGGTTTTGGGGTCCACCAAAGCAGTACCTCCTTTTATGTGTGCAACTAAAGCCACATGGCCAGACTATCACACTACTAACAGTTAGCAGCAGTTGGAGAACAGAGGTTTCTATTTTTTTTTTCCGAACCTCAGTCGGGGAGGTGGGTTTATGAAGAGTTGTGTACTGGCTGTCCGCTAAATCGGAAGATCAGGTCGACTGTCACGCATCATTCCTTGAGTATGTGTTGCCCGGGTATTTGTAAGATGGGCTTCTCAGGTGGGTGATCCCCACCCATATATGCATGAAACCTGTAAGTTTGTAGTGTATTTATAATGTCAGTGGCAGCCAAACTCTTCTAACCATTCAGAAAACAATTGGTCCTGTCGGGTAAAGCAATTGCTGTGATTAGTATATATATATTATTGTTTAGGAGAAAAAACACTTAGTGTCTTGATTGACTTTTTAACAAAAGTAAACGATTTTTAGTAAGAAAAGATATTGAAGTTTCACGATAAGAACACACCAGAGAAGGAAAATTTAACAAGATAAAGTCTTTTTACTTTTTGTTTTTTCAAGCAAAGGCTGTCACAGATGCAACTTAATTATAAACGAAGGATTGTGACAATAGTGAAAATATGTGACCTGTGGTGATCAGTGAAATAGCGGTGCACTATATACAATGTACATAAGTGGCATTGATAACTTAGATTTGAAATAGTTCTTCTACATATGTACTGTCTCCTGTTTTTTTCATGAATCCTAGACACATCAGCAACTCTGTATCGGGGTCAAGGAGGCCGTATGGACATATATGATGTTAACGTTGACGTTTTGACTCTAGTAACAGCGCAATTGTGGTGCGTCAGGAGCGGGTCTTCCTCAGGACTGTGAAGGGCGAAATGGACAGCCGAAAAGTCAGGAAGTGATGAGAAGGAGTGAATCAATGTGATTGACTAAGGACTTCCACCATCCGGTTGGAGTCTCATCATAAAATTATGCTAATATGTGGAAGACCTCCACCAGCAGGTTGTGGTCTTGGAATAGAGCCGTCGCTCATTTACTTTCACCAGCAGGTCGAAATGCAGTGTGCGGTAATTTAGCACCGCAGACATTATTTTTACGTACTCCAGAGTGAATCTACAGTCAGCTGTGCGGGAAGCGATTTCATCAAACTCTTCTAACCAGCATGTCCTCCTTTAGATTCTAACCTTCGGCTGGAATTCATTGGAAACACTGTTTCAGATGCAGTCTTAAAACCTGGTTGTTCCACGCTGCCTTGCTCTTATTACAGTCTGCATCTAGTCTGCCCAGCACTGAGACACTCTACAAATAGCTGTGTGCTTTATAAAAACCCTTTGATTGATTAAAACTAAGTCCCAGATTTACTTCACATTAGGTTAGGAGTATGTGCAGCTCGAGCAGTAGTTCCAGTTAAATATTGTGCTGTATAGCTATTTTACACCAAAAATCAATGCAAGTGCAGCACCAAAATCTCGGTTTGTAGAGCACCAATTATTTGTTCTATGTAGGAGGTGGTGGTAGAGCAGGGTAGAACTGGTGCACAAGTTTTTACACAAACCCAGAGCTCCTAAAATAGCGTGACCGTTCTTTGTGTAAAGCACCATTTGGCTCTGCACTGACGCCGTTGCAGTCCGGAAGGGCTGTGCAGAGCCTATATAGGCACCACTCCTGCGCAAGGACATCAGTTCCTTTTTTTCAACACCACCAGAAGCCGATTTGGAGTTACTTCTTGTCTCTCAGAGAGCCTTACCTGCGTTTTTTCTCTCACAAAAAAAGTTTAGTGTGCAATGGATGCCACCCCATAAGATGGCAGGTTTTAAACACAAATAGATATCCATGCCAGGTTCTCACCAGGTAGGCCTGTGGTGTCTGGAGTCAGGCCATGACTCCAAGACCTGCTGAGACTGCACGTCAGGGAAAGCAAGGCAAAAAATGTTGACACCAAGTGCAAGAAGATGCAGCATTGAAAACGCTTTAAGTCCAAGGCTTGATCCTGGTTTTGCTCCCATTCGCAGGGTTCGCGTTTCTGCTATAGAGGCCGGTCTTCATCATACTCCAAGTCTTCTGGTAAGCTTAACAAACTCAAGTCAAAGCAGAGTTCCGCTCCTTTGTCCATTCCCACTCCCCTGATTCAGCCATGGGTGGCTTCAACCATCTTGATCCCGATGTCCGCATACTTCAGAGTAGGTTCCACAGTGGTTCTGGCTGAAACTGAGTTTGAGGCCTTTCCCCTTGCTGCACCAGATAAAATATTTCTGTGCAGCAATGCTCAGGTTCTTTGGATCTTTACTGGCTCCCTCTGATGTGCCTTTGGGCCCCACAGAACTGAGAGGCCCTCCACCTGTACTACCACCGGCAGGTTTACTCACCAGCTGGAACCTCTGAGCCTCTTCCGCCCTCAGCTCCAATTCAAACACCCAAAACCATGGCAGGGCCAGGTACTTCAACGGCGTTGCCAACCTCGCCTCCCAAAGAAGCAGTTGAGATTGTCTCCTCTGATGCTGAATCCATATCGATGCTGGTTCGATTCCACGCTTAAATCAGAGATACCACCCTTACACTTGAACTTCCATGTTATGTTATGTTACCAGTTACCAGCTAGTTAGTGAGGAAAAGAAGAGTCTTAATGGCCTTTCTGAATTCCAGGTAGTTATTAAGGCCCCAAATCTGCACAGGAAGTGTGTTCCACAGCGTGGCAGCTCTATAATGAAAAGAGCGGCCACCAGCCCGGACTCTTCGAATCCAAGGGACCACCACCAAATGCTGGCCCTCTGACCGAAGGGGGCGCGATGGAACATACGGTGAAAGAAGATTGGCCAAAATAGGCGGGGTGGCAGATTTCAAAACCTTAAAAGAGGTGCATAGGGCCTTGAATTCAATGCACCTGGCCACCGGAAGCCAATGGCGGCGACAGATGGCACTGGACACAGAGCAGGACTTGCGCAAACTTAGAAGTGTTCTTGCTGCAGCATTTTGTATGCTTTGCAGCCGCTGAACCTCTGCTTTATTGGACCCTAAATAGAGGGAACAGGCATAGTCATAGTCAAGTCTAGACAAGACCATCGCTTGAATAATGACCTGACGTAAAAAGGCATCAAAGAAGTACATCAATGGCCTGAGCCCCTGTAGGAGTCCAAAGCAGATCCCTGTTGTTTTTAGGTTTCGACCTGGCGAGGGGCAAAGCCCCTCCCAGATCGAAAACTATTGTCTACAGTAGGGATGTTCGGACCGCCTCTGTTTCCAATTGGCTAGCTCCATAAATGGAGGCTAGCCATTGGGAGACAGAGGCTGTCAATCGCGCTTTCTCTTGAAAACGCGATTCGGGGGCGTTTCTGGTGCTTTTTTAAAGCCCCGCCCCTTTGTCCCGGGCCGCGCTGCGATTGGCTGCCGGCCCGGGACACCCCCGTGACGTCATTCCCGGGCCGCCCTGTGATTGGCTGCCGGCCCGGGACACCCCCGTGACGTCAGCCAATCACAGCGCGGCCCGGGACCTGACTTGTTATTGTTCTCATGGGTACTTCTTTTGTATTGATGTTTCAAAACGGAAGTAGAATGATGTAATACTGGTTCACAGCAAATAGGAGTGCGCTCACTGAAACCGGAAGTGATGTACGGGCAGGGAATCTGAGCGTTTTTGGTATGCATATACTTTCTGGTTTCTGTTCAGAGTGCTTTATTTAGAAGGTTTTGGGCAGCTCAGTGCGTTATTTAGGTCTTTCCGAGCGCTTCAGCACAAAGAGAGCGAAATATAACACGAGAGCGCTTGTATTTTAAGGAACTCACATGCAGTGCACGCACCTACACTCTACGTGAAGGGTCTGATGTATGTTTTCCCCCCATACCTTTCCCTTTATGTTTACGCAGACGCCTATAGCTGCCGTTGGCTTTTTACACAAACTTGGAGGGGGTGAGAGGGCGGACTGAAGCCACTTCAGCGGCTGGAAAGTGGCAGTACAGGGACACCTCTGCTGCTCTGGGGACTTCGGCTCCGCCCTTCCCCTGACACGGCAGGGACGCGTCACGTGCGTGCGACGGCGCCTCCGCTGATTGGCTCCAAGAGCCTGGCCTGGCAAGGCTGTGTGGAGTGAGTGAAGCCTGTGAGCCCGAGCCCGGGAAAACTAGAGGCCCAGCGACTGGCGCCCACCGGGGACCCGGTGGAAGAGCAGCAGCGGGGCTCGCCGGACTGTCCTCGCTGCTCCTTCCGGCATCCTATACAACGAACGCTGGCTCAGAGCGGGTGAGCATGCGGGCTTCCCGTGTAGTACAGCCCTGTGCCAGGCTAGTGGCGGGGAATGCACCGGGTAGGGGAGGAGGGGCGGCCAGCAACAGCAGTTTTGTTCCTCGCTCCCTGCGAGTATGGCGGGTTCTCTTTTCTGTGGAGAACAGGACGTTCACCTGCTCACTCTGAAATGCTCTTCACAGTTGATGCACAACTCAACCACTGATAACAAAACCAGCCGACTCAATAGACTGCGCCACTGTCTCATAATCAAAACACTTCAGTATCACAGCTGCGTGGATATTGAGCACTATACAGAATGAATGTCGGAGTGAGTAATCACTTTAGGTATTTGCAATGCAGGACATTGTCCCAGTGTGGCCTGGCTACAGAATGCAGTTAGCTCAGACTACCTCACACTAACTTTAAAAGGCTAACAGTCGTGTTTAATATGTATCATAGTGCCTGGGATTTTAACGATATGTTTCCTTAATGCGTGTTTGCACGCAAAGCTCAAGCATTGTGCGTGAGAAATACAGGATTGGACCTGGTATCAAAAATTAATGTGATCGCCAATAAATCCCCTCCACTTTCAACATAATGCACATCTCCATCTGAAAATCAGTGACTATATGAAATCGTACAACGAACATTGTTAATAGCCTAAAACATACCATAACAAAGTGGTTGCTTAAACCAGCGACCCGAACTGTATATTTGGTCCCAACACCCTACTAATTCTTTCAGAATTTGTTTTCGCATTTTAAACACAGCCATCTGATAAGGTGCGCATAAATGAACTTTTTAAATCAATTAAAAAGCCAAAATCTGGTTCCTATCGCAGCCTGTCATTTATGGGGTGATACGCGAGTGGGGTCCCTAATCCTGTTTGGGTTGTGGAGTAGCCTGCTACTCACATAAAAGCACATCAACACCTCATCAGGGGTAGCAAACGCTATATAAATGCAAACCTTTTCTCTTTATTTATTTGTAAAGTTTTATGTAGCGCTAGCTAGACCCGTGAGTATCAGAGCGCTTTACATCCACAAAGGAAAAGGAAAAATGTAGCACTACATCGCAGGACATGAGGATACACAAAGATATCAGCAAAGACATCATACATATGTATACAGTGAAGGGGAGCAGATGCAGGTGGTTGAAACAGTCAGATAACCACCATCTTTGAAGGTCGGAGTGAGAGGGGAGTCCATTAGGTTATTGATGCCTAGGTTGGTTGATTTGGTCAGTAAAGTATTGGTAAGGAGCAGGAGTTTCAGGTCCTTTTTTGAAGCATGCGAAGGAGGGGTTGCATCTGAGGTCATTAGGGAGTGCGTTCCACATCCTGGGAACGTTACCAGAGAAGGATCGGTATTGGGTCCTTTTCTTTTTCAGTTTCGGGGGGATGAGAAGAAGTGAGTTGGTGCTTATCAGAGTTCTGGATTTTCCTGCTTTTACCAGTTTGCTGTTTAGGTAGTTGGGGGATTGGGCGTGAAGGGCCTTGTGTGTGATGCAGGCCAGTTTATAAATACATTTACCTTCCAAGGGAAGCCAGTTGAGAGATTTGAGGGTAGATGTGATGTGTTCAAATCTTTTTACACCACTTATGAGTCAAGCTGCCATGTTAAGGACTGACCTTAGTGGGGCTAGGTGAGCTTTTGGTGAACCTGTTAGGAAGGCATTCCCGTAATCCAGTTTAGAAAGGACTAGGGATTGTACAATTGTATTGAGATCATCCTGGGGAACGAAAGTTTTCATTTTCTTGAGGTGTTTTAGAGAAAAAAGTGCATCTTTTGCAGAGTTCTTGATGTGGTCTTTCATTGACAGGTTCTTATCCAGGGTAATGCCTAGTGACTTTACCGAGTCGGATAGGACGAGGGAGCAGTTTAGAGCATCAAGATTCTTGAGCCAGTTTTGAATAGGTCGTTGGTTACTTTTCGGAGAGAACAGTATTAATTCCGTTTTGTCCGGGTTTAGCTTTAAGTGGTTTGCGTTAAACCAGGTTTGGATCTTGGTTAGCGTGACATTGAGGTGTTGGACTTTTTTGGGTGATTTGATTTTGTAGTATATTTGTGTTTCATCTGCATAAAGGTGGTATTGAACCCCTGCTTGTTTCAGAATAATTGCAAGGGGTACCATGAAGAGATTGAAGAGGGACGGTGAGAAAATCGATCTTTGCGGGACTCCAAGTTTGACTCGTTTTGGTACTGAGAGGCATGAGTTGATTTTAATTAGTTGCGAACGGTGCTCAAGGAAGGAAGTGAACCATTCTAGTACTGTGCCATTAATGCCAGCGCGCCACAGAGTCTCAGGTATAGCTGGATGGTTTATTGTGTCGAATGCCGTTGATAAGTCAATAAGGATGAGGAGACAGGCCTCACATTCATCTAAGGCTCTGTGGATATCATCTGAAATATTGAGCATCGCTGTTTCAGTGTTAAACCTTTCCTGAAACCTGATTGAAAGGTGTCAAGGAGGTTGAAGTCATCAATATGTTTGTTGAGTTGTTGAAGCTAGGAACAGAAGGTTGGAGATAGGTCTGAGGTTGTTGAGCTTGTTTGGGTCGGCTCCTGGTTTCCTGAGTATAGGGGTGATTTGCCCTAATTGTAGGAGGGAGTCTGGGACACAACCTGATGTGAGAGAGGCGTTGGTGATTTTTGTCCCGAAAGGGGCAATGATGTGGTTGAGTTTTTTTTTACTATTGTGGATGGGAGGGGGTCCATAGTGTGGGAAGTAGGCTTTAAGCTGGCAATTATATTGAAGACTTTGATTTCTGACACGAGTTCGAAGTTCGACGAATTAGCGCCATTTTTCAGTTGGAAGCGGGTCTGTTGTCCGTTGTATGATTTCGATCTGTTTGGTCAGGACTGGTTAAAGGGGGGCAGGTTGCGAGGTGGGGGGATTTGAGGTTTGGAAGAAGGATTGCTCAATTTTTGTGACTATATCTGTGAAGAAGCTGGCGATTTCTTCGCATCGATCCTTGGTGGCTATTATTTCTTGTGGGGAGTGTGCCATTTTTTTGACTTTTAACAATGTTGAAGAGTTCTCTAGGCCTATTCTTCGCATGGTCTAGTTGGCTGCGGAAGAACGTGGCCTTTTCTCTAAAAATTTGTTGTTTTTTTTCTGCCAGCCAGGTGGACCTAAGTTACGCTAGGGGGTGAGTCGAAGGGTTTAGTCTTGGTAAGCCCTTGGACGGGTCATTTCTACATCTGGATTTTGTCAGCTCAGATGTCAAACAGGCCTGCACCTATCCTTCTGCTTTCCCTCTTCCTTTCGTCCTCATTTTCGTCCTCATTCGTCCTCATTTTCCCTCTTCCTTTTGCCCTCTCCTCCTCCTTTCGTCCCTCCCCGCCCCTCTTCCTTTCGCCCTCTTCCCCTCCTCCTTTCACCCTCTTTCTTGCGCCCTCTCCTCCCCTCCTTTCGCCCACTTTCCCTCCTCCTTTTGCCCGCTCCTTCTCTCTTCCTTTAGCCCTCTCCTCCTTTCGTCCCTCCCCTCTTCCTTTCGTCCCACCTTCCTTCTTCCTTTCACCCTCTCTTCCACTCCTCCTTTCACCCTCTCTTCCCCTCCTCCTTTCACCCTCTCCTCCTTCTCCTTTCACCCTCTCCTCCTCCTTTCGTCCCTCCTTCCCTTGCTCTCCTCCAGCTGCATTTCGCTCCTGTTCATCCCATGACCTGCTCTCGTTTCCCAAATTTCTATTTTTATGCTCTGACATGCGTGCTTTTATGGTTTTCCTTTAAGTGTTGACCTTTTTTTATTACCCAGACTTTAAAGGCTTTTGGATCTCCGTCTGCAAGGCCTGCGGCGAGCGCATCGCACGAGGGGACACCCTGCCTGGCAGTCGCTGACTAATACAAAGTGTATGGGTGGGAAATTATGGGCCTCGTACATTAAGGAAAGACAAGTTCGGTATGTTAAAATAAATGGTTTACAGTGTGCAAAAAAGTATGGATTCCTTCAGAAAAAGTGACAGGAATAACTAACATACGAATCGAGTTACACTCATTTCCCTAAAATGTATCCATCTGAAAGTACCATGCCTCCATAGACGACTTTAGGTCACCCTATATGGAAATCTGTATGTCTGAGAGTGAATATGTGACTGTGTGTGAGGGACAGGTGTCTAATGAATGGACGTGTGACCATGTGTGTGTGATTGATAGTTTAATGACAGGTGGGCATGAGATTGCTGGTGTTTGCTGTATGTGTATGTGTGAGAGTTAACATGCAGCAATGTGTGTGTATGGTTGCATGTGCGACGAATGGGTGTGTAGCTTCATGTGTGTGTTGCCACGAGTCAACGTGATGTTAATTGTGTGACATTTGCAGTTTCTGTTGCCTGCTGTTGGTGGACCTGAGTAGCGCTTGGAGATTAGAACTTGCCCTTGATCTATGTCTTATTTATACCATCTACTTGCAGAATAATAGATCCACTTCCTTGTCTCCGTCAGGAGAATTTATTCAAAATCAATAAGAGAAAATAAATGTATATTTTAAATGTAAAACTCAAGTAAGTAAGCTTCATTCATCAAGGGCAAAGGCGTACTGCAGTCCTGACATCCCACTCCGGCTATCAGCCTCTTCACAAATCCTCTTCCTGTCTTTCTTGTTAGATCCCTCTTTCTGCCACTCACTCCTTTGCACTTTTCCCTGCACCCTCTCGTCTGTTTATCTTCCATCACTTTTCCTATTAATCCTTTGCAACACTCCCTCTGTTCTTTATATCACTATTACATCTATTTCTTGTCTCTAATTTCCTCAAACTCATTATCTTTTGCTACTCCTAAATGTATGCTCCCCAGCACACTACCCCTTTCTTTCGCCCTCTCTCTTTCATCTATTTCTAAAGTCACATTTATATCACTTTGTCCTATTTACTGTTTTTCATATCCCCATATCCCTTTTTTCTATATTAACCTTTCCACAAGCTTTCTATTTCTACTGCTCACTTTTACTTGCAATAGAGAAATATTACTGAACTAAATATGTATATTCTGTTAATATCTCATATCAGCATGAAGGAGGGGTTAGAGAGCCTGACAGCATTTTCATTTAATGGTTTATGAGTTTACATCATCGTCTACGTAGCCTTTCAGGAGCTAATATTCACATCTATAACAATCATCTGGATTTTTTGCGCCTTAGAAGGAATCCGCAGCATCTCTGTCACACAGCTCATTTAAGAGTATAGGGTCTGGACCAGCCTTATGTCCTCAAGCAGTTTCCCATTTTCTGTTCTCTGTGCCTCACCCAAAAGCGTTTATCTACTTGGAAGGTGGTCTGGTTTGGTTGATCAGTGTTGCCAGACCAGTTGTTCATTTGCAGGCAGGTCCTTGATTTCCAAAGAAAGTCGAGTATGCTTCATAAGGCTTGAGGAAATATCTCTGGCTAGCTGACAGTTTTATGTATACAATATATTATTGGTCAGATGCCAGTATATTTGCTCCAAATTCCTCCAGACCCTTCTTGCATCGCTCTTTTTTCTACTTTGTAAAAGAAAGCATGGATAATAAATTCACTTTTTTTTTTAAAAAATGAAAGGAAAAAAACAAGCGGTGTCTTTGGACAAGACTCGGTGCGGTGCTTAATCTCTGTTTACCACTTTTTCTGTCTGCTTTCTCTCCATGGTGACCACTTTTCAGAGTATTAGTGCTGTAGTTGTTATCTCTTTCAACAAGAACAACTATTTTCCGAGTCGCTCCTGGGAAGAGTCCAGTTAATATTGCAGGCCTTTAGTCCTGAGGGGTCCATATTTCCCGGGACAGTCTTCTATCACAGCTTGGCCTCACTACGCTGGCTGATGTGCTTGGAACGTTGAAATCGCATTTGCGAGAGATTAAGCTATTGCCATTGTAAATGACAATGCCATTTATTTATCTGTTTTCAAAACCAACACATAAATAAAACGTTTGTCATTCACAATGCCAATAGCTCAAACTTTTCCAAGGGCGAAACCGTTGCATTGTAAATGCTTGTCTTTTTAGGTTTCGACCTGGCGAGGGGCAAAGCCCCTCCCAGATCGAAAACTTTTGTTTTCAGTAGGGATGTTTGGACCGCCTCTGTCTATCATTGGCTAGCTCCATAAATGGAGGCTAGCCATTGGGAGACAGAGGCTGTCAATCGCGCTTTCTCTTGAAAACTCGATTCGGGGGCGTTTCTGGTGCTTTTTTTAAGCCCCGCCCCTTTATCCCAGGCCGCGCTGCGATTGGCTGCCGGCCCGGGACACCCCCGTGACGTCATTCCCGGGCCGCGCTGTGATTGGCTGCCGGCCCGGGACCTGACTTGTTAATAAACAGCATCTGCTTGCTGGAGCACGTAGTTTCACTTAATGCATTGTAGGTATTCCCAAAGAAATGAAAGCAATGAAGCGATCACACCGCCAGCGAAAAAAATCCTGGTATCAACTAAATGTATCACAGCTGTCATGGGGCCACACAGCATCTATGCCAGGACTGCCTCCCATTAACGCTCGCAGTTGTTATGACCCGGTTACAGGAAGTGATATATGACGAGGCACAGTGTGCCCGGAAGAGCATGGTGTAGGCAGAGTGTTTGTATGCAGAGGTGGGACTTTTTCTACGTCCCTCCTACCCATTTCGAACAGTTTATTCTTCCCGGCCGGCAGCACTTACCCCAGGTCCTTGTGGGCTCGGGGCGCCTCAGCTGCTCTGGTGGGTGGTGCCGAGTGAAGGCTCCTAGCACGGCCTCGGGGGAGCAACACATTAACTCGTCCCACACCCCGCGGGTGTAGAAGTCCCCGGTGTGAGCGTTGGAAATGGGCAGAGCCACCGACAGGAAGCTCCGGACAGCCCGCAACCTTTGGCGCAGCAGCTCCCAGGCAGGCTACTCCAGCGTAGAGAGCGGGCGGCGGTCAGAGGAGGACATTGCCGCTGCTGGTCTAGAGCGGCGGGGTCTGCCTGCTAGAGAGACACGGCTTACTCCTGCAGCGTGGCCCGCTAAAGAGCGACAGCCCTGCCTCCAACCCGCCCAGCACACGCCTCATCCCTAGAACTGCAGCGCGCTGCCACACTTGCCTGTTAGTGTCCCGGCCCTCTCCCCCTGACAAAATGCGAGCTATTAAAGTAAACATTATTTTACTCCTGTAGCGCGTCACAACCTAGTCAATACATTTGAAGCCATTAATGACCGACCTTCCCAAAATGTCCGCGAGTGAGATTCATATGCAAAAGAAAGCACAGCTCAAAAATAAAAAATAAATTCTGATGTTTTTAAAGCGCATTGATATCGATACTGGAACAGTTTGGCGCTTCCGTCAATCGGTAAAATTCTCTAGTGGAGTGACAAATGCAAAAAGAATATTCTGCTTCGCCAGAATGTATAATTAGCAATAACTGCTTATTTCGTACAATCGTAGTATTTTAATCACATTAAATCCCTTAATGTGAATCAAAACTATATTAATAAGGGAAAACAATTTTAACCCATCCCTTGCTCAACAGATGAAACTTTGACACTGAATGGTGGAACAATCTCAATTTCTCGACCACCAGTCCCTGCATTAGAGAAGTATTATGAAAATGCAGGGAATAAAAAAGAAATATAAACCCGTCCCGTTCTCTCCTGCTTCGGTGGCCCGGGCGGCTTCTCTCTCTCCACACGCTGGTGACACGCAGCCTGTTACTGGAGCCTCTGGACGCTGCCTCCGGTTCACTTGCAGCTTCAGCTGCGGCTGTGCCCTGTCCGCTCTGTAAGAGTTCTTACCTGTGAAGTCTGTCATGGGTTCATCTTCTTTCAACTCATTTAAGTCGGGAGTCAAAATCAGTGACCACAGTCTGCATCCCACCTACCTCTGTATTAACTTACCGCCCCTTTCTTCGTTTCTCTTACTCCTCTCGCGTCTTTTACTTCAACTTCGCACCCGTTTCTGTGAATGACTCACTTCTCTTTTTCTGTTGCCCCTCGCTTCTCTCTTCTTTCTCCCTTCTCTCTCGCGTACTTCTTTCTGCTTCTCCCCACCACTCGGTCTCTATTCTCCCTCTCCCGCACTTTTTTTGTGTCTTCCCTCATCTCCATCTGCTCCGTCTCCTTTCCTTCTTAACCCTGTCTCCTTTTCACACATTTACTTTTGTCCCCCCCTCACCCCGCCCCTTCTCTTCTCCTTTTTTTTGTCCCCCAACCCTCCCCCTCTCTCCGCTGGCTGCCCTCCTCACCCTCCTTGATCTCTCGCCCTCCCGCCTCTCTCTTGCTCATGTCTCACAAATTGTATTTCAGCGGTCTGACCTGCACGTGCTCGCGCGGGGTTCCTCCCCTGCCGGACCAGGACTCTCCCCGGCCTGCCCATGAAGGCCCCGCTGCTGCCTGCTGCACTGGGTTACATCAGCCTGCTGCACCTGTCGATGTGTCGAGCCCTCCCCATGCACTCCGGGCCCGAGGACCTCCCCCCTGAGCCCAGGTAAGCGCCGGGGACTAGTCCTGTGTGTCATATCAGGGACCGGCGAGTAACACCCTACGTCCGAGCTGCGCGATCCTGCATTCCAGCCTTGCACTTGCACCATCCGGGCCGTCCAGCCCTGCTCCCCACCTAAGTACAGTGCTGCGTCCCGTCTAGCACCGGCTGATGCAGCTCGAGGTCCCTACCATACTCTGGTTGATGCTACCCTGCCTCCAAGCGAGTCACAGGGCGTTTCAGCTAAGCGCTAGCTGACGCGAGCCTGCCTCTGACATGCGCTGGTCGGCGCCTCCTTGCACCCCTGCCTTCACAACCGTGTCTCCTAGCCATGCGGTGGATGATGCAACCCTGCATCCAACCTAAGCAACCTGGGGGGGTGCGGCCCTGCATCTCAGCAGAGCACAGGTAGGCAATACAAGCGCTGGATGATACAACTCTGCTTCCGACATAGGGGTACAGCCCTGCAAGCCGGCCACCCACGTGCAGAGTGATGCAACCGTGCTTCTTACCAAGGCGTCTCGACCGGCATCGCGTACTGCCCCAGTGTGCCTCGAGTCCCTGCATGTACTCTGAAGGTACGCCACGTACGCCTAAAGCGTAAGAAAGTGCACTGTCCCGCCGGGACGCCCCGCCCTGCGGCGCCCCACCGGACGCCCCGCCGGGACGCCCCGCCGGGACGCCCCGCCCTGCGGCGCTTCTCCCCAGCCGGATCCCCGCACGGACCAGGAACCCGACCGCCGCCGGACGAAGTCGTCCTTAGTGAGTGCTTGCTGTCCTGTCTTCCCCCGCCCCCCCTCCCGCAGACCCTGTGCCCGTTACCGCCCCCCTCCCGCTGTCCATCTGTGCCCATTCCCGCCCCCCCCCTCCCGCCAACACATCTGTAGGCGCTATGCATGCAGTTGGGGCTAGCCTGTTTTTTTTTTTGCTCCATGTCATCAAAAACATCATGTTTCTAGGCCTGGGCATATACACATAGATGTATTCATTGTATGTGAATGAGGACACTGCAACAGTGCGAGTCACTATTCTGCCGATTTTTAGTGAGGATTTTGCCTTATCAAACAGTGGCAACATTTAACCATTATTTTCATTCCTTGGTGCTTCTGTTAACTGGTGTAGGACTTGGGTGTAGCTGACAGTTCACCCACCCATTCGTTTTTGGTGTATTTAGTGAGCCATTGTACATTGAGAAGTTATTGGGTTATCCTGATTATATTGTCCCCCCGCCAGTGGTTTAATGCTGTCCTGGGGTTTACTGGTTAAGCCATGCTATCGGGATCTCTCGCACCCATCCTCATCATGAACGGAGCAAATGCACCCCCACTGGTGGTCTTCCCTACTAAATAAAAAACTACCTTGAGGGTTCCTTTTTAAATACGAGACTCTGCAGTTGTGTCTATTCAGAACTCAATTCCTCTTTTTAATCTCACCTTTTAGGCGAAGTGAATATCTTAAATCTGCCATTATTCGGAAGATGCCCTCTGTCCCCCGTAGTACCTGTGGGGGCTCTATGTGGGGGTGTGTGGGGGGGCTCTGTGTGTGTGGGGGGGCTCTCTGTGGGTGTGTGTGCCATTTGCGAGAGATTAAGCTATTGGCATTGTAAATGACTGCCATTTATTTATCTGTTTTCAAAACCAACACATAAATAAAAATGTTGTCATTTACAATGCCAATAGCTCTAACTTTTGCAAAGGCGAAACCGTTGCATTGTAAATGCTTGTTTTGGTTTGTACTCGATAGTTTAAATATGAGTCCAACCAAACCCCAAAATTCTTTACAACTTGTGCAGACAAAATTCCTTTCATTCCCTCTTCGGCACAGATTTTGACAAGGACTATAACCAGGGCGATCAGGTCACTCAGCCCTATGCTGACGACAATTGATAGGAGTTGTAGGAGGTTAGTGAGCTGGATACCTCCGCAGGGACTGCTCTTTTCTCTCCCTCAAGCCCCATCACAGAAGAATCTGCCTCCTATTCTATGGTTATGCATAGGAATGCCCTCCATCTCCCCACTGTCGAGGGGAAAACTAACGTGTTGACAGAGGTCCGGCAACTGGGCCAGACTACTTCTTAGCTTCTCTTTCCTTTCATTGAGGCCCTAAGTCATGGGTACTCGCAAACTTTCTCTCGGGGGCCAAATTTACAGTGTGGTTTGTGGCCGAGGGCAGCACCGGTGGTGGCGGGGTCAGTGTGGGAAGAGGGCGAGGCTAGAGCAAAAAAAAAAAAAAACTGACCATGAGGATGAACACAGGCCCCTGCAGCGGACACCTTTGTCCACTGAGCCACCAGACTCGGCATACAAACATCTTTCTCTCTCCCTCCCTCTCTCTATCTCTCCCTCCCTCTCTCTCTCTCTCTATCCCTGTCGCTCTCTCTCCCTCTCTGTCTCTCTCTCTCTCACTCTGTCTGTCTCCTTCTCTCTCTCGCTGTCTCCCTCTCTCTTTCTCCGTCCCTCTCTCTTCCCCTGTCTCCATCGGTATGTCTCCCTCTGTCTGTCTACCTCCCTCTATCTGTCTCCCTCCATGTCTGTCTCCTTTTGTCTGTCCCCCGGTCTCCCTCTGTCTGTCTCCCTCTTACTCCCTTCCTCTGTCTGTCTCCCTCTCCCTCTCTCTCTGTCTCCAACTCTCTCTATCTCCCTCTCCTTCCCTCTGTCTCGCCCTGACTCCCTCCCTCCCTCTGTCTCCCTCTCTCTCCGTCTCCCTCCCTCTCACTCCCTCCCTCTGTCTCCTTCTCTGCCTCGGTCTGTCTCAGTCCCTGCTTCTATCTGTCTGTCCCGGTCTATCCCTATCTCCCTGCCTCTCTCTCTCTCCCTCCCTCTCCTTCTCTCTCTCTCTCGCCCTCTGTCTCCCTCACTCTGCCTGTCTCCCTTTGTCTTTCTCCCTCTCTCTGTGTCCCTCTCTCTGTCTCCCTCCCTCTCTCTTTCTCCCCCTCCACCTCTGTCTCCCTCCCTCTGTCTCCCTCTATCCGTCTCCCTCCCTCTGTCGCCCTCCCGTCTCCCTCCCTCTGTCTCCCTCTCTCTCTGCCTCCCTCTGTCTCCCTCCCTCTGTCTGTCTCCGTCCCTCTGTCTGTTTCCGTCCCTCTGTCTGTCTCCGTCCCTCTGTCTCCCTCTCGGCCTCCCTCCCTCTGTCTCCCCCTCTCTCTCCCTGTCTCCCTCCCTCTCTGTCTCCCTCCCTCGGTCTTCCTCCCTCCCTCTCCCTCTCCCTCTGCCTGTCATCCTCTGTCACCTCACCCCAGCTTCCCGGGCACACACACAGCCGCACCCAAGTACTTCACAGGTCTTTAAAAGACCCTTTACTTGTTAATGAGGCTTTGTTGTCAATCGCCCAGCCCCCATAGAGCAGAGTGTCTCGGAGTCAGAGCCGCTGCGCCGGTGTTTGCTGACACTCATTCCAAATTGTTTTTTTTTAAAACACAGGTACATTGTTTGCAAGGTCCGCGGCCGCCAAGGAAGGCTTGCCGGGCCGCTGGCGGCCCGCGGGCCGTACTATGAGTACCCCTGCCCTAAGTGATACTCTTCAATGGGCTTGGGCCAATCGTTGAACTCGCCCTCCAGTTAACAGACAGTTTGCCAGGCAAAGTCACCATGCTCCAGGCAACCCATGTTTTTTTGTCACAGCAGACTTCTCCCAAGACCCTCGTGGTGCAGGTTTTCACCAATTAGTCCCTACCTAACAATTGTCCTAGCACTCCCTCAACATGAAATCAAAGCGAGTGAAAACGTTTGGAAAACACCTCTTCTTGTCAGCCAATTTGGCCCTGCAACTAATGAACACCTCCTGTTTGTCGGGCTTTCACATTCATGCCCTTTGGGACTCCCCGGCAAAAGTCCTACCTGGTGTACTGGAAGACCTTCGCCCAGTTCTTTTGCATGAGATCCAAGATGGATGTAATGCGTTCAATTTCACAGTTAGTTGTGGTTTGGACACCACTGCCTCTGTTGGACAAGCTATAGGCACCAGCATTACTATTCATTGTTGTGTGGCTACGATCGACTGAGTTCTCAGGCGACGACCAATCTGATGGGCATGCCATTTGATGGGAATTGCTAATTTGCGGACAAGCCTGACTCTGCCTTTGAAAGCTTCAAGGATGGTAAGGCTATCGCTTACTCTCTCAGCCACACTGCCCAGCCTCATCAGCCTCAACAATTCCACTGTTCATTTCATGGCTTTGGCCAAGGCATTCCTTACTGAAAGCATGTCCCACCAGGGCTGCGGCAACAAATGAGGGAATGAAATGCTGAATGAATCAAACATTCACCCCCAGTAAAAAAATATGGGCCAAATTCACTGTTCTTTTGCTCATTACACCACCCAAGTTCGGATCCAGCCATATGAAAATCAGCATTGACCCGGTTCGTCAAGGGAACAGTCCAGCCAGAACTGCCCTGGACTTGAAACAAGCATCCAGGGACCGGTCTTGGGATAACACCCTCATCAGCCAGGGTAGCTTGAATCCAGCGACCAAAGGACCCACATCTGGGCATACCCATTCCACTTAGGGGGAAAAGTGCGGCTGCAACAAGTAATGACTGGGGTGAATCTTTGTTTTATTCTGCATTCCATCCAAGACATCTGGGTGGAATCCATCTTTCTTTTGCTCATTACGCCACCCCAGTTTGGACCCAGCCATATGCAAATCAGTCTTGACCCTGTGCTCCCCTGTGGTCTCACCAACACCCCTTGGGTGTTCATAAAAGTAGTGGCAGCAGCACACTTTCAGAGGTCAGGGGTGCTGGTCTTTCCCTACCACGATGACTGGCTGTTAAAGGCGGGCTCGCCCTGGACAGTCATCAACCACCTCCAGACTACAGTGAACCTCCTGTCATATTTGGGTTTTACCCAAAGTCACACCTGACCTCCTTAGTCAGTCACCTTCATCAGAGCCATTCTGGACATGGTCTGGTTTCATCCCTTTCCCCAGGAAAGTGTCTAGAGCATTCAAGCTATGATCCCGATCTTTCAGCCTCAGTCCTGGATTCCAGTGAGGTTAACTCTGAGGCTGCTGGGAGTGATGGCCTTCTGCTGGTCAAGCACACCTTGTTGCAGATGAAGGCACTGGTGTGAGATCTGAAGTCCCAGTGGACCCAAAAAATCAATTGGGGAAGTGTAGATGAGATGAAAGAATCACCCTCCTGAACTAGACTTGTAAACAATGGGATTCTATCAATGTGAGTGGTGACTAATTTTATATGATATTCTCTAAACTTGTGAAAAACTACAATGTGAAAATTAGGCCTCTCTGCGGGTGGCAGAATGAGGGCACTGTGTGTTTTTAAAATACCCCTCACACACTATGAATCCCATAGTGTCATTCTCCCATCATTGGGGTCTTCCCGTCCCTCTACGGGGCGGGGCGTGCTTCAACCTACGAGTGACGCGGGAGCACTTCTATTTTTTGACAATAGGCTATGTGATGTGATGAGGATAGTGGTATGTGTTAGGGAGTGTAGGGACCTGTTTACGTGAACTTTGTAGACTACACTTGTAATTCTACTTACTAACCCCTTTTTTAATGTTCCCAGCTTGCGAAGCCATTAAAATTAATTTTTTGGACTAGCCAGGGAATTTTTACTTTTTTTACATCACCATTCACGTAAACAGGTCCCTACACTCCCTAACACATACCACTATCCTCACACACAGTGCCCTCATTCTTCCACCCGCAGAGAGGCCTAATTTTCACATTGTAGTTTTTCACAAGTTTAGAGAATATCATATAAAATTAGTCACCACTCACATTGATAGAATCCCATTGTTTACAAGTCCCAGTGGACCCAACATTAAGGGGAACTCTCCGACCAAGTTCAGATTTCAGAGGAGACTGCATAAGATGTGCTGTGGTAGTTACAGTACTTCGATGGGTCATTGTCAGACCCCGCTCCTTTCCCCACCTAGAGATGACAGTGATGACAGATGCATCATTTCTGGGCTGGTATGTCCACCTGGGAGAGGTGGAGATTAGTGGCCTTTCGACTCCAGTGAAGTCCTGACCCCATATAATCCTTTTGGAGACAAGGGTCATCCGCTTGGTGCTGAAAGCCTTCCTGCCATCTATCAAGGAAAGGCTAGTACAGGTGCTCATGGACACCACCACCTCCATGTGGTACTGCAAACAGGTCGGCGTGGAGTCATGGACCCTGTACCAATTGGGCTTGCACCTCTGAAAATTGCTGGACCGCCATGGGATCTGCCTGGTTGGGAACCACCTGGCAGGCTCATTGAATGCCAGGGCAGACAAACTCAGCCATCAGCATGTAGTGAATCAAGAGTGGCAGTTAAACCTAGAGGTGGTGAAAGGTGTCTTTCGCAGATGGGGAGAGCCTTGGCTCAATCTGCTCGCCACCTCCGAGAACATGCAATATCAGCACTTCTGTGCATTGGAGTTTCCAAGACACCTCTTGCTTAGAGATGCTTTCCTGCCCAAAGTTTAAAAGGTCAGAATTGACTAGGCCAAAGTCCTCCTAGTGGCTCCGGACTGGGCACAGGGAGTATGGAATCTATAAGTCCTGGGCTTGAGCATCTGTCCTCTGATCAGGCTGCCCCTCAAGGAGGTTTTGCTGTTGGACCGCGTTTTCCACCCTGGTCTTTACAATCTCCACCTTCATGCATGGAAATGTATCTGTGCCAGCTGAATGCCTTCAATCTCCCTCTGGAGGTAGTGGATATCATGGCAGTCAGGTGTCCCTCGACAAAGACTGTATATGCCTGTTGGGACAAGGTTGTGATTAGGCACAGCAGATGCCAAATTGATCCCAGCCCCTCCAGGCTAAATTGTCTTATGTTCTGTTCCTCACCCAGCAAGGCCTTGCTTTAGGTATGACTAAAAGATATATTTTTGTCCCTTCGATCTTCCTGCGATTGCCTGATCAACCTTACTTGTTTAAATTACCCGTTGCTATGTGGTATCTGAAAGGGTAGCAGCACCATTTTTCCCCTTCTCTTCATGTAAACTCCCCCGCCCCCCAAATAGGATCTCAATCTCATCTATACTTCAAATCAAATCAAATCAAATCGAGCTTTATTCGGTTGTAAAGAGAAACATCCATAAAAGCACAGTACATTTACATATTGCTAAAAGAAATTACAATTAAAAACCATATAACAAACATCATAAAATATCATAGTAATGACAGAGTTTTCTCAATGTTCCGTTACTCGAGTAAAAAGCAGTTTTGACTCCTGACATGAAAACTATGACAGATCGAGTATAAATTGCGGTGTGCCTACACAGTTAATCAATACAATAAAATAAATCTGCCAATAAATTAAAACATAGAATATAAAAATTCGATCAACCAGCTTTGGTGCAAAAGCGCAACGAATTGGGGACATTAAACCGGCATTTTTTAGTCGGGAAAGGTGCAAACAAGTTTTACTCCAGGTTCTGCCTATGCTTAATCGCCAATTTCAGAAAATTTGCTATAGATTTGGCAAAGAGTTCAGTTTCTAGAAATTGGAGGGCGAGAAATGCTGGGCGACACCTACGAAGGCCCATGGCTTTTAAGATGGGAATAAGCCACTGTTTCCTCAGATCCTTATAGAATTTACAAAACATTATTGTATGGATCGTTGTTTGGGGAGAAATGTCATCGCAAGGGCAAGGTTGAGGAGATTTCTCCCAGGTGTTTGTTTTAGGAAAAGTGACCAGGTGGGGAAAAATATTTAATCTGAGCCTAGTTAACAATAATCTTTCATAGCCCGAAAGACTAAAGGTTAAATACGGCTGGACCGTCAATGATGTTTGGATTTGTAGTGAGTGTTGTACAGTGATTTGGAGACCTCACTAGACAGTCGTAGAGATTCTAGGTGAGCCAAGCAAGCCTTTTTAAATCGCTTCCTGGGGATTGCTGCGATTAAAATAGGGGAAGAGTAATACTGAAGCATTCCCAGATCGCCAAGGAATTTCCTAATATAGGCAATTCATGCGATCTTATGTGCCTTATCAAGAGAGATACAATCTTCTATGAATTCCCGGCACAGAGTGGTTTCACTAGACGACCATATGCGGTGCCACAGAAGTAGGGGTTCAATCCTTATCAGGTCTGTTATGTATGGGGAACCCAGTTCCAAGTGACATGCATAGGTCGACGTACCCTGAGGGAGAGCCAGAAGAAATCTTAGAAAACCATTCTCTACCGTTTACATCTCCTCGACCTTGGCAAATCCCCACACACCCACCCCATATATTGCACTTGAAATGCATTTTGCCCTATAGATTTTTAGAAGTTCAAGGGTTGGTCGCCTACCTAATTTATTTGCAAAATTAACCAGGGCCGCTGTTGTCCTCTTAAAAGTGAGTTTCCTAGACTCGATGGCAAACTTCCAGGAGCACTTATGGTCGAATACAATGCCCAGGTAGGGATACGAGATGGTGCTCTCTAATTTTTGATTATCAATGTACATGGACTTAGTATTCTTAATCCTCGACCCTACAGACATGACAAACGTCTTTTTAATGTTAACGTGAAGGTCAAGGTTAGCCATGAAAGTGTGGTATTTTACGAGGGCACGCTGTAACTCCATGGGGGTGCGGGCTAAAATTACAGCGTCGTCGCGTAGAGCAGGATCGGTACTGGGCGCTTGTTTATGGCAGGAAATACCTGGCTCCCCGTGACCATAGCTTTTTCCAGGCCGTTGGTATAAAGATTAAATAAAAACGGGGCCAGGACGCAACCCTGCCTTACCCCACACTCTACTCTTTGTTAGCTCGCCCCCCACGCCGTATCTAACTCGCGATGTGGCACCTGTGTATAATTCACGCAAAAATGTTAGGAGGGGCATCTCTATTCCCATATCAGCTAAGATGGTCCAGAGCTTGCTATGATTGACACAGTCAAGTGCTGCTGACAGGTCATCGTATGCCATATAGAGGGCCCCCCCCTTTCGCCTTAACATATTTACCAATTAGCAATGATAAATTAAGGGCTTGTTCTGTTATTCCCAGGCCCTCTCGGAACCCAAATTGCAGGTCAGACAGGACTTTTTTGTCTGTAGCCCACTGCTGGAGGCGCTCTAAGATGACACGGCTAGCCACTTTCCCCAAAGAATCCAGGAGGGATATAGGGCGGTAGCAGGATGGTAATTGGCGATCCCTCTTTTTAAATATAGGCACAAGGATTGATTGGGACCATGATTCGATAAGACCCACGGCACATGATGCCTGAAGGACCCTGGTTAAGATTGGTGACCAAAGTTCCATGTTATGTTTAAATAAATTGATCGTAACCCCGTCAGGGCCTGGCGCTTTACCGTTTTTAGTGGCCATCAGGGCAAACTCCACCTCCTCAAGTGCTATATTAGTAAGCAGCGGGAAAGATCTTGGATTTGGGCCAGGCAGAATCTATTGAGTTGCAGAGTGAGGAAGGCTGAATATCCGCTCGAAATCCTCAACCCAAGACTGATCATCAATCGCAACATCAATGCTGGGCTTAACCATTGTATTTGTTATAAAGGGGACTTCACGACCTTCCAAAAAGCGACACTATCCCGCAAGGGGTACAAAAGGGGGTGGTAATGGACGGAGTATCTGAACCAATCAAACACTCACACCCAGTCAAAAGATCTGGGTTTAATCCATCACCTATCTTTAGCCCACTCTGCCACCCCAGTTCTGACATGGCTATATGCAAATCAGTCTGACCCAGTGCCTCATGGGAACAGTCCAGCCCGAACTGCCAAGCCATGCCTTCCCTGGACCGGAAACAAGCTTCCGGGGACCGGTTTCTGGCATTACAGCCGTCTTCAGCCCGGCTTGCTTGAATTCAGTGGCAAAGTGAGCAAGGGAGTCACGTCTGAGCATACCCTGCCACACTTATGGCAGCCAAAAGCGGAACAAACGGGGGTGGTAATGGACGGAGTATCTGAACCAATCAAACACTCACACCCAGTCAAAAGATCTGGGTTTAATCCATCACCTATCTTTAGCCCACTCTGCCACCCCAGTTCAGACATGGCTATGTGCAAATCAGTCTGACCCTGTGCCTCATGGGAACAGTCCAGCCCGAACTGCCAAGCCATGCCTTCCCTGGACCGGAAACAAGCTTCCGGGGACCGGTTTCTGGCATTACAGCCGTCTTCAGCCCGGCTTGCTTGAATCCAGTGGCAAAGTGAGCAAGGGACTCACGTCTGAGCATACCCTGGCCAAAAGTGGTACAAAAGGGGGTGGTAATGGACGAAGTATTTGAACCAATCAAACACTCACCCCCAGTCAAAAGATCTGGGTTTAATCCATCACCTATCTTTAGCCCACTCTGCCACCCCAGTTCAGACATGGCTATATACAAATCATTCTGACCCTGTGCCTCATGGGAACAGTCCATCCCGAACTGCCAAGCCATGTCTTCCCTGGACCGGAAACAAGCTTCCGGGGACCGGTTTCTGGCATTACAGCCGTCTTCAGCCCAGCTTGCTTGAATCCAGTGGCAAAGTGAGCAAGGGACTCGTGTCTGAGCATACCCTGCCACACTTATGGCGGCCAAAAGCGGTACAAAAGGGGGTGGTAATGGACGGAGTATCTGAACCAATCAAACACTCACACCCAGTCAAAAGATCTGGGTCCGGTCCAGGGAAGGCATGGCTTGGCAGTTCGGGCTGGACTGTTCCCATGAGGCACAGGGTCAGACTGATTTGCATATAGCCATGTCTGAACTGGGGTGGCAGAGTGGGCTAATGAACGGTGATGGATTAAACCCAGATCTTTTGACTGGGTGTGAGTGTTTGATTGATTCAGATGCTCCGTCCATCACCACCCCTTTTGTACCGCTTTTGGCCGCCATAAGTGTGGCAGGGTATGCTCAGACGTGAGTCCCTTGCTCACTTTGCCACTGGATTCAAGCAAGCCGGGCTGAAGACAGCTAGAATGCCAGAAACCGGTCCTCGGAAGCTTGTTTCCGGTCCAGGGAAGGCATGGCTTGGCAGTTCGGGCTGGACTGTTCCCATGAGGCACAGGGTCAGACTGATTTGCATATAGCCATGTCTGAACTGGTTTGGCAGAGTGGGCTAAAGAACGGTGATGGATTAAACCCACATCTTTTGACTGGGTGTGAGTGTTTGATTGATTCAGATGCTCCGTCCATCACCACCCCTTTTTGTACCACTATCCCGCAAGGAACATGATCTGTGTAATTGAGTCCACAGGTTATTCTTCCTAATCTTTAGTGCTTGTTTGTAGGTTTTTCCTAAGTGCTGCAATTTCCGTAGGAGATCTGTCCTTTTTATTTAATGCCAATTTTAGGCTCCGATAGGCTTTCGTGCAGGAATTATCGAACCAGCCCTTAATTCTAGTTTTACCGTTTTTAGTCTTAACAAATAAAATTTCCCTAATTGATGCTATCAGTATCAAAAATTTGGCCAAGACGCCCTCACTAGTAGTGGCTAGATCAAGGCATTTATCAAACACTGGGCACAAATTTGAAACCAGTGTTGCAGTAATAGCCAGGGGGTCCACCTTTTCCCACCTTAGCGAATAACCATTCAATCTACCTAAAGTGAGATTATTTTGAGTTAAGGTTGTCTTGATGTTAAAGCTCACACGGTTGTTAATACGTTTTAGAGTGATGCTGATTGGGTAATGGTCGCTAGTCGTGATATCATGGGTTTTATAGTCTAGTAGGTCCTTTCCCGCTATCAATGATATAAAGATAAAATCAATGGCACTTGGCCTGCCCCTACCAATAAAGGTAGGTGTGACTGGAATGGGGAGATTCAGCAAATCGTTGGCAAGGGCAAAGTCTAAACCACAAACGGTGTCGTTCAGGCAGTGCCCAACTGTAGTGTGGGGGATATGGGTTACCTGATCACCGTTTTCATCAACAATGCCACAGACTGTATTAGTACTCTGCGTGCAGAGAGTCTGATTAAAGTCCCCGCCCCAAATTATAGACAGCTCCTTCCATACTTTATTTATTAGGAAATAGAGACAAGCGTTTATTTCCTTTATAGTTTTTATCAAGTCTTCTATCGGTAGGTTATTGTAGAAATTCACAATTACGAGGGCCTTAGTGTTACTTTGGTGTAACATAAGTATTTGAAAATTTGTGTCCAATTTAATGGGGTCTATGCTTATAAAATAAAGAATGTTTGATACAAAGATAGTCAGTCCACCCTTTGCTCTGCCTGAAGAAGAGGGTAGTGCGGGAGAGAAGAATGTTCTATATCCCTCAATATGTAACACAGATGGCGCCCAAGTTTCCTGCAGGCATAGAATGGCAAAATCGTGAACGAAGTCTAACCAGATGCCGTTCACGACCTTTGCACGTAAGCCCGCAACATTCCAGAATAAAATTTTAACTACTGGGTCAACCCTATTGGTTTTAAGGCCGGGGACCATTCCCATAATTTCTTCTTGATCGCAGGCCTTGCTGTTAGTTAGGGGGAGTTGTTCATCTGTGACAGGACCCTGGTCTGAATTATCTAAATTTCTAGAAGAAGTGGGTTCGGAGGTCGTAGTGTCTGGAAGAAAACCCTTGCAATGAAGTCAGTCCACCCTTTCTAGCTCGGAGAGTCTATCAAAATAATTGAAAGTTGGGATGTTGTATCTAATGCCTGTTCCCTCATCCAGCTCCGTGTTTGCGAAGTCCCTTCGGCTCATTGTTGTTTGTAGAGGGGGAGGTCAAGGGTAGAAAAAGCTCTCATCCCTAGTAAGAATCTTAGATTCACCAAACGGAGAGTGCCAATTGCATACATGCTGAACCACCCGCCTATACCCAAAATGAATGATAATGCAGTCCCCTGGGACGTCTTTTCTCCTAAGCCCCAGCCAGACTAGCCTTCTTACAAATAATATTTGTCCTGATATATTAGGAGGGAGTTGCCTGTTCTTGTTCAGCTAATAGGCTGCTTTGTTTCTTAACTCAAAGTAGGATTCAGTTTTTCCTTGCGGTAGCTCCGGGACACCAACTAACACTACCATTGTATGGCTGTGATTGGGGGGGTAGATCGATATGTGTAAATGTCCTCTTTGGTTTAGCAGGCGGGGAAGGGACATTGACTGCACGGGGGTCGTTTTCCGCCTGGCCCGTATGGTCTATCGGCTTTCCCAAGCAATCTACCCCTCTAACCTGTTCATTAAATTCCGGCCTACTAGAAGCCCTCTGTAAAGGCCTACCCTGAGTTCCCGTGGTATTTGTTGTTTGAGCGGCTTTGGGCCTAGGGTCACTTGATGGCTGCGAAGTGCAGCTGATGCCTGTTGTTAGACTTGAAAGGGGCTGGTGTTGTTCAGTAAGCTTTGTGTTTTCCCCAACCGTTAGTTGCTCTAAGATGGTCACTCTATTTTTCATTATGTGTTCCAAGGTGTCTATTTTGTCTCCCAAGCGCTTAACCCTTTCAAGGAGGGGTGCCATTAAAGATTTCATCAGTAATTAAATTTTATCAAAAAGACCCTCATTACTTAAAGGGAAGGGAAGGAGTGATGAAGTAATGACTGAATTTTCCGTATTTGCAGCATGAGGCCCCAGATCATTGTTGGAGGTGGGTACGGTTGTAGTAGCAGGGACAATATTTTTAACAGTTTTACCCTTTGTTGCGTAGTATTTAAGAGGTACTTTATTTTGTTTGTAGCCCCCTGCAAATCCCTTAACCTTTTTGGCCACAGGGCCTAACGTGTTCGCGTGATTTGACTTATGCTTGGCCTTCTGCCCTCTAGTAGTTACCCGCGAACTATCGTTGTTTAGACTCTGAGGTGAGGGGAAGACCAAGATTAAACTTATTGGTATATCAGGTGACTCATTAGGTATAGGAGACTCTAATTGAAGAATGGAATCGGGAATAGAGTCATTTAAAAAAGAAGTAGGGGGGGCGTGGCCAGCAGCCGACGATGGCGGCAGCTTAGAGGGCAAGCTCCGGAGTTGAAGCGGCCTCTTTGTTAATCCGACTATTAATCCGTCTCAGATCTGTCACAGACGGACAGGTGCTGAAGCCCGGGACCGGGCGGCGCAATCGGGGATCGGCGGATTCCTGATCCGAAGGCGAGAAGTGAAGTTGGTGCACCGACCGGCAAGGCCGCTGAAGAGATCGTGAGCCGGGGAGCTGATTGAGGCAGCGGGCGGACAGGAAGTGCGGCGATCCGGGTGAGGCTGTACCGGAAGTACCCGCTCGGGTCCGAGGACCCGTACTGTCAAGGAGTTCCCAGTCGGGGCCGCCGCCGGAGACACAGCCGGACGAGAAGGGACCACTTGTGGGGCTCGCCTGACCCACCCGGCTGAATCGCGACAGCAGAGGTGTCCTGGTCGCCGCGAGTGTCGCGGGCGCCATCTTGCCGGAGGTCGGGGGTGAGACCCGGGGACCCGGAGGACCTGAAGGCGGAGTGAGCCGCGGTGTGGAACGGACACTGCTCTGGCCCGCGAGGGCTGCACACCGGTACGTGGCCCCGCCGGAGAGAGGAGGGGCAGAGGAGAGAAGGCTTGCCGGGAGGGGGCGCGAGGGAGAAGAGACTCGCGCTGCTGCCCGAAAAATTCTGGCGCCTGACCGCAGCGCGCTGCCCTTCGGACCTGGACCTGGTATACTGGAGCCCCGCAGCTCGTTAGGTCCGAGGGAGCGCAGCTGTGCCTTTCATCTGGCTAACACGAATCGCACCGCGCTTGGCATTACATGGGCTGTGGTGCACCCCCCAGCATAGCGTGAGTGCACATGGTGACGTCGCAGCGCTACATGTGGAGGCACACTTAGACCTGCCGAGTCTACCCCCCACGTTGTGGTTTCTGAGTGATGGGGGCGAACTGACCTGCATAACCCGGAGGGCTCACCGTTTCTTGTCGCCCTGCTCTAGTGGGGGCATCACCCACCTTTGGCTCGACGGAACTGTGACTGTGCTGGGACGACACACACCACTCCAGAGTGATCTACGTGGGGGTGATCTCCCTTTCGCCTGCGGGTCTGAGGGGATTCTGTCCGCCGAGACCGTTCCCAGAACGCCAGGCCGGAGGTCGCTACAAAAATGGCCGGGAAGGGGTCGAAAGGTGCAGCCGCACAGGCCCGGTTGGAAAGATATGCCTATGACAGGGCCCCCTCCTCTTCGCCGGATGCGAAATCGTTGCAGGGCAAGACGGTGGAGTCGGCGGGGGGCAAGAAGGCGACCATAGACGACGTCATGAAGGCCCTGGCGCAGGTGCAGATGACGGTGGGCACGATGTCGACCGATATCACACTACTGAGGGCGGATCTCCATAAAATTTCTGAGAAAGTGCAATCGATGGAAGTTGTCACTAAATCTTTGGTGGATGATGTTTCGGAGCTGCAAATCAACATGGAGCGGATCGCGAAAGAGAACAAGGACTTACGTAATAAGCTGGACGATCAGGAGGGACGCTCCAGGCGGAATAACATTCGTATTATTGGGGTTCCGGAGTCGGAGGGAACGGGAGCCATGGACCTCTACGTCGAGGAGCTGATTAAACAACAATTGCGACCGAAGGGTCTCTCTGACTTTTTCTCTGTGGAGAGGGCGCACAGGGTGCCGGGAGGCCGCCCGAAACAAGGAGCGAACCCACGGCCGGTCATAGCGCGCCTCTTCAATTTTAGAGACAGGGATGCGATCTTACAGGCGGCGCGGAAGTCTCCACCGGTTCGCATCCACAACTCCACGCTGGCATTTTTTCCGGACTATACGGCGGAGGTGGCGCGGAGGAGAAGGACCTTTTTTGAGGTGAAAAAAGAACTCAGGGCCAGAGAACTACCTTACTCAATGCTCTTTCCAGCCAAGCTCAGGGTGGTGGCGGACAATAAAACGTGGTTTTTCGACACTCCGGAATTGGCACAGGATTGGCTGGAGGGATGGAGAACAGCAGCGAGGCCGCGTCGATCCAACCGGCCGACCGGACACAGACATGGAGAGGCTCACCAAGGCTCCCAAACGTCAGGAGAAGAAACAAGTCCGCGCTCACCTTTGCACGGAATTCAGGAAGCGGACGATGAGGCAGTAGAATGATCTCAACCAACTGCAATTAGGCATCACTTGTACCGCTGCCCGGGCGTGCCGCCCTGGACACTGGGCGGAGGGCCTCCGTGAATGAGGAGGGAGGCCGCTGACTCCGGAGGGTCCTTCACCCCAGCGCGCAAGTACTATGTTTTGGGGGGGGTTCAGGCACTCTGCTGAGTTGGGGGGGCGGGCAGTTTGGAGTCCGTTAAGCAGGGGGGCAGGGAGGGGGGGCGTTGGGAGAGGGGGGGGTTTGCGTTTTGAGTATTGCAAAGTTGGTATGGATAAGATGTATATGGCTAGTTTGCACCACGTAGCAGGATTTAGGTACAACGATCGAGCTCAGGCATGGCTACACAATACTGCATCCACGCACAGCACCTATGGCACACACAACGCGGTCTGAGATGGGGGGGGAGGGTCAGGAGATGAAGCGGGCGGCGCCATTGAGCGTTATGTCCTGGAATGTACGGGGCTTGGGGGACAGGATCAAGCGGGGACTGGTTTTACAAAGTATTAGGAGGTTTAATGCGGCCTTGGTCCTATTGCAAGAGACACACTTAACGGGCACAACTACGCGAGCCTTGGATAGGAAGGGATACAGTATGATCGCCCATTCTGAATTCACGAAGGGGTCCCGTGGCACAGGAATCCTCATGCACCGTTCCTCAGGGTTCATTGTCCGCTCCACAAAAACAGACACACAGGGACGTTTTGCAGCTGCACATGGTCAGTGGGAAGGGAGGCCGCTGAACGTGGTCTCGGTCTATGTTCCACCGGCGCTGCATGCAGTAGCACTCCCTGACTTGGGGCGGTTTCTGTTGGATTTACCGGAGGGAGATCTTGTTCTGGGGGGGGATTTCAACACTGTGGCACACAGCGCACATGATAGATGTCCGATACGCACTCAATCACCTGGGCCCTCACGCCTACATGGTTTCCTAGAGGCACAGGGTTTGGTGGACCTATGGAGACACTTACACCCAGAGGACAGGCAGTACACCTACCACTCGGCGGTCCATGACAGTCTGTCACGGATTGACTACTTTTTGACTCTGGGACACGGCCTCCTCACTATCGAGGACGTACAAATTAGACCCAGGGGTATTTCGGACCACTCTCCACTGACACCGACTCTCTCCAATCCTGAAAGGACGAGGAGACGTATCTTCCCGATATACCCGGGCTACCTTCAAGTACCACAGATATCCAAAACACTGAAGGAAGGGACTAGGTCATACTTTAGCGAAAATGAGGGGACGGTTGAGTCTCCTTCAATTCTATGGGAGGCGTACAAAACGGTCCTTCGAGGGTTAGCTATTTCAGCGATTACACGACACAAACACACACAAAAACAGGAACTTTTAGGCCTCGAAAACAAATTGGACGTGGCCACCAGAGATCATGAGAATGATCCGACGTCGACTACACGACATGCACTCCAACTATGCCAGCGGAGTTACTATAATCATGTGCGGAGAGGGGTGGTGCACGCAATAACGTCCACGCAACAAAGATTGTATGATGTGGGCGATAAGGCAGGTAGACTCCTAGCCTGGTTAGATAGGAAGAGGGAGGGACAGAGGGCCATTTTACATCTGAAAGACCATGCGGGTGTGTTGCAGTCCCACCCTTCACAGATAGTTGAGCTACTAGCGGACCATTTTCAGGCGGTATACACCCCCGATACTGAGGTGACTCGTGAGATGGCAGTGACGTCCCTTGTGGACGTACCCACTCGCGTCTTGCCACAGGCCAGCGTCGACGACCTAGAAGGGGACATAACTTCTGATGAGATTCAAATAGCTATAACAGCATTACACCCAGGGAAGGCTGCAGGACCTAACGGTATTCCGATAGAATGGTACAAGGTGATGTCGGAACAGCTCTCTACGCCCTTGTGTAACATGTTTCGGGATAGCCTGGAGCGGGGTCAGCTGCCACCCGACCAGCTTGCGGCAACTATAGTGACAATCCCAAAACCCGGCAAGCCGCCGGAAGAGTGCGGCTCATACCGCCCAATCTCCCTCCTCAACGCCGAGAACAAAATCTTAGCTAAACTACTGGCGAATAGGTTACAGCCGCATTTGGTGCATTTAATACACCCGGACCAGTCAGGCTTTATGCCACATAGGAGCACGGCACTGAACCTCAGGCGACTGCATGGGGTGATGGCACGGGCTCCACTGTTGACGGAACAGGCGGCGATCCTCTCACTGGACGCCAAAATGGCATTTGACATGGTGGAGTGGCAATACCTTTTCGCAGTTTTGGAACATATGGGTTTTGGCCCGACATTCATATCTTGGATTAAGCTATTATACCAAAACCCGACGGCACGAGTGACGGCAAATGGCCGTATCTCCAGAGAGATATTGTTGGGGAGGGGTACGAGGCAGGGATGCCCGCTCTCGCCGCTGCTGTTCGCTTTGGTCCTGGAGCCCTTAGCCACTGTCATTAGGACTACTCGGCTGTTGAGGGGTGTGCGATGGGGGGAGGACTGGGAAGACAGAGTCTCCTTATACGCAGATGACATGTTAATTTACCTGATGGATCTACCAACGGGGATACCTGCGTTGCTGGCAGTGTGTGAGAGACACGGGCTGGCCTCGGGTTACAAAATAAACTGGGCAAAATCAGTGCTCTATATGATACACGGCGCGCCACCGGCACTACCCATTGACTGTCCGTTGTTGGTGAGCGATGTTTCTTTCAAGTATCTGGGGATCCATATTACGCGAAGCCACGATACCTTTCTAGAAATGAACTTACAGCCATTGCTAAGGAGACTAAGAACGGACGTGGGGCACTGGAAGACTCTCCCCCTGACCTTGCTAGGCAGGGCGGCGTTGTTTAAAATGATGGCGCTGCCCCGCTTTCTTTACGTCCTAGAAAACACCCCGGTGGCGGTTCCGCCACCGTTCTTCAAGCGAGTCTCGGCACTGCTGTCAAACCTCATATGGGGAGACAAACCGGCGAGAGTAGCACATCTAAAATTGGTCAGGGATTGGTATAGTGGGGGGATCGCTCTCCCCAATCTGGAACTGTACTACTGGGCGGCACACCTTAAGGTGATCAACCAATGGATACATGGACCGAATGATGACCCGGCCTTCCTGGCGGATAGGCAGCAATTAGGCACTGCCACCCTTTTATCTCCACTTTATAATAAGGGGATGATTAGGAAACTGAGAGGCCCCACTAAGCATACCGTAGCACTATGGCATAGAGCCCAAACGCGAATGAAATGGGGAGGGGTGATTACGTGCATGACGCCTTTATGGGACTCCAAAGTCTTTGGCAATCTGAGGAGTAGCAAGGGCTTTGACCAGTGGGACGCCATAGGAATTTCCACGGTTGGGGACTTGTGGACAAGGGAGGGAGTGGTACCATTTGAGACCCTCAGGGTACAATACGAAATGAGAGTTACGGAGACGTACCGTTACATACAGGTCCGACACGCATTGCTGGCGGCGCTGGAGCCTGGGAGGACGGTCCAGGAGTCGGCACCGTTAGAGGATCGGCTTCTGACAGACTTTATGGAAAGTAAGGCCACCTCCCTCACTTATCGTAAATTAATCAATAATATGCCAGACCCGCTGCAAAAACTGAAAGTCACCTGGGAGGAGGAGCTGGGCGAACTGAATGAGGAGGAGTGGAATGCCGCGTTAGCGTCACCCAGGGAGGCGGGCATATCGACAAGATTTCGGTTGGTGCAGTTTAAAATACTGCACCGAGTCTATTATACAAGTGTTCTGCTACATAAGATTCACAGAGCTGATCACCCACACTGTCTGAGACAATGCGGAACACTGGGTACACTATTTCACACTTTGTGGGAATGCCCTGACATCATGGTTTATTGGCGGAGAATAACACGCACAATGGCTCAGGTATCACAGGTCCCCATCACACCTGACCCCAAAATTTGCCTGTTAAATATATGGGGCCCGACCGACCTGGCGACATATGGGAGGCAATGGGTAATAGTAGGCATGATGCTGGCGAAGAGAGATATTGCGCAGAAATGGGGGGCACGGGAAACACCTACCCTAACGCAATGGTGTAGAAATATGGACTTGGCGATGATAGCGGAGAGAGCGGTGTATCAACAAAGGTGTAGCCCACGTAAATGGAATAAAATTTGGCTCCCATGGAACACTTATAGGGGTGATATTTGTGAGCCTTTGCCGGAAGGTGAAGACATAGATAGCGAGGGGGAGGACGAAGATCTGGAGTGAGGGGGGGGAAAATCGAGAGGGATGAAACTTGGTGTGGGCCTGCGATGTACTGGAGTGTGATATTGAAAAGACCACAGATCGAATGGACCGCAATGTGTTGCCTTTATAATGGAAAGTAGACAGTACTTTTAGGGAGGATGCATATGATGGTCACTGCCGTATAACCAATCATTTTTATTTCAGTTACTCGTTAACGTATTACAATAAAAAGTTGCAATGTCGAAGTATTGTGGCTGAATGTTGAGGCCACACATACGAATGTGTATACATGTGACCGAGTTTTTCAATATGCAACAATAAAAATATTTAAAAAAAATAAAAAAAAAGTAGGAGTCATGGATAACCTTGTTAGTTGAGGCGGGGTTTCAGAATGTACGTTGGCCCTAGTAGGGGCAGTGTCTTGAGTTGCTAAGAAATGATGCGGGCCAGGGAGAGCGGCGAAAGAACGTGCCATTATCGAATACTGGGAATTATTAGTCAATGCTGATGTGTTGGTAGGGGGAAAAGGAGGAAGAGCACCGGCTGGAAGCGAAAGGCGACGTTCTGTGTGTTCGATAGCGTTAGCCACCACCCCAATAGTTTTCTGCAGCATGCGGTCAATTGCTGTCAGACTGGGTAGTGGAGGGTTTAGCGATGCCCTTTGCTTCAAGGCAGGGACCGGCATGACAAGGTTGTTTTTCCCCATTCTTTGCTACTGTTAATCCAGGGTAATTCCCAGTCCACGTGTTTAGAAAAATATGAGTCTAAAGGTCTTTCGAGCACTGTTAGTCCAAGAATATCATCAAATCGCAAGAATAAAATACAAACTCAAGAGGGGTGGCCCGTCCCGACCTCTTCCGGCCACTAACGGTCCCGCCCTTGTCCCAGGCTAAGCATTGCGCCGCCAGCGCTCGTCCCGGAAGGAGGCATGTAGTTTTAAGCGCCTTCCGGGCGCGTCAGTGGGCGGGGTTGTGGAGGAGAGGCTCCTGGGGGCAGTAGTCCCCCCGCTCGGCGGCCGCGATGTTCCTGGGCGGCAGCGGTGGGGGACCAGCAAACAAAGCTGACTGTAGCGCGAAGCAGCGCAGTTCCAACGGGCACCCCCGGAGTAAAATTCCACAAGTGTCACTGTTGGTAAGCGTCTCATCTATACTTGATTTATGTGCACTTCTTTCAAGCTACTCTATAGCTGTTCTCTACAGAGCCTCACAAAAAAAGTCGATCCTAGTTGCCATCACCACAGCATGGCATGTGAGTGCGCTTCAGGAACCAAGTGCTCATCTACCATACACAGACTTATTTCCTGATAAGCTGGTCTGCAAATTCGAGCACCCTTTCTGTCTAAGGTTGTGATGTCTTTCCACGTCGATCAAACCATCACCCTGCCGATATTCTATGCTCCACCTCACTTCTTTAAAAAGGAGGAAAGACTCCATCGCTTGGACCCCAAAAGAACACTCCGTTACTACACCAATCGTACCAAATACCACCAGGTGAACGATCAGCTCTTGGAGGGGCTTGTCAGAGCAAAAAAAAAAAGGCAAGACTGTAAAGCATACCATCTGGTGCTGGATCGTGCTCTGCAATAAGATCTGTTATGCATTGGCTGAAAGGCAGTCTCTAGGACTGTATGCACATTATACCATGGCCGAAGCTACTACTATTGCTCTAGCATGCGGAGTCCCTGTCCAAGACATCAGCCAGCTTGCTACATGGGCGTCCCACTATATATTCATGAAGTACTTTTGCCAGAGCAGCCAAGTCCACTGAGAACGGCACATTACCTGCTAGGTCCTGCAGGACCTTCTAGTTTGAGTCCATTACAGCCCACCTCCAACTAGGTATTGTATTGGTATCTATTCAGAAGGTGAGGAATATGTGGCTAGAAGTCTTTATCAGAATAAGTTACTTACCTTTGGTAATGCTCTTTCTGGTAGAGAGACTAGCCGCAGATTCCTCACTGCCCTCCCATTGCACTGTTCTGTGATTGTACTCTACCCATTACTAAGATCTAAAGTCTAGGAATCTACAAAATGGCATTTCAATTTGCTTTTGGAGCTCCATATCTGGAAGCGTATATGGGCCTCACAGATCGCTTCTGGCGTGGAATTGCGTTAGTGCAGAGCCACATGGCTCCACTTTCAGGTGTGCAGAGGTACCATGGAAAAATTTCAGAACCCAGTTTGATGCCTGCGGAATATTCAGAAGATGAGAAGTCGACATCTAAAGAGATTCTCTACCAGAAAAAGCGTTAGCAAGGTCGATAACCTGTTCTTTACCTGGTTTAGCCTGAAACAGCTGACTAATGTTGTGCTGGATCAGAACCCCGAGTAGAGATCTCACTGACTTACCTTTGCGTTACACCATTTGTATGAGGTGACTGATGACATGATTGGCACAGCTCTTACAGAAATACGGGAAAGGCCACAGCACAATTGTTTAGCCTTTGTGCTTAGCACTGTTTTATGGCAGAAGGGAAAAAATGAAAGAAATTTAGTAAATCCTGTCCCACGGACTCTGGCTGTCAATGCATATTCCCAAGAAGGACTTTTTGTGCCCGTATGAAACTATTAACTAGTTCCAGTTGGTCAAGTTACGACTTGAGAGAGTGCAATACCTGGACCAAGGCTTCGGTCTCGCCAAAGGGTGCACCTCTCGGAGAAAGAACTTGGCTAGCATTCCAACCCAGCACCTTGAGCTCTATGCTCAAGGAAGAAACAATCCAACTTTAATTAGAAGTGGCCTTTTTTAATCTACAGTAAGTGAATGTGTATCTTGGGGCAATTTCCCTGTTTTCGAAGGATTCGCACTTGCGTTCCAGGGCTGAAAAACAGGAAATGCCATGCCAGCACATGTTGTTCCTGCAGTGAGAGCTGCCAGATGTATGAGCAGGTTCATGTTTTTACTGCAGGTGCTGCATGTATGGGGGAAGCACTCATAGGCCAGGCAATGTTTTACCTTATAGGTAATAAAAAATGGATGTAACTACATACATTGCCTGGTTCCTGAAAGCAGCTGTAGTAGGCTTTGGCGATTTCTCATACCCTTATTTAGCTTAAAAGGGGGGGGGGGGAATAATGGAAGAGACAGCATCCATGGCTGCCTTCCTTTAAGAGGTTAGGACTTGGGGTCCGATTTAGAGTTTACTCAGTCACAAACGTGCTGGTAGTCCAGTCATCTTATTACAAGTGAAGTGCATCATATATACTACAGGCAGGACAGGATATTCACTCCAAACGGAGTCTCACAGGGCTTGTGTCATGCAGAGAAGAGACTTCTATCTTATAGGGAAAAAGCCAGGTTTTGAGGGCTTCTCTGAACTGGAAATAGTAGGGATGCCAGGGAATAGAATTTCAGAATCTTGCATCACTAAAGAAGCATCCCTCCCAGTGCTCGAGTTTGAAGAAAGGACCTTCAAACAGAACGTTGGGTGCTTGTTCTGAAGGCTCGGGTGGGGGTGGGGAGGGCGGTTGGGGTGGGGTAGGTTTAAGTGGACTTGCAGGACAGGAGATTGGGGGCCTGCCAGAGTAGATTTTATTTAGGACATCACTTTGAGGAAAACAAACAAGCAAGCATTTGCAATGCAAAGGTCTCGCATTTGCGAGAGTGCAAGCTATTGGCGTTGTAAATGACAGTGCCTTTTATTTATCTGTTTTGATAATTAACACAAATAAAAGGCATTGTCATTTACAATGCCAATAGCTCAAACTCTTCTAAATGCAAGACATATTTCATAATTTTTTTTTTTTTTTAAAAGCGGCCGCCATGGTCCCGGGCTGCTTGGAAAGTGAAAGGTGCATAGCGCGCTAAATGTTGCAGGAAAGCATGTTGTGCCTGCAGTAGGTGAAACTTAAAGAAAATAGTGCTTACAGACTAAATAATTGGGAACAAAAGGGGTTAGGTCCTTTGTGTGGTGAGGGCTAGACCTAGTAACAATAGTAAACAACACAAAATGCCCAAACCACAGTGAATCACTGTGGTTTGGGCATTTTGTGTTGTTTACTACAGACTAAATAAGGCATACTGTGTTACAAATTAAAAGGGCCAGTCCACATGCGCGGTTACAAATGAAGATAAGGCGGTCCTAAGGTGGGACCAGAAGCCAGCATTTAGGAAAGACAATGGCACAAGCCACTGACAAATATGGGCGGGGACTCAAGTCCATACTCGAATACAGCATGCCTCGCAGAGTAGCACATGCGCTGCCCAGGCTCGACCTAAAAAGGTCTTTGACCGTCTGTACAGAGCCCTCTAGCCCCAATATGAGGAACTACACCTTTCTGCTTAATTTAGAGGAACCACTAGTAACAACCTGAGACACTGCACTTATTGTGACCAACTCAGGAGGGCCCCTAGTAACAATATGAAGTATATTACCTTTTCTTCTCACTTTAGAGGGACAGGTAATGAACGACCTGTGTAAGCTACTGCAGTACAAGGAAGAAGTAGCAGGTACAGGACTCACTGTTGAGGAACTATAAGGAGTGTAACGCAGCAGTATGTGCACTGTCATTTCCATGTGTAAATGGCTTATTTTATTACTAAACCATAACTTTGTCTTATAAAATAACCAAGAGTATTAGTGTTGATGTAACTGGTGTGCATGCATCGATGCAGTCCTGAAATCATTTAATCACCCATTGCTGAACTGTTATTCAACTATTCATCCATGCACAAATTTGTTTACACTGTACTTCTTAATGCACGGTCATTCATCCATCCAGTCCCTAGACCATTTGGACATTCACCAATCGAGGCACTCCAACCAATGAATATTAATTTTCTCATAAAACACACAGGTCCAATTGCTCTGGTGCAACATAGCTTCGTCCATTCATCGATTGATTGATGCAGTTATTCAACCACTTAACCTACTCGTTTTTCAAAATGATGACATTCACTTACTCACGCACTCACCCATCTACACTTGGAAATCAATGAAGAATCACTTTCACTTATCTATCTATATTACCTCGTTGCCATTGGGCCTGTATACTTTATAAGTATAAGTGCAAGGTTGAGTAAAACAAGGTCAAGTCTTTGCTGCAAACAGTGATGTCAAAATTGAATAAAAGTAGTTCTTTCTTGAAACTGGTCTCTGAGAAAGAGTTTAGTCTGCAGCTCAGGCACTGCTCTGTATGTAGGAGCCTCCAGTGGCTGCCAGGCTCTGCCATACAAATGACTGACCAGCCCTGATCTAAACATTTATTTTGAGGCCTTACGGCACAGTGTGCTTTATAAATCAGATCAAATGATTGCCTGACCTCCCACAACTGGTTACAAAATCCCCTCCCTACATCAGGTTATTAGTCTCGTGCTATCAAAGTAACATTTTATCATACTATTCTTTATTTACCTTAATTAGGCCCGGACTGGGAACCCAAAGCATCCCTGGCAAATTTTGTCATACCAGCCCCCATACAGTGCAAAGCGATCGAGCACAGCAAGCGAGCCGGACCACTACAAAAGGGGGCTTGGGAAGGATTTCCTCTCCAAAAACTTTGGGGGAAAATGGCAAAAATCATGCATTCTACAACACATTTTTGATTATATAAAATCAATTGTATTTGTTTTTAAAGCATAACAATCGATGACCTGACAGTGCACCACAATACAGCAATCTTTATTAGGGCTCTTCAATGTTTACCTCACTATCACCCTCCACCAATGCCTCTCATCTCTCCATATCCCCTCTCTCACATATATTTAATTCGTTTTATAGGGCCTCTCATACCAGTGTAGGGTGTCGGAGCATTTTACATCACACATACAGAGACAAGGAATCACACAAGTGTAAATCAGTGCAGAGAAAATGTTACATAAAACAAAGGGGACTACAAGGTGCAGGATTCACGTCATTCATTCTAGTAGGCATTTCTTTTAGCGTGCTTCGTCTGGGGAAGCACAAACTTGGGATTCTCAACGTAACAGTGGTTAGGATTGACTTTACTAAAAAGAATTTTAAGCAAAATTAGGATAATAAAGACTAAGACAAAAAAATAGAACATTATAACCTAGATTACGATTGTAATATAGGAACTGCACAGTAACAAAAGGATAGCTGTGACTAAAGCAGTAGCCCACTGAGCTATGAACATAAAATACTTTTCTGTAACCTGCACAGTACATGCTCTTGGCAGCAGGCAGACCCTGGATAAGTCTAAACCCACTGTGCTACCTTGGATGAGTATGAACTGCCACTAGCAGGTACATTAATTACCAGAGTTATCTTGGAACTATTATTGGTGCCTGAAAATTTTTCGATATACAAGGAAATCTACAGTGCTTTTAAAACTGATGCACTGCTACACAACTGGCCCCCAGTAACAAAAGTGAGCCCCCACACTTCGAGCATCCCAAGAAACACACAATGTCCGGTAAAGCCAGTCCGGCCTTGATTTGGAGTTTTTTATTATACAGCGTGAACTAAGCTCCAAGAAGCAGTGCAGAGAATAGTTTTACTACAGCAGGAATATCTGGAACATGGTCAGTATACTTAGACGTGTTTATAGCCAGGGCCGTCTCTTGTGAAAAGATATTGGTTATATTTTATTTTTACTTGTCTTTTTTTCTTTCTTCTCTTTCTCCAATTAAATATTGTATGAATTTGCTATCTAAAGGGAAGGGAGTGGGTTATTCTGTATATTATTGTGGTATAAAATCAAATAAAAAGTTTTTTTTTTTTTTAAAAGAGGAATATCTGGAAATTGACATGCTGTACACGGAACACAACTGTGCATGTGTTGATCCGTAAATCCCAGATTGCAAAAAAAAAAAGTATATGATGGGAAGAGTTAAAGAGAAACCATACATTGTGTACAGCTTTTTTCACATTACATATAGACATTTGATTACATAGATTTACATTTTATCTGAATATCCACACAACGCTTTCCAGCGCCCTGTTGGGCAGCAATTTCCATCTCTTTCATATAAGAACTTACCTCAATTTACACCCTGCCTCTGCAGAATCCCCTACAAAAACATCAAGTTTATCTATCCTACAGCTTAGGTAATTTTACCATCTGATTCTTCTTCACCGGAACACCTTTGTTGTGGATCTGTGTTTTACCACCACTCTAATAACCTTTAAAAAGCATAAACTCAACCTAATAACCTGTCCTCCCCATTTACTGATGCCCAAGTCTTCCAATACGTTGACTTCTGTTAGCAAACACTAAGGACTTGATTATAGGTTGTATTTATCACACATGATAAATATCAATACCACGGGGTACGTTATTTATTAAGTATGAACCACCACCTCTTACAAGCTGTTGGGCAATAACAGGCAGATGTTGGCGATTAACGCAACAAAATTCACATGATACTTATTGTAAATACAGTAGGGTTTTCATTCGTTAAAGTTTGGCAAGCTTGACGAAGGATTATGTATTTTAATTAATACCATCCAACAATTATCAGATGCGTTAAATACCTAAGACCTCGAAATTTCAATCCGTGACAGAACGAGCAACTGAGTAACTCGCAAGCAGACTCTATAAGTCGTACGAAACCGATGTGCTACACTGCTGTTACCTGAGCTGTAGGATGCATAAATAAATACATGTACATTTGAGAATGTAAACATATTATGCTACAGGGAAACCAAGTCTGTATACTGGAAATCTGCTACCAAAAAATTATAACAGCCAATAATGTAAAAATAAATTTAATCTTGTCTTCAAAATTGTTTGAGAAATAAAAAAATAAATAAAAATAAATCACATGAAAAGCCTGGAAAAAATGTTAAAAGGCAATTTTTAACAGCTTGTAAAATGACAACATTTTAACTAACACAGTCAACTCATCAGTTACATCAAGCAAATATTAATTCAACAAGTCTGTTTTATGGCACCAATTAAAATATACAACCAAAGATGTTGATAAACATTTCCAAATAAATATGCGTCAAATTTTTATAAACCTATATCGGCCATCACTAATGACTTGAGAATGTAAGGTGGAGTAGCTGAAGTCAATCAGGACACGGTTAAAGGATCAGTATAAACACCAAAAGAAACAAGTGGTTTCGTGTCTGTGAAATCTGGAGGACCTTTAAAAGCATTTGAGGGTCTGCAGATATATATATTTTTTTTAAAGCTACAAAACCCCAGTTGTTGTGAATGCTGATAACCAAGCTAGAACCTGGACCACAAAAATATAATTGACTGAAGTACCCATTTGAGGTCAGGTCATTATACTGCTGAAAACAAATAACGGGTGAAAAACTAGGCTTCGGAGCTGGTGCTTTTAAGTCAACATCTTGAGACAACTGTCTGCAAGGTAGTTCTCTTCTACAAGGAAAATCACTGATTATTGAAAACTGTACAGGCTGAAGCCCTTCTTTTATCATTCGTTAAATTCAACTGCAGGATCAATTTCAAAATATGAGGCCACCAGTAAACATTCAATTTAATACACTTAATATGAATGGAACTAATATACAGTGAATGTTCTCTTGAAAATCTGGCACAACACCGCCCCATGTGCAAGTCAAATATTCTGATACTAACCCGGCTTCTGCGGTAGCAAGTGATTGCTTATGTCAAAGCGCAGCCCACCTTAGACTATTACCCTAGATTGTTCTGTTGCTAATGGTTCCTCCAGTCTCGGAAAGCTAATGCCCCTTTCTGTTTCAATCCAGGGCATTACTTAATTACACAGATAATGAGTGACCCTGAAGCTCACAAGGCGGAATAGAGCACTGAGTATACTTTGGCTGCCACTCTGGACAGAAGTCAATCCTTAGAACAGTTTGCAGCGAGTAAGTCTCACTGTTGGTGCTCACTGCGGTGAGCAGAACACTGCAGTGACACTTCTGCAACTAGCTAGACATAAATTAGTATGCACAATTTCACAAATTGTGTACTGTTTATCCCTTTGTGAGTGTCTAACCATTTGAACTTACACATCCCTCTTTACCATCTGTACATCAAAAATAAATTCAAAATTAAAGGAATGTGGAAATGAACATATGCATCATGGCCTAACACATGTATGGCTGACTTTCCCAAACACGCACCTGGATGAAGTTGTGAGACATAAAACATGTACCTTTTTAATACACAAATCAAAGTAAATGACAAATAACAAAAAGACCCTATCTTTGGGAAAGTGCAACTGACATTTTGCCCCACATATTAAACAGATATTTAAGGCTGACTAGTGTCTAGAAAACAGATCAGAGAAAAATACAATCCTACAACCTGAAACTGCAGTTATCTACACAATACCCTGTGCTACTAAAGGTTTTTAATTAAGATGCAAAAAATGTGTTAACAGTTGCACATTCCTTCAATAAATAAAGCAAAAAAAAACAAACCAAACACAGGAGAACCAGCAAGAGCACATAATTAAAAAAAGAATGGTGTGCAATACACATAGCTACCAGGTTTCCCAGGTCCATACGCGACTAGCTAGTCCAGTCTCGGATTATCCTAGACTTGTGGGACTTGTAGTTCTGGGTTTTATTCTTGATAAATAAGACTAAGTCCCAAAATTTCAAGAAAAAAAACAGAACTGGTCAAAATAATCATGCATGGACCTGGGAAACTTGGCAGCTATACATACACAATTGTCAATACCAACGAACATGTTTTGCCTCCGATTGTGTAATTGAAGATATACATATGGGTTTGGCTGAAAAAGCCTGAGATTTAAAGGTAGCAGACTGAACTCTGTCGACCTTTTCTTGTTAACCACAGCAAGTCGTAGAAATGTACATGCTCGAGGGAGTGGCCACACCATACAAACAGCAAAACATGACTTCCCTCCTCTTCTGTATATTCAGAAAATCCCAGTTTTTTTCCGACTAAACATCTGACCCCAGCTGAAAGAATTGTGCCTGTTAAAACCATGTTCTTTGGGTTGATGTATACATTTTTTTGTAAACACAAGGTTGCAAAAATGTGACTTTCAAAAATTGCACTAACCGTGGTTCAACATTTGACAATTTTGCACAAAAATTACTACAATCACAAGGCTCTGAAAAATGCCATTGTTTCTACTAAATAAATGTAGCAGGTAGATTTGTGTCACTATCCCACTGAGAGTATGTTTCTGGTTTGACCTTCCGCATTAGTTTTCTACACTAAATACTATCATCCTGTCATGTCAATATCCAGCAAAAGTGATATAATGGCCCGATATGAAAACATTATGATGACACAGCAGCAACAGAAGACCGGAAAGTTTGTCTAAAATGAAGCAGTCGCAGAAATGACTGATGTTTAACCTTACATAGGAAAGTCAAGACTTCTGAATTATGTTTCATAGCACTCATCCCACCTACAGTAACTTTAAAAGGGTACAAAGTAACAGGACAAACAAATGAAGCAGTAGCCATTTACACTGTAAATCGCCCTCTGCGATAGTGTTTGCGATCTTATTTTCAATCTTTGAGGAAGTAAATCATGTACCTGTACTTACAAAGACTAGGTTTTGCATTAGACAGTATCCTGGGTAATTTTAATTGAAGAAACTTCACAAACTGCTTTGGCATAATTGTTAACTCGAAAAACAGAACTTGTCCCTGCTTTAAGAAGGCAAACCTCGTGCTATTCAAAAACTGATGAACATTGTGAAAGTTTCCAAAATAGACATTATTCAACGAAGGAAGACCTTATGCAGTATATTATCTTTGGCACCATAAATAGAAAAGGGTGCAGGGCCTCCTGGATCTTAAAGCTAAAGTCATTTATATTTATTTTACTTGGGGTTTCTCTGCTGACCTCTGCAGTCTAGTTGACGTTGATATTAGTCATACCTGAAAACAATTCGTAAAGTAAAAAGGAAAGCATTGGTTTGGAGGTCCCACGGACCTTTTAAACAGTGAATGATCTTTGTGCAATTATACTAACTTCTGAAGTGCAAGTTCAAGGGACCTTCTTACTATTGCTTACAGCTTCTTATCACATGTACAGTCCATACGAAAATCTCGGAGCTTCTCGATGCTAAAGTGTACTTGTACCTTCCATACATGTTGCATGAAATGTGGCTACTGTATTTCAATACTACTGGGATAACAGAGTGTTTAACTCAACTCGTGATAGAAAAACATTAGTAAGTTCTCACTGAGATCATAGAAACTGATTGCTAGGAATGTGGGGAGTGGCTGGTGATCAATGCTTGCATTACATATGTGTCCTCTGACTCAACAGCAACTTTCTATTGCAAAGTCTTAAAGGAAAGCCTCTGGCTTCTGCCTGCAGCTCCTCCCAAGGGCCGCATGGCTGACTCTTCTGAGCAGGAGTGTATTTTAGGAAATGTGGTATTTTTGACCTATCCCGTATGTAGAAATCATCACGCTTGGCTATGGAAATATAACTCAGGGAAGTAGTAAATAATCCCATAATATGCCTGCAAAATATTGATAGTATATTTTCAATTGCTGAACGTGGACATTGCTTGTCTAAGAGAAACCTGAGGTTATGCTGCAAGAAGTTGTTCTAATGGTGTAGCTGTTTCTTATTGAACCCTTCTTTGTATGAAGATGTACTAGGCAGATTCCGGTCTTTGACTGGGAAAAAACAGAATTTCATCTTCCAGTGGATTGAGAATATGCACACATAACCTTCCAAATAACCTGCAGCATAGCCAGCTTCTCCAACATATGGTAAAATGGTTACCTTGAAACTTCCAGATGCCTACTCAACAAATCTTCAAATACACAGGGATGAAACGAATTGTGCCCATGTACATAGGTGACGTTAAACTTCTAAACCCATAAACTCATTTTTACCCATCTCAATGCCACTCAGTTCATTATTTCAGAATGAAGAAAGGCTGAGTCAACCCACTAAGATTCAAACTTCAGGTTACATATATATTTCAACCCGCAGAGGTATTTCATCAGTGTTTCTGGCCATTGTAGAGAAGTAGTTGTGCACATACTGCCCCTGCCAGGGCATCCTGCCAACACAATGGGCTTCCATTTATTGTCTCCTGTTTTACTAGCATCTGCATCCTGTTCATCCTCTCTTTACACCAGTCAGGGCGTATTTACAAGTACCACACCTGCAAGGGCACTGCCTTGTATGATACTGCAGCACAAGCCGTCTTTGAGCTGTTCAGATGTCTGCTCTTGTTGAATCAGAGACTTCGGTCGCAAGGAAGACGCGTAAACCAAGCACAGTTGCTTGAACAGGACGACTTTTTGTAAACAGAGAGTCACTCTTCTGCAGCTGTACAGATTTGAATAGATGTTTCACTTCAAACAAAAGTTAACTTGTCATAATGATCCTCTTCATTGACTTGTGATTCCAGTTTCTCGATGTATGTATTCGAACAGTGATCATGCAAATACTAAAGAAAGAAAAAGAAAAATGTAAATTACATGGTAGACCATACCATAATGCGACATTCAAGACAAGCAAACCACCCAAGTGGTGTAAATGTTTCCCCCTTTTTATTCCTGAAAATTATTCCTTGATACACATCACCAAAACTAAATTCTGTGCACTGTATTTTGTATAAGAGATAATGAAAAAGCAGTTATTATGGCAGATATTTCCATTCATTGAACCGCAATATATGAAGGCATAACACGCTACTTCTTGTTAAAAAATGTGGAAGCTGGTTTAGGAGGAGGTTGAGAAACCACTATTGTCAAGTGCGTTCTGGTTGAATAAGGACCGTCATGTTTGCGGAGGATGGAGTTGTTTAAGAGGAAAAACAAAACATTTTTTTTATAACTAGTTGATCAAAAGAGAATTACTCATTTAATCTGGTATGAGGATCCTGGGTGCAACCTGTGGGGATTTCCTGTTGCTTGCATTCATGAATAAATCTATTTAAGTATAACCTCAGTCCTCCAAGATGCTGTGTGGTAGCAGGACATTTAGAAAGAAGTTAGGTTTTCTCAAAAATTTCTGATTAACAAGTCTGCCTTGCTATATCAAACCCAAGCATCATTCAAGGCGAAGGAGAAACACGTTTTTAAAATGCATGTATGTAATGTTAAGGTCTGTAAACTGCACTAGGGGCTTTTCTAATCATAACAATAGTAATGACACAATACACCCACTAGTACGGACTTATTGCTCCTGACAATCTACACATCTGATAAATGATAATAAATGTCCAAATGTGTATCTTGTAGTAACATGCAAAAATCAACGCAAACCCTTTTAACCTGCCCAGGATGTAGTGAAGATAAGAATGCGATTACTTCTAGTAAAAATGTTTATGAAGAGCTGCTGAATATCATTTGTAATACATGTTATCTCAGGAATAAGGATAATATCTTGCTTTAAAAATACCTACGTCAGCAAGTAACGGTCATACAGAAATAACTGATATAAAGTTGGGAGTGAATAGCAAGTTTCCAGAAATGTTTCTTGCTGTGGGAGGTTGATCAGAATCATGTGACGTTCAGTAAATGAGCTACTAAGAAACACAAGGGAACCCTACTCACAAGGAACCAGGGTAGTTACTGTATGTCAAGAAATAGTGGTTCATGTGGCAAACAATCATATAAAAATGATGATAAATATACTGCGCAATGGCATTTAAAAGTGGATCGTATGGATGTCAGACAGAGAGGAGACCGAATACAGTTTGATTGAATATTTACAATTTATAACAGTTGTTCAAATAGTTTTCACATATATACACAAAGAAATAGTGCTTTGTGTCCCGAGTGTGTATTGGAACCAAAAAACAGAAAAGCGCGAACTCGTGACAACAGCGATACATACAATTTGGTTTCCTTCATATGAGAACCGATCGATGAAAATAATAGTTATTTATCCAAACACTGTATTCAATAAACAATGCTGGTGTGGTGATTCGTTTCTCTTTTTAGTCGACGGCGTTTCGACCCCTCTGCGGGTGTGGGGTCTCTTCAGGACCTAAAAATGTAGGGACATCTGACCAATTAACCGCATCGCTGCGGCGGCTTTTCTCGCTGTGCGCGGCGATTTTAAAAACCCCGCGGTTCATGACGAGCTCAGCTCGTCATGAGCGCACGGCAGGTTACGCTCATGACGAGCTGAGCTCGTCATCAGCCTGGAAGGGGTTAAGGAACAATATGCACAGCCACGTGTAATTCGTGAAGAACACTGGTGTATGAATAAGGTCCAACGACCCGTTCAGGCGCCTGGTGGAACATAAGCGTAGCGGCTGCACGCGTTGAAATGAGGCAGATTCTCCATTGTGGGTAACACTGTTATAACTCTTATAAATCCATTGAAATCACAGCCTAATCAGTACTCCAGGAGAAGCACTGTTAACAGGCAGCGGCATCTACCGTGCCTCGCAACCAGTTGCCAGCCCTTCCCTTCATGCCTCACACTGAGCACCCGGCTGGGTCCCGTGTGAGTATTCTTTTGACCTTATTCATACACAGGTGTTCATCAAGAAACGATAATGCCAGAACGGCCATTGCAATGCCCATCCCCCACCCTCCCAATGGTGGCCTGTTGTACTAAAATAACATCTGAGAGTAGAAAGGAATGTCAGGAGGCAGAGGTGTGGCAGTTCGCTTATATATAGTATTAGGCTCCTAAAGTGCCCTTGACGTAATCCGTCCATTTAGAGAAACCTGCGGCTGTGAGGCCCAGGGAGTTAGACCTATGTGCTCCTCTCCATGTGAACAAGCGTAATCCTCCATAATACCCTCCAACAGGGATGTGCACCTTCTGGGAACAGGTGATTTATTGGATCTACAGAAAGATCAGTGGGTGCACATACCCCTGAGTGGCAAATCTGTAGAATTTGTGAGGCCAGGGAATGGCTAGTGTGAAGGCAATTCCAGGGATATCAGAGGCACAGCTTTTCATGCCTTTAATACAAGGCATTTCTGAGGCGGGTCTGGGATGCGCCAACCAAAGGGCTGCTATGGCCTGTTCTTTGAGAAGTGAGCCATAGCCTCCTTGTCCTGCCAAACAACCCTGAACAACTACCAGTGAAACTGGAGATGAACAAATAAAGGGGTCTGCACTGCTCTGCCACCGTCCAGTCTCTTCTACAGTCAGGAGAAGTTTGTACATATGATTGTGGCAGAGAATCGTATCTGATGATAACTAGGCCTAAATATTAAGAGGGGCCTAAAAGAGGCACTTGTTTTAAGAAGCAAACATGGAATGGTCAAGATTTGAAAGAGGCACTTATAGGTTCATAATCCTCACAACCCTAATGAATATAATTCATTATATATATATATATATATATATATATATTACAAAACAGTCCACTCCCATTCCGGCTAGACAATTGACCAGCACGCCATACCATAAGTTTCAAAAGTATTTAATGTAAGCCCCTACCCCCACAACAGACGCGTTTCGCCCGAAGGCTTCGTCAGTGTTCACCTGTGCTGTAATTCACAA